>NC_138185.1:199373949-200573949 GCF_964194105.1 Spermophilus citellus
GGCCCAAGATTTGGAATCTGAGGACTTTAGTTGCAGAACCAAATTTGAGAGAATCTTGGGTAGGTCCATTACCCTCCCTAAAGCTCAGTTTTCTCACTTATAAAATGAAGCTGGGCCAGGAGCGGTGGTGTAGCTGTAATCCCAGCTTCGTGGAAAGGAAAGGAGGACAGCAAGTTCAAGGCCAGCCCCAGCAACTTAAGAAGATCCTGTCTTCTTAAAAATAGAAAATAAATCAGGCAAGGGATATAGCTCAGTGGCAAAGTGCCCCTGGGTTCAATTCCCAGTAATGGGGCAGGGGGTGGGGTGGAGAAGAGCTGAGAAGATCGAGGGAGAAAAGAATAGGCATCATTTATTAAGCATATTCCTTATGTCAGGCATCATGCTAGGCACTTTCAAATATGATGGCATGTAAGCAAGTGAGCATGTTTTGTACATTAGAAAGTGCTGGGGAAATACTAGGTTATTGCAGACAAGCCTAGAAATCTATTATTGCACTCCATGGTTTTATTTTGTGCCCAGAAAATAACTAAATGAGCACTTTTAAACAGTTTGTCAACAAAAATTTTACACATACGTCGTTTCAATGACCTTTACTTGATTACTGGGCAGCAGGGAAGGCAGATATGAGTGGCCCCATTCTGTGGGTGAGGAGGTCAAGGCTGAGCCCTGGGGAGCTCTGCCTCTTCCTCCACTTTTCCCCGCCCTCCACCTGCTTGCTGCAGACTGGGCAGTATGCCTGTCCCTCCTGATAGTCAGCAGAGCCCCTGGCAGTGTACGAGAGTGCTATGAATGGTGTGCAGTGTCTTAGAGGATGGGACCAAATGCCAAGTGGGGACATTTTCCAGAGCATCCAGGTAAAGCTGTGAGGGCAGCCCGGTAGCCTCTGCTAACCAGGGTGGCACAAGGAGTACCTCCCCAGAAAGAAGAGGGCATCATGGGGACAAATTCCAGGGTCATTGTGCTGGCAAGCTGGCTTTTGGCCAGAAACCAGCAGGAAAAGGGGACACATAAGAAAGGCATCCTGTGTCACATGAGTGAGCTGCTGAACATGAGGTTCTGAGACAAAGGGTTTAGCAAGTACCTACTCTTATTCTCTGCTAGCCTCAGCACCCATAATTACCTCTCAAACCACACTAGGTGCCCTGCACCTCCAGACACAGGGCGACTGTGGTCCAGAGCCTGTGGAGAGCCTGCAGCCCCTCCCAGGAGCCGGTGTGATTATCCAGCCCTCAGGCAACTCTTCACAGGGTCTCCGGCCCCTCCAGGTACTCCACACTGTCTGTGCCAAGCCCACAGAATGTCCCCTGGCTCCTGCCCTCCTCCCACTGTCCACAGCACAGATCAGCTCCTTAGGATTACTCTTTGTCCAGGGTTGGATTTCTCAACTAAAGGTGAAGGGGAGAAGCCCTAACAGGAAGTAAGGATAAGTCCTGAGTTAATGAGGGAAAATAACAGATCCATTAGCTTCAGAGGGAGAAGTAATTTATTATGGATTTTTAAAAATCATTTATTTATTTATTTTATTTTCCATATTTTTTATTGGTACACTCTAGTTATACATAGTGATAGGGCTTGTTGTTACATATTCTTACATGCACACGATATAACAATATAGTTTGGCTGATATCACTCCCTAATATGGATTTCAAATCTAAGGAAGACCCTTTTTCTGAGAACTATAACCAACAGTCTTATCTCCTCCAAGGACTAAATAGAAGGTTAAGTTTAGTAATGGCAGACATGATAGACCCAGGTTAGAGACAGAGAAGCCGTAAGTGTCAGGAATTAGCTAGAACAATGTGGAATCTGATCAGCGGATTTTTAAAGTAGGCTAGTTTACTGCACATGTGAGATGATCCTTGGGTAGATGGAGCTAATCTGCCCTTAGCTCTCTCTATCTGCTACACCCTAGGATCTACCTGCTTGCTGCAGACTGGGCAGTATGCCTGTCCCTCCTGATAGTCAGCAGGTCCACTGGCAGTGTATGTGAGTGCTATGGATGGTGTGCAGTTCATTACTACATGAAGGCAAGTCCAAGTACAGGTGGATTCAGAATCCGACCCTTGACTATTTCTAGCAGTGGAGTCTGGGTTGCCAGATGGATTCATTCTGGCCTGCAGCCACTGCTGCTTGATTGTACCAGTTGGAAGGAGGCAGGAGGTTAGGAAGAAGGGGGCTGGCATATAGAAGAGGTGCACAGTCAGAGAGAATGACCTTGGTGAAGGAGCTGGCTGGTGCACCCCCTCTTTCAGGAAGCCCTCTCTGATCCTCCATGCTGGCTCGGGCTCCCTTCCGTGCTTCCAAAGACATTCTGTGCTGTCTTGGTTCTAATTAAGTGGGATTGAGACCATTCAAAGGTTTTTCTCTCTCCTCGCCAAACTCTGAGATTCTTGATGGTAAGATCTATGTTTTGTCCAGGCATAGATCCTCTTGCCTGTAGTCCCAGCTACTCAGGAGGCTGAGGCAGGAGGATTATTTGAGCCCAGGAGTCTGAGGCCAGTCTGGGCAAAAGAATGAAACAATGTTTCTGAGCCCTGGCACTGGGCATGAATCATGGGAAGTGCTGGGCAAGTGGGCCTTGACTAACTGACCTACGGAACTAATGTACCACCTTGGGGGACTTTGTGCTTACATTGTCCCTGGAGTTAACCTCCTAACAGCCTAGCAGAGAGCCCTGATTTTCTGGAACCCCATTTCAACAAGGTAATTGGAAAGATGACCCAAGGAAGTCTGAGTCCAGGCCCTGCTCAGCCATTTATTAGCAGCCTGACCTGATCAATGTCCTGTGCCTCAGTCTCCTCATCCACCAAACGGGGCTGATGATACCTCAGATTCACAGGGTTGTCTTAAAAATCAATTGAGCTCTTGGGTGCGCAGGCGGTAAAAACATCTTGAGAAAGGTCTCTTAAGACTTATACAGAGGTAAGAAGTTATTAATAGCCTCATTATTATTCTTACCCAGAATTCCCAGGGAAAAGCAGCATGTGGCAGCCCCAGCCCCCGCACCCCACCCTTCCATACTATTTCTGTACCTGGAAAGCAGGTTCTTGGAGGGTTAGTCCTTGTTTTGCCACTGTGGGAGGAAGAGGGTGAATGGTGGGAAGATGGGCCTCCTCTGGCTCCCTGGCCTGTCCCTCCTGGGTGCTCTCACCAAGCCCTTTGTTTCAGAAAGCATGGTTGACAGGGGACTCTGGGCATCTGCAGGGATACAGGTGGTATTTTGTCTCTGTTACTTCATTTGATGTTGTGGTGCTGCTGGTGAGGGGCTGCAGTGACCCCTCCTCGGGAGGTCTGGACAAATCTCATCACTTGGGCTAAATCCTGTCTCCCTGGGAGCCTCTGACCCATCTTTAGATCATGGGAATCACAGCTCAATCAGGCCCTGGCTGCATAAGGAAGCAGCTTGTATCCCTTTTCTGCATTTCTGAGGAAGAGTGAGCAGCTCAGGTGGCTCATCCTCTCTCTCCTTCCGCTTTTCTTCCCACGGCCCCACTACTGTCTGAAGCCCACCATGCCTGAGGATGGAGAGCTCTGGCCAGAAGTGGGCATAAAGCTGGTTCTTCTCCCCTCCCACCATTTCCTTTCCTGGCACGCACATGGGAGGCTTGTGAGCATCAGCTTACCTATGCCAGGGAGCAGCAAAGAGAAGCAGGTGACCCAGAGATGGGAAGAGAAACCCAGATGGGTGGGTTTGACCACCCAGTGCTCCCTTAAGTACTTCAGGCCACATCCAGGCTCTGTCAGCCAGCAGAATACTCCAGGATGTGTGCCCTGCAGGCTCCCAGCAGGGGGCCTGATCTCCTCATCCTGGGCCTCACCTTTCAGCCTCCCCTGGCCTTAACCTGTGAACCTCAACTTGAGATCAGAACAGATCTGTAGAAGCGGGATCTTTGTACTGAGTGTGGGACTAACCAAAGCCTCGGGGCAGCAAAGTGGTGGGTAGAGAGGAGTGAAAGCCAGGAGAATATATCTGAGGCCCAGGGAAGGCTGGGATCTAGAGTAAGGTGTCAAACTGAAGCTCCACTAACCCGTCCAGGTCTCTGTCTGAAAACCAGCAGCAGCTATTGCCAGTCTCGTAGGAATGGTTCATTATCAGAGAAATGCAGCCTGACGGCTTTGAGGAGTTTCCTGACTCCCCACTCCACCAGCCAGGTCGGCTTAGCTCCCCCTCCTCACTCGGCCAACCAGGTCTGCTGCCCTCAATTCTATCTTTAGCTCTGGCTGCTGGGAGTCTGAGTGACAGGCAGGGTGGGGGCTTGTGCTGGGGTGGGAAAAAATTTGCGGCTACCAGGTTTACTGAGAAGGTGGCATTGACTGCAGGGAGCAGGTCCATGCAATATTCATTGCTACGTCTGTGGCCAGTGTAGTGGCAGGTACGAGCTCCATTGATGCTGGTAGAATGAATTAATCCATGTATGGACAGAGAAGAGGCCCCGAGGAGAGGATGAGAGCAGGGACAACTGGTCCATCGACCAAGACCTGGTCCCTGAGGGAACTCCACATGGTCTCAGTTTCTTCATTTATAAAAGGGGACTGGATAAGCGGTTTTCAGACTACCCCCATGGACCACAACCCTACCTCCACTTATCACCCCTCATCCTCATACCTTATGACCATAAGTAAGGGGTGCTACTGGGTTTAAGTTGGAAGGGAAGGGAGTACTGGATTGACAGTTCTCTCCTACCCCTTGTTCCAGGGCTGTGTCATTGTTACCAATCCTGAATATTGAGTTGCCTAAGAAAGATTCCGATAGACAGGGGTCCTGTGGCTACAAAGAGTGATATCCACTGGGCTACACAATTGGAAAGGATCCCTTGGAAGCTGTGGCTGGATCGCAAATTGGAAATATTGAGTATTGTGACTAGCAGGGGCCATTCTTGAATTAACAAATTTTTACTGTAGATAGGAATATGACAACCTGTGGATGATACCCGTCTCTCTTCTCTTTTCCTCCCAGATTCCTCACACTCAACAGGGGAGTGCTCTGTTGCCTACAGAACATTTTCAGATTATTGGCTTTGGGTGTAGAGGTGGGATCTGTGCAATACAGTTATTTCACATTTTTTTCTCATTATTGCTATTTTCTTTTGGAAGCTAGAGCATCTCCACCCTGACCTCTCCAGTATAAGGGTCCTGGTTGGGGGTGGGACAAGCACTCAGGTCTAAAACAGGAGCCGAGCAGAGAGTGTCCAAGTTGACCTTACTCCCACCCCACCTACCTTAATAGGGATTTCAGTTCCTTTTCAGCCCCAAGTGAGGGACAGTAGCTCATTTGACAAATCTGTCATCCTCCATCTCCAGGGAAGCTCAGTTCCCCACATGCATCCCGACTTAGTTGAATGAAATGGCCTATTGCAGCAGGTGGTGAGAATATTCTGTTGACTCTTTCTCATCAGGACTGATAGAAAATCCCTTGCTCTGAACAATAAAACACAGGCAAGCTCCCATCCAGCCAATTATATTTTTTCCAATAAAAGAGAGTGAAGTATCCAAGGAAGAATGAGGGGGGAGCCCTTGCAGAGCAGGAGGAAGGTAGATTGGAAATAGCTGGGTGGGGAATTACCCAACCCTCCAGCCAGACCTAGGGAGACGCCGGAGCTGATGTGGAGCCAGCGAGGAGCCCCGAGGCAGGGTCAGTTCAGAGAAAAGTGCCAGGAGAGGGAAGTGGAGTCCGGACCCATGGGTCCCCTGTCCAACCCAAGGTGGGAGGACCTCAGGGCACAGCAGTGCCTGTGGCTGAGGTGCTAAGGGGAGATTTAGTGGCCCGGCCTCTTGGGAAGCTGGATGTCACTTTGGGGTGGTTGAAGGAGTAGAGCCTGAAGGATGAGGTCACTGGCAAGTCAGGAGGGCTCCCTGTGGAAAGGGAAGCCTGGCCCTCTGAGCTCTGAGCTCCTCTCGTGGGTGCCCTGTGAGAGGGATGGGGAATGCTGGGACCTTGGGCAAGTCACTTTAACCCTTATAGGTCTCTATTTCCTCTCTTGTTGCATGAACATAACCCTGGATCCCGCCTTCTTCACCGGGATGTTATGGTCAAATCAGATTGCAGACGTGAAGATATTTCTTTTTCAATGGTAGAACTGCTTCCTAGGTGTTGTTCAGGGGCCAGACCGCTGGGGTGTAGTTGGCAAGTGTCTGCTTTTTCTAGGTTTGCTTTTGTAAACTTGCTCCTTTGAGATCTAGACTGTTCTTCTCTCCCTCCTGTGGACTTTCCTTCAACACTCCCTGACCCTACTTTTTTTTTTTTCCTGGTGATGAGGGATGCTTTACCCCTGAGCTACATCCCCAGACCTTTTTCTTTTTTCCTTCCTTCCTTACTTTTTTTTTTGTGTGTGTGTTTGTGTGTGTGTGTGTGTGTGTGTGTGTGTGTGTGTGTGTGTGTGGTGCTGGGGATTGAACCCAGGGCCTTGTGCATGCAGGGTAAGTACTTTACCAGCTGAGCCATATCCCCAGCCTCCCTTTTCCTTTCTTGAGACAGTACCTCACTACGTTGCTTAGGGCCTTGCTAAATTTCCCAGGCTGGCCTCCAACTTGCGATCCTCCTGCCTCAATCTCTCAAGTCACTGGGATTATAGGTGTGCACCACCCTGCCCGGCCCAACTTCCTTCTTGGGCCCAACTCTCTTCCCACCCCCTTTCTTTCTGCAGCTAATGTCCTGGTTCTGCCTCTGGTGCCGAGCAACTAATAAGGCAGAAGTTCCTGTTGGAACCTGTGTTCAGCCTCCAGCTCCACCTCATCCCACGTGCTGTGCTAGGATCACTATTCTTCCTGCTTGGAGACCTGCCGCATGTTCAGGTGTGTATCCCACATTATACCCAGCTTACTCATGGGGGACCTGCCTAGGCCCACTCATTGCTCACTGACTGGGCAACCCCCAATCTCCAGCACTGAGTGCCCCTACTCTTCATAATCAGCTTTCTACTTCCTCCTGCCTGCAAACCATCCCCTTCCTATAACCTGCAGTGCCCTCCTCCTTCTCTGCCAAATCAATAAATGCCCTTTGAATAATTGGTTCACTATCCCCTCCCCTCTAGAAAATCTTCCCCAAATGACCTTGCAACAGTCTTGTCCTCCATCAACGGGACACTTCCCAGGCTGTGACAGGATTGGCCTCCTGATAGTGTGTGCAGATGACAGCTGTGTGTCTGTGGATTCTGTTAAGTCCCTTGAGGGTCGTCCTCAATCAAGGGACCAGATCCATGGTGAGAAACAAAGGGTTCCTTCCCCATGGTGAGAAGGCACATGTTGCTCCTGAGTGGCAGCCTTGTTATGGGGAAAGATGGCCAGGTCAGGTCTGGTGTCTAGGAGGATGGCAGGACAAGCATCAGGTACATAGGCTGCAGTGACATTTATGACAATAAGATTTCCTGGAGCCTTTTTATGAAAACGGCCACGTGGTATCCTCTCCTGACCCTGCTCTGCAGCACTCATCACTTGAGAGCTGTGGCTGGGATTGTGGCCGAGGTCCAGACCTGGTCACCCAGCACCTGAGGGCAGCTTAGATGGCCTGCACTCCCTGCAGATGGCTGAGGGATGGGAGGTCAGGGACTGTATGGGAGCACAGATGTAGCTCAACACATAGTCCTGACGGATGTTTTTTGGTTTTAAATCCAGAGACACCAAGAAATGTGCATTTCTGCCGCCCCGTCTGGCAATCTCACCCAGAGTCACCTTTAGGTGCTTTCCAGCCCTTGCCATCTCTCTGTTTATTGTTCTGGTTAGAAAATGAAAAGTCCTCTCTGCCAGCAATTAATTTACCAAAATAAACAAGATTTCTGCTTTTCGTGACAAAGACAGTCCCTGAATGCCAATCTCTGGGCTGCCAGATTGCAATTTCAAGGGGGTGCAGCCAGCACAGTGAAGCTTACAGGTGATTTATGGAAGAGGTTATGAGAAAAGGAGAAAATGCTGTCAAGAGGGAGTGGAGACAATGTTGCCCAGGAGTTCTTGTCCTCATCTCTGACTTCTCTAGCAACAAGTCTGTGCGCTTGGCTCGCTACCGTCCCTTTTTTTCTTTATGGATGATTCTCGTTTTTCCACTCTGTCCTACTTGGTTTTATTTCCAGCCATTCCCTGACATGGGTGCAGCCTGGCCCTCTGGTTCCAGATCACATCACTGCCATTGGAATCTCACAAGCATCTGCCACCCAGGACCCTTGGCTTGCTACATTTTGCCTGTGGGTCTGGCCCTTCATCTAAGAGCTGCTTTAGGGGTGATTGATGGAACACTCTAGAAACAGTATCCAGTCTGCAGGTTCAGCCTCACTTCTGCTCCTTTTCTGGACACTGAATAAATAGGGTCACCATGCAGTGGACAGGAGGAACAGGCGTGGATCTGAAATTCAGAGTTGCTAAGAAGCTGATAAAACGGTACTCAGGTAGGCAGAGCACAGAGCATAGGGCTTGGGGGTGGAGATTCTGAGTGGCACCAACCAGGGACCATTAGAGATGGCTTTGGGGGAGTTAAAAGCAGTAGCGATTAAGTCTGAGAACACTGTTTCTTTCTTCTCAGCCCCTGCTGGGAATCAACCCCTGCGATCACAAGCCTATCAGCATGGCTGCTCTCCCAGGCTCAGCTCCCTCATTGGGTAGGGAGATTAGGAGAGAAGGAGAAGGGCCCACCATCCTCTCCAACTCCCTGCTCCCTCTGCCTGCCTAGGAGAACTTTGCTCCTTATGAGAGCTCTGCAATTGGGATGTTTATCTTTCCCAGGATTTTATCTACTGGATCTCAGAGATTCCCTGGGTGGACAGTGGCTAGTATTGTTGTGCATGGTTTCAAGGTACCTAGAATCAAAAACAGACAGGCCCATCTCAGGGAGCTCAGGCTGTTCTTGGAGTCAAGGTAAACACAGATAGCAATGGAATCACATGGAGAGATTGGAGAATAATTTCCTTATAGACAATGACAGGAAGTTACAGTCTCTCTGTTCTTTCTGTTTTCATCTCCCTCTTTTTACCTTCCCCTGCCTCCCCAGGATTCTGTCCCAAAATAGTTTGGACACAATACTCTATGGAGCTTCTTCATCTAGATCCTTCCTAGAGAGACAAAGAAGCGGCCTCAAGTCTCTCTGGAGAAGTGACTAAGAGGATGAATCTTGATAATAAGATCTAATTAACAATTCACCAATCAGACTAAATGAGCTGGGATTTTTTTTTTTCTTGGTACTATGGATTGAACCGAGGAGTGCTCTATCACTGAGCTCTAGCCCCAGTCATTTTAAATTTTTATTTTAAGACAGGGTCTTGCTAAGTTGCCTAGGCTGGCCTGGAACTTGGGATCCTCCTATCTCAGCCTCCCAAGTTCCTGGGATTACAGTTGGTATATCTATGCAACCTGGCCTTCTTTCATTTTTAATATTATTTGATTTCCAAAACATCAGTTTGTACAGAACCCTTTGGAATAATGTACTGAGGTACGAATAATTCTCAGACTCTTTTTTCCAGAACAAATTGCTGAAGTCATGACATTAATGTCTTTAAAATCTCCTGTGAGTTTTTATAATCATATGAAATTTATATTCTACTGTATATCAGTATTGGTTTTAATATAAAATGATCCTCCTCTTCCCCAACCCCTCATTTCGCAAAGTCTAGTTATAATACTGAAGAAGAAAAGTGGGTTAATTTTATCCAGTCTTTTGTGTCCTTGGTACATCATCTAACACCCAAGGGACACGAGTAACCCTGAGCATCAAGATTATAGATACAAATACTTATTTGCTGATTTCAAAACCTTAGGAGATATAAGATAGACAGGAGTTTTTCCTTTTTCTCAAACTACCTGCTAGGACTGACCCTGCCGCGGGCTCCAGTCTTCTGCTTTGACCTGCTCCGTTAAGCCTACTGTTCTGGTCCCTCCCCTGGCTTACCTTCTTTCTTAGGGGAAGCTCCTTGTTTGATTTCTGGTCTTTGCTTTCATGTTTGGTATTGTTTTGGATTGGGGACACACAACCATTTAGGCCCCAAGGCAGATCGTCACAAAAATTTTTTTTAAAAAAGGTTATGAATTAGTCATTTATTAATCATTTAAAAATTTATTAGTCATCTGTTCCTTAAACTGAGAGCTATGCAAGACCCTGGGGTCATGTGATGAGCATAACAGAAATGTCCATTCCAATGATGTTCACAAGTTACTGGGAAAGACAATCAGACGATCAGACTAGGGTATAATTTCAAATCATGCCAGGAAGGCAGAGAATAGAGTGTTGTGAGAATGTCTCGCAAAGTATTTGATCTGATCTGGAGGAGGTGTTCAGGAAAGGCTTCCCTGAGGAAGTAACATTTCAGCAGAAATGCAGAGGACAAGTAGGAGTCAGCTAAGTGAAAGAGGGTGGGTGTGAGGGGTCCCATGACTGGGGAAAGGGACAGCCAGCTGGAGGAACTGAAACAGACCAATGTGGTTGGAGCATGGACAGAGTGAGAAGTGGCACAAGATGGGCTGGCGGGGGCTGAGGGGGGGGCTGTGTGTGTGCGCAGAATTCTACCTTTTTGTTGTTATTGGGTTTTGGTACTAGGGATTGAACCCAGGGTCACGCTACCACTGAGCTATACTGACAGCTCTTTTTATTTTTTTATTTTGAGACAGGTCTTGCTAAGTTGCCCAGGCTGGCCTCAGATTTGCGATCCTCCTCTTTCAGTCTCCCAAATTGCTAGGATTACTGGCATGTGCCACTATACCTGGTGAGGGCCAGAATTCTAATGTCCAAACAGATAATTCTAACCTGGTTTATACTGGGTGCATAGTCAGGATGTAACCAAATATGTTTAGTTCTATGGTAAATTAAGTAGGAGGAACTTTAAGAGAAAACAAGACTAGCAGCTCTGGAGGAGGTAAATTCACTTCTATAAATATTCTAAAAAATCTTAGAAAAGAAAGGGCAGGGTTGTTTGTTGAACGGATGAATAAAAGAATGAATGAAGGATGGGTTAATAAAGACTGAGCTGGCATGGTGGAGCATGCCTGTAATTCCAGCAATTTGGGAGGCTGAGGCAGGAGGATTACAAGTTTGAGGCTAGCCTCAGCAGCTTAGTGAAAGACCCTAAGCAATTTAGCAAGACCCTGTCTCAAGAAAAAAAAAAAAAAGACTGAGGATGCGTCTTGTGTCTCGGTGGTTAAGTGACCCTGGGTTTAATCCCCAATACCAAAAAAAAAAAGAGAGAGAGAGAGAGAGAGAGAGAGAGAGAGAGAGAGAGAGAGAGAGAAAGAAAGAAAAAAGAAAGATTGAGTACAGTGTTAAATGTCTTTATTTCCAGCGATGCTCAACCTGGCTCTTTCTCTTCCAGAGTGAATTACCCACAGTGCTCTTCTTTCTTGTTACCATAGCATTCTGTACATGCAAATGCAATGGCATTGTACCACTAAATCACACTGATGGTTTGCCACTAGCTTTCCCCATTAGACTCTGAGCTCCTTGAAGGCAGGAATCTGCCTTATTCATTTTTTCCCCCATCCCCAGCACTCAGCACAGTGACTGGCACACAATAGTTGCTCAGTAAGTGTTAGTTGAAGAAATGCACACTATCCTGTTCATATAAGTTCCACTAGCCTGCAGATGATCAGGATGACAAAGGGTACTTTTTTTTTTTTTTTTTTTTTGGTACTGAACATTCATACCAGGGCTGCTTAACCACTGAGCCACATCCCTAGCCATTTTTAATATTTTATTTAGAGACAGGGTGTCACTAAGTTGCTTACGGCCTAAGTTGCTGAAGCCGGCTTTGAACTCATGATCCTCTTGGCTCAGCCTCCAGAGGTGCTGGGATTACAGGCGTGCACCACCATGCCCCCTGGTTCACCTGAGTCTTTTAATACCCCTAGGACTAATATTTCATAAGAGTCAGCTGCATTATAGGTCTGTTCCATAGCCAAAGTATTTATTGAGTCAATGTTAACCTTGTCCTTATAAATAAAATCTAGGACTTTGTTTTGCTTGTGGGGTTTGGGGGTTTCTGTAGGTGTTCCCAGCTAGATCATCCAGTCAACAGCATCTAAGCAGGAAAACATAAGGGATCAACTGGTAGCCATCTGTGTTCCTTTTGTATTTCTAAACTACACTTGCACACCCATCATTTGCTTTTGTCCAGTCAACATTTCTGTGGGGTATTTAACTAGAAGAGGTTAACTGACTCACAAGGTCACATGGCACATGAGTCAGGCTGAGGAGGCCTTTTCTTCTATATTCCTCGGCTTTCGTCCCTGACCCCAACACTTTCCCTGTTACCCATCTTGAAGGGAGATAGTTCTCCCTGACCACAATCTGGGAGACGCTCTGTAGAACCTAGGGCCTTGTTCTTGCTGAGCCACACATTGGCAAGTTCTGGTGGGGAGCTGAGGGTCTCCAGGGCTGCAGACATCCAGTGTACCCAAGGGGAGAGAGTTGCGTAAACCAGATCTGCTTCCTCTTCCCAGAGGCAATCTGATACAATTTGCGGCTAAGAATCATCACTGTGACCCAGAGAGCAGCAATCGAGGCCAGAGGGGAGGCCAGGAAGCCTCAGGCTGGAGACAAGGTAGCCTTGTCAGTGAGTCCTAGTCACAGATGACAGCTGGCTTCTAGGAGATGTGAGCCTGTCTTGCTCCAGAGCTAATCCAGGATAGGGCACTCCAGTGCCATTTTTCAGAGGAATGACACCAAGTTTACCGCTACTTTCCTTCCCTTTGGAGACAAGGCTGCTAGAGGGTTAAATGGTCAGATTGGAAACCTAAATAAAAAGAGCATTTTTTTCTCTACTAAAAAAATTCATTAAATAATTGCTGAGTGCTAAGTTCTAGGCATTTACTTGAAGATGAAAGGGCAGTCTCTATTCTCAAGATGTTTACAGTCTAGTCGGAAAGTAAGCTGACACACAAAAATTGGACATGAAAAAGAATGTGGTTAAGTGTCATAAAGAGAGGATTAGACTCTGGCTTAATGAAGGCAAAGCAGAGTGGGGCACTGGGGAGGCCATCTATCTTGAAAGGTGCCTGGAATTAAATTTGGAAGACTAATGCATGACGAATGCCTATGATTCTAGGCCACAGCAGTTTCCGTGGCTGCAACCTTCCTTCCTTATCTAGGACAATGATAATAATAATACTAATGACCTTTCTCGGGTACTTATCACTTCATGTTATCACTAGAGGTGGGTATTCTTTTTTTCTTTTTTTTTTTAAAAATATTTATTTTCCAGTTTTTGGCAGACACAACACCTTTGTTGGTATGTGGTGCTGAGGATCGAACCTGGGCCGCACACATGCCAGGCGAGCGCGCTACCGTTTGAGCCACATCCCCAGCCCCTAGAGGTGGGTATTCTTATCATTCTGTTTTATAGCAGAGGAAATTCGGCCCTTAAGAGGTTAACAAACTTACCCCAAAGTCAAGCAGCCAGAGAAAGTTAGAGATGAGATGCAAACCCAACTAAAATCTATAATTAACAGCTGTCTCCCAAAGTGAAAAACCCTCCCCAAAGATTCTAGGATGTTTTCTCTTTGTTTCAGGAAAGAAGCATTTTGCCACTACACACTGTCCTGTGGCACAGCCCAAATCCTGGTGGCTTCTCTCTCTGGTATCGGGTTCCTAGGCTCTACAACTCCTTGGGAGGGGCCAAGATCAATAAAGTCCAGCAGAGCATGGTGGCACACACCTGGTATCCCAACTCCTGGGAGGCTGAAGCAGGAGGATAGAAAATTCAAAGCCAAACTGGGCCATTTAGCAAGATTCCATCTCAAAAAAAAAAAAAAAATAGTAAGGGCTGGCAATGTAGCCCAGTGGTAGAGTACCTCTGGGTTCAACCCCCAGGACCAAACAAAACAAAAATAAAAAACAAAACAAACAAAAATTCCAGGCAGGAGCAGGCAAGACTGGGAGAGGAAACACCACCGATCTTAGAGCTCTGGAGACTCAGGGGAAAGTTCCTTGGAAACCAACACCCAGACCATATCTGAGATGATCTCTAAATCAAATGTTTTGGCCTTAGCCTTGGTCCTGAGCTCATCTGGACTCCAGGGATTGTCCTCACCCTCACAGGTATGGGGACTAAAAAGAGATTAGTCTGTGTCCACTTGCCTGTGGTGCTCAAGCTTCCCTTCAGTGTCTCAGTGATCATAAGTTTTAATCCTGACAGAGGCCCTGGAGATGACACAGGCCAGTCCCTTCAATCTATGCTTTACACATTTACAATGGTTGTGGCAGAGCTTCGAGGATGTTTTCTCTTTGTTTCAGGAAAGAAGCATCTTGCCACTGAACACTGACTTACTTAAGAGTTATTTCCCTTAAAACACAAAAAGAATCTTCTGACCATTGTGCAGGTACTTTGAGAATCTCCATCAAGCCTCACTTTTTTTATTTGAATCTGTCTGCAGGGCTCCCTTTGGTGGGTGAGCATGAGGGTAGGTAGGGGTGTAGAGAGCAAAATAATGCATTTCTCTGATACAGAAAACTGCTGCTGCTGACCTATCCTTCTGCTTTGGGATCTGGTACACCCAGTGTCTGCCATGTTCAAGGCCAGCAGCCATCCATTTGGTCTGCCAAGTTATTGGTCTGATGCGCTGGCAGTCAGAGCTAAGCTAATCCTTTCACCTGCTGGCTGCTTATCTGGGACACATGATTTGTGGAGAGGGGACTGACAGAAGGAGCCAGGACTTTCCCTCTCAGAGCCCCTGCAGATGAGGGTGACAGCATCAATATGCCAAATCTGCTCCAGAATCGCATGCTCTTACTATCCATTTGGAACAACAAGCATCTGTGCTCGGTGGTCACCACAGGGCAATGAGCAGAGGACAGACAGGGAATGCCTGCAGAAAGTAGAAGAGGACACTCTAGGAGGTGGCCAGACCTGCTCACACACATTGCTCACCCTCTTCTGGGATCCTTAAGCCACCTATGCAACCCAGTTCCTGGACTCCCTCCTCCCACTACCCTTTTCTAGCAACCAAACCCCTGATCTGGAGAACATGGTAGGTTCCCATAGCAATGGGCCTTTTAGCTGTTTCCATGGAAACCAACACCCAGACCATTTAGTTGCTAGTCAATTGACAGCTATAAGCGAATCAGATTCAGTTTAGAAACTGAAAGACAGGCCGGGATATTCTCTCCAGAGAAAAAGATAGCCACCTAAAATGGCCCAACTCCTCTAAAGACTTTTAGGCAACATGGGTGGAGATCCAGAGCCACTTTCTACCTTGGGTCATACAACACTGTCCTCTAGTCAACATTCCCAGCAAACAACTCAACTGAGTATCCCAGGCCTTTCAGTAAGGCACACCCTGACCTCTATTCCTGGTTGTCTGCTTCCGAGAAGGCCCTTGATAAATGCATTTGTTGAATGTGACTCTCACCTCGATGACTTTTGTACACTCAACTCCCCGTGCCAGCACTCTTCTATGTGCCATGACTGTCCTCGTACCAACCTAGTCCTTGAAGCATTCTTTGCTTTTTGGATTATCTGCAGTGAATGGTTAATCCAACATCATTTTAAGTGGAACTATTTCAGGTCACCTTTCCTATGCCTGCGGGTGTTTTTTGAGACCAGTCTGTTTTATCACCTTTGCAAAGCATACTCATAAGACTGTTTCTTAAAAAAAAAAAAGGAAAGGACAAAAGAAAAATCAACTGCCATTTCAAAACCAAGTATGCAGCATTTGAAATGATTCCATGCTTGTTGCTTTTACTAGCATGAAGATTGGGCTAGATACCAGCACTCACATTTGACCTTCTCCCAAACTGGGGATCTGAGGTGTTACATTGTGTGTTCCCTTTATTCTATAAGCAGAGGTGCTTCTCATTTTTTCTTTGTATACTTAAGATTCAGTGCTTCCCAGTGTTAACCACTGTGAACTTTCTGTTGTAGGAGACCTTTCAAACTAATCCCCCCACAGGAGCCAACGTAACCCACAGTTGCAGGATCTGCAGAGCCTCCTGATGGCTGATGGGTAAATAGACCCAGCTGTTGGGTTCCTCTTCCCAGGGAAGAGTGTATTATACTAGCTGAGCTGCTTTTGTCCTTTTTTTAAAACACATGAGGGCAGGTAGCTGTTAACCTCAAAGGAGCTAAAAAGCATGAGGAATCTTCTGGGAATAGGGAGTCAACAAACATGTATAAAAACTGCGTTTTTCTGAGTCCCTGAGGAAGTTCCTGTGCACAGAAGCTAGCCTCGCTCCTAAGGAGACATCACACACATCAGACTGAACCTCCTGATTTTCCTGCTATTTCCAGACAAAGAACAGTGTCTGTCTCCTACAACAAAAGCTAACTTTAACAAGTATAATACATGCCATGGGTCACCTAAGCGTTTCACATGCCTCATTTCATTTAATCCTCTCAGCCCTCCCCTCCTATCATTATCCCTACTTAACAGATAAGGAAACTGAAACACAGAGAGATGAAGGGATTGAACGCTCTCATTTGTAGTCCTATGAATTAAATGGTGGAGCCAGATTCAACCACAGGCAGTTTGAAGCCAGAGACCACAGTACTTAACTACCTTTGGGATTCACACAATTCTGATATGTTTAGGGTCTGCATTGGGAGACAAGGTGGGCTATTCCTCTAGACTCAGTGGGATAGGATATATGAAAGATGGCTTAAATGGTACTGTGGTCGAACGGCTGCCAGCATTAACTAGCAAACTTGGGTGTTGATAACTTCAATCCTAACCCATTGCTGTCCCCTGGTGGTTTATACTGGGAAACTCACAGGCCCAAGAAATTCAAGGGTCTATGGAACTTATGGGCATAATAAGAACTGGACCAAAATGAATTATATGCTAATAAACATTTTGTCAGAACTCAACTGAGAAAAGAGTTACTTTTATTTAACATTGGATGATTTTCCAAGGTGCTCATTATTCAACTCAGTTATGAATATTGTGATAACCCCAGTCCCACCTAAAAGCTCACAGTATGTGCACTTGAAATGGCAAACTGTGTACCCCATAATTATACTTTTTACCTTGAGAGCAGAAAACTCCAAACTTTAGCTAATTTAACCAGTACCTACTTCAACTTCACATTTTATTTGTAAGCTCTGAGGCTTTCTCCATCATGGTGGATGGTTCCCAAAAGATCACCATGCCTCACCCTTTCAGGTGTTATTATTCAACTAGGTGATGTTTGCTTTCACTGTTTCTATCAAGCATACTCTGTATGTGCAAAATAAAGTGAAACAAGGTCACTTTGTATCAAAAGACAGATGAGGTCTAACTGGGCAAAAAGGAGGAAAGAGAGTCTCTCAGGGACATGGAACTGGGTACCCACCTCCCACAGGTCTGGGGAATGCACTATGTGTAAGAAGCACATGACCACCGCCCAAATGCAGAAGACAAGACTGACAAGTTTTTATTTATACGAAGGTTCATTTCCAGGTTCAGAAAGAGGATACAAGTTAATATTGTTAAAAAAAAAAAGAAAGAAAGAAACATCTGGTAACCAACTGTTGCTTTTAACGAAAACCACCTAAGACAGAACAAAAGACATGAGATAATCACAGAGAACCAGTTATCCACAGCTGACTTCCTGCTGTAGAACATGACATCTCCTATGAATCTCTGGATATCAGTAGAGAACAGATCACTACTGTTGAGGCAATGGAGGTGGAGGTGCTGTTCAGAGCCAGCAGATTTCTTGTTCAGATGCACCAGACTCAGTGAGGCACTTACAGAGGAGGAACCTGTAGATGTAACATCCCAGTTAGACAGAAGTGGTTAGGAAGCCCAGTAGCCCTAGGGAAGGTATCTGATAGCCCTAAGCAACTTCCTTTGTTCTGTCAGGTTGGGCCCACCTTATTCCAACAGCAAAAAACAATGGAGACAGTTGAACCAAGCCCTACAGTTTCACTTCACTTTTTCTTCTTTCCTTCCACCTTTTTACAAAGGATATTACAAAGGTACCAGTTCTAAGCTCTCAAGAAACAGGGCCTCAGATGCTTTTGGAAGTTGAGAGGCATAATTTCCTTTCATGATGAATTTCCTTTCATCTTATGACACTCATGCAGTTTCAGGTTGGATTTCTTCCCCATTTCTTCCCCTCCTTCCATCCATGCCCTCTCACCTCCACATAGACAAATCAGCATCAAATAGCTCTAGCTTTTGATCTGTATTGGGATTTCCCAGCAGAAGAAAGAATGGTGACTGTCATCCACAAGTTGCCACTTTACTACCAGTTTTATCTGGAAAAAGAGAAAATGAATTGGGAAAAATGAAATGAGGACTTGACCTTAATCCATAAGTGGCTTAATTATGTAGCCTAAATAGAAATTATAAAAAACAATCACCTAATTCCTCATAGTTTTCTTATTAAATCATGCCATTAGGAAGCCCACTTAGGAAATGGGCACCAACTGTGGCTTAAACTTAGAGGAATGAACCAAGTTATGCCTATGATTTGGTGTTAGCAATAGCCATTCTAAAAGTCAATCTATCAAATATAATTTCTAAAGCATTCTTGTCCCTCTTAGATCAATGGCATTTACATAAATCCTTCTGGGAATAATAATTTTACATTTAATATTTGGCAGTCTAATCTAACCTTCTCCAATAGTAATTTTTTTTTTGGTTGTAGATGGACAATACCTTTATTTTATTTATTTATTTTTATGTGGTGCTGAGGATCGAACCCAGTGCCTCACATGTGCTAGGTAAGCACTCTACCATTGAGCCACAACCCCACCCTCCAATAGTAATCTTAAGGAACAGAAAGATTCTTAGGTATAAGGCAACTTTCTTGTTAACCAGAAATATAAATGTCAAAGCACAAAAGATGGCCCAAAGACTTTTTATTTTGGTGCCAGGGATGGAACTCAGGGTACTCAACCCCTGAGCCACACTCCCAGCCCTGTTTCTTCTAATTCTTAACTCACTGACACCTGCAGGTCCTTTCTTATGTAGACATCAGCTCACCTGCCATTAGTTACTACCTCTCTTTTGTACTCAAAGGTTTCTTCACCATGCAATATTTGATTGACAAGGATAAAAGCTTTTGGAAACTTGCTTTGTAAGTTTTTTATGACTATATGCATGAACTATTGCTTCACTTACTTAGTATTGACTAAAGCAGTTTGAGCTAATTTTCAAATTAAATGTAATTCATTTAAGAGTGACTTAAATCAAGTGACTATCAAATGTTAAATACCTACCCTGCATGCAGCCCTGACTAGACACTGTACATAACTGGGGTTTGGAAGGTCCCAGGATCACATGGCCTACTCTGCTATTTTACAAACCTGTCTCTGACCTTCAGGGTTGCTAACATCCCTTAAGCATAGATTCCCTATATGTGAATCTCTTTATATATTGGGGGTTGAACCTAGGGGCACTCTACCACTGAACTACATCTCCAGTCCTTGTTATTTTTTATTTTGAGACAGGGTCTTGCTAAGTTGCCTAGGCTGGCCTTGAATTTGTGATCCCTCCTGGCTCAGCCTCCCGAGTCACTGGGATTACAATTGTGCACCACCACCCAGCTACGAGTCATACCTTTAAACAGGCTCACCCCGGCACCATCTACTCAGAAGTGCTTGGCAGAAAACATAGGTAAGCAGGGATGGGTCAGAGGTATAGGTAGAGGTAAGAAAAGATGGTGCAATAAGTTACCTCTCTGCTATAGAGCTAACAAACTGTATTGTTCTCTTGTTAAGAGATTGAAGGAAAAATCAGGGTTTTCTGATGACAATGCTAAGTCAACTTGGACCTTGAACTATCTGGTACCTCGTTGAAATGTTTTAACATTGCCCAGGCTTGGGAGTTACAAGACTCAGCTTTAAACTTAGGCTATTCTTATAGCCACTAACTATATAACATCAAAGGCTCAGACTTCTTTGTCTCTGAGACAAAGCTGATATCACCTCCACACAGGTTGTTCATGATATCAAGTGAAACACTATATGTAAAAATGATGTCATTAGGTCCAGTGAAAGAACAAAGGCACATAAAAATATCTGTCCTTCTTCATGATTCTAACATTCAAATCTTTCTCCTCTCCCTTAAGTCTCCTGCTTCTTCATCATAGAGATGAGGTGCCCTGTTCCCCAGTCTTTGATTTCTAGTCCCCTGTCCTCAGGTTTCTAATCCTATCCCAAGGTCCCCAGAGTCCTCAACAGTGTCACTTACAGAGGGGTATTCAGTCTTTACTGGCAGTTTATTCATGTAGCTATAGGTCTTGTCTTTTTGGATGGGGCAGTTGATTCCACTCTTACAACCATCAGGCTCAGGAATGGGAAAGGGGACTGGCACACCCATCAGGATGCCTTCCACGAAGGCTGTGCTATTTTCAGATTCTGTACCTACGAGGAAAAAGAATCAGAAGGTGAAGAAAATAGCCTAACTAAAAACTCTAAATCAAATCTTCAGATAGGTTCTCAAGCAAATCAGCAGGTCCACATTTCATAATTCCCAGGGTCTACTTCTCCTTGCAGTTATGCTCAGTACCTAGCACCATGCAATCAATCAACAGGGGCTGCTTTTTTTTTTTTTTTTTTGGCAGTGGGAGACCAGGAATTTAACCCAGGTCTCTTGTATATTAAGTAAGCACTCTACCACTGAGCTTTATCCCTGCTCCCCCCGCCCCCCACATTTTTAAACTTTTCTTTAAAAAAAAAAAATATATTTATTTATTTACCACTGAGCTACAAACCCAGCCCCTTAAACTTTTCATTTTATGGAGAGTCTTGCTAAGCTCCCCAGGCTGGCCCTGAACTTGTAATCCTCCGGCTTCAGGCTCTTGAGTAGCTGGGATTGCAGGGATGCACAGACTGCCAGGCAACAGGAGCTGTTTTCTCTCTCCTAAACCCGCCTTGCTCTCCACTGCCTTTCATAGTTTCTCAGGAGAACAGAGCTACCTGGACAAATAAGCTTACCTGAGAAGGCAACTACTTTTCGGCAGTAAATTTTAGTAATTACTAGTTACATGAGTTTCTGTAAAAGTATATTGTATATAAATATATATTAATACCATGATCTGTTACAACATGAAATCGTTAACTTTTTAGATTTAGGTAAGATTAAAAAGATTAGGCTACATTTCTTGGTAGCCTCTACCCTCCATATGATAGAATGGGCAGAAGGAATAAAGGTATTATGAAGTTAATCAGAGTCATGAGCTGATAGGTATTTTGGAGATGTAGAGTAATGGCTGTTTCATTCTTTCTGCCTGGATTGGGATGACTTATGTTTAGAAGGCATTTCTTTTATTTCTTTATTTTGGGGTTAAACCCAGGAGTACTTAACTACTGAGTCACATCCCAGCCCTTTCTGTATTTTATTTAGAGATAGGGTCTCACTGAGTTGCTTAGGGCCTTGCTAAATTGCCAAGGCTGGCTTTGAACTTGTAATCTTCCTTCTTCCTGAGCCTCTGGGATTATAGATATGCACCATTGCGCCTGACTTTTTTATTTATTAATAATTGAGGGGCCATGGTACAGTGCAAGAGAGAGAACAGGGAGCTTACAGTTAGAGCAGTCTGTAGGCTCATGGAAAGGACATGACAGGCACTTTGAATTTTCTTATTGACTGTCTAGTCAAGTTCCATGGCACAGAAATGAGAGACAGATTCAAGGTAGATACTCTATCCAGAAATAAACATTTTACATTTCTTCTTTCTGGCAATCTGAAGGTGATGAACGTGGTACATGACAACAACCCAATACTGCTTCTTCACATTGAAGAAGACGGCTCAGATGTGGTTTGTGTGTCCCAGAGGATTCTCTAAACCTTAAGAGGCTACTAAGTATTAATTGTACGTTCATTTTCAGATGGTTGCAGGCTTAATGGCTGAAAGGTAGGGTGCTTGAAATGACATTCTGGGGAAGTTACAAAGTTTACAGAATTGGAATCTGTACTAAAGTTACAGTCTGTAGCCAGATCTGTTCCCATAAAATCCTGCTGTGTAATATGGGCCAAGGTAGGAGAGAGAAAAGTCATGCTGTCTTTTCTAACCTGTGAACACAGGAAAATCACCCTCCATGCTTAGAGGGAGTCTGGGAGCCAGGGACTCTTAGAAAGGGGCATATGGGAAGTTGGTACAAGAAGGGTGTCTAAGGGAATAGTGAATCCAACTTTGCACAAACTGGAAGGGAGGTCACAGAATTCCTGACTGCCAACCCTCCACCCGTATGTTCCCATATTGATTCTAATACCTGATGTTTATGTTATGCTTTAGCATAGATTTAAGGTCAAACCATGTTTACTCACTGCTAGTGAAGGTGACATTGACACTGTAGGACTGTCCTTTCTTCAGTTCACAGGGCTGGCTGGGGCATGGGTTCACATTTACCTCTTTTATAACTCCAACTCTAGAACCTGGGAAAAAAGAAAAAAACGAATTGAAATAGGTGGAAATATTGACCACTACCTAACGGAAAGGTCGCTCTCTCCCATTTAGTGAGTGCCTGTTCTTTTTTGATGCTTTCCTGGTATGGACTCTTTCAATTAAAAATGAGAATTTGGTTTGTCTTGCTGCTAAAATCATATCCTATAAATTGGACAAAAAGGAAGTCAGTTGGTCTCTTGACAAAGAGAAAGATAATATTTGTTAGAAACCATGCACACAAAAGATTATATTAAAGAGATTAAACTACAACCAAAGAAACTTCCAGATTCTTATTTTGCATTCCAAATGGTAAGGGGGGAGTTCACAATTTAAACTTAAGCCTTGAAAATGTTTGCCTCACAGGAAGATTAAAATTTAAGGCCAATCTGGACAACTTAACAAGTTCCCATCTCAAATATAAATTTAAAAAGGGCTGGAGATGTAGCTCAGTAGTAGAATACCTCTGGGTTCAATCCCCAGTATCAAAAAAACAAAAAAGTTGCCCCAGTCTTCCTTTAATCAAAATATTCCTATTTCCCCTTTCTAGCAAAGATGTAAGCATGTAAATTTGATGAAAGTTGTTCAAAAACTGCACCTTATGTAAAAATAGCTAAAAGGTTGTTTTTCCTCCAAGGAGGAAGCTCAGAAATGAGTCACATCAGCCAGTGTGGTAGCATGTGCCTGTAATCCCAGTTACTTGGGAGGCTGAGGCAGGATGATCATAAGTTTGAGGCCAGTCTCAGCAACTTAGTGAGGCCCTGTCTCAAAATTTAAAAAAAGGGCTAGGGATGAAGTTCTGAGGTAGAGTGCCCCTGTCTTCACCCCTCGGTACTGCAAAACAAATAAAAAAGAGTTATATCATCTTTCTACCCCAAATTCTTCAAGAGCAAATTCTGTTTTAAGGTGCTTATTATTTGTTGGGAAGTCTGCCAGAACTCAGAACAGATAGAACCTCTTTAGAGTTCCATGCTCTAGGGGTTCTTAGCTCCTGAGTCATTCTATGTTTAGAATAAAGATTATACCATGGGTGGCAAGAACGAGAAAAGCTGAGGCCCCTGAGGATAAGGAAAAAAATAAAAATAACAGCACAATGACTTTACCATCCTTGTTTTAGAGGTTAGAAAACAGAAGAGCAGAAGGATTACTGTGACTTCTCCAAGGTCATACTGCCTAGAATGGACAGGTCCAAGACCTTGGAAGCCCCGTCACTGGAACCTGGAAGAAGGTTTACATACACAGCCACAGTGACAAATGAAAGGACACCCTAAGGAATTCCTGACTGAGAACTCTCTGAGGAACCTGGATGAAGATCCTGGCTCAAACTCAACCAAAAAAAGCTTGTTAGGTTTCCTTCACCTCATGATTATTCTCTTTTTGTCTTAGAGGTTCAACCCCATATCCTTTGATTTTCAGTGATGAAGAAACTTCTGTCCAGATTTTATAGCCTTTCCTTAAACTCCTGGTGAACCATTTGGTAAACCTAGTATCCTATCTTCTTGAAATCTCTTCATTTTTTTTCACCTCAGCCTGGCTTCCTAAAGAAACAAAGCATTACTACTAAAGGTATGAGTAAAACAATGAAATGTGTCAGAATGTCCAGTCTTGGATTTTTAAATTTGATCCTGAAGCCCACCCACTTGCAAGTGGACTAAGAAATTTAAGAAGAATGACCATCTTAACCCTGCAAAGAGGAATGACCCTAGATAGAATTACCTTCCATCTTGAGAGGAAATGACTCTTGAGAAGTTATTTCCATTTCTGAACTGTGAACTGTACTCTTTCCATAGTTTTGGATTCTCTTGTCTTCCATGAGGAAGAAACCTGAGTCCTGCTCTATAAGTCATGAGATATTTTGGCTCAAAAATAATAGGCAGTGCCTCAAATCTTGACTAAGTCATTAGGACCTTGATTTTTTTTCCCCCAAGAATCAAAGAGATAAAGAGGACAGAGGTCAAGGTTTTTATAGCTCCAATAAAACTTAGGACCCAAATTTAACTTCACTCCAGATAGGGCTGTTTCACACAGTCAAGATGGCAGAAATATCAGTTGTGTTAAACAAGAACACGGAGTCTAGGTTTCCTTTCCTTTAAAGTACTTACTTGGCCTATGTCTATATAACTAAATGATATGCTTACAAACACTATATATGTTTTAAAAATAAGGCAGTGCAGGAAGATTCGAGGAAGAGTCATCAATAGAATTAACTGACCTGCCAGTTTCAAAAATTGATTATGCAGTTTCAAAAATTGATTAATGGGGCTGGAGATGTGGCTCAAGCGGTAGCGCGCTCGCCTGGCATGCGTGCGGCCCGGGGTTCGATCCTCAGCACCACATACCAACAAAGATGTTGTGTCTGCCGATACTAAAAAATAAATATTAAAAACTTCTCTCTCTCTCTCTCTAAAAAAAAAAAATTTTTTTTAAAAAATTGATTAATGATTCACAAATTAGGTTTAAAAGGAGTTAGCTAAAAGAAGAGAATAAGATACTAAGGAATAGCTAATTTTCTCTATAATGAACTAACTCTCCCTAAAAGGAGTTACAAACTGTTCCTATTTGATAGAAGCAAATTATGTAGTATATAGAGTAAGCAAGCCCTCCAGCTCCCACTTTAGATCCTGGGGTGGCGGTATCAGGAAACTCCTTCCATCTTAAAACAGGTCTGTAAAGCAGCACACAAGGGCCACCAGGGATGACTTAAGTTGTAGTACTACTATTTCCATTTGCAATCCCAATACCAGCTGCTCCCAATTTGTCCCTAACCCTCCCATCATCTTTTAGTTATGCTCTGGTGTCTTTCTAAATCAGTGGTCCCTAAAGTGTCCCTGAGGCAAGGAGTGTGTCTTTTTTTTTTTCTTTTAATCTCATTCTAATCAAGGACAAATGTGCTCTTTGTACATAATAAATGCTTCACACACACACACACACACACACACACACACACACAAATGTTTGTCTTTTTTTGTGGGGGGGGTTACTGGGGATTAAACCAAGGGGTGCTTAAATGCTGAACCACATCCTCATCCCTTTTTAATATTTTATTTAGAGATGGGTTCTCCCCAAGTTATTTAGGGCCTTATTAATTTGCTGAGACTGGCTTTGGACTTGTAGTTCTCCTGCCTCAGCCTTCCAAAAGCCACTGGGATTACAGGTGTGTGCAACCACCTGCACCAGTTAAGTACAAGTTTTGAAAAACAATCCCATTTCCCTATCTAGGCCCCTGAAACTGGATAGTTGAATGGAAGAGAATGTTGAGTAAGGAGTCTGGTTAACAGTAACAGTTTAAGTCAAGTGTTGCCATTTAGCCATTATTGCTGAGAGGCAGATTCTGGAGCCTGCTGCTCGGGTATGAAATCTCACCAGTTCCATCACTTACCGTGTAACTTTAGGGCAATACAGTTAACATCTGAAGATAATAATCATACCTGCCTTAGAGGGTAGGTGAGTTAACACACATGCAGCTTTTAGATGAGTATCTGGAACACTGTAGTGCCATTTAAGTCTTTATTATGCTTATCATATTTGGATTCGATCCCTTAATTTAATCTAAATAGCTATTCCTTGATGGCTTAGTTTGACACCAAAGCTGAGCCTCCAACCTCAAATATACTTCATGGACCGAAATTATGTTTGTAGTCAATAGAATGGAGTCTTACTGTCTTAAAAGCAGAATGCATGAAAACAGCAGGCAAATTGCAGTCACCAAATTAACTTAATACTATAAAAGTGGGACATGAATTGAGAAGCCCAAGTGGATGCACTTTGCTTTCTCTGTGCTTGCCCTTGGTGGAAGAGTCTCTTTAAAGCAGACTCTTCCAATCAAATAAAAAATGAAGTTATATTGACCAACTGCAACAGCAAGGATGGAAATAACACTTATTCCCCAGCTTGCTTCTCCTTTATAGCAAAGTTTTTTTTTTTTTTTTTTGGGGGGGGGTACTAGGAATTGAACCCAGAGGCAATTTACCATTGAGCCACATACCCAGCCCTTTTAAAGTTTTTTTTTTTTTTTTTTTTTTTTTTTTTTTTTTTTTTTTTTTTTTAATTTTGAGACAGAGTCTCTGGCTAAGTTGGTTAGGACATTGCTAAGTTGCTGAAGTTGGCCTCAAATTTGTGATCCTTCTGCCTTTGCCTTCCCATTCGCTGGGATTACAGATGAGCACCACCATACCCCACTTATAGTAAACTTTTTAAACTGAACATATTCAGCACCCTAAATAGTATGAGATGTACCCTCTTTCACTTCATCCCACCTTCTGTAGACAGAAAATAAACAAAAATCCCTGAACTTTAACAATCTGTTGATCTCAGCACCTACATTAAGGCTTTCGATGTCTATAGTCTACCTGATTCTTTAAAGGTGAGGTCACATGATCTAGTAGGATCAAAGTAAAAAGTTGTACTTGTAGCTCTTTTATCCATTTTTTTTCCCCTTACAAGAACAAGAGCTTCTTGAACTTCCAGGGTCAATAGAACAAACTGAGCTCTAACTTGCAAACATTACAAAAGTTTGCTTAGTTCTATTTCTCACTTGAGGAAATCCCACCCCAGGGGAAAGTGGGTGGAAAGTGGAATGCAAAATCTTTTGATGTGGTTGCTGAAGTTTTTACATTATATTTGTCAATTCAAAAGTAAATTGAGAAAGGAGGAGAAGGCAGGGGATATGGGGTTAAGAAAGATAGTAGAATGAAACAGACATTCTTACTGTATGTATGTATATGACTGTATGACCAATGTGATTCTATAATATGTATACTCAGAAAAATGAGAAATGATATCCCATCTATGTATGATATATCAATGTATATAAATGCATTATACTGTCATGTATAACTAAAACAAATTAAAAATTAAAAAAATAAAATAAAAGGTAAAAAAAACCTGACATAGCAATCAATACACATTTCTGTAATATTTTGGTGTAATTTTTCTAAAGTGATTCAATAATATGAATATTTCTAAATTGTAATTCACTGATCACATTACAGTTTGTGTTCAAATTAGTCATAATAAAAATCATGCTAGCTGGCTTATTAATTATGAAAAAAAAGTATATTGAAAAGCTGTGATGGGAATCCTACTTCTCTTTAAGAAGTTCTTCCTATAGGTGTTTACCTGTTTGTTTTTTCCCCAAGTGAATAGAATAATTTCCAGATTTATTTCACTTCTTTTTTAATGTTACTATTTAAATCTAAAGTGGGTCACAAAGACCCACCTGTTTCCTACTGCTTACTAGTTGTGAGATCTTTTTTTTTTTTTTTTTTTTGAGAGAGAGAGAGAGAGAGAATTTTTTTTTAATATTTATTTTTTAGTTTTTCGGCAGACATAACTTCTTTGTATGTGGTGCTGAGGATCGATCCCAGGCCGCACGCATGCCAGGCAAGCATGCTACTGCTTGAGCCACATTCCCAGCCCCTAGTTGTGAAATCTTAAGCAAGTTATTCTATGTTTCTTAGTTTCCTCTTCTGTAAAACAGACTGTGAGGACCGAATGCATTATTAAAATTAAAATTGATAGAGTCCAGCGGGTGTAGTGGCACAAATCTATAATCCCGGAGACTTGTTAGGTTGTGACAGGAGGACTGAAAGTTAGAGGCCAACCTGAAAAATGAGTGAGACCCTGTCTCAAAAAAAAAAAAAAAAAAAAAAAAAAAAGCTGGGGATGTAGCACATGGTAGAGAATCACTGGGTTCATCTCCAGTACCTCCAAACAATTAACATAGTGTCTTCATCCAAATGTGGGACACTCAGTTTAAGGGACACTCAGGGAAAGGCAGTAATTTGAAGCAATAGTAGCATCTTTTAAATGCCAGTCCTCTAATTCAGTGGAACATTTTGCTTAACATTTGCTAAGTGTTAATAGGCCTTTATTAATTCTTATTTCCCAAGTCCCCAACTTTGCTTTTCCCTCAACGTGAGTTTTGATGACCCAGTGGGAAATATATATTACCTCATTTGCTTTTTCAGCAAATATTTAGTAAGCAGTTACTATTACCCCAGCACTGGATATAAAGGAGCAAACTTACCCTGTTTTCCCATTTTGCTGTATAACTTTAGGTAGGTTACCTAACATCTCTGGAATTCACGATTGACTATGTGATCTCCATGTTTCCTACCTGCTCACATATTTTGCAAAATCAGTTTCAGACCTCTTTCATTGATCATTATACCTTTCCATCTCCACCTTTCAATACAACTGCTGGAGTTCTGCTCCAACAATTAATTTTATAGACTTGACTAAATGAACTCAGAATTTCTTTTCTTTAAAAAATTTGTTCTTTCTAGTTATTCATGACAGTAGAATGTATTGATGAACTCAGAATGTCTATACCTGTTGTATTTTCCAACAAAGATTCCAACCACAGCATCAACAGGGAATAATGTGTCATAAGATATGATTAGAAACATGATTTTTATAGGAGGAAAAACTGATTAAAAATCACAAAATTCTATAGCCCAAGGGAAACTTGGGATCTTTCTGGCGGTAGTGCATGCCAATAATCCCAATGACTTGGGAGGCAAAGAAAGGAAGATGGCAAGTTTGAGGCCAGCCTCAGCAATTTAGCGAGGACCTAAGCAATTTAGTGAGACTTAGTTTCTTTCTTTCTTTTCTTTCTTTCTTTTTTCTTTTTTTTTTTTTTTTTTTTGTGCGGGCGGGGGGGATTGAACCCAGGGGCCCTTAAGCACTGAGTTACATCCCCAGCCCTTTTTGTATTTTATTTAGAGACAGTGTCTCACTGAGTTGCTTAGCGCTCACCATTGCTGAGGCTGTCTTTGAACTCATGACCCTCCTGCCTCAGCCTCTCAAACTCCTGGGATTACAGGCATGCACCACCACACCCAGCTAGACTTAGTTTTAAAATACAAAATAGAAAGGGCTGGGGATGTAGCTCAGTGGTAAAGTGCCTCTGGGTTCAATCCCCAGTACCCCCTAAATAAACGAAAGAGGAAGGGAGGGAGGAAAGAAAGAAGGGGGAGAGAGAAAAAGAAAAAAAAGGAAGAAAGAGAGGGAGAGAAAGAGAGAGCGCGCCCCTTCCTTCAACCCCTGTGCTGTAGCAGACCTTCAGATATCTTCCCTGCAAACTTTAGGGAACTTCAGCAAGAGGACCACCTAAAAAGCGTACAAGGACCCCCCCTCCCCAAACACGAGTTGTTGCAAAGGAAAGATACAAAGTTGTATGCGATAAATTTCGTCAAGGCCGGTACTTCCTCCCCCAATCCAGTCCACTGCACCCGGAGTCCAGGCTGAGCCTCGTCATCCCAGGAACCCGCCCAACCCGGCCCCGGGGTCTCAGCGTTGGGCGCCGCTGCGCAGAGGACGCAGGAATCTCGGGCGGGCGAGGGTCTCACCGCAGTCCTTGTAATGCACCGGCTCCGCCTGGATGGTAGCGAAGAACGCCAGGAGCAGGATCGCTACAGCCAGGAAACCCATCGCGGATAACGAGGCGCCAAGCTCGAAATACGAAGTGGCTGCCGCGGTCACAAGATAAACTAGTCGGGGCGGGCGCGGGGAGGAGCCCAGTCAGGCGACCTGTCACCAGCAACCACTGCTGAGGTCCGCCTGCGGTCCGCCTGCGCCCCGCCCCGCTCCAAGGAGCCGGGCCAGAAGGCAGCCCGCTGTCCCCGCCCATCTTGTCCGCTCAGAGGCGGGGTCGAGCGGCGATCAGCCCCGCTCCGCCCCGCCTGTCTCCTCAGGACTCCGCCCCGGTTCTACTGGTGCGGCCCCTCTTCCGCAATCGGGAGCATTTCTAGCCAATCAAACTTCTTCTACACGACCTAATAGGCACGATGGGGGCGGGTCTAATTGCGGCCACGCCCACCGACCGCCTTCCCGCCTCCTGAGCTCCAGGCGGAGGAGGGGAGAAGGGCGCACCGAGGGGCGGAGTTTGTTGGGGGAAGATGGCGGCCGCCAGGGGCCTGTCCCTAACGGCCACGGCCCTAAGAGCGGTCATTCCCTGGCGGAGGGGCAGGTACCAAGACTGGAAGGGTGCCAGGTTTTGCGCCTCCAGAACAAATAAGAAACCAAAGCCCCCGGGGGAGGTGAGGGTTTGGCATGAGATGGTCCAGGTGGGGGTCGCCTGGGACCCTTTCTGCTCCCGGACTCATCCTCCTCCCTTGCACCACAGGCTCTCCGCATCCTGTCAGGGACTTCAGACGCGTTGGGAGGCATCGTCTTCCAGCCCCGAGGCTAGCGAAGGGCAGATCCACCTTACAGACAGCTGCGTCCGGGTAAGAAGGCCGGCCAGACGCGGGGCGGCGGTGCCCAGCCAAAGCTCTGGAACTCTCCTTTACTACCCTTTTACCACTGCTGGCTTGACATTTTTGATTCCTCTTATTGCATTTCAGAGGCTTCTGGAAATCACCGAAGGGTCAGAATTCCTCAGGCTGGAGGTGGAGGGAGGTGGATGCTCGGGATTCCAGTACAAATTTTCACTGGATACAGTTGTCAACCCCGACGACAGGCAAGGAGGAGGGGGCGGGTCCTCAGAATATGTGGGAGGGGAAAAAGTGACCAGTTTAAGGTGCAATTTTATTCCAGATTTAAAGGGCTTGTTAAGGACGATTAACCACCGCCTTTCTGACACTGTGAGGATGCAGTAAGATTGGTCGGCTTGATTCAAAATAACTAAATTGTAGAAGGAAAATTGGCCTGCTTAGTCCATGGGGTAATGGGTAGAGAGTCAGGCTGGACTAGATTCCAGGCCCAAGTCCATATATATTTCCCAGTATTTATTCTTTTTGCTTCAAAGACAATCAGCACCTATTAAGAGGTAATAAGGAATCTCCTGCTTTAGAATGTGCACTTCGGGCCCTAGAGGGTATCCTGTTTTTGGTGTTTGTGGTATTCACTAATGCCTTCCTCCTGTCTTTTCAGGGTATTCGAACAGGGTGGGGCAAGAGTTGTGGTTGATTCTGATAGCTTGGCCTTCGTAAAGGGGGCCCAGGTGGACTTCAGCCAAGAACTGATCCGAAGCTCATTTCAAGTGTTGAACAATCCTCAAGCAGAGCAAGGCTGCTCCTGTGGGTCATCCTTCTCTGTCAAACTTTGACTTGATGACTGGTGATCCAGAGATTGCCATCAGTTGTACCAATCTGAGGAACTGCGATTAGTAGAATTCTAGAAGTTTCCTTCTAATCATGTCCCTCTCTCAATTTTATTTTTCTTAATTCAGAAGTGTTGTGTTTTTCCACTATTATTTTCAGAATGTGAAGCTTTTACACTTGGCCTAAATTACTCCCCAACTCCTATACAATGCTAAGGCCAAGCTTATAGATGTTGTTACCTCATATTTAATTACTGGTTGAAACCTAGTGTACTCTATAGAGCCTCCAATCCTCCAAAATTGGAGTTACTTCTCTAGCCTCCAGAATGTTTGAACATATATGTATAACAATGTATAAAAGCCTAAGTTTAAAGAAAGTCCTTAGAGTGTTTTGGATCAATTTTATAGATTGGGTAACTTGAACACTGATTACTAGGTCAGAACTGAGGAGAAAGGCCTATGAATTGTTATCTTTTTCATTTCACCCTTTCACACCCCCACCCCACCCACCTTCTGGGGCTTGAAACAGGAGTGCTCTACTGCTGAGCTACATCTCCAGCCCTTTTTGTTTTTTATATACATTTTTTTTCTCACTGAGTTATGCAGGTTCACCTTGAACTTACAATTCTCCTTCCTTAGCCTCCTAAGAAGCAGAGATTACAGGTATGTGCCACAAATTAGCTTCACATTTCACCCTTTATGAATGTGCTACTGACATTTTCTTATTTTCTATGCAGCCCATTCACTACTTCCCATGTGATATTGTCATATTCACAGATCTGCTATGATTAAAAAAAAAACAAGAGCCATCCCCCAGAAAACTTGGGAAAACTCTGATACCTGAATAACTTGAAAAATAGCCTCGATACTCTGTATTCATACAGACATTTCAAGATCTGTGACCATTTAGTAATTGAATCCTATTAGGATATGTTGCTTCATCTACCTTATGGTATAAAATGTCTTTCTTATTCATAGTTGAAAGTGTAACTCCATTATGTAGCTAACAGAGGTCTTCTTGTTTTTTCCCAGTACTGGGGATTGAATCCAGGGGCACTTAACCATTGAGCCACATGCCCAGTTTTTTTTTTTTTTTTTTTTAATTTTAGATACAGGGTCTCTGTAAGTTGCTGAGGCTGGTTTTGAACTTACAATCTTCCTGCCTCAGCCTCCCAAGGTGCTGGGATTACAGGCATGCACCACCATGCCCAGTAATAGAAATCTTTCAATTTTTTAAATAGTTTAAAATTTGTTCTTGTAAGTTATACATGATAGTAGAGTATATTTTTGACATTATACACATATGAATTTAACTTCTCATTCTTCTGGTTGTACATGATGTAGAATTACACTGGTTGTGTAATCATATATGCACATAGGACAGTAATGTCTGATTCATTCTACTGTCTTTCCTATTCCCATTCCCCCTCCCTTCCCTTCATTTCTCTTTGTCTAATCTAGAGTACTTCTTTAATAGAGGTCTTTTTTAAGAGTGGGTTACCAATGAAATGCAAACTGCCTAGTTAAATTTGAATTTTAGATGAACAACAAATTTTTTTATATCATTTAATCTTTGTAATATAAGTATGTCTACTCTTTGTCTACAATACATAACATTTATATGCTAAACATGGCAATCCTACTTTAGGGTGTCTAAATGAAAAGATTTTAAGCCACAAATTCCAGTGCATTTTAAAGTATTTGTTTAGGTGTGCCTTTAAATGGGTTATGGAGGTTTAAATAATTCTATTATGGTGCTAGGGGACCCAGAATAGTAAAGACAGAAAACTGAAAAAGAATTTGCACCACCATCATAACAAATAATTTTTTTTTTTTTTTTTTTTTTTTGGCACCTGGAGGCACTTTACCACTGAGCTACATCCCCGGTCCTTTTAATTTTTTATTTTGAGAAAGTCTTGTTAAGTTGCTAAGAGTCTTGCTAAATTTCACTGTGGCCTCAAACTTGTGATCGTCTTGTATCAGCCTCCTGAATTGCTAGGATTAAAGATGTGAATCACTGTATCCAGCTAACAGATAACTTTTTAATACTAATGTGGGGGAAACCACAATCAGGTTGATTCTGAGAGTTGTTGATTAAATCTATCTTTCACTTAAAGTTTGTTATAGCAGAAACTTGAATCTCTGGACTAGATTGGAATTAAGGTCATCTGCTATGAAAATTCATTATTAAAAATAGTGAAAATAAGGGCTAGGGTTGTGGCTCAGCAGTAGAGTGCTTGCCCTGGGTTTAATGTGAGGCCCTGGGTTTAATCCTCAGCACCTCATAAAAATAAATAAATGAAGGTATTGTGTCCAACTACAACTAAAAAATATTTTTAAAAAATGAGGAGCTGGGGATGTGGCTCAAGCGGTAGCACGCTCTCCTAGCATGCATGCAGCTCAGGTTCGATCCTCAGCACCACATACAAAGATGTTGTGTCCGCTGAAAACTAAAAAAAAATAAATATTAAAAAAATTTAAAAAAATGAAAATAGAGTTTAGAAACAAAGTATTTGTGACTGAACCTTAGATACTTATGTGTGGGACAATCTAGGACATAGAGGGGGGAAAACTGTCACGTGGTTAGAGGAAAGAAGGGGACTCTTGGAAACTTAGCAGATTTCTTAGCAGTCCATGGAAGGTGGCAGGAAGGAACATACCATGAAGTGTCTGTGTACACAAGTTACTAAGACGCTGAGAATGAAGAGTTAGTTGCTGCCAATATTTGGGCCTAATAACATTTTCAATTCAGCTTACTTAAGTACTTTCATCATCCTTAAAAAGGGATTTTGCTACATTTAAAGTGAAAAAATGAACCTTTCTTTCAGAACATTTTTTTGGGGGGTACCAGGGATCGAACCCAGGGGCTCTTTACCAGAGACACATTCCCATCCCTTTTTATTTTTTTGAATGAGACAGGGTCTTGCTATGTGACTGAGGGTCTTACTGAGTTGCTGAGGTTGGTCTGGAACTTGTGATCCTCTTGCCTCAGCCTCCTGAGTTACTGGGATTACAGGTGTTCACTGTTGATCTGGCTGTGAGTTATTTACTGCTTTAGTGGTTTAAAAACTCTTGAGCACAAGCATAACAGCTTTAGTTGCTAAATATATACTCCATTAAATTGCAGTGGTCAACTGGGCAGAAACTAGGTCTTTTAGACTGCAGAAACCTATATGTGAGTGCCTACTATTAATGAAAGAAGTGGAATTTGGTGGTTAAAAAATGGTGGCTTCGGGAGAAATCACTTTACTTCACACTGACAATGCTTCATGGGGAAGCTGGAAGTGACCACAAGAAGTCTTTGTTGGAGTGGGGTGACTTAAGAACACAGGGCAAGGGGGAATGACATCAGCAAGGGGACACTGAGCCATTTGCTTGAACTAAATAGCATGCTAAACAAATTTAGGCTCCTCTACAGGCCCTTTTTGACCAGTTGCCCTCTTCCTGGCAAGCCATAAGGGCTAACAAGATATTTTCACAAATTTTACTCACTGTATAGATTGATTTAGGAATACTTTATATTTTTCATTTGTCAATGGAAAGACCTTTGGTTTTACCTGTTCTTCCAAGAGGAGGTTGTCAAGACCTTATTTGTTATGAAATTGGGTTTATTTAACTTTGTATCCAAGTGCCTGGGCATCATGGGCCATCTCCTGCCCCTCCCACACCCTCTTATTTTTGAGTGCTGGGAATTAAACCCAGGGCTTCATGCATGCTGGGCAATACTCACCTTGTCTTTTCTTTAGCAAACACCATACTAATGCAAGAACCAAAGAAGAAAAAGGGAGATTACCAGGCATGGTGTTACATGTATGTAATCCCAATGACATGGGAGGCTGAGATGGGAGGATTGCAAGTTTTTAAGGTCAGCCTCAGCAACTTAGTGAGATCCTGTCTCAAAAATAAAAAAGGCTGGGGGTATAACCCAGTGGTAGAGCACCCCTGGGTTAAATTTCCAGTACAAAAACAAAACAAACAAAACAAAAAAAAAAAACAGGGAACTCTTCAGTCTGCTTTATGTTTTGGTTCAAAACTTGGGGTCTCTTCATTGATTTTATTATGGAATCACATTCTTCAGTTATGTAATTATAGTGACTATATGTAAACTCTATACTATATGTGTCCACCTACTTTCTTTTTATGGGAATGTTGACTGAATTCAAGGGATGAATAGGAAAACTGTTCAGAAGTAAGAGATTGGGAAGAACTGTTAAAGTAAGTGTCCTGAAATACTTTCTTCTGAGAATTGCATCCTGTTCTATTGTTAGGAAGCATCAGCGTGGAGGACCAACATTTGGCAGGAGCAACCAGGTGTACCAAATAGTATAGCCCTCTCTAGAACCTGGCCTTTGGCAGGGCCTACCACCGTCCATTTGAACATTATGGTTTTGCATGTTTGTCTATAAGGCAGGAAGCTTCTTTTTACTTTTCTTGATGTTTGAGATTGATGTTTATAATTGTTTTCTTAAAATCCATGTTTTCTTTTCAACAGGGTTGCTTAAGGGAAGTTTGCTTTAAGGAATTTTGAAATAATCACCACCTGACTTTAATTGTAAACTACAGTCAGATAAATAATATAAAGGGAGAGGACATTTAAGCAGTCTGTGGTCAGCAGCTTTATTTAAAAATATTTATTTTTGATAAGTAGTACATGTACAAATTAAAAAAGACACAAAAGGGGTATAGTGGAAAGTGTTCCATTATGGTATCTGTCCACTCTGTCACCCTCCCCACAACCACCATTGTTTCTAAGAATTTATTCCAGAGATATAATCCCATAGATATAACATGAAATAACATGTGACCAAGGATATTCATTACAGCATTATTAGTAAAAGATGGGAAACAATGGAACTATCTTTTGATGAGTCAGTGATTAATTATGGTTTATCCATTCAATGGAATAGTATTCAGCTATAAAATAGAATCAGGTATTTATTTGCAAGCATAAAGTGGAAAAAAGCAAAGTGCAGAACAGCATACATAATATGCCATTTGAAATTTTAATAAGGAAATGTGAGTGTATGCATTCAATATGTCTACTAGGACAAGAGAGAAAGGTTGGAGGGCAGTGGGAACAGCATTTAGGAGCACAGTGCCAACAGAGTATATTTGAGGAATGGTAAAAAGTTCTCTGAATTATGGGGTGTAAGGTGGAGTGGCAAGGATGAAGTAACAGCTATCCACTTCTCTTGTCTCTGTAGATAAATAGGATGTTACATGCTAATAAATAACCTCCCTTTTTCCTGGGTACCTTTCTTATCAAGGCAATTTGTTTTGATTTTTAGGGTTCTGTAGAAATTGTTTCTAATCTTTTGCTATTACAAATAGTGCTGTAATAAATAACCTCTTACATAAGTCATTTCACATTTGGTGAGAATATATCTTGAAACTTAAATTCCTAGAAGTGGTATTACTGAATCAAAGAGTTAGTGCTATTATGTAATTTTGAAAGACACTGCCATATTGTCTTCTTCAGAGGTTGTACCAATTTATACTTCCATCAGCTATCATGGTGTGTTTCTCCAGATGCTTGCCAGCTAGGAGTCTTAACAACCTTTTTGATCTTTGCCAATATTTGTAAAACAGTATTTCACTGCATTTTCAGTTTCTTTTATTATAAAGGAAAGACTGCTTTCACACGTTTAAGAACCATTTATTTTTGTTTTGTTTAAATCAACTAGAATAATGATCTAGAGCAGATCTAAGTTTTTCTGTCTCAATTTCCTCACCTGTAAATTGGGAATAAAAATAGTAGGTAGCATTGTTAGATGATTAAGTGAAATTTATGCACAGCACTCAACACAGTGCCTGCATGTGGCAAGCATTCAATAAATTATTGTGTGATAGCCGACAATCAGAGCAGCAGGTAGGACAGACAGATTAAATTAAGAAAGTAGCATTCATCTCCCTGTCTCCCATCACAGGCAGCCTTGTTCATTTAGATTGCCATTCATAGAGAAATGCAGTCAAGAGTTGTCCTTGGCTTGGAATAGTAAGAACCTTTCCCATTGAAACCCGATAGGGTTTTGCCAGAGCTGGCCATCAGGGATAGACAGTCTCAGATCTAACATTTTGATTTAACCAACATGATAAAGTTCCATGGTTTTGAACTCACAGCTAGCCCAGGCTGGAGTGAGTTTCTACCTGCAAACTTAGGGATTCTGGACATTCATTTTCTGAAGAGGAAGAGGCGAAGGGGCCTCTGAGTGGGGTGGGGCAAACATTTGGAAGTCTGGTTTCTGCTGAACAAGACCACACTAGAAAATAAACCTTTTTATTGTTAGAAAATTTAACTGATTTTCACAAAAAGAGAGTCCTGAAGAGATTTGTTTTCTGAAAGAAGCATATATATTTAATAACGGTCTTTGGAGGTGGATCTTCTGTCTTGGGGCAGCCCTTGCTGCTGGTGCACAGGAGCTATCACTGGGTGGATTTTGAATATTTATTTACTCCAGACTACTCTTTTCTTTAGACTTCCAGTGAAGCCTTGGCTCCCCCTTCTGTATTGACTCTCATATTTCCCATATTGCTCTCCTGGAGACTTCTCGGGATCTTTGCCCCTCTTCATTTGTGTCTCCTACACTTGGCAAGCTAATGCCAGTCTTGCTTCTTTGAGATGAGGGCATCTTCTTCCCCTCCTTGGGGCCACAGAACTGGCTACAGGATGGAGTTGTGGCAAATTCAGGGCCTAGAGCAGGTGGCTAAGTGGCGGTGATAGCTTCAAGAGGGGGCACTAGAGTCATCCCTCAAACTCTCCCAAACCCTTTCTAGTCCCACAGATTCTGAAGGACCATTCAGGGCAGATGTGGCCTCTGTCCCAGTTGTAGAATCATCAGTTGATATGTGGATCATGGCTGGAAAGGGGTGTCTGTAGTGTGAGGCCATGAGACCTTGCATGTTTGCACGGCCTGGGGTTGGGAGGTGAATGACAGCTGTCCTTTGACAAGTATCCCATAGCAAGGCCAAGATAGGTGGTGTGCTGGGCCTCAGGCCAGTGGCTGAAGCATTAAAGTGGTGGTGTTTGAGCCAAGCAAGGGCATGGAGGCAGTGGTGGAAGCTCACAGCCAAAGCCTAAGCTGGGAGAGATGAAAGCAGGCAAAGCTGTCAGACCCAGGCAGAGGGCCCCAGCCTGATATTATGGTGTTGTCCCAGCTAGGAAAGCATCCTTAAGGCCTCTGCCTGTGGCAGCAGGCCATTTCCAGGTAGCTGCCCACACTGACCCTTCACTGTAACTCCTTAGCGGCACAGTGTGGGGGGTCTGCCTCCGCCACATATCCTGGGGAACAGTGGCAACGGTAGGAACCCTCTGTGTTCTCACAGTGACCATGGGCACAGAGCGCAGCAGGCCCATTCAAGTCATCACACTCATTCACATCTAAAAGAAAGGGAAAGGAGAAAGCTGAAGGGTGCCCTTCTGTCCTCTGGTCACTAAGCCCTGGCTCCCGTTCTGCAATGGAATCCTGGTGTGACAGGCCAAGTTTCCTCCCGAAACCAAACAACTCAAGGACAAAAAGCAAGGGGCAGTGACCTCACAGTGTGCCCAAGACCTTGCCCTCTGCCTTTCTTCTGTCTACCAATCCCCGGGGAAGAGCTTCATAAGTCCACCATGAACCTTCCTCTGGCTTTCTCACCCTGGCTGGAAGCCCTGCACCCCACTAGGGGGCAGCAGTGGTTTTCCCAGCCATCCCAAGGGCAGTCCTATGTTTCTTGGGGCAGTCTCACTTCTCCATCAGGACCCCAAACTTACCCACACAGGCCATATGGGCTGCATCCAGCTGGAAGCCCTCAAAGCAGTCGCAGGTGTAGCCTTCCTGCACACGCACACAGCGCCCATTCTCGCAGCCATTCAGGATTCCACACTCTTCTGCCTGAAGCCCTTCGAAGGCGGCTGGGGGCTCTGGCAAGGAGTGAGAGGGAAGCTGAGGCCTGTGCCTAGACTAATCTCAGTCCTTCGACCCTCACCTTCTAGAACAAAGGCTGTCCCTGGTGATCCCAGGAGTGGACTAGGTTGGGAGGTCATAAAATTCCCATAGAAAGGTGCTAAATCAAAAGGCCACACTCTGATGTCATTTTAGGTGGGAGACAAGTGAGGGCTCCAAGAAGGCTGAGACTCCCTGCTTTCACAAGTGGGCTCCCGAACACTGAGCTACATCCCTACCCCTTAAAAAATTATTTTGAGAGAGGGTCTTGTTAAGTTGCTGAGGCTGGCCTTGAACTTGTGATCCTCCTACCTCAGTCTTGGAGTTTCTGGGATTGTAGGTATGTAGTTTTTGGGTTGGGGGGTGCTATTTTTTTAAGTTTTACATCCTCTTTTTTTTTTTTTCCAAGTGGGAGAGTGGCAGCAGGCCTCAGTCAACACAACCCTAATCTGCCTTACCCCTTTCTCTAAGTACCTCCCACCCTCTGAACAAAACCCCATCCTGCCCGACTGGTGCTAATCAGTCTGATGTGATGGCAGTGCCTGTGGTATGTACTGTGTCCAGGTGCCCAGGCCTGAATTCATTATGAGGATCCAAGGCCTGAGTCCTGGGACAGTCAATTCACCAACTGGGGGGTGACCACTGTGGACCTTTAAAGTCATTAGAAATCCTTAATTCTCATTTCAGGTCACAAGTTTGAGTGTCAGGCTTCCCCAGAGCAGCTGTTCTGTATCCCGTAAGTGGTGTGGAGGGAGAACAGACCTGAGCAAAACTGCTTTCTCTCCACTTCTACAGGGAAGCTTTTGAGGTTGGGACAATGTGCTGTCCCTATGTCCCTGTGTCCCTGTGCTAGTTCACTGGGAATTGGTAGGGTCTGACCCAGGCATTAGGAGTCTTGAGTGACCTGTGGCTTGGCGCATCTTTCACCTTCTGTTGCCTCACCCCACAGGCAATATGATGGGCAGGTGGAGGAGAAGGAAGGGAAACAGTCTCAGTGTCTGCTCTTCCCTCTGTTTGCAACAACATACCTGGATGGCTGGCCATGTAGTGGGGCTGGAGTTGAGATGGCTGCAGAGGAGACTCAAAGACTGGTGTGAGGTCTCCCAAGTGACTGACGATGTTGGGGAATGGGGGTTCAGGCACAGTGTCTTCAGGGCCCAGGTAGTTGTAGAAGGGGGCCCCGTCTGAACCATAGAGGCCGTAGTTCAGGTCATCTGGACCTGGGCCATACTCATAGCCAGGCCGGAAGTGGATTCCAGCTTCCCGCTCTGCCTCGATCCGGGCCACGTTGCACAGCTGAGCATAGACCTCTTTCAGGAAGGATGGAGGAAAGAAGCTGGGCTTCAACTCCCACTAGCTAAAGCCTGGGGGCTCGTTCAACTGGCTCATTCCCCCAGGAGACAGGGAACACATGGGAACTAATGACTCCTGGGGGTTCCTAGCAGTGCTCCCCACCCACCACACCATTTTATTTTCAAATAACTGAGATGTAAGACATGGCCACTGGTCTGATCGCCTACTCCTGCCTTCCAAGGTGAGAGTGTCTCCCTTCCCAGGGTGGGCCCAGCCCTGCAGGTGTCCCTCTCACCAGAGCTCCTAGGGGGGCACAGAGCACACTGCTGGCTCCAGGCCTCGCCATCCTGGCAGCAGCATTCTGTGTAGGTTGTGCGGTGTCCACGCAGGGGTTGGCTGCACACGTCATTGGTGACTTTTTTCCAGCAGATGTCCATGTGGATGTCATGGTCAGGGAGGTCCTCTGGTGGCACAAGGCCCAGGGGCACATGAGCTTCTCAGCCTAGGCCTGTGCCCCCTGCTGCCCATACCTAAGGTCACTCACCTGTGCTGCTGGTGCTGTTCACACAGCGCTGCCCACTGAGGTCCAGGGTGAGCGGGGGGCTACAGAAGCAGTGGAAGGAGCCTTCCGTGTTCACACATTCGCCATTCTCACAGGCCATGTCCTGGCACTCATTGTGATCTGTGGTGGCAGGAGTGTGGCAGGGCCAAGGTGGCCTGTCCATGGACTACATTCATGGAAGGGGGTTCACCTGTGGCTGATCCTGAAGATCTCCCCAGTCCAGCCCAACCTGGAAGACCCCTCCTGAGGGACAATTGCTGATGGTCCTGAACTCTCCTCACCTCAGACCTGCCTGAAACGGGCATCCTGCCCAGGAAGGGGTCTCCCAGCAAGAGAGGGACTGGCCAGCAGGGGCTGGGGTGGGAGGGGCCATGTGTATCCTCACCCTCACACATCCTGCGGGAGATGTTATAGTGGTAGCCGGGATTGCACAGGCAGATGTAGCCAGGTACCGTGTTGAGGCACCGGCCATTCTGGCAGAGAGCAGGCCCAAACATTCCACACTCGTCGGCATCTGTGGGAGGGTAGAACTGAGGTGAGAGGACAAGGGGAGGCAGGATGAGGTGGTACTTAAGACCAGGGGCTCCAAAGCTGGACTGTCTGGGTTTGAATCCTGACCCTGCCACTTCTGAGTTGGGTGACTTTGGGCAGGTTTATTCAGTTCTCCTTAGTTTCCTATCTAAAAAACTGTGGGTAATATCACTTCACCTCTTATACTTGTCATGAGGATGAGAAGGTGTTTAAAACAGTACTCGGCACATAGCAAGCACTCAAGAAAAGCTACTTCTGGGGCTGTGGTCCTCAGCATGTAGGTGGAACTCCTACCTAGCATACATGGATTTGATTCCCCAGGACAACACACACACACACAGAGAGAGAGAGAGGGTATTTCTGTTTCTATTATTTCCTCCTTAGAACTAGCTTCAGGACTAAGGCTTAATACCTGAAACCCCCCCTTTGGGAGTATGGGCTCTGCTAAGTTTCTGGCTTTGTAAATGGGGCCAGGGACATAGGTTACTATGTCTGGCCTCTGTGCAGCAGTACCCTGCCTCTGTCCCTGTGTTCACATACAGGCGGGTGAGTGTTGGCCAAGGCACCATAGTCTGTTTCCAGAGGGTGCAGACTTGAGGGAGCAGGGAACCTGAGGTGAGGGTCATGTGGACACTCCAGGAGGAGCTTGGGTTAGAGCTTCCAGCTAAAACTCTGTAGGGAGTCAGCCCTGGGACGGAAAAGATGGAAGTAATCAGGGAGGCCAGGGCTGGTGCAGGACTTCCCTAGGGACCTCCTAGAGGACCAAACTAGGGCCTACTCTGGCAAATGGAGTTTGGGGAGGCGTGTGTAGAGGGAGGTCACCTGTGTACATGGTCTGTCCAAACGTCCAGGCTCCTTCCACAGGGATGTAGCCTTTACCACTGGGGCAGAGCTCGCTGAATTCAACTGTAGGGAGGCAGCTAGGCTCAGAGAGGGAAGGGATGCCTCCTTTCCCCTCCCCACTTTGTCACACTGCAGAGCGGACGCTAAGAAGATTTGGGACCCTTGAGGCTTTACCTGAGTCCTCAGATGGGCAGAGGTCACAGGCATCCCCCCATCTGGTTCCCTCAGTGCAGCAGCACTCAGCCTGCGTGGAGTTCCCGCCAAGGAGGAGGCTGGAGCACGGCAGATGGTCCTTCTGCCCAGAGTAGCATTCCATGCGAATGGGGCCTGGGGCATGGTCTCCTGTCGGGGCCTCAGGGATGCTCTGAGCTGTGTGTGTTAGAGGCCCCTTATTATTGTCAGTTCATTACCCTCTGAGTCGCCCAGCCCTTGAATGTATCTTTTAAATTCAACATTTCTATAGAATTACAAGAGTACAAAATGCTGTTACTATGTTGTCTCACTTGGCCCATGGACATCCCAGGAGTGGGTACTGTACCTTTCCTTTCTATGCTGGTGTACCTGTCTGTCCTCTGATTCATTCTGCCTCACAGGTACCCGCCCTTCCCACTCTTCCTAGTTCCTTGCAAGGTCACCAGCTGACTCAGCCCAGCCTTGGTTGGTTGAGAGGCTGAGCCCGCAGCTCTGGGGCAGAGTGGGACGCACGGGAAGCAGGAGAGGAGAGTCCAGCTTAGCTCACTTTCAAATTTCCCCTCATCCCGAAGATTCATTCAGAGACTGGATGGATTTAGGGTCACTCCAAGGCTCAATCTGAGGTCCTGGGGCCACACGAAGTCAGCCTCAGATCTTGAGCCTTCTCTAGGTCATCCCAGCCCAGCAGCCCAGATGCTGCAGAGGCTAGAGCAGAGCCCCACTCGTCTTAGCTCCTGCGGCCTCTCGCTCCCCTCCCCGCTCTGTGCCTCATTCCCACCCTGCACCTCCATTACTGCACAGTCCCGACCCGGCTTCCTCTCAGGAACTAGAGGCTAGAGGAGCGATGCCTTTTGTAAGGCAGAGAGTCATCATGGTAAATGACGAAAGGGGAGGCAGGGTGGGGGATGGGGGAGTGGTCCTGTGGGAAGCTCACAGGTCTCACCTCCAGCCACCCGAGGGCGGCAGTGACCCTCTCGGGCATCATACTCTTCAAAGTCGTTGGGGCAGAGGCACAGGAAGGAGCCTTCGACATTCTCACAGAGGGCGGCCCCACACACCGCCAGCATGAGCTCACACTCGTTCACATCTGCCAGGTGTGAGGACAGGCTCTTGGGCAGAGAAGAGGCAGCCTGTGTGCCCTGTCCCTGACTCCAGCCCAGCCAGGCAGATCCTCATCCACTGAAAAGAACCATGCTAGGCCTTGGCAGAAGCAAAGTGGACATGAATTAGCAGGAATGAGGGACAGATGGACAGGCATAGGAAGAGAGGAGTGGCAGAAAAGGGTCACAAAAGGGCCAAAGAGTAAGGTCTGCCCACTGTGTACTTTCTCCAAACATGGGGCTTCTCAAGCCCCCGAGGTCTCCAGGGAAGGGGGAGCCAGAGGGGTGGGGGTGGGCACCTTCCTTCATGAACTTGCTTCCTCTGCTGGCAGGATTGGCCATGCTTCCCCTACCAGCCTAGCCAAGGTGCCAGCTGGAGAGGTGACTTGAAATCTTTCTCTCCTCCTTGAAGCTCCCTTGCCCACCCTTTGGGAACCTATCATGGAGCCATGAACCCACAAATGATTCAGGAAGAGGTGCTAGGGCTTCCTTTAAGGATAGTCACAACCCCTGGAGGTTAAGAAGAACCCAGTGGCCCTCCTGGCCCAGACCCTGGGTGACTGACCCACAGGCTTCTCACCAACACAGTCCCAGCCTGAGGGCGAGGTCTCAAAGCCCTGGTCACAGAGGCAGCGGAAAGAGCCATCCGTGTTGTCACAGAAGCCGTGGCTCCCACACATGGTGTCATTGGCACACTCGTCTATGTCTGTGGGACAGTAGGGGCCAGGTAGAGGGAGTGTGTGTGAGCACTTATCTGGTACATTAACACCAAGATCTGTGAAAGGACCTCTGAACATGGGACAAGAAAACTAACACTAACATTCCTTTTCAATTTTTGGGTAAGCTGGGCTGTATGGAAAATATACAAACTTCAAACAGCTGTACAAACAGTGTCCTCAGGAGAAAATCATTTCTAGCTCCATACAGGGAAAAACAGATGTCCTCAGCCCTCCCGTTCCACCCCACTCCTACTCACCGATGCAGTCTCTAGTCGGGGCCATGTAGAAGCCAGGCTGGCAGCCCAGGACGCAGCGGTAGGAGCCAGGACTGTTCTCACACTTCCAGGCCCCACACACCGGCTCTCTGTTATCCTCACACTCATCGATGTCTGTCCCCAGAGGCATGAGAGGAGACAGATGTGGCCAGGTCACTGTTCTGACCCCAGTAACCTTAATTCACTGGCATTGCAACAAGGTCATGTCCCATACTTCCTGAGGTCTTTCATCTGATCCAATTTACTATGCTCACCTCAACCCTGGAACAGTAAGTTCAGGGAAACTTCTCCCAACCCAGCAGGGCTAAATGGAAGAGAACTGTCTGCTATTTAGGAAGCACTGAGCCGGGCGCTGTGGGACATGCCTGTAATCCCAGTGGCTTGGGAGGCTAAGGCAGGAGGATTGTGAGTTCAAAGCCTGCCTCAGCAAAGCAAGGCTCTGGGCAACTCAATGAGACCCTGTCTCGAAATAAAATATAAAAAAGGGCTGGGGATGAATTCAGTGGTTCAGTGCCCTCTGGATTCAATCCCTGGTATATAAAAAAAAGGAAGCACTGAGATCTTAGCCTTCAGTGATACTTCCGTTCCTCCATGCTCTACCAGCAGAGCATGCAACCCTTCCTGTGTGGATAACAGGGAGCTGTCTTTGTATCTGTCTCTTGATTGTCTGTAATTGTTTGTCTTAGCAAAGAACATTGAACTTGGCAGGTGTTTAATGTTGACTAAATCAATTTGGCCTTTATTTTAATTTTTTTTTAATTTTTATTTTTTTTAAGAGAGAGTGAGAGGAGAGAGAGAATTTTTAATATTTATTTTTTTAGTTCTCGGCGGACACAACATCTTTGTTGGTATGTGGTGCTGAGGATCGAACCCGGGTCGCACGCATGCCAGGCGAGCGCGCTACCGCTTGAGCCACATCCCCAGCCCTCAGTTTGGCCATTAAAACTAGATTGTGTGTTGTGCCAGCACAAAAATTGTGATTATCTTCATTTTATCAGCCTTGAACAATCCTGGGGCCAGCAGAGGCTCAAATGCATTATCTATCATATGATCAATCTGTGCAAAGCACTCTGCTTCCCTGGAGCTGAAGTTTCTTATTCCAGGGAGCTGAGGACCAGATGGGGGTGGAGGTGCACAGACATGGGGTAGAGCCCTGTCCACTCCTCGGGAGTCCTTACCCACACACTCCCCATTCTCTGGGGAGGGCCGGAAGCCAATTTCACACAGACAGTCGAAGGAGCCCTCCGTGTTGACACAGTGTCCCCCCAAACACTGGTCTGCAGCTGCACACTCATCCACATCTAGAAAACAGACACGTATGACCAGAACCAGCCAATGATCTCTTCCCTGTTATCACCTGGTTCAGCTTCCTCTGGGCTCCAAGTAGCCCATAAGATGGCTACAGAGTGGCTTGGGGTAAGAAAGGGCTAGAAAATCCTAAGGAGAGTCCAGAGCTGGATATTAGAGACCATGCTATGGGGAGGAGTTCTGGGGCCAGGCCTCTGTCAAGGGGTAAAGGGTGACTGAGAGAGGGTGCCTGCTACAGACATCACAGAGAGGCTCTGCAGAGAGACTCTTGAGTCCCTCCCTGCCCACCTGGCTCCCCACATCACTCCTGCCCTTCCATCTTCTCATGCATGCAGGCAGCCATGAGCATTTTATTTTATTTCAGTACCCGTATGAAGAAGGATGAAGCCCCTGCATAGACTCTAGTACTCCTTGTCCCTGCCCCCAGACACAGCTGGCTTCTCACCCTGGCAGCTGGTGCCTCCATCTGCATTGGCAAAGCCAGGCGCACAGAGACAGAAGAAGGACCCATGGCTGTTGAGGCACTCGCCATGGGGCGCACAGTGTGTCTCCCCTGCACACTCATCCACATCTGCAGGGGAAAAGATGGCAGCGAGTGTCCCCACCTCCCCATACACTCACTGTCTCAACCCTCAGTGGGGACAATCAGGCCACTCACCCTCACACACAGTGCCATTGGCCAACCGGAAGCCTGGGGGACAGAGGCACTGATAGGAGCCAGGTGTGTTCTTGCACTCGCCTCCCAGGCAGCTGTTCTGGGTGTCTTCACACTCATCCACATCTGCAGGGCCACACAAGGGAGAGAGGCAGCTGACGGTGACACCTCCCAAGGCCAGCTTTGAGGGGGAGGTTTCCAGAGGACCTGTCACCTGCCTGTGGAGACTGAACCTTTGGGACCATCCTCCCAGCATAGAGCAGCTGGGAGAAGCTGGTGAGGGAGTAGCATCCCTTCCCCCCCACACTCCACAATCTCTGGGAAGGGCTGGAAAACCGTCTCACACAGACAGCTGAAGGAGCCCTTGGTGTTGACACAGTGCACCCCCTCCTACTGGTCTGTGGCAGATGCTCATCCACATCTAGAACGGAATAGGAGCGGGATGACTACTGCTCCTTCCGCTTGGCACTGCTCTGCCAGGTTAATTCACAGCCCACAGTGCCCAGCAGTCCTAGCCCAGTGAAGCCAAAGCCTTATGCCTCTGTCACTGCTAAGAGGCCTCTGATTTCAATGAGAAGCAATGGGAAAACAAATGGGAAATGAACCAAGAAAACAGATACAGTGAACCTGAGAAGGTACCAGAAATTTGATTCTTCAAGTCGGCTTACAGATTGCCTGGTACAGGTCAATGTTCTCCCAGCAGCCACCCTTATGAGGCACACTTAGGGAGTTTGTCAGGGCACAGATTCCAAGGGCCCCTTGAGTCCACAGGGTAAATTAGGACAAGGCCCAGGGAGCTGCACAGTGAACCATGCCCTTCAGTGATGCTCAAGTAGACTGAAGCCTGTGAACCAGCGGCTTATTGGCTCATAAGACCCACGTCTGTGGTCACCTCTCTGACTTCCATTCCGGGAGGAGAGAGAATGTGAGTCTCCAGCCAGCCCACCATTCTAGGGAGGCCCCAGTTCTTTCTTGCTTGCAGAGGAGCAGGTTAGTATCCTAACTGTGCTCCCACACGACGGGGCTCTTACCTTCACAGGTGCGGCCCAGGGGGCTGGGCCAGTACCCCTCGTGGCAATTCTTGCAGGAGAAGGAGCCCACAGTGTTGGTGCAGACTCCTGTGGGGCAGACTCCGGGAAAGGTGCACTCATCCAGGTCTGGGCAGACAGACAGCCATAGCCAGTGATCCAGGAGGGCTTCCCCCAGCCAGTGACAGTGAGGCCCTCAACACACTCTAGCCCCTCTCCAAGATTGGAGGACATTTGGGGCCTCTGGGGAAGGGCAGGCCCTGGCTGGGGGCATTCTATGTCAATCCCCACGACTCTTCTCTAGATTGCTCCATGGGTAGCTCCCACCTCAGCTTCCTCTGGTCTCTGTGACCTCCTATTCCTCCTGTCCTCACCTTTGAACATGGGGATTATGATAATAGAAGCTCTCTTTGGGGCCAAGTCCCTTCATAGGGCCCTCTAGCCTAAGCTGGATTCTCCCTTGCCCCAAGACTGGCCAGAAAATAGAGTCTCCTTCTATCCCTTTGGCCACCACCTCCCCAGGGCTACCTTCACAAGCAGTGCCATCTTCATTCACCCAGTAACCACTCTTGCAGGGTGAGCAGGTAAAGGAGCCCTCGGTGTTGAGGCAGAGGCCTGTAGGGCATGAGGCCCGGGTGGCACACTCGTCCACATCTGAAACAGGCCATTGAGTTCTGTGTGGGATTCTGCAGGGCAGACATGCCGGGATAGCCAGACGGACAGGTGGGCAGGGATTGGGGCAAGCACAGGTCTTGGCAGGGATGTGTGAGGTCAGCGTGGTTAGGGATACGTGATTGGGTGGATATGGGGGCACACACAGAGAGAGCCACAGGCTGATTTGCCTGTGGAGGTGGGGTGCTTCAGTATCTTTGTACCTTGGCAGCCCTTCCCGTCTGAGGTGACCTTGTAGCCATGATCACAAGAGCATCTAAAGGAGCCTTCCAGGTTGATACACCTTCCATGGGTGCAGACCCCGGGACTCAGACACTCATTCACATCTGTGGGTGAGAAGATGTCACACGGCCTCCTCCCCTCATGTAGCTGCTCTTGGCAGGCATGGAGCATTTCAATTGGAATCGGCCTCCAGAGGGACTATGCTGGCTTTGGTAGGCTACACTGGGAAGGCTATGAAGCCAGGCTCCTTATCACACCTGGGCAGGGCAGGGTCCCCTCCCCAGAGCTCTCCTCAACCCCATCTGGTAACACAGAGTACTCTGCATATGTCCTAGAAAAAAGGACCAGGTCCCCCAGCCTTGGGCTGGTTTAGCCTATCTCAGGACACTTAGAATGAGGTGTCCAAGATTTACCTCACTGTGGGTCTGACCCTCTCCTACCTGCCATCAAACAACCCACGTTCCCAGCCTGACCACCAGCTTTAATAGGTGGGCGGGCAGTATGGAGAGAGGCCAGACCACGCCTGGGTGGCTGTGGCAGTCTCCAGGGCCTGGGAAATGTCTGCCCTCTCCAGAGCCTCAAAGCATCTATTCAAAACAAAGTTCCTCCTGGCATTCTGAACCCCAGGCCCTTCTTGCGGGGGCTGAAGGGAAGGAGCGCTCCCCCGACTGCTACCAAGCAGCCTCTGGAGGGAGGAGGACACCACGTTTGCTGAATGGCACTGTTTAGATAGTGCAGTCATGCAGGAGAGCAGAAGGGCCTGGCTGTCGGCTTTCCCCACCACTCAGTCTCATCCTAAGACCCTCAGGCTCCTCACCCCACCCCACAGGAGTCATCCACGGAAGCTTCTGGGACATGGGGCTGTAGCTTCAGAACGGATGTGGCCAGGGAGCAGAAGAGGCCTCCACCCTTGCTGATTCAGAGGGCAGAGCACCATAACTGAAGCCCACTCATGTCAGGCTCTTGTCCTCTGGGACACTGGGTCATGGAGGACAATTGCCTCCCAGCCACTTCCCTCTGCCCACCTTTCTCTCCCCGTGTGTGGGCTCAACCAGTAGTCCCAAGGCCGGTCAGCCTTCTCTGCCTTGGCAAGCAGCCCTCACCTACGCAGTTCCCACTCTGTCCCCTGTAGCCTTCCTCACAGGCCAGGCAAGCGTAGGAGCCAGGGGAGTTGATGCATCTCCCATCAGAGCAGGTGCCAGGGTGACGGCATTCGTCGATATCTGTAAAACAACGGTCCCTCCCTTAGTTATCCCTGGGAACCACACAGGTCATGGGCGGCTCTGGGACACAGAAAATCCTTGACTTTGCCCTTGGTTGGGGAGTTTCTGCCTAGATGAAAACAAGGAAAAAATGAGAGATGCCCTCATGTTCCCAATTCTGCCTCCCACCCACTGTCCACAAAAAAAAAAAAAAAAAAGAGGGTTGGAAGAACTTAAAAATAAGACAGGGAGACTCCCTGGGTGGGTACAGTAGGCTGTGGTTGCCATTAGCTTGGGAGGTCAGAGGGCTCTATTTGTGAGCTGAACTCTTTGGGATGAGCCTTCATATCTTCCTGGGTGAAGGCCTACTCTTTACAAAGAGGACATGACTGGGACTAGATGTGCTTGGCACAGTCACCAGTTGGACTGTAGCCACAGGTCCCAGACTAGATCACCAGAGGGGCAGTGGAATCAAAATGAACTTTCCTGCCCCAGGAAATGAGGATCAAGGATGAAACTCCTATCTTGGATTTGGCCCAGACCAGCCTTGAGGCCGAGTTCAGACTGAAGAGGCGAAGCCGGCAAATCTTCCCTGCCAGGGAGGTGTCAGCCCTTTCTTCCAGCCAAAAGCCATAGGGATCCCACTCTGCCGAGATCCAGGGACATCAGATAGAAAGGATGACCTGGGCACCAACCAGATAGATATGTAGGGGAAGAGGGGACCCAGGGAGGGAGAGTGATAGGAAGGAAGAGGTGGGAGCTCTTTCCCCAAGAAGCTGAGCGCAGGCTTTTCCCCCAGTGACCTGGCATCCCGGGGAGTCTATCGTCAAGTTACCCAGGGGACCTAGAATGAGGTGGGGAAATCAGACCACAGTGGCTGAACTCAAGGTTGAAACTGCAGAAGGACATTCTGCTTCTCTGGCACAAATGTTGCATGTAGCTCCTGGTCACCAGTGGTGACAGATGATTGGCCAAGCTCCAAAGGAAACAGGAGAATTTATTCTTCCTATGTGGGTAACTGCTATTCTCTTGGAGGAAGTCCACCAGCTTTTTCAGATTCAGAGCCCCTACCTAGAAGAAAGACCTACTCAGCACCACAGAGGAAATGCAAGGGCCAGGTCAAGGGGCAGAGCACAGGCTTTCTGCTTAGGGACTAATGCCAGCAGCTAGTGTTGCAGAGGAGAGACCCAAAGATGGAGGGTGAAAATGAGTCCCCCCTGAGGTTTTTTGGCCTGCAAAATTCAGGACACATTCAAGCCTTCTGTGGTCTGAGACCATTTCAAGCCCAGGGCAGGTGGTTATTCAGGTGAACATCAGCAAGGAGATGCTCACAATTCCTAAGTGATCTCAGGAGACACTAAGTTAATACCCATCTTGGTAAAGGCAACCATGAGCCCCTAGTTGGGTTATGGTAACAGTGGGCTCAGATATTCTAAGGCTCTCTGTAAAGACAAGGTGGAAAGAATGAGACAGAGATGGAGAGAAGAAGGACCCAGGACTGATGACATTGGCCACCCAGGAGAGAGCATCTATCTTCATGACCTGCTGGTCCTGGCTGAGGCTGCCAAAGGAGGAGGAGGCACAAAGTTATTGGGAAGCAATCCCTGCTTCAAGAATGCAAGACTTCAGGAATGAAGAGAAAGAATTTGAGGCTAGGATCCTTCTAGTACATTGAGAAAAAATGAAGTTTTTGGATCTCTCTCATAGGAACCAGGCAATGTAGGAAGGTTAGGTTTGCCGTAAGATCTCTCCTGCCCCTAATGTGCCAGGCAGCAAGTGATGCTGGGCTCCTGCACAGAAGACACGTGGTACCCACTGAAGCTCTTCATCAAATATTCCAGCTCTTCATTTTCTGGGCCATAGTAGGTTTGTGCCTCCTGGTCCCTGGGGCCATGAGACTAGTTTTGGCCAATAAGCTGTGAGTGGGTATGACATATGTCATTTATGGACCAAAGCATTTAGTTGTATGCCATGCTCTAGCATGCTCTTTTTTTCCATGGAGACTGTTCACATACCAGGGACTGGATATTCCTTCAGCCGTGTTCTAGAGAAATGAAACATGGGGCAGTTCTCAGCTGACCCGTGATGGACACATGGCAATGATGAGCTTGGCTGTGTTCTGTGTCACTAACATGGTAATGCAGCATTATCTAGTTTGTCCCAGCATGCCACTGCTGGCTTCCTTCCTTACCCAAAGCCCCAGATGGCGAGGATCATAAGTGAGAGTTCTGTCAGCAAGAGGGAAAGAGAGGGCAGAAGATCCAGGGAGCCCCTCAGTCTCCACTTGAGCCACAGAAGGGCTCTCCAGCACAGAATAGGTATGACTGAGCCATTAGCCAAGCCAAGCCAAAGGAACCTAATGAAGATTCTGGACGGAGTGGATATCTTAATATCCAGATATCCTAAGGCTGTTACACCAATCTGTCAGTCCCTGAACCAAAGCCACTCACGGGTGGAGATTTTTCTGTCTTAGATTTTTAATCTAAGATTGCAGAATGTTTTGGTAGCTATCTATTTATTGCTGTATTCCCAGCCCATGGCTGGCCTGCAGTGAGTGCTCAACAAATGTTTGCCATCTAAAGAATGGGACAATGTGCCTGAAAAGTTTGCCCATTATCCTCTGGGCAAAAGGCTATTGAGGAGATTCTCAGGGACCCACGGAAATGGTCATGCCAGAGACCAGCTTGCCAGTCTGCTGTCTATGAACTGGGAGGACCCCTGAGCTTCTCTTCCAGAAGTCAGTCTTTGCATGAAGAGATACAGAAGCACCAGCTCTGTTCCTTGTGCAAGCACAGGGTAGAGAGGGGGAGGATGCTTAGGCAGGGCCCACAAGCTCAGGGGACCTTGGATATGGGTGGGGAATAGCAAAGGCCCTGGCAGTCTGCAAGAGAATCTGTTCCCTGTCCGTGGGAACCCAGAGTTCTGGTACGATAGAAATACCATTGAGACTACTGCATGGGCCACTGTCCAGACCACTCAGCCTTTCACCAGAGACTTTGGGTTTCAGTGGAGAAAGTGGTTTCTTCGTTGGAGAAAGAAGAAAGAGGGAGAGGAAATTGACTGGGCTCCCGGGGTGATGGGCCGGGTCTGTGGTTACTAGTGGAAACCTGGAGAAGTGTGCAGACTACATCATTCTTTCTTTCAACAGTCTTGGAGCATCTACCCGGGCCAGGAACTCAGCCTGACCTTCCGCATGAGGTGTGTGTCTAGAATCTTTCCTCTGGATGGGAAGGAGGCTGTCCAGGGGAGGGTATTGGTGGTGGTAGTGAATCTGAACATGAAAAGATACAGGGCTCTCAGGTAGCAATGTTTTCCCTATTTACTGAGGGTCTGTAAGTGCCAGAGATGGCACTGAGCACCTGGTAAATATTAGCTTATCTGGTCCTCACTAGAACTTCTGCGATGTGCATGACGGTTTCCATTTCCAGACATGAGTCAAGAGCCAAACCCAGGCCTGTCTGCACCAGAGCCTGTGCCCTTAAGACAGACTGGTTAGTATAAATCTGATATTTTTAATGCTCTGGTATTTTCTTGGTTCATTTTCTTTAATTTTTCTTTTCTTTTTAATAAGCCCAAATATCAAATTCATGATATTGTTGTGATGCTTAAATAAGGTTATCGACCAAGCACTCGGTAAGTCACTCTGCATATAGCAGGCATCCATCCAGTGGTGGGTACCTTCACTGTCCATTTGCCTGGAAAATGCCCCATTGTCCTGTCTCCTTGGGTAGAATGAGGTCAAGGGGAGTGAGTTCCAGCTTTGATCATGCATAAACCTGAGTTTTAGAGGAGGAGCTCAAAGAGGGAGGCACCGGGAGAAAAAGGTAACATTGGGGGTGAAAACAGTTGTGTTTTATACCATGGTGGTAGCATTGGGAAGGTGGGCTCTCTCTTACTCCAGGACCCTCCCAAATAAGGCAAGTCTTGGCCCAGGAATCCTGGGAAGGCCCAGCCTAAGCTCGGGTCCAGGGAAGTGTTTTTCACAGAAAGAACCTTGATTTACCCTCATTTATTGGTGTTTTAACCAGTCTCAGGAGCATAAGACCTAGTCCTTCTGCAAGGATTTGACACCCTGGCCTGGGAAGAAGGTATCTAAGATTTAGCAAGAAGACAAAGGCTCCCAGACAGACCCATTCTTCCACTGCCATGTGGAGAGAGCCATTTTTCAAAGTAAGAGGGCAGAGATGTGCAGAGATGCTCCCTGAGTGTCATATAGATTTGCACTTCTTGCTACAGGGGGATGTAAAAGGTCACTGAGGGATAGAAAGGCTCAGGAGTTCACAGACATGTTCCTGACCATAGGCGTGGGCTCAGCATCATGCGGACAAGCTAGAAGAGGAGCTGGTGATGAGCAGTGTGTGGGGCAACAGGCTGACCCCATATCGCCATTCCTTACCTTCACAGTGTCCCTTCCTGACCATGGTGTAGCCCTGATCACACTCACAGTGATAGGACCCCTCCGTGTTGCTGCACCGCCCTCCGCTGCACACTGATGACTGCACACACTCGTCTATATCTGCAAACACACAGGATGGCCTGAGTCAAAGGCAGCTCTGAGGGGGAGGGGGTGTTCCCAAGGCATCCTTTTTAGAGGCTAAGGATAAGGATGCCATGCCAAGGTCCAGTAGAAGGGGGCACACTAGCTGCAGCCATGCTGGGCTCCTGAGCCAGGTCAGAGATTGCTCAGACCCCTGCTGACCCCTAAGCTCCTTTTTCCCATGGGGTAGCTACTTTTGGGGACCCTGAAGACCCCTTCAGCTATCTTCTCATCCTGATGCAAGGGCTGATCTTGAGTCAAGTGACAGTCCGTATGGCATGATCTGAGGAGGCCAACAACACACCACACCCTTCCTGGCCCCAGTACAGTAGCCATTTGTGCTACCCCTAGGGGACTTTCTGAAAGGTTAGGAGAGGTTTATGTCATTGTCCAAAGCGTACTGGTGTGCCATGATGATTCTAAACCCCAGCCTTGTCTGCCACTCCCCTATTACATACCTTCCCAGGGCTCCCTGCTACCTCCAGCCCTCTAGCCCTGGCAGACTGGCTCCCGAGCCTGGCCTGGCCTCACTGTGTTTTCTAATTTGCACACACCCCTCGGTATAACCTTATTCCTAGCAGATTTCCACTAGCCCAACCTCCGAGTCTCCATTCACATAAATGCCTCTGCTGGGAGCATCTTTCCTCTCATCCATTGCCAGCAGATTCCTACTCCTATTCCAGCAGTGACTCATGCATCAATTCTGGATCCTTGGGACCATTCCCCATTCCCTGCCTCCACAGTCAAATTAATCACACTGCTCCTCCCCAGCACTGGTTCAAATACTCCACAGGATCCTTCTGAAATGAGATAATCCAGGTGAAGTGTTCAATACTGTGCCTACCTGGCAGTGGTAACCATGAAGATGTTAGCCGTTATTATTCCAGCATTAAGCCTACCTCATAATCCATGCTTCTTGGCCTGGTAAGTAAGATCTTCCAGGATTCGGCGCCCACCCACTTCTCTCCTTGTTTCCACCTCTCGTCTCTTCACCTCCTGGTTTCTGACACGTGGGACCTGCCTCTGAGCCTCTGCTTGTGCTGTTTGCTTGCCTGGAATGGTCTTCCACCCACCAGTTTGACTATCTCCTACTCATCTTTTGGCAAGCCCAACCCCTCCTCTCCAGCCTGTATGCTCTTTCCCAAGCTTCCCTTTGGACTCAGACCTTAGCACAACTGTTCACTGACTGGCTTGTTTCTCCCTAACCACTGGGGATGTGCGTTATTATCTTGGCGTCTTCCAAGCCTGGTACAGAACCCCAGTAAGTGCTTATAAAGGAACCCAATAATAAGTCTTTGTTTAGGGGCAGTGTTTTCATTTGAGCAGTTCTTCAGAAAACTCCAGTGTCTGGCAGAGGAGCTGACAGAGGTGTCACATGCATATTCCTAGGCTCCCATCTGCAGGCCCTGACCCTGCAGTGCAGAACAGGCCCAGGAACCTACATAGTAAAAACTCTCCAGCCATTTGTAAATAACTGGTCTTCACTTTGAGAAGTTCTAATTCCAGTGAAAAGAAAAGAACACTTTTAGGCAGAACCATATGTGGAAATTTGATAAAAAACCCTTAAACAAGGTGGGGCTAGGACCACTGTCTGAAGATGGTGTTGGGAAAACTGACTTTCTGTATGAAGAAAAATGGAAACGGAAAAGGGGGGGGCGGGGCATGTTCTTGACTGCCTTGTAAAGATGGACCCCAGATAAATTAAGGTGCCCCGTAAAAGGTAAAGATAAAACATTTATGAAAAAAAGTGTAGGAGCATATTTTTGTGACCTAAGAGAAAGAAAGGGCTTCTTCAATAAAATCTCCAAAGCAAATTAAAATCAAGGCATAAAGGTGAATTTGATAGATCAAAATTAAGGATTTACATTTAAAGAAGGACAAGTAGATAAGGTTAGCAGAAAGAGAACAAAATGAGAGTTGTAATATCTAAACCCAGACAAACATCTAGCATAGAGAAGAGGCTCCTAAGAAGCCACAAGAAAAAATAGCCACCAACCACCCCAGGAACAAGCCATTGACACATGAGGAGACCCAAAGGCTAATGCACAAGGAGATGCTCATGCTTAAGAGCAATATAAATACTATTTAGAATGTTTATGTAAATACTTAATATTTAAATAACATGTTATTTCTACTTATATTATCTTACACAAGTTGATGACTTCTATTAATAAAGTATATAAATTAACTGATTCATAAATAAAAATCAATATGAAATGAAATCATTAAAATAATGTGATACTACTTTATGAGACTGGCAAAATTTAGGAAGTGTTATGCTGGATAAGAGCTCTTCAAGCAGCAGCCAAGTCCCATGGGGGTGGGGGGACTTTAGCTGACCTTAAGCCCCACCCCCTCTCCCAGCTGCTGAGGCTGGCAGAGACATCTGGACACCCAGGCTGGCACGGAGCAGCATGCCTCATCAGGGCCAGTCCTGGTGACACAGCTCCCTGTGGCAGCCAGGGCTCATCCTGGGCCAGCTCTCCAAGCTGGGTCTGCAGAGAGCAGAGCCTCTTTGGCTACGACACCTGCCCAGGCCACTGGAGCCTGGAGAAGCACTGCTGCCTGAGCCACCTCCCTGACAGCCAGCTGACCCAACCACCACCTTCTGTTACACACTCTCCTGGCTGCCACTGCCCGCAGGACAGTGTCCAAGCACTTTAGTCTGACACTTGAGTCACTTCCCAAACTGGCCTTGACTCCTGCCACTTCTTCCGTGTACCCCACTCCAATCATACTGACTTGATCATTATTCCCAGGGTGTGCCAGGAAATACTACTCTGGTCTCTATAGAAATGGTTCCCTTTGCCTGGAATAACTTCTGCTTCCTCCATTCCTCTTCATGCTCCCTCCATTCCTCTTCATGCTCACAGTGGTGGCCAACACCCTTCATGTGAGGGGGTGTGTCATTGGAAGCAAATCATGCTTTGGAGCTGGAGTGACTTTGATTCTGTTTTGAGTTCAACCACAACTAGGTGTGAGGTCCCTGAGTGTTTCAATTCATCTCTCTAAACCTCATCTTGCTAAACAATAAAATGGGGTTAAGGACTATATGGGTTGGCATGATGAGTTTTATAAACTAAAATAATTAGGATAGGGCTCGCATATAATAAGTGCTCATTAAATGGCAGTTATTATCTTTGTACCCCAGTTAAGTACCCCATTGGGGAAGTCTCCCCCAGTTCTCTCCTACAGAGCTAGTTGCCTATTATTCTGGAGTCCATAGTGTTGCCACCCACATTCATGTATCTCAGTATCCTCAGCTCAGCACAGTGCCTGGCACCCAGGGGCTCCATGCTTGAGTGTCACTGAATGGTGCATAGAACTCTCCCACTCTTTGTGAAGTTGGGTGATCTGTCCCCTCTTCCTCCGTTCCCCAACACAATCAAGTGAGAGAAGCTGGATGGCTTTGGATCTTGCAGACAAGATTCTTGGGGGATCAGAACCTAAGGGGACCTTGGCAGTGGAAGGATACACAGCTTCCTCAGGCACCCCAGGGGGACTGTGAGTGACCACTGGGCTTTCCTGGTCAGAACCAGCAATGTGAGCTCCAAAAAGAGGCTGTGCCATTCTCAAGATGAAGGCTTTCTAACAGTTATAATCTTAAGGTGCTGTCCGAAAAGTGCTTCCTTATATCCTTTGTGAACTCATTCATAAAAATATATGGGGAATTGTGGACAGCCAGTCTGAATGATTTCACATTCTCCTTCCCTGAGCGGAGAGGCTCTGACCTCACTACATCTCATAGTGACCTGGACATTGCCCCGGTCCCAGAAGTTTGAGGACGCGTCTTCAGACGTAGGCATGTTGCCGCATGGATTAAGCTATGCTCACCTGTTCCTTTGTGATATTATCCCTTTGCCCTTTTTGGGATAGAACGTTCCATGGAAACACTTTATGTGTCCCCTTTTCTTACTCTGCCTTTGGGTATGGCCTTCCTTAATGTCACTCAACCTGCTGACAGCAGACATCATAAAGCTAGACTCAACCCCTGAAACCTGACCCCTTGCCTCATTTGAATGGCTTCTCCTCAATAAAAGGGTCAGCACGTGCTGCTCTCTCTCTTTCTGCAGACCCTTAAGGTCAGAGGGGCTATACCAGGACCCCCAAAGAAAAAGATATCTCTGTCTCTTGTGTGTTATTTTGCACAGCCCAGTTCCCCTGGAGTGACCCCCTGTTTTAGTTATGAGGAACGCGACAGGGAGTATTCTATATTATTAAAGGGTCTGCACTGAAGAGTGTTAACCAAGGGTTCCCTAGTGGTGGCGCAGTTCTTTCCAGGGAAGCTCAAAGCCCTGCAGTGTCTCTAAGCTGCTGGGACCTGAGCTCCTTTCTCAGAGGCTCTCCAGCCTGCCAGGAGTCACAGCTCTGCATCCTCACAGACTGCCCCCTTCCCTAAAATGAAAGTTCCTTGTCACTCAGGGTTTAGAGACCTGAGTTTTGATCCCCATCTCCAGCCAAGTGTCCTGATCCCCTCTTGGCTCCAGGCACAATTCCTTGAGGCCTGCAAACACTGCCTCCTTGCCATCCCTGCGTATGGACAGCTTCCTCCCAGCTCCAGGCCAGACCCCCATCTCTCTTCCTGTGCCTCCCGTGCCCACCCCATTGCTGCACTGTGCCTGGGGGCTGTGAATGTCTGGTTCCTCACTGTGTGGGCCTAGACAAACTCATTCTCCTCCGCCCATCACAACCCAAAGCAGGGCCAGGGCAGGCTTGGCTTACCTTGACACTCCTGGGTGGCCCCTGAGATGACCAATGTATAGCCGGGATAGCAGAAGCAGGAGTAGGAGCCCACGCTGTTGACACAGCGCCCTTTCCCTGCGCAGGGGTCCCTCAGACACTCGTTGTCATCTGACCAGAAGGAGGGAGGGAGGAAGGTCAGGGAGGCTAGCATGTCTTTCTCTGAGTATCTGCCAACAAACTGCCCACACTAGGGAGGGTGCTATGTGGCATGGAAAGGGTGAGGATGGGGAAATGAAATTATTTTGGGTTGAAAGCTAAAGGGTTGGCCCATCAGGTCCACACAGGCACTAGGGGCTCGGGTGACTGCTTCCACTTCCTCCCTGCCTTTTGTCCCCTTCTCCCAGTGGCCCATGATCACTTTCTTTCTCCTTTAAGACCACAGTGTGTGTGTCTCCTTTGCACAAAAATATTGCAGAGGGAGGAATGAGGCCCACACTTGATGATTTATCTTGGCCTCAATCTTACCCAGAGATGGCCCCCGTGGTGACAGCGATCTGCTTTGTAGGCAGCAACATGGCTAATTTAAGGGGAGGGTGGCCAGGTACTGGCTGGGGTACCTCCTACTCTCCTGGGACTGGAGAATCATTGGATGGGGCTCATGGACTGGTCTTCTCCAAAAGGTCAAGTTAGCTTTGTCCAAAGCGACTGTGCTTCTAACTCTTCAACCACACCGCACTGCTTGTACACTGCTTGGACTCTGGACTCCATCCCCTAGTCCCTGCTCCCATCTACCCTGGCCACTAAGAAGGTGCAGGACACCCAGGTAAATACCTGTGCAGTAGGCCTGGCTGGGGTGCAACTGGAAGCCAGGATTGCAGACACATCTGTATCCATCTGGGAGATTCTCACAGGTTCCAGGGCCACAGATGTTAGTGGCTCCAGCAGCACATCTATCAATGCCTACAGGAGACGGAGTAGAGCAGTCGGGTGGGAGGCAGTGGAGTGGGGTAAGGAGCGCCTGGGGGAAAGGGTTTCAGGGTCTCGGATGACCAACATTAGTCCATCCCACCTTTGCCAGGCCCCCCATATCCACGTGTATCATGGCTTCGTGTAAGACCCATGGGGCCTCTGCTGGATCCCTGCACCCTATCCAAGATGGGCCTCTGCTGGGTCCCTATACCCTATCCAGGATGGAGTTCACAGTAGTGCGTTCCCCTGGCCTACAGGGATCAGTTCTAATTACTGACAAACAGCTGGGAAGACTGCTGAGCCACCAGCCCGACCTCCCCTGAATGTGGGTGGCTCTCATCCACAGTGCCCAGGGCTGCTGTCCCTGGCAAATCCAGCCCAGTTTACCCTGGACATACAGATCTGTTGAGTAGAGCGCATAGGGGAAAGCACTGGGGGAGAATGGGAGAGGAGGGCTGGACTCTTTGAATAGGGTCTAGGATGCCCTGAGCCTGATGTGTGAGCAAGGACAACATGGAAAGGGTTGTGATCAGAGCTGTCTCAGGTCACTCAGGAAGCAAGAGGCAGACGGACTGGTTGGGGGGCCCGGAGAGCTCCTAGAAACAGGCCAAAATCATTGAAATGAGGAAATGTCTTGGGTGACACTAATAGGGTAAAAAGTAGGGAGATAGGCGCTAAGTTAGGAAGCTGTTTGGAGGGCAGACTCCAGGGCTGAGGCTGCAGAGACGGCAGAGAATAGTTTTTTTGAATTGTATCCCTAATATTAGAGAAGCACCTTGCACTGACAGTGTGTCAAATGAGTGAATGGATGAATGAGGCTTTCAGCACCTGCGTCTGCCTTGGGGTCTTAGCCTGAAGCCCACACACCTAGGGCTCCCTGCCTGACCCTACCACTCTGAGAAAGCCCTGGATCTCTAAGGAAATGGATGGGAAGTGACCTGTGTGTGGACACAGAGGGCTTCACAGTATTTGCTAAACTGAACTAAACCCAATGTATATACTGGCTACCTTTTCCTGGGCCTAGCAACAAGTTTGTGCCCCTCTGGGGACCTGTGGGGGTCCCAAGCCAGGTTCTATATGCTGCCCAGAGGGTGAGGTTAGGGGATGGCAGGGGAGAAGGGGGAATTAGGTAAAAGGCTGAGGTGGGGCTTTGTTACACACATTGTTGAGAGACACTGCTGAGCCTGGCCCAGCTTCCCTGTATCCCTTCCTCCAGACCTTTTTTTTTGTCAGAGACTCAGCACTCCCAGCTGAGTCCCTCACCGGGTACAAACATCAAGGTCTGTGGAGCTGAGCCGAGGGGGAGTAAGCAGGGGACCCTGGGAAAGCCCAAACCCCACTCCACTCCTCACTCTCTAGACTGTTCCCTCAGGCTACAGGATCTTTCCCTTTGCTGAAGGAAGTCCAGGGCTGTGGCCACCCTGCCTCCTACTCTAGATGATTAGTCTCTGGATCTCAGTCCCTTAGGCTAAGAACACAGCCAGCCTCTAGAGAGGGCAAGCTCCAGGGCACACATGTGCACAGGGAGCAGCTGTGACACTACCAGTCTGGCTTCTCTTGAAACAAGTCCCCAGACAATGGATCTTTGACAAGGGCGCATTCCAGAGCAAGGTGGATTTGCCAGGGATCTCCCCCACACCCGCCTCTCACCATAGCTGACCAGAGGGAGCAAGCAGACTGCCTGCTCTTGGCACTTAGACAAACTTGGGTAACCGAACTTGGTTCCTTCCTGAAATGGCTCTCCCTGGGGGCAGGCAGCCCGCTCCTGCTCCATGAGCCCCCCTCAAGAGGGTACCCTGATTTTCCTGGAGGCCTTTGAGTAAGCCTCCCCAATACCCTGCATCCCTTCCCTTCCCCATCCTGGGCTTGAGCAGTGTCCCAGGGAGGGCCCCTGTTCACTAGGGGGACCCTGTGCTCTTTATAAAATGAGGCAGGCCACAAAGCCTGGACAGAGTCCACTGGAGACTGTTCATCTGATTGGAGATGCCCCTACCCTGGAGTCAGCTCTAAACACTCACAGCTCCCAGGGTTGGGGCCTAGAGCTTCAAGGACAGCTAGAGCTACCTGGGGGGGCCAGGGTCACTTGCACAACAGTGGAGGGGGTCACTTGCTCCTCTTCCCAGGTCTCTGGAATCCCTTGTCCAGGCAGTGGTGGTGTTGGTCTTCTGATGTCATCACCTACAGAAGGCAGATGGGAACATGGCCCCCAGGCTGGCACTGACCCTTCCCTCCTTCCTGTTGTTCAGACTCACAAGAACCTAGAGCCTAGGTGGGTCACCCCTTGTGCCTCCCAGTCTCTTGAAACCTGACCTGGCACTATATAGAGTTAGAGAATTCTAACATGCATTCAGTCTCACCCTCCATTTTAGGAAAGGAGACTAAGGGTGTACAAAAATGGCCCCTTGTCCAAAGTGAGCCAACTTAATAGAGGCAGAACTGAAGCACTTCAATTTTGCAAAGCATTTCAGTGTTTACAGAACTCTATCGCAAATATCAACACCCACTGCCTGACACAGCAGGGCAGGTGGCAATGTCCATTTTATGGGCAGAAACTCAGCTTCCTGGTTTCGAGCACAGCTCCAGTGAGAGGCAGACCCACAGTTTCAGGAGGCAAGACAGGGCCCCTGGGGAGAGATTCTGGGGACCCAGCCAACCCCTGTTTCAGCTAGTGCCTCCTCTTTGGCCTGGTTTACACACTAAATGGCACCATGAGATTCAGAGTGAGGTGGATAGGGAAATGTTTGCACAGCATCACAGGGTCTCTTGCCAATCCCACAGGTGTTTAGGGCTCCCAGAGTGTGTATATGCCACTATCATTTGTGACTTCCTCCAATGTGAGCCCCATGGACCAGCTCATGCATTGTAATTCCACTAGACTAAGATCTCCCTTTCCTTCCCTTCTCTTTTTCCCAGGAGCTTCTAGGAGGAGGGACTCACCTGGGATCCAGGCAGGTAAGTAGGTGACATTGGTTGTTATCTGTATGAAAATAGAAGGTCACTTTGGATTCCTCTGTCATTTGCATGACATGTAAGCTCCCCCCACACTCACTCCACCTAGGCTTCCTGCCCGCTCCTTCCCTTTCATTCATTTAGGTGGTGATGAGCTCTTCCTGTGTGCCTGGCATCCTGGTGGGCACTTTTATCTAAGCTTTTAATTAATCTGCTCAACTGCCTAATGATGGTAGCTTGGAATACTAAACAAGCTCATGTATGTTTTGTGCCCGCTCAGTGTTGGCACATGGCAGAACATCAGTAGGTATGGTATCAAGGCTATGATACCCACATCACAGACACAGTGATAGAGGCTGGAGAGGTAAACTAGACCATCCAGGGTCACCGGACCAGTGTGGTGAAGCTGGAACCCAGGGCCACACCTGGTGTCCCCCACAGCAGCTGTGGACAGAGGCAGCTAAGCAATGGAGAAGCGGAGGATAAAGAAGGCTGGGATATAACTGGGACTGTGAGGGCAAGGAAGGAAAGCCTTGTTCTGGGAGGACAGCCTGTGATGCTCCTGGTGGAGCACAAGCACACAAGAGACACAGTATTGGGGGACATCAAGTATGCAGGTTGCAGGTAAGGGGAATACTAGGGATTGGCAGCCTGGCAAAGGCTGAAACATGCCCACTTCTGCTTCTAGAATGGTTTCTAGAAGGATGCCCAGTCCTGGGAGCACAGGGGAATTCTGGGCCCAGGGAAGGGAGTTGGATGTCCCTTCTCTGTGGGGCCATTTGAGACTCTTCATAGTGTGCCTATACTTCCCCGTGAGCCACCAGCAGAGACCTTGAGGTATAAGCTAAACTGACTCAGGAAGTGCCAGATCTGGAATGAACTGGAACCAGCTCTGGATCTCATACGTGGCACTGAACACTAGAATGGCACAGTCCCTTCAAACTTCCCGAATGGCCAGACCATCCCCGTCAGAGGGTGCTTACACAGGCTGCTCCATAACCAGGGCTGTTTTTATCACTGCCATGAGGGGACAATGGGGTCTTAGGATCAGCACCTCTCCCCCTCCCTGCCACTTCATCATCTCCCCAAGTAAAATACGATGTGGAGAGGAGAGTCTGTCCTTGGAAGAATAGTCTATCCTTCTACTTTTCCTCCTTCATGGGACACTTCCCTTGGGGCCCTAGTGGCTTCCAGTTCCCACTTTCTACCACTTTTACCCCCTCCCTGGTAGGAGGACTTACTCACCTGGCCAGCCTGAGAGTCACCTGGAGAGGGAAAGGTTAGAACATGAGTTTAGGGAAAAGTAGTAGCAGCTCTCAGCCCTTCACCTGTGGCCTGGCTGCTTCACAGTCTGCACCCCTGATCCTGTCCCCAGAGGATGAGCAGCAGATCGACTCTTCTTACCTGCCTCTGCCTGCCCTTCCTACCCACTGGGACTGATCATCATAGAAGTCCAAGTCTGCAAGTAGCCCAGCTCAGCCTCTTGCTTGGTGAAGGGAAGTCTTCTGATTTACTTTAAGGCCTCCAATGACCAGAAGTCCTACCCCTCTAGGCCAATCCACCCCATCAGTCCTGTGACCCACCTCCTTGAGCTGCCATCTCCTTCTGGCCACATGGGTCACTCAGCCCCCTACTTTGGGCGAAGGGCCAGGGAACAGGGCTAGATGGAGAGGAGTTGCCCCAGGTTTGGCCAGTGCTCGTGTCCATGACAACAGGGGCTCTGTCCTCCCTGTCCTGTCTGTTCCAGATCCCTGGGCCCATTTTGGTGATTGCACAGTTGGCTTGTTCCTAATACACTCACGGCCTCCTGAATTCAGTGTTGCTTAGTAACCTGGGCATGACTTCATGGTTTTCCATAGCACCTGCCAAGGAGCTTCAGACCCAGGCTTTTTCTGGCTGGGCACCTTCTGAGTCCTAGGCAACTGAGCTGGAATTAGTGCTCTGACCCTAAGGTCAGGGCAGGGGACCAAAAGCCTACAGGTGCTCCAGGATTCACTTGCAAGCGCAGTGACCACCAGACCCAAAATCTGGATAGCTGGGCAGGGGATTGAGAGGCTCAGTCAGCTGGGGAAGTATTGCTGCAGATCTCTCCCACCTCCACAAGCAACCCCCTGGGATATGGCACTTCTTGACCCCACACAGGAAAGGAAAGGGATGAGGCCTTCTGGTCAAGCCAGGCCATAAGAGAAGGCTCCCAGGGCTGCATACTGCTGCTTCATGTTCCCTTTCCTAATGCCCCAGAAATGGGACCCCAGGAACACAGGATAAACACCTCAAGCTTCTTCGAGGTGCTGAAAACTTAGAGGAAAGGGGAATATCTCCCGCACTCTAGATACCCTTGTCAGGGACGGTCCCAGCTTCAAGCCAGGTGTCGGTGGCTGCCCGGAGTGACTGCCTCTCTGCTGGCTGGGGCAGGGGCCTTTGCTCCCTCGAGGGTCCAGCCAGCTCCTCCTCCTCAGCTTTCCTCATGGACAGGCGGATGTCTGAGCTTGAGTAGGTGTAGCCATGGCCAGCAGGGCAGATTTCCCTGAAGGCCTCTGCAAAGCCAGCACCAGAGGACAAGCTGAGTGACACAGTTCCTGCAGGAAACCAGGCCCCTCCCTCTCCCTCCCTGTATGGGACAACTGTGGCAGCAAGGAAGGAGGAAGCTCCAGGCCGGGACAAGCACTTAAGCAGAAAGGGAAGACTAAGAGTCTTCTGGCCTGAGGGGGTCTACCCAGGCTGGGGAAACGGTCACTGACTTTGAGGAAGCCCCTTGATAGCCAGAGCTGGGATGGGGACAGGGGGTTACCTGTGCCAGGCAGGGGACACTTCTCACACTTGCTGCCCCATGCTTTGCCCACACGGCTGCAGCAGCATATCTGCTTGGTGATCTTCTGGGCCAGAGGCAAGGTGCAGGTGGCAGGCCCCAGGGAGCGGTAGCACAGTCCCTGCTGCATGGAGACAGCTTTGTCCGCTGCAACAGACACAACCCATGGTGATGGCAGGTGGCCAGAGGGCGGGGCAAAGTGCAGACTGAGGGCCACGGATAGAAGTGTGTCTGGCTTCATGTGCTCAGACTAGCCTGGCCTATGTCTCAGTCTGGAAACTGGGGACCCTGAAAAATGTTCCCAAGAACTTTGGGAGGAATGCCTGAGCAGAATACTTCTGAGTCTCCTCACGCTGTCCAGTTGGTGAGGTTCTGGGCTCTCTCTCCTCACGTGGAGTAAGAATGAAGCTTCTTGTCTCCAGTTGCTGCTTTCCAGTATTTATTAAAGTCCCCATGTGTCCCCCTTTCTTGTACTTTGACAGTAAATACTGAAGAATAGTCTCTGATATATTATCTCAGTGGAAGATGTGGAGGCCATGCCAGGTTGTAAGAGATTTGATTCATTAAAGGACAGACTAGACTCTCTGCGGGTGAGTGGAGGAAGGGGGAAGAGGACAACAGTCAAGGCTGAGGAGTCCATGATCCTGGGTGCCTTGGTCAGGCTAACTTCAAATCCCTATTTCTACTGAGCTACACAACTCCCTTGGCCTTGGCTTTAGCATGTATAAAATAAGGATGATAATGATGTTCCTTGGTAGTGGGCACCTCTGTTTCTGCCTGTCCAGTGTCTGTGCCCCATATTCTGGTATAAGCATCCTGGTTTCTACGGATACTGCCCCATTCCCAGCTTTGGCCCTCTTCCTGGCTGAGGAGGCATAGTCCATACCCCTGGTCAGTTATTGAGTCAGGGATGGGCACATGCCTAGGAAGGCCCAAAGATAATAAGCTATGGGACTTTACCTGGGTTGTTAGAAAAGAGGTTCTCATTTTTAAATTGAGTTTGCAAGACAGAATGTGGTTTACCATAGCATCTGGCAGCCACTTTGAAGGAGCTGTGAAACTGACCCAGGAAAGAGAACAAGAAACCACAGGGACATGCTGCAGTGCCTAGATCCAACCAGCAAGGCCACACTTGCCCCCAACACTTCCTAGTTTTGTCAATCAATTATGTTTTACTTAAGGTGGTTTGTATTGGTTTTCTGTCGCCTGCAACCCAGAGAATCTTGACTAATACACCTTTACAGTGTCATAGAGATAGGAGCAAGGTATGTGAGAGTGACTTGTCAAGATCACATGCTACACACAGGTCAATTGTCAGTTCACGAGCCCTGGATATTCAGGAGCAGCTTCTGTCTCTAAGAGCCTGCTCCTTTGGGAAGAAAGGGTCCTGTCCCATTGGGTTTCGAGGGGAGATGACCCCAGTGGGGACCGGCCCCTGTAGACTGCTTTGCTGACCCTGCTCAAGTGCAGCAAAGGAGGGAGGGAAACGTCCCACCACCCCCACCCATAGGGAGAGGAATCGCTGGAGGGGGCTGGAGGGGTAACACTGAGGAGGAGTGAAAATGAAGAGCTTCCCTGAATTAAGGGTCTCTTTCTGGGACTAATAAATAAAAGTCACCTTGGATGTTGGACACACGTGCTTGATAAAGGAATCCTAAGTGATGTGGAGGAGAAGGAAGGGTTGGAAGCCCCTCAGGGCTTTTATCACCTGTCCTCGTTGCCCCTGTGATGTTTCCTGAGGGCGGCAGGATGTGCTCTCCCTTTCTGGGCTCCCTCACTCTCCAGGTCCGCCTCCTAAGGTTCCTACCTGGAGGCACTGGGTCTAGCTGCCCTTCCCATGGGCTGCTCCCTCTGGGTGGCACCAGAGTCTCACTCCTCCCTGTAGCCTTCCTAGTCCCAGTACCAGGCAGTTTGCAGACCTAAGGGTTGGCTGCTGCAGGTAGTCCTGCTGAGCCGGAAGTGGCTGCATCCCAGGGGCCAGTCACTACCAGTCTGTTCAGCTCTGGTCTGACCTTCCTGCCCAACAAAACCCCTGTGGGTTGTGTTTCAGCTCTGCCACTAGGAAGTAGGGCAGGAGCTGCCAGCCTGTGTCCCTCCCTGATGAAAACTACAGAGGTAACTGGAAACAGAGCTGCCTGTGTGTACATGTGTGCCCGCACATGTTAATGCTCATGACTCATGACATATACATGTTCATGGACATTCAAAAGGGACCACAGGATTATGGAAAGGCCCAGGGAACAGTCAGCTGCACCACTGATCTGTGTATGGTCCTTTAAGAAAGGTCACTTAGCCACGTGACCAGGCTGCTAAGCTCAGGCGCTGGAAGAAGCAGCCTTCGCTCAACCAAATGCTACAACAGGGGTAACACGTGTATCCCAAAGTCAATGGGGCAGCACATGGGACAGAAATAATCAGAGAGGAAAAATAAGAAATAGAAAACCTGAATTCCAACCTGCAAAGCCCCAGAAGGAAAGCTCAAGGCAGAACTCGAGTCAGTAACTACCTCTCTCTATTCCCTCAGGATGGGCCAATCAGTTTGATTCATTGCTCCAACTCCAGGCTGAGTAGCAGACACCGGCCCTCGGCAGAGGGTGACAGGGCCCAGGGAAATATACTGCTCTGGGCTTGGCCAGTGCACCTGGAGGGTGTCCCCCATCCCTGGTCCCTGCCAGCACTCACATACACAGCGGCTCCGCGACGGATCCAGCATGAGGCCAGGTCTGCACGTGCACAGGTAGCTGCCCCGGGTGTTCACGCACTCTGAGTCCTTGCACAGGCCCAGGGTCAAGCACTCATTGATATCTGTAGGGATGGAGGAGAGACCAAGCACCTGTCCCACCGAGGCCTGACGACAGGGAGGGGCTACTCAGGGGTCTAGGAATGCTTTCTCCAAATAGAACAACAAGATGGCAACAGAGCTGCCATTTCTTAAGTGTTATGCTTTTTTCTGTGCCTCAGTTTCTTCATTTGCAAAATGGGAATAACTACTAGACAGTGTTTTGGGGAGGATAAAATAAGAGAAAAATTGCAAGCTGCTTGGTTCAATAACTGGCATGGTCCTAATAGTAAGAGCTCACGTTTAGAGCATGGCTGTCATGCTGCAGAGTTCACTGGGTATTTGATGTACACTATCCCATTTAACTCTCACAAACCAATTTGCCAGGTTGGTCCAAGTGTCCTCATTTTATAAAGAAACTGAGGCTCCTCAGTCCTGGTGACTCTGGTAAGTGGCATGCAGAGGAAACAGAAAAGGGGACTGTCTGGGTTGGAGAGATAAATGACAGCCAAGTCCTTTTTTATTTATTCTCTTCCTTGAGAGACGGGAGCACATCTGTGGAGCCCAATACCCTGGGGAATTGTCTGCAGGGAGGGAACAGGAAGAAGGAGGCTAGGGCATAGTGCTGAAGGGGCTGGGAAAGGAGGAGTAGGGTCAGCAAGGGTAAGCCGAGGCAGAGGGCTAGGAGGGCATGTCTGCAGGCCTTGTGAACACCTCAGTCAGGCTGCACACCCCAAACCCGCGGGGGCTTGTGCTCTTCCTCAGGCAAGAAGGTGCATTCGCTTCCTCTATCCTGTCTAGAACTTCTCAGGCTGCATATTTTTCCTATCAAGGGGAAGTCCCAACTCTCACACTCCAAGAAGTCAGGGGACATTTTGGTGACAGTGCCTCTGTGAACCATGATAGCAGCACAGATGCTGAGCATGAAAGGCCAGGGCCAGCCACCTGGGGCTAGGAGATAAGCCAGGCAGCCAGTCATGAGTCACTGGCTCACTTGAAGGTTTGGGAAAATTGGCACAGGAAGAGGGGGCCAGAAGATGATGCCATTAGGACACCAAGGGGTAGCATGCCTTGGTAGGACACCCCATCGGGGCAGAGGCACCTGGAGACATCACTGAGAGCTGGGAAGGGAAACCCATCCACATGCTTCCAGATTGTCCAGAGTGACACATCTCACAAACCTGATGTGCCTTCCTTCACTTGAGAAGCTTCTGGGCTCCTTGTCACTCTAAGAGGGAGCCCCTAACCCATAACATGATATCTAAGGCTCTCTTCCATGTTTCAAAGCCAGTGGGTGAGGAGGTGGTTCTGATGAGATCCTGTGCTACCTACCTTCTGTGCCTCCGTAGGCTGGGAGCCCAGCACCTCTCAGACACTCCAGTCAGCTCATACTGTCCCTGTGCTTATTCCCTCTGCCTGGAAGGTCTGCACCCCCTTTAGCTGACCAACTTGTGCTCATTTTTAAAATCTTGGTTTGGGTACCACTTCTCCCTGATCCTCCCCGTCTGGGATAGGAATCCACCACTGGATCCCATGGCACCCATCAAGAACCTTCTCTCATTTGTAATTTGTTTAGGGGGCCGTCTTTTTTTTTTTATTGGTTGTTCAAAACATTACAAAGCTCATGACATATCATCTTCCATACATTTGATTCAAGTGGGCCGTCTTTACCTGAGGCAGGGATTGGGTCTTGCCTATTACTGTGTATTTAGCAACTAGCACAGTGATATTGCTCACAGGACTCACTCTCATATTCTTTGGAAATAGGAATGAAAATAGAGAGGAGGGATGGGGCCTGTGGGTGCAGGGATAGGCGAGTTCCTTCCCAGACTTGGGGACCAGGATTGGCTGAGGGGACAGGACTGTGGGGGAGGGGCTTGGTATCCTGTATCCAGCTCTAAAAAGGAGCTCTAAAAAGGGAGGGAAAGGGGCTGGGGTTGTGGCTCAGTGGTAAATAAATAAATAAATATATGTATTGTGTCCATCAACAATTTTTATTGAAAAAAAAAGGGGGGGTTGTGGGGAAGGGAAGAAAGCTCATTGAGAATCTGAGAATAGTCATAAAACATAAAACTCCAGACTGGTAAACTAGCAGGAGAGGATGCTGGGAATTGTTTAGATGTGAACAGTCCTATTGTACCACCAAGGGCAAAAATACAGAGCCCTCCCTGCACCTGCTGTTCACTAGACCCTTAGCCCACTGTCTTGGAGAAAGTCTGACCCTGAGCTAGGCTGGGCCAGAGGCCTTCCCTTTTGCCTGGTCCAAGCACCTTTTCTTATCCTCGTGCCATAAATTCCTTCTATAGCCTGTACCCACAAGTAGACAGCTTGTCACCCAGGCTTCCTAGGGCTCTTCCCTCCTGAAGAGGGATCTAGGGGATCTAGGGTAGCAATCTGGGCAATCACCTGACTCTAACCATCTTTCTCCAAAGCAAACCATGCAGACCACTTGCCCAGTTGTCCAAGCTCTCCAAAGGGAAGCTGCCTGGACTCCCTGCTGACCTCACCAGCCCCATCAGCCTCTCACTGGCAGGAGGCATCTGCTCAGATCACAGGCCCACATCTCAGTAGGGCCCCCACTCAGAGACCGATTCTGCTCAGTGGTAGTAGTTTCCCCTCAGTGAAGGCTTCTAGCCCCTTGGCCATCCAGGTCCCACTTCTCACCCTCCTTTAACTTCCAGTAGTGACAAAGCCAATACTGAGCCCCTCCTTCACCCTTTGTCCCAAGGTGGATTCTATAATGTCCTCTGTGGATTCTATAATGCCAACACCTCAGCCTCAGCTGGCCCACAGAGCCCATCAGCCTGGCTAGGGCAGGGCTGGGCTGGGCCCCACCAAGGCCACCTGTACAACCTTCTTTCCTCTTCCTGGCTGTGGGGTGAGGCATGTGGGAAAGAGGCCTGAGCAGCTAAAGGTTCCTTGTTGGGAAAATCTCACAGTCCCCACCAGCTCAGGCTGACTCCACCTCTTGCCTCAGTAGAAATTCCTCCCTTTCCAGGAAGCACTCACAGCCCCAGGGGGGTACCTGGCCATGTTCTGGGTGGGCAGGGTGAAGATGGGAAGGAGGAAGGGAGTTTGACTCTCTCAAATGTTCCTGGCCTCCTTTGGCCTCTAGAACCAGCAGCCCCAATAGGTTCCCCAAGCTGGTGCCAGTGGAGGCCATCCAGGAAGTGACAAACACTCCTCCTTCTGGGGCTGGGGGTGGTGCTGCCTCCCCCAGAGCAGGCCCAGTCATTTCCACTTCAGCCCAGCCTGGCCTGGGTCATTCTTACCTTGGCAGTGAGTGAGGTTCATTCTCTTGTACCCCTGGGGACATTCCAGCTGGCCGTTTTCAATCACTGGGGAGGCTGAGGAGTGAAGGTACAGACAGGTCTCACTGGAGGTCCCCTGGGCTCCTCTGTCACCCACCCTGGGAAGTGAGGCACAGTCTGGATGTCCAGCCCACTCAGCAGCTCTGTGGCCCGGCCCCTAAGTCATCACCCTGGGCCGCTACACCTCCTCCCTCTCACCAGGCTCCACTCGGCCACCTTGCTAGTGTTCAAAATGATATTGAGTGAAATAAGCCTGGCACAGAAAGACAAATACAGCACGATCTCCCCTCTGTGTGGAACATGAAAAGGCAAACACACAGAATCAGAGGAGAATGTGGTTACCGGGGGCTGGGTCAGGTTAGGGCGATCTTAGTCAAAGGGTACAAATTTCAGTTAGAGAGGAGGAGTATTCAAGAGACCTATTCCAGGACATGGTGACTATGATCGATAACAATGTATTATATACTTGAAAAGTCATGCAGAAGGTAGATTTTAAGTATACTCAACACAAAAATAAAAATACCAAAAAATAATTGAACTAATTAACATGTATATTACATGCAAAGTAATATGCATGCTAATTAGCTTGAGTTAGCCACTCCACAGTGTATTCGTATTTCAAAACATCATGCTGTATGTATATCATATGTATATATGTGTATATATTCAATTTTTGTTAACTAAAAATGTTTTCAAAAATACAAAGAAGAAGAGACTGGGGCTGTGGTTCAGCGGTAGAGCGCTCGCCTAGCATGTGTGAGGTGTGAGGCACTGGGTTTGATCTACAGCATCACATAAAAATAAATAAATAAAATAAAGATATAAAAATACAAAGAAGAAAATATTTTTTCTGACTATATACCTAATATAGAGTTATGATATTACATATAGTATATATTGTACTACATTCATGTTATGCAACATAACATATGTCTCAACAGGTCTTATTTTTTTTAAATAATTACAGATACACAAGAGATGTCTGATTGCAGATTGACTAACAAGGAAATGATTATCAGTGTTTTAAGCTGATGCACAACCTGCCTTGATTTCACAATGCCCCCCCCCCACTTTTCCACAGAGAAACAACAACCCCAAATAATTGACATGAAATAAAACAGGAGCACATCTCCATTACTACGGAGAGATGGAGTGCGCCCACCTTTCTGGAGAGCTCCTGCGGGTAGCACACTATTCACAGACCCCTGCCTTTGCTGGAAAGTGCAGGAGACACAGAGCATCATCTTTTTGTTTAAAAAATTTAAAAAGGGCAGATGCCTCCCCCGCTTCCTATACCCCAGTTGCCTCTGCTACAGTCACCAGAAGTCATTTCTCCTAGTGCAGCTGCTGCAGCTGCCACCACTCCTGGAGGTCCTTTCCCTGGGTGTGGCTACCGCCTACTCTGCTGTCCCCCACACCACTGCTACTGTCACCTGGAGGTCTTCTCTCTGGGCACAGCTGCTATCTACTCCACTGTCCCCCAAAGCCACTGCTACTGTGGCCTGGAGGTCTTTTCTCCGGGCGCCACTACTACCTGTGCTGCTGCCGACGACCCATCTCCCGCTGCTACTGCTGCCCAGAGGTCCACTGACAGAGTGCCTGCAAGGTTTGGTTACACACAGCCAGCTCCCTTGGGACACTGGCCAGTGCCTGGGGGTGGGGGCAGGGTGACAGCAGGTTTGCCACCACTGCCATCTCGGGATACAGCTGCCTCTGTTTGGGGACATTGGCTGGGACCTGGATGTCCAGTATCAGGGTGTCTGCAAAATTGGCTGCGCCTAGAGTCTTCCATTGGAGAGCTGGTGACCGCCATCTTGCAGCTTCTTTTCAGGGTCGCTCCTCTATGTGAGCGCATCCCTGGTGATCTCTCTGCAAACTGGTACAGGATTGAGATCTTGGGACTGCAATGTGACCAAGCCTGGGGTATCTGAAACCCAGATCAGCATGATAGTGAGGGGGGTCTTCATAGGCCCGTCTGGGTCTGGCAGTTGCATGAAGAATCAGAGACGGGACTGAGAAAACTTTGAACTTGACGCAAACAGTTTTTCAGTTTTCCATTGAATTTTTTTTCTTTCTTTTGTTTTTATCTTTAAATATATATAATTTTCTCTTCTCTAGCATCTCTACTGTTTTGGGGATTGGGTATTTTTCAGACATCAGTTTGTTGAGGACTGTGGTGTATGGATGGTGTTTTGCAGTTTTTAATGTATTCTTATATTTTAAGTTTTTAATTGTATATATTTTTCCTTTTGCTTGTCTGTTTTTCTGGATTCTCTATCTTTTCTCCAGCTAACCGTCAGTCTCTGTCAATTCCTTATCCATTCTTACTGTAGATTTTTGCTTCTGTCTTCCTTCTCCCTTCTTCATGAACATCATATTCTGCACACTTCTGTTTTCTCTTTGTCCAACATTTGGAATTGTGAACCGTTTTGGCAAATTTGCTGTATATAGTATGGACAGTAATTGAACTCACCGGTCTCTGTTGCAAGAAAACTGTGGAAGTCTTGACAGGATCTAGTTAGTGGGTTTGGGGCTATGTGTTGTTTGCATTGGGTGCTGTTGATGTTGGTCTCCCCCCTTGAAGGCGAGGTGCTGGAAACCTTCAGGGACATTATAAGTCTGCATGGTAGAATTTGTGTGGCCTGAGATCCATACTACTAGATGGGAAAGCACATGAACAACATGAAAAAACAAGGGAATAAAATGCCCCAAACAAACCAAGATGTTCTAATGACAGAATCAAGACAACACAGTTGAAGAAATGTCAGAGAAGGAGTTTAGACTATATATAGTTAAACTGATTTGTGAACTAAGGATAGTATAAGGAGTGAAATCAAAGGAAAAGAAACCACAGGAAGTAAAAGAACACTTCCAAAAAGAGTTAGAGATTGTGGGGGGAAAAAAACAAGCATAAGTCCTCTAAATAAAGGAATCAATAAACTAAATTTTAAACTTAATAGAAAGCATCACCAACAGACTAGACCACTTGGAAGACAGAACCTCAGGCAAAGAAGATAAAATGTATACTCTTGAAAATAGAGTTGACCATACAGAGCAGATGATAAGAAACCATGAACAGAACATCCAAGAATTATGGGATAACATGAAAAGACCAAATTTAAGAGTTATCAGGATAGATGAAGGAGTAGAGATACAAACCAAAGGAATGCACAATCTTTTCAATGATATAATATCCGAAAATTTCCCAAAACTAAAAAATGAAGTGGAAAATCAAATACAAGAGGCTTACAGAACCCCAAATGTACAAAATTACAGCAGACCCACATTAAGACGCATTATAATGAGAATACAGAATAAAGATAATATCTTAAAGACCGTGGGAGAAAAAAAATCAAATTACATATAGGGAAAACCAATTCGGATCTCAAATGATTTCTCAACCCAGACCCTCAAAGCTAGAAAGTCCTGGAATCATATATTTAAAGCTCTGAAAGAAAATGAATGCCAACCCAAAATTTTATATCCAGCAAAATTAAGTTTCATATTTGAAGATGAAATAACCTCTCAAGATAAACAAAAGTTAAAAGAATTCACAAGTAGAAAGCCAGAACCATGGAACATTCTCAACAAAATATTCCATGAGGATGAAGTGAGAAAAAAAAAGTGAAAACCAGCAAAGAGAGGAACAAAAGAATAGACAAGAGCTAAAGGAAAAGTCAACCAAAGGAGAAACTAAGTCAAATTAAAAATCAGAAATAAACCAAAATGACTGAGAACACAAATCACATCTCAATAATAACCTTGAATGTCAATGGCCTAAACTCATCAATCAAAAGACATAGGTAGACTCGCAGATTGGATTAAAAAATAAGGCCCAACAATATGCTGTCTCCAAGAGACTCACCTCATAGGCAAAGACATCCACAGACCGAAGGTGAAAGGATGGGAAAAAACATATCACTCACATGGATCATGTAAACAAGCAGGGATTTCTATCCTCCTATCAGATAAAGTGGACTTCAAGCCAAAGTTAATCAGGAGGACGAAAGAAGGACATTTTATACTGCTTAAGGGAATTATATATCAACAAGACATAACAATTATAAATATTTATGCCCCAAACAATGGAGCATCTATGTACATCAAACAAACCCTTCTCAATTTTAAGACTCGGCTAGACCACAACACAATAATACTGGGAGACTTAAACACTCCTCTCTCACTACTGGATAGATCTTCCAAACAAAAACTAAACAAAGAAAGTCTAGATCTAAACAATACAATCAATAATTTAGACTTAACAGACATATATAGAATATTTTATCCATAAATGAGCAAATACTCTTTTTTTCTCAGCGGAACATGGATCCTTCTCTAAAATAGACCATATATTATGCCATAAGGCAACTCTTAGTAAATACAAAAAAAAAAAATAGAGATAATGCCCTGCAGTCCATCAGATCATAATGGAATAAAATTAAAAATCAATCATAGAATAAAAAATAGAAGCTACTGTAACACCTGGAGACTAAATAATATAATATTGAATGATGAATGGATAACAGAAGAAATCAGAGATTAAATTAAAAAAATACTTAGAGTGATACAACATAACAAAATCTCTGGGACATCATGAAGGCAGGGGGAAGAGGAAAGTTCATTGCATTGAGCTCATTCATTAAAAGAATAGAAAGTCAACAAATAAATGACCTAACATTACATGAAAAGCCCAAGAAAAGGAAAAATGAATCAACATCAAAAACAGTAGAAGACAGGATATAATAAAAATCAGAGCTTAAATCAATGAAATTGAAACAAAAGAAGCAATTGAAAAAATTGACAAAACAAAAAGTTGGTTCTTTGAAAAAATAAATAAAATTGATAAACCTCTAGCCACACTAAGGAAGAAAAAAAGAGAGAAACCTCAAATTACTAAAATATGTGATGAAAAAGAAAATATCCCAATGAAAACGACTGAAATACAGAAGATAATTAGAAACTATCTTGAAAATTTATATTCCAATAAAATACAAAACCTTGAAGACATTGAGAAATTTCTAGAGACATATGACATGCCCAAATATAGGACATACAGATCAGTTACAAGTAATGAAATAGAAAACACCATCAAAAGCCTACCAATCAAGGGCCCAGGGTTGTAGCTTAGTTCTAGAGTGCTTGCCTAGCTTGTACGAGGCACTGGGTTCTATCCCCAGCACCACATAAAAAAATAAATAAACAAAATAAAGTTATATATTAAAAAACCTACCAATCAAGAAAAGCCCAGGACCAGACAGATTCCAGCTGAGTTCTATAAGACCTTTAAAGAAGAATTAACACCAATACTCCTCAAAGTATTCCATGAAATAGAAAAGGAGAAAAACCTTTCAAACTCATTCTATGAGACTAATATCACCCTGATACCAAAACCAGACAAAGACACATCAAAGAAAGAAAACTTCAGATCAATATCCCTGATAAACATAGATGCAAAAATTATCAATAAAATTCTGGCAAATCACATACAAAAACATATTAAAAAGATAGTTCCCCACGATCAAGTAGGGTTCATCCCAGGGATGCAAGATTGATTCAACATACAGAAATCAATAAACATACTTAATCACATCCATAGATTTAAAAACAAGAATTATATGATAATTTCAATAGATGCAGAAAAAGCATTAGACGAAATGCAATACCCCTTCATGTTCAAAACACTGGGAAAACTAGGGATAGTAGGAACATACCTCAACATCATAAAAGCTATATATGCTAAACCAAGGCCAACATCATTCTAAATGGAGAAAAATTGAAAGCATTCTCTCTAAAAACTGGAACAAGACAAGGAAGTCCTTTTTCATTGCTTCTATTCAACATTGTCCTTGAAACCACTCTAGCCACAGCAATTAGACAGGAGAAAGAAATTAAAGGGATACAAGTAGGAAAATAAAAACTCAAGTTATCACTATTTGCCAATGACATGATTCTATATTTAGAAGAGCCAAAAAATCCCACCAGAAAACTTCTAAAACTCATAAATGAATCAGCAAAGTAGCAGGATAGAAAATCAACACCCATGTGTTCCTATACATCAGTGACAAATCTACTGAAGGAGAAATTAGGAAAACTACCCCACTCACAAAAATAGCTTCAAAAAAATAAAATACTTTGGAATCAATCTAACAAAAAAGGTAAAAAACCTCTACAATGAAAATTACAGAATACTAAAGGAAGAAATTGAAGACCTTAGAAGATGGAAAGACCTCCCATGCTCCTGGATAGGCAGAAGTAATGTTGTCAAAATGGCCATATTACCAAAAGCATCATACAGATTTAATGCAATCCCAATTAAAATCCCAATGACATTCTTCATAAACTAGAAAAAGCAACCATGAAAATTATTTGGAAAAATAAAAAACCCAGAATAGCCAAAGCAATCCTTAGTAAGAAGAATGAAGCAGGAGGCATCACAATACCAGACCTCAAACTATACTACAGAGCCATAATAACAAAAACAGCTGGTATTGGCACCAAAATAGACACCTAGAACAATGGTACAAAATAGAAGACACAGAGACAAACCCACATAAACACAGTTACCTCATACTAGACAAAGATGCCAAAAACATTCCCTGGAGAAAAGATAGCCTATTCACTAAATGGTGCTGGGAACATTGGAAATCCACATGTAACAAAATGAAACTAAATCCCTATCTCTCACCCTGCATGAAATTCAAAGTGGATCAAATTCTTAGGCACTAGACCAGAGACCCTGTGTCTAATAGAAGAAAAATCACCATGTTGGCTTAGGATCCAACTTCCTTAACAAGACTCCTATAGCACAAGAAGTAAAATTAAGAATCAATAAATGGGATGAATTCAAACTAAAAAGCTTCTCAGCAAAGAAAACAGCCAGTAACAGGAAGAGAGAACCTACAGAATGGGAGAAAATCTTTACCACACACACCTCAGATAGAGCATTAATCTCCAGGATATATAAAGAACTCAAAAAACTCAACACCAATAAAACAAATAACACAATCAATAAATGGGCTAAGTAAGTGAATAGACATTTCATAGAAGAAGAAATACAATCAATCAACAAATATGTGAGCAAATGTTCAACACCTTTAGCAATAAGAGAAATGCAAATCAAAACTACTCTAAGATTTTATCTCACCCCAGCGATTTCACTAAGCATATTTCCTCATCTATAAAGTGAGGATGATGGTAGTTACCATAGGGTTCTTGTGAATATGTCTTTCTCCCTTTCTCCCCTTTTCCCTCCCTCCACTTTTTATTCATATTCATCCTTATGATTTCAGCATAAATACTACTTCAGAGAGGCCTCCCCAAACCAAGAATATGGCAATTATCAAGAATATAAACAACAATAAATGTGAGGATGTGGGAAAAAGGTACACTTATACTTTGCTGGTGGGAATTCAGATTGGTGCAACTGTTATGGAAAGCAGTATGGAGATTTCTCAGAAAACTTGGAATGGAACCACCATTTGACTCAGTTATCCCACTCCTCAGTACATACCCAAAGGACTTAAAATCAGCATACTATAGTGATGCAGCCACATCAATGTTTATATCAGCTCAAGTCACAATAGCTAAACTATGGAACCAACCTGGATGACCGTCAACAGATGAATGGAATAAAAAGATGTGGTATATGTACATAAAATATATATTATCCAGTCTTAAATGAAATTATGGCATTTGCTGGTAAATAGATAGAGCTGGAGAATATCATGCTAAACAAAACAAGCCAATCCCCAAAATCCAAAAACCAAATGTTTTCTCTGATATGAGGATACTAATTCATAATGGGTGTGGAGGGGGCTAGAGAAGAATAGAGTTATTTTAAATTAGGTGGAGGGGAGTAAAGGGAGAGAAGGGGTATGTGGGTACGAAAAATAGTAGAATAAAACACACATTATTACCCTATGTACATTTATAACTATATGACCAGTGAGATTCTGCAACATGTATACCCAGAAAAATGAGAAATCATACTCCATTATATATGATGTATTAAAGTGCATTCTACTGTCATATATAGCTAATTAAAACAAATAAAAATTATTTAAAAAACTAAAAAGGGAGTGGGGGATTTAGCTCAGTGGTAGAGCTCTTGCCTAGCATGTATGGGTCCTGGGTTCCATGCCCAACACTGAAAAAAAAAAAACCAAAACCAGGCAGAACTCATCTTTAAGTTTCATAATTCTTGTGCCAAAACATAGGAAGTGGTCCTCAAGGGGCACAAGTGACTTTCATGGGCCCTATTCCATGTAGAATTCCATAAAAAGATACCCCTGGCTTTGCCAAGTTAGCTACACATGATTTCCTGTTGGCTTTGACTCTCTTCTGACAAAAGTTTCTCTCTCCTTCCCTGTCACCTTACCCCAATTCCTTCCTTTTTTCTTTTTTCTTTTGACATGAGAACCTTGCTGCGTTGTCTAGGCTGCCCTTGAACTCCTTGGGCTCAAGTGATCCTTCCACCTCAGTCTCCCAAGTAGCTTGGGAGACAAGCATATGGTATGTGTACAGGGTCTGCCATGCCCAGCCATGCCCAGCTCCCCAGATCTTTTCATTCAATCGAATACCACCAGTTACATGAACTGTTTGATAAAGTTTATTTTTATCCAAAGTGTCATTTATTATTAAGAATACATGTTCTCTGTATTTTCCTTTCTTTGGTGACTTACAAAAAATTAGTTCTTCATATGTTCTATTGTTGAAATAGATTCTTGCAAATACCATAAGACATGCTAGAAATATTTATTCAGACAGTAGCACCTATAATCCCAGCAACTTGGGAGGCTGAGGCGGGAGGATTGCAAGTTCAAGACCAACCTCAGCAATTTAGCAAGGCCCTAAGCAACTTAGTGAGACCCTGTCTCAAAATAAAAAAGTAAAATGGTTGGGGATGTGGTTCAGTGATTAAATGCCCCTGGGTTCAATGCTGGGAACCAAAAAGAAAGAAAGATTTATACTTTAATCCAATTGTACAGCTATGTTTGAGTGTCTCCATGTTTGTTAAATATTTTCTATAGCAATAGTTTTTATTTCATCATAGCTGCTCTCTCTAGGCACATTACACACTAAAGGAAAGGTCTGTTATTGATGATAGCAGCTACTCACCTACATTTCATAGAGTCTTGGTCATTTGGCTCTTAGGGCACCTTTTGGGTCACATCTGGTAAGTCATCATTATTTTTCCCTTGGGATATAGCTGATGGAACATTAGATGGCATCATAGTGAGGGGTGTCAGCAATAAATTTCTTATGATTGCTTTCAGTTATGTTAGGAGTATTATTTTGAATCCATGGTTTCTTTGCAGGAAGTTTTTGGAGTCACTTCTCCACTTTGTGAGGGTTGCTTTTGTTAACACCAGGCAACATAAAAGTCCAGTCAAGTCAGCCGAGCTCTGGGAATCATGCTATGTTGTTATGTGACAAAGACAAACATAAGGAAGTGCCATGGCCTCCTGGAACACCCCTTCCCTGAGGACACATCACATACCAAACAAGATATGTGACCGTCTGACATGCAGACGGGCCAGTGAGGACATACACGAGTAAAGCTTAATATTTAATTTTTAAAAATGTGAATTGAAGTGCTAATATTTTTTTCATGTCCTGGCCTGTCTTGCACTGTCTGCTGTGGGGACTGGGCTCTGGCCCACTTTTGTGGAGATCACTTTTGTGGATTCTGAAAATGCTTATACTGAGACAGAATGATGGGAGTGAGGCTGGGAAACATGGGTGTCCCTGGCATGGAGCCCGATGGTATGAACTGAGGACAGAGAGGAGGGAAGAGAGAATGTTGTTTGGAAAGACTCAGAAGGCAGCCTGTGGTTAGATGCAGCCTCTGAACACCATGAAGAGCAGAGGTGGGGGAGAATGCAGGGCAGCGCCAGCAGGCTGAGGAACAGTACCCACAAACATGGAGCATGCTGTCCTGTTTCCAACTCTGTAAGGCAGGGTTCCTGATCCCCATTTGACAGATTAGGAAAACCACGCTCAGAGAAGTTAAGTAACTTGCCCAGGTGAGGAAGTTAGCTGGAGCGGAGTCAGGGTTGAGTCCAGGCCTCCAGTCACAAAGGCCACGCATGCTCTTTCTATGGTACTCCACTGCCCCTCTGCATGACAGAGACAGACAGACAGACAGAGGCTGGGGAGATGTGGATGAGCCAGCAGGCTAGGGAAGCACGGCCTCTCCACATGTCAAGAGGGAGATGTTAGGTGGAAGGTCTTTGCACCTAACATCAGTGATCTTGGAAGGGAGTGGCAGAGAGCTAGGATAGAGGGGAGCTGGAGGGGAATCAGCTTGTGGCACCTGCAGAAAACCTGAGAACTCAGGACTGTATGACTCGCTGCATCTGCCAGTCTGGAAGGCGCTCTTTCCTTTTTTTTTTTTTTTTTTTTTTAATGTGGGAGATTTCTTCTTCTTCTTCTTCTTCTTTTTTTTTTTTTTTTAGTTGTAGATGGACACAATATCTCTATTTTTATTTATTTATTTATTTTACATGGTGCTGAGGATTGAACCCAGGGCCTCAAGCATGCAAGACTAGCACTCCACCTTTGAGCCACATCCCCAGCCCTGGAACATGCTCTTTCTATAGTGACTTCACGTCCTGCCTTGGTAAGAGGACTCTGTGCGCTCACTGGAGAGAAAGGTTGGTCAATGCTTCATGAAGGCAGGCTTCTAGAGAGGACCAAGTGCCGAGCCAGTGTCTCTGATGATGCTCCAGTTTTTGCATCACCAAATAACCCCTCCCCGCACCTCCAGGGCTCTCAGCTTCCTTCCTCACCCCTCCCATGAGGAGCTAGTGGTGCCCAGCATCTGTGAGACCAAGTCAACATCTAAACCAGAAAACTCAGCTTATCCCTCCTTGGGAGAAAGAAAGCAGAAATGGCCATGCAGCCTGGAGCAGGAATTCAGTCAGCAGCAACTTCAAGCAATACACAGTGATGGCGCAGGCAGGCGCGCACCCACACACATCAGCATTCCCCGGTCCCAGCTCCCAACCTGTGTCTTCCTGTTTGCTTGTCCATCTCCTCACCAAGAGTAAGCTCTGTGAGGAAAGAGACCTCGTCAGATCATTGCTCTGCTTCTCATGCCATGCCAGCACCTGGAGCAGGAGGGTCACGCCCTTCAAATGGAAGCGAATAATAATAGCAAACACCAGAACCTCATTTACTCAGGGCAGGCCCTATTGGAAGGACTCTACATGTATTAACTTATTTAATACTTGTGACAACCCTGAGAGGTGTGTACTTATTCCCATTTTACAGATGAGCAAACCAAGGCACAGAGAAGTTAGGAAATGTGCCTAAGGGTGGAGCTGGCATGAGGGACACAGGCAGTCTGGCTCCAGAGGAGAAATTCTGAACCATTCTTTCCACGGCCTCCAGATAAACTAATGAATGGATTCACAGCAAGCCTTAGGAGTTGTCTAGGCAGAGAACCCTAGGGTCCACAGGAGGCCAAAGGAGGCAGCTGCCCAGCAGGAAGCCTATATCTTCCCCGAGATCCCCCACTATTTTTATTTTTAATGAGAAGGATTGGAAAGCAACACGTAGAGATACTCAGAAGGAGGTCAGAATAACTAATCAGATATTTGACAAGCGCCCCACAATGTGTCTAACCAAAGTGCCAAGCAGAATTGACAAAGGAAACAGTGAGGGCCCGTCCCAATCCTCATGGCCCCGTACCAGATCTAGGACCTAAGAAAGGGCCAGAGGAGAGAGAATCTGAGATCCTGAGAGAGTGGCTGAGCTGTAATTCCCACGGATGCTTCAAGGAGACACTTGGGGGCTTCGGCGTCCTTGCAGTTGGCACGCTGAGACCCCACAAAACCAAAGCGGCTCCCAAGGGACCCGTTGGGATCAGCTTGAACTCCAAGGAGTCTAAACACCACAAAATGCCTGAGAGCCACGTAGGGCAGCGTGGGCAACATTCCTGATAAGAAACAGGGCCACGTGGTCTCTAGGCCTTGACTTCTGCTCTTCTGCCCCTTAACCTTCACCCTGTCCACACTCCTGTTGTCCACAGACTGTGGAAAGGAGCAAAGGGTCCCCTGACTGCATCCTGTCCCGTGCTGCTCATCCTCCCCCAGCTGTGAGGACTCCCACAGAAGGCAAACGCATCGCTGGGGAAGGGTTTGGCCCTGACTCCCCGTGCAGAACTGGGAAGAGACGTGAAGACATGTGTCTGGCTATGGTGCTGTTTACAAGCCTGAAGATCTCTGCTTGCAGTGACAGGTGCCCACAGCAGGGAGGGATGGAGGGTCCCTGCCACACACCCTCTCTCCCCAGGGAAAATATGCACATGGCTGATGAGGCTGAGCTTGGGGCTGCAGGGGCACAGGAACAGGCAGGAGCCTTGGCCTACTTGATTTGCAACCTCGGGCATGTCCACTGGGGAGAAATTTCTACTTCCCCAGTGGGTGCTGGGGCCGCTGGACCCACATCTAATTACTCACTCGACTCTGTCTCACTCTGTGACCTGGGCACATTTACCCTCATTCAGTCTGGAGTTTTTCATCTGTAGACGTGGGGTCAGAAACTGTTTGTAGGGTTGTCATGAGGATTAACTTTGCAGAAACAATGAACATCAGACTGAACTTAGCAGGATGCCTGGCACGGCCCAGAGGCTGCTTCCCAAGGACTAGTGCCCTCCCCTCCCCTCCCTTCTCCTCCCCTCCCTTCCCCTCTCCTGCCCTGCCTTTCCCTCTCATCCCCTCCCCTCCCATCCTTCCTTCTTTCCAGCATCTCTCCAGGACAGCACCTTGGCCTGCTGCCCTGCACCAGCTGGATGAATTTGGGTGAGTTACTCAACCTCTCTGGGCCTGGGTTTTCTTATTAATAAAATGGGATGACAAGTCCTTCCTCATGGGGCTATTGTGGACAATAAATAAGCACGTGAAACTCTGAGCTCAACGGTCATCAAATTTTAGTAATGAACATAATGTCCACTGTTCAGATTTTCCTCCTTGGTGAGATGCTAGCAGCTCCCTTTGGTGATGATGGACATTTCTCCCATAGATGGCCTCTGACTGTTGCCTCAGAGTGGCACTAAAGCCAATGTCGCCACAAACAGTGAGGAGGAGGGGGTCGGGGCAGACCTCCAGCTCAGACAGGAGCCATCCAGCCTTAGGACCCCAGCCTTCCCTGGAGCCCTGCAGAACAGATACGCCTCCTGGACACGCACCCCTGCTAGCAGGGAGGGAACTAGCTCAGCCTGGGCCACAACTCCCAGGAGGTTTCTAGTCTCCTGGGAGAAGCTCTCAGAACATCACCAGCTGTTACTTTTTCAGCCCAACAACTGGAATTCCAAAAATCCCATTTCTCTAGGGCTGGGGACTGGGTGCCTCACCCAGAGTCCCAGAGAATGGAGCCGCACCCAGGGGTTGTTGCCCAAGCCAGGGTCTTCTGTTTAGCAATGTCTGAGGCAGTGCACAAGGAGGAGCTCAAGCAGGCGCATTGCAAGAGCTACTGGAAGCAGGGGTCTGGAGTCAGGGGGACTGTGGTTTCAGGACCAACTTCCATATCTGTAAAATGGGCATAGGAGCAACCAATGCCTGGGAACACAGTTATCATAGGATAAAATGAGAAAGCACTTAGTGTGGTGCCTGGCACTTACCAGTTCTCTGAATGAACAGTTGCTCCAGAGGATACTGGACAATAGTGATGTTGCTACTGTGACTTGCCCCAAGGCTCCCTGCCTCAACTCTCCCCTCCAGCCCACCTCCCCAGCCTCCCCAGTGGCTGGCATCCCAGAGCTCCATCTGTGACACTCCTCATGCCCCAGGGTCAGGACAAAAGCAAATCAAAGCATTCTTTCTGCTGAAGGTTTCAAAGAAATCCCCAAACATGTCTAAATAAACACCTGTCCCTTCAAAAGTCAATTTCCGACTCTGAGGACGTAACTCAGTGGAAGAGCACTTGTCTCGCATGCTTGAGGCCTTGCTGGGCACCTGGGGTTTTTAACAAGTTGCCCCTTGTGCTCAGCTTCAAGTTGAGTTCTGCTCACCAGAAACATCCACACTTTGGCTTTTTCTCTTAGAACCACATGGAGCAAGTCTACCACCTGCCTAGGCCAATTCTCTAAACATTGTTGCTGGTAACTCATGGGCCTGGCTGTGTTGCTAAACTGCCTGTCTATTCAACCAATCTTCTTGACAGACACTGTCCTTTGTGCACAACTAACTCATGCACAATCCTGGTGTGTATCCTCTAGTATCCCAAGTGTTGTCTCCTTCAGGCAGGTGCCAGTCTCTGGGATGATGGGTAAGCTCTGGGTCTTTGAGAATCAGATGCATCATGGTTTGAGCTCTGGCCTCGCCTGTCTTAGCTGTGTAACCTTGAGCAAGTTCCTCAGCCTTCTCTGAGGGGCGCTTTCTTCATCATTCAACAGGTTCAAGATCCTCAGCTTGCAGGTGGCCATGCAAATTAAGTGTGACCATACAGGTGAGGAGCCAGCATAGTGTAGTTCAGCAACTGGAAGCCTTTCTTGTTTTTAGGAGGGAAGGATGACAAATTCCTTGAAGGGACAGAGGGAGAGAGTCAGCTGTCCCTGGAGATGCAGGGAGGGGCCTGGGCTCTGAGGTGAACTTGTCCCAGGCCAGGCAGATGGAAGATGATCTCGTGGCAAACAGCTGGAACCACCACTGCGGGCCTCCAGCTGTGTGCCAGCCCCGCCTGTTCCAGCAAAGGGGCCTTGGGGTTGACACAGATGGTGCCAAGCTCGATGGGGCAGCAGCCAACTTTCCAGTCAACCCAGATGTCTGTCTTATATGGAAACTTAAAAACGTGGCCTCAATCAAAGTAGCTTTTCAGAGCTGTGTGCTCCCCAGACTCTGGCAGGGGCACTGCGGAGGCTCTGAGCTGGGACCTTTGATAATTCCCAAGGAGGCAGGAAGACATGGCTCAGGCTAAGTCCTATAAGGTCAGCAGGGGACATGCTGCTACAGGCAGCCTAGACCGACTCCTGGAGCCATCTCCCCAAGGAAAGAGGCTCTATGGAATTCTTCTGGAAGAAAAGGGATTTGTCTGTGCCATGCAACGGATGCTCGAGGCAGTTCTTTCCCTGTCGGAAACAGTATTCTGCAGCAGCCTTCCTCAAGGAGGCATAATCCTATTTATCAGAGGAGAAACAGAGGCAAAGCCACCGAGGCCAAGAATGTTCTAGAACCCAGAAGTCCTGCCTCTCTAGCCAAGCATCCCCCAAAACCATTCTAGCAGCTCATCCTTTCAGTCCCTGAAGCCTGCATGGCAGCTTGCTTGTCCCATCTGCTACAGCAATGTCCCCTCACCTCCAGCCTGAGGCTTGGACATGAAACTAGGTTCCCCAGTGTCTTGCCCCTTCTCTGTGCCTTGCCCAGCCGCACTTTAATGTGTTCCAGAATGCTTGACATTCTGGGGTCTCTACCCTGGTGCCCAGCTTGCTGAGCCATGCTGAACGCAGTGGGGGAGGGGAGTGAGCCTTGGGTGCCATTGGTGTTCTGCATCCACACGTGCATGTGGGCACCTGACCCACAGAGCTCTGCTCCTGTGTCCGCCACTACTGGACAGAGCTGGCCAGCTCTGCTGGGATCAGGATCTCTCGACAGGCAGGGGGGGCTGAGCTCATGAGGCTGGCACACCACTGGGACCAGGAATGGGGCAGGTGGGTGGGCAGGAAGTCCCTGAAGTGCACATTTTGGTCTTCTCTCCTGTTCTTTATCCTCCCAAGTGAAGGCTCCCCCGCGCTCTGAACAGATTCTGAGGTCTAGGAATGTGGTCACTGCCCAGCAGCCCTGCCCGAGGGGATCAAGCACAGGATTTTCCACTTAGAGCAGCTGTCCTTGGCCAGGAGCCTCCCAGCCTGCATCCCCCAGGGGCTCCCACACTCTGACCGGCCATGCCTCGTGCTCCTGTTTAAATCCTGTAAGCACTGGATGCGACATTTAATGGAAGGATCGAGAGTGGCTTCCATTGTCATTCCCACTACTATCCCCTGACATGTCTCTGGTCACTAACATCACTGTCAAGTGGGCCCGTGGAGTTGAAGAGGAGAAACTGACCCCAAAGGACCCTGCAGGACCCTCAGTGCTGTCCCCCACCCAGAGGGCTGCATCTTAAGGGCTCAGGATCATGCTTGAGGGCCAAACCTGAGATACCACAGGCTTGAAGATGTGCCCAAAGGAAGGTTCTGAGAGGGGCACAGTCCTCAGCTGTGAAGAAGGCTAGAGGTGGAACCCAGCAGTGAAGCAGGATTCTAGGGAGGCCCCTTCCACAACCCCACTTCTCGGCCACAGTACACCACTCCTTTCCTTTTCCACCCACAGCTGTTGGCAGCTAAGCCCACTCTTCCCTTCCTGGGCACCACCATGGCGTGTCCAGGCCTCAAGAGGTTGTTTTGTTTTTTCCTTTTTTTTGAGGGGGGCAGTGCTAGGCAAGCACTGAGCTACAACCCCAGCCCAACAAGAAAAACTTATAACGCTACTGTGGAATTGGCACTTGGATGAAACCTTCCTGCGCCCTCCTGGGACAGCCCTGCTGGATCAGGTGGTTCCTGGGTAGGTCAGCACCTTGGTCAGCAGCAACAGGTACTAGATGCCCCTAGGAGAACTAATGGTCCCTGTCTGCCTGAGCCAGCTCTAGGGAACAGAACCCGCCCACACACATGGCTTCAGACCTGCCTGCTTCCTTCAGGAGAGCCAGGAATTCTCAGGGCCCACAAGGGACTACTGCTCACTTTCCTGGTCTCACCTCTATGCAGTTTTTATGGGTTGTTAAATTCTTCCCAGCCTCTTTGACTGTCCTACTCCCAAACCTCTCTTCAGATCTCATCTTGGATATCACTTCCTCTAAGAGTTACCAGTTTGAAGTAGGGTCCCCTTCCCCACAGTGTACAGACATGCAGGTTGTGCACTGCACAAAAGCACCACATTTAAGGGAGACACCGGCATCCTAGATTTGTATATTTATGAATTTGGTTCTGAACACATGGAAAGGGCACCTATGATGGCCTGGCTCCACTGTCTATGTCTTCATAGAACCTGGCACTTGTCCAGTCACTACAGGAGCCTCTTTCCTTGATGCACCCCCCCCCCAACTGACCATGGCCTCCACTAGACTGTAAGCTTGAAGCTAGAGGTGCTGGTTTTACCTCACCACGTCTACTGAGAGCCTGCCCACTAGGGGTACTTCAAAAGGGTCCTGGTTGATGCAAATATTTGTTGACCAAACAGAATGCGGGAAATATAAGTCTCAAGAATTGGTCTGACAGAAAGGAGGAAAGAAAATGAGGAAAGAAGAAAAGTGCAAAAAATATCTCTGACCCGCAGGGGAGGTGCTGAGCCATTCATGCATCTCTTCCCAAGGCGGGTGGACTGGTCCCTTTCCCCTTTCTTGAGGAGACCTTCTAATAATGATGAAGATGGTCATCATTGCAGTTGCCCCTTGGTATCCACAGTAGATTGGTTTCAGGGTCCCATCAATGTCAAAATCCTTGTGAGCTCAAGTCCCTTGCATGAAATGGGGTAGCATCTGCACGCAACCTTCACGCACCCTCCCTTATGCTATAACTCATGGCAGGGTTACTTTTGACACCTTCTACAATGTCAACACGACGCAGACAGGTGTTCTATAGCATTGTTTAGGGAATCATGACAAGAGAGAAGTCTGCCTGCTCAGTACAGAAGCAGCCATCGTAGGCCTAATGCACCCACAAGGGGGTGCGGTGAACATGCTCAAACAAGCGCAGGGGACACACCGAGGGTCTGTGACAAGCAGGAAGCTGTAGGAGCACAGGACCACACTTCCTTCAATCGTGTGGATTCAGCACAGTTCTCAGTGCAGGGCAACTTCAAGTTCTAACTTCAATTTCTAACTTTTTGCAACTTTCTGGAATTTTTATTTTAACCTTTTGGGGGTGCTGGGGCTCAAACCCAGGGCCTCATGCCTGCTAGGCAAGCCCTGTACCACTGAGGTACACCCCAACCCTTTGGGGTTTTTTTCCAAATAGTTTCAACCTGTGGTTGGTTGAACCTGAAGATGCAGAACCCGCAGACACGCAGGGCCGAGTGGAGTAGCTGCCATGTGCCCAACCGAGTGCCTAGTGCTCACCCCAGTGCCAAGCACATGCTTCCTTTCTGTTAAGCCTCCACAGCAGACCCCAAGCCTGGCACTAGCCTGTCTTCACAGATGAGCAGATGGAGCAGGGAGAGGCTGGTGGGCAGAGCCGGGGCAGTCAGGGGGGACGCTGAGATCTGAATGTTAACCTTTGCGGCCTTCCTAAAATTTCTATCACACTGGGAAGCCGTCTGTGCTTGTTTTTAGTTTGGAAAATGTATCCACTGCTCCACTGCTGAGTCTCATGCTGGGAACAGCCCTGCCTCTCCCACCTTTGGGCTTCACTCCAGGCCCCCCTCAAAACACACTCACGGAGCTGACTGCTGACAGGCCAAAGCAATACACACCAGGCCCAGGCCAAGGAATGAGGCCCCGAGGGGCAGCCAGCCCAAGCAGGCAGCAGCCAGCCCAGCCACAGGTACCTATCACCTCTCCCAGATGTCGTACCAACACCCACAAGAGCAAGTACCAACGGGCGTTTTGCTCACTCCTGAGTCTCAGTGCCTGGCACATGGGGTACCCCGGGATATTTGCTGAGTGAATGTATGTTGGGCTTTTTTACCATTTAGAAGAGGGCAGGAGCCAGGCATGGCAGTACACGCCTGTCATCCCAGTGACTCCAGAGGCTGAGGCAGAAGGATCACAAGTTTGAGGCCGGCCTCAGCAACTTTGTAAGGCCCTAAGCAACTTAGCATGACCCTGTCTCAAAATAAAAAAGGGATGTAGCTCAGTGATAAAGTGCCCCTGGGTTCAATCCCCAGAACCAACAAACAAAAAAAAAACAAAAAAATACTAAGGACATTCTGGGACAGACAGTCAATCCTTGTTCAGAGAATGGGAAATGGAAACAGAGATGAGTGAGGAAGAAGCCTCGGGGTCCTTCCAAAGAGAAAACGAGGAAAACATTGGGTCAGCAAATCAAAACTCTGGGCCCCTGGTGCTTGGGCAAGGGCATATGGAGGGAGTAGGTGGAGGGGGCCCAGCACCAGGCAAGAAGCAGGAGCCCCTCACAGGCAGAGAGCAATGGGCCAGGTTTCCTGGGCAGAGGGGCTGGGCTGGCCGAGCTGTCTGGATTCTTGAGCACTGGCCAGAAGCTCCCTCAAGGCGATATGGAAAGCCTGCAGGTTTAGCAGCCTGTTTACTGCCTGGGGCCAGAGGTGGTCAAGGGTATGTCCTGCAGGAGAGGCCAGGCCCTGGGAGAGATTTCCCACACCCCCTGACCTTGGCAGCAGCACTCACCTGGTCTGGGTGGGCACGGAACACAGGAGGAGACCCCCCAGAAGGCTCCCACGCTGCCACAGCAGTCCTCCTGGGCAGTCAGCTCCAGCAGAGGATTGGCACACTGGAAAAGAGGCCATGGATACACCTGTGGGCCTCCATTTCCCTCCCTGGCTATGCACACAGCTGTACCAGGAAAGCCCAGGATGCAGAACGCTCACCTCCAGAGGACGCCCCACTGTGGGGGAGGGGAGAGGAAGGAGCATAGCTAGGGGGCCCAGGAGAAAGGAAGCCCCAGTCCACCCTGCTAGCCACTAACCAGGTATCGGTGGGGGGCACACTGTAGACATAAGATCCTGCCCGGGCAGGTCTGCATAGACTGAGAGTCCCAAAGAATGGGCTTTCCTCCAAGCACCTCCATGGAACTCTGGGGCCACCCACCCTGTGAGCAGGGCCAGGCTCAGGAACACCACAGGCTGAGGGGCCAGGAAGGATCTGAGGCTCAGGTCCTTATCCTTAGCTCTCCACCTGCTCAGCTCCTGTATCCTCAGAAACAGCTGCAACCTCAAGAAAAACCACCCCAGGTCTAACCTCCTAGCGTCTCTTCCAGGGGAAATGGAGCACCTCTCATCTTGGCACCACCAGGGTTTTGGTGTGTAACCTGCATTCACTACTTCCATACTTCTGTGACCCATGAAGACCAGAGGGCAAACTCCCTGCCAGACCCTAACAGCCCTATTGCCCATGAGCTGCAGGGTCCTAGGCTCAGCTCTCAGAGATCCCAGGATGTTCTGGCACCAAACTCTAGTTTGCCTGAGGATGCTGGTGACAGCTCCTCTGCAGGGGTCTCCTAGGTCCTCTTCTGCATGCCTGGGGACTGACAGGTACCAAGTGGAGATCAAGAAGGAGGCCAGTTTCTACAGAGGCAGATAATTTTGTACCCTGGGTTTCCCATCTGGGAAATGGGAGACTCTAAGGACACATTCCACAAAACAAGGAGGAGAAAGAAGAGGATGGAGGGCAGGGTGGAAGGCCACTGCTGTCCTGGAAGACAGGGATGAGGCAGCAGCTGCGTCCTTACCTGTCCGTTCACAGAGCTCAGGTAGCACCGGCCCAGCAGTCCCCGATGCCTAGGTAACACTGCAGGGGGCGCCCGAGGGGGCTCTCCAGACCGAGCAGGGATGCTGTTGCTGTCCCAGTGGCTGTGGCCTAGGCCCAAGGGGAGCTGGGGTTGACCTCTGGCCTCCACGCTGTTCTCCTCCAGGGTCACGTCTGCCTCGCCCCTCACCCGCGCCACCTGGTGGATCTGCACGGAGGCCTCAGGCGGGTGCTGGATGTGCACCTTCACCAATGAGGGGTTCACAGAAGCTGGGCACAGAGTGGGGTTCAGAGTTGAGAAGCGGGGTCCCGCCTGCACTGCCCCACCCACTTAAGAGTGCCCGCAGCCCTGAGCCAGGTGGGTCACTGGCTTGTGCTTTCCCAAAACTCCCTTTCCATTTCTTTGCTTGCAGTTAGGAACCCCAGAGCAACCACCTCCGCCGGCCCCCCGCCCTTGAAGACAGGATGGAATGGCAACTCCTTGGCAGAAGGACCTTCAAGAAGTTTTCCTTCCTGACCCCACATCCCCAACACTGTGCAGCCCTGACCTCTAGCCAAGGCCGCTACCTGGTCCCACCTCCATGCCTTGCTAACACCAATCCCTCCCCCTGCTGAACCAGATGCTGCCCGTCGGTGGAGGGCTAACTGATTGTCGTTCCCTCCACACAGCCTCTCCAGAGCACTCTGGGCTCAAGGGCCGCTCCATCTCTGACTCTAGAACTCTGTTCTGTTTTGATTTTATTTGGGGGGATTTTTTTTTTTTTTTTTTTTTTTTGGTACTAGGGAATGAACCCAGGGGCACTTAACCACTGAGCCACATCCCCAGCCCTTTTTGAATTTTATTTAGAGAAAGGGTCTCACTGAGTTGCTTAGGGCCTCACTAATTTGCTGAGGCTGACTTTGAACTTTGGATCCTCCTGCCTCAGCTTCCCAAATCACTGGGATTACAGGCATGTGCCATTGTACCTGGCTGATTTATTTTTTTTAAGATTTTTTTGGGGGGCAGGGTGCTAATGAAAGACAGGGAAAATGAAAAGTTGCATATTGAAATTCTGCTTCCCATCCATCCTTCCAATCCAACCTAAGATTTCCATGGATTCCTGAGGGCAGACCCTGACTTCACACTGCTTTGCCTTCCCCTGCATAGGGTAAATGCCAAAGCACAGAGAGGAATTCAGATGGAAGGGAAAGAGGAGTAGGGAAGGGAGCAGAGCCCTGCAGTGGGGGAGAAAGAGGGGGGACTGACAGGGAAGGAAGGCCTGGAGGTGCTTCCCTGTCTCCAGCCAGCACACCGAGGTGGCCTGCCCCGACCTGGGGCTCCTCCCAGGCTTGCTGCCCGCTGCACTGCACTCACCCATCTGGTTGGAGAGAGGCAGGGTGAAGGTGGACTGCTTCAAGGGGCCTTCCAACAGGGCCCTGTGGCGGGAGCCCCTCTCCAAAGTCTCCCTCTCCAGCTGTGGGGCAGGCAGGTGGCAGAACTTCCCGGTGGAGTTGGCAGGGCACCAGCATTCATCCCGGCCAATGCAGCGCCCTCCATTCAGGCAGGGGATCTGGCAGAAATCTACAAGAGAACAGTGGCACCGGTCCCTCCATGTTGCTTGCTGGTAACAAGAGAGAAGCAGGCAGAGCAGGACAGGAGATGGGGATGGCTAGGGGGAGCCCAGTACCCACTGAGTCCCCAGAGCGAAGAAGTAACCAGCCCTTCTTTCTAAAAAGTCCTTCCATGTCTCCCCATGATGACCCAGGACACCAGGCAGTGGCCCCATGTGAACTCCCTCATTTCTCTGTGGAGGTAACTTGGTCTGAGAGGTTATGTGATTTGCCTAGAGCCACACAGCCAGGCTGGGTAAAGACTCAGCCAGCCCTCCCTGTGACTTGGGACAATGGATGGAGCCACAGGACAGAGCAGCGGGCTTCCTTCCTTGGGAGAACTGGGCTCCAGTCCACGGCAGGCCTGTCCCTCTAGCACCCCAGCCCCCCAGGCCCAGCCAGGAACCATCTGGGTGGGGGAAGAGACTCACAGATGCGGAAGCCGGACTTGGGGTCATGCCCATGGCCGCCCTGGCTATACAGGGTGGTGGTGTCGCCCCGCTCACAGCTGTTGGCACAGCGCCCGCGGGCACAGGTCTGCTTGCAGATGGTGGGGGTGAAGACGATCTTGATCTTCTTGATTTTCTCTGTGAGGTTCTGCCCTGCAGAGAGAGGGCTTGGGTCCAGGGGGCAGGGCTGAGAGGCACAGCCGTGACCTCCAGAGCGTGGTTAGAAAGGCCCACGGGACAGGGGGTACATCCACCCCAAGAGCATTTGCGTAGTACCTTTTGGATGCCAGGTCCACGGTGGGGGCAAGATAACCTTTGGGAAGTTCACAGATACAGCTTTGTATACCTTACCTCTCAACCCTCGTGATAGGTATTGCTTTAGGCAGAGCCACTAGAAATTGTCGTTTGTGTAGGATAAAATGGCTGAGCATGGGCAGTTTGGGTACGTTTAACCTAAGACTTCCATTTAACTGTTGGACCGAAGCTCAGAGACTTCCAGGTGGCCCCCCATCAACAGCTAGCAAGTGCAGCAGCTGGGCTTTGGACCAAGGGACAGGGAATGGAATGTTGCTCAAGCTGGCCAGGAAGGAGGGCTTTCTACAGGAAGTGAGGAGGATAACGCCTGAGGGATGATTAGAGTCAGGTTTGGGGGCCCGATTACGGGAACAAGGATCAAGCCCTTTATTTGGTACATTTGGTTCGTGTAGGGAAGCCACCAGCAAGACATCAAGGAGGAAATGTGGAGGACTCGTGATCCAGGAAGGGTGGTGGACAGGCAGAGATAGAGCAGCCAAGGTCTCAGGGTCTCCACAGGGGCCAAGTCCAGGCCAGCTGGTTTGGCAAGCCTAGAGTCAACCCAGGGCAAGTACCCAAATACTGTTTTTTGATTGAAAGAATGACGGACAAGGTGTCAATTCAACTCCTCTGGGAGAGTGGAGAAGGAAGTAGAGGTGGGGTAAAGAGGGGTGGAGATTTAGATGTCCTGTTCCTCTAGGTCCCGAGGCAGGACAGCCTTACCCCAGGGAGACAAGAGGTGGCCCGGAGATGCTGCCTGCTGGGGACCATCCCTCTGCTCCAGGCCCAGGCCCACTGGCAGAGCATTGGAAGTCAGCTGGCCGCTGGCAGCATTGGCTGGGTAACGTCTGATCGTCCGGGACAGCCCCACGTGCTGCTGGGAGGGGAGGACTTGGCTGAGCCCACTCAGGGTCCTATGGAGACAGACAACCATGGCATAGGGGTCACATCCCAGGAGTAGCTTCTCTGTGCCCTCCCTCATCTGGCCACCCGGCTTCCCTCCCTTACATTGGAAGACGGCTCTTGGTTTGGCTGCCCTTTCCCCACCCCTGTGGCCAACTCCTAAACATGAAGGTGTCCCAAGACAGAAGGACTGAGCTAGGGCTGGCCCGCCATCTCTGGGGGAGCGCCCGCCCTATATGGAATAGCCAGGCTTTTGCTGGATTATTCTGGGCAGGTCACTCAGCCTCTCTGTGCCTCAGGACCTTGACTACAAAATGAAGGCCTCAGATTGTTCCTACGTAGCTCTGACATACTCAGAGTCATTGAGAGCCCGCTTATGGGCCTGTGCTCACCCCCTGCCACTTGTCATATCACCCTTTATATGAATTAACTGTGGAGCACCCATTCACAGGTGGATTCAGGGACAGAGCCCAGGATCTCCCTCTTATTTATTTATTTAAATTTTAAAATTTGTTTTAATTAGTTTAACATGACAGTAGAATATATTTATGCACTTTAATATATCATACATAAATGGGATATAATTTCTCATTTTTCTGATTGTACATGTTGTAGAATCATGTTTATTTTTATTATAAATAATATAGTAACAATATTCCAGGAAAAAAACATGAATGCATCATCCCCCACCCAACCAGCAAACACTTTCACCTATTCCTCCCAACCCTTGCTCAGATAAGTGATTTTACACTATCATCATCATCCATAGATACAAGTTAACTTGATCTTTTCACTTAACATTAGATCACACTGTACAGGATTCCACTTTTTTTTTTTCCTTTTTGGTACTGGGGATTGAAGCACTGAGCCACATCCCCAGCTCTTTTTATATTTTACTTAAAGACAGGGTTTCACTGAGTTGCTTAGGCCCTTGCTAAGATGCTGAGGCTGGCTTTGTGAATTCTTGATCCTCCTGCCTCAGCCTCCCAAGCCACTGGATTGGGATTCCATATTTTTCACTGTTCCATGATACTTTATCTGAAGATGAATCACAACTTTCTCAAATAGTCGCCTAGTATTCTTTAGTTGCTTTAAACTTTTCACGGTGGACATTCTTACACATAAGGATTTTTTTTTCTGTTAAAATATTCCTTTACTATTTTATTTCATTCTGTATATTTGAAAATTTTAAATAATGAACATTTTTATTTATCAGAGGATTCACTGGACTATTCTCATCTTTTCTACATGTTTCCAATTTTTTAAAATAATAAACATTTTGAAAAGGGTTACTACTTTAGGATTAATTCAGTCCCTTGGGCTACAATGGCTGTGTCAAAGGTTACAAACATTCACGGCTCTAATATGCACGGCGCTTTGCTTTCTGGAAGGATCACATCAAAATATACAAACACACTTTGTAGAACAGAACCTCACCACATAGCATGTTAGGTTTTCGTTGCTGTTTTTGCTATTTTTTGTACTTTGTTCCTTGAATGAGCACAAAATGGCACTTCAAAGTTGATTTTATCTCCCATTTTAAAATTAATTCTGAGGTTGAAATTTTGTTCATCAATCTATTTCCTATTTGTATGGAAACTATTTGAGTTGTTTGTCTCATAAATTGTAACCCACCAGCCCCAGATTCCTTTCCCTGGACCGTTGAGAGGACTGAGAACACATGGAGACTGTGTGGTTATTTTGTGAAAACAAGTAAATGGTCACAATTTGAAAAGTATGCTGGAATTTTAAAGTCCATGAACAAAGGGACAAAAAAGGGTTAGTTACAGTTTGTACTAAATACCTCTTGCCAAGCCAGATAAGAAAATGTGACTGAGTCACTTAAAAGTCTTCTTCATCTAAAGGGAATAAAGAGACTAAAAAAAAAAATTAAAAATAATTTTAAACAAGCAAACTTGTTACTGCTGCCTGAGCATCCTTATATATAAAAAACCCAAGTGCCTAATCTGGTATCAACATGTTTTCACCACCAGAGTCATCTGAGCCTGATTTATTGTCATCTATTGCTGTGATGGAGAATTAAGTAATGGGAATAATATCAAGGTTCCCGGCAGATTCTCCCTGCATAGAGATTGCTATCCTAATAGTTCACCTCAGCCTGGTCCTCTGAGGTGGGCAGGGAGAGAGGGCAGTGGGCAGGGCTGCAGGCTCTTGGCTCTGCCCCCCCCCCCCCCGGAGGTCTCCAGCTGGCTGCTATTTCCCTCTTGGCTTAGAAGGCAGAGGCAGTGGGCCAGGGTGGAGACTGTGAGCTGTGGGGTCTGTGAGCCCAGTCACCTGGCCTTGTGCCATCTCTACACTCACTTCCCTAAACCAACCACAAGCCTTCAGCCAGGTCTTGGTTTCGTGTCTCATCCTGATCTCAGTCAGGTGGTGGGGCATCAGGAGAAGAGTCTGGTGCCTTGTTTGGTCCAGGGTAGTCCAAAGAAGCAGTGTCCCCCTATGGACAATAGAGCAGGGGCAACAGAGGCGAGCAGAGTCCCAATGAGAAGGTGACTTTTTTAGAAGAGCTGCTGCAATCTCAGCTGAGGATAGCGGTCCCCAAACTTATACAGCACAGGATGGAACTTGTTATCTCTCTGGATTGTTCCAGGAAAGTCCCGGCAAATCTGCCAGAATGGGTCCAAACTGTCATCTGCAGACCTCAGGATTTCATGGATTAGGGAAACTGTGAAGCAAATCTGAGAGACCAACATAAATGGCCAACGTTTTATTTAGGTGTAATATTAAAACACGCACACCTACCAATGATTACCACCATCATTTCATGAAAGAAAAGACATCGCAATGCCCAAAACACACTTGAATAAGTTTAACATTATGGAAATCTCACCACGTTGACTTCACTTTGCCTCTTTGTGGACCATAAAAAGTCCATTGCAGGGTGAGGGTGGGGGTGGGGGTGGGGGGGCTGGGATTGTGGCTCAGAGGTAGAGTGCTCGCCTAGCATGCGTGAGGCACTGGGTTCGATCCTCAGCACCACATAAAAATAAAATAAAGGTATTGTGTCCACCTACAACTAAAATATAAACCTTTAAAAAAAAAAAAAGGCTATTGCAGAGAGCAGCATACTACGCCAAGGGGGATCCACTAAGTTCTGCTCTCACCCAAAGACTCCAGGAGTCTTTCAATGAATTTGGGGAGAAAAATTCCCATTCTAGCTACATGGGACCTCCCAGACCCACATGAAAACAACCTGCATAGTGTGTACCCACAATTGTGACACACAGTTAAATGTGCTGAGTGTGCCCATACCCTGACCCCACACTAAGATCTTCAAATGGTGATGTGGAGACACTCGGTGAGGGGCTCCAGGTTATCCAACCCAACCACTTCCACCCTTGCCTGGCAGTTTCATCTAATTTATAGAGATATAAATAACATAGGTTTCCAAATACTATTTTGTTATTGAAGAGTCTTTGCTGCTAAAAGACAAGTTGAAAATATCATTATAAGGTATCAATATAAGGTAGAAGCATTATCATTACCACTCATTGAAAACTGAGTCAACTGCTCTATTTGTATTTATTTATATTTCTATTATATGAGATGGGGTCTTGCTATGTTGCCCAGGCTGGCCTCAAACTTGTGATCCTTCTGCCTCAGCCTCCTAGGTACTTGGTATTATAATCAGGTATGTACCACCACATCCAGCTGAGCCAAAATGCTTTAAATATGTCCCCTTATCCATGTTACTTTAGTGATTAATAAAAGTAAGTTGCAGAATAATATGGATGATATGCTTCTGGTTTTATGTTTTAAGAAAAATTTCTCCCTCTGCCTTAGACATTGATATATGCAAAAGAAACATCTGGAAAGATCTGTAAACAGTGGCTTCTCCTTGAGATGAGAGTGCCTGTGCGTGGGTAACTACAGTTTTAAACATTACATATGTCAATATTTTGGGAATTTTTTAAACAACAAATATGCATTGTACAGAATAAATATATATTTATTTTATAATGAAAATAAATCTGTATCCTTCCCAGAAACTCCATTTTAGAGATAAAGCAGTGGAGGCTCAGAAAAGCATGTAAATGCCTGCAAACAACTAGGACCCAAGTTGGACTGTGGTGGGGAACAGGTTTGCAGATGCAAGAAAGACTAGAAGGACTCCAGAAAGTCTCAGGAGGAAGCAACCTTTGAGCTGGTGCTTAAATGGATGCGTAGGGTTTCTAGAACCCAGAATTAGGAGGAAGTTCTTCTAGATTGGGAAAAAAAAAATAAGGTGATGCACAGAAGTGGGAAGCACCAGCCATGTTTAAGAAAGAATCAGGAGCGGAGTTTGAATAAAGCACAGAATGTAGGCAAAGAAAGGGAAAGGAAATAAAAGCCATTCAGTGTCTACCAGGTGGCAGGAAGTCTGCTAAGTGTTTCCCCAAATTTACTTAATCAAAAACTCTATGATCAAAAACCTCTGCTTGGCCAAAACTGCCTTAAAACAAAGTAGAGGATAAATGACCAAACGGGGAGAATATGTGCAATCTTATCACAGACAAAAGAGGAATCTCGGTAACATCTAAAGAGTTCCTAGAAACAGGAAAGAGTCCAGTGGCCCTGAAAGGAAGCCAGCAGAGGATATGAAGAAACAGTTCACAGGGGGAAAAAAATGTTTCTTACACAGGAAGAAATATGCTCGACCTCTTATTAGAAATGTACAAATGAAAACTACTCTGAGACAGGAAGTCTTAATCCATAGACTAGCAAAACTGTGAACGTTTAATAACACTCCCATTGGGTGAGACTGCAGAAACAGGCCATTCTCTCAGATGTTGCTGGCAGGAATGTAAATTGATACAACTCTTTTTGCAGGGGAGGTGATACCAGGGATTGAATCCAGGGGCGCTTAACCACTGAGCCACATCCCCAGTCCTTTTTTACTTTTTATTTTGAGACAGGGTCTTGCTAAGTTGCTGAGGTCCTCTCCAAGTTGCTGAGGCTGGCTTTGAACTCACGATTCTCCTGTCTCAGGTTTCCCAAGCTGCTGGGATTACAGGTGTATGCCCCTGTGCCTGGCTTGATTCGACTCTTATGGACAGCATTTTGACAATTTTGCATTATATTCCCAGCACAAGGCATGTATGCTCTGACCTTGCAGTCCCCCCTCAGAGACTATTCTGCAGGTAAACCTGCTGTGGTAGGTGGCTACTGCTGTTCTGCCGAGGCCCCCTTTGCATTCCCAGCAGCTGTAAAGGAGAGCCAAAGACTTCCACCTGGGACTTCTGAGTCCCATGCTTGGTTAATGGGAACCTCCTGAGACGCTCCTCCCACCACCTTGACTACCCAGCCAATGACTGCCCAGCTAATGACTACCCCAACAGAAGTTCAAAAGCCCCCTCCCCCTTTGTCTCAAGAAGGGACAACTTTGTAAACTCCAGCCTCATCTGGGCCAAAGCTTGATTTATCTGGGAATCTATCCTTCCTTGGGTCTCTCCATGCCCCATTCTGCTTTCCTTCTCCTTAGCATTCTCCCACTGAATCTCACACACCTGAATTCCACCTCTGAGGAACATGACCTAAGGCAGTGGTGTATATCCAAGATGATACATGACCATTCATAGCAGAACTATTTTGTAATAGCGAAATATTTTGTACAGAATAGAAACTACTGAAGTGTCCTTTCAGGGGATTGGTTTTAAAAACTAGAATCTAAAGACAGTGGTGGTGGTGGGGGGGGGGGGTAGTGCACCCCGGTAACTACAGCTACTCTAGAGGCTAAGGCATGAGGATCACATGTTCAAAGCCAGCTTTGGCACTTTACTGTGACCCTGCCTCAAAATAAAATAAATAGGGCTGGGATGTAGCTCAGTGGTAGAGTGCTTGTCTATCATGTTTGAGGCCCTGGGTTAGATCCCCAGCATGGCAAAAAAAGAAAACCAAAACCCTAGGATCTATCTAGGAATGCAGTCATGCACCCTGGACATAGAAACAGCTCCTTGACATCAGTAAGGAGTGTTCTCCAAGATATATATTGAAATTCGAAAAAAACAACAGCTCAACTCCCACCCACCAGCTGTTTTCATATAGCCTGTAACCTAACAATGGTTTTTATGTTTTTAAATGGTTGAAGAAAAAAAAAAAGTCATAAGAGTAACATTTCTTGACATGAGAAAATGATATAAAATTCAAATTTAAGTTTCCATAAATAAAGCCTCCTTGGAGCACAGCCACACTCATTGTCTAGCACTGTTTTTGCTCTGCAGCCATTCAGCTGAGTAGTTGCAGAAGCCATATGTCATAGGAAGCCTAAAATATTTACTCTCTGGCCTTTTATGGAAGAAGTTTGCTGACTCCTGGTGTAGGGCATGTAAACTTTTGTGTAAAAATACAGAAAATAAGGATACATGTTGTAGTTATTTGCATAATCATAAAGCAACCTTGGAAGGATACCGTGGAAAATTAATAACAGTGGTTACATGTGTGGGAGGGGTGATGGGTGGGAAGTGGGGCTGGGGCTGGGGACCGACCAGTGCTATAATTGAATGAATACTAACTCTGTGCCCGGCTTGGTGCCAATGATGCATGTCACATGCATTCCCTCACGTAGGCCTCTCCATAACCTAAGAGTTAGTATTCACTACCCCATTTTATAGTCGAGGAAACAGAATGAGCAGAAGTTCTATGCCCTGTTGAAGTTTACAGAACACATACGTGCAAATGCCAAGTTACTAAGCCAGGTTAACGACATCCTAAATGCACCCACCATCTGTCACTTCTATCGCCATTTTACAGATGAGGACATTAAGGTTTTGAGGGATTCAAGAATAAGTTTGAGCCCTCATGGACGAGGGCCTGAAATACTGTATTGACTGGGTAAGGGGACATCCCTGGAGATCTTGGAGCAGGGAAATGACATGGTCTGAGGAAGAGTCCACCCTCTTTCACTCATCAAGAAGCACTTGTGAGTGTCTGTCACATGCAGGCACTAGGGGCCAAGGCACTAGCTCCCCTCTCAGCTCCAATGGAGGCTGGACCAAGAGACCAGCACGTGACCAAAGGTGAGGGTAGCCCAGCACAATGGCACACATCTGTAATCCCAGTGGCTTGGGAGGCCAAGGAAGGAGGATCACAAGTTCAATGCCTGCCTCGGCAATTTAGTGAGGCCTTAAGGAATTCAGTGAGACCCTGTCTCTAAATAAAATATTTTTTAAAAGGGCTGGGAATGGGGCGCAGTGGGTTCAATTCCCGGTACAAAAACAAAACAAAACGGTGAGAGGTTCAGGCTTTGAGAACTCTTGGTCTCCAAGTAGGTCTAGGACAGGATGCAGTGGGCATTTCTAAATGATGATTATTCTGGAGAAAGACTCCCTGGTGGTTGACAGACTAGGAAGGGGAGGGCTACAGACCAGCTGGGGAATGCTTTGGCTAGGGTCTGGGCCAGGAGTGACCAAACATGGGACCAAGAAAAAGGTCTGAATTCAAGGGATGTTCAAGAGTAGAGAAAGAAAATTCCCAGTGGAATGGATGGAGTAGCTTCCAGGAGCCCAGACCTCAATCTGAGACCTACAAGATGTGGATGATGGGCTTGGTTTTGGACATGATGAGTGTTTTATATCTCAAGATGGATCTTAAGGGGCTGGGATTGTGGCTCAGAGGTAGAGCACTCGTCTAGCATGCATGAGGCCCTGGGTTGGATTCTCAGCACTACATAAAAATAATTTAAAAAAAAAAAGGTATTGTGTCCACCTACAACTTAATATTTAAAAAAAAAAAAGATGGATCTTAAGGACTGGGTGGTGATATAGCTCAGTGTTAGTGCTTGCCTAGCATCACACAGCCCTGGGTTCAATCCCTAGCACTTTATTAAAAATATAAATAAATAAAGAGAGTCCAAGGGCTGTAGACACAGGGCGGGGGTGGGTCCTGAGTGAGGAGGTGCTGGCTGCTGAGCTGGGGTGTGCGCTGTGCCCGCTCAGGGAGAGCACGCAGAACTAGCTGCAGAGGGTATTAACCCTGCTTCCCGGTTGGAAGGGGAAAATCTGTTAATGAATAGAACAGTCTCAGTTTTAAGTTTTACTCCCGTAAATCCTTCTCCAACCTCTGGCGCCTGCTACCACTTGTCTGCTAGGGTGCGATTAAATAAATGAACAGGCAATCGGCTCGTATTAGCAGAAAACCATGCCAAGAGCCCACCCACGTCACTCGACATCTCCACATTTCTCTCTTTTCACGGGCACGTGTGTGCCTAGGGCCGGCTTTTCCTTTTGGCTTTGGTTTTGTTTCTTTGTCATAGTTTCCAGTTAGTTCCATCATGGATTTCAATGTATTGAGAGTTCACGGTATTCCTTGTAACTTCCGGAAGCTGTGGCACCAAAACACCTGGAACATAAGTGTGAAGAGCCGAGAAGCGTGGAGAGCCCTGGGGCCAACAGGGCTTGAGGCAAACAAGGTAGAGGCTGTGAAGGCAGCTGGGAGGCAGCAGCAGTGAAGGGGACGGAGCAGGGAAAGTGCCCAGAGAGGAGGACCGGTTCCCAGAACCTCTGCTTCAGGCGGAAGGGGCAGCAGCGGCCCCTTTCTGTGATTGTAGGCCCAGCTCACTGCAGGTTACACACCCTGGTGCCTCCCAAGTGGCTCAGTCTTACCCAAGGATCTGGGTGCTGTCAAGGCTTGGAGAGGGCAGAGATCTGCCTCCTCTCTCCATCTAGCTGGCCAGGGAGGCCTTGCACCCAGGCCAGGGTCAGATGGCACTGGGCTGCCACACACCGCAGGAACCAAAGGCAGAGAGAATAGGGCAGTGCGCTCAGTGAGTACTGTCTGGGTGGGGCTAGTACCAGCCTGTTGCCTGGCACCGTCTATACCGGTACCCTTGCTCCCTACTGCCCATCCTGGAAGAGTGAAAGTCAGCCCTTCCCAGGTGTCCCCCAGGTGTCTCAAGATCACTCTGCTGCTGGGCCACCCTCCCAACCCCATCAGCCTCCCTGGTCTGCCTGAGGACCCCACTCAGCCCTGTGAGTTACACCCCGCACCCCCTGCTCTGAGGCCAAGCCTGGGGCCTCTGGCTCTTTCCGTGGCCACACCCAGGTCTGAGAAGATTGGATTTCTGGCACCCAGACCCCAGGGGATGTGGCTGACAGGATAGGGATGGGGGCGGGATGGAGGCAGAACCCTGCAGGGGTCTCTGCTTCCCAGAATTACACCCTGGTCTGCTTCCAAACTAGCTTGGAAGAGAACACAGCATCCCTGTTTCCAGGCAGGTAAATAAGCTGGAGGCTCCAGCTCTGCACGTTCTGGGGAATATCAGGGAGGACACCCAGCCCCCGCCAGAGACCTCAGGCCTGCCTCCAGAGCAGCCCTGAAGTAGGTGCTGCCTCAGTTCCCAAAGGGTCCAGAGACCCCTAAGAGCCTCATTGCTCTCCTCCACCATCCCACGCCTCACACCTCTGTGGACTGTGAAGCCTTTTCCACTGAGCAGCCTGCTCTGTGGGGCCCCCGGCTGCCAAGCCCACACCCCTTGGCTTGCTGCCTGCCTGTGTTCTCTTCTGGCTGGGCAGAAGAGCCAGCAGACTTCCTGGGCACGAGGCCCACACCCAGTGTGGGACACAGCTGGGAGGAGAAGGCGGCCCCGAGGGACTGCTCAGGGCCCAGGCAATGCCCTTCCTATTCTACCTACTTGCCCAAGAGTCATATTCCTGGGGCAATAGCCTTCTCCCTCCCACTATGAAGAAGAGCTCCACCAAGAGTCCTCTGCCTCCTTGTGGGCCCACCGGACCACCCTGGAGCTGGGCCAGGGACAGAGACCCCCAGAGGGGAAGGGACTGGGTCTTGCCCTCTTGATATCCCCTGGGAAGACTTGTCAGCTTGTGGGAAGCCTGGATTTCATGAATTAGGGCACTTAAGAGGCCTTTGAAAGGTGCACAGACCCGTCATGCACCATGGGAAGGCATGGATCCAGATAGGGAAATGGAGGGAGGGTGGCCTAGCATGCCTGTTGCCTTTGCATGGATTAGAAAAGGGGCCCTTCAATTATCAAGAATACAAGTAACAATAAATGTTGGTGAGGATGTGGGAAGAAAGGTTCTCTCATACGTTGCTGGTGGGACTACAAATTGGTACAACCACTGTGGAAAGCAATATGGAGATTCCTCAGAAAACTTGGAATGGAACTACCATTTGACCCAGTCATCCCACTCTTTGTTTTATACCCAAAGGACTTAAAATCAGTACAGTAGCATGACAGAGCCACATCAATATTTATAGCAGCTTGATTCACAACAGCTAAACAAGGGAACCAACCTAGGTGCCCTCCCACAGATGAATGGATAAAGAAAATGTGGTACATATACACAACGGAATATTACTCAGCCATAAAGAAGAACAAGATTATGGCATTTGCCAGTAAACAGATGGAACTGGAGACTGTTGTGCTAAGTGAAATAAGCCAGTCCTCAAAAAACAAAAGCCAAATGTTCTCTCTGATATGTGGATGCTAACTCACAATGGAGAGTGGGTGTTAAAAGTGCTTTGGATTAGACAAAGGGGAATGAAGGGAAGGGTAAGGGATGGGAATAGAAAGACAGTAGAATGAATAAGACATAACTTTCCTTTGTGTATGTATGAACACATGACCCATGTAACTCCATATCATGTACGTCTACAAGAATAAGAAGTTATACTCCATGTATGTATAATAGGCCAAAAGACATTTTAGTGTTGTGTATAACTAGTAAGAACAAAATTTAAAAAATTAAAAAGAATCAGAATTGATGGTAATAACCACAAAAAAAGAAATAAATAAATAAAAGGGGCCCTCTGGGTGGCCAATGACAGAAGTTGCCCTTCTTCCTTCAGGCAGATTGCAGCAGGCCATATTTTAGCTTTGTTCCTCTCCTGACCAGCACTCTTGGTGCAGGGAGCAACATGCACAGCCATCCAAGTTGGCCCAAGGACAAGGCCCTGCATGCCAGCATTTCATAACAACTCAAGAGAGGAAAAGCAGGAGAGCCACAGGAGCCAGCGGCCTCATGGCCAGGTAAGCTGTCCAGCTCCAATGCTCCAGGCCTCCTAAGAAGGAGGGGAACTAGGGCTGGGTGGCTGGAGAAGGCTTTCCAGAGTTGTAAGATGTGAGCTGGAGGAAGGGTTGGGAGGGAAGGGAAGACCAAAAACACAAAGGGACAAAGTCAGGGATGTGTCAGCAGTGATGTCCAGTGTGTGATGAGGCCTGTCTGGTTACAGGGAAACAGGAGCCAAGGATGACCATAAAACAGCAAATAGCTTCTTCATGCTTATTACATGCCAGGCACTGTGGTAAGTACTTTGCATATATTAATGTATTTATCATTAAAATTTGGAAATCAGAGCCAGGCGTGGCCTGTAATCCCAGTGGCTCAGGAGACTAAGGCAGGAAGATTGTGATCTCAAAGCCAGCCCCAGAAACTTAGCAAGACCCTGTCTCTAAATAAAATATAAAACAGGGCTGGGGATGTGGCTCACTGGTTGAGTGCCCTTGGGTTCAATCCCTGGTTCCAGAAAAGAAAATTGGAAGACAGTATTATACCTATTTATGGATGAGCTATAGAGAAACTAGATGATTTGTCTAGTCACACAGGCAATGACTAGCAGCTAGGAGTCAAATACAGTGTCCTGCTGATATTCCGATTCCAGATCCTGGACTCTGAACTTCTATACTAGGTCTCTGCTTGAGAACTATATTTTGGGACTAGACTGTAGAAGACCAAGAGTCTGGGCCTCGTCCTATGGGCCTCATGCCTAAAAGGGGAGCCTTGAAGAAGGTGTTTTTACCTGAAAGTAACATGGTTCAAAGGGGTGCCTTAGGAAGATAAGCCTGCAAAACCCCTCCCTGAAGATGAAACCCCCATCCTGCCCTGCGCCCACACTGCCCAGGCAGGCAGTGCTCCTCAATGAGCTGGGTGTGCTTTAGCCACTTTTGCATGACAGATCCCTGGATCTGAGCATTTAGGGACAAGGCACAAGTCCAAGTCATCTAGTACTCCTTGTGCCTGGAAGAAAGGAGCAGGGAGAGGGAGGGACGGAGGGTGGGACTGAAGGCCGCAGGCAAGGCTGTGCCTGAACAAGATCTCTGCTAGTTACCTGACTCAGAGATCATTCCTCTTTTGAACACCCTTTATTCCAACTGGTCTGAAAAATCCATCAGGACATACAGAGAATGAACAGTAGAAGGATTAATAGGTCGTAAGGAATTCACACAAGAATGGTTATTTATTCCTGCCTTATTGGAATGTCTCTTAGGGGTGCAGCTATGGGAGCTAATAGCACAGGATGCTGTGGGGCAGACACCTGGGGATGTTAAACCCAAGGACCAAAGGTGTGTGTAGATGTGTGACTGGAGAATAGATGAAGGCCTGAGTTTCCCCTGGCCATTACTCATGCTCATGCTCATATTGAAGGGAGGTTACTGCTCTCAAATCCAAGGACAGGAAGCCAGCTGAGCTGAGACCACAAGACTTCTCCTCTGAGAATCTGCTGCCCAGGGTAGGTGGTTGGGGTAAAGCAGTGGAGTCTTTGGGAGCCACAGTGTTCCCTATAGAATCCATCTTGATCAAATAAAGTAGTCCCCCTTTATTTGCAGTTTTGCTTTCTGCCATTTCAGTTATTCTCAAGGTCAACCACAGTTCAACAATGTCAAATGGAAAATTCTGGAAATGATTCATGAGTTTTAAATTGTGTTCCACTCTGAGGAGCATGATGAAATCTTTCACCATCCAACTCTGTCATTCATTCAACCAGCATGTCCACATTGTATACACTACCCTCCTGTGAGTCACTTAGTAGCTGCCTTGCTTATCAGATTGATGGTATCACAATGCTTCTGTTAGAGTAGCCCTTATCTTACTTAATACTGGCCCCAACATGCAAAGTAATGATGCTGACAATTCAGATGCCAAAAGAGAAGCCAAAGAAAAGCTGCATAATGCTTCCTTTAGGTAAAAGTTCTTGATTTAACAAGGAAAGAAAAACAAAACAAAACTTTGCTGAGTTTTCTAAAAACTATGAGTTTGCTATCCTTGAAACTGTAAAGAAAGGAAAAGAAATTGGTCCTAGTTTTATTGTCATACTCCAAACTCTAAGAGCTACAGCTACAGTGAGCCATAAGTGTCTAGTGAAGACCCAAAAAAAAAAAAAAAGTATTCAATTTCAGGGTTCAGTACAATCTGCAGTTTCAGGCATCTACTGGGGAATCCTGGGATGTATGTCCTTGGGATAAGGGGATTACCATGACAGTGACACTTACTGAACACAAACTAAGCACCAAAATATATGACCTCATAGAGGTTTCCCAACAAGAACCCAAGAGGTAGGACTCAGTGTCCCAGCATGATCTATGACTTCTGCATGGGGAAGGGAAGAGCTGGCCAGGCTCCTGTGTCTCATGAACCACCACCCAGGGTTGTAAAGCTGGGGTCTGATGGGTGCCGAGGCTCAGCCTGCTCCTCCCATCACTACAGCAGAACCCCCCAGCTCTCAGGCTCTGGCCGCAGGCTGCCATGGTGTCACTGCCTGAATTACAAAGTGAATGAACTCAGGAGTGGTGGGACACCTGAAGCCATCCAGAGAATGAACACATAAGGCAAGGCCTGCGAGACCTGGCAAGTGTGGCAGGAGATTAGAGGAGGAGCAGGAGGCAGAAGAACATGAGGCTGCTGGAATGGAGCAAGTGCCATTTCTTAAAGCCACAGAGAACCTGGTATATGGGCACATCACCACCACCAACTTGGCTATGAAGTGTCTGATTCCCGAACCCTTGAGTTTCCAGCTCATGGTTCCCAAGACTTCTCCATGCACCATCTTGAACCCCCTCCTGGATGTGCATACACACACAGAGTTTAGCAAGCCTGGCCTAGGGTGCAACTCACAACCCATACTCTCATCCCCTGTGTCCTTGTGTCCCCAGTATTCTGCTAGGTGGATCCTCTAGAGTGTCCGCTTGCTCAGTAAGGCCAGTCTATGACTTCAAATGAGTTTCCCCACTTCTGAAGCTTCCTGGACAAACCCATCATCAACAAGCAGTTGGAGGCCTGGGTCAAGGGTACACTCCTCAGAGGCTGGCCAAAGTCCTGGCTGTCCACAGCCAGCCTGTCCTTCCTGCTCTTCCCACTCCAGGGCTACATACAAAAGATTTCTACAGAAATTCAGACTCCAACCTGAGAAGTTTTCATTCAGCAACTTAGCCTAAACCTCCCAACCTATTGCCACTCAAATGCACCTACTGAGGTCATTTCAGCTATGTCTTGACATTGGTAAGAACCTTCCTTGATAAGAACCCCAGCCGTGGGAACTGTCACCCCCCATCTTGTAGAAGAGAAAACTAAAGCAAAGATAGGCTGTTAACCACCCAGGCTCAATGCAGGGGTGGGGTCTCCAGGCCTGAGTTCTGTCAGCCTTCAGCCTTCAGTGGGTAATTTCCTGACCCTGCCTATGGCAGAAAGCCTCAATAAGGCCAGAAACACCTTCAAATCTCTGGGCAGATTCTCAAGAGTTTCTAGTGACTGCTGTTATCACTCTCACATAAACAATAGGCTCAGGTAACCCCAGAATCATGGACAAATAAGAATGGATGTCCTTCATAGAAGACCTAAAAGCTGCCATTTATATGTTAGTAACACCTGACAATTCTGTAACAGGATGGTGGTCATTCCCCCATCCTGCAGGTGGGAAAACTGAGGCTTCCGAGGCAGAATCACTTGCTCTAGGAGGACTGGCTGTTAAGTGGTAGAGCTAAAACTCACTCAGGCTTATCTTTGGGGGATAAATCATTTCATAGCTCCTTCCTTTCACACTACTGTATTCTGTAAGGCCTCTGATCTCCATCCAAGACAGAAATATGAAATCTGTTTTTTTTTCCCCCAAGAAAGTGGCCCTGGAAGGGTGTGGCCTGGCTGGGCTTGGAGAGGACACCGCCTCATGGGCAATATCAGACTCCTGCAAGGCGCCTCTGACGCAAGCCAGGCCCTGTGCCGCCCTTGTGGGTAGAGGAGTTAGGCAGGGTGGGGGGCTGGGGGCTGGGGAGGAAAACACTGGGTGGGCAGCCCCCTAGGAGAAGAAGTGTGGTAGCTCCACAAAGATTTGTAATCTTTGTTTTGCAAGGAACAGGGATTTTTCTCCTCAAAAAGCACTCCACTTCCTTGAATTTTAGACCTTTCACAAATATTTTTTTAGGAGAAATAAGACGAGAAAAATCCCCACAGAATGCCTGGACCAGCTACTCACTTCCACAGTGAATCACCAACACAAAACCACAGTTATGCGACTAACAAAGAAACTGTGTGTTTTCAGATTTCATTATTGGAAATCATTTAGCAATCTTCGCTATGTCATCTGCAGGCAGACAGACAGACAGACACACCCCTCTGAGTCCTAAATGCAGCCATCTTATAATAGGGTCGCCAGATGACTTCTCCTTTGCTAAGCTTAAATCCCCCCCTCAGCTCCTCTCCCGTGGTGGGGTGAATGTGTGCATTCGTGATCCAGGGAGCTCCATTCGAGTGGAAATGCCTGCACGTTCCCGAGTTCTTTTCTTAGTTCTGTTATCATAACACACTTTGCTTTGCTGAAGCAGTTTTACCTGGTAAGCTCCCAGTGCCTTTTCTGACAGGGGCAACTGAATTAACCGATGGCAGATTTACAGATGGAGTAACTGGAAAAACTGTTGGGCCCATAAATCAGAAACTTCCTCTACATCGGGACAAGGGTTGGAACTTGATAGGTATTTGAAAACCTTGAGCCCCAGTCACAGGGCCCAAGAAACCTCCATTAGAACTTTTGAAGCATGTTCTCCCCACAGCTTTCTGCTCACGCCCTGTGTCACATGTGCACAGCCCCAGGGGATGACACCCTCTGAGGAGCCAGCGTTCTGTACAAAGCTTTCACATGGGGCAGACCTTACCAGGCATCTGAAAAAGAGCTTTGGTTGTTTTTCCATTTCCTCTTGCTTCATCGCTCCCTAACCTTTTCCTTCCAAACAAAAATCCTAGAGTCGTTCAGTTAGTTAAGCGGGTGAGTACAGCAAGCTACAGGGTCTGTCTGTGGTGGCTACTTTTTAAAGTCCTGTGCTGGAAACTGCCAACATTAGTGTTCTACTGAGGCTGCTGAGCTCCCTTCATGCCCCACATGAGACTGTGGGGAACGCTGCCCCAGGCTCTTACCATTTCCTGGATTTTTCTGGATGCACCACCTGCCCTAGTTGTAGCTTTCTAGTTGAGCTAGAAGTCCCTGCACCTGCCAAGCTCACTGGCTTCAGAGGCTGTTCGGCAGAAGGCTGGGAAGCACAGGTTAACCTCAGTTCTCTTGTCCTAGAGTGGGAGGTGACAGGAATAACATCCTCACCAGGGCATTGTGAGAACTGGTCAACGTGCTGGAAACCTACCCGCCACTGCAGACCCCTGCCACCTCGCCCATGGTAGGGCCTGAGAGTTTCCTTCACTCTCTGCCTTTCAGCCTGATTGAGCCAATGGGGAACCCCAGCAAGATGTCAAAGGGCAGGAAGAGGGACAGGGGGGTCCCATCCTCCCACTACCTCCAGATAGGCCCCAGGGGTAGCCCTGGAAGTCGTGCTGTCCTATAGCCGTGCTTCTCTGGGTTCCAACCAATGCTGGCCCTCTGTCCCTTTGGACCCAGAGGCCACCCTGGAATGCCCCATCCATTTATGCCCGTGCCTTCATAAATGGACCCTCTATTGCACTGTCCTTGAGTATGTCCTCTCTTCGCTGCTGGGACTCCGAATGATTCAGAGAAGAAGAACGATCAGCTCTCAAGCACTGAGCAGCGAGCCTCGTGACTCAGCCCTTCATCCACATTCCTTTCTGACTCAGACCTGGACGCTGTGTGGTGGCCGGCGTTAGCAGCAGTGTCCTTATACACCAAGACTCAGGGAGGTGGGAACCCCACACACACATCCAATGGAGGATGAGCAACAGAATCAGAAGGACTGAGGTCTGTCTGGCTCACAGCCCAGGTTCTCAAGCCCTGTTTTGTGGTGTCCCCAGAACTAAAGGAGGTGGAGCCCGTAGGATGCTGGCTTCCTCATTGAGGCTCCAAGACAGGAGGTTACAAAAACAACCACACTGCACTCAAAAAGCCACAGTCCTAAGTTCTATTGACCATAAACCCAACCCCAACCCAACCACAACCCTCAGGTTAAAATCTCACCCCCAAGCCACACCATTGCCATGCCTCTAATCTTATCCTACCCACCACTCCATTGTTAAACTGAGTTAAATGAATGTCACCCTGACCATAAGCCTAGTTCTACCCAATCTTAACCCAAACATCTACCCATTAACCAGAAATCTAGACCCACCACGAAGGCTATGGGGAGCGCTGGGGCTCCCCCTGCCCCTCTGCCCACATCCCAGTGAAAGGTGCAGCTGCCTGCCACCCCCCATTTATAAGCCACTGTTGGACATAGTTGGGCAAAAAACCTCTGTGCAACACCCACTTTCTGCATATCACTTTGCTGTGACTTTGATTTGGGGACCACAGGGAGAAGAAAGAGAAGGGTCAACTAGCACAGTGCCTAAAACACAGCAGGGGTGCGATGGCAGTGCTGGGAATGAGTCCTGTTGATGATGATGACGACGACAGAGGAGACTCAGAAAAGGGAAAGGACCCAAGGCTTTCTCCATCACCAAGCCACCGGCTGTGGGCAGGAAGGAGGCCATAGTCTAAATCTCAGAAGATCTGGGAAGGCTTGAGGCTGGGCTGGAAGGCATCCTTGCTCTAGTTTGGATCTCGAATGTCCCAAATCCCATGTGTTAAAAGCTTGGTCCCCAGGGTGGTGCTGTTGGAAGGTGGCATAACCTTTAGGAGGTGGGACATAGTAGGAGGTCCTTTGGTCACTAGGCATGCCCTTGAATGCCTAGTCTCTTTCTCTTCCTCTCTTGCGTCCTGTCCATGAGGTAAGCAGTTTGCTTCGCCACACCTTCCCAGCCTTTGCCATCTGGTTGCCAATCAGATCTTGAATTGGAATCTCCAAAATAGTAAGTTGAAATAAACCTTTTCTCTTTATGAAGTTAATGATCTTAGGTATTTTGTTATGGTGACAGAAAGCTGACCAATGCAGTCCTTTTTGGGAAGCAAAGCTGGGGAGGTCCTGATAATCCTCCATTCTGAGAAGGGAGGCACTCAGTCTTTGGGGGCCACCTTTGGCCAGATGTCTACTTTGGGGCTTAAATAGGAGGGTGGGGAGGGAAGAGGTAGTGTGCAGGAAGCAGGCACCATTTTCCTCAAATCTGCCCAGCTGTCCGATGTGAGGAGCAGAGAGGAGGTGTCAGAAGGCTCCGGCTCCCCTTCTCCCCTGAGCACTCAGAGGCTCGTCACTAACCCCAAGGTATCTGCCCTGAGCAAAGATGGTGGGAAGGGGAGACTTACTAGTTCCGCCACACAGGGACAAAGAAGACACGCTGGCCCCCACCTTCCTCACAGCCTCCCCAGGGACCCCTAGGCCCAGTTCGAAGCCTAGCCAGCCTGCGGGCCCTGGGTTGTGTCTGTCCAGATCTGCTCTCTTTTTACACTTCATTCCCTAAGGCCAGCTGTGGTCCTGCCCGGGGCCTGAACTCACGAGTCTCAGCTATGTGTGTGGGTTGAAGAAATACACATGAACACGACAAAATCCCAGAGGTCCACCTCCCTTTCAGAAGAACCTAGAAAGAAACTCAGAGGTCAAACCCAGATGGAGAAAATTGCTTGAAGCAACATATTTTGGGAGGAAACGGGAAACATCTTTCTCCTGCCTGGAAAGAAGCATAGTTTAGGATTGTAATATATAGCTTTCCAGGAAGGTGTGGCCTTGCACAACTCTTGGTGTACCTGTCCCAGAGACTATGGGGAGGGACATCTGTGGTGCTGAGTCCAGCAGCTAAAATTAACCATGAGGTTAAAATCATGAAAAGGTTGTGAGAGAGGACTTCAATGAGGAACTTCTACAAGTGGCCCACGCACACACATGAGGCATAAGCAAATACCCCAGCTCTCTGTCAGGACTGCTACACAAAAATAACAGATGCTCCCCAAGCCATCTTTCCCACACATTGTCTCAGTTAATCCTGATAACTTTCCCAGTGAAAAAGGAATTATCTTTCCCATTTTACCAACAAGGACATCAGTGCTTGGTGAAGTTCAGTGGCTTGCAAGGTCACAGTGGCTGAGATGGGAAGCAAAATTTGGTCTCCAGATTCTATGTCTATTCAAAATAGTGTTTTCTAGGTCCTTAAGGTTGGGGAGTTCCAGAAACCTAAGGAGGCAAAATTAGGATTCAGGATTATAAAAACAGGTTAGGAAAAGGTATGGGGGGAGGGGCTGAAAAAAGAAAGGGAGGGAAGGTGCTCAAGCCCTGGAGACCCCCAAAAGTACTAGAATTGAATCAACCCAACTGGGAGGCACCACTCGCTGCCAGGAGGAAGGGGAGACATGATGAAGGGTGAAGACACCCCACCCTGCTGCACTGACAAGGAGGATCTGAGGCTGGACAGTTAGGGACAGCTAAAGTCTGTCCTGTTCAGGGGCTCAGGTGTCCTTGTCATGACCCTAAAAGTAGGCAGCAGGGGACTAGGCATGTTCACCTTCAGGGATGGAAAATGGCCAGGCTGGAAGCCAGAATCTGAGACCTCAGCTCTTGAGCTTAGGGACAGCTGATCCAGCCCTCTGGTCTATAAAGGTGCAAACTGAAGCCCAGGGAGAACGAAGACCTTCCCAAGTTCTCCAGTACCAGCTGGTCTCTTGTCACGTTCCAAGGGCATCCAAGAATGGTTTTGGGTCTGAGGGATTTGAACGAGGAGGAAGGAGGGCAAATAGAGCTATGCCATGCAAAATAACAAGCAGGCGTGTAGAGGAAGGACGAGGTGGGAGGCAGCTGGAGCCCAAGCCAGGACTAGAGGCCCAGGCAAGCCTCTGACTAGACCAGGATCTCCTGGGTTCCCAGGACAGGCCCACCACCCAGATGCCAACTCCTATGCTGCCTCAGTTTCCCCATCTCAGATAGTGAAGTGGCGAAAATCCTATCATGGTAAACGGGGTGCCCTATGTTAATTTGCCTCAGAATGGGGAGTAGGTCAGCAGGTGAAGAGATTTGTTGCATGGTAGACTCCCCACCTATCACCCCACTTGCAGGACTTCCAATCCTCCCAACCACCCCAAGCGATGGGGATTAGTTTTCCTGACACCCACACACTGAGCTGCCTCCTGCACCTTATCATTGGCCCTTCCTCCAACCACCAGTCTTCTACCCACAGGGCGCCCAGCACCGGCCAGGAACCAGTCCGGACTCCCCAATACCAGTGCCATGGAGCCTCTTTCCTGCCAACCAAAGCTGAGTTCTGGCTCTAGGTTCATGACGTCACCAGGAGAACTGTCCATAGCAGCCCTGCAGGAAGCCTTGTCCCTGTCCTCTCCCACCCCCACCCCTGTTGCTGCTGTTGGGGGAGAGGACAGAAGTCACAAGCTGCTCAGCTGGATCACCATGCTGGCATCTGCTCCCAGCTACCCTCATTGAATCCTGGGACAATCCCTTGTCGATGTCAGGAAGGGATGCTGGCTTCTCTGTCCTCTTTGCCCTCAGGAAGGCGTGCCTGGGTCTCCCTGCAGTGACTCCTTGCGCAAAGGTCCACTGAGAGATCATTCTGCTCTCTCACATTTACAGAGGCCACCCATCTGGGGACAGAGTCCTGGCTCTGCCCACTGGAGATCTAAGCAGAGCCCGGGGAAGAAGGGAAGCAGCTCTCCCAGCTGAGGCCTCGCTCTAGCAACAGGAGGTTAAAGGTCACATGTGGGAGTGCCAAGAGGGCCTCTACCTGGGCGCACACTGCCACATGTGCTCAGGGGTCCCCTTCCACCTCTCCTCAAAGACCAAAGCATGAGAGACCAGTGTGCGGCATGGGACAGGAGAGGGCCGAGTCACCTCACCTCTCTGAGCCCCTCTTTCCCTGTAACCATATCAGGACCCTGGCTACCTGAAGCTGTGAACTGTAAGACGTACAGGAGACAAGGCCAGTAGCTCCACTCTGGGCTGAGCAGTGTTCAGGGCTGGCAAGCCGACAGAAACCCTGGGCTCTCTGCACTGAACATTTTACTGGGCTAAGAAAAACAGTAAATCAAATAAATAACTAAAATATCCAAGATGTTAGTTCTGGAGAAGAAAAAAAAAAAACATAGCCAGGTGGTAGGTAGGGAGTTTGGAGAGTGTGGTTTAGATGGCTACAGGGGGTCTGGCAGTGGTGGGGTGGGAAGGCAACCAGCCCTGGGGAAGAATGTTCTGGTGTGGGTTCAGTTATGTCCCCACAAGAAGAGACATTAAAGTCCTCACTCCTGAACTGTGAGTGTGGCCTTATTTGGAAATAGGGGTTTTGCAGACATAATTAGTTAGGTTTCGATGAGGCCATAACAGACTAGGGCAGACCCCAAATCCAACAGAAATCCTTATAAGAGATGACAGTAGAAAGCTGATGACAGAGGTCAGAACTTACCCACCCCCTTTGCTGGCAACTGGACCCAGGGCCTTGTGCACACTAGGCAAATGCTCTACCACCGAGCTCCATCCCAGCCCTTGGAGACAGGTTGATGAAGCTACAAGCCAAGGAATGTAAGGATGGCTGGGAGCCACCCCATTCTAATAGAGATGCCTGGGACAGATTCCCCACAGAGCCTCCAACCCTGCTGACACCTCGACTTAGGACGTCTGGCCTCCAGATCTGGGAGAGAAGTATCTGTTTTAAGCCACCATATCGATAGCTTTGAATCCCTCAGAAACAACAGAAATAGCCGTGTTCCAGGAGGGGAGTTAGCAAGTTCTGAGGGCCCCTGGGGTGGGCGCATCTCTGGCAGAAAAAAACCAATTGGCCAGTGTAACAGAAGCAAGGTGAGTGGGGGGACCATGGGGTGAGGGTTGATATTGGCGGTATCAACAAGATTAGGGGGGACAGATCATGTAGGGCCACACCTGTGGCAAGCCCTTGATAACAGGGAGCTGTCACACTTTAGAGGGTCCCAGCTGGAGCGGGCTGCAGGGGTGGGTGCGGTTGTCCCCCATGATCTTTGTCTCCTGGTATAGTGGATACGATTCACTAACTGGCTAAAAGGAGATTCCATCAGCTGCTTTAGGAATCCGGGAAGACCGTCCTGATAACCCGGCTGGGCCCAGGGTCTTTGTGGGAGCCCTTAGTGTGGAGAGGAGGCAGGAGGGTCAGGGAGAGGGACGCAGCTGAAGGGTGGGGCAGAGGAAAGACACACATGAAGGGACCTCTGCTTTCCCCAGCTTGGAAGATGAAGGAAGGTGACCACAAGCCAAGGGATGAGGGCAATTTCTAGATGGTAGGAACAGCCCTCAAGCGACAAGCCGGCAAGGAAATGAGGGCCTCCATCTGCCACTGCAAGGAACTGAAATCTGCCACTAACCTGAATGAGCAAGGTTCTCTCCAGAGCCTCCAGGACCCAGCCTGGGACGCCCTGATGTCAGCCTGCTGAGCCCCGTGTCAGATGTCTGACCGAGAGAGCGGCACACCAACAGACCCGTGTTGTTCTGACCTGCCAATCAGTGGTAATGTGTTCTGGTGGCCACAGAGAATGGAGACATGGACTCTCTCAGAGGTGGGGCGTGCAGAGCAAACAACCAGAAGAGACAGAGACTGGGACTGTACAGAAGGCAGACACCAGCGCTTCTATGGGGGCAGCCTGCTGGGAGCCACCATGAGGCCAGAGTTCCCCAGACACTTCCCCGCCACCCACCTACCCTGGTCAGCATGTCCTCAGGCCCCTTGTTACCCGGATGTTGACCAGGCCTGCTTAGGGAGGCCCCAGGGCTCAGCCTCTAAGCCCTCCGGTTTGGCCAAGGAACAAACCCAGCAGGCACCCCCCCATTCTTTAAACCTCCCCTCACACTCCTCCCCATAGGGCCAGTGGCAGCTAATGACTGAAGGCTCTGCTACTGTGCAGGTCACACCTGCTCTGAGGTTGGATCTGGGCTCTGACTTCTCCCTAGAACAGGTGTGCCTCAGTGTCATGCACATGTACACACACATACACACTCACAGAGCCCAGTTTCCTATGCTCTTCCACCCAAGTCCTCATGGTGAAGAAAACCTGCTGCTAATGGTTACCAGGTATTGAATGCTAACTCACATTAGGCACTGTAACTAGTGCTCCACTTACATAATCACATTTAATCCTCCCTGCAATGCCATCAGGTGAAAACTATTGTCTCAGAGAAGTTAGGATGTGTGCCTCACGTCACACAGTTGATAAGTGGTAAGTTCAGAACTGGAACTGAGGAGTTTCTGAATCCAAAGCCAAGGCTCTGACCCTTGCTACTCACTACAGTCCAAGGACCAACAGCATCAGCCTCACCCATGCTAGGGATGCTCACTGAGAGACCTGCCAAGTCAGAAGCGGCCTGTTATCAAATTCCCAGGAGATTCAGATAGCGGTTGCATACTAGTCCAAACCATAATTTTCCATAGCTTACTGGTCCCCAATTCTTGTAACTGGCTCCTTCTCCATCTCTCAAGGCCCTTGCCCAACTGCTTAGCTGTTGCTCCCCAGGTGGGAAGACCTCTGCCCAGCTTTGGGGAAGAACTCTGGACCTGGGGCTCAGGGGGAGTCTCCAGGCCCCTGCAGTCAGCCTGGGCTGCAGCTGCACAATATCAATCCACATCTGGCCCTCTGCAGGGCATCCTGCCTGCTGCCTGAGACGCTCCTGGCCCCTCCCTCTTGTCTGCCTCTGTGACACAAGTCTCTGGGCCTCTGAAACAGGCCTCTGGGTCATCACCAATTCCTGCAGTGTTTCCCCTCCCAGACATCTTGTGTCCCCTTCCCACTCCTAGAAGGCCCTCTGAGTCATGTCACTCCTCTATCTGGACACACAGGGCCTGTCCAAGTTGCGATCAGGAGAAAGGCCAACGGCGGCTTGGGAAACCTGGCCAAACTCACAGGAAATGTCTGACACCACCCGGCAAGTGGGATTTGGCCTCCCAAATCAAAACACAGCTGAGCCGACAGCAGCCGCCCGCTCGGACTTTCCCAGATTTCATGGCATGGAGGCCCCAGGGCAGAGCGGGAGAGGGCTGGCCTGGAGGCTGCAGCTTATTAAGAACATCACAGTAGCCTCTGGCCAGGGAGCCTGTGAAAGTCAGAGAGGACGGCCCTGCTGTGGGCCCCCACAGTGCTTTACACACAGGAAATCATCCTTGAGAACTGAGGCTCACACTCAACCTCCCAGCCATTTATTTATTCATTCAGATTATATCGACTGAGCACCGATGGTGTGCCAGGCACAGTGGTAGGTGCCAGGGACACATTCATGAACACTCAGGACAGTCCCTGCTCTCAGGGAGCACTTGGTCCTATGAGCAAATGGACAGAGCATCCCAAGATGAGTGAAAAGAGCCACACAAGGGCATCATGGAGCACCTGCCTGGGGACCAGCAGAGTGTCACCTTCTTTTGCCCTCTTAGCAGCACCCTGGATGGTGCCCTGGGTTCCAGGTTCAGGCTGAGGGTTCAATAGAAGAGGGCCTTTCTGTTAGGCTAACTCTATAGTTTGAAGCGAGTATCAGCCCCACATAGTTTAGGGGCAGGTGCAGGGCACAGACACTCCCCATTGTGCTAGTAAGGAAGTGCTGCAAGGGGGCAGATAGCAGGGTGGACAAGGTCGGGGGAGGCATTTGAAAGAAGTAGACTTGGGCCTTGAAGGATGGGGAGGAGTTGGATGGAGTGGACAAGGGGACAGGAAGCATCCAATGGTTCTGATTCAGGGGCACAAGGGGTAGTGTGACTTGCCAAGTAGCATGAACATGCATATTACACATTAATAAATCCCACAAGCCGGAAACTTGCAGGGGGAAAGCCCAGCTTGGACTCTGTGTGCACCCTGCCTCTGGGTGGCCCCAGAGCTGACCCTTCTCATGTATTTCTAGGTGCCTTCATATTGGGCCCCCCTGCCTAGGACCCACATCTGAGACCAATCGGAATAAGGCCTAGCCCTGCCCACCAGCTCACAGTCAATTCCAGGCCCTCTGTATTGTCCACTCGGACCCTTGGCTTTCTCCTTGTTTCTGTCCCAGCATCCCCAGGGTTTGGCTACACGGTTTAGTTCTTCTGGATTTGACCCTGGAGTTTGGTAGGCCTTGACCTGAATCTATCCTTCCTTTCTTCCTATTCCTTTGGGAATCATCCTGTGCTCAGGACCCTGGAACCCCAACTTACCAAGACCCTGTTCTTTCTGTCCTACCTCCTTTCAGAGTTTCTGGATGGCCCCGGCCTCCTTTCCTTTCTCTCCCTCCCACTCAGCAGGTCTTTCTGACCTTTCCTGCTGGGGACTTGACCTCAAGGTCAGCATCCTCCCCAGTTCTCTTGGCCTTTGAGAGTGCAAGTCCTTTTTCCCCTTAGTTCAGCAAGACGAGATTGCAACATCTCAGAAAGAACTTCCTAAGTAGAAGCAAATGGAAAAACCAACGTGAAAAACCAAAAGCAAAACACGGCCCCCTAGAAATAACCAGTTTACAGAGTTCAGATTTCCTGTCCTGAGCTAGAAAAAGTCTAGCCAGATTGACTGGCAAGCAGGCCAGGGACTCCTGCCCGGAACACTCTCTGGGTCCACTTCTATCCCATCTCCTGCACCCACGTGCCTCTTCCCTTCCCCTCTGAGGAGAGAGGCTGGTTGGCAAGTGAACAGAGGGGCTTTTTCTGCAGAGGAGCACTTCCAATCACGGAGACCAGGGAGGAGGCAGGAGAGGGGGAGGAGGAACATTTATAAACATCTCACACAAGCACCATGCACTGTACTTGGCATTTTCCTTATATTATCTAACTTATGCCTCGTAACAATTCCATAATGTAGGTATTAATACTGTCTGCTCCTTACTGATGAGGAATCAAAGACACAGAGATAAGTAACTTGCCAGGGGTCATCCACCCAGGAAATGGCAAAGGATCAGAACCAAGAGACTCTGATGCAGAACAGGTCCTCCTCAGCTTTTTCTCCCAAGCTCTGGAAGGGGAAAGATTTCATCTCCCCAACCCTTCCACCCCACCTGTGAAGCCCCCGCCAACCCCAATGCCTGCTCCCAACTCTCAGCCCTGAAGGGGCCGGAGAAGGAATGGATAGTGGCCTTCTCCACACCATCCTAAGGAAGAAGCCCCTCTGACAGGGTCTCAGCCCTGGACCCAGCGGTCCCGAAGAGGTGGGCACTTACCCGGCTGGTGGCAGCTGTGGCTCCAGGGGTTGTGTTCTAGCCACAGGACCTCCTCTAGCTGCACTGCTCCTGTGTAAGTTGGGCGGCCCCTCAACGGAGCGTCGGGGTGCCAGCCTGGAGTTCTGGGGGTCAAATTCCTCTTCAGGAATGACCTCCTCACAGCGGGCTCCCCGGAAGCCAGAGCGGCAGACGCAGAGCTGGGGCCGACTGCAGGAGCCTCGGTTCTGGCAGGGCGGCTGGCACACGGCTGAGGAGACAGGGAGAGAAGTGACAGCAGGGCCTGGCACTCTTAGGCCATGGGATGCCCAATGCCTTCCCATCAGAAGCACCCTCCTGCCCCAGCAAGTGGCCTGAGTGCTGCCGGGCCCCTCACTCACCAAGGAAGCCAAACTCCTGGCCCCAGAAGACAACCTGGGCCCATTTCTCTCTTCCTTCTACCCAGAGGCCTCCAGGAGTTTGTCTTTGGTTTTTGGACAAGAAGTCAAAGACTGAATGACCAGAGTTGAGGATGGGCTGGCTCACAGCACTCTCTGCCCGGAAGCACCCCGGCTGGCAGTGTAGTTACACCTAAATGTCCACTCCTCCCCGGCTGAACCCCCTTGAGGGGAGACATTTGATTTTGTGCCCTCTGGTAGACCCAGAACTCAGATTGTCACAGAGTAGACTCTCAATCAATATTGAATAGATAATATCTTTTAAATTTTTGAATAAATAAATATCTGTTATGGGAAAGGCCTCAACACTGGTATTACAGTTTGGATGTGAGATGTCCCCCAAAAGTTCATGTGTGAGACAATGTAAGAAAGTTTGGAGGAGAAAAGATTAGGTTAGAGCCTTAACCTAATTGGTGAATTAATCCCTGATGGGATTCACCAAATGGTAATGAGGCAGGTGGGGTGTGGCTGGAGGAAGTGGTTTATTGGGGGCATGGATTTGGGGTATACATTTTGTATCTGGAGAGTGGAATCTCTCTTCTTCCTGATCATCATGTGAGCTGGTTCCTTCTGCCACACTCTTCAGGCTCCGAGGAATGGAGCCTACTGTCTATGGACTGAGACCTCTAAAACCATGAGCCCTCAAGTAAACTTTTCCTCCTCTATAGTGTTTTGGCTGGGTCATTAGTCACAGCGGTGAAAAAGCTGAAACAACTGGCCTGTAAGTCAGATCCGAGTTGCTGGGTTTTTCTGTTGCTCATGAGCTGTGTGACCTTGACCCCACCCAGCCTGTTTCCTCTTGAATCACGGGGAATGGACTGAGGAGGCTGGGAACTCTAAAGGGCCTCTCGAAGGCACCTTCAGCATAACGGTCTCTCCTGTCTCCTCTTCAGAGAACACCTGCTCTCCACCCCCCAACAGGTCCACCTAGGGGTGAGGTGGGGCTGAAACTGGCCCTTGCTCCAATCCAACCCTGGGAGCAGCCATCAGGCCATGACTTCTCTTTCCACTGCCTTTCTTCACCTTGCAAAGTTCAGAACCACAACCACTGATGAGCAATCAAGGGAGAGTCACATGCGGAGGCCCACCTTGAGCCCTCCCCCTGCCTCCTGGAACCTCCTGGAGAACAGGTATGAGCCCCGGAGAGCATATTGGGCCCTCTAAACCCAATATTTCATCTACCTGTCACTTATTCACTCCATAAATCGTTGTTGAGCCCTACTGCGTGCTAGGTAGCGAGCACAATGTCCTTGCCCGTGTTGGGCTTACAGTCCAGTGAGGCAGACCAACTGCAGGCGAGAAAACAATAGCATGATAGAGCGTCGGGCAGTATCAAGGGCTGGGAAGCCCACCAGGGCTAAATAACTGGGTGATGCAGTGTTCGGGGCACTCAGAAGAATGATCGGGGCCCCTCTCTGAAGAGTGAGGTGGAAGCAGTGCAGGGAGACCCAGGTAGAGGACTAGGCAGGCTCAAAGCCCTGGAGGCTTCCAGGAACCAGCAGGCTGGGTGCTGGGGAGAGGAGGGAGAGTAGGCATAGCCATCCAGGGTCATTGAGAAAGCAAAGACATATATACAGACATATAATTGTCATTTCAATTATTCTAATCTTATTTGTGAAACTATCAGGTGCCCTTATCCAGTCCAGGTGTGCCTGGCTGACCCTTCCTTCCAAAAGGAGCACTAAAATCCACATGTCCTATGTCACTTGTCTCTCAGAGACCTTTAGTGGCCCCCCAGAACCCTCAGGAGACCAGTCCGTAGACTGGCAGTGAAGCTAGTCTGACCCCTCTAACATTCCTCTAAGTCAGGCTGCTCAGGCCAAAGTCGCCTCTTCTCTCTTCTTCCTGCCTTTGCACGTGCCATGTCCCCTCCCTGGAACACTTTTCTCTTTCCTGTGCACTTACCTAAGAGGTACTATACCCTGAAGGTCACCTCCCCATCCCTGATGACCCACCTCTCAGCTACTGTTGCCTCCTCCAAACAACAAGGAAAAGCACTTACTGTGCACAGCACTCAGTGGACATGCCCAGGTACAGTGGCTTTTCACGTATGTGTCTCAATGTCCCAGCCTATACGGTCAGCCCCTCTGAATACAGGGCTTGTCCTTATATCTCTTTGTATCTTAAGCTCCAAGCATATGCCTCACAATGACCCAACCATTTTTTTTTTTTCATTATGGCAGTTACTGCCCAATGAGCACTGTCCAGGCATAGTGCTTTGTTAGACTATCTCATTTAATCCTCACAACAATCCTAGGCAGCAGGTGGGATGATTTCCAAGTACAGATCATGCCTCCCAAATTAACAGACTTGCCTAAGGTTGCCCAGCTAAATGATAATGGAGCCAGGATTCAAATCTGGGTCTATTTGAGCCAAGACTCTTGCGCTCACTGACCCCCAGCAAGACTGGAGCGGCTGCTCTTCCTCCCCACTATCTCTAAGCCTTGGCCCAGAGCTGGTAATGAAACAAAGGGATCTGTTGGCTTCAAGTAGACCACCAAATGCACCCTGGAACCCTGTCTTGAAAAGCTGCCCCTCCCAGGTCAGTCCTGGTGGTGGAGACCCCAGGACCCCAGACCCCTCCAAAGCTCACACAGTAAGCTTGACATGATGAGGGCAGATGTAAATCGGCCCTTGCTGTCACTCTACGGCCATTTGTGAGCCTCACTAGGTGGGAGGCTTGAGACAGAGTCTCCAGCATGCCATCTCCTGCAGAAAGCAGGACACACAGGCCATGGGACAAGTGCTGTGTCAGTTATAGCCCCTAATCCAGGCTGGATCAGGGAGTAGGAAAGTCAGGAAAAGGTTCCTGGAGGAGGTGCTGCTGGTCAGCAGCTCAGAGGGTGAGAAGAATGGACATCACCAAGGGACAGCCTGCCCAATCAGCAGATAGTGGGGAAATAATAGGTCTCACTGGAGGATTGCAACTCCTTCCCAGAAGGCCCCAGGCCCCCAGACGGTGCCAGACAATTGTAACCAGAGCACTTTCCAAGTACAAACTGCCACCACAGCAGGATATTGGTTACCACCTGGCTGCCACTCCATCTTCCTAAGCAGGCTTAGCCCCCACCTGACCACCCACCAGGCCCTTGTGACCACCACCACAGAACAGTCAGCTGGGGCCAGCCTGCTACAAAACCAAGACAGCTGGGCTCTCAGGGAGAAAGAGACCCTTACTAGATGGAGACCCAGACCTACTTAACAGGACCAGCTGTGCTTGTCTCTTTAGATAGATGAACAAAATCTCCAGCAAATGCTGCATCAGATCAACTAGAACAAAAACATATTCAATTTTAATGTCACCAGAGTCAAAGACTCATGTAATGGGCCCACAACTGGTTCATGGCTAGACTGCTTATCCAGAAATAAACATTCTGATCCCAAATATCAAAAGATTGACACAGGACTTTATTTTCACAAAAGTTTGCTTGGGAGCCTTCACTTTTCTTCGCAGGAAAATCATACATAAGTTCAGAGAGCTCAACCCTGGGTGTGTCACCAGTCTTCTCTTGTCTGAGCAGTGAGGGGTGTCTGCACACTGCCTTTGGGTATGTGCTTTGCTGTCCTCCAATAAATCTCTGCTTGTGACTTGCTTTTGACGCATACTGAAACTCTTTTCAGGGGCTAAGTTAGAATCCACACAGGCTGAACTGAGATTCCTCCACCCTCTTGGAGGGACCTTGTTCCATTCCTGTCCAGTGACAAAACCAAGGTCCATGAACACTGGGGAAGGCAGATGTGCCCAGGACAACACTCCGCCTTGTTTTTCTTTTTAGGGAGGAGATGCAAGGGAAGGTCTGAGTGGACCCACCCCTCTTTGCCAGCAGAGGCCCAATGCCTGGCGTGGGTGAAAGGAGGGTCATACAACTCCCCGCTCTGAGCAGGTGATAGAGCCCAAAAGATTGTCATCAGAAAGAGTCTAGTCTCCACTTTCTCCTCCTAAGCCCCAAAGATGGCTCATCCTTGACTTTAACAATAAGATCTTTTATTCTCTAGAAACTCAAGGACCCCCGTCCTGCAAGGTAAGCCCCTGTGCCTTGCTTTGACCTCCTAATTCTGGCCCTGCCTTATTTCCACCGACATCAATGAGCTCCTCCTCTCAATCAGACAGGTGCTGGGGGCACAAAGATGAGCAAGACTGAGCCCCACACAGAGGCGGTCCAGCCCAGTGGTGGGCTTTCCGTGTGTGGTAGTCCCTTGTCCAACAGGGAATTCAGTCCTCAGTGAGGACGTAGGTTGGTGCAATGAACAACTCAGGGTGAGGGGAAAGCTATGAAAAAAGCACTTTATGTATATAACATGGTAAATAAAAGTTTGAAAAGGCTTCCAAGCCAGGCAGTTGTGTTGGTGGGAAAAAATCCACTTGAGAAGGTAAGCCTTCAGCATCAGCCATCAAGGAGGGAGCCGGCGCAGAGGCCCCACCAGTGGAGGCAGATCCTCCAACAGCTGTCAGGTTAGCTGTCATAGGTTTTGAACCAGCTCTCGCCGGCTTCACCTACATCCTATCATGTGTGTCTTGTCTTGTGTGGTTTTCACAAGTCTCAGCAAGATGCAGAATGCCTTACTTCCTCACTGAAGTGTTCAAATGTTTAGTTCTGAGCTGAGCATATGCACTGTGGGACTGGAGGGTAAACTCTTTTTACTACTCACCCCAAACCACCCCAAATGGCCCACAATGGGGACTCCAATTTAAACAAAGGCCTTGTGTATGCTATGCCAGTAGCTCTACTATCAAGATGCATTCCCAGTCCTTTTTTTAAATTTCATTATTGTTATTTTTGTACTGGTGATTTAACCCAAGGCCTCCAGAGCACTGCTGGGCAAGCACTCTACCACAGAGTTATCTACCTGGCCTGATATTGGTCTTTCTAATTTAAAAACTGTCCATAGCTGGGCATGGTGGCACATGGCTATAATCCCTGCAGCCCAGGAGGCTAAGGCAAGAAGATCACAAGTTCAAAGCCAGTCTTAGCATCTTAGCCAGGCTCTAAGCAACTTAGCAAGACCCTGTCTCAAAATTAAAAATAAAAAGGGATGTGGAGGTAGCTTGGTGGTTAAGCATTCCTGAGTTCAATCCCTAGTACCAAAAAAAAAAAAAAAAAAAAAAAGAAGAAAAGTATCTTTTGTGGAGGGAAGAGGGGTGTTAAAATGTTTCTTTTAATTAAAGATGCTGATAAATGATAGTTATTTTTTCTTCCCCTAATATCCTCACTTGGAAAAATGAGAAACCAGCCACTGTACATTGGTATTTAAGAAATTTTGGAGTATATAAAATCCAGTGATACTTTGGGAGGGGCAACAGTGGTCTGTATCCTGAGACTGTAAAAACACATCTACATCAAATAAGCATCGATTTTAAAACTGAGGTATCTAAAGGAAATCAGTCATCTTTGACTCACCAGTGTGGGGGCTATAGCATAAAGTGGAGGGAAGGCCAAAGCCCCCCGGAGAGCTGGCTCCATACAGTGTGGTGGGGTTTTAAGAGAGAAAACCCACAACCATGGTGGGCCAGGAAGTCTTCATGTTTTGCCGTTGGAACTTCATCCTGTGCACTTTTCCTACAGAGTAGAGATCATGCCTCATACTTGAGAAATCAGCACAGTATGAGCTATAGGGCTCTAATCAGTCTTTGATGGATTATTGGTAGAGGTTATCAGCATGATGCTGCCGTGGTTAGCCCTCCAGGGTTGACGGTCACAGAAAGACACACATGGCCCTCCCTGCTGGAGATCTGCGCCCTTGGACAATGCAAGGCTGTGCTGTACCCAGCTGTGTCCACTTGGGCCAGTCTTTAGCCATTCATAATTCCGGCTCTTCTGGAACCCTGTCTTTTCCATACTCTCTTCTTCACTAAACTTTGGATATGTGGAGAGTTTGGCTCTATAGAGTTAGCTAGACCCCAAAAGAGGTGGGGGGGGGGGGAGAAAACTCTTAAAATTGCTCCAAAAGCAAGAAATAGAAGAAATATTTCCCCGACACCCCCATCTTTCTGCCTGTGCCCCTTCTACCTTCACTCAGTTCCAAAACACCAGAGCAGAGATTTGCTCAGATTTTCCACACAAAACCTCTACTTTTGGGAGAAGACCAAACTCGAATTGGGCAAGCCTAGAGGGGGAATCTAGAAACATCTCCCACCATGCAAGCTGCTATAGCCTCTGCTCAGGGCCTCTGGTGATCAGCTCCCTGATAGCAGGAAGAACATGGAGTAGGGGGTCAGAAGGATTTTGTTTGACTCCAGCTCAGCCACATCCTGGCTGCATGACCTGGGTCACCTCTCATTTCATTGAGATGCCTCACGGTGCTTCAATCATCTTCTCCATAAGATGGGGGTTGACAATTCCTGTCTCCAAGACTTGTTCTAAGTCTCAACAGAGATCCTGAGTGTGAAGCATTGAAATTTAAACAGATTAAAATGAAATAAAATTTAAAACTCAGTTCCTCAGTCTCACTATTCACATTTCCAGAGCTTTAATAACCACCTCCTGTGGCTTATGGCTACCATATTGGCCAGCAAGATTCAGAAATTTCTATCATTACAGAAAATGCTAGTGGATAGTGCTGCAAAGTTTTTGTTTTATTTTTAAAGAAAAATATCCCCAGAGACAAGATGGTTTCTGAACTTCTCAGCATGACTCTTTTCCCAGGGAAAGCCATGTCAACTTAGGCCCTGGTTAGAGAGATGGTCCAGAGGCTGAGCTGCTTTCCAATGTCCAGTATAGCCATTACCTCTCTTCCCTGACCCATACTCTCAGGCAAGGCATTGGTTATCAGCTCTCTCTCCTAGGTCCCAGAGATATCTTCTCCTTCATCTGTGATGTCAGAATGGGCCCCCTCCTCCAAGCCTTCCAGCGCCACTCTCTCTTATTGGGGAGGTGAACATCAGCTCCAGGCCAGACTCCAGGCCCTGCCCACACACCTTGAAACTGAGCTGCTCCTGAGGTTCAACTTCCACTTTTCCTAACATTTGTGATCCAGGACACTAACAACCCCCCCCCCCCCCCCCCCCCCCCGCTAAGGGGTCTCTCTCTCACCTGGAAGCCTTTGCATTTGCATCTGACCATCTCTATCCACTTGCAGTACTTGCCTCAGCACATACCCGCCCCCCTGGGGCACCTCACCTGATGCTCCCATGTGGAGGCCTCAGCTTGCCTCTGGAGTTTGCTTACTGGGGATTGCGCCTGTGGCCCTGAGCTGTTTCTCCTCTACCATGGCCCTCGGTTTCCACAGGAAGGGGGCCATGATATCAGAGAGCCCTGAGGAATCCCTGTCTGGCTCACACATCCCCTCAGAACCCACTGGGGACTCATTCTCTCCCACTCAAGCCTTGACCAGGTTCAATGTCCCCAGGGCCCTGACCTCAGGCCTGAGCCCCCAGGCTGTGGAGATGTCAAGGCCTCAGGGCCTTGTCCGGCTGCCACCACAGCTGTGCTGCTCGGGACTGCTGGAGACAGCACTTGGGCTCCGCAGTCGGCCAAGTGGCCGGCCAAGCGCCTAGCTCCAAAATAGCAGTTGTGTTCACATAAAAGCCTCTAATGAGAGAAAGATGCCGTTCTTGGCCTCTGGCGCGCTCTCTGCAGACACCGTCTGGCAGGCCAAGTGGGCCTCTACCGTTTGGCGGCCCGAGGGGAGGAAGGGGAGGTGTGAGTCAGACCTTGGCCCCCAGCCTCTCCGCCTGGACCTGGCCTGTTAATTGCATTAGCAAATGCTGCAATGCTGGGCCAGTTGGGGGCCGGGGGCCAGGGGTTGGGGCAGACAGCAGCCCCAATTCCCACCAGCTCCGGCAGGCATGAGGAGCAAGACCTCTGGGCAGATCCATCCTCAGAAGCCTCAGGAAGTGAGGGAGGATGATTTGAGGACCTAGGATGTCCACTCTCAGGGATGAGTCTCTTCCCGGGAAACAGCTACGAATCATGGGGCACCAGCTCTGGGGCTTCAATCACAGTGGGACAGAAGCACAGAAGAGTTCCAGGCTTCAAACAGTTACAGGCTGTTTGAATTCTAACCATGTGACTTTAGGCCAGTTTCCTTCCCTTGTGTGCCTCCTGTCCTCACCTAGAAAATGATCACGCATCCCATATTTACTACTTGACTACGATGGTAATGAAGGTAGACATTTTCCTTCTCTTCATGGAGTTTCCAACTTAGAGAGACCATCCCTAATCCAGAAGTACAACAGAAATCAGGATGTGAGACATGAAGTCAAAGGGCTGAGATCCAGGATAACGAGGCTGCTGAAGAGCAGCTCTTGACAGCGGTTGGGGGTAGCCCCTCTGAGAAGGGGAGCTGGAGGCAGGCGGCTCTGGAGGACAGATGACAGGGGGCCCGAGGAGGGGAAGCAGATGGGAAGAGAGTAGCATGTGCAACTGCCTGGAGGTGGCAGGTTCCAGGAGTCCAGGCGGGATTCTGCACGTCAGGGGTAAGCGCTCAGAGTCCAGGCTAGAAAGCAAGTCAGGTTCAGAGACACCACAACAGGAGGCTAAGTGGGCAGCAGGGACAGCAGCCAGCAGGGGGAAAGCAGAGAGGTAAAGGAAGGTACACAAGAGGTTTGGAAAGGAAAGCCTGGTTTGCAAAGGCTTCCAGGTAAGAAAGAGATCTTGTAGCAGGGGAGAGGTTGTTAGTGTTCCAGAAAACAGATGTTAGGAAAAGTGGAGGTGGAACCTCAGGGAGGAATGGGTGATAAAGCCTGACCTGGTGGAAGGTGACCTGGATGGCTCTGAGGTGTCTGAGATGGCATTTCACAGGGTGGGCAAGACCTGGGTAGGGAGTTGGCTCAGAAGGAAGGAAATCATGAGTTCACTTGGGACGAGGTGGGGCTGGGCTGTCTGGGAGGTATCACAGATGTTGAGTAGGCAGCAGATGCAGCAGTCTGGAGGTCAGGGGAGAAGTCTTGCTGGAGACATATATAAATCTAGGATTCAGTGGCCCCGAGATGATGTTTACATTTATAAGAAAGTGCTAGATTGTTCCAGGAAGAGTGCAGAAGAAAAGAAGACATAGGACTAAGTCTTACAAACCTAATATTTAAAAGTGGACAGAGGGGGAAACAACAGGCAGGGACATGGGGCTGGGGGAGACCAGGACACGGAATAGCAAGACAACCACTCTAGAGTGAAGGGAGATGGCAGTGTTTCGTGCATCCTGGCAAAGTAGGCACCGGCATTATTGTCACTGCGTGTTGCATGTACCTACAAGTGCACTAATTTTGCTAGATTTGGTGCCCATGGCCGTCTCTTTGGAGGAGAAGGTTTGTAAGATCCAGGGGAAGCCCAATATTAAGATGTTGGGAAGAGGGTTGGGGATGTGGCTCAGTGATAGAGAGCTTGCCTAGCATGCTCAAGGCCCTGAGTTTGATTTATTTTAAGTGATGCTGGGGATCAAAGATGTTGGGTAGAGAAGGAGACAAGCAAAGGAGACCAAGGACAAGCAGCTGGAGATAGAGGAAACTAGAAGGTCACCTATGTGATCCGCTGTTCACTCAGTCCTTTAACACACATGCATCAAGCAGGTACAAAGGACATAAAGGTGTGGAGGGAGCGCCAGGCGCTAGGACCCAGAACCTAGCTGCAGAAAGCTCCCAGTCAAGGACACATTATTAATATTATGTTGGGCAAAGAGTCCCACAGGGACACATACCTGCTCACCAGGAAGATCTAAGGTGTCCCATACAAGGTACTGCTGAGACTCTGAGGTCATACCGTTATTCCCTGAGTCACTTCCCACCTTCTGACCGACCGACTCCTGAGTCCACAGGATGGTCCATCCAGAGATGATCATTCCCAGGTTCCAACCTCTGGCTCCTGGCACCTTTTGTTGTTGTTGTTATTTTTAGATTACATGACAATAGAGTGTTTTTGACATAACGATACATACATGGAGTATAAGTTCCCATTCTTGTGGTTGAACACTATGTGGAGTTACACTGTCGTGTTTTCATACATGAATATGGGAAAGTTATATCCAATCCATTCTACTGTCTTTCCTATTCCCATCCTCCCTTCCCTTTATTCCCCTTTATCTAATTCAATGAACTTCTATTCTTCCCTCCCCTGCCCCCTTATTGTGAGTTAGCATCCGCATGTCATAGAGAACATTCAGCCTTTGGTTTTTGGGGATTGGCTTATTTCATTTAGCCTGATAGTCTCCAGTTCCATCCATTTACCAGCAAATGCCATAACTTCATTCTTTATGGCTGAGTAAATTCCATTATGTATATAATCTCACCCTTTTCCCTAAGGTTTATTAAGCACTTACCATGACAAAGCCCAGAGCTATTTGCATGGTGTATCAATCACCTCATGAAATCACCCCTTTTTTTTTCTTTTGGCAGTACCAGGGATTGAACTCAGGAGTGCTCTACCACTGAACCACATCCCCAGTTCTTTTTATTTTTTATTTTGATACAGGGCCTCATTAAGTTGCTGAGAGTCTCCTAAGTTGCTGAGGCTGGCCTCAAAGCTGCAATCCTCCTGTCTTAGCCTCTTGAGTTGCTGAGATTACAGGTGTGTGCCACTGTGCCTAGCATGATCACTTTGCTCTGATAACTACTAAAGGTACATTCTCATCCCTAACTCACATATGGGGAAACTCATCCCTAACTTACATATGGGGAAACGAAGGCTTAGAGTGATTAAAAACTTGCCTAATACCATTGTGGTGATAAATGATAGAACAAAGGTTGGAACTCAGGGAGCCTACCCACTTGTCAGTCTTCCCCTTTGGGACAGAGTTGGCATGGGTGGGGCCAGGTAAGCTCCCTTAGGGAAGCCAAGAGGAGACAGATTGGAAGAAATGTGGTCCTTGTAGGACTGAGATGAGAACCAGAGGGAATGCTGTTCTAATGCCCACCATGTGTGCAGAGGCTCTGGACCAAGAAGGCAGGAGCCATGTAACAACAGGTCCCACCATTATGTATAACTGTAATGCACCAATAAAACAATGTGGATGGTGGAGAAGTCAGGAGCCATGTCCAGTGTCTTAATTCCCAGGGTCCCCTGAGCATGTGGAGAGCTTCTGGAAAGACTGATAGAACTTGAGTAGCAGAAAGTGACCGCTCAGCTGAGGCCTGGGATGGGCCCTGTATCATTCAGTCCCTTCTTTTTTGTGGATTGAACCCAGAGCCTCGTGCTTGCTAGGCAAGCACTCTGCCACTGAGCAACATTCCCAACCCATTTGATCCCTTCTCAGTGAAACTTTACCTTGTGCCCAATGTGCTACATGCTGGAGGAGTGAGACATAGACTCTGCCCTCAAAATCAAATCAAATACATAAAGAGCACATAGTAGAACATGCTGGGCCTTGAACTAAAACATTTGACCTAAGTTATTTCGTTCGTTCTTATTAGTCACCGTGTACAGAAGTGAAAACTGAGAGCATAAGCACCTTGCCCACAGTCACACAGCCACTAGATGGTAGCGCTGGCATTTAAACCCAGACAATCGGGCACAGCCTAAACTACCAACTAAACTAGCCATGTGCCAGGCTGTCTGCAGGCAATTGCTCATCTAGCAGGGAGCATGGAGGTGAGGTCTTGAACTCTTGAACTCTCCCCAGCTTATGGCTAGGACAAACAGCTGGCCTCATCTGCAAATGCAGAGAAAAATCAAACTAGGGATATCGCAGTGGGCATCTGCTTATAGGGTCATTGTGAGGATTAAAAGTTAATAATATAAAGGTATTAGAATAGTACCTGACACCCTGTAAGGACTATAGAGTGTTGTCATTAACTCTCAAAGTCAACTCTATATTGTTATGTGTATTTTATGACTAAAAGAGGGCCAATCATGCATAAGGACCCAGAGCTGAGATTCAAACACACATCTCCCTGAATCTTGGTGCCAGAATCTAAAGCACATGCTCTTAACCTTGAGCCTTATGACATGGGTTTGGGGCTTGGTGATAGGCCTCTCCTCAACAGCTACAGGGACAACTCTCTTCTGCCCTCCACAGAGCAGCCCCTATGCACTCCAGCCAAGATCAAATGAGGAGGCAAGAGAATCTTCATAGCCCTTCCCCTGTTGAGGTGGAGGAGGGGTGAGCCAGTCTGGGAAGGCGGGACAATCTTCCAAGAGCAGTAGTTACACACAGGACACTGTCACCCCACACCCTACAGTTCTTCCCCTTGGCGGAGTGGGCAGGGCAGGCCCCAGGCAGCAGCCTCTACAAATACGTAAACACATAAATCACCCAACAGGGCTGGCAAGGCCACAGAAAGAAAGGCAGGTACCAGGACCAGGGGAGGAGAGGATGGCCCAGCTCCAGACCCAGCCAAGGTGGAGGGAGGAGCTAGGGATATCGCAGTGCGCACCTGCAGACACAGAGCCTCCCTGAGGTCCAGTGGCAGGCTAGGGAGATGGCCTGTGTATTAGGACAATTGAAGATCACTTCTGTGAGAGGAGGAGAGAGGGGCCTGGGGCCAGGGGGCAACTGAACCAGGGCTAGCACTCTGCACTTGGGTAGTGGGTCAGGCCCACAGATATCTGGAAGGCCAAGGGAGAGACTGAGTCCCCACATGATTGTGGGCCTAGATTGCACTTCTGGCAGTGGGGGTTGTCACCACCGCTCTCTGTCCATGGTCATCTCCCACTGGCCAGGAAGGTTCCTCCACATGTGTGAAACTGCTAGAACAAAATCCTGAACGTTTTCCTGCACGGGGGTCTCTGCTCCAGCCAGGAGGGCAGCTGAGGAGGGGGGAGAGGGAGATGCAGGGGAGTCAGCTGGCAGGGTGTAGAGCCAAGAGCCCCACATTCTATAGAGCTCTGGACCCAGCCATGCAGAGCCAACACCCCTCCGCCCACGTGGTTCTCATTAAGCTCATTAGCAGCAAAATAGCAACAAGCAAACAGCGGAGGGACCAGCTAATTAGCGCATAACCCATAGGTGGGCGAGCTTGCCCCAGCTGACTTCAAGTGCAACGCCTCCAGGAAAGCTGCCAGCCTGCCTGCCGTGCCCGGGTCAGGAGGGCCCAGGAGAGAAATAAATAATGGGGGAGTGGGAATTCTGGAACAGCACCCACAGGAGCGCAAGGGTGCACACACACACAGGTTCTGTGACAATCTACACCCACCCAACCTCGAGTCTCCAGTGTTGAAACTCCAGTTTGGCAGAGAGAAATGCTGGAAAATCACAAGCAAGTCAGAAAACTGAGCTTCCAGGCTGGTGCAGAGGGATGGTGGCCAGGCCCAGAGCCCTCAGGCAGCAGGGGAGAAGCCCACCCCCTGTGAAGCTGCCCTGCCCCTGCGGCAACTCCAGCCTCAGCAACACACTCCACTGGCCAATGCTGCTGGCCCTACAAAGGCTGAGCTCTCTAGAACATACCAGCCTTCTCCCCACCTCCAACTCCACATCCCTTCCATGGCTTCCAGAGTTCCCAAGGCCCTGCTTCTCAAAGTGCTGCTTCTCAAAGTGTGGTCCCTGGCCCCGGCAGCTTGTTAGAAACACAGAATACCTGTCCCTGCCTTCAGACCAGCTGCACCAGAATCTGCTTTTTAATAGGATCCCTAGGATTTGTGGGAACATCCAGATGTGAGTAGGGTCCCCAAGGCAGACCTTTTGATGATGGACCCAAAACTCTGCTCAGTGGCCTTCAGCAACAGCTAGAATCACCTAGGGTGCCAGGCCCCAGCCCCAGAGCTTCTGCCTATCTGGAGATATTGGAGAACCATCAACAAGAGCATCCACCATGCTGGGAACACACACATTTTGTCGCATGCCTGGACTGTGAGCTGTGAGGCCCCGGTGCTCACCATTGAGGGAGGAAGGAAGGGGAGCTGGTGTAAAGAGGCTTCGCAGTCAGACTTGGGTCTGGCAGAGGCAGTGGCCACTACAGGAGAAGCAGTCAAACAGGGGTTCTGGCCTGGACCTAAGGGGTCCTGGGGTACAAATGCAAAAGATGCTAGGGGTTCCTGATATCACCTGTGGGGATGTCCAGGCTCAGTTGGTGTTGGGAGGGAATAAAGCCCCAAAGATCAGAAGGTAGGGGTTCTGGGTCAGACTACCCAAATCCAGCCCAGCTCCAGCACCTGTAGCCACAACATATTCTCAGCTACGTTTTCTAACCAAGCAGAGCCTCAGTTTCCTCATCAGTAAATGAAGTTGATAAGTAAATACCCACTTCATAGGTTTACTGAGAGGCACATGAACAATTCAGCACAGTGTTGTGTTAGTAATGCTCAGCTGTTAGCTAGCAGCAACAGCAGTACACTGTCATACCCAGTTCACAGATGGAGAAAGTGAGGCCCAGAAAAATAAGATTATATCAGTGATAGCAGGGTGTAAGTATTAAGAAGGGGATCCCAGAGTTAGATTTTCTGGGTTCCAATTAGTTCTTTCAATATTTGGTAATGTGACTTTGGCAAGTTAGTATCTGTGCCTCGGTTTCTTCACCCACCAAATGGAGAGTGGCACTGCTTGCCCCATAGGATATAGAAAGTACACCTTGCACAAAGGAGTACTGCATCAGTACTGGCTTTTGTCATTGCTATTTTGTTTGATGCCATTCTTAGACCATGGGGCCTCCCCCGGAACCTATGGCTCTTCCTACCTCAAGCCTTGGTTTCCACAGAGCTAAGAGCACTGCTCTCTTTCCTTTCATTTGAGCCAGATTTCCAGGCTCCAGAGCAGTCCAAGGGAAGACCGGTCCAGACTCTGGATCAGAGAGAGCCTCATCCCAGTGAAATGCTTGAGAGAGGCCAGGACCGCTGGGCCAGGGGCCAGAACAGAGGTGGATCCCCGTAGCACAGAACACAAATCGTGTCCCTGGAGATGTGCTACAGGGAGGCTCTGGGGCCAGATAATGCCTGGGAAGAGACTGGCGTAGTGTTGTGTAATAGTAAACACTCTGCAGACCACAAGTATGCGTGGGCACCTAAGGCACAAATGGGCACCAACACAGTGGTGCTGCAGAAGGGAATACAGGAATCTTTTAACCATGTGTGGGAATTTGCTTGGAGAAGCCACTTCCAGTTGGAAGATATTGAAATCTCCCTTCCCATGCACGTGTCCTTTACTCCAGGGAAGGGCTGCACCCTCAGGAGCCAGGCTGAGGAAGACACCCCTGCTCCACGTCCTCAGTCCTCAGCCTAGCCTTCCGGGGGGGGGGGGGGGGGGGTAGGTGTGGATGGTGTAGGAGGCACTCACGTTTGATACAGTGGTTGGTGCTGTTTGCTGTTGTCCATCCTGGGCAGCACTGTCCCCCGCAGACATTCCTCCTGCAAGGGGTCACCAGCACAGGGTCAACACAAGGATGCGGAGAGCCAGAACTATTCATAGAACCTTTCAATGGCCCCACCCTTTGTAGACAAGGCACAGGAGAACACTGCAAGGCTGGGGAGATTTTCCCCATTCCACAGGGAGGCTGCCTGGCCCAGGGACAGGAACTGTGGGGTCATGCAAATGTAAGTTGAATTCTGATTCTGCCATTCCCTGTGTGGCCCTGAGAACTTCACTCTCTCCCCCTGTCCAGTGGAGTTGATAAGCCTGCCTCACCCGGTGGTTGTGATGATTAACACCGGATGCAAAAGAAGGCAACAGGACAGTGACCGTAAAGATGATAGGCAAGCTCAGGGAGGTCCAGTGACTTGCCAAAGCTACACAACAGGGAAGCGCCAGAGCCTGATCCAAACCTGGGTGGGCTCAGCTCTACATTGCCCCTCACCAAACACAATCACCCTGTCCCTTGCCCTGTGAACATGGCAACCTAAGGGAGTCAGAAGACACACACGGAACAGTCTTAAGAATGTGTCGACAAACACGTGTGTGCTAGGAGGACACCTTGTCTTCATCAGACTGAGTGCTGGGTGGGAGGTTGAAGGAGCTGGGCTCAGGTCTCTGTTTGAGAGGGGATTCTGGGAAGGCAAGCTGGTAGGAAAATGGGGCTGGGGACATGGTGAGCACACTTCTCATTTGGGAAGGTTAATGGAGCCCTTCCCCCAGCTACCCCTTGATGCTGGCTTTGAGGGCACCTACAGGAGACACTGACCTTCCATGCTGAGTAGGGCATTCACCCCATTCCCCCGAACTTTTCTCTCAGGTGTCTGGGGGACACTAGCTGGACCAGCACATTCCCCAGTCCTCTCTGTCTAGCCAAAGACTTAAATGTCTGGACTAGGGTGACTCCCCTCAAGAGTCCCTCCTGGGGAAAACTGACCCCTTGGGGCCTGGCTCCAGCGCCCTGCATTCCATAATAATGAGTACAAGTTGTCCACTGAGCGCTCACTGGGAGCAGAGGTCAGGGAGAGGTACAGCGGCCAGAGGATGGAGCAGCTGGCCATTCCTGGGATCCCTGTGGCCAGTATGGCGAGCATCTGGTCCCGCTTAGGAGATTGTTTGACATTTGAGCGGACCCCAAAGCTTGTGTGGTTTTGGGAGCCTTACAAAGAATTCAGAATAAATTCCTGCAGCTTGAAAAACCTGAGGCCCATTCCTAGTCCTTTAGTCCAAAGTCGTGTGGAGCTGCCTCCCAGAGAGCTCCCAGAATGTCCCGCTGGCCCAGAGCTCTGTCTTTCGGGCCACCACCTTCAGCAGATTTCTGGTTCCACGAAGGCCAACTCCCTGTCGGGGCCCAAGTCACCAGGTCCTGAGGAAGGGGCTGTCCCTCAGACACAGTGAATCTGAGAGCGTACCCTGGTGGCAGGGGAAAACAACCCTGTGGAAGTCACTACCCTTTGTGACTGTGGAAGACACAGCCTCTGAGAGGAAGCAGACTGAATGCCCTGGGGTTTCTTTTCTTTTTTTTTTTTTTTTTGTATCAGAGATTGACCAACAAGCCACATCCCCAGCCTCTTTTTTTTTTTTTTTTTTTAGTTGTAGGTGGACACAAAACCTTTATTTTTATTTATTTTTTATTTATTTTTATATGGTGCTGAGGAGAACCCAAGGCCTCACATGTGCCAGGCAAGTGCTCTATCACTGAGCCACAACCCCAGCCCTCTTTAGTTTTTGAGACAGGGCCTCACTCAGTTGCTTAGGGCCTTGCTAAATTGCTGAGGCTGGCTTTCAACTTGTGATCCTCCTGCCTCAGCCTCCCAAGCACTGGGATTAAAGGAGTGTGCCACTGTGTCTGGCTGTCCTGGGGTTTTCTGAGAACTAGGACCTGTGGGAACCCAGTCAGCATGCATTGAGGGTCTGCTTGGCAAGCCACGGAGCTTAGCCCAAGGAAGCCCCCCTGAATCATCTGTCACCAGAAATGCCCTCAGCAAAACTTTGTAGCTGCTCCACTTGCCTATAGTGGAGCCCTGAGGAATTGAGGACTGGCCAGAATCAAAGGCTGCCAGTCAAGGGGCCAGGCTGGGGGCTGGGAAGACACTCAAGAGAGATCCAACTATTCCATGAGAGCCTCTAAAGTCCCTGCAAAGCCAATATGAAAGTCTTAAGTACAGCTGAGCAAGGAGAATCCGCTAGGAGATGACCATTCAGGCCAGCACAAAGAGCAGATGAGCCTGGCTAGTTGGGGCACAGATTCACTGACTCTGACTCGCTGGAAGTCAGCTTCATCCGATGAGCCCAGTATTCCAGATGAAACTACCCAGCAAACATTAGCCCAGTGTCCAGCGTCACTGTTGGGTATACATCTGGCTAACACCTCTGACCAGACTGGCCCTTTGTTGAAAATCTCCCCCAGCTCTCTATGGTCTGCCTTGTGCGGTCTAATTGCCCTCAACACTCTTCCCCCATCTCTGTGGATGCACAGACAAGGCTGTGCTCCTCCAAGGATACAAGCTTGTCACCATCAGTGTCACACTTGGATGTCTTTGCTTCCGCTACTCCCTCAGTTTAGGAAGCCTTCCCTCCCTTGCATGCTGAATGAAATCCTTTACATTCCAGATCAGACATTGCCTCCCCTGTGTAAAACCTCCTCTGACATCTGTCAGCTTGTCCCCTTCTCCCCTGAATGCCATCAGTAGCACCAACTGTCTCAGGTGGTTGGGTGTCTGGGTCTCTGACTTGGGGATCTCGAAGGTTCTTTCCCTTTGCTCTTGGTACCTCTGGAGGCTCACACAGTACCTGACATGTGGGACACATTGAATATGTCTTTGTTTCGTAGAATCCAGTGCTTCCTCCAAAGCAGAATGAAAAACACCGGAAGGAGTGAAGGGGATTCTAGGGTTATGTGATCACAACATTCAGCAATGCTGAGGAACACAGTGAGAAGTGACTGCCTGTTCTATGATCGCTCTAACCTGTGAGGTCACTGAGCAAGTCTCTGTCTGAGGCTGGGTCCTCATGGACAGATCCTCCCCTGGACACACACCAGTTCCTCTTTTCATGGGGAAAACATGCTACAGGATTGATCTTCTAAGATAATGAATGGTGTCTGTCTGACCAAAACTGAAGAACATTTTGTTTTCATTTCCATTTTCCTACAATTACCTTCTCTTTTTGACAAGTGGTACTACTTTCAACTTATGATAATGATACAAAGTTTCCCTTTAATTAAGAATTTATTTATGTAAAACAATGAGTCAAGCACTGTTTGTAATGGCAAAAAAATGTAATTCATCTAAATGTCCCAAAACAGGAGGATGGATAAATAAACTGTGGTATATTTAGACAAAGGAACAATTAACAAGAGTTAAAATGAATAAACTTGGGCTAATTATATTAAGATGGTTAAATCTCCAAAGTTTAGTGAGGAAGGGGAAAAATCAAATTGTAGCAGGAGAATACTGCTGAGATCAGATGAGCCCAGTATTCTATATTCAATAAGTACAAAAAATAATATTGTATATTTTATGGGTAAATGCATCTGTAATAATAGTATAAAAACACATGTTGGAATTAAATTCACGGGAGTAGTTAACTCTGGGGAAACAGAGATGCAAAATTATAGAAGAAATTTCAACTAAAACAATTGGAAGCAAAATATGCCAAAATATTATGGTTTGTTGGGTTATGAGTTCCATTATTTTCACTACCTCTTTGTATGTTTGTAAAACTTCATAAAGTACTTTAGAACAAATAAAACACTAAGTCCTATTATTTTAGCAGTACCTCAATTTAAAGAAAATAACAGAATAAGGGGAATTATTATGGAGGTGATATGCTCTGAGACTTGTTCAAGAAACACTGAAGACTAGAAAACAATTGCTCTAAAAGTCCCCCTATAGACAGTAAGATTCATTAGTTCAGGAAAGCTATCTGCTACTGTGCCTGGTGCATACTTTAAAAATCTTCACTTTGTAAAATAAATCCCCACTACATTAAAAAATTCCAGAAGGACAGAGGTTGTCTGGCTTGGCCACTGATGTAATGAAGGGAGGGTCCAGCATGATGTTTGGCACATAGTGAAATGAGTGAATGAACCGTTCCAGTAGCAGTGATGCAGTTCCAATACTGACCAGAAGGTGGCACTTGGTCCTCGGCGCTGAGTAGTCACAAGACATTGGCCAAAATGATCAGTCTGAAACTATTAGCCAGAATGGACTCCGGTTAGGGAGTCGGTGTAAGAAAATGCCACTCAGTCCCTCCCCAGCTGCCATGGAGTGGCTGACTGGCACATCAGAGGAACCCATTATTTGCCAAAGATGCAGAAGACAATCTGGGGGAGGAGCTAACCCACACATGATGTGACCTTGCACCTGTGTATAGCAGGTGCCTATGGTTTCAACCCAGCCCAAGCATTTGCACGCCTGTGTTTATCCACCAGCCTTGTGGGGGTGATAATCTCCTTTGCTCACTACATCTTATTTTATGAATTCTAATAGTGCACCCTCCTACTACGATCCCACTTCATCTTTCCTCCACTTGCACTTAACTGCCTACAGTATAAGCTCCTCCATGATCCAGCCCAAATTCCATCTCTAGTCTCAGCTCCCTTGCCTCCTCTACATCAGGTCTGCAGTCCTGCCCCTGGGTCAGTGTCAACAGTGAAAATTCTTGTCATTGGGCAGTGCTAAATCAGCCACTCTCACTTCCAGACCCCACTCTGGTCATCACTCCTCTGCTTCCTCACCTGCTGTCCATTGAGCCTGGGGACCCAAGTCACAGGGCCTCCTTCTCAGTTCCTCAGCCACACTGTCCCATTTCTTTGCATTTAACATGACATTTCCAGTACTCAAAAGCACATTCACCAGCACATATCTGCTCATTTCTCCAACTTGATTTTAAGTAATTGGGTTGCTGTCCCCGCAGGAACAACTCTTGGGTCTCTAGGCCCTTGCCCCCTTTCCCATGCTCAACACATGCTCTTATGAAGCATGTATTCACTTGCAGAAGTCAGGAAAGGAAAAAACTGAAACACAGCAGGTGCTCCATTAATACTCATTGAATGATCCTACGTGGGAGGACTTGGCAGCAAAGGGCTTCATTCTCTGCTGGCTTTGGGGAGGGCAGCAGGAAGATCATTCACTCATTCAACAGATACTTAGGGAAGTATGTACAGGCACTGGGAACACAGAAATGAAAAAAAAAAAAAAAAAAAAAAAAAAAAAAAAAAAAAAAAAAAAAAAAACCAAGTCCTCACTTCATAGAACTTGCATTAGCGTGGGCTTGGAGGCCAGACCCTGAATACATAAACAGAAATAGAAAGATAATGTGTCAGATGGAATAAGTGCTATGAAGAAACATAAAGCAGGGTGAAGGGAGAGATGGGGTGGGAGTGGTCAGAGAAGGCTCCTGGGAGCAGAGATCTGAATGAAACAGAGTGAATCCTGCTGAAACATTGCAGAGTGCTCCAGTCAAGGAAAAACATGCAGAACAAAGGCCATGAGGCAGAAGGTCCTCAGGAATAAACTGGGGGTGCAAGCGTCTGTGCTGTTCTCGGGGAATAAACCCAATTGGTAAATGCCAAGAGGGATTGCCAGAATCCTTCCCAGACTTTACTGTGCACTGCCAAAGTCTCCTGTGCCCTTATTACAGACACCTGTGCAAGACCTAGCGCCCTGCTGCGCCCCTATGATACTGGATTGTTGGGAGTGAGAAGCCTTTTCATGCTAAAATTGGGCCCCTGGAGGGTAGCGGGTAGTACCCAAAGGAAGAAAAAAAAAAATCCCATGTGTGGAAGGAGGCTTAGCCCTGCAACGCGGTCAAATGGCGCTGACACCTAGATGCACCCGCACACAACAGATCCAATTCTCCACGTACCCACTGTGCCACAGACATTCCGGGGCAGACGTCCTGCCCAAACTGCCCCTAAGCCCATACCTACGCCTACACCCAGCCCTCTGCGTGCCCAGGCCGACCCGTTCCCCAACCCATACACTTGTCTCAGCGCACTGGCTTCGCTGCCAGCCCCCTTCCTGGAGACGCATCAGTCTTCATGACCAGGTGCCCTCCACATCCTCCACCTATCCGCGCCCTGAGCCGGCTCTACCTCCCCCTGGCCTCAAGGGCCAGCAGCGCTCACCCAGCTGCCCCCAGCTCCCCGCTGCCTCTCTGATCCCGACTGCGCTGAGTGCGTCTGCTAGAGCTGGTTGGCTGAGGGCGGGAGGAGCGTGGGCGCCTGTAGAGGCGCCTGCAGAAAGATTTAACGTCGAGGTTCATGTGAATAGGTTTGAAAGGGTGAGGACGGTTGGTCTTTGCCCTAAACTCTTCAGATCCCTGGCGTGGGAACCTTGGGATTGCTTCCCCGCAGTGCTAATGACAGAGGCACAAGGACACGAGTCCAGTGCCGTCTCTTCTTGTCTGCACACCCCTCCACGAATGTGAGCACCGTAGTCCCGACTCCCGCTGTCCCCAGTAACCGCCATGCTTCCCTCTCCCGTGCTCACCCCGTGAGCCGCCCTCGCGGTGTAGACCCCGGCCGCTGAGGGGTCCCGAGGCGCCGGAGAGCCGGCGCGGCCCGAGCCCGGGGTGTAGACTGCTGCTGGCCCAGTGGACTGCTTCTCCAGGTCTGCACAGGTGGCTGGACTCGGCGCGGCTGCTGCGCGCGGGGCGGCCTCCTGGCCTCGGTCTCGACGGGCCTCCTGGGGCTCCCCCAGCTGAGCTGGGTCCGCTCTGCCGGCCGAAAGCCCGGGACGGGCGGGTCCTCCTCCCGGAACAGACTGTACACCTTGGCTGCAGCCGCTGCGTGGTGGCTACCCCCGGGGCGCCGCAGCCAATTCGCGTCCCTGCTAGCCGGCTCGTATCTCCCCATGGGGTCCCTCTGGGCATGCCCTATGCCCACCAGGAAAGCCAGGGTAAGTGGCAGGAAGCCACTCCAGGGGTTCCGCAGGGCGCGTCCCGGACAGCGGGCGACAGTCGGCGGCCTCATGGCGCCTGGCGGGTGGGCGTCAGGGACAGTGCAGGGTTTGCAATGGGTGAGCCCGACCTTTCGCAGACTGCTGTCTGGACCCGCCCCGCGGCCCGCTTCTTCACGTCTATGGATCCCTGAAGCAGTTGACTAGGGGTCTAGCTCTCCCCTGAGCTAGGGCTGCGCGGCGCGAGCGGCGAAGACTGCGCGCCCTGAGCCTCAGTCCGAGCTGCTCTGCAGCTGGACGCGCACCGCCACGGTACCTTCGCACTCCCTCCCCGGCACTGTGGCCGTCTGAAGGGGAACTGGAGGGGGTTATTTTTGGAAACCTCCCCCTACTTTTTCGTCTCTTTTATCCACGCCATGCCCCCTCCTCGGAGGGACAGCTCGGCCCCCTAATTACCAGCGAGGGAGAGAGGAATTCCAGCAACACCCACTTTGGCACCGGGAAGCGAGCGGGCGGCGAGGGGGATTAACCCGTGAGGAGCTGGGGGCGGCGCGGGGCTGACCAGGGGAGCTGATAGGGCAGATGGCGTCTGCCTGGACAGGAACACCTGAGACACCTTTCTCCTGCCCTGGGCAAGCTCCAACTGCCCACCTGTTCCGAATTTATCTTCTGCGCCTGACTCCACAGACATACTCTTGGTCTGATGACCATCGCGGCAGCCTCACAAGTCCGAAAGGCTAGGCGAGGTACAGAGACCCCAAAGACAACAGGGCCTGGGCCAGAGGCACTAGCGTCTGTCCCCTTCGCCTCCTGCCCTGGCCGCTGGGGGTGTCCCCCCCCACCCCCCCCGTAAGAGACAGCAGGCGCAGGACAGCGAGTTGGCCTCGCTCCGCCGCAGCGGGACACCGAGCCCTGGAAGGACGCCTGGGGCGCGCGCCCCCTGGTGGAGTTGGCCGCGCCGCTAGCAATCCTGGACTTGTGAACTTTAGTCTGCCAGTTGCTTTGGCTCCTTGATCTTAATCCCCCTCCTGTGGTGTCAGGGCAGTGGTGGTGGCTGCTAGAAAAGGTGTCCTCTTTTTCACGGAGGCATGGACTTGGAGCCTCTTGAATAAGGTTACTCAGAAATAGCCTGTGCCAAAGAGGGGAATGAAATCCAGGCGTTCTGCTTCTGGCTCACAATCCACTCCTTGGATACCTACCCCAGCTTCTCATTCCCTCCAAAATTTACTCAAGGGGGACTTGAGGAGTTCTGATTGAGCCTGTATGCGTATTTAGTCTCACATCTTGGATGCAAGGGAGACAGGTGTGCAAGTGCCAATTGCCTCCCATCTGAGTACCAGCAAGTAAGCAGCCCACTATTCTCACCCATGCCCCCTGCCTGAAAGCCTAAAGACCTGGGCAAACATGGCTGCCCTGGGTGCATTTTTATGGGGCACTACTTCCTAGGGAGGCAGAGTGAAAAAATAGGCAGGAGCTACTGGCTTACAGCCTCCCACACTGTCACAGATAATATCTAATGATGGGAAAAAAAACTTAATGTCCTACCTTGGCCTACCAAGGCTCACTCAAAAAGTTTCTTGCTGTGATTTTAGTTCACCTCCTGAGCTGGTACTCATCACATGGCCGCTGCCTGTGCCCGCCCTCTCCTCTTTAAACAAGCCAAGTTAGTGCCCACTTCCTTCTACCTGGAACTTATGTCTCTAAGATGTCTACAATACTTGTTCCTCACCACTTCACTTGCATCTCAGCTCATACCTCTTGAAGTGGCCATCCCTGACCCACCCACCCCCACGTCATTTCTCTCTCCCACATCACCCTACTTCATTTTTATTGTTCCACCAACCCATTTAAATGATCTTGTTATTTGTTTACACGTGCAAATGTTTTTTTCATTGTCATTGTTTTCATATTTTATTGGTGCATTAAAGTTGTACATAATGGTGGGATTCATTGTTATAAATTCACACACGCATACAATATAACAATATAATTTGGTCAGCAACTTGTCTTTTTAAATATTTTTTAGTTGTCAATGGAGCTTTATTTTATTTATTGATATGAGTTGCTGAGAATCGAACCCAGTGCCTCGCACATGCTAGGCAAGCGCTCTGCCACTAAGCCACAACCCCAACCCCAGCAACTCATTTTTTGAATGCCTGAATCTGAAGAGGGACAACCAGGAAACAGCTATGCTTTCTCCATTACTCCCTTTCCCTGCCCTTAATGACATCTCAGGCAAAGTCCATGGCTTGCCCATCCTTACCAGACACAAGGATCATTTCATTTCTGTAATTAAAACCAACTTTCAGACACTACAGTCTTCTGTTTAAATTAAAATCTCAACTTAATCAATATTACATCTAATTTTATACTTCTTATCTACCCCCCCCCCCCAGGCCTTGACCTCAGACCCTGTAGCAGGGACAGTGGGATGTGGTCTGCCAAAGTTGGGCAAGAGATATTGGAGGAAAAGTAGCAAAGTCTTATGTAGCAGGCCTCCTCTTCTTAAGCACAATTTTGGGTTCTTGGGGGACTTCCACCCTGCACTCTCATGGCAGAGCCATCTCTGGACAACCTCTTGAAGATCTCTGCATCCCCTGTCTACCCATGATATGTTTCAGTCCATGCCAGGCAAAGCAATATTGAGTTGGCCATTCCTTACCCTGCCACAAAGGCCAATCCTGCCAGGCTCCATAGTCACAATTTTCCAGATGGGGGTGCACACAGGTCTCTTTATTTATGTACATCCTCAATTCCGAAAGACATCTTGGGTTCTCCCAAGAACTTTCTTGCTATGCTTTCGTACATTGGGATACCAGCAACTGCCAACAATTCACCCAGCATCCATGGAGGGACAGTTATAGGGAGTTACATTAGTCAGATTTTTGTAACTGTGACAAAATACTTGAGATAACCAACTTAAAAAGAGGGAAGATTTATTTTGGCTCATGGTTTCAGAGTAGTCATGGTTTCATGACCTATTGTTTTGGGTCTAGGGCAAAACAGAACATCATGGTGGACAGTGTGTGGTGGAGCAAAGTTGCCCACCTCTTGAAGACTGGGAAGAAAGAGGGGAATAGGGGTCAGGATCCCAATATCCTCTTCAAGACACACTCCTAGTGACCTAACTTCCTTCCACTAGGCCCCACCCATTAAAGGTTTCACCATCTCTCAATAGCATCACAGCCAGAGACCAAGCCTTCAATACATGAGACTTTGAGGGTCATTTAAGATCAAAACCATGCTAGGCATGGTGGTGCACACCTGTAATCACAGCAGCTTGGGAGGCTGAGGCAAGAGGATTGCAGGTCCAAAGCCAGCCTCAGCAACTTAGCAAGGCTCTAAGCAATTTAGCTAGACCCTGTCTCAAAATTAAAAATAAAATGGGCTTGGGGGTGTGGCTCAGTGGTTAAGTGGTTCAATCCCCAATACAAAAATAATAATAATACATCCAAACCATAACAGCAGTCTGCCATCCTCTTCTTGCAGACAATCAGTGCCCCCTTCACTAGGTTTGCAGTGAGGAGTAATCCGGAGGAAATCTCAGAGCTGTCTACTAATACAGCTGTTCTCTACCTAGTCACCTCGTCCTTTTTATCTGTAGACTAAAAGCAAGGGATGTCATTTGGGAGTTGTTGAACCTGTTCTTTAGTAAGATATCCTGTACATCTCTTCAGAACGTGAGAATAGTTAGCCCTGTTTTTCTAGGCTTTGCTGCTTCTAGGAAGAGTCTTGTTCAACAACCTATAAAATCATTTATTGTCTGACTTCCCAAGCCACGATAATCTCTCTAAAGGAATCAATCTCTTGCTCACCCCTGCTTCCCCAGAACCTAGATCAGTGCCTGATTCTAATAGATAGCCAACACGTGTGTTCAGTGCATGGCTAATTGAACCAAAGACAGAATGATCTCATTGGATAAAAAGGAATGGTGTCAGGAGACCCATTTTGAGAGAGAAAGACTGAGTACCAGGTAGTAGCTACTGGTTCAAGTTCCTGTGCTTGCTGACTTTCGGGATGGCCCTAAAGATTTCCTTGTGTCCTACCCTTGCACTTTAGGATAAATGCCACCTCAATTCCCAGAATGCTCGGTTCTCTCCCTTCACAGCGATAGAAGCCTCAGCTCCACACTGTCCTTCTCTTGCCTGGACATCTGCCCAGCTCTTCAGTTTCAGGCTCCCTACCTCTCCCACTGCCTTCAGAAGTTCTCCTCTTCATCCTAAATGCTCACCTCGGATCCCCAAGAGCCCTTCAAGGCCAGAAACCTTGGCATCATCTTCGTCCCTGAGCTATTTTTTCCTCCTGTGTGTCCAAGTCATTATTACTGCTCCGTCTCCTCCGTCTGCATTTCTGGAAGTCTGCCGCCCATTCAGCCTCTCACCGCTGCCTCAGCCAAAACCCTGGCGCAGACACACTTCCCTCCCCACCCGGCGCCCCTCCCACCCCTCGGTGAGTACAAGTGGTCCTTGGAAATTCCCACCCTGTTCTGGGCCCCACAGCCTGGGTCATCTACTCCAAAGCCTGGCATCTGCTGCCCCCATAGCAGTGCCATCCTTCTGTCCCCACCTTCCAAGTACTGCCCATGCCTCCCTGTCCCATAAGTGTTGGAACCTGAGGAGCAGCTCAACATCCCCTCTCCCATAAACACTTGACTTTCAGTAGTTTTTGTTGTTGTTGTTGTTGTTTGTTTTGTTTTGTTTTTAGTTGCAAAAAAAAAATTATAGAGACTAATAGTATGGTTTAAGCACTGTGCTAAGCATGCTGCATAGATTGGTTCATTTAACCAGTCAAAGGCGACATTATGATCTCACGTGTACTAAGGAGAACACGAAGGCTGAGATGGCTACGGGCTTGCCCGAGATGACACAGCCAGCTTGAAGCAGCAGAAGCAGGATACAAATCCAGGTCACTTCCCACCTGAGTCCAAGCTTTTAAGACCACACTATCCTGCCTTAACTCTGAGCTCTTCTTATAATTGAAGGGGGACCTTTCTAACTACCTCCACTGCTGTCACCACCAAATGACCTACAGTGCATATTTCCAAATGCCCTCCACCCTGACTGCTAGTCTGCACTTTAATTCCCTGGAGAAGTGGGGTGATCAGAACTTACTGCTCCCCTCAATCCTCTTTGCCCAGTAAGAGAAAGGAGGCTTTTTCCAGCACGGCCCACTGACTCACCATGTGTCACTTCCCCACCACTGATGATGCAGAACACTGCTAAACCCACTCACCCATCTCTTGGGTCTGAGGAGGGAAATCATGTCAGGAAAGCCCTGCAGAAAGAGTCTCAACGGATTGATGAAGAGATTCTGGCAGGGTGAGGTTCACCCAGACGCTGCACCACCCGGGGTATGGCAGTCTACTGGACACTCAGGGTAACCTAATTGCTTTCCCATGTCTTGCTGGACTAATGCTGGCAGTCAGAGAGCTACCAGAACCTGAACTAATTTGGTAAATAAGGACCAAAAACAAGGACTGCATTTCTGTTCTCTTTGTTGAGACCCAGACTCTGGACAGAATTCCAAGGATTTTTTCTTCTTTGGAAGTGACTGGACCTCCAGTCCTGAATTCCTCTCCCCAGGAGAGCTTGTTCCCCTGCTCAGAACAAATAACACATTTCCTGGTTAATCAGGAGTCAGAACCACAAGAGGAAAGGTGATTGGGCCTCCAGCCTTCCAGATGGGAACAGTTCATGGGCTCAGGAGTCCTTCTGCAGACGCTGGGCAGCTAGGACTCCACACGGTGCAGTTTCAGCCTCCAGTTTGGAGAATGGAGGTGATACAGGGAGGCCTCAGGTCCCTCCTGTGCAAGGTCTTCAAGGCTCGCAGAGACTGCCAGGATGACTCTGCCTCAGATGTTATTACCTGGCATCTCCCCAGAACTCACAACCACCCTGCCTGGTCTGCCAGTACCACTCTTCTCTGGATGAGCAAGATGTGCTGGCTGGGTGGTGGATGCCTACCCAGAGATTGGGCCCATCACGGTGAGTGTTCTGAAAGACCCCTCCCATACCCCTGTCTTCTGTAAATGGAGCTCAGTCTGAGATTTGCTTGCCTTCTATTTTCTCATCTGAAAATGGAGATAATGATGATCTCTCTTGCTACTTTCTCATTCAGGGCAAATTAGTTAGCCAGTCCCATGTACTCTGTCACTGAAGGAGATCAATGTCTGCTTTTCCACTCACTGCCACTTAAAATGTACCAGGCATGGTGTTACGTGTCTCAATCACTTTCTCACGAATCCTCATAGTCATCTGAGGAAGGAAGCACTGTTATTTCAGTGTAGCAGATGAGGAAAGTCTCAGGGAGGTAAAATTTACTCACCCACAGCCACAATGCCAGTATGTGGCTACATGGGGACTTGCTCTGGATTTGTGGAGTTGCAGACACTAAACCATGGGCAGCTTACAGAGGTGGAAAGACCACTTCTGGTGGCCAGAAGTTCTCATACCACTTGTGGTGTTTGCTGATAGCCACACAGAGTTGCTGTCACAGTTATCACACCAAGTATACCCCACCTGCCCAGGCCTTTTACCAGCTAAAGATTGACTTTGGGTCGAAGCACAGTGAGTTTCATATGGAATTCTTTTGGGGGGATAGGGGTGCTGGGGATCAAACCCAGGGCCTTGTGCTTGCTAGGCAAGTGCAGTACCACTGCACTACATCTCCCACCCATGCCAGCCGGCTGAGATTCAGTGAATCTGATTCCCACCCACAGAGAAGGGAGGAAATCAAGTTCACCCTGCATGATATGGTTTGTTTAAGGCTCAATCTCTACCCTCTGTTTTTCTTTTGGGGACGGAAATGAGACATAAAAGGAATGTATATGGATCCCTCTGTGGAGGACAGCGTCATGTCCATTTCACAAGCCCAGAAAGGGTGAAGGCTCTTGCTCAAGGCCACAGAGCTAGGAGTCCATCCGGGATTCATCTAAATAGTCAGAAGTGCTCCAAGTCCACACTTTTTCCACTACGGCATGCTGCACCCTCTCCAGGATGCCTGGGATGATGTAAAATGGGCCGCTCTTCAAAATGACTGATTTCATTCTGTCTCCCTTTGTTCCCAGGCTCTGGCACGAGGGTGAGCCGATAGCTGTTATCTCAGACATTATTTCCTACTTACCTGTATAAATTCCCCCAGACTCTGGCTGGAGCAGAATCTTCTAGAATTCCTGGGTACTGAAGCATAACCTCTCCTCCAGCAGAGGCTCTGAAGACCAGCACTGGGAGCTGCTGGAGACGTCCTCCTCTCCATTCCTCCCGGTGCAACTACAGGACTTCATGCGCTCAGTCGGGGTAAGGGAGGAATCACATCCTGCAGAATTCTTCCAAGTCCCCAGGCAGGACAAGTTACAGCCTTAGAGGACTCTGCAGTGGCTGTCACCAAGGGTCTCCACACCTTGGCTTCCTGCTGGGACACAGTGACATTCCTCACACCTGAAGGATGAGGTCTCTGTGGGCAGGGAAGAGGGACTGCTGTGGGCTCTTTCCTACAATAAGCCTCCCAGGGAGGCCTCAGCAGCCTCTCCCACTCTTCATCAATAGAGGATGATGTCACCATCAATCTACTCTTTTCCCCCTGCATCACATATCAAGAGCGTGGGCACTCAGTGAGGTGCCCCAATTCTCTCTCTAGAACGCCAAGCCCTAGGGACAGGCTGAGGCCCTGAAAATCCCCAGGAAAGGCCACCTCAGCCAGGCTGAGGAGGGGGAGGGGTGAGCTGCTGCCAGATCCTGAGGGGCCCCAACAGGGCCGCATGACTCATTCCCTGTTTCTGTCCACTCTGGTCTGAGCGCCTTGGCCCAGGGGCCTCTAGGAGGTTGTAACACAGGTTGGCCCCTCGCCCATCGGGGCTCAGCAGACAAAAATTAAAGATCTCACCCCTCAGGAACTCACGCAGACAGCGGAGGCTGCTCTGTGCTCTGCCTCACAGACCAGACCTCAGGCCAGCAGAGGCTGGTGGCCAAGGAAGAAGGGAAAGGCGTCTTTGGCTCCTCCCCCTCCTTTCCACCCCCAGTTCAGCCTGGAGTCCTGAGCACCCATCACTCTCTTCTCTCTCCCACTCTGGTCCTGGGCTGAAGGTGGTGGTGCCAACCAGTATCTCCTCAGCTCTGCCCATTCCTGCCCACCTCTGTCTGAAGACAACAGTCAAGGTGAAAGCCTGGCCTTTGAGGAGAAATAACTGTTCACACATTTTCTGATAGCACAGTCCTGATCAGATCAATCCACAACCTTCAAGGACTCCCCACTACTTCAAGACCCAACTTCCTACAGACCTGACACAAACCTTATCCCATACCCCTCCCCTCCATGTATGCTGAAACATCCCAATTGCCCAGAACTCCCCCATTCCCTCTCTCCTGACCCCTCACCCAAATACTTTGGCTCACATCCTTTCCTTCACCTAGAATGTTCTTCACCACCACTGCCTATCATTTAACTTCCATCTCAGAGGCCTCTTCCTCCAAAAAGACTTCTTAGATTCCTCCCTCCATCTGGAAATCTTGCTGCCTCTACCAAACCCCTGTGACTCTCAGCGTACCTCACTCTGCCCTGCATGACCAGTCTGCAGCCCTTGGTCCTAGAATAGTGGGAAGAACCTGGGGCTTTATGGTTCTAATCTCAGCACAATCGTTTGTGGTTTAAGCTAAGTGACTCTTTGAGCCAGTTTCCTCACCAATAAAAGAGAGATCAAATAAAAGTCTTTCTACACAGAATACCTAGAAAAAATAACTGTATTTGCCAATGACAACAGTCCAGACTACATGCAATTGGACCAGGGATGAGCTCCCTGGCCCAAAAGCAACCTTTTTTTTTTCTTTCTTTCTTCTTCTTTTTTTTTTTCAACATACTAGAGATTGAACTCAGCTCTACCACTACACCCCCAGCCCCTTTTATCTTTTGAGACAGGGTCTTGCTAAGTTGCTGAGGCTAGTCTCTAACTTGCAATCCTCCAGCTTCAGCCTCCAGAGTTGCTGGGACTATCGGCATGTGTCAGCTAAGGGCAGCCCTTTCCTCATCAGGTGACTTAAGACTTCTGTGGTCTGGCCAGACATGGTGGCACATACCTGTAATCTCATGGCTCCTGAGGCTGAGACAGGAGGATCACAGATTCAAAGCCAGTCTCATCAAAAGTGAGACACTAAGCAACTCAGTGAGACCCTGTCTAAATAAAATATTTTAAAAGGCTGGGGATGTGGCTTAGAGGTTAAACACCCCTGAGTTCAATCCCTGGTACCAAAAAAAATAAATAAATAAACAAAAATAAAAACAAACTACCTCTGTGTCTGACGTGAATACAAATATCCTTGAGTGTTGGATGAATCAGATACTATCTGAAAATTTGAACTAGGAAACACTGCTTTGAAAGCCAGGGCCTAGAATTAAAACAGAATAGGCACATTTCTGTGCCCTAGAGCTCACAGTCTGATGGATTCATATAATCACACAGTAATAAAGCCAAATAAGTGAAGTGACTTCCCCAGGGTTACACAGCTAGTCAGTAACACAGAGAGGGCTATAACTCAGATCTTTGGACTTGGCTTTGGCTCAGGGTTTGGTCCTTGCTACAGTCACAGAAGGCACACTGCCCTGAGCTGATTGACTGAAGAAGGCTGGAGAGCCATCGTGCCCCACATTTACCTACGTAGAGCACTTGGGCAGCTTTGGAGAAAGCGGCTCTTCCACTCAAAGCAGTAAAAGCTAAAGTCAGATCACGGCAAAGACAGACCCTGGTTCCAGTCCTGCATCTCTACCCTGTGTGTCTACATGATCATGCCCCTTCCCTCACAGGGCCTCAGTTCCTCTTCTACATAAAGAAAGGATTTTACAGAATGAATTCAAATTCCCTGTCAACACTAAGATTTGATTTGAGGAGCAGACAGACCAGGATTAGATGTGGATCCAAGAACTGCAGGGTCCAGAGAGTGCATGCTAGAGGGGAGCCCCCTGAGAGACCAGCCAGCCCATTCCTCCAATTTACAGTGGAGGAAGCTGAGGCCCAAAGAGGGAGAGATACTTGCCCAAGGTCACATGACTGATGATTGGCAGCACTCAGCACTGGAATCAGGGTCTCCTGACTCCCGAGCCTTTCAACTCTTTCTCTTTCAAGTCTCACAGAAAGCTGGAAGCTATTTGGCCATCTGGGCCAGGGAAACCAAAAGTCACTGCTCATGTCAGAATGGGGCCTTGGGGCCTGGGAACATCTCTCATGGGGAGTGGAAGTGCCAAAGCTGCTGGGAGGAGGCCATGGTTGGGGACCCAGGAGGACATCCCGGAGATAAGCTGTCAGCATCTCCCCTCTTCTACTTGGCAAGAAGAAACAGGGAAGTGTCCATGATGACAGAGGGACCACCCCCACTTCTGGCTGCATCGTTGCTCTATGGAGCATCCATGCACATATACTACCCACCCTCACCTAACTGTTGGCACCTGCCACGTGCAGCCTCAGTCTGTAGATGTGTGTGGTTCACTAACCCACACTACTTGTGGTGGCTTGGAATTGCTCACACAGTCTGAGATGCCCCTAAGTGCCCACCTCTAATGCTCAGCCTATTTGACTGGGATCATGATACCCTCCCATTCCAAGAATATTTTCTTGAGCACCTAGTAAGTGTCAGGCACTGTGTTAGGCACTGGAACATCCTCATGCCTGTGTAATGGTGAGTGTGTTAACAGGAGATTTTTATTGTTGTTGTTGCATTTACTGTATTTTTCTTTTGAGGTGGTTGGAAATGAACACAGATGGCAGCTTTTTTAAAGGGAAGGTTTCCCTGAGATAGTGGAATCTAGCCTGGCCAGCAGGTATTTGAATTTAGCCTTATATGTAGATTGGTACCAATTTATGAACTGTATGCATTCATGCTATTAATTAATGGAAATAATATAATGGCAATTACATTTTTTTCATTTAACTTTTCTGCTCTATTGTCTTATGAGAAAACATCTTGAGCTTTGAAGTAAGAAGCATTCCCCTCATGTCCAATAGAAATAAAATGTGAGGCACAGGTATAATTTTAACTTCCCTAGTATTTTTTTATTTAAAAAAAAAGGTTTATTTTGGCTCCTAGTTTTGGAGATTCCAATTCCTTATCAGTTGGCGCCTTATCACTTTAGAAGAGACAGCACATCATGGGAGAAGCATATGGTGGAATAAACCTTTCACTTCATGGCCAGACAGCAAGTGAGAGAGAAAAGGCACACCTCCAAGATTCAAAGACCTCCTTCTAGACACAACTTCTTTTTAAAATTTTTGTTCTAATTAGTTATTCATGATAATAGAATGCATTTTGACACATTATACATAAATGGAGTACAACTTGTCATTCTTCTGGTTGAAAAAGTTTCACTCATACATTGCTGGTGGGACTGCAAATTGGTGCAAACACTCTGGAAAGCAGTATGGAGATTTCTCAGAAAACTTGGAATGGAACCACCATTTGACCCAGTTATCCCACTCTTCAGTTTATACCCAAAGGACTTAAAAATCAGTATACTACAGGGACACAGCCACATCGATGTTTATAGCAGCTCAATTCACAATAGCTAAACTATGGAACCAACCTAGGTGCCCTTCAACAGATGAATGGATAAAGAAAATGTGGTGCATATACACAACGAACTATATTACTCAACCATAAAGAATGAATTTATGGCATTCGCTGGTAAATGAATGGAGGGGGAGAATATTGTGCTAAGTGAAATAAGCCAATCCCAAAGAACTAAAGGCCAAATGTTTTCTCAGATATTCGGATGCTAATTCACAATAAGAGATCAAGGGGCTAGGGAAGAATAGAGGTACTTTGCATTAGACAGGGAGAGTGAAGGGAGGAGAGGGGCTAGGAAGGGTAGTAGAATGAATTGGACATTATTACTGTGTGTGCATTTATGATTATTCTACCAGTGTAATCTTACATCATGTTCAACAGGAGATTTAACACAATCTTTCAGGTTCCTGAAAAATGCCTAACCATGCTGGAGAGGGTTGATTAGGAAGCATTTCTAAGAATCTGAAATCCTGAAGGCTAAGGAGGAGCTCACCATGTACTGAAAGGGCCATGCCAAGGAGGAGGCAGTGCATATGTGAAGCCTGAACTTTTGGGGGATTTATAAGCAGCTCATGTGGCTGGTATTCAATTAGAAAAGGGGGCAATGGAAGAGGAGGAGGCTGAAGGGGGAAGCTAGAGTCAATTTATAAAGCACTTCTCTGAGGACCGTAGCCATCAGCTATGCCTGGAGTGGACAAACTATCCATCTGGAATTCTTGAATTGATGTTTTCTGGTCCATAGCAAGGAGCAACTTACCCAGAGAACAGCAATATATCCTTAATCTCCAACAACCCACCCAAAGCCACCCCAATAAACATGAGTCAACATAAAGCCAGTGAGCTTTGCCAGGCCTAAAGCATGACCCCCTCCCCACCCAGTACTGCTCCTACACAGTCTGTCTCCCCACATAACTCCTTTCCCATAGAAACTATAGAACTGCCAGTGCATTGGGTCAGCCTTCTGCTGTCATGCCCACCCAACCAAACTGTATCCCCTCCTCCCGACACTTCTCCCAGATTCCCACACTTCTCTAAGCCATGTCTGAATTCCCCATTCCTTTTGCCCCTTGATTCCTCTTGAGACACAGCCTCAGTCAGACTCCTATCCCTCACTCTTCCTCTTGCTTGGCTTCAGGTCCCTCCCTGATCCCACAAGCTCATGTTGAAATTGCATCATGCCTGGGTGTCATGATATATATCTCCAAGCCTCTGACTCCCCCACCTCCACTGCAGCCTCCCTCCCAGCTCTGCTATGTAGGTAGATAAGCCAAGTGCTCTTGACATCAAAATGGTAGCAGGGGAGTACCTAGTGCATTTCAGCCATAATTTATCGAGCATCCCTTCGGCAGGCATCAGCATCATCAAGAAGGTAGCAGAGGATAGCTCCTGTCCTTAGGAGCCAGCAGTATGGGAAAAGCAATGACACGTGTCATGGAAGTGCTGGGACTGAGACAGGCTCAGGGTATAATGTGAGTCCAAGTTCACAGGGTATAATTGAGTCCTGAATGGGAGAGTGGGATGTTTGGTCAGAGAAGACTCTAGAGGAGTTGCCCTCTGAGCTGGGCAAGACTCAGGTAGGAGAAAGTGGAAAGGATGGTGAGGAGGAAACACAGAAATTACCAGAACCAGATTCACAAAATGACAACATACAAGGCCTTACCCCATCTCCTTTCACATTGGGGTTCCTGATCAGAGAAATTTTGCTGTATTTCAATGATATGGTACCCAACATGGGTAGGCGGGAGAGATGGGAAACCCATTGTAATGCTGTTGGGTACATACAAAGATGTTTAACAGCTGTTGGGGGGTCATTGAGATATATACTCCTATGAGACAGGGCTGTGACCTACACAAGACTTCTCACAACTGGGAGTCATAAAAACATTCATCCAATTTTCACATGCCATAGAACTGGAGGAATAAATGATAAAACTAGATGGTAGAAGCGAGATGTAAATTGATGTAGATAAACTGAGAATTAGTAGAGATAAGTTTTTAAAAAGTCTTGCATGTTGGTCCAAGAAAAAGTCAGCAATTAATTTAAGAATGCTTTGATAGCAGTTCATGTGAAATGACCTGAATTTTTTTTCTTTTGGTAGGGGAGATAATTAAAAAGGCAAAGCCCAGTTAGCCACTGGGTTCAAGAATAAACTAAGAGAACACTACCTTCCAAAATATCTTGCGCCATCTTGGCTAAAATCCAGGTCTGAGAATAAAGACGGCAATGGTGTACTACCAGATATTCGAATACAATGAAGCTTTGCACTTAATTCTGCTGCCAAGTTTTAAATAGAATAGTTCAATCCTGAAGCCTGTCTAGGGAAATGTAGCCTGAATGAAGATAAATATAGAAGGAGCAGCTGAGAGACAGGAGAAGAGAAATGTTGGTCCTCTGGCAATCTTCATGTATTTGCAGGAAGATTGGACACAAAGGGATTCTTATTCTTTGTTTCCATCACTCATAGAAACTGCTGTAACAAAAAAACCCTTAGAGCTGGGGCTGTAGCTCAGTGGTAGAGCACTTGACTACTATGGTCGGGGCCCCAGTTTCCATCTCCAGCAGTGAAAATAGAACAAAACAAAAACCAAACAATAAGTTTGTTCTTGTTCATGCCAAGTCAGGGGACAGGAGGGATCAGATCCACACAGTCTCTCAGGGATCTAGAATTCTTTCATTATGGTCCTCCAATATTTTACCCATATCCTTCCCCCAGAAGTGAAAGGTGGGGCCTCTGCAGAACTTCAGAATCAAAAGAGATCTTAGGGGCATGGAACCCACAGTCTTTCTACTTCCCCTGCAACTCTATTCTCCCGACAACCATCTACTGTTGTTCCCAACTAACAGACTATTCCAGTTTGGCCTACCCTGGTCTTTCCTTCCATGTGCCCCAAGCCCAAAGGAATCACAGGGCCCATTAGGCTTATAAATTACTGTTCCCACTTCCACACCAAATGTCATTGGCTGGCTGGAAATAGTGGTTTTCAAATATTTTAGCTCTAGTTCACAGTAGGAAGTATATCTTACAACCCGACTTAATACATATGAACATAAATTAGTTGAAGCAACTTAGTCCTGTTTCATGTGATACAGTTCATGTTGTCTATTACATCTTTTTGTTTGGCATTTTAGTGTTGGCTATGACTCTCTCCAGTAATTTCACAACCCACAAATGTATTATTTTTTTTTTAACTTAGGAATGGTGGCCTTTATTAGGAGCATGAGAAATATATAGACAACTATTCAAAATAGGAAGTATGTTAATACGTCCTCTAGCCCACAAATGTATTTTGATGCTCACAGAGTAAACGGCAACCCAGATAAGGATCAGAATAACTCAGGACAAACCCAGAGGGCAAAGCATGAAAAAGCAACATGGATGGTTGATTTATGTGCTCCAGAAGAAGGTCTTGAAACCCCTTAAGCCAGAGAACAAGGAGGCAAAGAGCAATTTCATCTGGTCTTTGTGCCTATCCATCTGTCAGTTTGATATAGAGGACAGTGTGTGGTATTGTTCATGCTGAGATCCGCATGAAGTAGAGTGGGCTAAAACTACAATGGAAAAGATTTCAGTTCAACACAGGATTGGTAGGCGAGCATATGTGAGCAGCCAGGGCAACAAGAGATTTTACACATTAAAAAAAGCATTTTAACATGCTAAGTGAAGTTAGCCAATCCCTAAAAAACAAATGCCGAATGTCTTCTCTGATATAAGGGGGGGTGACTCAAAAGGGGATAGGGAGGAAGAGCATGAGAAGAAGACTATCACTAAATAGGGAAGAGAGGTGGGAGGGGAAAAGAGGGAGAAGGGGAGTTGCACGGAAGATGGAAGGAGAACCTCATCGTTATACAGAATATATTTATAATGTTGTGATGAGAAAAAGAAAAAAAAGTGTGTCACATTAAATTGGATAGAGAGAAATGATGGGAGGGGAGGGGAGGAGTAGGAAGGGCAGCAGAATAGAATAGACATTATGATTGTTGTATGTATATAGGTGACTCTATGACCAGTGTGATTCTGCAATCTGTACAATTAGAAAAATGAGAAATTATACCTCAATGATTCAAATGTATGAATTGCCAAGATCATTGTAATATAATGAGTAGCTAATTTTAAAAAAAAGCATTTTAAAAAGGCTCATGTGACATTTGTTCTTGTTCAAAGTAAGGGGAAGGCAGTTGATGTTAAAAACGGTTAAATTCTCATCAATGTTTTACTGTTTTCCCAGAAGTTAGGAAGGGCCAGATGGCTTCTATGAGCCCCAGGATCTCATGACCACTGCAGTTCACACCCACAAAACGTGCCTGTGAACTTTCACTCTGGCTCCATGTTGGCTGAGGAAGATCCAAACAGAAAACCACCCCACTTCCAGACCCGAGAGAGAGAGAGAGAGAGAGAGAGAGAGAGAGAGAGAGAGAGAGAGAGAGAGAGAGAGACAGGCTAGGAACAGCCAGAGAGATGGAGAAGGGGAGATTGAGAAGAGGGACCCACAGAGGGGGTGCAGGCGAGGGGAGGAGGCTGCATACCAAGCATTGTAGACTGGGTGGGAATTGCAGGCCGGGCAGGTTGATGGGAAGGAGCTGCACAAGCCGAGCTGTGAGCTCAGCGTTGGGCATGAGGCAGGCCTGGCTCCTGTCATACCTGCACTAATGAGCTGGAAGCAGACAGAAACAGCCCAGCGTGTGAAGGCCAGCAAAGGGAGGGTCCTTCTCACGCCAGCTGGATAGGAGAGGATGGAGCTGGGTGGAAGTAGGGCCTGTCCCCTCCCCACACCCTGCATTCTCAAGCTAGAGGCTGAAACTTCCAGAAGAAAGGGCTGGGAGGTGAGGGCTGATCAGATGAGGCTGAAATAAGACCTCCTGGGGGGAAGGGGATTAGAAAGATGCCAAGGGACCATAGTACAGGGGGAGAGAGACCAGGGGCTGCAGAGGAACCCTGCCAGCCCCAGGGAGGGAAGAGGCCCCGGGAGGGTTGTCAGCTACAGAAGCAGGCTGTGAGGAGAGAACCTGAACAGAGGCAAAGGTTGTGCATAATAAGGGCAGGCAGAATGGATGGATCCTCCAGCCCTGCTGGGGCAGAGCAATGGCCACATGTATTTGCAGACTGAAAACACCAAAGATCACAGGACTTGCCTGAGTCTGGGAGAACCAATCTGGACCTGACGGAAGAAGGCCAGGGTGGAAAGGAGGTATGAGTCTGGTGTCTTTCACAGCGACTGTCTTGAGATCCTGGAGGGAAAATCACTTTGGAAACCCCAGGAACAACTCAGACCACTGCCCCCCACCCCAGCCAGGAACTGAACACAGCCCCAGATGGAGATCTGGGACTGTCTTTTGTGCAGGTGATTTTTCCTCTTCAAGGCCAAAATCTAGGAATTCAAGAGAGGCATTTAGAGCTAAAGTTGTAGGAGAGCTGATTCTGCCTCCCAACCCAGAGTGGGACCAAGGCAGTGGGATAAATATTTATGGCGCATTCCCATTAACCTTTCACATGCAGAGTGACCCCTCCCAGTGGCTTCCATATGGATCATCACCCGCACCCCATTTCTTGTATGGAAAGTCCCTACCAGAAACAGAACCTGTGGATCTAGTCTGACCTGACCGGGAGGCCTCTGGGTGGGCTGTATGTTAGAAACTAGGCTGGGACCAGAGGCACAGAAAACCTAGGCAGGACTGGATGTGTGTGTGGGGGGGGGGGGGGGCTGCAGTTCATTCACCTGTAACCTGAAGAGACTGAGTCCTCTCTGCAACCAGTGGTTTTCATTGGTTATAGCTCAGGCTGTGGTTTCTATGGAAACAGTCCAAGGCAACTGTAAGGACAGTAGGCAAGGGCACCACCCTCTAGCCTGTGACAACCATGTGCTTTGTCTGTCTTCCGAGCATCCTTCCAAGAAAGGGAAGGATCATGAAGGTTTTCAGGGGGTGGAAAATAAAAATGGGGGCTGGGGATGTGGCTCAAGCGGTAGTACGCTCGCCTGGCATGCTCGGGACCCTGGGTTCGATCCTCAGCACCACATTAAAAAAATAAATAAATAAAGATGTTGTGTCCACCGAAAACTAAAAAGTAAATATTAAAACTCTCTCTCTCTCTCTCTCTCTCTCTCTCTCTCTCTCTCTCTCTCTCAAAAAAAAAATGGATTTGCAGGTAGATCATGAGAAAAGGTTGGAAAGGGAGGCTGGGACACAGATGAATGGGGAGGTGCATCAGCTCTGGCTGTGATATAGAGAAGCTGACTCTGGCAAACTAAGCAGGGGGAAAAAAAGAACTGATTGGAAAGATGCAGGGTACTAAAGGAGGTGCTCAGCAACCTAACCTGGGAAAGCCAGAGGCCAGGGCAGCTCTGGGGTTCTGGGTGGCAGGAACTCATTAGGCTGTAAATGAAGTTAGTAGTGACTCTGGCTCAGATCCAAATTCCCCAGGAAAGAGTCTGATGGAGCTAGGGTCTGGCATCCACCCTTTGGGAATAAAGAGTGGGAAAGTCCTGGGACTGGCAGCCCCACTAGGAATGTGTGGAATGGGGTAGGTGGAGCTCCAAGGAAAACTGTTTCTGTTCCCTGAAGAAGGCGAAGGAGTGCTGGGCATATGCACACAACAGATGTTCCCTACACATGGGATGTTGATTAAAAGAGGACGGAGATGAGTGGGGTGAGGTATGGGAATTTCCAGGACACTCCAGAATCCACCATGGGGCCAAGGCTCTTGCTCCAGCCCTGGATTGCATCTCTCACTCCTGCTATAAAAACAAGCTCAGAAAAAGAACTCTGTTTTTGTTCATGACAGCTTGATAGAATTGTCTCCTTAGCTTCCAGTCATGCTCAGCTCCTGCTAGAATAATTACCACCCACCTGTTCTCCATGCAAGAATTCACAGCCAGTGGACACACATCTGGCCTGTAAAAAGACATGCTTGGAAGTCTCCCAGACTTCTTGGAACAGGCTGGGGACAACCCAGGGTCAGCCACTGATTTGAAAGCAAGGAAACAGCTGGTCTGAGAGCCGTGGTCACTATGGCCAGAGTAGCCGCCCACTCCTCCCCTGCAAAGCAGCTCAGTGGACATAAGACAGGTGAACCCTGAGATAAGCAAAGCCCCTGAGACTCAGAGGCGGTCTGAACAGTGGGCCCTGACCTCCTCCCCTAGGACATGGCAATCCTTCCCACCCCCATCTACTTCTCCTGGGAGTGGTAGAAGCTACCAGCCTGCCTTTCTTGCCTTTCTTTTACTCTCCATTACCATCCATACCACTCCTTTTTAAGCACCCTGGAAGTTAAGAGAAGGCCAGGTAAAGTTTTAATGGGGACAGAAATATTTTGATGGTGAAAGCAACTGCATCCAAGTTTTAAGGATGTGAATGAACTGGAAGGGGCCTGAGAGAGCCTCTGGGGTTTCCTTTTTTTTTTTTTTTTTTTTCTTTAAGCAGCAAAACTCTTTGTGCGGTGTTTCTGCATTCAACACGTATTTATTGAATGCCTGCTGTAGGCCAGGAGCTATGCTAGCAGACATGGAACATGCGATCCAGGCCTGACCCCTGCCCTCTCAGCTGACACTGTAGGGAGAGAGACAGCTGGGAAGCCAGTAATTGAGTAAGAAGCTCAATAAAGAGATTTAATTGAAGTAGAGCCAGGAGCACAGCTAGGTGCAGATGCAGTAGGTGGCCTGGTATAGATTTGGGGAGTGGGGTGGGAACGTCAACCCCGAAGAGTGACATTTGGGCTTAGATCTGAAGAATACATAGGAAACAAGAAAAGAGGACAATGAGTGGGACAAGCGATAGTAGGAAGAAAATCCCCAGTAGCACTTGTGTTGGAGGAAACCACAGGAGGTGAAGTTTGCAGGGAGGCTGGGGGCTAAGGCAGAGGGCCACTAGGATCAGACCACCAGGGCCTCAGGGCCCAGATCATGGGTGTGAACAGGAACCCGGAGAGCTGCTATGGCTGAGAAGGGGTCTGTTCCTGACACTTCCCCCACCCCCAGGAGGTATCTTGGCAGAAACACAGGCTTCACAGAACACAGCTTGACAACCACTGTTCCAGCACTACTGGCCATTTTCAGATGAGAAGACTGTGACAGGCCCGTCATCCGCCCCAGTGACCTCTCTATTAACCCTGAGCAGCTCACCAGTCTCCCTGGGAAAGTGATGCAGGGACAGACTCCCAGGGCATTTCATGCAGACAGCCTCAAGAGCCGTCCACGGTTCTGGCATGAGGGAGAGGGGACAGACCCCACGGATGAGATGTTGTCCCTTTCCTGAACTGGGGGCCCTCAGTCTTCCCTGCTCTGTTGGGAGAATCCTGACCCCCTCAGCCTGTCCCCAGCTCTCATCCAAGGCATAGACAGGCTGTCAGCCAGGACACCAGACCCACTCCAGCTCCAGCCTCAACATTCCTCTCCACCCAGGGGTCAGGGGCAAGTGGAGGGTATTTTCCCAAGCCCTCCTGATATCTACAGCCACTACCCGTCTATAGGGCAGCTACAGGGGCAGACAGGCCAGAGAGCAGAACAGTCAGCTGGCCTTCTTAGCAGGGGTGCAAGGCCAAGGGGCCTGGAAGGAGGGCCTGGAGTATAACAAGGACTTCAGCCTCAGGAAGCGGAAGTGAAAAGTTAGTGAGGGAGAAGGGAAAATGGCTGGCAAGGCAGGAGTGTGAGCTGAGACTGCTTCTGCCTCAAGAAGAGGCTCGAATTTGTCTTGCCCCATCCCAGGCTGGTCCTCTTCTAACTAACCCCAGGTCTGGCCTCCCTAGGGCCCCCATTGGCCTGTCTGCAGCTCCTGGGACAAAGCCACAGGCAGCCACCAGCTTGCAGGCAGCATCTTCAGGGCCCCGGAGGACATAGACAGGCAGAGCAGGCACCTGCACAGCCCTGGAAGTGCCAAAGGCCAAGTAGGACAGGCTGGTGGGAAGGTCCCAGAGATCAAGGAGAACACAGCGGCAGCTACCAGATTGGAGGAGCTGCTGGGAGAGGACTCCTGAGTTCTGGGAGTTTCATCAACCAAGGTGGTGACCCAAGGTACCACAGCCTCCTTTATTCCCACCTTTCCTTTCTGCCCTCATTGGACACACCACTCTGAGAGCACAGAGCACCTACCATCCCCCCTCAGGGAAGGCAGGTATAGAGGAATAAGGGAGCAGGTGCCCAAAGGCTCGAATAAAGTCTAGTTCCTCCTCTGCCTAGCTGTGTGACTTCAGCAAAGATCTCAACCTCTTAAATTCTGCTTCCCCTTCTGTAAAAAAATGGAATGGGTAAGAGCTTCAGTTGGCCCCTATATCCACAGGCTTGGCATGCTCAGATTCAACCAACCACAGATTGGAAATATTTTTAAAAATTGCATCTGGCTGAGTGTGGTTGTGCACCCCAATGACTCTGGAGCCTGAGACAAGAAGATTGTAAGTTCAAGGCCAGCCTCAGCAACTTAACGAGGCCCATCCAAAATAAAAAGGACTGGGGATGTAGCTCAGTGGCACACCTGGGTTTCACGTACCTGGTTCAAGAAGCACTCAGTACCAAAAAAAAGTTTCATCAGTACTGAACATGTACAGACTTTTCTCTTTGTCATTATTCCCTGAACAATAGAATATAGCAACTATTTTGAGTTTTTACTTGGGTTAACTATTATAAGTAATCTAGAAATGAGTTCAAGTTTATAGGAGGACGTGCATATGTTAATATGCAAAAACTAAGCCATCTGATGATATAAGGGGCCTGAACGCTCCTGGGGTTTGGTATCTGTGGACGCTCCTGGAACAATCCCCTGCAGATACAGAGGGACCATTATACTTCTTAGGGATGTAAAAACAGTTGGATGAGAAAATGAAGTTCCCAATAGGTTTTCCGCAGATGCTAGGACTGGGACAAGGGGACATAAAGTGGGGAAATGGGAAAGTAATGGGGGAACTTGGAATTTTCACAATGGGGTGCTTGATATGTGGGAGAGCTTCCAACAACTTCAAATCTTCTCTCCAAGTTAGAGGCTGGGCTAGATAGTGGGAGATAAGAGCCTGCAGTAGAGAGAGTCGCTCTCTATTAAAAAGAAAAAGGAGAGAGGAAGTCAAATTTCACTAGGTGTGTCAGCCAAGAGCCTGGGCAAACAGCCTCTCCTCCAGAGGAAGGACTGGTGCTCCCCAGTGCTCTGGCAGCCACTTAGCTGCTGTTTTCCTCATTAATTGTGGCTGTAGCCAGGCCTGTTCCAGGCTCTTTGCGCTGCTGATAAGGGACAGAAGCAATTCCATCTCAAAACAGACAGCATCACCTGTTCTCAGCATCATCTACCAATTGAATCAACACAGTGGCGCTGAACTCAGAGATCCACAGGGAATAAGAGCAGAGAACAGTTGCTGGGGTGGAACCAAGGGTCTGGGGAGCAAGGTACACCCAGCAACATTAAGCCATAAATAGTAAAACTATTTTCCAGGCTTTCATTCCCAGAATAGCCTCATGAAGTTAATGATATTATTATTCTTGCTTTATAAATAGACAACTGAGGCACAGGGTGATTAAGAATTTTAGACAAAGGGCTTTTTGCTTTCTAGGAAGATGAGACCACGAGTTAATACGCTCCTGTGAGAAAATAACAAAATCTGAGCTGCTCCCCCCTTACCCAAGTAACGCACTTCTCAGTTTTGCTTTGTCCTCTGCCTCAGCTTCTCCAGATTTCCCACTGCCACTGTGGTGGCTAGGCTCAAAGAGCAGCTATCACTTAGTGTCCTGAGGATGAACATGCTCATTGTTGCCAAGTTCAGCCCAAAATATGGTCAGCATTTTTCAAAAGAAACTTATCTAGAGACTTAGAAGAAACCAAAACAAAACAAAAATATAAAAACCCAAGAATCTTGGAAGGAAGAAGTTTAGAAAGCAATAATCACGTTCTAAGATAAGGACAATAGTGAGGGCTATCGGCTATGCCAAATACCAAACACTACACTATATTCTTGATATATGTTATTTTATACTTAAATGAGATGAGGGATTATTCTCCTTATTTCACAAATAAGGGAACTAATGCTCAGAGAGCTTAAGCAATTTTTTTTCTGGGTCACACAGTTTTTAAGCAGAGCTGAGTATCAAACCTGCCTTTACTTTTAATTGCCTAAATAGAAGGGATAGTGACAACCTGATGACAGGTCTTTTGTTGAGGGCTTATTTAGGTTTGCTGGAGGGATTTAACTGAGCTACCTGTATCCTAAATAGAAGAATTTCAGGTTGGCTCCATTGTTCCATCTGAGGCATTTTCAGGTTTTGTTCAGGAAGCAATCAAAATGCTTTTCCTCTTGGGCATGTCCAAAAAAACCTTGGCAAATCTGTCCCTTCTAGTTCATCTTTTAGTCCCCTCGTATGCAGTCCAAACAGAACAAAAAATTAAAACCAATGTATTTACACTTATCCATCTCAAGTCACACTCATGACACGTTATAATTCCCACAATACTTCATTGGTGAACTGTCAGACTGATGCTTCCTGATGCTCAGAGAAGTATGGCCAGCCCTCTGTATGTGCAGGGCATTGGTTCCAAGATCCTCAGTGCCTGGCACCTAATTGATATTGAACATGGTGTTGCAATTACTATGGAGAGACGACTTCCAGAGACCACATTGATAAGTCTCCCTAACTCCCTTATCAATAAGTATTGATAAATAATATTTATTTATTTATTTTAAAATATTTTTTTAGTTGTTGATGGACTTTTATTTTATTTATTTGTATGTGGTGCTGAGAATCAAACCTAGCGCATCATGCATGCTAGGCAAGCACATTACCACTGAGCAACAACCCCAGCCTCTACCACGCGGCCTGCGCAGTGGTTTCATTAATGAGGTTCTAGGCATTAAGTTAGTTAGAAGAGATCAAAATAAAACACACAGACAGTACCTTATTTTACATTGCTAGGTCCGAGAAGGCTCGCCTCCCTGGTTCCTGCCTCCAGCCGCCCAGCAGGGCAGCGAGGATTACTCTGGGCTAGCAGGAGAGAGAGAGAGCGAACACGCCGGGGAGTAGCCTTTTATTTGGGGGACAAGAGATTCAGGGGAGAATTCCATCCAATGAAGGTTGAGGGGGGGCTGCACTCCAAGGTCAGGGTCAGTGATTGGGTCTCCGGGGTCAGTGGTCACGCACACCCCCACACGGATGGGCTCTCTCATCAGGAAAGGGTCGGGAAAGCTCCGACACAGCCAGAGCGCCTCAGGCCCTTAACGGGAGTCACCCAATCACGTGTCAGAATGGCTCTCCACACCAGCCCCTAAATAATATTTATTGAGCTGTTACTACATGCCAGTTTTAGCCTGTGTAACTTACATGTTCCATCTCTTAATCTTTATAACAACTCAATGAGATAAGGATTATTTTTATTATCTCCCTTTCACAGAAGATGAAACTGAGACCTGAAAATATTAAATAATTTGCACAAGGACACACAACTTCTAAGTGGCAGGACTGGGATTTGAGCCCAGATAGATAAATGGTGAACCTGTACCAGTAGCCTCTGGGCTGAGGTTGATGACAAGAGACAGAAAGTCAAAGAAGGATGAAGTCATTGTGTGTTGGGATAGTTGGGAAAGGCTTTCTGCAAGGGATGAGCCCTGTAGCACCTTGAAAGAAGAAGAGTGATGATAATAAGAGAGGTACATTCTAGGCCAGAAGATGACCCCTAAAGTATCTTGGGACCTAAAATGGGACCTCAGAAGATCCCCTCTCCCTGGAGCATAGTCCTTGCTTCTCCTCTGAAGCAGTGTCTGAAGCCAACTCAGCTGTCTAGGAAAACACTCAGAGCTTTAACAGGAGCCAATGGTCTGCATGGGAACTCAGCGTCAGTATGAAGCAGAAGAACAGCAATAGGTCCCCTGGGAGGCCCTGGACAGGGGGCAGGTCAGGGTCAGATTGGCTCCCTGTCATCTCCACACTGGCCACAAGAGTTGCTTTGTGGAAGCTGTGCTTGGTGCCCCAGCAGGTGGACACACAGAGCCCATTGGTTGGAAATCCGTGGAAGGTCACAGAAATCTTAGGGTGAGACTTCAACTTCACTTCAGCCATAAAATCTTGGGTGTTGGGGAAGAATTTAATTCAAGGCTAGACAGCTGGCACTGCGTTACAGTCCGCCTTCCTCCACCACTCTACAAAAGCATGGTGGGGTGGAATGAGACCCGTATGTCCTGTGGCAACTGTTCCTTAGAGGTTCAGCCAACCTCCTCCAGGCCCCATCCTGGGAACTCACTTGTGTGGCCATGGATTCCAAGTCCACTAACCAGACTCCTAGTTGCCCTCTGTTTATAAACATAGACCATCTTCCTGCACTGACCTCTAGCGTGAGTAGTTTGATGAATTTGTGCATGAAGCAGGAATGAATGAAATGAGAAGTGAGAAGCTCCTATCTACTAGGACTCTTATCTCAATTCCGAAGGCCTGCATCTAATCCCAGAGCTGCCTACCTGGGATTAGAATCCACCGTGACCTTGGATGGGTTGAAATGCTGGGAGGAGGGGTTGCTATGAGAGCCTGCTATGCTGAAGATGAGCTGGGGAGGGGATGTCACAAGCACACTTAGTAGGACTCAGAATCACAACATCGTGGTGCAGAATGTAGCTTAAGTGACTAGCAAAGTGCTCAGCATAGTCCAGCAATTTTGTGAGCATATTTGTCCCATATATGTTGATCAGTAGAAATATAATGTGGTGCCCTTCCGGGTTGACTGGCTTTGCTGGCTTTGTGTCTGTGTACATTCTCAGATCCCAGAGAGCAATGGGAGATCCCTGGGGAGCAATATGTCACAGAAGCACTTCTTGCCTGGGAGCTGATCAGAGGGATGGCTCTAGGGAATGCTGGGCCAGTCGTGGCTGGCTGAGGTCTGAAGGGGAACATGTGCACTCCGGGAGCCTGGGCCTGGCTCTCACACGCACTGGTGGAATTTCTGAGTGCGTCAGTAATTCTGCACCTGTTCCTTTTCACTTAGCCCCAGGCTGATCTGGCTCACCCAGGCTGCAGCCAGAGGCAGTCTGGAGAGAACTGGCCAGCACTTCTGAAAGACAGACTGAGGCCAGAAGGCACACAGGGACTGGAGGATTCATCTCTGCTAAGGAACCCCAGCAAGAAGCCCTTGGCTCCCACCTCGTGAGCTTTCTATGTGCCCCGCACAGTTCACTAGCTGACATGTGAACTGTATGTACATGGTTTGCTCTCCTACCATACTTCATGCTATTGTCACTCAATGTGGTTCATGGACCAGCAGCAGCAGCACCTGGGAGCTTGTGAGAAATGCAGAATCTCAGGCTCCACTACAGATATATTGGATCACAATCTGCATATTAAGATCCCTGATGATTTGGATGCTTGTTAAGATTTGAGAGACACTGCTACTTGAAAGCAGGACTTGTCCCTGTCAGACTTATCTTTATACCCTTCAACATCTATATCCCAGGTGCTTGGTAGGAAGTAGGTGCTCAGTAAGTGCCTAGTTTAACTTTTTATTCTGAAATAATTGTAGACTTAGAAAAGTTGTAAAAATAGTACATAGTATTCATGTATATACCCTTCACCTAGCCTCCCTTAATACTAACAGGTTATGGTTTGGATGTGAGGTGTCCCTCCAAAGCTCCTGTGTTAACTCAGGAATGTTAAGAAGTGAAATGATTGGATTGTGAGAGCTGTAACCTAGGGTGGTAACTGGGTAACTGTAGACAAGTAGGTTGTTGCTGGAGAAGGTGGGTCACTGAGGGCATGTCCTTGAAGGGTTGTTCTTCCTTGGCCCCATCCTCTGCCCCTCTGTTTCCTGGTTGCCATGAATGGAGCAGCACCCCTCCACCATGCCTTTCCACCATGATGTTCTGCCTCACCTGGGGCCCAGAGCAAATGGAGTTGACCATCTACGGACTGAGATCTCTGAAACCACGAGTCCCAAATACACTTTCACGCCCCTAAGTTGTTCTTGTAAGATATTTTGGTCATAGATGAGAAGCTGGCTAATGCATGACAAAGGTACAATTACCAAACTAACATGAGCAAACTAACATAGGCATAGAACTCTTAACTGACCTACAGACCCTGGTCAAGTTTCATCAGCCTTCATTTTCCCTATTGCCCCTTTCCCTGCTCCAGATCCCTCATGGCACTTTTTTATACCTTTATTTTATTTATTTATTTATATGTGGTGCTGAGGATTGAACTCAGGGCCTCACATGTGCTAGGCAAGCGCCCTGCCTCTGAGCCACAACCCCAGCCCCCCCTTATGGCATTTTGATGTTAATGCCCCTCAGTGTCCTCTAATCTGCTGACAGTCCTTTGGTCTGTCCTTGTTTCTCATGACCTTTGCTCTTTTGGTGAGTACTTAGTTTATATTCTGTATCTCAACATGGGTAAGTCTGTTGTTTTCTTACAGCTAGATTAAGTTATGTGGTTTTGGTAAGAATACCAAAGAAGTAATGCCGAGTCCTTCTCAGGGCATCATCTCAAGGGTACATGATGATGACATGTCTTATTCTTGGTGATTTTAACCTTGTTCATTTGGTTAAATGTGTATCTGCCAGTTTTCTCCACACTAAAATTACTACTATTTTCCCCTGTCTAGTGAACAAATATCTCAGAAGAGATATTTTGGGATTATGCAAACATCCTGATTCTCTTTAAACTTTCTCCCACTGAATATAGCAAGCATCAGTAGTGTCTCTTGCTTATGTGATTGCTGTTGTGTTTGCCTAATGGTGAGTTGGTATTTCCCTTTCCTTCTACATTTATTAACTGGAATATTGCTGTAAGAAGATATGTTCTTTTTTCTTTGTTTAAAATTTTATTTATTTTAGTGGGGATTCATGGATATTTACTTAATCCCATGTAGTATAACCCAATATTATCATTATTTTATTTTGTGGCTTAAATTGTTTCAGTCAGGAGGAGTTCCTGTTATATTCTACATGTCCCATCCTTTTTTAAGAACTTCCTTATTATTGAGTACCACAGACTCATCTTGGTCATTAAAGTTAGTATAGATGAATGAAGGATGAAAAAGTAGGACCCTTCCTGTGTACCTCCAGCTGGGACACTATGTCTAATTCAGTTCTCAGCTGAGTGGAAGAACAGATGTTTGGATGCCCCGTAGAATCACTCACTTCCACTGCTCTAGGAGTGTCAAGGAAAGCTGGAGAAACTTCTAACCTGAAAACAAAGGAAACTGTGTCTGTGGAAATTGGGAAATTGGCTCGCCCTGAAAGTCCAATTCATGGACTTTCCCCATCTACCAAGCAGCACAAGAGGATGCTTAAGAACATGTGCTGGAACCAGACAATTTGGTCTGAATCCTTATGGTATCTAGTGTGTAACTTCCCTGCGCCTCAGTTTCTCATCAGTAAAAATTTTTGAACAGTCTGTGGAATGTGTCAACATTCAATAACCATCAGCCACAGGAGAGTGGCCTTTCCAGCAGTTAGCTTATCCTACTGAAACCATCCAGCAATCGTTTATTGAACATCTACACATCTGATCTCAAAAGCTAGGCAAGGTCACCTGATTTGTACCTGGATGGGAGAGCCTCCTCACTGTAGCACTGTTGTGAGTCCTGGGGTCTCAGCAGTGAACTAAAGGGGTATCACTGCTCTCACAGACTTTATATCCTCCTGGAATAAAAGTAGTCTAACCATACTAAAGACCACAATACTTTTTTTTTGTTTTTGTTTTTGTTTTTTGGTACTAGGGATTGAACCTAGGCAAGCTCTACCACAGCTACATCCCCAGTCCTTTTTTTTTTTTTTAATTGAGACTGGGTCTTGCTAAGTTGCCCAAATGGCCCCCAATTTGTGATCCTTCTGCCTCTGTACCCGAGTCACTGGAATTACGGTTGTGCACCACCACGCCTGGCTTAGACTGCAATACTTTTTAATGTGGTAGTGGGGATAGGAACAGCATCATTTTTGTCAATCAGTATTTTTGCCATTCATCTTTTCCTGGTAGAGGTATCCATTTCCTCTGGAGACACACCCTCTGTTTTCATGTGAGTCAGGCTTTGGCCAATGAAAGTATTGAATTTTCTTTGCCACAGTGATTGGTTCAGCAAGAAAACATGACCCAATCAGCACTGATGAGACTTTTGCTCCTGGGGTTCCTCATGGTAAGAGCCATGAAACTAAGAGCTGCAGGGATTCTGGGCCCCCATGTGACATTGAAGCAAAGAAGGAAGAGAAGAGTCCTGATGGCCTTGTTCAAGCCCCAGAATTCAGAACAGGCCTGAGGTCTATCCCATACTGCACTTTTCATAACATAAGCCAAAAAATTCCCTTTTACCACTTATTACTGAGAAAGTTCAGAGGTTACTGCAACCCATCAGAAAGCTGACACCTGAGCAGGACACCTAAGCCCTGTTATTGTTCTTAGTACTTAGTGTTGAAGCCAGATTTACAGATAGGTAGTTAGTGTAGTTAGGTAAATCGGGTCTAATATCGAGTAAGATAAATAAAATGGAGGCCATTATAGAGAATGGAGTCCAGGAAACCAGAGTAGCATTTGGGGAAATTGAAGTGTTACTGTCCCCAAGGCCCGGAGCCCATCCTAAGAAAATGTTAATGAAGCAGCTCCCAGCAAACAGGGAGATGCTAATCCAAAAGCCGCCCCAGGCCCTTCCTGCCCAGATTACTCCTTCAGCCCACCTGTCCCCCATCTTTTGGGCCTTCCCACCTGCATTCCATCATTGCAAGATAACGGAAAACAAAGGACAGAAATGTGGGAAAGCTGAAAGAAGACCTTAGCTATAAAAGAGAGAAGACCTCCCTCTTCCACGGATTCCGCCTTTTGGGTCCTCTTCTTCCTCCGGGGTGAAGTCTTTTCTGCTGTCTTTTAATAAAGCTTCCACTTTCTACTCTCCACTTGCCTCTAGTGTTATACTTCAGCATTCAGGGAAGCAAGGATTCAGCGGTAACAGTGTCATGCCTTGTCCTCAAGCATACAACACAAATACACTTGCATGTGCATGTGGGCGCGCGCGCGCGCACCCAACACACACACACACAAACACCCCACCTCCAGCTTCCCGGCTCCCAACTCCCTCAGGAGGAAACCCCTGCCCAGGAACAGGCACAGCCTCTTCAGCATCCTGCATGGGTTATAGCCCTCCCTCCTGCTCATCTGGTTCCCCTCCCAAGAGTCTGCTCAAGCCTCTTCCTCTCAGGCAAGCCTGCTGAATTCCCAATTCTCAGTTTGCCTCTGTGGCCTTGCCTCCTCTCCAGAAGACTTAGAGGCTGATGCCTGGTCTCAGATGGCCAGCAGGAGAATGTTAGCCCCAACCTCCGGAGTCACATTGAGTCTCCCACCCTAGAAGAACCACTTGTAATTATCTATTCTCCTCTCTGGTGTCTTCCTATAACTCCAGGCCTGGGCAGCCTTGGGGCAGACATCACGGATGTTGGAGGACCCACCCCACCCCCCACCCATTCAAAAGCCACATCCTAAAAGCAGACCAGAGAGCCCAAACTCCACTTCCTTTGGGAAGATTCCCAATTCCCTTCTCCGAAATTCTAGGGAATTCGGTTAAACCCCTTAATCACCCATCAACTTTTTTTTTATTGGTTGTTCACAACATTACAAAGCTCTTGACATATCATATTTCATACATTAGATTCAAGTGGGTTATGAACTCCCAATTTTTACCCCAAAACCCATCAACTTATGACATTGCTTGTGCTATTCTCTAACTCATCATCATAAGACTTGCCTGTTTGGACTGTAAGCTATGCACCATGAACCAGTAAACACTGAACAAAGGAACAAGTGGTTGAGGAAATGAAATTTTGAATGAATGGTGAAGTGCAGGAATGAATAAGTGAGATGAGTGAGTGAGTAAACTAAAGAGAAGAGACTGTGATAGGACTGGGGTGGAGTGGCAGAAAGATCAGAAGGCCCGGGAGGGAGGATAAAAGAAAGGAGACAGGTGGGGAGATGAGGCAGCTCCCCTGGCTGAATGGCAGGAGGAAGACAGATGTCCCAGGTCTCTCTGTCTTTTGTTTCCATAAAAAATGAGGTTAGCCCTGGGCTCTTTTATAGATCATTTATTAGCTTTTAAGAACTTGTTATGGTTTGGATATAAAGTGACCAAAGCTCTGTGTTAATGCAGGAATATTCAGAGGTAAAATGATTATGACAGCTGTAACCTAATCAGTCCATCCTAATGTGAATGGACTAAGTGAGTGGTAATTGTAGGTAAATGGATCATGGCTAAAGCAGGTGGTTTACCAGGGGCATACCCTGAAAGAGATGCTCTTCCCTGAAGCCTCTTCCCCTTTTCCTCTCTGCTTCCTGGCTGTGGAGAACAGAGCAGCACTCCTCTGACATCCCCTTCCACCATGATGTTCTGCTTACCTTGGGCCCAGAGCCATGGAATCAGCTGACCTTAGACTGAACCTCTGAAAGCACGAGCCAAAATAAACTTTCCCTCCTCAAAGTTGTTCTTGTCAGGTATTTTGCTCACAGTGGCAAATAACTGACTAACACAAAACTTTTTAAAAAAATGTTTTTAAGGGCTGGGGATGTGGCTCAAGCGGTAGCGCGCTCGCCTGGCATGCGTGCGGCCCGGGTTCGATCCTCAGCACCACATACCAACAAAGATGTTGTATCCGCTGAGAACTAAAATAAATAAATAAATATTTTTAAAAAATGTTTTTAAATACAAGTGACATTTGTCAGGGACATTGCTTTGATGTGGTCAGTCTTGGCAACCGAAGGATCTGCTCTGGTATCCCACTTTGGGTTCTAGGAAAGACAAAGTGGCCATGTCACAGCATTATCTGGAACAGCTTTGGGGTCAGGACCTGGGAGGTCCAGTGAACTTGGGGTGCTTCTCAAAGCCTTTCAGCAAGGATTCCAAGTCCTCTGCAGGTCAGGGCTATAGGGCCTCTCCCCAGATTCCTCATCTCCTTCTCTGCCACTGACTCCCATCTCTGGTTCCACATTGGTATTGCCAGGAGCCCTGTAGGGCCTCAGGCTACCCAAGAGATCTGCAGATGACTACATGGATTTGCAGCTACAAATGAAAAGCCACGTTTTGTTTTGAATGGATTGGGGCTCTGGCAGGAAGGCCTGGAGTTGCAAATCCACCAAGTGAAGGAAGATGCAGATGGGAAGCAGATGTGGGATGTCGAAAGTCCCTGCTCCAGCGCCTAAGGCCCACCTTAGAGAACACACGCCTTCCACTGCAGAAAGCTGATGGGCAGGGCTATGCTCGGACATTGTGGTAGCCCCAACTGAGAGCAGGTCTGCTTAGCTGTCACCCTCTCCTTCTCACCCTCCTTCTCAGGGGCAAAGCATTCCTTCCTTGCCTTCTTAGAGCATGTCTGTTCTCCCTGCCTCTCCCCTCTTCTCTCCTCCCTCTCTCTTCCTCTGTCTCTTTGTCTTCATGTCACTGCCTGTCTTACTGTCTCTCACTCTCAGACATTCTCTAACTCCACGTCTGTCCTCGGTCTCTGCCTCTCCCTTCCTCCCTCTTCCTGGCTCTTTCCCAAGGCCAGTGCCCCTACCCTCCATGCTTGGATAAGTCTGCCAATCAGCTTGAACCCCTGCAGTGAGGAACAGGAAGAACAGGCCAAGGGCAGACAGCAACCCTGGTTCCATGAAGGAAGGCCGTTTCAAGCCAGAGAGGCCTGGCCGGGCTGAGGCCAAGAATTTCTCACTTACCCACAGGGCTGGATATTTAGTCTGAGTTGGGGAGGGCAGGTGGCAACCAGCCTGGAGCTCCCAAGCCTGCAAGAGCCCAGCTTTGCCCCAGCCCTCCCCAGCCTCAGGTCCCATTCAGTGTGACTCCTGGCATGAGCCCAGTCCTCTCCCATACCAGGGAGAGGCATTACAGCTGGGTACTATGGTCACTATTTCCCCCAAGGACACAGGCTCAGGTGAAGGGCAGACGGGACAGGAAGAAGCATATTTTGTATCCTCTACTGCTCTCCAAAGAGCTGAGCAGTCCTCTGCTTTCAGCCCCTGCAGGGCCCCAAACAGCCTCCAAAGGCAAATGTGCTTTTTCTTTGGCTTGTGTATAGTCTAAATACTTTATCCGATCGATAGAGTTTCCCTATTCAGTTGTCTTATTTTCCTTTACAGATCTATCATTCCTAAGTTCTCCCGCAGGACCTTGGGACAATTTGTGGCACATTCCAGGGGCCATCAGCCATCTCACAAATTGATTTTAAAATCATACACAGGCTGTGAATACTACACAACTTTCCAGGGGAACTTGAGGGTCACACCCTCTAAAAAGAGGATGTTGCCATTCCCAGGAGACGGAAATCATTTAGAAGGCTGGCTTCTGAGGATGTGAGTGAGGGTACTGTTGGAAGACAGCTGGAGCTTGTCTCCCTCACATTCTCCAAGTCTTTGCTCAGGGATCAACTTCCCCTCCCAGCAAGCACTCACCCCAGGATATATGGCACCTGTGTCCCCAGCACCAGGCCACACCTAAGGGCATCACTGCAGTACCACATGACAAGGCATTTCTTGCAGAGTCTCAGCTCATGGCTCTGGAATCTTTTAGGCACTGGGCACCTATCACGCATGTGCCTGACACTCTACTAGGCACTGGGAGTAGTGAGCAAACAGATGGGGCCCCTCTACTCAGGAAGGAAACAAACAGGATGCTGAGAGCTGGGAAAACAGTGGGGCACCTAGGAGAGCACCTGCAGATGAGGGGAACCTTGGGCAGGTCACAGCAGCCGTTTGTGAGCTTTAGTTTCTTTACCAATTAAGAGTGGGCCTAGAGGCTGGGGTTGTGGCTCAGTAGTAGGCCACTTGCTTAGCGTGGGTAAGGCACTGGATTCGATCCTCAGCACCACATAAAAATAAATAAAGTCATTGTGTCCATCTATAACTAAAAAAATATATATATTAAAAAAAAGAGTGGGCCAATATCACAGGCCTATTTTGAGGAGTCAGTGATGCCACTGATACAGAGTAACAAGCAGAGATCACATTCTACTGACAGCATCATGCAGCTAAAGCAGTTAGCAGCAGATAAGGCATAGGGACAACAGAGTTCTCAGTGCTCTACCCACACATCTTTGGATACCCAAATTATCTTGGAACACATCTTGGGTTACTTCCCTGAACCCCCACAGGCAGCACCAGCCCGGTGACTCTGGGAGTAGGAGCACAAGTACCTAGTCCCCCACCCCAAATTCCCTAAGGGCTAGGCCACTTTCCCTCTAGCTTGACATTGTATCCTTGCTTGGCCTCTTGCTCCTTCCAGCCTCCTTCCCCCACTCCTGGGAAGATCCCTGAGAAATCACCACTTTCACAAACCCTCCTTACCGGGGCCACTTCTGGACAGCACAACTTAAGACACTGGGAAGTGCCAAGTAAACATTAGGGGGTGTCTCCGAAGCTGTGCAACCCAGTCTTCCTACAGATCTGTCCTCTGGCCATGGCAAGTCCTCCAAAGTTTCTAAGGAATCAGTCACAACACAACAGCCAACTAACTCTGAGGAAGTCTACACTCCCTGTGTTTGCACATGACAAAGGCCGGCACGGCGGGAAGCTGGGAGGATGGCCCCTGGCATATAGTTCTCAGTTCTTAATTCAGGAAATTGTCTGAGCTGCTGGCCTTGAGACTCTGTGTTCTCATTCCAGGGACCTGTCCAGGATACCAAAATATGGCATAAAATTTATATTTAATGATTGCCATCTTTTTCTATTCCTTGGAACCCTAATGGTCATCCTGAAGTTAATCTTTTTTTTGTCCCTCTTCCCACATTCCATCAGAGGGGAAACAGGAGACCTATGTGGAGCAGAGACATACAAGCTGCTGGAAGGGCCAGATCCAGTTGCTGGTCTGGATTATTTTTCTGGATTTTGTGATGTTTATGGTATTTGCCAGCTTTGTAAATTTTGAGATTTGTTATGACTTTTTTCTTTTTCCAAATAAATATTCTCCTTTTTGCCTAATTTTGTATTGTTTTACTTAAAGAGGACTCCTAAAGGCTGGGTATGGTGGTGCATGCCTAAAATCCAAGCCACTAGGGAAGCTGAGGCAAGAGTATCGAAAGTTGAACACCAGCCTGGACCACCCAGTCTCAACATAAACATTTTTTTAAAGGGCTGGGGGTGTAGCTCAGTCGTGGAGTTCTTGCCTAGCATACATGAAGCCCCAGGTTCAATTCCCAACATTGTTAGTGGGGCGCAGATGGAAAACAAAGAGGAATCCCAAAATTATAGAATCTGCAGGCAACAGAAAAGCTCAACATGCTTTGACACCAGTGTTCTGAAGACTTTTTCACAGACTAACTTCTGGCTCCATAAATTTCTTTCTCTTCTTCTATCCTTACACTTCCAGTGTTGATGTGAGAGCAGCTGGTCATGCATCTGGTACTGTACCAGGTGAATCAGCACAGTATGTGATACAAATAGTTATGCAAGCCATTTCTAATCAGGATGCTTAGCAATAAATATATTATACAGCATAAATACATTACACATAACTCAATTTTTCCAACTGAACCAAATGAATATATTTCAGCAGGCTCAAGTGGTCAGTTGAATATATTCCTAATTCAAATTCCTTTAGTCACATCCTCAAATGCCACTCCATCACCGCTTGATATAAAGGAAAGAATAACATAGTAAAAATCAAGATGGAGATCTACTACAGTTTTAAAGAATCTTATAAAATGTATAATCTTGGAATAATATATGATCTTGAGAGTGGCTTGTGCAAGTGAGGGCCTCTAAGACTTGTTAGCTTCTCATGAAATTGTCCTCGTGGGTCTGGACTTGTTGTGAGCTTTGGACAATCACATTTTAAGGTCTGTGGGTTTTAGGGTCATCTCATATGTATAAGAAAGAGCATGGCTCTTTCTTTTCTTTGATGCTCCTTAACCCTAAATCTATGGCAGGAAGACCCTGCAGAATCACCAGACAAGGCTGACAAAGGACAAGAAATGGTGACCATGATCATGGCTGACAGTGAGTTTGGCTTCTGAGGTGGGACTTAATAGTAGGAGGTATCTGTTTTCCATCAGCCCAAGAGCTCCTCTTCTTTTGCATCTTCTTGTTTTAGGTGACCTTCATTTTTAAACTAAAGTTTCTTTTGAAAAACTTCCAGGTTTGACTTTGCTGAATGAAAAGGCAAAGGGATTCAGCTCTGCCCCAGGCAGGCCACAGCCAATGGGAGTGGGAAAGGCAAGGCTGGCATTTATAGGATATTTTGTGATTTGAAAAACATTTTTCACATCCAATCCCTCATCTGAGCATCACACTCCCTCTGCATGGCGCCTATTTTACATGTTGGTAAAAGACAAAATATTTGCCCAGTGTGATGGTGCATGCCTCTAAATCCCAGCAGCTTGGGAGGCTGAGGCAGGAAGATTGTGAGTTCAAAGCCAGCCTCAGCAATTTAGCGAGGTTCTAAGGAACTCAGTGAGACCCTTTCTCTAAATAAAATACAAAAAAGGGCTGCGGGTGTAGCTCAGTGGTAGAGCATTTGCCTAGTATGTACAAGGTCCTAGGTTCCCATCTACAGCATTGTCAAAAAAAGTAATAATAGTAACACCTACTCCTGTTTGTAAAGGTTAATATGCCAAACACAGTGGTAACACTTTTCACAAAATTATCTTCCTTAATTCTCACATCCTCTAACATGAGCTGGACTGGAAGATTAAGGAGGTTGGAAATGCCAAGACAGAAAGATTCCTTGTGCAGGGCACAACATAAGCAAAGAAAGCAAGGCAGGCATGAGCTGAGCTTGTTCAAACTACATTCACTTGGGCCTGGGGCTGTAGCTCAGTGGTAGAGCACTTGCCTACCATGTATGAGGCACTGGGTTCAATTCTCAAAAGGTCCATTGAGAAATATATATATATATATATATATATATATATATATATATATATTTTTTTTTTTTTTTTTTTTTTTTTTTAAGAAAAAAAAAACTACATTTACTGACACCCTGTTCTTGGGTGCCTGGTCCTATCAGGTAGGCCTCCTAAGACTCCTTGCCAGCATATCTCTCTGAGAAGGGCTGCTCCCATATTCAGTGGACTCTGGAGACAACAGCTGGAAGAGGCCTGTAGCCTGTCACTACCCATACGATTTCTTCTCTGCCTGCCAGGGTGAGCTGGTATGTCACGAAGGCTCCCATATTTCCAGCCAAGTGATGGGATTGGCTCCCACTCTTCAGCTTTGAAGTAGAGCTCCCAACAGCCCAAGGGCTTGGTCAGCCTTTGCTCTTTAGTTCTTCTTCCATTTCCCACCAGGGGCCTGGAGCTGGGTAATGACCTAAGGAGCCTCCCTGGTTTGTTGGGAGTTGGGACACAAAGGAGAACCTCCTGGGAGGTGGGAGCTGGAAAGCGCTAGCTCTGCTCTGAATGGGCAGCAGAAACCTTAAAAGGCACAGGGTGCCCGGACAAGTTGAAGTGCCTACCAGACTGATTTCCTGGACCAGAAGTCAGAGGTCTGCACCCCGTCTGTCTCCCGGATTGGAGGGATGAATGGAACATTGGCAGCTCTTACAAGAATTCTCTGAACTTAACTGTGTGGTCCTCAAATCTCCTCCTTTGAGCTTGTGTCAAAGGAGGTGCTGGAGCCAACCTGACACCTAGATTCATCCACTGGGCACGTTAACCTTGGGCAAATTAGTTCTTTGTGCCTCAGTCTCCTTATCTGTAATATGGGAATACTGACTTTAGCTTATAGATTGACGTGAAGATGAAATAACTTAGGCCACATGCTTAGAATAGGGCCTCGCTAAGCAATGTATTAGATGTCAGCTCTTATTATTGCAAAGTTTCTGAGATTACTCATTTAGGCTCACCAGTGTTTTCCTTTGGGTTGTTTTCTGTTACTTAAACTGGATTGAATTTCAGGACAAGTGCTGGAAAAAGTTCTCATGAGACCTGGGAGGGTACTACTACTAACTGCCAGCACTTCTTGCTGCTTCCTTCCCAGCCACCCCGTTGGAGGCTGGTTTCACTGCCCAGACTGTGTCTGCTGCAGTTCATGTGCAGCTGCTAACTGGGAAGAGGTGTTTAATATTTCATTAGCACCTCCGCTGCTTCTTATGAGGCTGATCACTTCAGCTTTCCCTCTGGACTCTAAGCTGCCTTGGAAAAGTAGTTCCTGTGATGGCCCAGAGACTTCCCCAGCTGGTCCCAATCCCTGTCAGATCTCTCCCTTTTTACCCAGAAAGTGAAACAACTTGCTGGCTAGATTTTGGTGATATATATGTGTGTATTTTTTAAAATAGGCCAGATCCTTACTCTTCTGAGCATCTAAAACCAAATCTTCATACAACTTCTCCAGAGCCGTTGCCTCTTCTCCCCACCCCGCACCTGCAGAACTGCCCTCATGCTTGCCATCCATGCTCTGTAAGGAATTAGGCTTGGGAAGGCAAGAACCCAAATTTGAAGCAGATGTTTGGGATGATGAGTGAGGCTGGGGTGGAGACAATAGGAAGGATGTGGACCCTGCTAGAACTGCTCGTTGGTCTGACCTATTGCCAAGGCTGAGAAAAATAGAGTGAGTGTTCCTGGTTAAATACCCAGCTATTCCTCTTGCCAGACTTTCCCGAGCCTCAGTCCTCAGAGACTGGCTCTGCTTCCAAAATTCTCCACATCTTTGTGCCAACCCCTATCTTGGCCCACTTCTCCTGCTGCACAGAGCCCCCAAGCCCAGCCTTATCCCTGAAAGTCAGGACTGGAATTCTGCTTTTTTATCCTCTCCATAGCTATTTCACAGTAATGTTTTTCAAGCCAAAACTCAAGATATGGTCTGACAAAAGAGATTTGCGCTGATTCCGGGTGTGAGATACTGTCTGGAAGTCACAGCATGGATGCCAATAGTATTTTCAAGGTTTTGGGGAGATAATAGGTCAGAGTTGAAATCAAAACCATTGTAGAATCTGCAGATGGATGGCCACTGAGCACCCCCACTCTGGACATCTCCAGAGCTGTACACGTGAACCTGACGGGATCTGACACATCTGTCTACCTTGAGTAGGACATCAAGTCCAGAGAGAAATACTCAAGTTTAATTTCATTACTTTGACTTTCTGAGACAAAAGTTGACATTATGATGAAAGGTTTCACAGGAAAATCCCTTTGGGAAAGGAAGCCTACAGAAAGCCGGTTTTACTGAGGCATGGACCTGACTGACAGAAGGCCAATCCAGCCACAATCCAGCTCAGTTTAAAGAACCAACTGTCAGGACTGCTCAAATTCCAGAGAGAACAGGCATCAACTGCAGCACATGGCAGAATGATAACCAGGGACTCTGGCTACCTGAGTTTGGCCAATGTGAAGGAAACTGGAATGAAGCCGAGTATTTCTACCCACAGTGGTTACAAACCAACATCAGAGCTGTTCAGAGACTTGTCTCTTCGTGTCTTTGCATTCATTGGAAATGGCATTACTTTGTCTATCCTCTGCCATCCTGATTATCCTGACATAGTACAGACCCTTCTGATTGTTGTTAAGATGCCTCCCTCTCCCCATCCACTCTAGATTTTAATTTCATTAAGTGAACTGCAGGCAAGTGGCCAGTTCCCCACTGCCAAAATCAACACCTCAGGTTTGGGAGAGCAGGTTAAGGAGAGTGTGGCCCTAAGATCACTGAGTTCCCTTTATTTGGCCCATCCCAGCGGTGGCTTGGGTGACAGCCTATTGATGGCGCAATGAGGACTTGCTCCTTGGATCTGTTTGGAATCCATCTTTATCAGGGTTTGTTCTTCTCTGTAAGTCAACAGGGAGAGTAATGTCCCATCTTTTGTGAAAGGAGCTAAACAAATTTTACTTGCAGCTATTACTCTGTAATATAGGATTTCCCAAATGCATAAATAGAAACGTTCCCCACCTTAAAGTAAACAGGAACGGGCTGGGGTTATGACTCAGCAGTTGAGCGCTCATCTAGCACGTGCGAGATGCTAGGTTTGATCCTAAACACCACATAAAAATGAAAAAAATAAAGGTATTGTATCCAACTACAACTAAAAAAAATATTAAAAAAAAACAAAACAGGAATAAGAGAAACTACAGGGGGAGAGTGGTGATGAGCTCAAAACCCCAAACCTCAGGGAAATGGAGTTTATGTGTCTACCTCCCCACACAAAACTCTGAGGTGCTCAGAAACAAGGACCCCTTTTTATCTTATGTTTCCTTCGTTCCCTACCCAGTGTTCCATACACAGGAAATGTCTGGAAAGATGCACAGAATTAAAGGAAAAAGAGAAGCCAGAGACGGAACAGAGACACTAGATTTGGGGGATAAGGGGTTCACTTATAGGAAATGAAACGAAAACTTGGATTAGACCTAGGACTAATCCAAGTTTTCATTTAGAGAAGACTTAGCACAAAATGATGACACACACATAATCTTCCTCTTACACAATAACACAACTATTTGTTTTCAACACAGAAATCTTCAAACTGGCTTGCATATATCCCTGGCTGCTAATGGGCAAACAGAGGAATGTCTTGGCAGCTCCTCTAAGTGGGGGTTCTGGAGAGAGAGGAAACATAGTTGGTCAGACAGATTCCTTCATGTGCAAATCCTTACTACAGGTGAAGTGGGGGTTGGAGAAGCAGTGACTTCCTCTTAGAGATGTAGAGAAACCCTTCACCATAAGATATTATGCTTGTAGTTTCAATAGAATCAGTCTTATTTTGGGTATCTCCTTTAGCTCTGGCAATCTTGGAAATGTTTACTTCCTCAGAGATGCTCATCAGGAATTTGGCCTTTGTCAAAAGATGCTGTTCTGTGTTTCATATAAAGAAAGATGGGGACAAAAGACATATTCAAATGAGTCTTTCTCTGCAGACTTAGTTACATGAGATAAACATCAGGGTATTGTGTTAGCATGTCTGACCTCATTCTAATTATCCCATTTGCATGCAACATATGGATTTTCCACCGAAGTAAAAAAATTAAAATTTCAGGACCTTTTCCCCATTATATCCTCAAGAGTGTCTTGGGTTCATTTAAAATTGGAAGTTTCTTCATTCAAGTTATTAACTAGTATTCTATGAAACTTTCTTCATGCAAGGTTTTAAAGTTACTACTAATAGCTGCACCTCTTAAAAGCTATCTGAGGCCTTCTCCTCATCAATCCCAAATCCCTAAGTGACTGAGAAGTAAACCAAGGTATAAAGTGTTCATCTGTCACATTCAGCATCAAGGGAATGTGAGGCAGAGGCAGCAAGCTCTGGTGGCCCAGTGCCTGGGTTCTTTTGTAGTCTAAACTAATCCACTAGAGACAAACCAGAAATGTAGAGTTTGAGCTTGACATGAAACAGACCTATGCCCAAATACACTCTACCACTGAGTAAAGATGCCTTGGCAGTTTTTTATCCTCTCTGTGCCTCAACTGTCTTGTGTAAAATGGAGAAGATCTACCTAGCAAGGTCATTGTGACTATTAGACAATACATATTAAAGTTCCTGATATACAGGAGAGCTAATTAACAACAAAAAGGTAGCTATTACCATAATTCAGTACTCAGGCAAGTTAAGGAAAGTCAAGGGTTACTGAAATACCTCCCCCAATTATTTGGTCAGATGTCTGACACTGCGCAGGATTCATCAGTTCGCTTGCTCCACTAGGGTCCCCAAGTTGCCTACCACATGACAGGTTTTGAGATGAAGTCTCAAATACCTCCTCTGGCCTTTAGAGAGTAACAAGGAAGGAGAGAAGCCTCTTATGATTTGGGTCTTCTTCATAGATGTTTGGGCTAGGTGTCTTGAATACCTATTCTCTTTGGCCTGTCACCACCCTCTTGACTCCCATACCAGTCATTCACACTAAGCACCTTAAACTGCCCCTAGATTCACATAAACTCCTGCTGTGGAAATTATACTAGAGTTCTGAGCCATGGAATCATAAAGACTATATATTGGAAGTTTTTTTTCATAGAGCTCCATACTATTAGTTTTCATATTTAGTTAATAGTATCATTTTTATAGGTTAGAAAACTGATATGAAAAGAAGGTTGCCTTGATGGGGGTAGGAAAGATGGTAGACTGAGACGGATATCATTTCCCTAGGTACATGTATGAAGACACGAATGGTGTGACTCTACTTTGCGTACAGAGAAATGAAAAATTGTGCTCTATTTGTGTACTATTAACTGAAATGCATTCTGCTGTCATGTATAACAAATTAGAACAAATAAATAAACAAACTTTAAAAAGAAATAAAGGTTTGCCTTGGCCAAGATTGAACTTTTGAGTTGAGTATGTCAATAAGTAAATCAGTGGAAGTGTAACTGATGTGACTCTGCAATCTGTATTCGGGGTAAAAATGGAAGTTCATAACCCACTTGAAACAAAGTGTGAAATATGATATATCAAGAACTATGTAATGTTTTGAACAACCAATTAAAAAAAAATAAAAATATAAATCCAGATGTAGTGGTGCACACCTGTAATCCTAGAGACCTGAGACGCTGAGGTAGGAGGATCACAAGTTTAAAGCCAGTCTCAGCAATTGAGACCCTGTCTCCAAAAAAAAGAGGTTGGGGTAAAGCACCCCTGAGTTCTAGCCCCAGTACAAATCAGTCAGTCAGTCCATGACTTTCTATGCTGTGAAGGTCCCATTCTGCACTTGATGCAAAAGTATCCAAGGGTATCTTTGAGGAAAAATCAAATGACACAAGATGCCTACGCTACAGGGGTTCTAGAGGCTCAGGGGCCCTAGTGTCAGAAATAGGACATAAAGTTTATATCTCTAACTCCTTGTGTAATCCAAGGTGGACTTCTTTCTAGCGATCCCTAAGAGATGAAGTTGGAGACCCTGCTCACTCAGAAATTTGCCTGGTTTGTCAGCCAAACCTGGTCTAAGGCACTCATGGCCATCAAAGACTACAGAGGCCATAGTGGCCTACTTATTGGATGCTCCAAGGAAGTGGCAGCCACACACAGATTCATCCTAGATAAATTTTCATTTCCCTAAAGAAAGGCTACAAGAGGAATCAAATGATTAGATATGCTGGGTACACCTGTAATCCCAGAGACCTGGGTGGCTGAGGCAAGAGGATCTTAAGTTTGAGGCCAGCCTCAGCAACTCAGCAAGGCCCTGTCTCAAAAAAAAAAAAAAAAAAAAAGGGTCAAGGTAAAGCACCCCTGGGTTCAACCCCTAGTAGTGGGAAAGAAAAATGGATGCTCTGGTGCTCTGGTTCGGTACCTTCCCTCAGAGGTATCGATATTTAAAAAGCTGCTGCAGCTGGCTGGTATAAACAAGCCAAAGCTACACCGACAAAATAGAGGCTCAAGCCACCTCTGACATGGTATCAAAAAACCTACAACTATCATCTCTTGATTTCTCAAAGAAACTGTCTTCCACATCTCCTTACCAGGGACTCAGATCATCTTTAGAGGCCATATCTGGGTTTACTATGGAGAAATGGGTCCCTGCTATAACTACAAAATAATCTTATATAAGTATAAGCAAAATTAAACTAAACCTGGATGAGGTGTGTGTGTGATACTCCTAACAAAGCATATGCCAGCTCTAGGCAGCATCACTTAGACAAGGTCATCAGAATGCTCCCACCCCCACAGATCTCTACATTATCTCCTTGAATTCTAAACAGAAGCTAAAAAGCAAAACCAAAAACTAAGCTCTTCAATAATTTTGGTTTGCTTTTCTGACATGTGCACAATATTTAGTAGTGAGTCAGAAATACTAGCCCATTCCATAATTATTTGAACAAGTTAGTGCTGAGTAATTTTCAATACTATTACACCTCAATGATGACACTCAAGGATGTCCTACTAACCACCAGAATCACTATCATGTTAGACCAGTCCACAAAACCTATTTGGGGGGGGGGGGCATAAATACAAAGGAGTATCTGAAGAAAAATTTTTACAAAGAACTGGTAGTCTTAGAATATGATTAACCTGGTTCAATATCAGGAATCTGGACTAGATTCTCAAGGGGCAAAGATGGCCTTCTAAAACCAATAGTAAGGGGCTGGGGATACAGTTCAGTTGGTAGAATGCCTGCCTCACTGCACAAGGCCCTGGGTTCAGTCCCCAACACCATTTAAAAAAAAAAAAAGTAAAACCAATTGTAAGGTTTAATTATTACTGAGAAATTGGCCTTGGTTAGTATCTTATCAAGAGACTTAATTGGCTCTTTTTCCCCTCACCCTATGACTTTTGGGACAGGCTGTTTAAAAGGGCACTGGTGAAATAATTTTCATGTAAGTCAGGATAATCACTCCTTCTAGAGGGTCAGGATGAGACTGTGCTCTGTAATACTGCAATGTTTCTTCTTGACCTAGATGGTAGTTATATTTTATAATTACTTTAAATTGCATATGCTTAGCTAGGCACAGTAGTGCACGCCTGTAGTCCCAGTGACTCAGAAGCCTGAGGTAGGAGGATCACGAGTTCAAGATCAGCCTAAGCAAATTAGCAAGGCCCTAAGCAACTTAGTGAGACCCCATCTTAAAATAAAAAAATAGGGGCTGGAAATATGGCTCAGTAGTAATGAGTTCCAGCTCAAAAGTTTTAAAAATTATTCATTTTTTAATAAACGTATTACCAGATAACTGGAACTGGTCTATTATGCTCATGGATCTCAATGAAACCAAAGTAGAGGTAAGAAGTTTTGGGGTTCAAGCCACCTGCTAGAGAGCCTCTACTGGTGCTAAGAAGTGTGGCTAGACAGAGGCCCAAGAGCGCAATTTGCAATGGCTCAGAGGCGATGGTGTACAAGAAGCTAAGGCTGGTATTTATTGGGTTGATTCAAGAACAATCCAAACCTCCAATCTTAAGAATGACTCCATGATAGGCCGAAATCACTCAGACACGAACCTTCACAGTGACCTATTCAAAGCCAGAAAAGCAGTAAGTGTAAAAGATGTAGGACTATAAATAACTGAAAATATAAAGTTAGGATAAAACTTTGTCTTTCAAGACAAATCATTCAAGGAGCTCAATGAGGTGGAAGAATGCACTCAAATGGATTAGATTTCAAGCTAAGATTCCAATTCATAGATCTGGGGGGTGAAAACAATCTGTACTCTAAAGGGGGGAAACAAAAATTCTAAAAGGGATTGTTTTGATTTCCAGATTGGGAATGTACAAGATTACTACCCCAAGAAAACTGGGTTCCTAAATTTTTCTTTCTAGGCTCAAATCAGAGGTCTGGTTTTATCTCTTCCAAGCTTACTTTGGTTGGAGAACTAGTATCACTTGTTACTCACAAATTTTTAGGAGCAATAGTCTTGTTTTCTAAACCCAAATCCCTTATGGGAAGGTAACAGGGATAGTGGAAAATAAATGTTAAGATATGAAAATCAGCCTGGGAATAAAGCTCAGTTGGTAGAGTGCTTGCCTTGAATGCACAAGGCCCTGGGTTTGATCCCCAGCACCACCAAAAAAAAAAAACAAAAACAAAAAAAATCAGAAAGCTCCAACAACAAATTCATGTTTGGAGATTGATAACAGACATCCACTGCTTCTGCAGAACTGGATTCTTCTTCAGCTGCTGACTACAAATACTTGTCCCACTGGATGGCAGTATGAGAGAATAAACAGGGTGGCCCTGCCTGGCCCTATGGACAGGTACCAGGGAAGGGTGAAAGAACAAGCTGCAAGACGGGCCAGGGTTCTAGGTGCACATTCTACCCTGAGCCTACTGCTTCCTGCTTTCAGGGAAATGCAAAATCATGTGTAAATGTTTTTCCTTCTCCATCTTCTAGTTTAATCCCTGAATCTCCACCAAAAGTAGTCACTTGCTCCTTCGTTCTTCTTTTAGACATTTATTTAATGTACAAAATATTTACATCACTACCAGCAAATGTCTGGCCCTTTCACCTGGCCTGACAAATGGGCAGCAAGGATTGGTCTCTGTTAAATTTCTGAAACCATGTGGACACTCCCTGTGCTCACTTGAGGCCTGGTCTCCTTCAAGGACACTAAAAGGCCAGGGGGGTAGCTGGCCTCAAGCAGCTAGGCTACCAGGGCATAAACAAAAGAAATGATCAAAATAAGAAACATGAATAGAAAATTGCCCCCCAAATAACACACTATTACTTCTCTCCAGCATATTGTACCTTTCCCCTGATATTGGCTAATATCAAAGCAGGTATAGGGGGAAAAAAAAAAAAAAAAGCAAAAGTGCTTTTAAACATAATTAGAAGGGGAAGTAGGGGAAGATAAAATTGGAGGAATAGAAAACCACAACAGTACCAAAGGATTTTGTGAAACAAAGACTCTGGTACCTATGAACCACCACAGGGGATGTAGCAGCCCAAGTTGGGCTGCAATGGTGCTTGGGATATTCCGAAAAAGTGCTATGACTAGAGCTTAAAACAACAGATCTAGCCAAGAAAATTAACTCAATCCCCAGAATCAGTCTCTGGAGGGCTGCTGGAGGGGAGAATGAAGAATCCAGAAGAGGAAAACTGCCCAAAGCAGCAAAAGTCCACATGCCTCAGCTGGAAACCCCCATTTGGGCCCAAGGGTGACAGGGTGATGACTAAACTTTCCTGAACATATCCCATGGGAAAAGTATGGACGAGCAGCAGCACCTTGTCCTGGTCCCTGAGGAGAGCAGTGACCATGTGGCATGGAGAATCTTGGGGTGACGAGGTCCTGATGCCATATCCTGGACCCCAAGGATGAGTGAGGTCAGCACCCATGCCAAGAAAGGACAAATGATGCCTGCAGAGGAGTGAGGTCAGGCGGGAACTGCAGCAGCTCAGGAGGGCTTGTTCCTCATCCCTGGGAACAGGAGGGCTCAGACGGTTTCTAGGAGGCCAAGGCATTGCCACAAGTCCTGCCTTGTCTCAGGAGTCTGTGTACTTGCTGGTTTTGGCAATAAAGATGGCTTGTAATATTCTGAGGTGAGTGCCCCCATCAGGAATGGCAGCTTGAAGCAAAGCCTTCTTAAAAACTGAAATTTGGGAAGTTGATGTGACTTTGAGCCTTAAAATTGTTTGCATTCAAACAGTAATGAAAATGGATGTTGTCATCTTCCAAGAGACAGTGGCAGGTTCTCTTCAATCATCACTCAACAGTAGTATAGAGCTTCCTCCCTCCTTGGTTCCCTTTCCTGGTAACTGATGGAGTGAAGGGTAGGACCTGGGATGGTGTATACTAGGTGTTTACTGTCTCATCTCCTCCAGATCTGTCCCCAGTAGCCTGACCCCAGCAATCTGTGATCATTGTTCCCTTGCCTCAGTGCTGTCAGAGAACACCAAGCAGAGAAAATGAGAGATTGCTGGCATATATTCTTACTATCCTTGTCGTTTGCTACCAAATCTTCTTCAGCAGAACACTAAAGATTCCCCACCTCTTTAACATAGCATGTAACTTAGAAGCCAGGAGGTAGGCCTAGTCATATCTCAGTGCAAAGAACAAACTAAGGGAAAGGCATCAGTAGTCTTTAAGCCAACATGCACCTAGATATGTCCCTCACCATAAGGGAGAATCACACCAAGCACTGGAGGCTAAGCCCAGCTATCCTTCACATTCTTCGGTCTGACTGCTTGTTTCACTGGCTCAAATTCAGGACAGAATTCTTTGTAGATTACTGATCACTTCTAAAATTGCCTGCAGGAAAAGTGCCTTTTTCAGTTCTGACATCACACACACACAAAAAAATCATTCTTTTTCCACTATCAGTCCTCAGCAGAGGTAATCTGGTGCCTTTGCCTATGCCTGCCAATGTGCAGGAGGACAAAATTAAGGAACCTAAGGATCGTGGGCCACATTCTATCTGTGCTTGTCCTGGCTGTTGGCAAGCAGAGGATCATCCCACCCAGGAGAAGGACTCCTGTATCAGTCTGGTCCAGTAGTGAGGGTCAAAGAGGGCACCTCACAGGAGCATCAGCAAAGAAGCTGGAGTGAGACAAGACTTAAGGCTCTCCACACACCAGTTTCCCAACAAAGCTGAGCCTATGTGTTATCTCCCCCAGCCACTGAGGCAGATACAGCTACTGAGGTCTTCAAAGGACCAAACAAGAGGAAGCAGCATGGTCCTCTTCTCGTGACTTACCAGAGAACTCAGATTAGGTACCGTGTCAAAGTGGCCTATGGGAAGGGGGAAAGGGGGAGAACAAGGCTTGTGGTAACAAAATACTCCAGACACAGGGAAGCATGCGGCATCTTCTGGTTGATGGTTATGTGTGTTAGGATCAGCGGTTATGTCTGTAACATGTGCTCAAATGCTCCATAGAGCATGGGAGCCAAGTAGATTGCAGGAGAGTGGTCAGAGCATGCCAAAGCCTTCACAACCCTCGCTGATGGCCAGTTGCAGCATCTTGTGCACCTCTTCATACGAGTCATATGTAGGGAGGCACAGCTGGTTAAAACTGGAAAGGAAGAGAAGTGATTGACTCACACAACCAAAAACACTGGCAAGGACTGAAAAGATAAATCCCAACCAGGGCGTACACAGGGCAAGTCAGATACCTACCATGTGTGTGCAGTAGGTAGTGTGCTGTGGGTTGGAGCAGCAATAATCTGAAATGAGGGACAGAGGGCAGCAAAGCCTCCAGGTGGTAGCTGAGAAGAGCCTGTGGTGAACTGAAGTAGTCGAGCCAACTCCTCCTGGGTCAGACTGGAAACCACAGTCCAAAACCACTTCATGACCTGGCAGGGAGAGTACAAGACTGGAATTACATATGGTACACAGTCTAAGATTTGATATTTGAGGAAAGGAAAAGATAACCCTGAAGTAGGGCTGTGTCTGAGTTTACAGTTCTATAAGGAAACTGGTAAGAGATGCCAGAGTTGGCAACCTCTGTAGGAACATTGTAAAATGATCAGGAAGGTAATCACTGATTGCTTGGTTCTACTCCTTTGCATTTCCAAATTACTGCTTAAGTGGCAGTCAGCATTCCAGCCCTTAAGAACCAGGGCTCCTTTCTGCCTGGACATCTAACTGTCTGTCCTATATATCATTTCTTCCCAGTCAACATGTCTAACACTTTAACTCTTCTACTTCTTTCTTCTAAAATTTCTTCCTTACAACATGGCACAAAATCCAACTGAAGGAGTTTGGCCCACTTACCTTTTCTCTGAAATGCCATGAACCACCAACAACTACTGCATGGGCTTTGAAGTCAGAAACACTGATGTCTCCGGTCCCACACATCAGCAGCTACAGAAAGATGATCGGGTGTTAAGAAGGACAAAGGCCCACTACACAGTCAAAATTATTTATTAACACACAAATACTGGATTAAAAAAACACCAGGAGAAAGACAGAGGTGAGGTCACAATGCCAGAATACTGTCTGTGATCCTACTCCAGAACTACTGAATGAGAATCTCTAAACTATGCACTTACATAATTTGACATAGTCTGCCCTGGACTTAGCCTAGGAATATAAGAGAGTAAAAACAAGTCCTTCCCCTTTGATGAAGATCACTAGCCCCCTTTATCAATCTATCAAATGGTCTTTCCTTTTTCTCAGGATTTAGCCTCCATTTTTTAATTTGTTTTGGTTTCTGATGGTACTAGGGATTGAACCCAGGGAATCTCCACTACTAAGCTACATTCCCAGCTCCCTGCTTTTTTTTTTTTTTTTTTTTCCAATTTTAACTTTGAGACAAGATCTTGTTGCCCATACTGGTTTCACACTTGTGTTCCTGCAGTCTCAGTCTCTTGAGTCACTGGGATTATAGGCATCCAGCACTGTACTTGGCTCCATCCTTTTGTGGCCTGAACTCTTACTACATTCCCTTAGGTCCTGCTTCTGCTTGATCATATAAATTTAAAAGTATGCCAAAAAATGAGAACATTAATGACATCAGAACCCTAAACATCTTGTTGATGTCCTAATTTGGTTCAGGATCCAGCGAGTTACTTAGCAGACTGTAAGTATTCATCCAACATCTATAAAGAATGATACATCCTAATCATGAGGCAAGAAAAGCCCAAGGAGCCCTGGCTCCTTCAAAAAGAACTTATTAAATAAACGAGTGGCTAAGAATAGGAAGAGACCATGTCCTTCCTTTCTACTCACTTTTACACGCTGTTACAAGAGCTTTGCTTCATGATAAAACAAAATATACTAGGAGTTATTCCTCAATACCAAAATAACAGTACTTGGTGACAAGTCTATCAGAAACTTTAAGGTGAGACACAAAGAATTCACTTCATTTCCTTTTTTGGTAGCAGGGGTTGAATCCATGAGTGTCGTGCCCAGCCCCTTTTTAAAATTTTTTGAGACAGTGTCTAAGTTGCTGAGGCTGGCCTTGAACTTGGGATCCTCCTGTCTCAGCCTCCGGAGTCACTGGAATTATAGGGTGTGCCACATGCCCAACTAAGAATTCCTTTTGTATGGTTTCCATATGTGAAGGCACAAAAGGTGAGGAAAACTGCAGAAGACTTTGATTCTTGTTCTCAAAGACAGTTCAGTTAATAAGAATTATGCAAGATCACCTGAAACTACATTTCTTTCCCCATTTTAAAAGAACTTCCTCCCGGGCCTGGGATTGTGGCTCAGCAGTAGAACTGGGTTCGATCCTCAGCACCACATAAAAAGAAATAAGTAAAATAAAGATATTGTGTCCAACTACAACTAAAAAATAAATATCTAAAAAATAAATAAATAAAAGAACTTCCTCCTTTCAAGAACAGTTTGTAGAAATATACTCCTCATAAAAGCTATGGAAAGTTAAAACCAAAAATTTGCACTCTATGTGTCATCTGTGAGCAGCAAATAAAGACAAACTGATTTGGGGAGCATACCTGATATGGGCTTTAATTTGGCTAACTGTAAAAATGGTATTTACTATCTTATAGCCATATTTTCTTGCTATAGAATTTGATATAAGAATATATTTTCTATTATATGTAAAAATAAATACAATGTTCTGGTACAAATCTTTGAAATACAACCATATTTCTGGTTTGCCTTCTTCACTGGGACTGGGACTTTATCTCACATTGATTGCTATCTCCCCAGTACTCAAAAATACATGGCATAGAGGAAGCACTCAATAAATACCTAACAAATACATTCTATTATCCCTTAAATGTCCCTGAAAAATTTTATGAAGACTTTATATGATACTAACATTATTCAATTATTCAAATTAACCAATATCAATATTTGATAAATATTAATCATTACTCTTCAAAAATAATTAACTATTTACTGCTTTCTGATTTTCACATTTAGATTTTTAAAAAGTTGGAGAAGGGGTCAATGAATGGAAGAGTGATAAAAGTGTGCCCAACTCTTGTATATAAGGGCTTCCTTGCTGCACCTCATAACGGGAGGTGCCGCACACTGGTTCCTACAGGCATGCTCTCTGTAACAGGGGTTTGAATTATAAGCACTTACCTCGAGCTCATTCTCATCAAAAATGGCCAACAGGTTCTCAGGTACTAACTCATTCAAGCCTGAAACAAATATGCCAAGTTAAAGCCACACCAAGGATACAGACATTTTAAACTCAAGGCCAACAGAAAATAGGAGCCTACCTTTTAGGAAATGTTCCACCTCCTCTTTCACTTGACTGGCCAGTCGATATTGGGCCAGCAAGTTTAAATAGAAGATTTTATTTGCATTGGTGACTGGGGTTTGAGCTCCACCTGTCATGAGTTCTACAACCTGAAATAGGAAGCAAAAGATAAGGAGAGGCTGTGGATGTTAGATTACAAGGTGCTACGTGCCTGGTATGTTTCATACACATAAAACCCTTGAACTCTATCAGCACAACCCTTGAACTCTATCAACCACAAGTTTCCACTGTGTTTTCAGCTTTTTAACACACTTGCTTTCACTTCACATGACTAAGCTTCAAGGCTTCTACTACTGCTGCCATATTCTACCATCTACTATTTCTGAAGTGGGTGTCTGGGTGAGGTCTTCTCTGACCCAGTCAGGTAGTGGTCATGCAACAGGAAGATATTAAGGTTTCTTATTACTAAATTTTAATCTGTCATCTAAAATTAAACCACTACAGACCTCTTCTCAAAGAAATCCTTTTATGTCTCAGAAATTTTAAGATGGGGATAGTTGATTCCACAAGTTCTCCAAAGTGAATTAGTGTAAAGTGCCAGTTTGAACCTTAGAGATCCTGGATTCTAATCCCAGTCCTGATGCTATCTTGCTACATAACTTCAGTCACTTAACTATTTGGACCCCTGTTTTCCTCATATGCAAAGAAAAACTCAAATAAACTTAGATGATTCTCAAACAGAACTTGTATCCTTCAATAAACAACTTTAAAAGGCACTTAAAGAATCCTTGAGGTACAGTTTAAAATTACCACTCTGGAAAATTTGTATATTGTATATAGCATATACATATACATATATTTTATATATATATATATATATATATATATATACACACACACACACACACACTATACATACTATATATATATACACTATATATGTGTTAATATATATGTGTGTGTGTGTGTATATATATATATTCATAGATAAATGAAAGTCTCAATTTAGTTATAACATCAGATTTTAAGATCCTGATGACATCATGCTGCCTCATAATTTTAAAGATGCTTTTAAAAAAATACCTTTATTTTATGTACATATGAATGTACATACGTAGTACTGAGAAGCAAACCCAGTGCCTCACACACATGCTAGACAAGCGCTCTACTACTAAACCACAACTCCAGCCTGCTATCTCATTTAATGTAAACCTTAAATCTTAACCATTTATTTCTTAGGCTACTAGATAGAAGTGCTTACTCACAGAATAGAAATATCACAAAATAACAGAAACTCACACAAAATAATAGAAAAAAATTCTACATTTTCCTAGAAGTAGTATTGCTGCATCATAAGGTATCAGAGTTTAGCTTATTAGATAATTTCAGTTTTTTTAAATGCCTGTGCCAATTTATATTCATATATAAGAGTTCCTGTTGCTTACATTCTCACCAATGCCTGGTATTATCTTTTTCATTGATTGTATAATATATGTAATTTGGATTTGGTTTTGGTTTTTTAAAATACATATATATATTTTTTAGTTGTAGTTGGACACAATTCTCCTACTTTATTTATTCATTTTTTTAATGTAGTGCTGAGGATTGAACCCAGTGCCTCGCATACGCCAGGGAAGTGCTCTACGACTGAACCACAACCCCAGCCCCTATAATTTGGTTTTATCTATAATTTTCTGATTACCAGCAAAGTTTAATAAGTTTTTTTACATATTTATTTCTATTTGTACATCCTCTTTGAGAATTCATGTTATTTTACCCATTTTAAATGTAGCATTTGTTCACGTTTTTCTGATTTTTTTAAAGTTTTAAAAATCAGTAAAATATATACTCCCATTTCAATGTTCCATCCTCATCATGATGTTACATTCTAAGAAATCTATCATGAACTGAAAGTTAAAAAAAAGAAAGAAATTTCTACATTTTTAATCCATAAGAATCCCTGATGTGTGTGGAGTAACATGCCTTTCCTACCATGCTGTCCCTTGGGCCTGAAGACCATAATTCAGTATTTTACTGACCCTAGTTTTCTTGTTATGCTGGCTCAGGAAGTCAGGCTCTGATCCCATATGTACAAAGGGTTACGTGTGTACAAAGCGTTACATTCCCACAATATTCAGAAAGGATATCTGACCATCAGTAGAGTGGTACCATTGGTCACAACTTTTTTAAATTATGAATCACTGTAACTTTAGCTTCATCACTTATCATTAAACCCACAATGTAAACAATAGCACATTTTCCTCAAAAATACCTCTGGCCAATAGTTTCCTTGTAAAAACTTTTCACACAGGTGTTGTGTTAAAATAGGAATCATCTATATCACCACTGATAAATGTTGATGAAGACAATATCCTTTCCAAATCTGCTTATGCAGTGAGTCTTTCATTACCACTTAATTCTTTTTCGACTGGAAAGCAGGAACAAGTGGAATAGATAGGCATATCTGTTTCTTACTCCACTCAAATAGTTGAGATTGGGGCTGGAGATAAGCTCAGAGGTAAAGTGTGTTCTCAGCATGTGTGAGGCCCTGGGGTTCAAACGCCAGTACCACCCCCTCACTCCCAAAAAAGGGCTAAGAGCATAAACTGTGGGGTGCAATGTTTGAAAGCTGCATCATCTGATGGAAACTGCTAGCCACATAAGAGTTATTTAAATTTAAATTCATTAAAATGAGAAATTCAGTTATGTGGTCACACTAGCCGTGCCGTGTATTTAACACACAATACAAATTTAGAATCTTCCCATTACTATAGAAAGTTGTATTAGACAGCACTGCTCTAGAGGGAGCTGGGGAACAGGGGACCCACGGGCTTTGGTCTTCTTTCTTACCTTGTCCAATTGACCTGACTTGTTATATTTTTCTTCTGCAAAAACCAGCTCCATTTCACTCATGTCATTGTTGAGAATGAAACAAACTTTTGATTTGTAGAATTCTGGGTCATCTGTTTCAAAGTACTGAGGAGACAGAAAGACACAGCCAAAAATAAACTTACTTTTGCCCAGAAATAAAATTTTTAATTGTTTGAAATCACTTATTCCTTGAACCTTAAAAATAATCAGCCCAGGCAAAGAGATCTCAGAGTTTATGGACAGGCAGTCTTAGTAGAAAATGCATACCTAAGATGGTAATTACCTTGTAATGCATGCGTAGTCCTATGATTTGGGCCAGGAAAGAACGGGTAAAACGGGCTCGAACCAACTGCTTGTAGGCACCTCCTAGAGAGGATTCATACAGACACTTGCCTACCAGCCGCCCTGCAAACTCATACATCTTCAGGCGCAGGTGAGGTGGGCGATTAGGATTAGGATGAACCTGTCAAAGAAAGAAAGTAAAAGGTCCTGGGCTATTTTTCCCCAAACCTAGTTCTGGAGAGACCCTCCCTCCCCAACTCCACGTGTTACAGTTTGGATTTGGAATGTTCCCCAAAGGCCTATATATTAAAGGACTGGTTCCCAGCCTTTGTGCTACTGGGAGGTAGTGGAACCTTTAATGGGGGGGACAAATGAAAGGTTTTAAGTCAGTAGGGCATGCACTTGAAGGGTATTGCGGCAAACTGGTCTGTTGCTTATCTTGGTCATGACGTAATTGCTTTTGCCATGCACTGCCACCATGATGTGCTGCCTTAACATAGGTCCAAAAACAATGGGGCCAACAAAACATGGACTAAAACCTACATAACTGTGAGCCAAAATACATACTTTCTATTTACAAGGTGATTTTTTCAGGTATTTGTTATAGTAACAGGAAGCTGACTAATACACCATGCCAGGGGAGCAAGAATTCCAGTGTAAGGATCAAAGAGCTCAACTAATGACACTGGGCTTTTGGTAGCCACCACTGAGTAATTTAAAGTGACTGAAGGATAAAAAATAAGGATTAGGGCTGGGATTGTGGCTCAGTGGTAGAGCACTTGCCTAGCACATGTAAGGCACTGGGTTTGATTCTCACTCAGCACTATATATAAAAGAATAAATAAAATAATGGTCCATTGACAACTAAAAAAAATATTCAAAAAATAATAAGAATTTTTACTAAAGAATCTTGTATTAAGTTTGTGGTCCCTGGCTGAGTATGGAAATTAATCAGTGGGTGATATGATGTCTTTTCACTGAACTAGAACTTCTTCCAACCAAAATCTACATTTTACTCCTAACACCTCAACCTAGTCAAAAATATAGCCTAGAAATAAATTGCTTCAGGTATTCTTTTTTTAATATTTTTTAGTTGTCAATGGGTCTTTATTCTATTTATTTATATGTGGTGCTGAATTGAACTCAGTGCCTTACACATGCTAGGCAAGTGCTCTACCACTGAGCCACAACCCCAGTCCCCACTTCAGGTATGTTTTGAGAAAGTGGCTTAAGTAATATTCAACTGTCTTCATTTTCTCTCATCTTATAAATGAAATAATGAAGGCAACTAGGAGGGAGGCAACCTGATTAGCTCATATTGTAAGTAGCAAAATTAAGAACAGGACACGGGTTGTCAGATTTTCAAAATTTCAAACCCTTGAGTATACATTACATGTTCCATTTTCCACCCACCCAGGGGAAAGTCAGACTCACTAATGCTTGGTTGTTGTCACTGAAACGGGTGAAGAGCTGATTGGTGGTATCAAACAATGCTTTGCAGATCAGTTCAAACCATTCCCGCCGAGGACCTCCCCAGTCCAGAGCTGAAAAGTATAATGAAAATTAATGAAAAGAGAAGCCTATCTCCCTCCTCTTATCATCTTTGTTCCTTTATTGGTGATTTTATGCTCTACACATTCCCTCCATTCCATTACTTTACTGTATCTCCACTGCAAGTCACCTAAATGATAGATTTTTTTTTTAAATCCCATCACTTTCTGTAGGAAAAAAAGTATTATGGTCACTAAGCTACTGGAAACACAGAAGATCAGAGATCCTAGGAGATGGACATTTTTCCTGTTTCTGCAATGGTTACTTTGCCCTTTTGGTTCAAACTCTTAGAGCTCTTCCTCCAATCCCTATGTTTCTGCTGTACAAGCTCCACCATGCCATCTGGCCAGTAAACATGATCATTTTTTTTTTCCCTTGACTCCTGGAAGCTAAGTTGTTTTGTTTGTATGTGTAGGAGAAGTAAGAAAAAGGGATTAGGAGGAGAGTTTCAAAAGATGAAATGAAATCTCAAAACTGACCTTCTTCATCCTGGAAAACCACTTCGAAGTTCTTGCTCCAATCTGAGATGGAGAAATTTCGAGTGGCCTTCAAAGACTGAAAAGCAGTGACAGGAGGGAAACTGTGAGAATACTGGTTGGCAGCCTTGGATGCTAAAGACAAAAACACAAGAGCACTGCCACTGTCCATCAAAGTAACCACTATTATATAGAGGAGATTAGTAGAAATAAGCTTTTGTAACATCGTCTTACATTTAAAACGCACAGATCTCTAGAAGAAATTTAAGTTTTTTTTTTAATATTTATTTTTTAGGTGTAGATGGACACAACACAATGCCTTTTATTTTTATGTGGTGCTGAGGATCGAACCCGGGTCCCGCCCATGCTAGGCGAGCGCTCTACCACTGAGCCACAATCCCAGCCCCAGAAATTTAAGGTTTTAAAAAATACTTTTTTGTCTTTACACCATCATTTTGTTGGAAAACTGAAGTTGTTTTTAAAAACCCTCATTTTATTTTTAAAAAATGAGGCAAAATATCATTTTCAAAAAGCATCAAGAAGTGAGTATAGGGCTGGGGATGTGGCTCAAGCGGTAGCGCGCTCGCCTGGCATGCGTGCGGCCGAGGTTCGATCCTCAGCACCACATACCAACAAAGATGTTGTGTCCGCCGAGAAAAAAAAAAAAAAAAAAAAAAGTGAGTATATTTAACCATACTCAGCTCATAACAGAGTAAATGGATGAATAGAATAATTTGTGCTATAGCATGTTTACTGAACTGGCAATAGATAAAGTTGGTCGAAGGAAGACAGAGGAACTTTGTTTTGTAAAAATGGAGGGGGATCATCTGGTATTTGTTCCATGTCGTATCTATGATTGGAAGTGTACATGATAGGAATTCCAGGGATCTTCCAGATTCTTCATGTAAGGTCATGTTCAAATGTGGTCATGATGTAACACTTGTGCTGAGTTACTCTTTGTACTAAGTAGTCATCCCCATAGATTCCTTTGTGTGTGCATGGTAATTGTTCAAACCATGCATCCTTAGCCATCCTCAAAGCCACTTGGTAACTTCTGCCCCAATTTCTCAATTTCAGCCATTACACAGTTACATGAGAGATACACTTGGTAGACAATTCATCATTGACTGCACTAAGTCCAGTTTGGTGTTAATGGAAAAGTTAATAAAGTTGGTAACAACCAGGATGTGATAAGGTGGGCCCAGCTGCATACTCTATTGGAAGAATAAGCAGGAAAGGTGTTGACTTCTCTTTCCTTCAATGCATTGAGAACTTCCTCTTGTTTCTTTTAAGTTTTTAATCTATTCTTTTCTTTAAGCCTCTCATCTCTGAGACTAAGCACTTGCTTCATGATTGCATACTTTCTTGCTTTCTTTCACCTTCCATGTTCATGCCATACACCCCAACAATTCTGATTTTATTAATGAAAAAACTCTTGCAACAACCAGAGAAATGGAAAGTTGTGCTCCATTTGTGTACAATGAATCAAAATGTATTCTGCTGTCATATATACCTAATTAGAATAAAAACATACATGAATTTTTAAAAAACAAAAAACTCTTACAGGAAGAAAAAAATGACTCAAATCATTAAGCCATGAGCAAGAGAACCAATGAGTTTCAGTAAAGTATAATCTATTCACTAGATATCTTTATCCACAAGGCAAGGTTCAGGCAGTGAGCCATGCCACATGGAGAGTGTGGCTGAGAAAAGGGGTTTCCAGTCACACCTACCAGAGCCAAACACCACAAACACTTTCTGGACAGGAATTAAGCCTTCTCATTCCCGGGGAATGTTAGATCCATGCCAGTGTCTGCATGGTGGAGACAGACACACGTCAGGTGTTCCTTTTCCATCAGACCAGAGTGACAACAAAAATCACATCCTTGTAATCCAACAAGAACCTATTTTTTTTTTTAATATTTATTTTTTAGTTTTCGGTGGACACAACATCTTTATTTGTATGTGGTGCTGAGGATCGAACCCGGGCCGCACACATGCCAGGCGAGTGATCTACCGCTTGAGCCACATCCCCAGCCCCAACAAGAACCTATTTTAAGGATTCAATAACAGGAACATCCTCTGTAACCACTTCACCTCCCTGCATAGGAAGAGTATTCAGGAACTAGTTTACCTAACAGGCGTGAAAGCCAATGTGCCACCTAGTCTCCCCTTGGTAAAATACCTCCAACAACTGCCCCAAAGTTAGCATAATCAAAGAGAAGAGCAAACAGTTTCTAATAGATATATTTAAGAAAGAGAAATTTAGGCTTCATTAAAAAAAAAACAAACAAAAAAAAAACTTCAAGGTATAACCATATTATTAAAGAGGTTTTTAGTTGAAAAACTCTGGCATCTGTTGATGGAGATGAAATTTTACTCACCGATTCCAACAAGGTATGTCTGCTGACCTTCAGAGTGACTTTGGAATGTGGTCTTTTCATGTGTACCTGCCGAAGCTCTCGCTGGAAAAAGTTTACCTTGTCCTGAAAGGTTTCAGAGCCTCCTGAAGAACAGCAAGATCCATGATCAGAGCCTCATGAACAGGTATATGAACTTTATATCCTTGGGACTCAAAGGCAGCTGGCACTGCTACCTTCCCAGTTGAATCTCTATACCAATCTTACCAATGTTCTTATGCAGGGAGCGAATGAAAGTGGCTGCTAGAATGTTCCTTTCCTTACAGCTGAGCTCCACAGGAGGCTGAATGCCATCATCCACGACCAGTGTGAGAAGCTTATGAACAGGGTCAGGGCCAAGGTAGGAAAACTAACAAAAAAAAAAGAGTTAATCTATAAAGCCTTCAATCCCAGCAAAATCTTTCCACATTTCTACCCTTCTATACCAGCAAAAAAAGCAGGTAAACATGCTTTCTCTGAGTGAGCACCAACCAGGAGTACATCTCCTTTTTTTCACCTCAATGTTCTACAATTCAAATCTTATTTAAAATTATTTGAGTTGCAGAAATTGCCTTAAGTAAGGATTACAATCAACACTATAGACCTTCCAACATAAAATATAAGAAGGGCGAAAGTAGTAAGGATATATAAAATAACAAAAACTGCTACTCCAAACTCCTAGAGGAAAGTGATTTTTATAAAACAATATATACAACAAACCTTTGGATAAAAGTTTATATTCTAAAAGCCCAGAAAAGTTTAAAAAAAAAAAAGACTTTTAAGAAAATATATGAGAGAATGTTTCTTTTAAAAGAATGAGCTTTAGCATACTGGGAGTTACCAGTCCTAGAGACAGGTAACTGGTAAACTATTCCGAATTGCTGTAATTTCTGTTTCTGTAGGCACGTGTCCTTCTAGAATTTATATATTCTTTGTGCCATTTAAGTGAGGAGATAACCCTTTCTTTATTTGGAAATGAATCCCTTGTGTACAGGGAGAACTTCCAAAAACACTGAAAGCCCTAGTGGTGGGGGTGAGGGGAGCGGGGAGGATTGGGAGGTGGCCTGAAACATCCTAAGAGCTGAAGCCTGCTCAGCAAGAACTAGATGTAAGGTCCAACTTACTTTTGTTCCTGGACATACTCGAAAGGTGTAAAGGCGCCAGGGAATAATTTTCAGATAGAACTCCTTCACTGAGAATTGCTGGAGAATCAACACACAGAAAACATAGTGAGTGATAAATAAACGGGCCCTATTTGGGTATTTTAATTCAAATATCAAAGTTTCTGTATTTCTCATGATAACCTGCCTCTTCGATGGACAAAGAGGGTTAACTCAGTACTAAAATAAATAATCAATTCTACCTCTAAAAAAGCAAATTAAACTCAGAGACTCAGGAGGTTCAGGCAGAAGGATCACAAATTCCAAGCCAGCCTCAGCAATGGCAAGGCGCTAAGCAACTCAGTGAGACCCTGTCTCTAAATAAAATACAAAATAGGGCTAGGGATGTGGCTCAATGGTTGAGTACCCTGAGTTCCATCCCTAGTACCCCCTGCCAAAAGGGCAAATTAAAAATATTACAATGACATAAAATTTCACAGAGACAATTTATAACCTTAAAACTCAAGTCTTACAATTCTGAAATAGCTGGGATCAGAGTGGTGAACATTTTACCCAGAAACAATCCGAATCTCCTACTCAGCCCAGTGCTGGTCAGAATGACTTTGTTCAAGTCCAGACAGGGCATACCAGTCTTCCAGACCCATTACTTTCCTCCTCCTTGGGTGGCCAAGGATTTGCCAGGGATGGAAAGGCAAAAAGATAGTAATGCATGTGTGTTTTGGGGGCAGCTCACACAAAAAGTTCACCAAAATACTCCATGCAAGGATAAAGAAGAATCTTCCTATGCAATTTGCAATTTACAAAAAAGGAAAAGACAATGCAACAGTTCTTCAATCTAAAAAAACAAAAACCTTATTATATGAACATGAGGCAGATCAGATTTTTTTCTTGATTTAAAGATATTTTCCAAAGAGAAGACAATATAATGAACCCATAACCAGCTTTAACAATGATCAATTCAAAGCCAGTCTTATTTCATTCATTCACCTCATCCATTTCCCTCATTACCATCCCTTCTAGTCCAAATAAAGGCTAGATTTTTAAATGAAGATGGTATACAGCAAGTGCTCTGAAAAACAGAATTTGAACTCAGTTTTGGTTATGAGATTAAACGGATAAATAGGGTATTTCAAAAGAGTCTCATTTTTATGAGAAAATACAAATATTCAAATGAAATGCTTATAAAAAGCATCTCTGAGCCCAGGGGCTTGGGAAGTTCACCTTCTTGTCTCTGCCAAAATTTCTTTATTCCAATCTTGGAGCCTGATGTGACATCCATTTATTGAGGTTTCACAAATCACAGAATAAAAGACCAAATTGTTTCAACATAGTACAAGGAGCCAATAGTGATTTTTATACTGGTGAGAACTTCTTAATGGTTAAAAGTAGCTTTCTTTACAACTCAGAGCCATGTCTTGAAAATTCTCCACTGAAACAATCAAAAGGCAGCACAGACAGCTGCTCACAGTGCCAAGGCACAAAGCCTCTCTAGACAGAGATCTAGGCTAGTTCCAAACAAATATCAATCTACTGCTCCACTTTCAGTAACCTCTCTTAGCAGCATCCCCAAACCCTTCAAGTCAAGTCAATGATCCTGCCCCACCAGCACTCAGACTGGTATTTTGTTGCTACTGTTACTAAATCCCAATTACAGTAGAGGGACTATAATGCAAAAATGGGGTGTTCCAACCTTTGGTGACACATAGCAGTACACCTTCTTCGGTTTCTTCACCTTCTCAGGAGTGTGGCACTCTGAGGGTGAGTCTTCATCTTCTTCTTCAATAGCAGTGGAGGGTCGGCGCTGGGAAGAGCTCATGTGCATTGGGGGGAGGTGCCATGGTGTGCTGGTACAGTTGGTAGCATTATAAAGATAAGCCTCAAAGTAAATGCTCACTCCTGACGTGGACACATTGCGTTCAACAATATTCTTCTCATTCTCTGAAGCATAACAAGGATAAGATTTAAAGTAAGAGGGGAGGAAAAAATTGCCTATTTCTAAGCGTTTAGTCTATAGCACACTAAGACAAGTGTGGTTCAAATATCAAATGTTTGTTTGGTGGGACAGGAGTATAGACACACAAATAAGTGGCAGTGGGGAGGAGGGTAGAGACACCAAATCACAGCTTCCAACTCACCGCTTAAGACAATAATATCAAATTCGCCATTATTGATCGGCTGATTTTGGTAAGAAATGCAGGCATGGAAGCAACCACGAGAATGCAGGGTGAGTCGCAAGAAAACCTGGCAAGTCTGCCTGTTCAATGTCACTGACTTCTCAAAAGAGACTCCAGTAGTCTCCTCTTCTTCAGGGCCAAGCTATGGGAAAAAAAACAAAACATTACTTAACATGTACCATTTTTCCTATTTGCAAGGCAATTTACTCTTTTTAAATTTTTTATTTGTAGATGGACACAATACCTTTATTTTATTGATTTATTTTTATGTGGTGCTGAGGATTTGAACCCAGTGCCTCACATGTGCTAGGCAAGTGTTCTACCACTGAATTACAACCCCAGTCCAAGGCAATTTACTCTTTACAAAGAACATTCCTATCTACCATGTAATCTAAGTCTCATAATTACTAATGAGACAGACAGCTACTCAGATAAAGATATGACAACACACAAGTCCAGAAAAGGAGACAAGAGATTGGAGTCAATCAGAAAAGGTGAGAATGGGGGTTGAGATTGTGGCTCAGTGGTAGAGTACTCGCCTAGCATGCGTGAGGCACTGGGTTCGATCCTCAGCACCATGTAAATGTAAAAATAAAGATATTGTGTCCACCTAAAACTAAAAAATAAATATTAAAAAAGAAAGAAAGAAAAGGTGAGAATGACAGAAGGAGTCTACTCTTGTCAAAACAGACAGGGGGGAGAAAAAGGCCACTTACCTCATGAATGGACAAACTATAATTGTGCTCATCTCTCAGGGATGTAGAATTGTTGGTAGGGTTGTCATACTCATCTCGGGGCACTATTTGAAGGGTGTGTGGCTGCCCACAGGTCAACACAAGTGTAGAAAAATGGCACACAATTTTGGTCTTGGAAGGAACCACCATTCCTGGAACAGATAATAGAGGATTGAACCCAGTGCCTCACATGTGCTAGGCAAGTGTTTCTTTTTTTTTTTTTTTTTTTAAGAGAGAGAGAGAGAGAGAGAGAGAGAGAATTTTTTAAAAATATTTATTTTTTAGTTCTCGGCGGACACAACATCTTTGTTGGTATGTGGTGCTGAGGATAGAACCCAGGCCGCAGCACATCCCCAGCCCCTAGGCAAGTGTTTCTATCTCTAACATTTAGAGATAGAAAAGATATTCTTTAAAGCACAAAGAACTACTTAGTGAGTCCCCTCCCAATTCTTCGGGACAATTAAAACACAATGAAGAAGAGGAAAGAGGAAAGAAAATACACTAATTCAAATGAACTTTATGGACTCTTTTTTTTTTTTTTTTTTTTTTTTTTAAGAGAGAGACACAAAGGGCTGGGGATGTGGCTCAAGCGGTAGTGCGCTCGCCTGGCATGTGTGCGGCCCGGGTTCGATCCTCAGCACCACATACAAACAAAGATGTTGTGTCCGCCGATAACTAAAAAATAAATATCAAAATTCTCTCTTCCTCTCTCATTCTCTCTTTAAAAAAAAAAGAGAGAGAGAGACAGAGAGAGAGAGAGAGAGAGAGAGAGAGAGAGAATTTTAATATTTATTTTTTAGTTATCGGCGGTCACAACATCTTTGTTTGTATGTGGTGCTGAGGATCGAACCCGGGCCGCACGCATGCCAGGCGAGCACGCTACCGCTTGAGCCATATCCCCAGCCCTGGACTCATTTTTATAAATTCTAACAACTGCCAGAACTAAACAAAATTAAAATGTGGAGAAACAGAACTGAGAGTTAAAAATACAGTACCAGAGTTCCACAGGGAACAGAGGAGATAGGCCTTAAAAATGCGTGAACACATTTTACCAACATGTATCATAAAATTGTCTGGATTTGGGCTGTAGTGAGAACATACAATGACCAGGATAAAAGATCAAGCTTTCACTAAATGTGTGGAACACTTTAGTGGGAGTTTAGTACTCTCTTAATTTAACATGTACAGAGGTTTTAAAGAATAATAAATGGAAAATGAAAAGTACTAGGAATATCTGATGAGTTTGTTTCAAAGGCCAAAGCGAAAAAGTTATTTGAAAATTTTGACTATCAAGAGACAAAAAAGTTCCACTCAAGATAAAGAAACCTTGGACTGGGGATGTGGCTCAAGCGGTAGCGCGCTCGCCCGGCATGCGTGCGACCCGGGTTCGATCCTCAGCACCACATACAAATAAAGATGTTGTGTCTGCCGAGAACTAAAAAATAAATATTAAAAATTCTCTCTCTCTCTCTCCTCTCTCACTCTCTCTTAAAAAAAAAAAGATAAAGAAACCTTTAAAGATAAAGAAGAAAAAATAGGAGAGAGAATGAAAAAGAAAATTATTTTATTGATACCAACAACAAGGAAAAAGATGAAGATGATGATGGAAGTGCAAAAGAAAACTCTTGTCAAATTAAACTAAATTGGCAAGGTCTCCCCTCTATGTTTGCAGCATCAGAACATCAGCATCTGCCCTTGTGATGTTAAGAATATTTGTGGGACACCTCTGATAGTGCAGACCCATTGAACAAAACCTGAAAGGCTGAAATCAGCTCAGTGGTGATTTGGTCCATAAGAGTAAGGCTTTGCCTGTTCTGATTTTTTAAGTTGCTACTTATGGTCTGTTTGCAACTAAGATCTTATATTTTTAAGAAGTGTTTTGGGGGAAAAAAGGTTTGAGAATCACAGCTGTTATAGAATAATTAGCTATAAAAATATACATTATGATATTTGGTGGAGAAAACTGTTTAGTATTTAGAGCAAAGAAAAGTATTGGCCTTTGATGATTTAATTAAATTTTTTTCTAGAAAGCATGAATCAATAAAGATTTTTAATTAATTATAAAAAAGTATTATAAAAAGTATTAAATGAAAAATGAATATCAAAAAATGTGTGAGCAATGGCAAAAAAAAATGAAAGGGTACAATTCTAATAAAACATGGTATAAGACTTACACGTGGAAAACTATAAAATGCTTAAGAGAAAAACAACAAAGATCTTAAATGAAAAATATCATGTTTATTAACTGGAAGATTCAACATTGTAAAGGTGTCAATTTTCCCCAAACTGACATACAGGTTTAACATAATTCTTATTAAAATTCCACCAGAATTATTTATAGATTCAGACAACATTATCCCAAAATTCATATGGAAAGGCAAAGGAAATAGAATAGCCAAAACAATTTTGTAAGAATAAAGTGAGAAGAGCCAGTTTTCCAATGTTAGGACTTGAAATTACTACAGTAATCAAAACTCTGTAATGCTAGTCTGCATACGGTCTATAGATTGGTATGCAGAATATATAAAGAACTCTCAAAATTCAACATTGACAAAAATCTACTTAGAAAATCAACAAAAGACAAAAAGAAATATTTCACCAAAGAGAATACACAGATGGCAAATAAGCATATGAAAAGATGTTCAACCTTATTAAACCATTTGGGAAATATGAATTAAAACCATAATGAGATAGCATATACTTATCAGAATGACTAAAATAAAAAATAGTGGCAATATTACATGTTAGCAAGGACACAAAGATGCTGGATTATGCAAATGTTGCTGGTGGCATATAAAATGTGATAGGTCACTCTGGAAAGAGTTGGAAATTTTATTTTTAAAAAACTAAGCATGTGGGGCTGGGATTGTGGCTCGCCTGGCATGTGCGAGGGCCTAGGTTTGATTCTCAGCACCACATAAAAATAAATAAATAAAATAGAGATATTGTGTCCAAATACAACTTAAAAAAAAAAAAAAAAAACCACTAAGCATGTCCATTCATTTTCATACAACTCAACAATTACACTCCAGGGCATTATACCAAAGAAATGAAATCTTATGTTCACACAAAAACCTATACATGAATGTTTTATTCACAACAGTCAAAAGCTGAAAACAATTCAGATGTCCTTCAATGGTTAAATAATTAAATATTCATATCATTGAATATTACTCATAAAAATGAACTAACTACTGATATACTCAACAACCTGGTTGCATCTCCAGAATACTATGCTGAGTGAAAATAAAGCCAATCCTAAAAGGTTGCATACCTTTTTTGTTTTTTTTTTTTTTTTAAGAGAGAGGAGAGAGAGAGAGAGAGAGAGAGAGAATTTTAATATCTATTTTTTAGTTCTCGGCGGATACAACATCTTCGTTGGCATGTGGTGCTGAGGATCGAACCCGGGCCGCACGCATGCCAGGCGAGCGCGCTACCGCTTGAGCCACATCCCCAGCCCGGTTGCATACCTTTTGATTCTATTTATATAACATTCTTCAAATGACAAAAGTATAGAAATGAAAATCAGATTAGTGAGTTTCCAAGGGTTAGGACCTGTGGAGGCTGGGGTTGTAGCTCAATGGTAGAGCGCTTGCCTAGCATGTGTGAGGCCCTGGGTTCAATCCTCAGCACTACATAAAAATAAATGAATAAAATAAAGGCATTGTGTCCATCTATAACTAAAAATAAAAAATTATAATAATAAAAAAGAAACAGGCCTGTGAGGGAGGGAAACGGTGTAGCTACAAAAGGGCAACATGAGGGATCCTTGAGGGTGACAAAAACATTCTGTACCTTGACTGTATCAATATTAAAAACCTGGTTGTGATATTGTACTATATCACACCATGTTATAGTTTTGAAAGATGTTACTGGGCTGAGGTCGTAGCTCAGTTGTAGAACATTTGCTAGCAGGTGTGAGGCCCTGGGTTCGATCCTCAACACCACATAAAATTAATAATTAAAAACAAAGGTGTTGTGACTTACCTACAACTTAAAAAAAAAAAAGATGTTACATTAGGTAAAGGATATACCAGATTTCTATTATTTCTTGTAATTGCATGTGAATATACAATTATCTCAAAAAATGTTAATTAAAACCAAGTTAGTACATATCATAACAATTGAAATTATTCTCCACTGGAGGCAAGAAGGTGAGGTGCTAATTCATGTGGAAAGGAGTCTCCAGAGTGAGGCATTCAAGGGAAGCAAATAGAGGGATGGCTTGGGAGCTACTTTGTTCTGAGCAGCCTTCTATTGCAGAAGAAAGCAAGATAAGAACCAGTCAAGAAAAGATACACCAATCTTCTTAAGGTTTGACTCCCAAAGTTAGCCATGGTCCTAACATTTCTGTGAATACCAAACTAGCCATTATCTAATGAAGCTTCTTGAAAGAAGACAGGCGTACAAGGCAGAAGACAGGGTACAAGGCAGAAGACAGGCGTACAAGACCCCCCCCCCCCGCCCCAAATACACTAAACATGTATGTTGCAAACCAAGAGTCAAGAGATTATACTGATGGACCTCAATGTCAGTCAGCATCTGTTATCTGGCATAAAGGACACAAGAGGAAAAAAGGATAGAGATAAAGCCTCCATTCCTAGACACCAGAAGCATGGGCAGAAACTCTTTAGGGAGAAGTAAAGCATACTGGCAGCAAGGGTGGGATTCGTATCAAGATGCTTTAACTTGAAAAGGTTTCAAAAATCAGAAGAATTTATTTTCTACATATTCTGGTGCCCTTAGCCCTTAAGAACTTGCTAGGCTCAAGACTCAGCAATTCTACTCCTTGAGAAATTAAAAAAAAAAAATTACATCTACACAAAATTTCACAAGAGCTTTAGTCAAGAAGTGGAAAAAAACTCAAATGCCCACCAGCTTATCAATAGATAAATAAAATGTGGTATATCCATATACTGGATTACTTGGCAACAAAATTAATGAAGAATTAATTCACGCTATGACATGGGTAGGTCTTAGAAGTATTATATTGTTAAATAATCTAGTCACAAATGCCCATGTATCTTATGATTACATTTACAAGAAATGTCCAGAGTAGATAACACTACAGAAGCAATAGATAAGTGGTTTAGAAATCTAGGATTGGGGATATGGTGACAAAGTGACTGATAATGAGTCTTTTGGGGATAATGAAAATGCTTTAAAATTGACTATGGTGATAGTTGCATAGCTGTGTACATTAAATTGTACATGTATTATTATTATTAATAGTTTTTTTTTTTTTTTTGCGCAGTACTGGGGATTGAACCCAGGGAGTGCTTTATTATTGACCTATATCCCCAGCCCTTTTATGTTTTTCATTTTGAGGCAGGGGCTCACTAAGTTGCCCGGGCTGGCCTCCCACCTGTGATCCTCATGCCTCAGCATCCCAACTTTGCTGGGATTAAAGGCATGTACCATCATGCCTGTTTAAACTCTCCACTTTAAATGGATGAATTTTATGGCATGTGAATTAAATCTAGGGGTAAAGGGTTAAAGCTCAGTGGCAAACTATATGCTTGGTAACCACAAGGCCCTAGGTTCAATCCCTCAAATCTCACTAAAAAACCAACACACCAAAGAAGGAATGGAAGGAGAAAAAAACAACAAAGAACATACCAGGCTGAAAAATTTTGTAGTAGGGACTATAGGCCACATTTAATCCACCAAGCTTCACTGTAATTTCATAACGCCCAGCCCTGCGTACAGTGAAGGCCACCTTTACCACATTTGAATTGGGCTCCTGAAGGACTTCCTGGGTCACTGGAATTTCCACTGCTAGCTCAACATGAGAGATGTGAACTCTCAGTCCCACAGGCCGATGTGCAGGGAAAGGCTGCCCATTCTTATAAAATAACTGTAGAGGAGAGGAGAAGGGCACCTGTTAGTGAGCAGAGGAGAAAAACATTTTTGGTGTAATAAGAGAGTGGGGAAAGAGGAAGTAGCCGGCCAAGGTCATACTGATAAACCCCTGGTGCCTACCTGCTTCTTACAGTTCTGCTCACAGAAACAGAGACAAATTCCCTCGGCACACCAAAGAAAATCAATAAGTCATGAACATATTCTTCACCTGTTCAGAGGACAGGGGTAGAATACACCACTGAATCAAGAACATACCAATTTTGACTTGACATTTATGAACCACAAATGCTGCCTTCTTGGTCTTTCCAGACCTATCCATAATATTACCAATACTAATCAAAAATGGAAAGCAGTAGACTAGCAGCACTTGCACTGAATAAAGGAAAGAATCAGGCAAGGGTAGGAGAGGTTCCAGCTCTCTTGCCTGTTTTTATGCTACACAATAGAGAAGTCACTGCGGGCACTGGCAAACTTCTCCGTAAAGTGCCAGAGGGTAAATATTCTTAGCTTTGTGGGTCATGCACACAGCTACTGAACTGTCCTAAGGACTCAAGTAAGAAAGAAGACACACTGACCAGTAACAATGCATTTACAGAAACAGAAGGCCCTTAGGCTGTGGTTTGCCAACTCCTAATCTTCAATACCTAAGTTTCTCAATACAATTTTTTGAAAAGGTAACATTAAGTTTTAAACTTTTTCAAAGCTAAGCACCTAGCAAACCAAAAGCATACAGAAATTCACCACTCTTTGTATATTAAGAGTTCTCAAGTTCCTAGGAGGAGATGAGAAACAAGGGAAAATGTTAACATTCCAGCCAGCACCATCATTGGACTGAACTGGTCTCTGGAAAGCAAGTGACTCAGAAAACCCAATGGGGATGGAGACAAAACATTCCCTTACATGCACTCGGAAGGCCATGCTGTGGCCCACCTCATAGGGGTCCTTCCAATCCCAGGAGACTTTGCAGGACCGGGGATCCAGATAATTTCCCCGCACGTAGTCATAAATAGTCCGGTCCCCTCGGCGCTCACGGTCTTCATTTTGAAGAAAGCTGACTACTCGTGCGGCAAGCTCAAAGAGGAACTTAATTGTGAAGAAGAATGCAACCACAGACACTGTGATTCCACCTATATAAAGGAGAGAACACACAAACCAGCTGCTGGTTATACGTTACAGCTTCTCATCACAGAACAGGCTAGCCATCTCACAAAACTTAAAAGAGAGTCAGGATGAGACTGTAAGATGAAGAAGAAACACTGTATAGGGTTGCCACCTCCTCTGTGGGTGAAGTGAGGAACTTCTCAGCTAGACCAGGGGTCAGCAACTATAGCCCTCAGACCACAAATTCCACCTACTATCTGTTTCTATAAATGAAGTTCAACTGGGAACCAGTCACACCCATTTGGGTACAAACTGTCTACAGCTGCTTCTGTATCACACTGGCAGAACTTAGCAGTTGTAAGGAGAATATAGAGCCTTCAAAACTGGAATATTTTCTCTCTGGCTTTTCATAGAAAAAAAGTTCACCAACATTGTTCCATAGCATAAACTACACATCATTCTCCTCCAGCCCCACTTTCCTGGATGTGCTGGGCCCTTACAAAAGTAGTAAAAAGAATATGCACTCAGGTCTCTCCATTTGGAAGCCTTTCCCTCCCTTGTCCACTAGGCACAGGCCTTCTCCAAGCCCCACTAGAGTTAAGAGTTCCCTCTTCTTGGCTCCCTCAAACTCCCATATTTGTTATAACTTATGTCCTCCTTGATCATCTTCCTTTTCATGTTATGAACTCCTTAAAAGCAGATTTTTGCCTGATTTGACATTGAATCCACAGTAAACAGTGTCTGGCACAGACTGTAATTGCTCAATAAGTATTTCCCAAGTAAATGAATTCCTCTGCCAAACCTGTGAAGGTACATTTTGGCATGAGTGGAAATATTTCTAGCTCTGTTTTCAAGAGAGAAGGGAGTAGTCAGGGAAACAAAAAGCAACTTGGTAACAATAAAAAAAAAATAATAATTAAGAAAGCTCTTTCTATAACATACCAATAACGTAAAACATCAGGTCCCTTCAGTGCCAACAGACAGCCAAGGATCACAGCTGCAGCTGCGAAAGAAAACTTGTTAGTTTTGTTTTTGGTACTGGGGACTGAACTCAGGGTCACTCAACCACTGAGCCACATCCTGAGCCCTATATTATATTTTACTTAGAGACAAGGTCTCATTGAGTTGCTTAGTGCCCATTGCTGAGGCTGGCTTTGACCTCACGATCCTCCTGTCTCAGCTTCCCAAGCCACTGGGATTACAGGCAGGTGTCACTGTGCCCAGCAAACTTATTAGTTTTTTCTCCAACTTTCCCTTATAGCCATCTTAGAGGGAAACAAAGTACAGAACACGGCTCTGTAGTCTAGAGAGTCAATACCCTTTTGCCCTCTCTAGTTTGACAGGCACTCTACAACATATTTCACACATTTAAAGAGATTGCATCACTCCTCCCAAAGTCTTCCAATCTATTGACCACCCTAAGAACACCACAAACAGTCACTTACTTTATTGTTAATTACAAAATGTAGTAACAAGGCTTTCATCTTCTTAGATCCTGGGCTCCCAAGACAATTTCCCTCCCCCAAGCAAAATAGTTCTAATTAACACAAACAAAAAGGACAATGAAAGCATTTCCCCCTTTACAGTATTTGCCTTCTGGAAGTAATTCAGCTAAGTAGAAACAGTTATATAAAATATAGATTTTTAAAAAGTTAAGTATTATTACCATGTTGGCATTATGTAATTAAAACGAATTGTGGATCATCCCAATAATAAGCAGTGAGTATGTAAAAGAAGTCATTTGTGCCATTATCAAATCAGACAAACTACTAGCCCTCTGGAAAATGAGTTCACCAGAGGGGAACAAAAGGAAGAAACTGTACTTCTCATCCTAAATGATGCCTGCCAAGGTCAGGGTTTGAGGGGAAACTTTTACTGTTATTAAACTTGTTGCCAGAACAAAACTTCAATCTTTGTTATTCATTGGATCATTTGAATCACCAAGGGCACCACCAAGAAAAAATGCAATGTGTGCTCAACTTCCCTATTACTTCACTAAGTATAACCTTGTGTGAGCTGCAGATGCTCTCCAGCCCATACTCAATTCTCTTTGTTTCTAAGGCAATATATGTTGAGGTTATCAATATCCAGCACCTTTGTCAGCACTAGAATATTACTTGGGACAAAACGGCTAAAACTTTCTAGGCTCCAGAGCTAAGAAGAACCTAAACAACTTAAAAAAAAAAAAAACCCACAGGGTGCACTTTTATGTCTCATTGTGCTCAAAAAATTTGAACGAGACAGAATATGGTTCTTTGGTTCCTATGATAATAGTATTCTCAACGAAACCCACAGATAATAGGTAATTTGAGGAATAACCATGTCAAGTTCCATAGAAATTCCTATTTAGACTGGTACCTAAAGTCCTACTTGAAAAAAAAAATACAGGAAAAATTAGAAATGTCAACATAAAAGGATAAAGATGCTCCCTATTATTAAGATAATATATAGACCTGAAATATAGGATCACAACTTCTGAACCTCTTTCCCAACAAATATCACATCTTCTGGGACCTTATCCTGAAAAGCTGTCATCATCTCTCAAAAAGCATCTTTCTGCACCTCATAGGATGTGCTAGATAACCCAGCAGGACCAAACCTAGCAGTTTAACTGCCTTAAGTGCTTTCTCAGCTGGATGCTATCCAATGTAATATTGGAGGTGAAAACTTCCAGTCCTCAGAAAAGCTACAGCATTCAATAGAAAATGAAGTACATGTGGCTGATGACACAGGCTTGTGGTATCAAGCCTCTTGCTCCTTTGGGGGGAATTAATGCTGAATTTATGGCTTCAGTCACAATGACAGAAAAATTCAGATCTATGATCCCTGACTTCTACAACAACCTTTCCTATGAGAGGCAGCTCATAAGCAGTAAGTCAAAAGCCTGAGGACTAGTTCCAGGGCTACAACTAACTGTAGACCTGTCTAGGCTTCAGAATTTTCACTACTGTAAGAGTGAAAGATTTAATCATTTCCGAGGTACCACCTTCTTTAATATGACTTCAACATAAGTCCCAAAGCAATCACAGCTCTCAAATCAAATAGTATAATATAGAAGATGAAAGCAAAGACTCTACAGTCAAGACTATCTGGGTTCAAGCCCATACACTACCATTCACAAAGTGAACCAGAACAAATCATCTAATCTCTCTACAGAATGCTAGTTTCCTATCTGTCAAGTAGGGTTAATACCTACATATGGGTGCCATGAGATAACACATTAACAGCTCAGAATTAAGTCTGGCACACAGTATTCTTTTAAGATTTTAGTGATCATTACAATTATTCTCTACAGAAGTACCACTATCACTACTCCTTTGCTTCAGAGTTGAAGAAATCAAGGGAAATTCTCTACTGGCCCACACTTTCTTCAATGACAAATGCATCAGTTACAAAAGACATGGCTTCTCTTACTGTACCTAAAATCTCCACCTATACAGGAGAGCTTCATTCTATTCTAATTTGATGTCTAAAAATGTTCTAAGAAGTTAAAATCTCATCCTAAAATACTTCATCCAACAAATACTGAGTAACTTACTTAATGTACCAGATACTGGGGGAATGGCATATAACACAATAGCCAAAGTCCCAGGCCCCATGAAGTTGGCAGTAATAAATTTTACCATGTTGAATCCTTGGCCATTTCTCCCCATTCCCTTATTTCTCAACCAAATCATCATTACTGATTTTCTAGAATCCCTAGATCTTTTCCAGTAAGTCAATTCTACATTTCTACCCTAAATTCCCTTTATCATTTAAAACTCAGCATACCAATCACAACTTTTTTCCAAATCACTCTCCTCTCTTCTTAAAATCTCCTTATGGTTAAGGAGTAAGCAGTCAATTCCTCACTCACTGATTTACTTTTGCAAAATATAGCACTGCTCACAGTTCAAATACCTCCCCAATAATATTTGCCTATCTCCAAGTTTTCCCCAGAGTTACACTCTGCACTTGCCTTCCTTCTACATTTTTCCCCTTTCTGGCTCCTCTTGAATATTGTTTCATAGCCTGTTTTTGTCATTCCAATGATTTTTATTTCAGTCTTCACCTGTATTCCATAAGCATTTTTTATCCTTTTACTGACTCTGTTGGGAGTTCTCCCTTCCCTGCCTCTTGCTATCCCAACCCTGCACTATTTTCCTTGGCCACATCTCCTCCTAATTATTCATTATTATCCTTCATTTTTCATTCTATGATCTACCTAAATTAGATCTTTTACACTTTCAAATACATGCCCTGAAATGTTCCATCTCCATGCCTTTTTAAATACATTTTTAGTTGTTTATGAATCTTTATTTATTTATTCTTTATTTGTTTAATCTTTATGTTATTTATTTACATGTGGTGCTGAGAAGCAAACCCAGTGCCTCACACATGCCAGGCAAGAGCTCTACAACTGAGCCATAGTCACAGCCCTCTCCATGCCTTTTTAAAAGTCTGCCCGGGGGCTGGGGATGTGGCTCAAGCGGTAGCGCGCTCGCCTCGCATGCGTGCGGCCCGGGTTCGATCCTCAGCACCACATACCAACAAAGATGTTGTGTCCGCCGAGAACTAAAAAATAATAAATATTAAAAAATTCTCTCTCTCTCTCTCTCTCTCTCTCTCTCTCTCTCTCTCTCCTCTTTCACTCTCTCTTTTAAAAAAAAAAAAAAAAAGTCTGCCCGGAAACACCTCCCTGCTTTCAATCTCTATCTACAAGATACCTCCTGATGCTAAATCTATGGAAAATCCTATCCTCGTTCCCTGAAACTTCCCTAATCCCCAACTTAGAAATTCCTTCACATGTTCTAAGAAGTTAAAATCTTAGAAATTTTGAATTTCCATTCAATTTTGATTTTATCTATCTTATCGTTCTTATATTCTAACTTTCAGTCTCTTGTCTATTTTTTCATTTCAGAGAGGTAAATAACATAAGGGAAAGACTAGTCTTACATACCTCCAAAGCAATAAAAAAAATCCTCCAAAGTATTTAACATAATTACATATAATAATTGCAATAAATATGAACAAAATATCTGCTGAATGAATAAGGCCAAATATCTATTCTTTCTTTTGTTCAGAATGCCTAAGGATCAGAAATTTCACTGACAGAAAACAGTATATTTTTGAAAACAGTTTGTTTTTTGCAGTATTGGGGATTGAACCTAGGGTTCATGCATTGCTAGGCAACTGTTCTACCACGAAGCTACACCCTCAGCCCTACATATAAGTTTAAAAAACTTATTTAATTAGCAGTATATTCACTTGAGCCAGTATATTCATTTAAGTTCTTCAGACCAAAAATTGCCAATTTAATTCAGATTAACCATTATATATCAAATATCTATCAGTAAGAACAGGAATTCTCATGTATTTTTCTACAAGTTTCTACAGTACCCTCAACTTTCTGCTGCTCATATTTCTCCTGCATAAAATTACATTGGAATTCTTCCAATGTCTAGTACAGGCACAAAGAGGAATACTAAACCTCTACCATACTATTTCAAACAATTTTCTTATTTTAATATTTTGTTTTCAAATTAATCTCTATGGTGGTCATGCCCTTATAAAATGTGGCAAACTGTAAATACTCTTAAGCTAGCAGAATAACAGCAGTAGTAATAAACTAATAATTGTCCATCCCTTTATTAAGCATTTACCACAGGTAAACACCACCCAAAGTGCTTTACAATGTTAGTCTAAGTTCTATAATTATCACCACGACAGTCTGGCAAGATAACAGGAAAAAAAGACTGGGCTTAGAAAAATTAACTTGCTGAACATCTCAAAACTGGTCAAGTGACACAGCTGAGAATCAAACCTGTCTGAGGCCCCAAAGTGCTCAACCTCATACAATGATGAATTATGAAAAAGAATGATTTCAAAGGCATAGCCAAGTACTTGAAAAGATTTAAGAAAACAAATAAAATATAAAAGTTACCCAATCTATCTGCTAGAATTTCACTGTGAGGCTAAAATTAGAAGGATAAATTCTTAAGGCTCTTTTAGTTATCTTTTGAAATAAAAATAAAGCATGACAGTGAAAGGTGGAATGCAGTACCAATTATCTAGTGCAGAGAATACTTGCTCCCTGGAGGATTCCAGGCAACTTGCTTCATACTACAGACCTTTGACTCACGTTACCTACAAAATGGAGAGGGAAATACTTGAAATTACCTATATCAAAGGAATGTTAAAGTTGATTGACACAAATATTCTAAAATCCTTTTCTTCTTTTGTAGTATAAAGATTTATGATTACAGTATCAAATAAATTTTAACCGCAACATTGAAGATCAGTTGTGAAAATCACTTCCCCAAAATGGAGAATTTGTTTCTTCATATTCAAAACTGCTCTGCCAGGGAAAAAGTCAATTCTCACTACAATCTGTGCGTCAACAGCTATCTCTTACCAAGGAGACTCAGGACCTGGTCACTGGGTCCACTTTCTGCACCCCACTAACTGAATCTTAATTCAGCCTATTACCTTACCTTTAAACGAGGGCCCATGTTCTGAGAACCAAGTTATTCACAAAAGCAAATAACTCTGGCTCCTTTCACTTTGTCTTCCAACTTCCACATGAAGAAAAAAGCCACAAAGTCACTGGAGAGGGTCTATCCATCAGACCTTCACTGAGCGTGTGTCACAGTAAGTAGAGGGTTGGTGTTTTTGTAACGAACTGGATGAATTCCAAGGTAGAGAAATATAGCCCAAGAATATATCATTCCTGGACTTCTCTAGCGCAGGGCACAATCAACTGCTAAAGGATGCATCTGTTCTGGTGTCCCAGGAGCCTATCCTATAAAGAAAAAAGGGAAGTGTAATAGGTTTTTCTTTCTGAAAGAGATTCCCCGCCCCCAAAAAAAAAAAAAAAAAAAAAAAAAAAACAGAGATAGAACAGGCAGTGGGAACTCTGGTACACTAAAAGTAACCAAGGTTTGGTAAATCCTGACCAAGCATCCTCAATTGAAATTCCATTCAAACTTCACAAAAAGAGTTGACTGGCAACCTCACTGCCTGTAACTATGTCACAGCCCAGAAGGAAGCTCCAGCACTTTAGTTGACCCAGTCCTTCAGCAAAGGCAAACTAGGGCACAGATTTAAAGAGGGAGACTCAATACAACTTCAGGCCCAGTTTCAGTTTAATGGGGTTGGAGTCTGGAACCCATCTGAAGAGAAATAAGACAAAAGCACCAGAAGAGCTAGATTACAGAGGTTCATACATACCATGAAAAGACTCAAGACAACATTCTGCTGGGAAAGAGAAAACTAAACTACCAGCCTGCCCAGTCTATTTCACTTGTGCTAATGTATTCATTTCTAAGACATGATTAAACAAGGATAATGTTATCTTTAAAACAGCAAAATATACTATTAGAAGTTGGGGGCAGGGGAAAATCTGCAAATTTTCAAAATAAAGTTACTAAGTCCAATAAAATCAGTTTGAACCCACAAAGATACTCATGACTGAATGTTGCAGAAAGGAGGTTTATTATGGCAATGCATATACAAAGAGCCAACATAAAACAAATGAGAAGACACTACTAAACATTTAATGGAAAGAAAAACAGTCTTACTATATGACAGGAACTGTTTAGTGCTTCGTGACTCATAACCCTAGGACACAAACACAATTTTCTTAACTTTATAGAGTAGGTTTAAAGTGGATGAGGTACTTTCTCAAGATTATACACAAAAAGTAGTGTAGAGTTAAACTCAGACAGCCAGAAATCCATGCTTTTAATGATTACTCTCCTGTCTCTCTGTTTTGGGAAACCAAAGAAGAAAACACAAAATGCTAACTAGAACAGAACAGAATAAATGAAGGCCCACAGATCAAAAAAGTTGGCAAACTTTTATAATGAAAAATAGAATATGCATATATTTTAATACATGGTGACAGGCTTGCCAGGTACATAGCCAAAACATGGATCAACTAGCAACTGGAACCAGCTTAAAAGATTCACAAACAAAAGAGCAGTTATGTATACCACAAGAGATCTCTATGATGGAATGTTACATAAAGATTTTAAAATGATACTTTGAAAATCCTCATGAATAAAATGTTCACAAATAAAGTGAAAAGGCAGGCATGAAATTGTTCACATTATAGCACAAGTCCAATTTTAGAAACATAATATTATTTAAATAAAACAGAGAAAAACACGAAAATGTTCATAGAGGTCATCTCTTTACAGAATTAGAATTTTTATCTTCTATCTATGCCTTTCAATGTTTTCAAATTCTTTTTTGTTGTTATTGTCGGTACTAGAGATTGAACCCAGGAATGCTTTATCACTGAGCTGCATTCCTAGTCCCCCACCCAAATTTTTTTCTTTTGAGACAAGGACTTCCTAAGTTTCCCAGGCTGGCCTAGAACTTAAGATTCTCCTGCCTCAGTCATGCACCACTGCCCCCAGCTTCCAACAAATTTTTTTTTCTTAGTTGTCAATGGACCTTTATTTTTATTTATTTGTATGTGGTGCTGAGAATTAAACCCAGTACCTCAAGCATTCTAGGCAAGCACTCTACCACTGAGCCACAACCCCAGCCTTTCCAAATTTAAATGATGCAAAAACATGAAAAAATTCTTAACAAATATAATTTTATATTGAATATATAATATTTAATTATATTATATTTAATATATAATTTATATTCTTGAGAAATATAATTTTAGGGACCTATTTTCCTAAAAAAGAAAGACAACAGGCAAATTGCTTTTTTTTCAAATAGAGAAATAGTAAAAAGAAATGAAGATAAAGTGTACTGAACTTTTGTCTTTATAGGGTTTCCAACTCTGTGACCAGCTACTTGATTAAGTCAAGTAACTCTTAGTTCTAACATCCTTTACTGACTGTCCCCACCATGAACTACCATGCTTATCAACGCTGCAGTGTCTCTAGTGAGCTTCGAGACTCAACTCAAGCACTGCCCAACCCTCATCCCTCTGGCATTTCTCTAAGGATTCTACCCATGCCAGGCAAAAATCAATCACTTCCTCCTTTGTGATACTCCAAAGATGAAGACACCTCTATGACTACATTTATTAGTCTGCTTTATAATTATCTGTTATATGGCAGTCTCTCCTAATAGACTATAGCTCCCTGAGGATGCTGGCTCTTAATCCTTTGCCGTCCATAGCTAGTATGGTATGTGGCCCTTCCATCTCAGGAACTATACTTTCACAAAGAACCCAGCTAATTCCTGTTAAGTTTCAGAAGCATGGCCTACACTCCAGAGCAGTCAGCCTGAAAGGGGGCCCAATACTTCCCATCTCTACAGGCTCACAGGTCTTACGGACTACACTTTCAGGAAAAAGAATCAAATGCAGGAGCCAGCAAACTACAGATGGCAGACCAAAACCACCTGTTTTCATAAAAAACAGAATGAAAAGATCCAAGTTCATTCATTTACATGTTGCCTATGACTGCTTTTACACTACTATAGCAGAACTGAGTAGTTGCAGCAGAGATGTATGGTCCACAAAACTTTATTATAGAACCCTTTGTGGGAAAAGGATACCAATCCCTGGTGTAGGTCTTAGTCCTGAAGCAATGTACTTACATTTTGTAAATGTGAACATTTCTACCAAACCAAAGCATAAAAATCATTTTCTTCTCATTCTACTATCCCTTCTTAGGAAAAGAGCTATAATACTCACAGAATTATGCTAATCTTTCTAATTTCAACTTTAATTTAAGTTTCATGTCGACATTCATAGCCCATTTAGGGATTTTACACAACCTTTTCCCAAAGAATGTGTTTCATACAATATACCTCAGGGATCAAATACTGTATCTTGGTTCCTAAAATTATTATAGTACATATTAATGACACTTTAAAGTGCTATTCTAAAAAGCTAAGGAAAAAACTGGCATGAATGGTCCACTTCAGAATTCTGGTACATATAGAGCTAAGTGGCAGCACATATGAGTTTAGTAATCACCTACTGATTTCCACAAAACAAGACAGGACAAAAGAAAAACTGCTTTCTAAGATGTAGTCTCCAGCATTCTGTGCTCAGAGCACCAGCCATGAGTCCAGGAACATCAAATTAAAAAAAAAAAAAAAATCACTCAATTAGTAAGAGGTTCACAGGTTTAGAGTGGTCTAATTATGGAGGTTCCAAGAAATAGTGTACCATCAGACACTTTGAATTATTAGTTTATAATTTCATTGGCTTGATATCACCCTTGGCTTATTCTCCCCACCCCAAAATACCACTATAAAAGACTATCCACCCACATCAAGTTTATACTCTTGAGATATTTATACAGTTGTATATTTCTGCTGTCTTGGTTCAGCCAAGTTATAAGGTTTTCATTTATATTCTTTCATCAGTCAGCCCGTCTAGTCTCTTGATCATTCCTGCAGGTCTTCTGTGAACTCTCTCCAGCTGGTCCCCAGCACTCTGGTAATGAGGTGCCTCCAACTGACTGCAGCCTTCCAGGAACAGCTGCGTTAGAACAAGATGAGCTCACCCTCCTCAGTTCCATGACATAATACTCCTGAGTAGGCAATCCCCCAAATCACAGCAAGTGAGTATGCTGCCATATTAGACTGAAACCCCATTCCATGCCTCACAGATTTGGGTATCAGCAAATGCCAGAATGTGCTAGAAGTCAGAGAATAAATGTCATATGTTCCTGAAGCATCTATTACACCAGAGGATAAAAAGAGAATGGAGGAAAAAAGTATATTCGTGTTAAAATAAACACACAAAATAGAATGCAAATATTCATGGCTTTCTAAAGATAAAACATAGATATGCTCAAAATACTCATAGATATTTTGTACTTAAGCCAAAAGGTTCTTGGTTGCTCTGCCAAGTTGTAAAGCCCCCAAGGGGTTATACACCTACTACCCTGTACCACAAGAGGTGCCTGAGTCAAAAAATCTGAAACACTTAACTTCTGGTCTACTGCCCATTGGCACCTATCCCATACACTTTTTTTTTTTTTTTTTTACTTTTTTCTTTAAATAGACAGAATGCCTTTATTTTTTATTTGTTATATGGTTCTGAGGATCAAACCCAGTACCTCACACATACTAGGCAAGCACTCCACCACTAAGCCATGCCCCAGCCTGCCATACACTTACATTTTAAATGAGATTACTATTACTATGCTATGTTTCCCCATCTCTAGATATCTACATTTATTTTCTCTTTGACTAAAATAATTTGCCAAATCTATATGATTTCACCTTGTAATTTACTGACAACTATTTTTAGGTTCTGCATCATTTATTCTTAATTGATTTCACATTTCTTGAGCATATGCTGTATGCCAGGCTATATGCTAAAAGCTAAGTACAAGGATAAATGAGACAGTACATTCTTAACCTGTGCACCTGGTTCAACATGGGAGACAGATAACACAATGTGGCAAATGCCACCAAAGAGTATGAATAAACAAAACGTGGAGGGCAGGGAAAGAAGAGGTAACTTAGAGTTGAGATGTCTTCATAATAGGGTAAGTAAAGCAGATTTCTTAAAAATGAATAAGCATTTGCAAAAGCAGGAAGAAAAAATGGCTAATATCCTAGGCATAGGCAGAATACCAAAGTAAAAAAAAAAAAAAAAAAAAAAAGGGAGGTGGTGAAAAGCTCAGCATTATGAACCAGGGTGAATAATTCTAAGTCCAGTTCTACATTGGTGGTTAAGAGAATAAATTTTACTGAGTCACCCTGAACAAGTTACTTCCCTCCTCTTCACTGAGTGGCACTGAGAAAGGAAAGGATTCCAGCTGCTCTTGAGTAGCAAGACTTAAAGGAAATAAAGGGAAGACTGGTTGAGAATTCAAACTCCAGACCCAGGTGACTTGGTTTTACAGGAGTGCCCTGGGGGATATTGCTCTATGCTGAGTTGCCAGGTTACCATGGTGGTTTGTGTCAGGCCACAGCAGCTTAACCCATAGTAAATGAGGAAGATGGCTTGAGTTTTACCCAAGGGACTATCCAGCTTTCCAGAGATCTCATGTGAAAACCTAGCAACAATCTAAAATACTGAACTTTCAGGGTTTCTCTCAAGTATGACAATGATAATAACTCACATTTACCAAGAACATACTCTGGAGCTAGGGTTGTAGCTCAATAATACAGTGCTTGCCTAGCATGGGTGAGGCCCTGGGTTCCATTCTCAGCACCAAATAAAAACAAATAAATAAAGGCTAAATTCTTTAAAAAGAAAGAAAGAACATACGGTGTGCCAGGTACTGTATAAAGTGCATTATTTATATTATCTCCTTTAACCTCACATCAACAATATGAGATAAGCATATTATTATCCATTGAGAATAATCTACAAGATTAGAAAACAGAGGCACAGAGAACTAAAATAACTTGCCAATAAAGTCATCCAGTTGATAATTGAAAGAGCCAGGCAATCTAATTCCAGAACCTATACTCTTTTTTTTTTTTTTTTAGAGAGAGAGAGAGAGAGAGAATTTTAATATTTATATTTTAGTTATTGGCGGACACAACATCTTTGTTTGTATGTGGTGCTGAGGATCGAACGCAGGCCGCACGCATGCCAGGCGAGAGTGCTACCGCTTGAGCCACATCCCCAGCCCCAGAACCTATACTCTTAACCAGTAATACTGATGTATCAAAAAGAGTCCCTGGGGTTGTGGCTCAGCAGTAGAGGTAGAGCACTCACCTAGCATGTGCAAGGCCCTGGGTTTGAGCCCAGCACCACATAAAAATAAGTAAAGGTATTGTGTCCAACGACAACTAATAAAATAAATATTAAAAAAAAAAAAAAAGTCCCAAGGGTTGGGGTTGTGGCTCAGTGGTAGAGCGCTTGCCTGGCATGTGTGAGACACTGGGTTTGATCCTCAGCACCATATAAAAATAAATAAATAAAATAAAGGTACTGTGTCCATCTATAACTAAAGACAGACACACACACACACACACACACACACACACACACACACACTCCACCAAGAAGGGCAGGGAAGTATATTCAGGATAGGAAGAATGAGAGCTCAGAAATATTTAATTTGAAAACAAAAAAATATGACTTTTAGACATTAAGCAACAAGAAAACATAAAAGAGATTTTTTTTTTAAACCAAGGGAGAAAGAGGATCACACATCATAAAAGATGTAAAGTTTTTGTTCTTAGAAGCAACAAAATCAATGATTTGTCAGGTCAAAAAGATCAACAAGCCAGGCACAGTGATGTGCATATTTAATCCCACTGTCTCCAAGGGTTGAGGCAGGAGGACCACAAGTTCAAGACTAGCCTCAGCAACTTAGAGAGACCCTGAACAACTTAGGGAGACCTCATTACAAAATAAAAAATAAAAAGGACTGGGGTTGTAGCTCAGTAGTAAAGTTCCTCTGGATTCACTTCCCACTACAAAAAAAAAAAAAAAAAGAAAAGAAAATGACAACCAAGAACAAAAAGCTAAGGACAAATGCAAACTTTCTACCAGGGGGAAACAGGAACAATGGTGGAGGAGAATAGGAAGGAAGAGAAAAATATGGGGAGAAATATGAGTATAGAAGTTTGAAGTGTTTATGGGATATTTAGGTAAATACACCCACAAGACAAATTCAAACAATCATCTGAAGGTACCAACATCCTGAATACACAGGGAATGGAAAAGACCACCATGTAAATAGGCATACCTAGAAAAAGACTGTGGGGAACCACTTCAAATGCACGCACCTTTAAGTCCTGATGCACCGTGGGGATCTGAAAGATCACTGTAGTCTGGTGTGTTAATGCCATGACTCGTGACAGATAACCAGGCTGGGGCAGGAGTAGGTGGCACCCAGAGGGGTTGAGCTACACTCACCTGTTCCTTTGAAATCCTACCCCTTGCCTCATTTGAATGGCTTATCCCCAATAAAAGGGTTCAGCACTTGCTCTTCTCTCTCTCTCTTTCCAGGAACCCCTAAGGTCATCACAGGACCCAAAGAAAAAGGCATTTCTGTCTCTGTGTGATTACTTTGAGCAGACCAGTTCACCTGGAGTGACTTTGAGTGTTTAGGAACAAAAGACTAATTATAGAAACCCTCAGGGATAAACCTTACTGAGGGAGGAAGAAAGGAAAAGAAAGAGAAGATAGCAAGCTGTAATATGTGTGAAGTAATATCTTATTGTGGTTTAGTTTGCATTTCCCTGAAGGCTAACAACAACACTGAACATATGCTGTGTCCTGCACTCATAATCCCAGCTACTCAGGAGGTCTGAGCAACAAACATGGACAACAAAGTGAGACACTTGTTTAAAAAGGAGGCGGAGATGGGGCTGGAGATGTGGCTCAAGCGGTAGCGCGCTCGCCTGGCATGCGTGTGGCCCAGGTCCGATCCTCAGCACCACATACCAACGAAGATGTTGTGTCCGCCGAGAACTAAAAAAATAAAATATTAAAAAAAAAATTCTCTCTCTCTCTCCTCTCTCACTCTCTCTTTAAAAAAAAAAAAAAGGAGGAGGAGGAATCATCAGAGAAAAGAAGTTATAAAAGTGGTTTACTAGAGACCAAAGGAAGTAATTACTACTAGAAATTAGTGTGCAACAGTGTTCAGACCCAGAAAAGTTTTATGCTAGAGGTGAAGAACTCAAAAATCAGCACCTGAATTATTTTCCTGAATTATTTAGAACTCTCACTTTCTGCCCTAGTTAATTCTTCAAATAATATTTATACCCAATCCCCATCACTAATAATATTAATGAAAAATTAATCTAATTTTGATAACTAGAAAGCTCTTTGCAACTCAATTCAGTGATGCTTATTATATCTAAATCACCTTAGTGCCTATGATACATTGAAATCTAATCTGAATTCATTCTCTAATCCTGCATAAATCCTTGGCAGAATAATCTCATCAAAATTTTTTTAAAATCTGCTTTATTGAGATATAGCTTTTATACAGTCAAAGCCACCAATTTAAAATGCACAATTAGTTCTGTTTTGTTTGCAATGCTGGAGGCTGAACTCAAGCCCTTGAGCATGTTAGTCAAATGCTCTTCCTCTGAGCTACACCTCCAGCCCAAAGTGTATTAACTAGTTCTAACAACTGTATAACATTATAATATAAAATGCAATGATGACAGAACATTTTGTCATCCCCAAAAGTTTCCTTGTGCTCCTCTGCAGTCAGTTCCCCACCCTCAACCCAACCACTAATCTAGCACTATAGTTTTACCTTTTCCAGAATGCCATATAAATGACATCATTTATAAAAGTCTTCCATGTCACATTTTTCTGAAGTGTAACAGTTTTTAGATTTATACGTGTTGTTACATGAACAGTAGAACAGTAGTCTGTTCTTTATTGCTGGGTTGAAGTCCACTAAAATGACACACTGCAATTTGTTTATCCATTCACCAGATGAAGGACATTTTGGTTATATCCAGTTTAGGCTATTATGGATAAATATAGATATTCAAAAATAAATCTTTTTTTAAACTTTTTTTTATTTTTTAGTTTTAGGTGGACACAATATCTTTATTTTTTTATGTGGTGCTGAGGATTGAACCCAGTGCCTCTTGCATGCCAGGCGAGTGCGCTACCACTTGAGCCACATCCCAAGCCCTCAAAAATAAATCTTTTATGGACACGTTTTCACTTTTCTTGGTAAATTCCTGGGAGTGGGATTGTTGGTTCATATGGTTAGAATAGTTTTGGCTGCCCCCCAAAATCCCTGCCAAATTGTATTTTAAAGTAGCTGTACTACTTTGTATTTCCACTGGCAAAGAATGAGAGCTCCAGTTGCTCTACATCCACCAACACTACTGATCTTAATTTTATCTATTGTAATATGTGTGAAGTAATATCTTATTGTGATTTTAGTTTATATTTCCCTGAAGGCTAACAACAACATTGAGCATCTTTTTTTCAGTTGCTTATTGATTATTTGTAAAACTTCTTTGGTGAAGTATTTGCTCAAATCTTTTTTTTGCAGGGGGTTACTGGAGATTGAACTCAGGGGCACTCGACCACTGAGCCATATCCCCAGCCCTGTTTTGTATTTTATTTAGAGACAGGGTCTCACTGAGTTGCTTAGTGCCTGGTTGTTGCTGAGGCTGGTTTTGAACTCATGATCCTCCTGACTCAGCCTAGGATTATTGGCATGTGCCAATAATCCAGTTCAAAGTTCAAAGTCAGTCTCAGCAACTTAGCTCTTAGCAATTCAGCAAGACCCTATCTCTAATAAAATATTATATATTTTATAACAACCAATATTATATATATATATATATATAATATTGGTTGTTATAAAATATTTTTTTTAAAGGGCTGGGGATGTAGCTCAGTGGTTGAGCACTCCTGGGTACAATCCCTAGGATCAAAAAAAAAAAAAGAAAAAAAAAAATCTCTGCCCAGCTCAAAGTCACAAAGACATTTTCATTTTCTTCCAAAGTTCATCTAAAAGTTTCACAAGGAAAAAAAAAAAACCTCATCAAATTTTAACAAAATTTCTTAACTCCTGCATTCCATTTATCTCATAGTTATTCAATTTTATTATTTATTTGCTTGTTTCAAATCAACTTCCCACCTTACCAAGCACCATTAAAGTTATAGTCTATTTCTAAATTTGAAATGATTTTTATCTTTTTAACAGATATCCCCTCTTTTCAACTTGGTAAGTGACTTACCTAAATTTAGCCAAGGTTTCAGTCCTTTGCTTTTCCTCAAATGGACCAAAACCTCTGCAGCCTGATGCTGGTTCTAAAAACAACAAAATTCCACAACCCAGAGTAAGCTCACTGGGGTTCAGCCAAGGGTGATCAACTACAACCCTTCTGGAGTTAAGATGCTGCTTTTCTAAGATCATTCTCACCATTATTAAGGCACTCTCACATGTGAGGGGGCTGGAAAAAGCTGTCCCAGAAGAGTTAAATTAAAATTAAGGCTATAAGGTTAAGATGAGCATACTAAAGTAATTCTACAGCCATTAATTCATTTTTTTTTCTTGCACCATTCTCTTCAAACAAGCCAGAGTTCCTCAGACTCAAAATGAAATTTATAGTATATACAAAAGCACAGCTTATGCCCTCTAGAATGGAGTCTGCCAATCCTACTCAGTACAATTTAGAGTAGGAAAAAGGGATTCAAAGCTAATATAAAACTTGGAGATCAAGAAATGACAATTTACCAATGTTCATTCTATAACCTTGTGGGACATCTGGGGGAAAAAATAGAAAATTGGCTCATTTACATCCCTATCACATACCTTACCCTAAGTCCAGAAAACATTAGCTTCTAGAATTACTGACCCATAGAGTCCTAGTTGGAATTCTATATGTCAGGGATTAAAGTTGTTTTTGTTTTTCTCATTGCTTCATTCAAACAAATGAACCTAAAAGTGTTACTCTTTAATCAAAGCAAATGTTATGGTAACAGAGGTACTTAACATATAATAACCAGAATAGCAAATGGTCTTCTAAACTAAGAATAAATTTCTTAGTTATTTTGAAAGTCATTTTATAAGAATTTTGGCTTAATTTTTTAGAAATATTTTAATAATACTCTGCATTATAAGATGGTTCTGGTCTCTGCTTTTTTTCAGGCTTAAACCACTGGCTAATTGATATTTTTCATCACAGACTGTGGATGTAACTAAGTGGTATTGTCCTTGCCTAGCACACATGATGCTGTGGGTTAAACCCTCAGCACCCAAAGGGGGAAAAAAAAGATTTTTCATCACTATTAAGTCATCTTCACTAAAGAGAATCACAGAAGCTCTGCATGTGACATAGATACTCATTTTTTTTTTTTTAAAGAGAGAGAGAGAGAGAGGGAGAGAGAGAGAGAATTTCAATATTTATTTTTCAGTTTTCGGCAGACACAACATCTTTGTTGGTATGTGGTGCTGAGGATCGAACCCAGGCCGCACGCATGCCAGGTGAGCGCGCTACCGCTTGAGCCACATCTCCAGCCCCCTAGATACTCATTTGTACAGAGGTGAAATTTCAAGCAGGAAAAGTGGTGTTCAGTCACAATGAAGTATCCAGAAAGAACTCCCCAAGTACAGTGTTTTCTAAAGTACAGAATGATACTATCAGATTGTTTTAAATGAAATTCCTATAAATACATTTAAAATAAAAAGGTTTTTATGATTTCCTTTTCTATATGGTGATGCCAGTTTTTCATGCACGTTAGTTAGAAATTAAAAAGAATATTAAGGAAATCACATTTCAGCTGACAAATGGTGTGGCAAAAATCATGATAATGGTGGGCAAAGGACAGAAGTTTGGGAAACACTTGCCCTAGAAAACATTCTGGAAAACAACTTAAAACCCCAAACTCATACATGAACTTTAGAGAGATCCATTGGCAAGATCCTATAGCTTCACATTTTCACAAACTGGCTTTTTTTGTTTTGTTTTCTTTTCTTTTTTCTTTTTTTTTGTTTTGTTTTCTTTTCTTTTTTCTTTTTGTTTTGTTTTGTTTTGTTTTGTTTTGTTTTTGGTATTGAGGACTGAACTCAGAGGTGTTTTACTACTGAGCTACATTTCTAATCCTTTTTATTTTGACACAGGGGCTTGCTAAATTCCTGAGGCTGGCCTTGAACTTGCGATTTCCTTCCTTGGCTTTCCAAATTGCTAGGATCACATGAGTGAACTACCATGCCCAGCTAACTGATTAATTCAAATTTCATTCTGCTTTTTCTAATTGATGCTTACTGTATTCTCAGTTGACTGGATTCAAGGCTGGAGTCACATTCAGCTCAGAAAGATGAAGGGTTTCCAACTATTTCGGAGATGACAATGTAGTATCTAAATCAACAAATTAACAGATAAATTAACAGATTTATTCTTGTTCAGGTGTCTTTTAAAAAGGAAAATTATTAGCTTCAATTTACTACTTCCTCCTATTCTGATTCTTTTTCTGCATACAAAATGGACTCTATTATGATGATCCACACAATTAAGACAGGCCCCCATGTTACCAACCCATGGCAGCTTTTATGCTTTGGTGACCCTGGGCCACTGAATCTTGGCTATAACAGGAAGATTTTAAAACTAATTCTCTGAGCCTGACAAGCTGTCTCCCTCAATAAGTCTAAGAAGTTGTTATTTCATTAGCTGTGCATGAAGTGGCAGGCAAGTGGCCAGATCCGTAGTCCAGCGGGATAGAAATAGAATTGTTGCACATATACTTAAAAGCTAACAATAATTTCTGCCTCTATTATGATCCATTACTTTCAATTCTACTCTTATTTAAAGGGGAAACAAATTATTTCTACAATTTAAAGGAAGAACAATTTTTTTTTTGATGGTGTTATGGATCAAATCTAGGGCATCACACAAGCTAGGCAAGTTGTCTACCATTGATCTTGCTAGGCAAGCACTCTACCCCCAGTCCAAAAGGAGTAACAATCTTAAATGAGTATTTAATATTTCTTTAAGATTCCAAGGAGAAAAACTCAACTAGTCACAAAAATGGCCACATAGTATGACTCAATGTAAAGAAGAAACTCAACACTTATTAATTCAAAACAAAATTTCTGTTGACCTAATAATCAATGTTACCAAATAAGGACTTAATTTCTTCAAATGGATATTAAGAACCTACCACATGCCAAGCAATAAGCTGTACCAAAATGAGTAAGACAGTCCCCAACTCCTTAAAAACATACAGATTAGCAAAGAAAACAGACAAATTAATCACTAGTTATAACTCCATGTAGTAAAATCTATGAGGCGAGCACTAGGTGATGTTCGAGCCTAGAATGGGCACCTTCATCAGGATTAGCTCATAGCTTCTCAAGTACCTTCACATCACCTTCCTAGGAGCAAAGCCAACTCTTCACTAAGTTACCAGTGGTTTGGGAATCAAGGAATGGTACTATTTAGTATTATTTATTTTCATGATCAATGACTTTTACTCTTCATCAATGATCAGAGGGGATTACTGGACCACATATATAGCACAGAAAAAGCACTCATCGGGAAACTCAACCTGTTTGTAAAAATTATACATGGTCCAATTGCAATGTGGTATTCTGGACTGGGTTATGGGACAGAACATGAGTGGAAAACTTCTAAAAGAACATGAGTGGAAAAACTTGTAAAATCCAAATAAAGTCTGTAGTTCCACTAATAATCCTGTTAATTTCTTAGCTGTTTAACATCTGTACCATGGTTGTGTAAGAAGTTAACATTAGGAGAAGCTGGGCAAAGGTATACAGAAACACTCTGAACTTTCTTTGAAACTTTTCTATAAACTTAAAATGGTTCCACAATTTATTATTTTTTTGTTTTTACTTAAATATGGTTTCTTACATAACATCCTTACTTCTCCTTGAGATCATGCCTCTTAATCACTGCCTCAACTCAAATATGCTAGGCAAAATATTTTTTTAAAAAATCTTTTTCAACTCCTTCCTGTAAACCATTTGCACAGCCAGGCTGGGTTTCCTTCTTCACCAAGACATAAAAAGCTAGATCACACTTGGAAGGTTTTAGATGCTTTCTCTTCCTAATAGCTTGAATATATATCAGGGGGTATATATTCTTGGATTTGAACTGCCCAAAGAGGACAGACCAGACTCCACTAATGTCATAAAATCGAATCTGTCATATGGCATGTTGACTGTAATAATAACAGTACTGACCTGGACCACTTCCAGAAAGATGAACAGGTGAAATAATTTCTCTATAATAATTCAATTCACAAATCTCTATTTAATGACCTGCCATAGTTTAACTGTTCACAAGCCTTTCTCCAATATAGGATTAAGGTCTTAAAATGGAACTAGCACATTGCCTAGGGCAAAATGGGTCCTCAATAAATGCTTTGTGAAAGAAGACACAATAGTAATCTACCTTTGAGATCCTTTTATAAACCAATTAAATATCCAGACCTAGTAGAGCATGTTGTATACCATGCTACCACATTTAGGAGGCAGTCAAGTTACCTGAAAAACAATTAATAGCAACTAATGTTTGTTCGGAAAAAAAAAAAAAAAGTCATGAGTCATAAAGATCAATGTAAAAATTTTAACTAAAAGTGTCATAAAGATCAATGTAAGGAGGTTGGGGATATAGCTCAGTGGTAGAGTGCTTGCCTCTCATGCACAAAGCCCTGGGTTCAATCCCCAGCACCACCAAAAAAAAAAAAAAAAAATCAATGTAAAAATGTTAACTAAAAGTAGAGAGATATCTCGAAATTAATTTTGTTTCCCTTGAGGGCCACAAACGTGAATCCACCTATAACTTTCTAATAATGAGAGGACACTGAATCCTAACCACTAGACTACCAAGGATCACCAACTTTCCAACACTATTAATACAAAACTTTAAGGAATCTTTGATTACCCATAATACTTTATAAAGAATTTGTTATCAACTCAAATTGGTAAATTAGTCCAATTAGTGCATGGGGGAAGTCCAAGCCAAATTATATGTTCACAATGTGGGTCCAATGCTTTGATTCTTTTTCTTCAAAACTGAAGAAAAATACAAAACAACCCTCTTGACTGCTAAGAATTACAATAATTTCTCTTCCTTACAAGTATGTACCTGAAAGCCATTCCCTCCTGCTTCCATCCAACACAACCAACACCACCTCTTCTCTTCCCGTTCCTATCCAAGAATGTTAGAGAGTATCCAAGTAGTTTAATCTCAGGCTATAAGAATCTCAGATTTCAACAAAATTACAATGCAGCAAAAACATACCTATGTAGGCATGTTCTCATCCCCCATGGTATTCCCACACTACTTTAGCTCCCTATCAAATATTAATAAGGAAATAAGAAAATTCTCAGAACAAAAATTGCAAACCACTTTAAAAAAAATTTTTATATGAGTTCCAAATATCAGGGGACCTAATACCAAGGAAGTGTTTTCCATCAGTGCCTGAATTTAAATGCAAATTACTATTCAATCATATGCAATTGTTCCTCTGAATGAAATATGTACGCTGCAAAAACAAAAAATGTTTAGAGACTGATTAGTAAATTACCAAATCAGTCTCTAAATGTTTTGCTTAGTTTCTGCAGTGCCAGAGATTGAACCAGGATCTCTGAGCTGCAGCCCAACACTGAGCTACAAGCCAGCACTGAGATACATCCCAGCACTCTGAACTGACTTAAAAAATAACTGGCAATGTTTACTTTAAAAGCTTACTGCCCAGGGGCTGGGGATGTGGCTCAAACGGTAGCGCGCTCACCTGGCATGTGCGGGGCGCTGGGTTCGATCCTCAGCACCACATAAAAATAAAGATGTTGTGTCCACCGAAAAAAAAAAAACACTAAAAAATAAATTAATTAAAAAAAAAAAGCTTACTGCCTAATCACCAAGAGGTTCTAATGTATCAAAAAAAAAAAAAAAAAAAGTGGTTGCTATTAGCTCTACCCATGACTGACAGCTTGGCACAGACAAGCTGTTTTGAAAAAATTAAGACCGTCTAGTGACTTCAAATGGAATAAAGCAAAAGGTACATACAGAATCTGTAGATATTCTAATAATAAAACTACTTCAACATCAGAAGTTCAGAGCCTACAAATACGCAAACCAAAGCAATCTAAATCATTCATGCTTAAAGGAGAAAAGAGAAGCAGGACAAACAGTAGGTCTACATTCAAATCAACACGAGAAACTGCCCTGCAACTGAGCTTCTCAAGACCTGAAAAACTGATGAGAAAAAGGTTTTGAGGCTTATCAACATATTCCAAGTTCCAAAATAGTGAAACTATATATTAAAATAAACCCTGCATAAAATTCTAATTCTACCACAGTTGGAAGAATTGTGTTGGAACAACACGGAATAGAAAACACTTGGTAAATTTACTTTGTGGTAGTTATTTTTCTAGGTACTTCATATTATAAATGAGGATAATAAGTCCTGATAACATCTCTGTAAGGCAGGTACTGTTATGATTATCTCAATTTTTCATATGAAGAGAGACAGACACAGATTAACTTGTCCAATGTCATGCAGCTAGTAAGAGGCATAAATTTAAAAAAAAAAAAAAAACCCATCAGTCAGATTCCAAGTTCCTATTAGCCAATATATTGTCTTATAATAAGGGTTATACAATGGTCACTTTTTTCTTTAACCTGAAAACATTTGGGGCTCTCAAATGTTTGTATCATCTGAAATGTATCAAGCAATAAGAAAAGCACAGGTGGGGCTGAGAGTATTAGCTCTGTGAGAATGCATTGCTTACCAAACACAATCCTCTGGGTTGGACACCTAGCACCATTTGGAAAAAAAAAAAAAAAAAATGCAAAGGAAAGCAAAGCATAGGTTTTGGGATCGAATAGACCCCTAAATAAAACCTACGCCTCAGCTTCCCCATACCTAAAATGAATGTACTCAAGTTATTGTGAAGGTCAAAAAATAAGTAACATAAAGCATCAAGCGATAAGTACAGCACATATACAGTACACAATATAGGGGTTCTTAGTATGAAGTTTCCAAACACTTCAATGGTCCAGGGATACACTTCATAGTACATGAGTCTTTTAAATTGTAAGGGTGCTGCGCATTTGAGCTCATTTTTGAAAGAACTGTGCCTAGCTTTCCACAAATTTTCACGGGGTATGAATGAGCTCCAAAAGACAAAGACCCACAAGCGTACATAACAGATACTTGCGGGGTACGCTACCTTTCCCTTCTTGTTCTCACAAATTCTCCCTTTTCCCTCAAGGAAGGCATGCCAAGCCATCACAATAAATACCAGTTTTTTCCCACCATATTCTTAGCTTAAGGAATAATAATATATACAAGTTTACGTCCCAGTTTTCCAGAGAGAGCCTAAAGAAGGCCCTCAAGCGCTTCTTCACCACTCTTTGCCTGGACGAATAAACTGTTTATTCGAGAAGAAAGGTCCTTGTAAGGTGCACAAAGCACCTTGCGGGCCAGGAAACCCGACTAGAAACCGCAGCCTCAGGATTGGAGAACGGAGACCTGATGCCCCAGCGCTGGGCTATAAGGACAGGTGTTTCCTCAAACTACTGGGCAACCCAGGATTCCGACTCGCAACACTTGTCCTCTTTCTGGGAACTTTGGTGCAGACAGGTTTGCTGGGATCTGCTTCGGGCAGGATGAGTGGAGAGAAACGTTACCCGAGCTACAGTTGCAGCTAAGTTTCAGCTGAGGTGTCCTGGGAAGCGGCAGCAGGATTCAACCGAAGACAGACCTCCGAGGAATCCGACAAGAGCCCCCAAGGCTGGTCTCTGCCGGAGCTAAGAGCCGGCTTGGGGTTTTTCCGTTTCTCAAAGCGGCTTCCGTTTCCGGGTTATCCTTCGCCGGAAGCAGTATATAGATGTCGTAAAAGTGTCGTGTAATTGGTGTATCCGGAAGAACGGGTGTGCGGCTTGAACATGGTGAGAAGAGGGTCTGTCGGAGCACTTGTATGGGGGGATTAGGAAGGACTCAGAGCTTGACTCCATTTCTTTTTCCTTACACTTTCCTTGTTTATTTGCATTCGGAACTTAGTTCTTAAACGGCTCTGAACCGAGCTTGTTGTGCTTTTAAGGAGTGAGGAGAGGGGTTGGGTGTTTGAAGGAAGAAGAGAATAGACAAGAGAAAAAGTACTTTAAAAAGATACAATGTACGCTTTTAACTCTAAAATTTCTGTTTCAAGGGAAAGCAAAAGAAAACAAGAAAGTATGCGACCATGAAGCGAATGCTTAGTCTCAGAGATGAGAGGCTGTGAGTGTCCAGAATCTTTTGGGTTCTTAAGACTGCCCAGAGATAGAGAAGTCACGAGGGGATAAGTAGCAAATATTTTTGTTGTTTTGTTTTCTCTTATAATATTGTGTCTTAGATTTGTGTCTCAGGAGATAATAGTCAGATGTGTAATAGTCACCGCGCTGCTGAGCGACTTTGCTGGGAAAGGCCATGGGAAATAAACATTTCTTAAGTGTTCACTTTGTTCCGCTCTTGTTATGTGCTTTGTCACATTTAAACATCATAACAATTGTGTGATGTAGACACCTTTATGTTCTTACCATTACATTGCTACATTCCCCAGAAAAAGATGTTTGTTGTCCTTGAAAGATGGTGAAGTCAAAGACCATGTGTTCAGCACTTGACACTTAAAACTGTTTTTGAAAGAGAATGAGAAAACTCCCAAATGACTCCATGTTATAAATCTTATATGAATCCAGATCACTGTGGAAGAAAAGAATAGAGAGAAATTCTCTATTATAAAGAGGACCTAAATAGTTGTTCTGCTTCTGTCAAGACTGGATAGGTTATTAAATAAGGACTGGTCTTCATTGTTTTTAAATTTCACAGAAACAGAATGGTTATGAGAGCCTCCAGAGTTAATCTTCCAAGCATTTGATGTGGATATATTAGGGACTGAAGATGTAACTTAGTGATAGAGCACTTACTTAGCTTGCATGAGGCCTTGACTTTGATCTCTAACACCAAAAAAAAAAAAAAAAAAAAAAGGCAAGCCATTGGTGTGGATTAATTATGTCCTTTAAAGGAATGAGGCCCCACTGATAATTTCTACTTACAGTTAAATTTTGTATATGTCATGTGATTTAGCACCAACTCCCTTTTTTTTTTTTTTTTCCATACTGGATGCTTTACCATTGAGCTACATCCCTTTATTTTGAGACAGGAACTTGCTAAATTGCTGAGGCTGGCATTGAACTTTGCAATTCTCTGCCTCAGCCTTCCAAGTAACTTGGATTACAGGAATGTACCACCCAGCTGTCTAACCCTTTATAAGAAGCATTTGGGAAAACGCCATTCCCTATCTACTATTAAAACATTTGAGGGGCTGGGGATGTGGCTCAAGCGGTAGCGCGCTCGCCTGGCATGCGTGCGGCCCGGGTTCGATCCTCAGCACCACATACAAACAAAGATGTTGTGTCTGCCGAGAACTAAAAAATAAATATTAAAAAAATTCTCTCTCTCTCTCTCTCTCTCTCTCTCTCTCTCTCTCTCTCTCCCCCCTCTCTCGCTCTCTCTTTAAAAAAAAAAAAAACATTTGAGTCATCAGAAGATAAATATCAACAACCTCTTTACTCACTTCTTGGGAGGGATTTGGGTCCTTGATATGAGAACTTCTTGCTAAGAAAGACACTATAGTTTAACCCACATTTACCCATTAACAGTTTTTTGGATTATTGGTTTTACTGAATAATTTTGATAGTTCCAGACTACTTTCCACTACAGTTATTTGCTCAGAAAGTGTAGGCTGATATTAACATAAAAATATAACAAAATAGGATTTGCTCTGTAGGAAAAAAAGAATGGAACTTTTTAATGAGCTAACTACTGTAATATTTTTCATCTCTCCTGTATTAACTTTTTTTTTCCCCAGTAAAGAAAAGGATAGATTAAAACCAAAAAAGAAACAAAAGAAAGATCCCAGTGCACTGAAGGAAAGAGAAGTGTGAGTAATCAAAAACTTTTATTAAATTTTCTTTTAAACCTGAAAGGGACAGCCCAAAACCTCTTAGAAATCCAGGCTTTCCATAAGCTGATTTACTCAATCATTTGTTAGTAAGTCTGACACATTATGCAAATAAGAGTGGTATTGCTGAGCATACACTGATGCCATTGGTTTGAAGGTTTTGGGATTTCATGGAGCTGTAAGATTTCCCCTAAAATCCTGGGAATATAATCTGAGAGTATTAGGTTTTTTGTTTGCCCAGAATCTTTTAGAAGACATAATTACCATTGTTTAACACGCCAGCATTTCATGAAATAAAGATTGTATTACCAAAAAAATAAATAAATACTAATGAATAAATAGTATTTTCAGAATAAGGTCATTTCTTTTAATAAATATATTTAACTTTACAAAAGCCTTACTGCATTTTCTTTGTTTTCTCAACCTGGTCCATGGAGTAGTATTTAAACATTTGGGACTTGTAGATGAGAAAAAGGCCCTGCTGTATTACATAATCCTAACACTGGACAAACTATTATCTTAGACCACATTCTGTACAACCAGTTTAGGATCCTATGAGAATAGCAAACTTGGTGTAGTATTATTCTGATTAAGATATCAGTATTCTACCACTTTTGTGTCCATGGCTACTCTGCTTCTGATAGAAAAAGATCTGTGTTGAATAATTGCTTTTTTAAATCTGTGGCAAAACATGCTAGTGTACAATTAAGATAAGCTTTTTTTTTTTTTTTTAAGAGTGAGAGAGAGAGAGATTTTTTTTTTTTTTAATATTTATTTTTTAGTTCTCGGCGGACACAACATCTTTGTTGGTATGTGGTGCTGAGGATCGAACCCGGGCCACACGCATGCCAGGCGATCGCACTACCGCTTGAGCCACATCCCCAGCCCCTAAGATAAGCTTTCACAGGATGGGATTGTGGCTTGGTGGTAGAGCACTTGCCTTGCATACGTGTGGCATTGGATTCAATCCTCAGCACCACATTAAAAAAAATAATAAAGTTAAAAAAACAGGGGCTGGGGATGTGGCTCAAGCGGTAGCGCGCTCGCCTGGCATGCGTGCGGCCCGGGTTCGATCCTCAGCACCACATACAAACAAAGATGTTGTGTCCGCCGATTACTAAAAAAAAAATAAATATTAAAAAATTCTCTCTCTCTCTCTCTCTCTCTCTCTCTCCTCTCTCACTCTATCTTTGAAAAAAAAAAAAAAGATAGAATTTTAAAAATAAATAAGCTTTTTACTTTCTCCCTTGCTTTCCTGTTTAGAACTTATTCCCAATTGAATAAGAGAAAAGGAACTTAATCTGTAGTGAACTATCCTCAGCAAAGACTTCATTTTCATTTTTTGTTCATACCAAAATATCAATGTAGACTTAACTTTGTGTTCTTATTTTTCTTTTTATTTCAGCCCCCAACACCCTTCCTGCTTATTCTTCCAATATAATACACAATTGGGCCCACCTTATCATATCCTGGTTGATACCAACTTTATCAATTTTTCCATTAAAGCCAAACTGGACTTAGTGCAGTCAATGATGGACTGTCTGTATGCCAAGTGTGAGTAACATACTTTTACATTTCTTTGACATTTGTTCAGAATAATCATATTTATCCAAAAACATGAAAAGAAGGAGATAGGATTTGCAATGAATGAATTGCCATTTAATTTGCAATGGTTATCATAGAAATGACCATTTTTAATGAAATGTTAAGCATACATGACTAGAAGTAATTGAACTTTCACAATTCAGAAAACAGTGCTTTGGCCATCGTTATGGATATCAATTCTGAACATAAAAAGGGAATTTTATGTTTTAGAATTTTGGATTTTAAAATTCTAGGTATATTAAAGTCTATTATAATTTTTCAGTATATACATTCTTTTATATTAAGGAGTGTAGAAAAGCTACAGACATTTTGTCATTTACAATCATAGAATCAGAAGTTGGATGATGGTTGATTTCTAAGTTTATTCAGATGTTATTTATTTGTACTAAAACGACCTGAGGTAATATATTTACACGTAGATGTGCAATTTACCATTACTAAAGTTCCCTTGTATACTTGGGTTATCTTCCTTCACACAATTTTCCAACACTGCCATGAACAGGCAAAAAAAATGTAGGCCATAACTTCCTAATAGTAAGATCTGATAAGTTTAAATTTGTGTATTTTCCAGTCACCTGATAAAAAATACAAATGAAAATTAGGCTTGTACTTTGTCATAAAGAATAAATTACTGGAATAAAAAGGGAAAGTTTATACCTCCTTTAATCTTTTTTAAAATATATTTTTAATTGTAGATGGACACAATATCTTTATTTATTTTTATGTGGTGCTGAGGATAGAACCTAGTGCCTCACACAAGCTAGGCAAGTGCTCTAACACTGAGCCACAACACCAGCCTCCTCCTTTAATTTGTAAAGGATACTATAGACACACCTTGTGTTATTGTGATTTTTAAAATTACACTTTACAACTGCTGCGGTGGCACACGCCTGTAATCCCAGTGGCTCAGGAAACTGAGACAGGAGGATCACAAATTCAAAGCCAGCCTCAGCAAAAAGCAACGTACTAAGCAACTCAGTGAGAGCCTAAAATAGGGCTGGGGATGTGGCTCAATGGTTGAGTGCCCCTGAATTCAATCCTTCGAACTCCCACACCCCCCAAAAAATTACACTTCACAGACATTGCATTTTTTACAAGTTGATGATTTATAACAGCCCTGCATAAAGCAAGTGTTTGAGCACCATTTTTCCTATAATATGTGTCCTCTTGGTAACTCATGATATTTCATATATTTTCCTTATTATTATATCTGTTTTATTAATCTGTGATCAGTGACTTTTGATGATATTGCTGTAAATGGGAACACCATGAACTGTCCCCATATAAGAAGGTACACTCAATCCATAAATGTTGTATGTGTTCTGATTGATCCCAACTACCATTCTACCACCTCTCTCCCTGTCCTCAGGCCTTCCTATTCCCTGAGATATAACATTACTGAAATTAGAATACTTAATAACCCTACAGTGGCTTCTAGGTATTCAAGTGAAAGGAGGAATCATGTACCTCTCCCTTTAAATAAAAAGCTAGAGGGCTGGGGATGTGGCTCAAACGGTAGCGCGCTCGCCTGGCATGCGTGCAGCCCGGGTTCGATCCTCAGCACCACATACAAACAAAGATGTTGCGTCTGCCGAAAACTAAAAAATAAATATTTAAAAAAAAAAAAAGCTAGATGCTGTTAAACTTAGTAAAGGTGTGTAAAAAGCTGAGACAGGCTGAAAGCTAGACCTCTTGTGCCAAAAGGTAGCCAGAATTGTAAATACAAAGGAAAACCTTTTAAAGAAATTAAAAAGTGTCAAAGTGCTATTCCAGTGAACACATAATTAGTAAGAAAACAAAACAATCTTTCTGCTGATATGGAGAAAGAAAATCAAACCAGCCACAACATTCCCTTGAGCCAAAACCTAATCCAGAGCAAGGCCCTTACTCTCTTCAATTCTCTGAAGTCTGAGAGAGATGAGGACACTGCAGGAAAAACGTTTGAAGCTAGCAGAGGTTGGATGAGGCTTAAGGAAAGAAGCCATCTTATTAAAATAAAGTGTGAGATGAAGCCTCAAGTGCTGATGTAGATGCTACTGCAAATGATCTAAAGGACCATCTAAGACTATTGGTGAAGGTGGCTACACTACACAACAGATTTTCACTGTTGACATGATAGCCTTATCCTGGAAGAATATACAACCTAGGATTTAAATAGCTATCAAGAAGTCAATGCGTGTCGTCAAAGGTCAGATTGACTCTGTTATTAGGGGCTAATGTAGTTGGTAACTTTAAGTTGATGCCAATGCTCATTTACCATTCCAAAAATCCTAGGGCTCTAAGGAATTTACTAATCTACTCTGCCTGTGCTCTATAAATAGAACAACAACATGTACAGCCTGAGGAATGAGAAGTCGTGATCCATTTGTGTTCAATGTGTCAAAATGCATTCTACTATCATGTGTAACTAATTAGTTACAAATTTTTTAAAAAAGATATACCAATAAAAAAATAGAACAACAAAACCTGGATAACAACACATTTGTTTATAATATGGTTTACTGAATGTTTTAAGCCTCCCCAATAATGATGATAGTTTGCTTTCCATCAGCAGTTCTCAGATCTCTTAAAAATATATATATATGTGTGTGTGTGTGTGTATACCTGGTGACCCAAGAGCTCTGATAGAGATTAATCTTATTTTTGTCCACTAGGAGAATATCCTTCTGAAGTCCATGAATCAAGGAGTAGTTTTTTGAATATTTTTTTAATTATACATGGTTACAATATTTTGTTTACTTACTTTTTTATGTTGTGCTGACGATTGAACCCAGTGCCTCACATGTGCAAGGCAAGCACTCTACCACTGAGCCACAGCCCCAGGCCTCAAGGAGTAGTTTTGACTTTCAAGTTTATTATTAAGAAATACTTTTAGTAAAGTCCTAACTGCCATTATCTATTTCTCTGATAGATCTGGACCTTTCCAGATTGAGGTGCCTTTAAGAATATTCATAGGCTGGGGTTATAGCTCAGTGGTAGAGCACTTGCCTAGCATGTGTGAGCCACTGGGTTTGATTCTCAGCACCACATATAAATAAACAAGATAGAGGTCCATCAACAACTAAAAAAATATTTTAAAAAAAGAACATGCATAATTTATGGGAAGAAGTTAAAATATCAACATTAACAGGAGGTTAGAAGAAATTGATTTCAGCCCTCATAGATGACTTTGTGGAGTTCAAGACTTCATGGAAAGGGATGATTATAGATAAGCATGTAGCTGGGTGCTGTAATTGCATGCCTATAATCCTAGTTATTTGGGAAGCTGAGGCAGGAAGATCGCAAGCTTACATACAACCTGTGAAAGATGGAACTTATCTTTATTAAAAATGAAAAATAGATCTTATTTTTGTTCTTTTCAAAAAAACAGCTCAGTGGTAGAATGCTTGCCTAGCATATGTGAGGTACTGGGTTTGATTCTCAGCACCACATATAAATAAATAAAGGTCCATCAACAACTTAAAAAAATTTTAAAACAGCTTTATTAGGATAATTCACATATTGTTCACAATTTAAAGTGTACGGTTCAGTTTCCTTTATTGTAGTCACAAGAGTTATGCATCATCAATCACAACAATTTTAGAACATTTTCATGACCTGGAGAAAATCCCTGTGCCTGTTAACCATCACTCCACAACCCTCCTCATTCTCCCCATCCCTAGGCAACTACCAATGTTCTGTCTTTATAGATTTGCTTATTCTGGACATTTCTTGAAAATAGAGTCATAATATTTGGTCCTCTTTCCTTTGACATAATGTTTTCAAGAGTCGTTCATGTTATAGCGTATATCACCACTCTACTAAGTAGAAAGTGTTTGTTTTGATTTATATCTCTTTAATTAGGAGTAAGATTGAGCATCTTTATGCTTATTGACCATTTCTATGTCCTAGTCTATGAACTGAAATGTAGCTTGGCAGTTAAGATCCCTAGTGTAAGGGTTGGGTATAGCCCAATGGTAGAGCACTTACCTAGTCTACATGAGGCCCTGGATTTGATTCTCAGAATTGCAAGGAGGAAGAAAAAAAAAAGATCCCAGAATAGACTATCCAAATCTTGACTTCACCATTATCTATCTAGTTACGTTTTTGCATCTGAAGATCCTTATCTATAAAATAGGAATGATGATAATTATGACAACAATGCTACCTGGTAGGTGTTATTATGAACACTAGAGTGAGACGGTTCTTATAAAGTACTTAGCACAGTGTCTGGCAAATAGTACACAATTACAAACTATTATTATAATAGCTGAGATATTTCATTTATAGGAATACATTAAGAAAATTAGCCCTTTTGACAAATGTGTAAAAATATTTTTCCCACCTTATTTTTTAGACTACTGTGGCTTTTGGTAGTGGTCAAGTTTTCTTTTATTTGTGTGATTAAATTTGTATTTTTTACGTAATTTCATGGCTTAAATTTAAATATTTTTTCCATCTACAAATTACACAAAAATAATAACAGGATTCGGCTTATTTTTTTCCCCACATTTATGACAGGTGCTTATTAAAGTCTATGGCATGTCTTTGTGACAATTCCCTAGTTGTTTTATAAATAGAGATTTCTTCTCTAGTTCTTTTTTTTTTAATTTGTTATTTTTAGTTATACATGACAGTCTTCTCTAGATCTTAGCTGTTATTCCAGAAGTTTCTTGGATCTATTAAAGACTGACCAGGACATAATTCACATAATTTATCCACAAGTTCTGTTGTTAACTTTTTTGTATTTTTTCCTGGCAGGTATCCCTTGTATAACTGATTGTGTAATGGCTGAAATTGAGAAATTGGGGCAAAAATATCGAGTGGCTTTAAGGTAAGAAGGATCTAGTCTAGTTTTATTTTAGATTGGTTTACTAAAGATTCTTTTATTTTTTTTTTAATATTTTTAGTTGTAGATGGACACAATGCCTTTATTTTATTCATTTATTCTTATGTGGTGGTAAGGATTGAACCCAGTGCCTCACATGTGCTAGGCAAGTGCTTTACCACTGAGCCACAACACCAGTCCTTAGTATAATGAAGATTCTTTTGACCCTTCTTCATCTCTTTGCCTTCCAAAGAGTGATTGACCAATTAGACAAAATAAAAATTAAACAAAACTTTTATGATTTTAAAAATTAAATAAAGTTTAAAAGATTTTAAGCTCAACCTCTTTGAACAAAGCTACTTAGTCATATTGATCTTGTGACTCCTTTTAATTTCCTCTCAATTTTTCCATTAGAAGTTATTTATTAGTTTGTTATAAAAACATCTCTTTCAGTATCTCACACTTAAAATGTATACATTTAAAGTTTTGAGTTTACTCTAGAAAATTGAATTTAGAACTTTGAATTTAGAGTAGGCATCCTCAACATGTGTCCATGGACTTCTGAGTACCAGAGACTTTTGCACAAAACCTTTTATTCACAAAACTCATTTTATAATAATAGAGCCATTGCTTTTGTCACTGTGTTGACATTTGCACTGATGACATTGCTTATGCCTTAGTATGAATCAACATAATGGGCTCCTACAAGGCTAGTGGCCGTTGTATTCCTCACTGCTCTTCACTGGCAGTTTTTTTTAAAAAGAGCCAGAGTTGCTTAAGAATGTCCTTGAAACTAGCTATAGTGGCACACACCTATAATCCCAGTGGCTGGGAAAGCTGAGACAGGAAGATCGCAGATTTAAAGCCAGGCTTGGCAACTTAGCAAGACTCTCTATCAAAAATAAAAAGGAAATAGCTGGGAATGTAGCTAAGTGGTAGAACATCCTAGGTTCAATCTCCAGTGAGGCAGATTCCTTAATGAAGCAGTAAAATTTAACTTCATTATATCTTGACCTTCAAATACACATCAGTGTTCTTTGTGATGAAATGTGATGCATACACAGAGCACCTCTGCTACATACCAATGGACAAAAGTTATCTCAATGAAAAGTGTTGTGTGTGTGTTTGAGTTGGGAGCTGAACCAGCTGGTTTTTCATGGAATGTCATTGTTTCTGTGAAGGAACAACTGATAAACACTGGTTATTTAGACTTTGTTATTTGACAAACATTTTCTCAAAAATTAACAGTGGTGTCAGGCATGGTGGCACACACCTATAATCCCAGTGGCCTGGGAGGCTAAGGCAGAAGGATCACGAGTTCACAGCCATCCTAGCAAAAGCCAGTTGCTAAACAACTCAATGAGATCCTGTCCCTAAATAAAATACAGAAAAGAGGTGGGGATGTGGCTCAGGGGTCAAGTGCCCCTGAGTTTAATCCCTGGTACCAAAAATAAAAATAAAAAATAACAGTGGTGAACACATCACTTCGAGGAAAGCAACTTACCATATCAGTCACCAGTGATAAAATTCAAGCTTATGGTGAGCTTATCACATCCTCAATATTAAAGACCTTCTTATTGTTCTTATTGAGACCAGTGGAGGTAACAGGTGTGATTTTTTTCATAACTTATAATGAAAAGTGCCAATAGTTGGAAAAAGCACTATACCTCAACTAATGACTGTTTTCTAAGTGACTTATGAATGATGTCACAAAATCATGCCATGGCTAAAAAACATGTTCAATAGACCAGTGGATTATTTTTGTCACCTTTATGGAGATATAATTTCTATACTATAAAATTCACTAATTTAAATTGTATAATTTGGTGAGTTTGGCATACGTATATAACAGTAGGACTTCTATTATAGTCAAGAAATAAAACATTCCTGTCTAGAAATTTTATTTCATTTATAGGAATTCTAGAAAAGGCAAAACTAGAATAGAATACAGAGTAGTGGTTTCCTGGAGCCAAGAGTAGGAGCGGGGATTAACTTCAAAGAGGCATGAGGCAGCTTTTTGTGGAGAAGAAAATGTTCTATTTCTCAGTGGTGGAAGAAGTTCCATGGATATATAAGTCTGTTAAAACTTATGCAAGCATATCTCTATAACTAGAGATTTCTATTATATTTCATTGATATAAAAAAGATGATTTTTTAAAGGCAAAAGAACAAATGGAACATCTTAGATAGTATTGTTTAGGTCAGTAGGAAAGTAATAAATTACTAAAATACTGATTACATCTGTAGGAAGAAAGAAAAATTGGATCTTTATCTCACACAAAAATCAATTCCAGGTAGAGGAAATATCTAAACTTTTAGTAGAAAATATAAAGAATATCTTAATGAGCTGAGGGTGGGTAGGACTTTCTCAAGAAGTCCAAACTATAACAAAATTAATCAATTTGACTATATGGAAATTGAATGCTTCTTTATAACAAAAGATACCATAAGCAAAATTAAGACAAGCCAGAGACATTGAGAAGATATTAATAACACATGTAATGAACAAATGGCTTATTTTCAAACTGTATAAAGAACTTCTATATATATCTAAGAAAAAGACAAATAATCCTTAAATTCAATCAGGTTGGCAAAAACAAATTAAATCTGCTTGACAATGCCCAAAGTAGTTGAGTTTGTATAACAATGGGAATTCTCATACTCAACTACTATGGCTGTCAATGTGACATGACTTTGGAAAGCAATCTGGCAATATCTGGTAAAATCAAGGTTGTCCATGCTGTTCCAACACTGTCTTTCAACCTAGAGCTCATAGTCTGTATGTTGTGAAATCAGTTTAATGAGTCACAACTAATATTGTTTTTAATGTAATAGAATGTTAGCATGCCTTGCATGAGGTAAGAGTTGAATACTGTTTCACAAAACTCTTTTCACTTTTATAAGCTTGTGTATAAAAGTGCAAAGTGAGTGCTAGTAGACTGCATTCATACTGTGGCGTCTGGTAATACAGAAAGGCACTGCCATAAAGAAACTCACACAACAATTGTAGAGTCAAGTTTTGGAATTTTCTTATGTAATAGCAAAAAATTATAGGTAGCCAAAGGTCCTTTAAGGAGAGAATGGACAAATTATGGAATGTTCATGAATAAAATACTATATAGGAGTGAAAATGGGTGAACTAGAGTTATAATTGTCAATATGGATAAATCTCAAAAGCATTATAAAACAACCAAGAGCATACATTTATCTAAAGTTTAAAAACATGCAAGCCAATATTACACTGTATATAGGTATGTACATATGAAATCTTACATCTGTAGTAAAGTGTGTGTGGATGATAAATATGGAATGAAATTCAGCATAATAATTATTTGTAGTGGGGTAGAGAGGGACTGGGATTGAATTCAGGGGTGCTTTACCACTGAACTACATCCCCAGCCCTTCTTATTTTTTATTTTGAGACATGGTCTTGCTAAGTTGCTTAGGGCCTCAGCCTCCCACCTTGCTGAGATTACACCACTGCACCTGGCTCTTTAATGAAAATTTAATCTTCATCCATTTTTGCATATCTGAAATAATTCAAATTAAAAGGGGAAAAGAAGTAATTATTTTTTAAATAATATAAATAAATAGCGGGAGGCTGGAGTTGTAGTTCAGCAGTAGAATGCTTGCCTTACATGTGTGAGGAACTGGGTTCAATTCTCAGCACCGCATATAATGAGGAAATAAAATAAAGGTCCATCAACAACTAAAGAAAATTTTAAAAAATAAATGAACGGTGGGAGAGGGAGGGAAATATGGGCACAAGTTTGATTATGTAGAGAAACAAATGGGGTGTTAGCTAAAAGGAAGTGCTAATTAAACTTTTTTTTTTCCTTTTTTATGATGGGAAAGTACTAGAGCATGTTGGTCTGTCCCCCAGAAAAGAGCCAGTTAAGAGGAAGAAATAAGTAATTCCAAAAGTGAAAGGTGTAGCCAAAGAGCCAAGTCACAAGACTGTTGCCTACATCTTTTCTCAGCTACCAGCCTGTATTCCTTCTAGTGTATCCTCCTTACCCAGCATGCTAATTCTTCCCATGATAGAACTTGGTTCATATCACTCTTCCCTCAGAAATCTCTTTTGGGCCAGGTGTGGTGCCGCACGCCTGTAATCCCAGCTACTCAGGAGGCTAAGACAGGAGGATCACAAGTTCAAAGCCATCCTCAGCAAAAGCAAGGTGCTAAGCAACTCAGTGAGACCCTGCTTCTAAATAAAATAAAAAATAGGGCTGGGGATGTGACTCAGTGGTCAAGTGCCCCTGAGTTCAATCCCAGTGCCCTACCCCACAAAAAAAAAAAATCATTTTTGGTACCAGGGATTGGTACCCAGGGGTGCTTAACCACTGAGCCACATCCCCAGCCCTTTTTTATTTTGAGATAGGGTTTTGCTGAGTTGCTTAGGGCCTCACTAAATTATTGAGGATAACCTTGAACTTGGAATCCTCCTGCCTCAGCCTCCTGAGCTACTGGGATTACAGGTATACACCACTTTATTTAGCCCTTGCCTCAGAAATCTTATACTAACTCCCACCACCTTTGTCATGAAGCTCACACTCCTCAGCCTGGCATTGGAGATTAGCCTTATTTTACCCTCCTCTCCATAAACACTTCTCCGCCAGATGTGCTCACTCTTTCCTGATCAGCAGCAAACATTTTATTGTTGGATGGTGCCCTGTTTGGAATATGCCTACCCTCACTTTGCTTCGTACATTCTTTCATCTTTATTTTATTCATCTCTATGTCTTTTTCTAAATTATCCAGCCCACATTGATCTAGCACTGAACTACTGCAATATGGAGTATTTTTGTTGCGCTTGGTACCTGTGTGCTACCTTGTATTTTTATCCATTTCAGTGACTCATCATCGTTGTGTAACAGAAAGAACAGAGCCCTAGGAATCACCAACTCAGGATTTTTCCTTTTTCAGATTTATATGAAAATAATACATTTTTATGACAAACAGAATAAATATACAGATAATTAAAGAGTCCTTCTCCACATTCACACTTTGACCATTTTCCTATCCTCAGAGTGATAATTAAAAAATCTTAGTTTACATATTTTTTCAGACCCTTTTCTATGCAGTGTAAGTCTAGAGAAAGATTACCTGAGAAGGGAATTTTTATTTTCTTAATTTAATCGTGTGTTCATTCATACTTTTATATATGCATTTTTGCTTATATATTGTTCATTGGCCTCCTATGTTTACTGCACAGTCCTTCCACATTCCCTCTTTTTTTTTTTTTTTAAATAGGACAGGGGTACCCAAATATCTTAACTTTACCTTGTTGCTGGATATTTAGAGTGCCTTCTTTTTTTACTGTTATAAACCACACTGTAATTCCCATCCTTGTGCCTGTCTTCCAGTACATTCGTATAAAACAACTTCCTAAAAATGAACTGTCAAATTAATTTGGTTTTGAATCCTGGCTTTTCCCAACTATGTAGGTTTAAGCAAATTAACTTCTCTGAACTTGCTTCTTCTTTAAAATGGAAATATAATTCAGAGTTCTGCGATGATTAATTGACTGCAGGCATACCATCAGTTATCAGTCAGCAAGCTTTGACTCCCAGCTCTGAAAGGTGTGTTTCTAGTTAAAAGATAAGCTTCAGGAGGAGAAGGTGCCTGAAAATCTGCAGAGGTCATGTTGCTTTCACTTCACTGATTGAGGCACAGGAGATTATCCAGTTGCTTGAGTGTTTTCTTTAATCCACTTTTATAACCCTGCAGGATTGCAAAGGATCCCCGCTTTGAACGATTACCATGCACGCACAAAGGAACCTATGCAGATGACTGCTTAGTACAAAGAGTAACTCAGGTATCATAAGTTTTTAAATGTTTACTTCTACTTTAAAACAAAAAAGGTAAACTATTATCTCCTGAATGTTCATGGTCAGAAAAGTATCTAGAAATATAAATGAGTTAAAAAATTATATAACATCCATTCACAAGAAGCATAAATTTCCTCATTTTCTTGAGAAAGTGCATTGAAAATTTATATTCTAACCATAATGGGAAGAGCACAGGTTGGGGATGAAGCATGGTTTCAAATCTCAGCACCTGCACTGCCTGGGGATGTGATTTGGGTTACACTGGTTATAGTCTATTTTTTTCTGTTTGTTTGTTTGTTTGTTTCTTTTTTAATTGGAGCTTTGTAGTTATACATAGTAGTTGGGTTCATCCTGACAAGACTCATACATGCATGGAATTTGATTTCATTTCATGAGTCCCCTCCTTTTCCCTCCTGCTTTTTTCCTTCCGTCCTCCCTCCCCTTTTCCATTCTCCTTCTTCTACTCTACTAAACTTCCTTTCACTCTCTATTAAATTATAATTGATTGTTTTTTTAAGTCACTTTTTTTCTTTTTTTGTAGTTATAGATGGACACAATACCTTTATTTTATTTATTTATTTTTATTTGGTGCTGAGGATCAAACCCAATGCCTCACATGGGCCAGGCAGGTGCTCTGCCACTGAGTCAGAACCCCAGCCCAGTTAATTGGTACTTTATGTTAGCCTCCTCTTCCCTCCTCCTTTCCTTTATTGTACTTCACCTTCCATATGTGAGAGAAAACATTCCACCATTGAGTTTGGCTAATTTCACTTAGCATGATATTCTCTAGTTCCATACATCTACTTCATTTTCAAATGCCACAACTTGATTTTTATGGCTGAATAGAACTCCTGTGTGTGTGTGTGTATATGTATGCATACGTATACATACACATCACATCTTCTTAATCCATTTATCTATTGACAGGCATCTGGGTTAATTCCATAATTTAGCTATTGCAAATTATGCTGCTATAAACATTGTTGTGGATATATCACTGTAGTATGCCAATTTTAGATCTTTTGGGAAAATACCAAGAACTGGGATATAGCTGGGTCATATAGTGGTTCCATCACTAATTTTTTGAGAAATCTCCATAGTGCTTCCCAGAGTGGTTGTATTAGTCTGCAGTCCCATCAGTAGTGTACAAGTGTAACTTCTTCTCCACAACCTCACCAGCATTTATTATTGTTGTATTCTTGATCATTGCCATTCTGACTAGAGTGAGATGAAATCTTGGTGTAATTTTGATTTGCATTTCCCTGATTACTAGATGTTGAACACCGTATATTTGTCAGCCATTTGTGTTCCTTCTTTTGAAAAGTTTCTGTGTTGTTCTTTTGCATTTATTGGCTGAGTTATTTGGGTGTTTTTTGTTTGTTTGTTTGTTTGTTTGGTTCGTTGCTTTTTGGTGTTGAGTTTTTTGAGTTCTATTGTATATTCTGGATATTAGTACCCTCTTGGAGGAGTAGTTGGCAAAGATTTTCTCCCATTCTGCAGGCTCTCTCTTCAATCTCTTAATTGTTTCCTTTGCTATGCAGAAACTTTTTAATTTGACAGCATCCCACCTATTTCAGATCGGGTATTATGATGCCTTCTGCTTTGCTTTTCTAGATTAGTATTGCTTTGTCTATTCTGGATCTCTTATTCTTCCAAATGAATTTTTTTTTGAGAGAGAGAGAGAGAATTTTTTTAATATTTATTTTTCAGTTTTCGGTGGACACATCTTTATTTTATTTTATGTGGTGTTGAGGATCAAACCCAGTGCCTCTCGCATGCCAGGCAAGCACTCTACCACTGAGCCACAACCCCAGCTCTTGACTTATTAATTTTGCCTATCCAAGAACATAAGATATCTTTCCATCTTCTAAGTTTTCTTCAATTTCCTTTTTGAGTGTTCTGTAATTTACATTATAGGGCTTTTTCACCTCCTTGGTTAGATTAATTCCTGAATTTTTTTGTTTGTTTTGTTGGCTGGTCGGTTGGGGTTTTTTGGTTTTTTGTTTTGTTTTGTTTTTGGGTTATTATGAATGGGATGATTTCCCTAATTTCTTTCTTGACTGAATCATAGAAAAGCTATTGGCTTATGGTTGTTGATCTTGTATTCTACTACTTTGCTAAACTCATTTATAAGCTCTAAATTCTTCTGGGGGAGATTTTTGAATCTTCTAGATAAAGGATCATATTGTCAGCAGATAGTTTGATTTCTTCTTTTTCTGTCTTTGAATCCACTGATTCTTTATCCCTCAAATCTCTAAAATGGTTTGGGTTTATGTAGATATAATCATATATCAGATTCCACCTCCCTATGATTCTAAAATAAGGTTCCATTTCCTCCTCATGCAGGTATTTTGTCCTTTTCCACCATGCCTAACCCAAAAGTGTTTTCTCATTTACATCAAAATCTCCTAGGGTGCTGTCTCACACTTATCCTGGAATAAGTAGGTTTTGAATTGTTCTATTCTGACCTCCTTGTCAAGTGCCACACGAACTTTACAGGTAACTCTTATAAGAGCCTCTCTTGGGATAGGGGTATAACTCGGTAAGAGAGCTTGCCTATTATGCACCAAGCTCTATGTTCCTCAGTTCTGCTTAAAAAAAAAAAAAAAACTCTTCTCCCTTGCTGAGGATAATCATTTTCATCTGGTGATTGTTCTGTGTCTTTTTAGCCACTTTCTCATAGATGGGGCCAGCATTGCCCATAATTTCCCACAGCCCAGCAGGCACCACACTGCAACTTTTTGTAAAACTCAATGGAAATTTGGATATGACAAAACTAAGGTACAACACAAAATGTTGCAGCTTTCAGAGATGCTAAGCTCAAACTACGGTTCCTGGATATCCTGTTCTGGGCTCCCAGCCCAAGGAGTAGCCTATCTCCACATTGAGAGGCTTTAAAGCACATCTAAGCCCTGAGATCAGGGAAAGGAGAGAGCTGTGCCCTAAGGTAGAAGAGTCTCTTACATTTATGAGACAGAAAACAGCTTGTGGCTCATAAACAGTGTTTTACCTTCTTCCCCTCAAGATTCTTAGAATCATATTCAGCCTAAGCAATTTATTATGTATTTATAAATATGAGCTCCTAGAGCACAGTAGCTACTCAACAGATTGTTGTAGCCTTCCTTTTTCTAGTTACTGTGAAAATGAATGATTCTTAAGATTAGTCAATAGTTGTGCAATTTTCCAATAGTCATTAAATACACTTAGTGAGCTCTGTATGAACATCAATGGATATCTCTTTCAGCACAAGTGTTACATCGTGGCCACAGTTGACCGTGACCTTAAACGAAGAATCCGGAAGATCCCTGGAGTTCCTATCATGTACATTTCTAATCACAGGTAAGAAATTTCTCTTGGGAAAGTAACTAGAAGAATATAGTTGATGTTAATTTAAAAAGAGTTCAGGCTGGGTGTGATGGCTCACGCCTATAATCCTAGCAATTTGGGAAACTGAAGCAGGATGATCCCAAGTTTGAGGCCAGTCTTAGCAATTTTGGGAGAACTCAAAAGCAACCTAGTGAGACATGGACACAATACTTTTATTTTTTATTTATTTTTTTTAATGTGGTGCTGTGGATCAAACCCAGTGCCTTCCACAAGCGAGGCGAGTGTACTGCCACTGAGCTACAACCTCAGCCCCTCGATCTCAATTTTTAAACAATAAATGCAGCACCCCGGGGTTTAGTTTTCCCCAAATGAGGTCAAGTTACAAGGTTATAAAAGGATTTCAAATAAGTTACTATATCAAATATTTACATGGTTGTATTGAAGAAATGAGACAAAGTATCAAGAGCAAGGACAGAAAATAAAGATAGGATTTAGGAATGAAGCAGACACTCAAATTGTTAAATAAGAATAGATACATTGCTTTAAATACAAAACATTATTTTAAATCAAGCTAATCTTTTTTGGCCAGAAATAACCTTCTTGAAAGATGTGGTTTTTTTTTTAAGATTTTTTTTTTTTTTTTAAAGATACTTTGATTAGCACCTCGTTTGGGAAACTAACAGCTTATTTAAAAAAAAAAAAAAAAAAAAAAAACATTCTTTAGTGTTCTTGTAAGTTTCTGGGTCAAACTATAAGTGACCAGCTTTTCAGCAGCTTGAGGATCACAGTGTGGTGAGAATATGGGCTAAGAACTTGGGCTTCCCTGGATTCAGACATTGGCTCCCCTACTTGCTAACTTTGTGAATTTGAAGAAAAAGATAATATAGTCAGTGTTTTGATGTCAGTCACTCATTATGAGGTCCCTCTAAAATATTCCCATTGACAAAAGAAATTCATAGTGGGGATAAGTGTTATAATGAGTAAAGGATGAGTTTTTAGATGGGTTCTACCCACCTTTCTTACCAATGTTGATTTTCTACCCTGAACAGATACAACATCGAGCGTATGCCAGATGATTATGGAGCCCCTCGATTCTGATTCTTACAAGACAAAGTCCTCTATCTTCCTTCGACCAACTTTCTCAGTTGCCAGTTCAGTAAACATGCTATAGAATATAGAATAATTCCTATAGCATGAATTATTTGCTCTGTTATGAGCTAAATATGATTAAATATACTCACTTCTTGATGCTTTTTGAAAATGATATTTTGTTGCCTTTAAAAATTTGTTGCATTTTTTAAATAAATCATATGTTCCAGTCATTATTCACATTATTAGATTTACTCAAAGTTTTTAAAGTTTATATTCAGTACTTAATAAGATTTGGTCCTGCCCTCACAACACTAAACATGGTTGAAGAGAAAAACATGCAAATGAATAAATATAGTAAAATAGTGCTAGGGTACAAGTATTAGGCAAGTTGTGGGCACATGAAGGAGAAAGGAAGGATTTCTTTTTATTTGGTTGGAATGGGAAGGGAGGAAAGGCTAGAAGTAGTAATGTTTGAGTTAAACTTAAAAATGAATGAGTGCTTACACAGTAAACAAGACAAAGAAGATGAAGCACAGGAAGTAGTATGAATATGGAGACATGAACATGATTGACTTGTACAGATAATTGCTGGAAAAACTTTATGACTGGAACATAGGAAATCATGGGGCAATAGGGGATATACCCACATCTGAGACCCATGAAGTGGGAGGTAAAAAGGAGGGGGCCTTATTTATCACCAAAGGGTTTGGACTTATCCTAAGGTCAATAAGGTGTTCTTAAATTGTTAAGCGGTAAAGCCAGGCACAGGGAGTGCATGCCTGTAATCCAACAACTTGGTGTAGGAGGATCACAAGTTTGAGGCCAGCCTCAGCAACTTAGCAAAAACCCTGTCTCAAAATCAAAATGAAAAGGGCTACGAATGTAGCTTAGTTGTACAGCACTCCTAGATTCAATCACTAGTACTGAGGGAAAAAAGAAATTAAGCAGACAGGTAATATGATCAATATAGATATTTTAAAATGACTACAAGGTAATGTAAGAATAGATAAATAGATCATTAAAGCACAGTGGAAAGTCCATAAATAAGCCTATGTATTTATGGGAATTTGTTATATTAGTAAGTTGCTATTTCAAATCTGTAGGACAAGGAAATTATGTTAGAATGCCAAATAATGTGAAGTCATCTATTAGGGTTAGAATCCTGATTCCACCAGTTATAGTCTGTATAAGTTGGGTAAACCACATAACCATTTGATACTTTCCTTATTTCTTCTTTAAAATGTTTTATTTAATCCTCAAAACAAGCCTGATAAGGTAAGATTAAATTGAGTAATACCTGGCCCAAGGAAGTGTTGTTCAATAAATATTAGTGATTATTGGGATGTAGCTCATGGCAAAACGTCTGCCTTGCATTCGCAAAGCCTGGGTTCGACCCCAGTTCCAAAAAAGACAAATAAAAAAGAATCCCACCAAGTATTAGTGATTATTGCATTATTGCAATGGCAAGGTGACTGTATTTGGAGAAGAAAAAAATTCTTATTCACATGATTCATGAGAATATACTTTAAAGTAGATCAAAGACCTAAATTTTGTTTTGAACTAAGAAGTGTTAGAATAAAGAAAAATGTGTTCCTAACTTTTAGGTAGAATTCTTCAATAAGAAGCAGAACACCAGAGGGCTGGTGTTGTGGCTCAGTGGTAGAGTGCTCGCCTAGCACGTGCAAGGTGCTGGGTTCAGTCCTCAGCACCACATAAAAATAAATAAATAAAATAAAGGTATTGTGTCCAACTACAACTAAAAAAAAAAAGTTAAAAATAAAGAAGCAGAACACCATAAATAAGTTTGAATTTTATTAAATTATAATTTTCCATGCAAGACACTCCCCTCCCTAAAATAACAAGTGGCTGATAAAAAGATATTCTAAAATAATACAACAAGGATGTAGGGAAATGGGTACTTAAGTCATGCTGACAAAGGTATTTACCCCAAGAGAGATGAAAATGTGTTTATAAAAAGGCTTATACACCTATGTTCATAAATTCAAAAAGCAAAAACTTAACCTAAACATCCATCAGTAGGTAAATGAATAAACATATGTGGTATGTTCATACAGTGGAATACTATTCATCAATGAAAGGAATCAACTACTGATTCAACAACATAGAGTAGTCTCAAAACAAGTTGAACAAAAGAAGCCAGGTATAAAACAATATACACTGTATGGTTCTGTTTAAATTCTAGGGAAAAAAATAAATCTATAACTATAGTAAGTAAATTATTGATTGCCTAAGGTCAAGATGAAGATGGCCAGGTATAGGCACAAGGGAATTTTGGGGAGTCCTGGAAATGGTGTGTGTTATGATGGTTACTTGAATATATTGATTTGTCAAAACACATTGAAGTATATATAGAATGGGTGTCATGTTGTATGGAATATTTGCCTCAGGAAGAAAAGAAGAAAAAGACATGCAAAAAAATTTTTTTAAATATGCTGTTTGAATATGCAATATGAACAATATTGGGGTTTTGCTTGTGGGCAATTTTGTGGAAGTTCCACATACACTTGAAAAAGTCTTCTCAAGATAAATGTTTTAATATCCATAAAATCTACCCAATTGCTTAGGCCTTCTCTATCCTTTTCATTTTTGACACTTTGATCTGTCTCAAACTGAGAAAAAAATACATGAGGATTTCCTAATATTAGTGTATTTTGTCTATTTCTCTTTGCACTTTCTTAGAGTTTCCATTTCATAAAAGTTGCTACTGTGAGCCAGGAGTGGTAGTGCATGCCTGTAATCCCAGTGGCTTAGGAAGATGGTAAATTCAAAGCCAGCCTCAGAAACATAGTGAGGCCCTAAGCAACTTAGTAGTACCCTGTTTCAAAACAAAGGGCTAAGGATGGGGCTCAGTGGTTAAGCGCCTCCTGAATGATATCAGTTCTGGGAGTGTGCTTGTCTTGTTTCTATCCAATTATTGTATATTTGGCATGTGAAGGCTGATCATTGTTCTTTTGGTGCATAGGTCTCTAGATCAAGAAAAGCCACACCTCCTGATACAGACACTGCTATATATACCCCTTGTTGTAGGGACTGCTGTACATAACCTTTGAGTATTGCCTTGACTGGACAGGACTTTGAGATTGTCTCTGTAGCAGAAAAGGTTGCATATACTTTACCTGTGGACGGGAGAGTGAATTTAACATTTGGTATCTAGAAGAGAGTGTGGCATTCAATTGTGCTGCCCACCAATTATTTCTGGCTTTTTTGTGGACCCAGGTTGGAAATGCTCTTCTGCACCATCTTTGAAGCTAGGTGTGGCAATGTGACTTGCCTTGATTAAGATGATATGTCATTTCTAGGCAGAAGCTTTAAAGTCAGTGTGTGATTATTGTGCTCCCTGTGCTCTGTGTTGGCAATCATGAAAGCATGGAGACGGAACCTTGCTTGACTTGGGGCCTACAGAACATCCCAGCTGGCCCAGGATTGGAATATCAGGATGAATAATAAATACGAATTTGTTTAAAAAAAAAAAAACAGGAATTGAACCCAGGGGCACCTAACCACTGAGCCACATCCCCAGCCCTTTTATTTTTTAATTTACTTTTTAGTTTTAGGTGGACACAACATCTTTATTTTACATTCATGTGGTGCTGAGGATCAAACCCAGTGCCTAGTGCATGCTAGGCGAGCACTCTACCACTGAGCCACAACCCAGCCCTTTTTTATATTTTATTTAGAAACAGGGTCTCCCTAAGTTGCTAAGGGTCTCACTAAATTGCTGAGGCTGGCTTTGAACTTGAGATCCTCTTGTCTCAGGCTCTCAAGCTACTGAGATTACAGGCATGCTCCAGTATCCTCAGCTGTTTGTTTTTATTACTGTAGCATAATTTAGCCTACACCAACTGATAAAGCATGTGTTAAAAGTCCAAAAGCAATTAAGCAAAGGTATCCAAATGAAGAAAGTTAAAATTATCTCTATTCACAAGTGATGTGATCTTATGTGTAAAGAATCCACACAAAACAAAACAACAGTTACTTTGCTATTATTTGAATGTCCTTACCAAAACTCATGTTGAAATTTGATCTCCAGGGGCTGGGGATGTGGCTCAAGCGGTAGCGTGCTCGCCTGGCATGCGTGCGGCCCGGGTTCGATCCTCAGCACCACATACAAAGATGTTGTGTCCGCCAAAAAAACAAACAAAAATAAATAAATATTTTTTAAAAATTCTCTCTCTCTCACTCTTAAAAAAAAAAAAAAAAAAGAAATTTGATCTCCAGGGCTTGGGATGTGGCTTAAGGGTAGAGCACTTGCCTCACATGGTTGAGGCACTGGGTTTGATCCTCAGCACCACATAAAAATAAATAAATAAATATAAGGCGTCCATCTACAACTAAAAATAAATGTTAAAAAAAAAAAAGAAATTCGATCTCCATTGTCAGGTATTAAGAAGTGAGACCTTTAAGAGATGATTAGCTGATGAAGGCTCTACCCTCATGAATTGGTTAACCTATTCATGAATTGATGGGTTAATGGGTTATTTTAAGAGTGAGTCTGTTAAAGTTTGGGCTTATCTCTCCTTAAGATACCCAGTGCCACCTGAGGACTCTGCAGAGCCCCCAACAGCAAGAAAGCCATCACCAGATGTGACCCTTCAACATTGAACTTCTCAGGCTCCAAAACAATAAAAAATAAATTTCTCTATAAGCTATCTGGTATGTGATATTCAATTATAGCAACAGAAAACAGATTAATACAACTAATAAACAATTTCAGCAAAGTTTCAGGATACAAAATCAGCATTCCATAATCAGTTGCATTTCCATTCAATAACAATGACCAATCTGAAAAAGAAAGTGAAAAACAATCCCATGTCCTACAGCATCAAGAAGGATAAAACACTCAGGAATAAATCTGACCAAGGAGGTGAAGATTTGTATAACAGTCCTCCCTTATCCATGAATATGTATTCTAAGACCACCAGTGGATGCTTGAAACCACAATAGTACTAAATTTTATATTGTTTATAGTGTTTTTTCCTAATCCAATTTTCCTAGAATAAAGTTTTATAAATTAGGCACAGTAAGAGGTTAACAATGATACATATAACAATATATTGTAACAAAAGGTATATAAATGTGTTGATGCTTGGGCTTGGATTGTGGCTCAGCAGTAGAGCCCTCTCTGGCCCATGTGAGGCCCTGGATTCAATCCTGAGCACCACATATAAATAAATAAATAAGTAAAATAAGGTATTATGTCCAACTACAACTAAAAAATAAATATTTTTTAAAAAATGTGTTGATGCTTGCTCTTTCTCCCTCAAAATATTTTGTAATGTACTTACCTTCCTTCTTGTGATAATATGGGATGATACCATGCCTGCATGCCTAGATGAAGTGAGTTGAATGCCAAGACCTAATTATATAACCTAATACTCTTAGGCTTACCTAAGAGCATTGGGCTACTCTGTAAGGGCCACTTGAACACACACACACAATTCCTGATTGCAAAACATAACACAAGGGAACAGTGATCAAGACTGTGGTAAATAGCATAAAGACAAATACATAGTAAAAGTAAGACAGGCTGGGCACAGTGGTGCATGCCTGTAATCCCAGTGGCTCAGAAGCTCAGGCAGGAGAATCTCAGCCAGCCTCAGCAATTTAGCAAGGACCTAAGCAACTTAGTGAAGACCCTATTTCTAAATAAAATATAAAAAAGGGCTGGCTAAGCAGTTAAGTGCCCCTGGATTCAATTCCCATTATTAAAAGAAGAAGAAGAATAGAGAGCCCAGAAATAAACTCTTGTATATACAAATGATTTGGGGGTGGAGGGTGGAGGAGAGTGTTACTGGGGATCTAAACCAGGGTTGCTTTACCACTAAGCTACATCCCCAACCTTTTTTATTTTCATTTTGAGGTGGGATCTTGCTGAAACTTGTTGCTTAGGACCTCACTAAATTGTTGAGGCTGGCTTTGAACTCCTGATCCTCCTATTCATCTCCCAAATTGCTTGGATTACAGGCTTGTGCCAACATGCCTGGCTGGCCAAATAATTTTTTTTTTAAGAGAGAGAGAGAGAGAGAGAGAGAGAGAGAGAGAGAATTTTTTTAATATTTATTTTTTAGTTATCGGCAGACACAACATCTTTGTTTGTATGTGGTGTTGAGGATCGAACCCGGGCCGCACGCATGCCAGGCGAGCGCGCTACCGCTTGAGCCACATCCCCAGCCCCCAAATAATTTTTGATGAGGGTGACAAGTCAACACAAAACGTAAAGGACAGTCTTTTCAACAAATGGTGTTGAGAAAATTGGATATCCACATGTAAAAGAGTGAATTTGATTTTTACCTTTTACCATATGCAAAAGTGAACTAATAATGGATTAAAGAGCTAAATATAAGACCTAAAAGCATAAAACTAGGGGAAAAAACATGGGAAACTTTGGGACATTAGATTTAGTAATGATTTCTTGGATATGATATCAAAAGCAAAGCAAAAACAGGCAAATGAATCTCCATTAGGTTTAAAAACTTCTGCCATCAAAGGAAACAATGAGCCTAGAAGGAATGGCAACCTATGGAATTGGAGAAAATATTTATGAATTATAAATATTTGAGGGTTAATTTCCAGAATTTATAAGAATCTTCAACTAAAAAAAAATGACTCTAGTTTTTAAAATGGTCAAAAGACCTGGATAGAAATCCTCTGGAAATTTAGAAATGGCCAGCAAGCATATGTAAAGATGCTCAGCAACTCCTCATAGGGAGAAATGCCAATCGAAATCTTAATGAGATACAACTTCACACTCATTAGGATGGCCATTATTAAAAAAAAAAATAGAAAATAGCAAGTATGTGGTTAGGATGTAGAGAAATTAGAATCCTTATACATTCTTGGTAGGAATGTAAAATAGTACAACCAATATAGAAAATATTATGAAGGCTCCTCAAAAAACTAAAAGTAGAATTACTATACAATCTGTCAATCCCACTTCTGAGTATATTTCCAAAAGAATTTGAGGCAGGATCTTTTTTTTTTTTTTTTTTTTTTTTTTTTTGAGGCAGGATCTTGAAGAAATATTTGCCAGTAGTTGGGGGAGGGTTGAGAATTAGTGTTTAGTGGATATACAGTTTCAGTGTATGAAAAAGTTACATGTATCTGTTGCACAACAATGTAAAGATTTAAATCTTTGCTGGTTAAGATGCTATCTTAGTTTGTGCTACTATAACAGAATACCTGAGACTGAGAAATTTATGAAGAACAGAAATTTATTTTCTTAACAGTTCAGAATCTGAGAACTCCAAGATCAAGATGCTATGAGAACATTCTTACTGAATATATTTATGTATTTATTTTAAAACTCATAGCATTAAACGTATCATCTACTATAGTTTGAATGTTTCTTCCCCAAAATTCAGATGCCACCAAATAGCTTAAGAGGTGGAAACTTTAAGAGTTATTAGGCCATGAGGGCTCCTTTGTACCAGAGATTGAACCTAGGGATGCTTAACCACTGAACCACATCACAGCTTATTTTATTTTATTATTTTATTTTGGGACAGGATCTTGCTAAGTTTCTGGGGGCCTCACTAAATTGCTGAGCTGGCTTTGAATTTGCAATCCTCCTGCCTTAGCTACGCAAGTCACCGGAATTACAGGTGTGTGCCACTGTGCCTGGCCTATCCAGCAATTTTTTTAAAAAGAGACTATCATGTTTCAAACATTCTTTATTTTATTTATTTGTTTTTAGATGGTGCTGAGGACTGAACCCAGTACCTCACACGCGCTAGGCAAGCATCTGAACCACAACCCAAGGCCCCTAACCAACTATTTTTTTTTAAGATTTTCTCTATTTAGAGTTTTAAAATTTCACTCTGAAGAAATTTAGCTGTGGATTTCTTCTCACATCCTGTTTGGGAAGATCATCATTGGGCTTCTTGAATCCCTGGATTTTGCTGTCCTGAAAAGTTCTCAACCATTGTCTCTTCAAATATTACATAATTGTCCATCTCTTATCATTCTGGAACTCCCACATTAAATCTTATCACTCAATCTTCCAAGTAATTTGACCTCTCTTAAATATTTTCATTTCTTTCTTTGGCCTGAATTCTGGATCTTTCTCCAACCCTATCAGTTTTACTGATTCTCTCTCCAGCTTTGTCTAACATGCTGCTAAACTACTAAATTTACACATTTCATTTTAATTTCAATTAAGTTTTTATTCTGGTTCTGTTCTTTTTCAGATATCCTTGTTCTTTACTCATAATTTCAAATCTCTTAATTGTTGAAATAAAATATTTTATATCTGGCATGTAATAATTCCAGTATCTGTAGATTTTTGAGAGACTTATTCTTTTATTTATTTATTTATTTATTTATTTATTTATTTATTTGTACTCACTTATATTTCCCTATTTTCTTGTGTATTTAGTGAGTTGTTTTCCTTAGAATTGTTTTTAAGTGAAATATTTTGAGACCTGGGATGAAGTTCTTCCCAAAGTTATTGAGTTTGCCTCTGTCAGTTCTTGAGTTACTAGCAGCAATAACTATAAATTAAATTCTGGGCTTCAGGGTCTTCAATCAATCTAGAACTTGGGTTAAAAACAACATCAAGCCTAGTTTGTTATAAATTCTCACAGAAGATTCTGCCCTTTACTTGATGTTTTCTTCACAGCCCTGGAGGAGGAGTGGTTTTTAATTCTCTCTAATATGATGGGTATAATTCTTTGTAATCCAAGCTTTATTCATGGTCTCTTTTCTAGGAGACCTAAGTTCTGCATCCTATCCCCTGAGAATTCATAACCATGAGCTAGCCTATTTGCAGTCCCTTGCTGAGAAACATGATAACCATTTTCAAAAGTTAGGGAAAAATCTTAAAGGCAAATGCTGAGTCTCTAGCTTTTTACAGTTCACTTGAGAGTTTCATACTTTTTTTCCAGCTTATGAATACATTCCTGAAGTATTTTACAAAAGTATCTTAAGCTGTATTTTTTTCCTATAGAAAATTAACTGTGGATCCTGGGACTTTCATTTTTTCTTTATATATTTTTACATTATTTTCATATTTTACACATATACATTCATACATAATAAGGAAATCTTAATATTACATAAAAAATGCAAGGAAGTCCTCAAAACTGATGGGGACATATCAAAATAAACAGAAACCAGCATGAAAAGGCTCATGCTGACCAAATTTGACATAATTTAAATATCAAAATTAATAATGACGTCAATGGATTTTAACACATTGATTTTTCAAAAAGAATCTATGAGCCCACTAAAAATAACGAGCAAAGTAGGGGAGATGGAAGAGCTTCCCTTACATGAAAAAATGACAACTAATAAATGTAGATGGAATAAAACTAATATAAAATCATTGTTTTAAGCCAAGTGTGGTGATGTACACTGGTAGTTGGGAGGCTGAGGTAGGAGGATCTCAAGTTTGAAGCCAGCCTGGACAACACAGCAAAGACCCCATCTCAAAAACAAACAAACATACAAATAAATAAAAACATTGTTTTACAATTACCACTGTAATAACTGATTCAGGCAAGAATCATAAGTGGATGCTAGATCTAATGGTGAAAACTATGGAAAAAGATATTTGGAAGGCCTCAAATATCACTCCATAGTACAAATCTTTAAAACAGAGAAATCTGGCAGACACTGTCTTAACCAAATGATCAAACTCAGTGTCATTTCTTATAGGACAGACTATGATAAAGTACATCATGATGTGATGCATATGAGAGTACATTAACTATGTCATATTTTTGTCCCCCCGTTTAAAAAATTTACCTAATAATGAGGAAACAAACTGTCAAATCCCAAATCAAGGCCCATTTTGCAAATGCAAATCAGTGGACACAAATTCTTCAAACATATCAATAAAGCCAGGTATGATAGTGCATGACTTGGAAGGCTGAGGCAGGAAGTCAGCGTCAGCAACTTAGTGAGACTCCATCTCAAAAAATAAAATAAAGGGCCTGGGGCTGGGGTTGAGCGGTAGCACTTACCTGGTATGTGTGAGGCACTGGGTTGGATTCTCAGCACCATATATAAATAAATAAAATAATGGTCTATCAATAATTTAAATTAAATTAAATAAAGGACTGGGCGAGGTGGCACACACCTGTAATCCCAGCAGCTTGGGAGGCTGAGACAGGAGGATCGTGAGTTCAAAACCAGCCTCAACAAAATTGAAGTGCTAAGGGGCTGGGGTTGCGGCTCAGCAGTAGAGCACTCGCCTCGTTTGTCTGAGACCCTGGGTTCGATCCTCAGCACTACATAAAATCAATAATAGACAAAATAAGGATATTGTGTCTTAGTATAACTAAAAAAAAATTTTTTTTAAGTGAGGTGCTAAGCAACTCAGCGAGACCCTGACTCTAAATAAAATATAAAAAAGGGCTGGGGATGTGGCTCAGTGGCTGAGTGCCACTGAGTTCATTCCCTGATACCAATAAATAAATAGATAGATAGATAGATAGATAAATTAAACAAAGGGCTGGGGATATAGCTCATCAGTAGAGTACCCCTGAGTTCAAATCCCCAGTACTGCAAAACAAACAACAATAACAACAACAGAAACTCACCAAGGACATGAATATGGAGAGGGAGGAAAGGCTGGTTTTAGAGAAAACTAACAAGGTTTGAAAACTAATGCAAATTGTAATTTTTTTTTTTTTTGGTACTGGTGATTGAATCCAGAGGTGCTCATCCACTAAGCCACATCCCTATCCCTTTTTATTTTTTATTTTGAGACATGGTCATACTAAATTGCTTAGTTTTCACTAAGTTGTTGAGGCTGACCTTGAACTTGCAATCCTCTTGCCTCAGTCTCCCGAGTCACTGGAATGTGCCACTTGTACCCAACAAGCTGTAATTCTTGAGTGGACTCTGGATCCAGAAAAATAAAAAATTGTAATGGATACTACCAGGACAATTGCAGAAACTTAAGTGTGAACAAATTGTTAGGTAATAGAATTGTATTTATGTTAAATTTTCTTTGGGTAAATATTATAGTAAATATTCTTAGGACAACTCTGCTGAATGTTTAGGTGTGAAGAAAAGTAATGTCTTCAAGTAACTCTTGAATAATTTGGGGAAGACTAGGTAGTAGATACACACAAATAGTTGAGAGAGATGCCCCTAGGTAAAGAATATAGGAGTGTTTCTTCACTATTTTTACAACTTTTCTGCACATTTATCATTTATCAAAATATTTGGTGAAAAATACAGTAGGGAGAAGAGATAACTAATCTAGTAATGTGAAGAGATGGGCTGTAACACATAAGGGCCAGGATTAACCTGGGATAGGAGCAGAGCCATTTTGAAACTGGAGGACAGGAGGTAAGGCTGGTTGCTAATAAAGATTAGAGCGTGGATGTGTCAGTTCTCTCTCTGAAGGTAAAGCAAGGCCATTTATTGAGGGATGGGTTTTGGGGTAGTGGTGAAGAACTGAAATAGCTCTTGTTTTGAGTGAAAGATGTCAATGACATAAAATAATGGCAAAGTAGTGAGAATCCAGGCAACATTGAGGCACCTGAGTTGGTAGTGTCACCAACTGTGTGCTGTGTGGTTCCTCCAGGGCCATTCAGCAAAAGGAGGTCAATGGATGGAATGAGCTGTAGTTGGAAATTGATGGGGCAATTACAACAGTAGAATAAGAAACTGAAGATGCTTGCAAAAGAGGCTGAGTTGACATAGGTTGAAGATTGGTAGGAAAAGAAGTATAGTCAAGAGAGGAGCGGTAAACTGGGCAAAAAGGGATCAATCAAGGTACTGGAGAATCCAGAAAGCTAACTAACAGATATATTAGAAAGGAGTATTTAAGAGATTTATAGAAATAAAAGATTAAGGGACTGGGATTGTAGCTCAGTGTACAGTGCTCGCCTACCAAGCATGAGGCACTGGGTTCGATCCTCAGCACCACATAAATGTAAAATAAAGATATTTATTTTACATCCACCTAAAACTAAAAAATAAATATTTTTTAAAAAGATTAAGAAATAGGTAATTAGGGGCTGGGGTTGTGGCTCAGAAGTTGAGTGCTTACCTAGCATGTGGGAGGCCCTGGGTTCAATCCTCAGCACCATGTAAAAATAAATAAAATAAAATAAAGGTGGTGTGTCCAACTACTATAAAAAATAAATATTTTTTTAAAAATAGGTAATTAGAATATGATATGAGAGATGGAATAATTCCAGCAAAGATAAGAGCCATTGTTTCATTGAGTACCCTTATGGATAAAGATTTTGAGATTGATGTGATGAAAGAACTTTGAGCCTAGCTTGCTCAGAGAGTCATTTGTTTGTTTATTGGACCGCCAAGGCTAGCATGCATAGTACAACCTTAGGCAGATTCTAAGAGTTTCCTTCCAGATAAATTACCAAATTGGTAACTTAAGTGGACTATTAAGAAAATTCTGTGGGGCTGGTGATGTGGCTTAAGTGGTAGTGTGCTTGCCTAGCATGCGAGAGGCCCTGGGTTCGATTCTCAGCACCACAGAAAAATAAAATAAAGATATTGTGTCCACCTAAAAAACTAAAAAGTAAATATTTAAAAAAAGAAAATTCTGTGCTAAGAAAATGAATCCTCAAGCTGGGAATGGTGGTGCCTGCCTGTAATCCCAGCAATTTGGGAGACTGAGACAGGAGGATCACGAATTATATTATGGAATAAGGCCCCTTTCCTTCAGTACAATTGTGCCAACTTTGGGTAGATGCAGATCTTTAGATGGCCAAAGAAATTTCATATGCTGATTAGGTTAATCCAGAATCTCTAATCAATATATTGCAAGAGGGATGATATCACCATGAATGACTAATTGGAACATACTTCTAGAGCCAGAGATGGTCGGATTTTTCTGAGTAACATGGTAGGCGAGGAAGATGTGGAGTCGTGAGCAAAACTGGGATTTCATTAAGGATGGAGGAAGGAAACAATGCTCTTTAGACAATCATCATTATCCATTATAGAAACTGTAGCCATGTCTAAGAGTATAAGGAAAATGTCTTACTAGCTGTTTTTCAAATTTTTTTTCAATTTTAATATTTTCCCATTCTCTCTCAATTTTAATTTTTCCATGTAAAAGCATGCAATGCATCATATATTCAAAGACATACATTACTTTTGAATGTATGAAACATTGTATAATAAAGGTAGATAAAATAATGTATAGCACATACAGAGTATATTTAAGGTATAAAGATTATTACTAAAATGAACATCCTTGTACCCATTCCCTGATTTAAGAAAAAGAATATTCCCCTTAACTTTGAAGCCTTTTATGTAATCCTCTCCTATTACATTTCCCTTCCCTCAATTCTACCCCACAGCCAAGGTAACCTCTGTCCTAGTTTTTCTGTTTATCCTCTTTATTTTAATTCTATTCTCTCTCTCTCTCTCTCTCTCTCTCTCTCTCTCTCTCTCTCTCTCTCTCTCTCTCTCTCTCGTGCTAGGGATTGAACCTAGGGCCTTGGACATGTTAGCTAAACACTCTACCACCAAGCTGCATCCCAGCGCTATATATCTTAGCAATATGTACATAGCATGCATGGTTTTGGCATCACCTGTAAATGATATTATTCTGTATATAGTCTTTTAAATTGTGGTTGAATGTATTTAACATAAAATTTATGACTTTAATCTTTTTTTTAAGTACTAAGGATTTAACCTAGGGATGCTGTACCACTGAGCTACATCCCCAGTCCTTTTTATTTTTTTTTTATTTTGATACAGGCTATAGCTAAGTTGCCCAAGTTATCCTCAAGCTTGCAATCCTCCTGCATCAGCCTCCTCACTTGCTACACTTTAACTGTATGTTTTATTGGCTGTAAGTATATTCACATACAATTCTTTCTGTCTACTCTAAACACATCATGTAAGTGGAATCATATAGAATTAGTCATTTTGTGACAAATTATTATTTTTTACTTAGAATAATGTCTTCAAGATTCATCCATGTAGCATGTGTCAGAATTTCCTTCCTTTTCAGGATGAATAATATTCCATTATGCTTATCTCACATTTTTAATCTAATCATCCATCAATGGACACTTGAGTTGCTTCTTCCTTTTGGCTATTGTGAATAATGCTACTGTGAACATGGGTGTTCAAATTCCTGTTTGAGTTTATTCTAAATTTTTTGGAGAACATATCCAGTGTATTTAGTCTTTTGCAACTTTCTCTTTTGCTGAGTTTGTGAGAGTCATCCACATTAACATCTGTAATTCACTCACCTTCATTGATGCACAATATATCATCAAATAAATATAAAATAATTAATTCCTTTTCCAATAAACAATCATTTATGTTGTTTCTTATTTTTGCTATTACAAACAGACCACATTTTTTTACAACCCTCCTGTGCATATGTGTATACACTACACTATACACGTACACGTGTGTGTACAGACACTCTAGTCCAAGGTATATGCCTACTAGTGAATTGGATCATAAAACATTATGCATCTTCAGCTATGCCAGATATTGTCAGATTACTCTTTACGTACATATTTGAACTCCCATCCTGGATTTTCTGCTGCTCAAATGGAATTTCTGTTGTTCCACATCCTCATTAGAACTTGATATTGTCGATGTGGTATAAACTGCCAGTTGTCCCCAATATCTATTCTCCTCTTCTTCCTTTAATAATAGATTCATGAGTTTTACTTGGATTGCTCATGTAGAGACTTTATTTCCCAATCTTCTTTGCAGAGAGCCACAACCAACTCCCTGAGTTGTAGCCAACAGAATGTGACTGAAAATAATGTGCTTCTCTTCTGGTCATGACATTAAAGAGGCATGCTCTTGACAAGGCATGCTCCTGGGCTTTCTCAGTGATACAGGTGCTTGCCAGGCATGCATGATGCCCTGGGTTAAAACCTCAGCATCACGTTTAAAAAAAAAAAAAGGTAAAACTGGCACAGTGGTGCATGACTGTAATCCCAGTGGTTTGGGAGGCTGAGACTGAAGGAGTGCATGTTCAAAGCCAGCCTCAGCAAAAGTGAGTGACAAGCAACTCAGTGAGACCCTCTCTCTAAATAAAATACAAAATAGGGCTGGGGATGTGGCTCAGTGATCCAGGGCCCCTGAGTTCAATTCCTGGAACCCTGCCTCCAAAAAAAAAAGTAAAAAGGTATGCTCCCCTAACCCACTGGCTAGATGCAAACTTGACAAGCCAGAGTAGCCACCAGAGATGAAAGCTTTATGTTGAAGAAAACAGCTTCTGATGGCTTGCTTCTGAACTGCTCTTTGAGTAAGAAATCAACTTTCATTTTGCTTAAGCCATTGTCCTTTAGTTTCTCATTGGTTCAAAAACAGTTTAGACTGCATTCTAATAAACATGTCAGCTCTTCAATTTTAAGGCCATTTCCAATTTACCCTTGCTCAGAAAACCAGTGTTCATTCTTCCCCATAATCTTTTTGATAAGGTTCTTTTTGCATTTGATCTGTGTTCTTCTAAGTTCCTTTTATTGTCCTGTCTCTGAGCACATTTGGCTGACAGTAGAGGCCCACTCCCCAGGAGGTAGATATTTGTTGGTTTTATTTGTCAATATCCCCTCCCAAACCAGGCACGGTGGCCCAATCCCGTAATCCCATCAGCTCTGGAGGCTGAGACAGGAGGATTTGAGTTCAAAGCCAGCCTCAGCAATGGCGAGGCACTTAGCTACTCAGTGAGACCCTGTCTCTAAATAAAATACAAAAATGGGCTGGTGAGGTGGCTAAGTGGTTGGGTGCCCCTGAGTTCAATCCCCAGTACCAAAACAACAACAACAACAACAACAACAACAACAAATCACCTCCTCCCACCTAATTACCCCTTTTCTCCTTGGAGTTACATTTTCCCCAATTGTGTATATTAGAAGTTAGATCAGAGTGCCCAGTTCTTACACTATAGAAGTGGAAAGGAACATGGGAGACTCGTTCCAGAGCCTTCCTCTGATAATCTTATATATATCTGAGAAGGCATTTAGAGGCTTCAAGAGAAAAGGAGAAGTGAACCTTGTTTCTTCCAGCATCCAGAGCTTAATGGTGGAATAGCTCCTACCCTGGCTTTTTCCCTGCTCCTAGACAAAGGAACATATGATTTTCTTATATATTTTGTGATTCTACATTATCTTTCCAATACATTTCTTTTTTTTTAAAGAGAGAGTGAGAGAGGAGAGAGAGAGAGAGAGAGGGAATTTTCAATATTTATTTTTTAGTTCTCGGCGGACACAACATCTTTGTTGGTATGTGGTGCTGAGGATCGAACCCGGGTCGCACACATGCCAGGCGAGCGCGCTACCGCTTGAGCCACATCCCCAGTCCCCAATACATTTCTTTTTAAGTTTCAGCTGTTGCTATAGCTAACATCCAAATAACTATAATGTGTGTACACCCTCAATTTCGGGCTTTCCAAAACCCTCACAGATCCATGAGGAATGGCTGGAAGAATTGACCCCATAGCAATTAAGATCACTTATGAACATCTATGGATTTATTTAGAATAAAATGGGTTCAGGACTCCATGGTGATAAGAAGGGAAAGAAGTACACATTTCCAAGACTCTGTATGACCAGATCACACTGTGTCTACACAGTGTCCAACTAGAATCCTGAAGTAATGCCTACCTAAACACAGACCCCATTGCAGCTAATCTGCATCTAGATTATGTTGTTGGAATAATGTAAACTGCAAAAATTAGCTAGTAAGGTTTTCATTTGTTTGTTTCCAGTGCCAGGGTTTAAACCCAAGGCCTTGCACATGATAGGTGAGTACTCTATCATGAAGCTAAATCCCCAAACCCTTAGTAAGAATTTATTCCATGAAACGGCATGCAAGCCACCAGCCAATTAGAAATATGGCCTCAGCTCTGTGGTAGAACACACCTATGATCCCAGAGACTCAGGAGTCTGAGGCACGAGGATTGCAAGTTTGAGGCCAGCCTCAGCAATTAGGAGACCCTCTCTTAAAATTAAATATAAAAAGGGTTGGGGTGTAGATCATTAGTAAAGTGCCACACATACACACAAAAGCCTCAGTACCACACATACACACAAAGGCCTCAAAATGCCAAATGCCGTTTTTTCTTCTCAACCTGCACCCAAATCTCCCTAGCAACAACAAGAATGAAAAATAATAAAGAAATGCAGGTGGGTTGTAAACTTAATCCAGAAAAGACTCATAGTAGTTGATGTTGATAGCGGATCCTCTGGGGTCCCACACATACAACTTTCTCATGATCTGTACTAGAATTAATCTTAGTTCATTTTGATATTTATTATTCTTCCCTTTTTGCATTCTAGATTAGTAAAATTGTTCTCTAAAACATGTATATGTTGGGTTTTGTGTGTGATTCTAGGGATTGAACTCAAGAGCACTCTACCATTGAGTTATATTCTCAGCCATTTAAAAAATTTTTATTTTGAGATAGGCTCTCTCTAAGTTGCCTAGGCTAGCCTTGAACTTGAAATCCTCCTATCTCAAACCTCCCTCAGTAGCAGGAGTGCACCACCACTTGCGGCCTGGATTGGTTTTATAATGTGAAGTTGATGTTCCTAAGATGTCACACAAAGCGCATCATACACACAATGAGATTTTTTAAAAAATATTTCTTTGGTGCTAAGGCTCTGTATAATGAAGATGGTTGTTATTTTTGAAAATTGTGCAGGTTAGAAGCATTAAGTGGCTGACTACATTAGTTTCCTGAGAGGATTGCTGAGGCAATCCTCCTGCCTCAGACTCCCGAGTCTCTGGGATCATAGTGTAAGGGATTCCATAGTAAGGGAATAGGATCCCCATAGCATCTAACTTTTCTTTAGGTACAATACCTTTAGTTTGTCTTAATCAATGAGGGAATATAAAAGGGCCTGTTTAGACAGTGGTGCTATATCCCAAGCAGGTGCTGAAAGGCCCCTTTTGTTGGAGGGGTTCTGGATAAACGCCCAGACAGCTAGACCTACTGGGAAAGGTGGGAAAAGCAAAGGCAAGGAGAAAGCTTTCCATCTTCTTCCACCTAATTTTATCTTTCCCTATTTTCTCTATTTTATCATCACTACTATCACTTTTCTTATTTCCACCTTTGTTTTTGAATTTATTTAAAATTGTGAAATACAGCACACAAACAGGAAATCACAAAGCATCCTTAAGTTTCTTTTTCTTTTTTTTTATTGGTTGTTCAAAACATTACAAAGCTCTTGACATACCATATTTCATACATTTGATTCAAGTGGGTTATGAACTCCCATTTTTACCCTGTATACAGATTGCAGAATCACATCGGTTACACATCCACGTTTTTACATATTGCCATACTAGTGACTGTTGTATTCTGCTATCTTTCCTATCCTCTACTGTCCCCCCTCCCCTCCCCTCCCCTCTTCTCTCTCTACCCCCTCTACTGTAATTCATTTCTCTCTCTTGTTTTTTTTTCCCTTTCCCCTCATATCCTCTTATATGTAATTTTGTATAACAATGAGGGTCTCCTTCCATTTCCATGCAATTTCCCTTCTCTCTCCCTTTCCCTCCCACCTCTGGTCCCTGTTTAATGTTAATCTTTTTCTCATGCTCTTCCTCCCTGCTCTGTTTTTAGTTGCTCTCCTTATATCAAAGAAGACATTGGGCATTTGTTTTTTAGGGATTGGCTAGCTTCACTTAGCATAATCTGCTCTAATGCCATCCATTTCCCTGCAAATTCCATGATTTTGTCATTTTTTTAGTGCTGAGTAATACTCCATTGTGTATAAATGCCACATTTTTTAATCCATTCATCTATTGAAGGGCATCTAAGTTGGTTCCACAGTCTAGCTATTGTGAATTGTGCTGCTATGAACATCGATGTAGCAGTATCCCTATAGTACACTCTTTTAAGATCTTCAGGGAATAGTCCAAGAAGGGCAATAGCTGGGTCAAGTGGTGGTTCCATTCCCAGCTTTCCCAGGAATCTCCATACTGCTTTCCAAATTGGCCGCACCAATTTGCAGTCCCACCAGCAATGTACAAGTGTACCATTTTCCCCACATCCTCGCCAGCACTTGTTGTTGTTTGACTTCATAGTGGCTGCCAATCTTACTGGAGTGAGATGGTATCTTAGGGTGGTTTTGATTTGCATTTCTCTGACTGCTAGAGATAGTGAGCATTTTTTCATGTACTTGTTGATTGTATATTCTCCTCTGAGAAGTGTTGTTATGCTCGAATTTGGGACCCCCAAAGACCACCAGAGACCCAAGATCGACATAAGCAGCAAAGAGGTGTTTATTGCGAGCTAGCTCGGTCCTCTGCGCGCGCGCGCGCACACACACACAGCAACTGGTGACGCTGAGAGGCCCCGAGCCCAGGGTTTGCAGCAGTTTTATACATTCTTTGGAGAAGGCAGGGACTTCACATACATCATAGCCTCTTTTAGCAAATCATCACACACCGTGGGAAAATCAAATAACAACTCTAAAACATGATTAGCACATTTACTGGCGGGAACAAGTTGGGTAGGGGTGATTGGTCAGTACAAAAGGGGTATTCATTTGAACTGATTGGTTTAAGCCATGAGGGGTGTACGTGCTGAACTACTTGGTTTCCCAACATGTTATCAACCACCATAAACTACTGGGAGGGTTATCTGGCATCCCAGGTATTTCCCTGTCTCATGCTGATTGGTGGCTGCTAGGGGGTTGCTATGGATCCCCCACCTAGCCTGACTGAGCCAGGGACAACTGGCGCAGCAGATCTCTCCTGTTATTTGTAGATAAACAACTTAGCAGGGTGTGAATGTGCTTAGGAGTGCTCTGTGGGTTTTTCCAAGGACAAAGGCCATGTCCCTTCCTTGGACAGGCTTTGCTCTGAGATAGAGGCTGGTTTTTCAGTGTCTGTTCAGGTCCTTGGCCCATTTGTTGATTGGGTTATTTGTTTTCTTATTGTTTAATTTTTTGAGTTTTTTGTATACTCTGGATATTAGGGCTCTATCTGAAGTGTGAAGAGTAAAGATTTGTTTCCAGGATGTAGGCTCCCTATTTACCTCTCTTATTGTTTCTCTTGCTGAGAAAAAAACTTTTTAGTTTGAGTAAGTCCCCATTTGTTGATTCTTGTCCTATTAAGGAATTTGGAGCCCGACCCCACAATATGTAGATCAGAGCCAACTTTTTCTTCTATCAGACGCAGAGTCTCTGATTTGATATCAAGCTCCTTAATCCATTTTGAGTTAACTTTTGTGCATGGTGAGAGAAAGGGATTCAGTTTCATTTTGTTGCATATGGATTTCCAGTTTTCCCAGCACCATTTGTTGAAGATGCTATCCTTCCTCCATTGCATGCTTTTAGCCCCTTTATCGAATATAAGATAGTTGTAATTTTGTGGATTGGTTTCTGTGTCCTCTATTCTGTACCATTGGTTCACTGGCCTGTTTTGGTACCACTTAAGTTTCAATAAAGGAAGTATTTGTGAAATTACAACCTGGTTCAAGAAACAGGAAACATTGTCCTCACCTCAGAAATCCAATTGGGCCTTTACTGGTCTCTACTCTTTTTCTTCTCCTCAAAGGCAACTACCTATCACCCTCACTTCTAACATAATTTTATTTTGCTGATTTTTGAACTATATATAAAGTAGATAATACAGTAAATGTTCACTTGAACTTCCAGTGTCCAACATTTTTGTGGAGGTTCAGTTATTAAATGATAACAAACAGAAAGTGCATAAATTATTAGTGGTACAACTTGACAGATTATTTAAAAAACTGAATGTGCCTATGTAATGGCATTCAAATAAATAAACAAACATTACCAGAAGCCACCTTTGTCACTATCTATGTTAGAAGGGGTTCTCCAGTGAGACAGAACCAATAGAAGATTGTGTGTGTGTGTGTGTGTGTGTGTGTGTGTGTGTGTATGTATGCACAAATGAAAGGACATTTTTGGCCTGTGGTAGCATAATGTCATTCTCTGCCTTCACATGGCCACCTTATTATGAGAATACAGATTATATTGAATTAGGGACCTATGCTACTCCAGGAAGATCTCATCTGTAACTATTCTATTTCCAAATAAGGTTACATTCTGAGTTACTGAGGTGAGAGCTTTGACATGTCTTTTAGTGGGGGCAAAATTCAACTCATTACAAATGTCTGATGTCTGTTTTTGGTCTTGATGTAAAAACTTTAAACTTTTCACCATAAGGGTGGTTTTGCTGTAGCTTTTTAAAATTAGATTCTTTTTTTTCAGATCAAAAATTTCCTTTTTTTTTTGTGTTGTTTTTGGTACTAGGGATTGAACCCAGGAGTGTTTACTGCTGAGCCACATCTCCAGCCCCTATTTATTTTGTTTATTTATTTTTATGTGGTGCTGAGTATCAAACCCAGTGCCTCACATGTGCTCAGCTAGCCCTCTGCCATTGAGCCACACCCAACCTCAGCCCCCCAACCCTTTTTATTTTTTTTTTTTATTTTGAGATAAGGTCTTTCTAGGTTGCTGAGGCTGTCTTTGAACTTGGGATCCTCCTGCCTCAACCTCCAAAGCTGCTGGGATTATAGGCATTCACCACAACACCTTTATTTCTTGTTTGCTAAGTGTGTTAGTCAGCTTTCTGTTGCTATGACAAGTTCATGAGATTAATCAATTTAAAGGGCAGGAAGTTTATTTTGGCTCATGGTTTCAGAGGTTTCAGTCATGGTCACTAAGCTCAATTGCTTTGGGCCTGTGGTGGCACAGTATGTCAAGTCAGGGTGAGGGAGAGTGGTATGTGGCAAAGCAGGCCTATGCATCTCATGGTGGCCAGGAAGCAAAGAGAGAGAGAGCTCCCGATATCCCTGCAGGTATATGCCTCCAATGACCTATCTTCCTCCCAATATACCCACTTTCTAAATGTTCCACCACCTCCCAATAGCACCACAGGCTGGCAACCAAGCCTTTAACATATGGGTCTTTGGGGGACATTTAAGATCCAAACTATAACACTAAGCTTTTTAAAAATCATGAACTTTAATTATGAAATTTATCAAATTATTTTTCTGCATCTAACAAGATGATCATTATTATTTTCTCCTTTGTTCTATTACTAAAGTGAATTACATTTTTTTTAGTTGTTGATAGAACTTTATTTTTACTTATTCATATTTGGTGCTGAGAATTGAATCCAGTGCCTCACACATGTTAGGTAAGCGCTCTACCACTGAACTACAACCCCCGCCCTACATTTGGTTTTTTATTTTATATCTCAAAAGAAAAATTTCACCAGGCATGGTAGTGCATGCCTGTAATCCTAGCAACCTGAGACAGAATTGCAGTTCTAGGCCAGCCTAAAAAATTTAGTGAAACCCTAAGCAACTTAGTGAGACCCTATCTCAAAATAAAAAATAAAAAGGGGTAAGGATGTAGGTCAGTGACAAAATGCTGCTGGGTTCAATCTCCAGTACTAAAAAAAAGGGGGGGGGTTTCAATCAAAGATATTAAAAATACAACTAACTGGGATTACTGGGTTAGGTAATGTTTTGTTTCTTGGTCTGGGTTGGTGATTGGTTTGTTAAAATTCCCTATGCTATATACCTATGGCATGTAATTATATATATATATATATATATATATATATTATACGTCAATAGAAAGTTAAAAGAAACAAAACTAAATTCTTAGGAGAGAATAGAAGCTCTTCCTTCTGAAGGATACCAGCCTACCCAACTTTTCACTCACATTCACTTCCTGAGAGAGGTGAAGATCTGGGTTGCTAAGATGGAAGAAAGGTCAAATCTTTAAGTGGTCTAAACTGACATGCTGACAACTTAATACTCTCAGAGTTAGGTACTGTCTTTTCTAGAATTCAATGATTCACTCAAACCAAGAGTCCTTGTTTATTATCAGGCTCAAAGATTTTTGTATGATTATCTTCTAGGTCGTCTGGACAATCTATATATTTATTTCTTTCCATGTCTACTTTAGAGATTCTCCAACATGGATTTTTATGTGTTGAAATATGACGAAGAATTCCATTTCTCCCCCTTTACACTACCTGCAGATGTTACCTGTAGGAATTAGAGTACTATATTTCCATTCTTCACAGCTTTGTTCTCAAGAGTACTGCTGGGTAGAAATAAGTTAAGTCTATTCTTTTAATTTGGAAAGAACTAATGTCTTTACAATTTCTCTTTTCACTCAGAACCATGGTAAGCCTCCCCATTATTTCAGATTTAATTTTATCCTCAGGTATTATTCTGTAGTTTTCTTCATATAAGTTCTAAATATTTCTTATTAGAGTTATACCTTGTTGTTTTATGGGGTTGTTGTTGCGATTGTCGCTATTGTGAATGGAACATTTTTTTTTCCCCCTTCTCATTCAAAAATGAACGGTGGAGCGAAAGGATCTCTACCACCCCTTTGAGCAGTGAGACTCTATGGTTCCTTGGTTCTATAAGAACATTCCACTGGCGCCTAAGTTATCCATGCCTGAAGATAGATGGCAACCGCGAGTCGCCAAGCAAGCGGCCCCTCTATCTCGCCTTTGTTCTCCTCTCGGTGCTACTGCGCAAGCGCAGTCACCTCAGTGCCGTCCCCGCCTTCCCGGTCGCGGGCCCCGTTCGGTAGCGCCGGCGCACTGGCGCGCTCCGTTTACACGCTCCGGGGCCTATAGGCGCCTCGAGTTCCGGCTGTCGCCGTCGCCGCCGCGGCTCCTGGAGGTCGGTTGCGACGAGTAACGGCGCCAGGACGAGCCCTGCGCCTTCTTTTCCGATATGTACCCGAACTGGGGCCGGTATGGCGGGAGCAGCCACTATCCACCGCCGCCGGTCCCGCCGCCGCCGCCGGTGGCGCTTCCTGAGGCCTCGCCGGGGCCCGGGTACGCGAGCTCGACGACTCCCGCGGCCCCCTCCTCTTCGGGCTTCATGAGCTTCCGCGAGCAGCACCTGGCGCAGCTCCAGCAGCTGCAGCAGATGCACCAGAAGCAAATGCAGTGCGTGCTCCAGCCCCACCACCTTCCTCCGCCCCCGCTGCCGCCCCCGCCGGTGATGCCCGGGGGCGGTTACGGGGACTGGCAGCCGCCGCCGCCACCGATGCCTCCGCCACCCGGGCCGGCCCTCAGCTATCAGAAGCAGCAGCAGTACAAACACCAGATGCTCCACCACCAACGAGATGGGCCTCCTGGTTTGGTTCCAATGGAGCTGGATTCCCCGCCTGAATCTCCTCCTGTCCCACCCGGGTCCTATATGCCTCCGTCTCAATCGTACATGCCCCCTCCTCAACCACCACCCTCGTATTACCCGCCATCTTCTTCTCAGCCCTACCTACCTCCTGCCCAGCCGTCCCCTTCCCAGTCCCCACCTTCCCAACCTTACCTGGCATCCACTCCTTCTTATTCTTCCTCCTCACAATCCTATTTGAGCCATTCCCAGTCCTACTTGCCCTCTTCTCAGGCATCTCCTTCCCGGCCCTCCCAGGGCCATTCTAAATCCCAGCTACTACCACCACCGTCCGTCCCTTCTGGGAATAAAACAACTGTCCAGCAAGAGCCTTTGGAGAGTGGGGCCAAGAACAAGAGTGCTGAACAGCAGCAAGCTGCTCCTGAGCCAGATCCCTCTACGATGACTCCACAGGTAAGAAAGCATCTACTGGAGCCGATTCTTTCACCTAGAAGGCCCTAAGTGAGCAGGCCTCGGGACTTTAGTGAATGTCTAGCCTAATTCCAACACAATGACTAGCTAATTTACACTCCAGCGGATTCCTTAAGAGTCAGAGGTCTGACAGCCAGCTTTTTAATTAGCTAAATGTGGATTACTAAAAGAACAACATTTGAAGATGTGTCTAGACACCACAGGGTAGTGGGTTGGCTCGAGAATCTCTACTTGGTTACATACCTTAGTTTCCTTTCACCAGTCTCCTAGATTTTGTTGCATAGAGCCTTGTTTTAAGAGTGTATTTTAAACTAAGATTTTCATCAGAAAAGAAGCGTAGAAAGGAGCTTCTCAAAGAATTGGTGCTTAAAGGAATATAAACCTTTTGATCAGTTAACTACATCTTTTTTGTTTGTTTCTTTTGGATACTAGTGATTGAACTCAGGGGCACTCAACCACTGAGCCACATCACCAGCCCTACTTTCTATTTTATTTAGAGACAGAGTCTGAGTTGCTTAGTGCCTCACTTTTGCTGAGGCTGGTTTTGAACTACTCAGCCTCCCCAGCCACTGGGATTACAGTCATGCGCCATCCCGATGGGGACCAATTAACTTCTTTAAAAACAAAATTTACAGAGGAGGGATAACTGTCAGCTTCCTGAATTAAGAGTTCTTAGCAAATAAAGAATGGAAGTCTTGTCTTATTAAGAGGATCCCCAAATATGCTTAGAGGTGTATATGGGATACATAGGGGAGTCTCTGGATATGTGATCCTTTGGTAATCTATTGGTCCATTTTAGGACCTGATGCATTCTTTCTGACATTACTTCAAGGTAGGTTTAAGACATGATCAAGTTTGTTACATTTCATTGTTACCATTCACTAAAAAAAATAATAGTCTTTGAATTTGGCCATGGTAAAATCTAAAAAAAAAAAATTTCTTTTGTGATATCTTTTTGTGAGAGAGCTACCACTGAAAACTTCTGTTTGAAGGTGTGTTTCTTTCCACAACGACTGACAGGGTAGTTGGAATAAATGAATTCCTTTTTGAGAAGAGAAGGAAAGTAGAACTAAAACAGAATAGATCAGTTTGTTGTGATTTTTAAAAATAGACACTTTTAGCAATTACTAATCTTCCTTAAATTTACCAAGGAAAAAATAGACTCTTGTGATATACAAACTCAAATTTACCTATTCCAAAAGAGAGGGATATTCTAATTTTACAAGGTTTGGCATTAGAAATTAAGAAAAGAAGCAGATTGTTTTAGGAAATGATGCTTGGCATGTCATCAGGAGAAAACACTTGAGATCTTGGGATAAAACAGTAGAGTAAGTGATTCTGTTGCCTTACACCAGATTTCTACCATCTCACCAGATTATTTTCCCCCAGATTGCTCTATTTTAGAACTAAAAATTTTGTCTTTTTTCTCACCTCACTCTGAAATTTCCAATATATTTGTCATCAAACTCTGAGTTAGTTCAAGTTAAAATGTGCCTTTTCTATCTTTACCTCTATCAGACTTTTCTTTTTCTTATAGAGAAACAAATGACTTGTATTTTTGGCTTTTTGCTTTTTTGCCTTTATATCCTTGCCTGTTATGAACTTCTTTCATTGTCTTGAATATTCAGTGCCTTTAATTCTTTGATGAGAGTAGAAAGAAAGCAGTGATAAAAGATGAGGTTTGAGGGTTGTGGAGTGAACCAGATCAGGAAGGGCCTTGTGGGCCTGTTGCTCTCTTACCTCTGTTTGGAATTCATCCCAAATTCCTCAACTCCCATTCTCCCCTTAGAGTTATGTTGCTTTTAGTGTTTATCTTAAATATTAGGGTTTTCATGAAGCCATGCCTGTTCTTAACCCACTTGGTTTAATTCTGTTTTTCAGATTGTAAGTCTCTTGCAGACAGGGTCTGTTGTGCTTATCTTTCTAATCCTCTGCAGCACCTAGGACAGTGCCTTGGAACTTGTAGGCTCTTCACAAAGATCTTTCCAGTAAGAATCAAGAATTGTCATCCTCTAGATCTAGGATTCTTTTTGTTTATTAGATGATAAATATTTTTTCATGCTAGTGTCGTGATAACCAAATCCTTCTGCATATTGTTTTTTCATTCATATTTTATTTTATTTTTTTTTAAAGAGAGAGAGAGAGACGAGAGAGAGAATTTTTTTAATATTTATTTTTTAATTTTTGGCGGACACAACATCTTTGTATGTGGTGCTGAGGATCGAACCTGGGCCGCACGCATGCCAGGCGAGCGCACTACCGCTTGAGCCACATCCCCAGCCCCATCATATTTTATTTTTGAAATACTTAATTAAATTTTTGGGGGAGTGAGAAATTTTAAACATAAAAAATAGAAAAAAGGGTTTCAATATCCACCATTGAGATTCTGTAGCTGACTTTACCATGTTTGCATCACCCAAGCCATTTTTATTGTTGCTGCTGAAATAGTTTAAAGCAAGTCTTAGATATTATGTCATTTCATCTCTACTTTTTTGTTTTCCAGTGTTAGGATCGAACCAGGGCCTCACACATGATAGGCAAGCTGCATTCCCCAGTCCCATCATCTCTAAATTCCTAATTAGATACTTTTTTTAAAAAAGAATCTTTTCTTAAGTAAACATTATTATAACAACTAAAAATGTTAACACCTTTTTGTATTATCTGATACCCAATCCATTCATATTTCCCCTATTGTCTCATCATACTGACAGAATTAAAAATCATTCTCCAGGTTAACTAATAATGTTTTGCTGGTTTATTGAAATCAGGATCCAAAACAGGATACACAGAAGACTCTTAATGCAGATGAGGGTTTCTCAACCTCAGTACTATAGAAATTTTGGACAAGATAGTAGTTTGTCCTGTGCATTGTCGGATGTATCAGCATTCCTACTCACTGCTCACTAGATGCCAGTAGCAGGCTCCCAATTTTTTTTTTTTTTTTTTATTGGTTGTTCACAACATTACAAAGCTCTTGACATATTATATTTCATACATTAGATTGAAGTGGGTTATGAACCCCCAATTTTACCCCAAATGCCCCTACTATCCCCCCTCCCCTCCCCTCCCAACTTCTCTCTCTACCCCATCTACTGTAATTCATTTCTCTCCTTGTTTATTTTCCCATTCCCCTCACAACCTCTTATATGTAATTTTGTATAGCAATGAGGGTCTCCCTTCATTTCCATGCAATTTCCCTTTTCTCTCCCTTTTCCTCCCATCTCATGTCTCTGTTTAATGTTAATCTTTTCTTCCTACTCTTCCTCCCTGCTCTGTTCATAGTTGCTCTCATTATATCAAAGAAGACATTTGGTATTTGTTTTTTAGGGATTGGCTAGCTTCACTAAGCATAATCTGCTCTAGTGCCATCCATTTCCCTGCAAATTCTATGATTTTGTCATTTTTTATTGCTGCATAGTACTCCATTGTGTATAGATGCCACATTTTTTTTATCCATTCATCTATTGAAGGGCATCTGGGTTGGTTCCACAGTCTAGCTATTGTGAATTGTGCTGCTATGAACATCGATGTGGCAGTATCCCTGTAGCATGCTCTTTTAAGGTCTTCAGGGAATAGTCCGAGAAGGGCAATAGCAGGGTCAAATGGTGGTTCCATTCCCAGCTTTCCCAGGAATCTCCAAACTGCTTTCCAAATTGGCCGCACCAATTTGCAGTCCCACCAGCAATGTACAAGTGTACCCTTTTCTCCACATCCTCGCCAGCACTTGTTGTTGTTTGACTTCATAGTGGCTGCCAATCTTACTGGAGTGAGATGGTATCTTAGGGTGGTTTTGATTTGCATTTCTCTGACTGCTAGAGATGGAGAGCATTTTTTCATGTACTTGTTGATTGATTGTATATCCTCCTCTGAGAAGTGTCTGTTCAGGTCCTTGGCCCATTTGTTGATTGGGTTATTTGTTATCTTATTGTCTAATTTTTTGAGTTCTTTGTATACTCTGGATATTAGGGCTCTATCTGAAGTGTGAGGAGTAAAAATTTGTTCCCAGGATGTAGGCTCCCTATTTACCTCTCTTATTGTTTCTTTTGCTGAGAAAAAACTTTAATTAAGTTTAATTAAGTCCCATTTGTTGATTCTAGCTGTTAACTCTTGTGCTATGGGTGTCCTATTAAGGAATTTGGAGCCCGACCCCACAATCTGTAGATCGGAGCCAACTTTTTCTTCTATCAGACGCAGAGTTTCTGATTTGATGTCAAGCTCCTTGATCCATTTTGAGCTAACTTTTGTGCATGGCGAGAGAAAGGGATTCAGTTTCATTTTGTTGCATATGGATTTCCAGTTTTCCCAACACCATTTGTTGAAGATGCTATCCTTCCTCCATTGCATGCTTTTAGCCCCTTTATCAAATATAAGATAGTTGTAACTTTGTGGATTAGTCTCTGTGTCCTCTATTCTATACCATTGGTCCACCCGCAGGCTCCCAATTTTGACAACTGAAAATAGTTCCAGACATTGCCAGATATACCCATGGGCAAAATCACCCTCAATTGAGGATCTGCTGATCAAAATTTGTCTCTCCTGTTCTCTTTTTTCTATCTCATTGCATTGAGCTTGATTAAAAAGTCAGTGTCAGTTGTCTTGCAGAACATCCCACATTCTGACTTTATTATCCCATGGTGTCATTTGACTTGTTCTTCTGTCCTGTGCTTTTTGTAAATTAGAAGTTAAGTCTAAACGAACCCAGGGCCTTGCACATGGTAGGTAAGTGTTGTACTACTGAGCTAGATCCCAATTTCTAGAAGTTAGCTTTAAAAACCTAACATTGAAATTCACCTTTATTTTGGCAAATGTGGTGCATAGGTGGTGCTGTGTACTTTATTGCATCCCATCATAAGGAATACAGTGCCTGATTGTCCTGTTCCTGGTGCTGAGATTAATAATTGGGTTCATGTGATGATGGTCTGATCCTGCTACTGTAAAATTTCCTTTTTTTGTTATGTGTGTGTGGGAACTAGGGATTGAACCCAGGGGCACTTTACCACTGAGCTATATGCCCAGCCCTTTATATTTTTTATTTTGAGACAGGGTCTTGCTAAGTTACCCAGGCCGGCCTCTAACTTTTAATCCTCTTGCCTTAGCCTCCTGAGTCACTGGAATTATAAGCATGGCCACCATGCCTGGCCACTATAAAGCTTCCTGTCATCTGGTATCATGTTTTCATCTCGTGGTTCATCCATCGATGACTTTTGCATGAATAAATTATTTCATTAGAGTTTGCAACATGGTGACTTTTTTTTCTGCCCCTTCCCCCCATCTATATTGAATTCTGTAAAGAAAAACTTTCACTCATGAACTAGGGCTGTTTGATTAGAAAGGCATTTAGATAGAAAGACAGGATAAATACTTGATCTTCTCCCATTTATTTTCCAGTTTTATGAATAAAGTGTTGATAATTTAATGTGATATTTTTTCAAATAGTTAGCTTTTTTCTGTTTAAAGGATTGACTAGTTAAAATAGATAATAATCTTTTTCAAGAATTGTGATTTTTATTTGTCCTTTTAGTTTCAAAATAACATATTTAGGTAAAGCTGTCATTTATTTAATGTTCAAGTATTTATTGACTAGCAACTTATGCTAAATGCTAAACTTAGCACTGGAGAGGAAATGGTGAATAAGATAGATATGGTATGATACCTTCTGTCAATAACTTGTTATCCAGTGGGGATGGCATTTAATAAGTAAGAGAAGTACAGGGTGCTATGAGATTATAAAATATATTTACTAGACTGTTCTGTAAAGAACTGAAAAAGATGCTCCTTTTTTTAAGCTTGTCTTTGTATTCACAGTGCCTTGCATAGATGTTAGCACATAGTAGGTGGAGAACATGTATTTTTAAATTAATATAATTCGAGGCTTTAACCTCTTTTTTTGTAAAATGATATTTAACTGAAATCTAAAGAATATGCAGGAGGGGGCTGGGGTTGTGGCTCAGCAGTAGAGCACTGGCCTCACATGCACGAGACCCTGGGTTTGATCTTCAGCACCACTAAAAGTAAATAAGTGAAATAAAGGTATTGTGTCCAACTACAACTAAAAAATAAAAAAAATTAAAAAATAATACACAGGAGGTCTGGGGCTCAGTGGTAGAGCACTTGCCTAGCACGTGTGGGGCACTGGGGTTGATCCTCAGCACCACATAAATAAATAAAATAAAGGACAACTAAAACTATATACACGTGTGTGTGTGTGTATGTATGTATATGTTTGTATGTATGTATGTGTGTGTATATCACACACACATGAATACGCAGGAATAAACCAGGTAGAGTTTAAAGAACTAAGTTCAGGGTGAGAATAGTAGACCTTTAAGAACTTATTCTAAGGACAATAGGAAGCCATTGAAGGATTTTATGTAGGAAAATGTGAGTTTTTTTGTTTTTTGTTTTTTTTGGTAGTGCTGAGGATAAAACCCAGGATTTTGTGCTTGCTAGACAAGCATTCTATCACTGAGTTACATCCCCAAACCTAGGTTGGCATTTTTGAATGCTCACTCTGCTTGCAGTGTGGAGAATAGATTTTGGGGGGTGGGGTCTACTGGGGATTGAACTCAGGGGGTGCTCTATTATTGAGCCATACTCCAGCTCTTTGTCTGAAAATTTTTTTTTCTTTTTTTTATTGGTTGTTCACAACATTACAAAGCTCTTGACATATCATATTTCATACATTAGAATCAAGTGGGTTATGAACTCCCCATTTTTACCCCAAATACAGATTGCAGAATCGCATCGGTTACACATCCACATTTTTACATACTGCCATATTAGTGTTTGTCTGAAAATTTTGAGACAAGGTCTTTCTAAGTTGCATGGGTCAGCCTTGAACTTGGGATCCTCTGGCGTCAGTGTCTCAGGTTGCAGGGATTACAGTTATGCACTATTGTGCCCTTCTGGAGAATGGAATTGAAAGGTGAAAGAGTGATTTAGAATAGTTGTTGAAGTAATCTAGGCAAGAGTTAAAAGTGGTTTGGACTTGGATGATGTTAGTAGAAATGGCGAGAAGTAGAAAGACTGGAGAAATATTTAGCTGCTAGAATCTAATTGGAGATTACTTGAATAGTCATGAAAAAGGAGGCATCAAGGGTGATTCCTAGGTTTCTGAGATGGGCTAGTGGGTGGATGATTGGTGGTCCCATTTACTAAAATAAGAAAGGCTAGAGAAGAGGGATAACAGGTCTAGAGATGAGAAAATTAATAAACTTTAGACATAATGAGTTTGAGGTTTTTGAGGCATAGATTCCAAATGGAGATGTCTGGTTGGAAGTTCGTTATAGATCTGAAATTCAGAAGCAAGATCTGGTGAGTTGTAGCATAAAAAATGGTGATTGAAGACGGAGAAATAGATGAGGTTGTCTAAGGAATGTGTGTAGAGTAAGAACAGAGGTTAAAGGACATTGAGATAGTTACACAGTAGCAGCATCTAAGGGAACTAATGGAGAAAAGGCCAAATTAGGTAGCTAGAAAATCACGACAGTGCAGTACCACAGCGTTTGCAGGAGAAAACTCTTTCTGTGTATAAGGGAGTAGTCAGCTATGTCAAGTACTGCTGAGAGGTCAAGCAAAATAAAGATTTTGAGTTATCTTTTGCATTTACTGACATGTAGATTATTGTTGACCTTGGCAGGAGCAGTTTCATAGTGACTGAAGCCATATTGCATTGATTTGAGGAGTGATGGAAGGTGAGGATGGGGATGGTGAGTATAGACAACTCTTTCAAGAAGTTCGTGTTTGAAGGGAAGTAAGAATAAGGGCAGGAGCTGGAGGAAAAGATGAAGTAAGGGAGCATATTTCTTCTTTTTTCAAAAAGGGACTAAGCTTATCTGGTGACCCTAGTCCTAAAATAAAATGTGAATCTCAAAAATATTTAAATTAAGCATATTTAAAATAAATTTCTAAAATAGAAACCTGACTCATTATTTCACCCAATTTTTTTTCCCTTGCATTAAGATATAAGACATAGAACATGAGTATTCAGGCATGTGTAAGAGTCAACATTACATACAAACATCTCCTCCTTTACAGTTCCCTTCCTGGAAAATCACTTATTTCATCACTGTGCTAATAGCAAGTGGTCAGTAAATGCTTCCTGGATAAATTAACATCTTCTTTAGTGACAAGAATTGTGGCAAATAGTTTTTATGTTCTTTCTAACTTTAAATACTTTTATTCTACTTCTTTGTAAATGTGACATATGCTGATTTTCCTTCATCTATGAACCAATATCCATCTGAGATGTGATGGGAAATTCAGAAGTGGCTCCTAGACTCTTGTTATTAGCAAGTTCAGACATGTCTTTTCCTTTCTGAAATAATCACTCTGCTCTTGGGGTTGTTGAAAACATTTGTTTGCAATGTCTTCATTATTCATTTGTAGAGCTTTAAAAAATGTGCTGAGGTGGTGGTGGCAGCTAGGAGGAGGCGGGCAGGCGGTGGCCCGAGGTGAGCCGGCCTTTTGCCATTGGTCGCACTCCGCAGTGGCATGACCAGGCTCTGTGGACCAGTGCTCAGGTCTGCAGGCCCCAGAGGCCTCCCCGGAGCATGTGGGCAGGCATGGGAAGCATGCCGCATGCATACTTGGGCAGGTCTGCTTCTGCTGGGAAAATGTGTCAAAAGGCGAGGAGATTGAGGCAGCAGGTGCATGACCTTCTCTGAGTCATGCCAAGGGGCCATAAACCTGTGAGGCTCTTCTTAGCAAGATCTTAGACCCAGTTGGAGGGCCTGGCATGATGGACTCACTGGCTCCTTCCATAGCAGGCTTCACCCAGGATGTTGTCAGTGGGCTGTGTGGACCACACCAAGCATCAGGAGCCCCCAGGAAAGAAGCTGCTCTCTGAGAAAAATCTTACAAAGTATTTTGTGGACCATTAGAGAATGCTTGTTCATGAGGAAATGGAGGCTCTGGCTTGAGCTCTTCCATAGTGAGCCCCGCAAGGAGTTCAGGGGCCCGATGGTGGAGATGGCCCAAATGGTGGCTATGTTGTCCTGAGAGCTGACCAGCAAGTCAAGTTGCTGTTGTTGGTTCTGTCCCAGTATCAGGGTTTCAGTGGAGAAGATGGTGGAGAAGATTCTGCTTTGGCCAGAATGGTGCTCGTTGGCACCTTGGTGAAGGAGGGCAGTGAAGTCATAGCCTACTTGTCCCAGCCAGGCCGGGAGTACATTGCTGCACTGGGTGGGGAGGTGGGAAAGGCAACCGCTTTTTCCTGGTTAATGACAACTGTGCCCCTGTGACTTGCACCTCTGAACAGCTGGGTCAGGAATATATTCTTTACCTGGAGCTCGAGTCGGTGGGCCACTCCGGGATGGTCGGCTTCCCCAGTGCTGGGAAGCCCTCGCTCCTCCAGTCCATTTCAAATGTGAAAGCTGAAGTGGCTTCCTACCACTTCACCACCTTAAACCCCTATGTGGGGATTGTTCACTACAAAGGTCACCAATAGGTAGTGGCAGACATCCTGGGCATCATCCAAGGTGCCCACCAGGACAGGGGTCTTGGACTCAGCTTTCTCAGGCACATGGATCACTGCTGCTTACTGTTGTTCATTGTGGACCTTTCCCTACCAGAGCCATGGACTCAGGTGAGCAATGACTGGGGAGAACCTGGGGCAGCTGCTGCTGCACCTGAAGGTGCTGCATGATGCCTACCTGCAGGCCAAGCTCCCACGGAGCCACCAGCCACTCAGATGGTAGCGTGCACAGTGTTACCATGTCCCAGAGGAGAGTGCTGGCACAGGCATGGACACGGGCCTCCAGGCTGCCACACTAGCAAACCTGATTATAAAATGTGGGTGGTTTTGAACACATAAGAGAAAGTGCTTATAGATTTAAAAAAAAAAATGCTGAAACTAGTCCTATGATTGAATCAGAGATCTGGTGCTGGTTCATATTAAGTAGAACCTAACCTATAAGGCATTCTGTCAGTGCATCAGGCTTTTATCCTGGACTGGACCTAAAACAGAGATAGAGAATAGGTGGCAAATTGAAAAAGAATTGAGACATCTACCATCTTCCTATCTGTAGCTGTTGACTTCTAGCTTGTAAAAGATAGTTTGCATCTTTGTATCTTTTAGTGATTCTTTCAAAGCAAAGCAACTAAAACAAATGAAATGTTTACATTTTAAAGAAACTGAATTTATTAATTTTTTTAAAGAGAGAATCTTTTTTTTTTTTTGTGGTAGATAGACACAACACAATGCCTTTTTTTTTTTTTTTTAATGTGGTGCTGAGAATCAAACCTGGGTCCCTCCCGTGCTAGGCAAGCGCTCTACCGCTGAGCCACAATCCCAGCCCCTAATTTTTTAAAAATAAGGACAGCCTGTTGATATTTTTGATGTTTACTTAAAATGATGGAAGAAAGTTATAATTTGGGGGAAGGGATGATGGAACCCAGGGGTGCTTTACTGCTAATCATACCCCCAGCCCTTTTTGTTTTTTTAATTTTGAGAAAAGGTCTTGCAGAGTTACTTAGGGACTCACTAAGTTGCTGAGGCAGGCCACAAACTTGTGATCCTCCTGCCTTAGCCTCCTGAGTTTCTTGGATTATAGGCATGTGCCACCGTGTCTGGCTATAGATGTTTTAATATTACTTTGTCTACTCATGGTCAGTGTACTTGTTTTATTTTTTATTTTTATTTTTATTTTTAAATATTTATTTCTTTAGTTTTTAGGGGGATACAGTATCTTTATTTCAGGTTTATGTGGTGCTGAGAATCGAACCCAGTGCCTCATGCACGCTAGGCGAGCGTGCTACCACTTGAGCCACATCCCCAGCCTGGTGTACTTGTTTTAATTTTTGGTATTGGGGATTGAACCCAGGAGTGCTTTACCACTGAGTACATCCCCAATCCTTTGTATTTTTTATTTTTGAGACAGGGTCTCACTGAGTTGCTGAGGCTCACTTTTCACTTGTGATCCTCCTGCCTCAGCCTTTCAAGTCGCTGGATTGCAGGTGTGTGCCACCATGCCTGGCTAGTGTACTCTTGTTTCTTACGTTGAATAGTGGAAGTAATTATATACTGGGAGCTGATGATTATGCTTATGATAATTAAAAACAAAAATACAATCATAGTCCAAACTTCAAAATGGAGTTAAATGGAATTTGCCCTTCCCAGAAAATTGGAATAAATCTCAGGTCATACAAATGAATGGCCAAGAGGGGAAATCTTCACTTGATCAATAACCATTTATTGACCTCCTACTTTGTGTTCCAACACTAGTACCAGATAGGAGATAAGCAGAAGACATGTCTTCCTCCCAAGAAAATTACAGTCTGTGTGATAACAAACCAGTATATTTTGTGGAAAACAGCTATATATTATGTGCATTTTATGCATCTGTTTGCAAATGGAAAATTGGGGAGGTAATACAATAAAATAGTAACAATAGAGGAAGTTCTCCTATAGAGATAACTGGATTAGAAAATGGGCTAGGCTGAATGTTTTCTCAAAATGTGGATGCTATTTCACAATTTGGAGTAGGGAGAGTGGAGGTATAGACAGGGAGTGAAGGGAGGGGAGGGGCGAGGAGGTAGGAATGATAGTAGAATGAATCAGACATTATTACCCTGTGTGCATACGATTGATTACATGACCTGTTTGACTACGTCATGTACAATCAGACAAATTAGAAGTTATACTCCATTTATGTATGATGTATCAAAATGCATTCTATTGTCATGTGTAAGTAATTAGAACAAATAAAAAATAGAAAATGGGCTAGGAAAATGAACCCATTTAACACAACTGAAAACTTAAAATAAAAAGTAAAATACTTGATTGTGATACAATCTGGAAAAATAAAGCTCAGAATGATAAAAATAAGCAGATTTTATATTTAATGGAATTGATAAATGAAAGTACAGCTGATGTTTAGAATGAACAAATAATAAAGTGTAGGTTGGGTTTCTGTGCTATGACTTTTGTGACATAATTGTATGGCAGCATTATTTTTTATTTCATTTTTTGATATGTTGAGAAAACATCTTTGGGATTTATCAATTTTCCCAGGGCTGTTTTTCAACCTTAGGTATTCAGGTCCTTCCCTTTTGTAGTTCCTATGTAAAGTTGTTTCATTGTTAACTTCTACAGAATAGGACTTCTGTGGGATCCTCAGCTGTCAGTAATGAGTTCTGAAGTTCTCCAACATCACTTCATAAAATCCTACAGTCTTAAAATTGTAGTGCAGATATGCTGTTGTTGATCAGAGAAGTATCTAGGGCAGTTCTTCCGTGGAGTTTTAGTATGACAACTTTTGTTTTTCCTTGTGCAGCCTTGAACTGGGGAATTGTATAATGAATACCACGATCTTCATAAAAGATCTTTTAGTTATTTGAGCGATAGGATTTTTTTTTTTTTTTTTTGCAATACTAGGATTGAACTCAGGTTCACACATGCTAGGCAAGCACTCTACCACTGAGCTGCATCCCCAGCCCGTTTTTGAAAATTTAACTTTGAGACAGGGTCTTACTAAGTTACCCAGGGTGGCCTTGAACTGCTCATTCTCCTGCCTCAGTCTCTTGAGTAGCTGGGATTGCAGGTGTGCACCACTACACCTGCTCTTTATTGATTTTTAATTAATAAGTTACTATGTATTTGTACAGTTGATTTTCTTTATTAGAAGTTGCCACAAATGCTGAATTAGTGAATACAGAACCACTGTTCCTAGAGGTAATGCATGATTAGGTTCTTCTGAGCACCTGATCACATTTTCATCATCTGATCAATACATAGCCTTGTTTAAATGTGTTTTCTATTTAAAGACCCTTTATTTTACATATATTATTGATTAATTAGCATTGAATTCACAGGCAGTAGCACTGTAATACCTGCCTGAATGAAGCTTATCTAACACACTTGCTTTCTCTGGATGTTACATCAGCTGTCCTGCTCTTAGGAATACTAGACAGTACTTTGGCACTGTGTTTGGAGACCATTTTAAACAATAAAATCGCCAACAACAAGCGCAGAAATATGAAAAATGTGGCTCTAAACTAGACATGAAAAGGACAGAACATTTGAGAGCTGGAACCAGAAGGCAGAGCATCACTATGTTCTTCCTCAGCTGGGAACATGCATGTCAGGCCACTCAGATTTGTTTCTGCTCTCCAATTATTTATGAATGACTGGGATAGTTCTGTGAGTATTGATACTGGAGTTAGACATAAATTTTAGCAGGTGGGCAAATCTGCAAATACAGAATCCACAAGTAATAAGGATTGACTCTTTTGATTTTTTTAAAAATATTTATTTATTTTTTTTAGTTTTTGGCAGACACAACATCTTTGCTTGTATGTGGTGCTGAGGATCGAACCCGGGCCGCACACATGCCAGGCGAGCGCGCTACCGCTTGAGCCAAATCCCCAGCCCTTGATTTTTTTTTTTTTTTTAATGAAAGCACAAAACAGACTTCTCGAAAATTAATTTATTGTATAATTTGGAAGATTAAACATAAACTCTTAAAAATAAATAGAATATATTATAAGCATAATATATTCTCATGTATGTATGTTTATCTGAGTATGGATAAACTGATGATAACAATAGGTTTTAAAAGGAAAAGCACTGGAGGAGAATGAAGGCAGATAGAAAAGACAGGTCTATTTGGTTGTATTTATTAATTGCAAGATCCCTGTGGATTAATCTGAACAAACTAAAGTCAGGTTAGAAGCAAGTAGATGTGCATATCAAAAGGATTAACTGTGATCATTTATCAAAAAGATTGTTCTCACCTCCAAAACCATGTATTTTTAAGAGAGAAAATGTACTGAATTATTTTGTGTGGTTGAATTTAAAATTGTAAATTTGGGAGAGAAACTGATATTTTTCTCTAGTCTGTTATTAAGGTCATGTTAACTTATTATTTTCCTTTCTCTGTCTGGCTTTGCCTTTTCTTACCTATAAACACATGAACACATTTACAATTGTAATTGTCAACACCAAGTTGCAGAGATACATGATTGTCAATTCAAATTCTCAAAAATGGGTTCTCTTGTAGGAACAGCAGCAGTATTGGTATCGACAGCACCTGCTTAGTTTGCAGCAAAGGACAAAAGTGCATTTGCCAGGACATAAAAAAGCCCCTGTTGTAGTAAAGGATGCACCAGAACCAGTAAAAGAAGAAGTTACAATACCTGCCACCAGTCAAGTTTCAGAACCTCCTTCATCTGAGGAGCCCCCATTACCACCTCCGAATGAAGATGTGCCACCTCCTCTCCCACCAGAGGAACCCCAGGTAACAATGTAATCAATTGTTTATTGAGTTGGTTAGCCTTTTTTTTTAATGATTCACTTATGTACATTTTTGTCTTAATATATTTTTTCATGTGTTCAAGAATTTATAAAATTCTACTTGTGAAATAATCATGTATTTGCCATATCAGGTTTAGAGTAATGAGGATTGACTCTGTTCTGATTTTTTTTTTTTTAAATAGAAGCATAAAACAGACTGAAAATTAAATTACAGTATAATTTGGAAGATTAAACTTAAAACTCTTAAAATAAATAGAATCTATTATATTCTCATGTATATATGTTTATCTGAGTATGGATAAACTGATGATAACAATAGGTTTTAAAAGAAGGAGAAGCAGTGGAGGAGGAGGATTTTTTTTTTTTTCCTGGTTTGTGCAAGAAAGAAGAATTAGATGCTCTTGGGCTAGAGTTGTGGTTCAGGTAGAGCATCTTGCCTAGCACTGGGTTTGATTCTCAGTATTGAATATAAATAAATAGATAAATAAATAAAGGTCCATCAACAAATAAAAATATTTATGTATATATATAAAAAAAGAATTAGATATTCTTTTGAATTGTTTCTTAGCACTAATGGGAGATGTCCAGGTATGTTTATAATGATAGCAGAGGGCAGTAGTTAAGAACCTCATCTCTTGGGGCTGGGTTGATGGCTCAGTGGTGTACTCGCCTGGCACATATGAGGCACTCACTGGGTTTGATCCTCAGCACCACATAAAAATAAATATGTAAAAAATAAAATAAATGTATAAAAAGTATTGAACATGCATCTTAAAAAAAAAAAAAAAAAGAACAGTAGCTCTTATGATTATCAGCCTAGGCCATAGTCCAGGAATTGACACTTGCTGTGGTGACTCTGGTCAAGTTAGTTAAGCATTCTGTGCTTCAATTTCCTCATCTGCGAAACAGGCATATTCAAATTATAACTATTTTATAGGGCTGTTAAGGCATTAAATGTGATTATCTTTGTCAGATGTAGCATAGTAACTGGAATGTGGGAAGCTTTTACGTTAATTCATAGGTTATTCTTTGTCCAGCTTTGTTGAACAATGATGACTATCATAGTCCATTGGTGAAAAGTGACCCCCCCTCCCCGCCGCAAAAAAAAAAAAAAAGAAGAAATATTAACTTCTTAGAGTGAAAAGCACAATGGTTCGCTTTGGGAACAGGGAGATTATTTTTTTAGTGAAGACTACAGAATTTATAAATTCCTTTGTGTCAGTATCCATAATAAGAACATAGACAGGACTAGGTGTTTTATCTAAATATAGAATAGCTTTTTTCAATTAGTCTTGAGTTGTAAGGATTCTGAACTTTATAAAATACTATATTTGTAAAATATTAATTTGGTTGCTGTTTTAAGACTTACATAAAAGTATATCTTCTTTACCTTTAGTCTGAAGACCCAGAAGAAGATGCCAGATTAAAACAGTTGCAGGCTGCAGCAGCACACTGGCAGCAGCACCAGCAACATCGAGTTGGCTTCCAGTATCAGGGAATAATGCAGAAGCACACTCAGTTACAACAGATCCTTCAACAGTACCAGCAACTTATACAGCAGCCACCACATATACAGGCAAGTGTTTCCATAGTTGGTAAATAGGAAGTTGTCCCTAGAACATGTAAAGGATTTATTATTTCTGAAAGAGTTGCTCCTGAAGAACAAAATATATCAAATGTTGACGATCAGATATTTCTCAAGGGATGCCCAAGTAGTTATCTTTCATATTACCTCAGAGAAAGGTGCATATAGAGGAGTCTCTTGGGAAAGAGTGGATAGAGTGGAGTCTCCTGATTATGTCAGTTTGGGCCAGGTGTTAAAAACCTGGAATTTTTACCACATGAAACCATAGGTAAATGAGTGTTTTGCCTACAAACCGGTGCAGTAACCGATAAGCAAATAATCCATCAGAAAGGCCAAAAGCAATCATCACAAAAATCCCTAAACAAATATGTAAAGCAACTTGGATATTTGTCTTTTATCTTAGAGGTATAATCTTATGCTTATGAATGTATAGTAATAGATCATTTTTCCACTATTGATTGACTGATTGATTGGTACTAGGGATTGAACCCAGGGGTACTTTACCACTGAACCACATCCCCAGCCCTTTTTATTTTTTATTTTGAGACAATGTCTCACTAAGTTGTTTAGGGCCTCAGCTACCAAAATTGTTGGTGCCACAGTGCCTATAATCTTAAAATGATCTATAGTAATTAGAAACTTTAAAAATATTTATTTCTGAGATAGCTTTATTGCTTGAGTGTTTGGTTGGTTTGTCCAACTCTGTTAGAAACACAAGTTATATAAATAAGCCGAAGGAAGAAAGAAGATTGATCATCACTGAAAGGATTTGGCAAAGTTTATAAATCTTTAGACCCTCAAAGCCTCTAATGTTGTGATTTCTTGAGGCTTCCTATGCTTGTGATTCACTAATATTTTAACTCATGATTGATTTTCTTATCTGAATATCTTGAAATAATTTTTATTCCTTTATTTGTAGACCATGTCTGTAGATGTGCAGCTGCGGCATTATGAGATGCAGCAGCAGCAGTTTCAACATCTCTACCAAGATTGGGAGCGAGAGTTTCAGCTGTGGGAGGAACAGCTTCATTCTTATCCTCATAAAGATCAGCTTCAAGAATATGAGAAGCAGTGGAAAACATGGCAGGGACATATGAAAGCCACTCAAACCTATCTCCAGGAGAAAGTCAATTCATTTCAGAACATGAAAAACCAGTATATGGGGAACATGTCAATGCCACCTCCTTTTGTTCCGTATTCTCAGATGCCTCCACCTCTACCAACAATGCCCCCTCCAGTATTGCCTCCATCTTTGCCACCACCAGTGATGCCCCCTGCCCTACCTGCTACTGTGCCACCACCTGGTATGCCCCCGCCTGTGATGCCACCTGCTCTGCCAACCTCTGTACCCCCACCAGGAATGCCTCCATCTCTGTCTTCAACAGGTCCACCACCAGTTCTTCCTCCACCTTCCCTCTCATCTACAGGGCCACCACCTGTCCTTCCCCCACCATCTCTCTCTTCAGCAGCACCTCCACCCATCCTGCCCATCCCGCCATTGTCTTCAGCCACACCTCCTCCAGGAATACCTCCCCCTGGAGTTCCACAAGGGATACCTCCTCCTTTAACAACAGCCCCAGTTCCACCAGCCTCAGGTTCTCAGAACTCACAAGTTCCAGAGAAACCTAGACCAGCACTGCTTCCCACTCCTGTGTCTTTTGGTGCAGCCCCACCTTCAACTTATCACCCTCCATTGCAATCAGAACAAGTGAATTCTAAACCTCCTCTGAGCAAGTCTACCCTGCCATACAGTTCATTCTCTGAACAAGGACTTGGGGAGTCTTCAACTATTCCATCTCAGGCAAATACTGCAGCCAAGGACATGCCAGTGAGGTCAGGTGGACTGCTTCCAGATCCTCCTAGAAGCAGTTACTTGGAAGGTCCAAGAGGCCCAAGGTAGGTCTGCTTTTTTTTTAAACTATTTTGTTAATTTATGTTGCATTGGTTTGGATGGAATTAAAAGCTTACTTATGCAATTTTTGTATTCTCTTTGTGCTCTTATGTCCATTCCTGGTTTACACTGAATAATGTTAATATTGTTCAGTAAGACATGACAGTGTAATCTGGAAAAGGTAACTTGCCCCTATTTCTTTGATGTGGCTGATTTTATCCTGTATGTGGGGGATTACAGTCCAGAATGAATGTAGTGTTACAGAATAATGCTTATCACTTCTTATTGACTTTTCAGCTTCAGAAATAATATTTATTGAACATATAATTTATCTTTTATTTTTCATTTATTTGACAAAAAGTTGAATTGGCAAATATTATTTGTTAAATATTTTAGTTGAAGATAAATAAACCAGTATTCTTTTGGAAAAAAGGTAGTGACATTTAATGTAAGGGTAAATAGGATATTTTTAAAAACAATTCATTTAGCAAATGTTTATTAGGTTCCTTCTCTGTGTTTTTAGCAGTGAATAGCAGAACTGACAAAATCCCTTCTTCTCAAAAACCCCTCAACTAGGCCTCATGGAGCTTTTATTCTTTATATTTTCCTCAGTGAGAGAGATGTCTTTCTTTTGTCTGAACCACATATTTATTTAGAAAAAAAAATAAAAATAGTGATCTCTAAGTTTTTTCTTTTTTACCTGTTAAAAAGTGCTAAATCCATCTTTTCAGGTTTGTAGGAATATATTTTTCCTCCCAAGTTTACCTAAAGAAAATTCCTGTAGAAAAGTATTTTCAACTTTACCATTGGAAATAAATAATCTGTGTACAAAATTTAGATACTAAGACAAAGTGTGGGGAAAAAGTGAGCCACCTAATTCTACCATTGGGAGATAATAATTTTTAAAATTCATGTCAAAAACAGACTATCATACTGAGTATATTGTATTGTCTTGTGATTTATTTTTTTCCACTTATTTGTGTATTGATTGACTTCATCTCAGTATCAATGGATCTGTATCATTTTAAATTTAAACCTTATGTGACATCTGAAAACAAATTACATCTTTTGTTTATTCCCCAAGTTTAACATTCTGAAAATATTGTGGCAGAAAACTCCATCCAAAATTGAAGCTCAGAGAAAGTTAGGCCTAATAACATGAATTCCTCTGTGTACGAAGAAGCCTTGTTAGAGACTTTACATACTTATTATCTTAGGAGAATCTTCTCAAAAACCCCTTAATTAGGCAGGTTATTCCACATTTACCCTTTAGAGATGGGAGCTGAGAGGATAAATAACTTGCTCAATCAGGAACATGTAGCTGGGAGAGTAGAACTGAGTTTCATATATAAGTGGAGCTGAGTCTGGAAGGTCCCTGGAGCACAAGCACTGTTAAGTATTGTGTTTAATGCCAATGTCATGATTCAGATTCACACTGTCAGTGATTACAGATACATTTTGTTGTCTTTTTCGTGTTGTTGTTATTGGTGGTGGTGCTGGAGAATGAACCCAGGCTCTCGTACATGCTGGGAAAGAGCTATATCCCCAGCCCTGTAGTCTTGATTTATTTAATGTGTGTCTTATTTTCTTGATTTGAATGTGTGTATCTTCTGGATTGAGTATGGCCTTTTAGACCTGGAGACTCATTTCCACTCAGAGAAGTACGTTCTTAATACCTCATGAAACATACATTTCTTGCTTCTTTAATTTCTGTCGTTGATGTTTCTCTTTGGCTATTAAATCTTAGTTTTGTAGATTTAGAACCTATTTTAAGTATTTTCTTAATAATGTCAGTGCCAGAGGATCTTAGCAGTTACCTAATTGCAGTTATCTCTCTTCAGTAACTTTGCATTTGTGTTGCATTTTAGTTTGACGGGCTGGGTCTTACATTGCCTTATTTATTCCTCTTGGTTGTTTCATGAGAAATAGATAAGGAAAGCTGAGACTTAGAGAAGTTATAAGTAAGTTACCATGGAACTTACCAAATTCACAGCCTTCTGATCCACATTTTAGTTCATTGTGCTTCCTGTGACAAACTCTTGATGGACCCAGCTTGAACATTTACACTGTGATGAGGAACAATGTTATGTCAACCATTGGTGGTTGTCTGGAAAGTTTATTTTTTTACAGAAATAAAAACCTAATTATGTTTCTGTAACTTCTTCTACTTGTTAGGTCTGGATCTGCCTCTCTGGAGCAACACAGAAGGAATTATTCTATTCCTTTACTATAGAACGTCAGTATAGTATTTAAAAACTTCCCTTATGTCTCACCCTCCTGCTTTGCCTGCAATGCTCTACCAGCATAAACTCAAATTCTTTTTGTGTAATCTTTGATTCTAGCTGCCTCCTGCTTAATGCTCACTATTCGTTAAGGGGCCTTTGTTTTGTTAAGCTTCTTCAGAAGGATCACTTACTCAGATACAGAGGACTATGGTCCTTTGTTATGTACAGAATGCTTATATATCTTCATATTTCATCTAATTAGGTTTGGGCCATCATTTTTAGTCAGCTGAAATCTTGGTGAATGTTGATTATATTGTAGGTCTGTGTAGCTTTTTCAGCTGCAACTTTGATAAAGATAACTTTTTTCTTTCTTGAATCTGGTCCTGCTCATGTTAGCTGCTTTGTTATTTATTTTGTTTTGAAAACCTCTCCCCAATCTAGCTGTCATTCCAATTTCCATTTCCCTTCCATTCCTTTTGCCCAGAGTCCTTAAATAGTATAATTTGTGACTGTTATCCAGGCATAGTTCTTTTTTCTGTCATGTAATTCGAAAAAAATATACACTCATATACGTGTGTGTTTGTGTGTAATTATGAAAAATGTTGCCATGTGTCTTTTGGTGCTCTGTATATTTCCTGAGATGTGCATGGGTATGTGAGTATATACGACTTCTTACATGCTCAAAAATGCAGTGTGTTATTTATATTTAATACAGTTTTGATACTGTATGTATGTATGTGTGTGATATTGGATTTGCTGGGTCTTTTAGAAAACTACTATTGCTCAGTAAGCTATCATATCAGTGGACATTGGTTTCTCAGAACCTTTTTATTTTTCAATAATAAAACTTTTACTGGCGTGCACAATCTTCAGTGTGTAATGTACTGAATTTTCACAAAGTAGATACATTCATGTTATCACTACTCAGATTAAGAAATAGAAATTACTAGAGCTCAAGAAGTTCTCCTCAGTGAGGTGTGGTAGTGGCGCATGCTTGAAATCCTAGCAGCTCGGGAGGCTGAGGCAGGAGAATCATAAGTTTAAGGCCAGCCTTAGCAATTTATGTCAGTGGTATAGCACCCCTGGATTCAACCCTCAGTAAAAGTAAGAAGAAGTCCTCCTCTCATCCTCCTTTCTGTCATTTTCCCCTACCCTAAAGAAAATCACTACACTGACATTTTATACCATAGATTACCTATTTTTGAACTTATTAATAGAGTTATACCATTTGTATTCCTTTGAATGTAGTAGTGCCTTTTACTTGACATTGTATTATGAGATTCATCAATGTTGTATGTGGCAGTCTTGTTATTGTACAATATTCCATTGTATGAATGAATATTCCATAATTTATTTATCCATTTTAGTATTGATGGTCATTGATGTTTTGGGTTATTATAAAAAATGCTGCCAAGTGTATTTTGAGCCGTATTTATTTCTTGAGGTGTGTGAATGTGTATACTTAATTTTTTGAATGTGGCATTTCACTTCACATGGTATTACTATGAGATTCATTCATGTTGTGTGTTGCGGTGTTTTTTGTTCATTCTCGTTCCTATATAATATTCTACTGTGTGAATATACCACAATTTGTTTAAAGGATTGGAATTGTTTGTAGGGTCTATACATGTTTTACATCGCTAGATGCTCTTCAACAGTTTCCCAAAGTGGTTGTTCAAGTTTACACTCTAGCAGTGTTTCAGTGTGCCAGCTTTTTTGCATTCTTTTCAGCACTTATTGTTGTTATACTTTAAATTTTAGCAGTCTTGGTATATGTTTAGTGATATTTTTGATAATTAAATTAATATTTCCTTGATGACCAATGAATTTTTATTTCTTTCTATTTGGTTATTATTCAGTTGGATTTCCTGTGTATGAAATGCTGATTCAAGTCTCTTCCTCATTGTTCTATTGGGTTATCTGTTGTATTTCTTATGGATTTGTAGGAATTCTTTACATATGTTTTGGTATCAGTTCTTTATTCATTATATATATCGCACATTTTTCATTCTGCAGCACTTTTTAACTTTCTTAACCCACATTATACCAGAGAAATAGTTGTTACCACATAACTAGGTCCAGTGGACCCCCCCTCCCCCCGCCTTTTTTTTTTTTTTCACTTGTGATATTGGGATTGAATCCAGGGGCATCTAGCTTGCTAGGCAAGTGTTCTACAACTGAGCTGCATCCTTAGACCTCTGCTGTCTTTAAAAATATATAGTTTGCTCATAACATTTCAAGTTGGAAAATATTTTTTAAAACTTTTTTTAGTTGTAGATGGACACAATACCTTTATTTTATTTGTTTATTTTTATGCGGTGCTGAGGATCAAATCCAGTGCCTCACATATGCTAGGCAAGTTCTCTACCACTGAGCTACAACCCCAGCCCTTAAGTTTGAAAATATTTATAATATAGTTATCTGAGAACTCATATCTATAGATTTAACTTACAAATTTGACATTATTTTTAGAACCTAGAATACTGCTGTCTTTTTGCATTTGTCTTTTGAGTCTAATAATTTTGAAGCAATTTCTCTCTGTTTTCTTCTATTATTATAACCAGGAAATGAAAAATTCAGAATTCTCATTGTGCTCAGTTAAGCCCCAAAGTAGGGCATAATATTTGGAGCAGTGCAAAGGTGATGACAAGTTTATTTCACTTTTGTTTCAACCTGTTAATTGATCCATCTTTTGTTTTTGTTGTCTCCTTATTTATTTATTTATTGGTAAAGGGGATTGAACCCATGGGCACTGAGCTACATTCACAAGTCCTTTTACATTTTTTTTTCCAGAGAGAGAGAGAAATTTTTTAAAATATTTATTTATTTAGTTAGTTTTTCAGCAGACACAATATCTTTGTATGTGGTGCTGAGGATCGAACCTGGGCCACACGCATGCCAGACGAGCGTGCTACCGCTTGAGCCACATCCCCAGCCCCTTATTTTTTTTTTTTTAATTTGAGCTAGGATCTTGCTAAATTGTTGAGGCCTTCAACTTGTGATCCTGTCTCAGCCTCTTGAGTTACTGGAATCACAGGTGTGCACCACTGCACCTGATCTTATTTTACTCTTTAAAAGCATGGTTAAGTGCAGTTGATGTGTAACAGCAATATAAGTTTTGTTCTGTTTAAAAATATATATATTTTCTCTTTTTTCATGGGTAGCCCTTTAGGGAAAGAAATGTCATGAAATATCAGTCTTTACAAATAGAACTGTTAAAAAATGTAAAAACTATAATTGGATCTAATAAACCCTGATGAATTCTAAAAGTTAATGATGTCTTTTGATTAATAGAAATTTTTGACTGTAATAATCAAACTTATAAATATTTTCCTTTATATTATAGTTAGTGCTTTTTTGTGTCCTGTTTAAAAAAACTCCAAAGCCATAAAAAAAAAAAATACAGTGTCCTATTTTTCTTTGGTCTTTTATTGCTTTAAATTAACACTCCATATAGAATTGATTTTAGCGGTCCAGGGCCATTATTTTCTGTATGGCCATCTTTTAACTCCAATATCAGTTGTCATCTCTTCCCTCTTTCTTTGCATTATCTCCATCCTAAGTGTCCAAATGTGTTTATTTGTCCTTGTACCAGTTTCAAACTGTGCAAATTACTGTAGCTTTATAATAAATTTTGATATCTTTAGTTTAAGTCCTTCAAGTCTTTGCTTTTAGATCATGGTTTGGCAATTTTTTTTCTGTAAAAAGTCAGGTGGTAAATGTTTTTATGGGGGCTGGGGATGTGGCTCAAGTGGTAGCGCGCTCGCCTGGCATGCGTGCGGCCCGGGTTCGATCCTCAGCACCACATACAAACAAAGATGTTGTGTCCGCCGAGAACTAAAAAATAAATATTAAAAAATTCTCTCTCTCTCTCTCCCTCTCTCCCTCCCTCCCTCTCCTCTCCTCTCTCTCTGTCTCTCTCTCTCTCTCTTTAAAAAAAAATATTTTTATGTTTTTTTTTTTTGGCCACATTTGGTCTTTGTCATATATTTCTCTCTCTCTCTCTCTCTCTCTCTCTCTCTCTCACACACACACACACACACACACACACACAAAGAATGTTTAAATTTTTTTTAATATTTATTTTTTAGTTATAGGTGAACACAATATCTTTATTTATTTATTTATTTTTTTAATGTGGTGCTGAGGATCGAACCCAGTGCCTCACACGTGGTAGGGGAGAGTTCTACCTCTGAGCGACAACCCCAGCCCCTTTAAATATGTTTTAAAGTTACTCTTAACTGCTTGCTTCATAGGCTATAGTTTGCTAAATCTTGTTCTCCAGGGTCTTAATTATTCTCATTAGGATCAACTTGTCAGTTTTCAACCTGTTGGAATTTTGTATGGATACTGCATAGAATCTGCATAGAATCTGTTGACCATTTGAGGAAGATTTGACATCTTTATATTAAGGGTTCTGATCAGTTGAAACTACCTTTTGATTGGTTTCAGGATTAAAATTGTGGACCTTTCCCTTTCTGTAGATTCTTATTACAATTTATAAGGTACTGTGAGCACTATAGCTTTTCTTCATGTTTCCATTTGTCATGACTGTTCCTGTTTGAAATAGTTACTTGTCTTTGGAAATTTTTATTTTGGGACCTTGGTTATGCATATTAGAAAGCAGATATTAATTTTACATGAAAACCAGTAGGGAAGAAATTTATAGAAAGTGGTATCTTACAATTCCCATGGTCTGTTGATTTCAGTGTTTATGAAAATAGTGTGATACAGACTATACCTTGTTATATACTTCTTTAGTTTATACTAGTTTATACTTCTTAAGTTTTTATACCCAGTTTGGAGATTTTATACCAAGTTTTGAAATTTTTATGCCTGTGCACCTAGTTTTAGGTTTTGTTTTTTTTTTTTAACCATCTCTTTATTTTGATCCCCCCCCCCCCCCCCCCGGGGATTTAACCCAGGACCTGGTGCAGTCTAGGCAAGTGTTCTACCACTGAGTCACATCCTCAGCCCTAGGATTTTTATTTTTTAGGGGTTTATGAAACAACTATATAAACAAAAATTTCAAAACATTTAAAACTTCAAATGTTTTACTCTAACCAATGTGCAATTTATTTACTGTTTTTACTTTTTCAAATACATGTTTTTTATGTTAGGATCAGTATTTTGGGGCTGGGGTTGTAGCTCAGTGGTGGAGCACTTGCCTATCATGTGTGAGGCACTGGGTCTAATTCTCAGCACTGCATATAAATAAATAAATAAAATAAAGGTCTATTGACAACTAAAAATATTTCTAAAAAGGAAAAGAAAGATAAGTATTTCGATGCATTGATGTAAAGATGACTTTATTTTTATGTAAAATTTTAATGAGCTTGTCTTTATATATTTATTCCAAAGTTCTAAAAACAAATTATTTTATAAATGTCATTTCATAACATTTTTGAACTTTGAAAATTCAGATATGCAATAGTGATAAATGTTTGCCATTTATATGTAGTGTTAAAAGTATATTTCAAATGGATTGTACATTTTCCCTGTCCCCAAAATGAAAATAATATGACAGCCTTGGGCTATTAATCATCAATTTTATCTGAAGACAAAGATCAAAGTATTTCACTTTATCAACCCTTCCACCATGTTCTCTTATTTGCATACCTTTAGTGCCTTCTTTCTTTGTCCTTTCCTCTCCTCTTTGCACATTTTCTTCTCTTTGTCTGGAATTCCCTTCCTGTCATTTTTTGCTCTATTATCCCTATGTTTCCTCCCCCAACGGTAGAACTTCCTGAATTGTGTATTGGGACCCTTCAATAAATCAGACATTGGACACACTTTTGTTACCAAGACATACATGTCCCATATTAAATTCTGTTCTGATTATTGTTTTATTTGTCTTACTCTTCTGTGAACTGTGAAATCCTTGAGGTTAGGTATGACTATTTCTAGTACTAGCACAGTACCTGACAGTAGGTGTTCAATAAATGTTGCTTTTGCTAAAATGTCAGCCATGGATAAAATTCTCAAGGAATTCACAATTTAGGGAGGTTGTTCATATTCAAAATCTGTAATATCAGATAATATTTTTATAAGGTTTCTCACTGTCTCTTACATATTATGAAAGGTAGTCTATGTCTTATTAACCTAATAAAATTTTTATATAGAAATAAAAATGTTGGGGCTGGGATTGTGGCTCAGGTTGTGGTAGAGCGTTCGCCTAGTGTGTGCGAGGCCATGGGTTCCATCCTCAGCACCACATATAAATAAAATAAAGATATTGTGTCCAACTACAACTAAAAGATGAATGTTAAAAAAATAAATAAAAATGTTGCACAATTTTAATGATCTAAGATACAATTTTTCTGGGTACTTTGAATTAATAAATGTAACTTTAAGAAAAGGAACCAAACTATGAAAAACCATAAAACAGCCTACTTTTTTCTCTCTGTGAATATGTGTTCTCCACTGTTAGCATTGTGACTTTGACAAGTCACTGGTCAGTGCCTTTCTCCTTTGCCCATGCTAGCTATATCAGGTCTTCATAACTTCGCATAGACTAGTTACCCTCGTGCTGCTTTCTCAGGCTCTGCAAATATTTTGTTTTTCATTTTCATTTTCATTTTTTTAAATTATATGACAGTAGAGTATATTTTGACATACAAACATAGAGTATCTTATTCCAATTAGGATCCCAGTCTTATGGTTGTAATCTATGGAACATTTTTTATTTCCCTTTCTATCTTTAATTTGGCTTCCTGCCTTACAGAGGAAATCAAGGATGGTGGCCCCAAATTTCTCCCTTCCTGTCCTTACTTTTACTTATTGTGCTCATCTTCTCTTTCTTTTTTCTTTCTCCCTCCCTCCCTCCCTTCCTTCCTTTGTATATATGTGTGTGTGTGTGTGTGTGTGTGTGTGTGTGTGTGTGTGTGTATTTTGTTTTTTTTAAGAGACGGTCTCGCTAAGTTGCTCAGGGCCTCGTTAAATTATTATCTTCTTTCTTATATTCTCAAAAGAGGCAGGACTTCTCCTGATAAGGGCTAACCTGCCTCTGTGTCCTTTAAAGAAATGTATTTTGTATTTTATCAAATACATATATACACATGATTTTTTGAAAATCCAGCAATAATAAAACTTTTACTGGCGTGCACAATCTTCAGTGTGTAATGTACTGAATTTTCACAAAGTAGATACATTCATGTTATCACTACTCAGATTAAGAAATAGAAATTACTAGAGCTCAAGAAGTTCTCCTCAGTGAGGTGTGGTAGTGGCATCTATTGCCCACATCACCTAGATAGAGTGAGAGAGGAGAGAGAGAAAGAGAGAGAGAGAGAATTTTTCAATATTTATTTTTTAGTTTTCGGCGGACACAACATCTTTGTTTGTATGTGGTGCTGAGAGGATCGAACCTGGGCCGCATGCATGCCAGGCGAGCGCGCTACCGCTTGAGCCACATCCCCAGCCCTTAATTTTGTTTTGTTTTTGTTTTTGCTGGAGATTAAACCCAGGGCCTCAGACATGCTAGTCAAGCACTCTACCACTAACCTACACTCCCAGACCCCTTTTTAAATTCTTTAGCTATTCTTTAACAGTTTTAATTCTGAAGCTGTTCTTTCATTATCTTTCTGTCATTAAATAATACGCTGCTCCTTTCTTGAGTTATACATTTTAGATATTATGCATTTACTTCCTGTTCTGGTAGATGTGGTTTAGTTCTTACTCCAATTTCTTCAGCCCAATATATTTATAACACTTTTTTTTTTGGCAAAACAATAATTTTTACATTACTTTGCAAATGTTATTTATTTCAGCACTAAGTAATGTACTGTGATTATATTTTCTTTAATGTAATAACTGTTTTTTAGAATTTCCAGTTCCCTTTCTTCTTTAAAATAATCTTCCATCCCTACTCCCAGAAGCACCAGCTTGGTTTTTCCTTGGGTTTGTATGGAATGATCTCTTTTCCTAATGATCCCTTTGTCTTGGCTGGTTGGTTTGTTGTGCAGATCTGGCATATGGCTGTTACTGTATTTCCCTTGACTATTCTCTTGGATCAAATTCACTGTTTATTGAATTTCTTGGCTTCTTGTTAGAATTTAGTGCCTCCTTTTCCTGGAGTACATATTTAAGTAACTTACTTAAGGAAGTGTGGGCAGAAGGTAAATTTTTTGTGTCCTCACATATCTGAAAGTATCTTTATTCTTGTATTTGTCTATTTATGTATGCCTTAGTTATATTTGACTAATAATGTGGAGATAGAATTTGTAGTTGAATATAACTCAGAGCTTCATTAGGATCATTGTTTTATTTTCTTCTATTATCTAGAGTAGCTATTATGTGGTTGATTCTTTTTCTGGTTTTTCTTTTTTTTCTTTTTGTGACTTCCCCCCCTCAACTGCCAGGAACTTTTTTTTAAATTTCTGATATTCTGAAATTTCACTGTCATTTTTTAGTTTTATTAATTCTATTGAGTACTCAAGTGTACTTGGCCCTTTCTAGAGACTAGAGTCCCTTAACTCTGGGAAATTTCTTTATGCTATTTCTTCATTAATTTTTCTTCTGTTTTCTGTATTTCCATTTCTGAAATTCCTCGTTATTAGTATTATGGACCTGTTGAGTTGATTGTCTTTGTCTCTTGTCTTTTGTTACGCTTTCTAAGGGACTTTAACTTCCTATCATTTTATTGCATTGTTTTATTTTAAGAATTTAAAATATTTTTCTATGTTTTTTTACAATCTCTAAGACTCTATGGATACAGATTTGAGTGGATTTGTTTTCTTTTTTTTGTAAGTTCTCTCCTGCCTTTTGTATTAATCTGTGATTTCTTCAGATCCATGTCCTATTTAATCTCTCTTTGGTTTCTTCTTCTCATTTTGAAGATGTGCTTCAAATAAGTAGTGATCCTTGGTTGTTCATTTGTATTTAAGAATAGAAGACACCTGAGAAACTGAGAGATCTGGGATGTCTCAGGGGCTTGTCAACTGTCAGGTTTTGCTTTATTTAGATGATAAGGCAAGGAACTATCTGCTAATGGGAGGAGACTCTTAATAGAATTTAGAGACATTCAAGCTAGGAAAGGCTAGTTGTTTCTGAATATAGATTTTAATTTGCATATTTTCAGCCTCAAGGCTTACTCCTGTCTTTCTCCAGCATCCTTGGTATCTGAGAATCTTGACCCTCCTTGGGGTTCTTGGTCAAGCCAGGCCCATTCTGATTTTATCCCCTTCTCTACCAGCACTCTAATTACTGCTTCTTTCTGCACCATAAGTTACCACTCATTTTTGTTCTTTGTCTTCCAGAATTTAAAAACAAGACTTATCTTTTTTTTTTTTATTGTGGGCTTATATATATATAAATTTTTTTTGATGGTTTTTGAAGTGTCAGCTAGGCTAGAGTGAAATTCATTTCCCAGAATTCCCTTTCTTTTGTGTTTCTGATTCTGGTGGCCCATGGGGAGATTTTTGCTTCTAATTTGAAGCTTTTATCTCTTGACAACCAAAAACGCTCCAGTGGTTTCTCCAGAAGAAGACATAAGATCCCCCTTTTTTGTCATTGGGTTGTTTTTCACTATTATGAATGAGTCACATTCTTTCTTTTATATTCTGTAACTTAAATACTGAGATATAAAGTTTATTAACATCTTATGTCAGATGATAAAGAAGAACACTAATGAACTAAAAATATTTGACAAACACAATGCATATATTTAAACACATTTATGTCACATTAAGGAAAAGATACCCATAACTTATTTCTGTAGCTGGTCCTGTAGTTATAGCTGGTATTTATTACTACCTTCTTCTGCCACCCATTCCCTATTCCTTTTGCTCTTAGCAAGTACCTCAGCTGGTCCTGGGTTTTCCCTTTGCTTTTTAAAAGATGAACACAATTTATCTATCTATCTATCTATCTATTTATTTATTTATTTATTTATATTTATTTATATATAATGTGGTGCTGAAGATCAAACTCAGTGCCTCACACATGCCAGGCAAGTGCTGTACCACTGAACTACAAAAAACCCAGCCCTGCCTTTACTGTTGAAAGGCCTGGGCTATTAGCAGTCCTGTCTAGATTAGGTTATGGTACTTTTCCATTGACTTTAATTACAGGACATGGAAATACTAAGAAGTATCCTCGAGGATATCTTGCATTTCAGACATACTCCTCCACACCCTGGTGTGACTTCAAAAGTCAGGATCGGTCATCCCCAACCCTCACCCCCTTCTTTACCTGTTGATATAGAACTTCAAAGTAAACTGGTGATTTCAGCTTTACATTGTCATGTTCCCTGGTGGAAGTATTTGTCCCTTGAGACCTTCAGGCCAGTAAAGCCTAAAGTCAAGGAACTAAATCTTTTGCTGAAACAGAATTGATTGGTCTTCAGTTTCATTGTTGAAACTGAATTTTTTGGTCTTTATTAATTTCCCAGAACAACGAAATAAAAAACCTTCCTTGTTCTCATTAAAGACATGAAAGGCATCAAGTTCCCTTTAGTCATCTAAGAAACCTTGGAATCATCCTAACTGCTTCCTTTTCCATGATTATTTTATTCCCACTCGTTACAAAATCCTATCAGTTTTACCTTCTTTTACCTCACTTTTATCCCCTCCTCTTCATCCTTTTATTATTAGAACAGGTATTACCTTCTCTTGCCCAAGTTGTTGAACATATCTTTAAACTTTTTCCCTCCTTTCACCTGTTCTTTTTCTGCTAAAGCAGTCTTTTAAGTAGGACCATATTTAAGTGGCTCTAATGCTTGTAAAGTAATTCCAAACTCCTTACCAGCCGAATTAATTCATCTGTCAGAACAGAGATCCATAGATAAGTTTAACAAGGTAGAAGTTATTTTCTCTCAGAATTTATACTATGGTTTAGTAACTGAGGTTCTTTTTGATTTGTTACTTCACTCCATCACTTATGGTGTTGCTCTTGTTTAAGTGCTCCAGGATGCTTCACTACCATGTCAGAGCCAGCAGTAGAAAGGAAATGGTGAAGAGGAGGATGTGCCCTTCCCTTTATAGGGATAACCTAGAAGGATTTATAAATCATTTTCTTTCTCTGCCCTTTGGCCAGAGCTGGACAAGTTCTAGCTGCAATAAAGGTTGGGAAAAGGAGTCTGTAATATGTGGACCTTTGTGTTCAGCTAAAAATGGGCTCTATTACCACAGAAAAAGAGGAAGTGGGTATTGGAGGATTACATGTAGTCTTTGTGGCACAGGCCTTCCAAATGATCTTCTGGAGACTGATAGTTGGCTGCCTCTTTGCCTTATTTCATACTATGCCACCTTTCTACTCCTCCCTTTCCCAGCTTTCTTTATTCTTCTCTCCTTTTGCTTCAGCTATGCTAATGTATTTGCACTTCCAAACACGCTACACTGCTGTATGCTTCTCTGCCTTCCCTTATATTGTTTCCTTAGCCTGAGATGCCCTTGTCAACTTGTTCCCCTCATCTCCAACACAAACTGATCTCAGAGAGTTTGTCTTTCAAGACTCATTTGAAGCATTTCCAATTTTAGAAATCTTTTATTGGACACACTCTTCTCTCCTGGATAGAATTGACCATTTTCTCCACTGTTGCCCTTTTTGTATGCAGGTGGACTTTAGTTATTATACCTTTTGACATTCATTTACACTAAAATTCCCTTTCCACCTGATCATAAATTCTTTGAGAACACAGATGACAATTATTCATAAATATTTATTTAATGAGTGAGTAGGTCCCTAGCAAAAACATCTCTGCCCTGACTTTTTAAAAAATATCTTTATTTTGTTTATTTTTATGTGGTGCTGAGGATTGAACCCAGTGCCCCACATGTGCAAGGAAAGTGCTCTGCCACTGAGCCACAATCCCAGCCTTCTGCCCAGACTTTTTAAAATGTCAGATTATACTCTTAATATATGGCTGCTGTTTTTTAAAAGACTTTGTCTGTTAATAAAGATGTTAGTGTTAGCTCCAACTATATTTATAATTGTGCTTTAGTTCCTTAAATTTTTTTAAGTCGTTCCTTAATTTTTTTTTTAGTCGTAGATGGACATAATATCTTTATTTATATTTTTATATGGTGCTGAGGATCAAACCCAGTGCCCCATGCATGTGAGGCAAGTACTCAACCACTGAGCTACAACTCCAGCCCAATTGTCCTTTAGTTTCTTGTTTTGTTTCATATTTAATTTTTTTGTTGTTGTTGTGCTTTTTTTTTTTTTTTTTAATTGTAGTGGGGATTGAACCCAGGGCCTTGCACATGCTAGGCAAGTGCTCCAATAATGAGCTACATCCCCAGCCCTCATACTTGTTTTGTAGTTATACTTTAATTCAAAAAATTCTCTCAGTTAGTATAGAACTTGTTATTTTTTTTCCATTTAAAATTAGCAAACTATTCCATCTACCCAGGGCACAGTATTTATAATTGCTTTTTTAGCAATTCATTAGATCAGTGACCTGCTGAAGGAGATATACTGAGATGAATTAGATAAAGCTGATGTGAATTCCAAAACCTTTCAAGACCTTCTGAACACTGCTACCATACTGGTTCTAAGATATAGGTGACATGGATTTGTTTGATGACTGAGAGTCATTATCATAAATAAATTCTAAGGCAGAAGTGCCTTAAATATTCTTACATGGAGAATTTTTTTTTTCCTGCATTACTGTCTTGAGTAATATCTTTTGTTTTACTTGTAGATTTGATGGTCCTCGAAGATTTGAGGATTTAGGGTCAAGGTGTGAAGGACCGAGACCCAAAGGGCCTCGTTTTGAAGGAAATCGCCCCGATGGGCCAAGACCCAGATATGAAGGTCACCCAGCAGAGGGCACTAAAAGCAAATGGGGAATGATTCCCCGGGGGCCAGCATCTCAATTTTATATTACCCCCAATACATCCCTAAGTCCTCGACAGAGTGGACCACAGTGGAAAGGCCCCAAACCAACTTTTGGACAGCAACATCAGCAGCAGCCTAAGTCACAAGCAGAACCTCTTTCAGGAAACAAAGAACCATTAGCAGACACCAGTAGTAACCAACAGAAGAATTTTAAAATGCAATCAGCTGCATTTTCCATTGCTGCAGATGTAAAGGATGCCAAGGCGGCTCAGTCAAATGAGAATCTAAGCGACTCTCAACAAGAGCCTCCTAAAAGTGAAGTCTCGGAAGGTGCAATAGAGCCTTCTAATTGGGACCAGAATTCTCAAAGTATGGAGACTCAAATGGACAAAGCCCAAGCTGTTTCTCAGCCTGTATCCCTTGCAAATAAACCTGTACCTACTCAATCTGCTTTTCCCTCAAAAGCAGGGGGCATGGAGGGAGGAGCAGCAGTAGGAACATCATCGTCATTAACTGCAGATAATGATTTTAAACCTTTGGGTATTGGTCTACCCCATTCAGAAAACAACCAAGATAAAGGGCTTCCTCGGCCAGATAACAGAGATAATAGATTAGAAGGCAACCGTGGAGGCAGCTCATCTTACAGAGGTCCTGGGCAAAGCAGAATGGAAGACACCCGGGACAAAGGACTAGTAAACAGAGGTCGTGGCCAGGCAATCAGTCGAGGACCAGGGTTGGTCAAGCAAGAAGACTTTCGTGATAAGATGATGGGTAGAAGAGAAGACAGTCGAGAGAAGATTTGCAGAGGAGAAGGCAGCCGGGACAGAGGGTTGGTAAGGCCAGGAAGTAGTCGTGAGAAAATGCCAGGTGGTCTGCAAGGTAGCCAGGATAGGGGTAGAGCTGGCAGCCGAGAAAGGGGCCCACTTCGGAGGGCTGGCAGTCAGGAGAGAGGACCCCCTCGAAGGGCTGGGAGTAGGGAGAGAGTACCACCCCGAAGAGCTGGGAGCAGGGAAAGGGGACCACCTCGAGGTCCTGGCAGTCGGGAAAGAGGACTGGGAAGACCAGATTTTGGTCGAGATAGAGGTCCTTTCAGACCAGACCCAGGAGATGGTGGAGAGAAGATGTATCCATATCACCGAGATGAGCCTCCTAGGGCTCCATGGAACCATGGAGAAGAAAGAGGGCATGAAGAGTTCCCATTAGATGGTAGAAATGCTCCAATGGAACGAGAAAGACTTGATGACTGGGATAGAGAGAGATACTGGAGAGAGTGTGAACGTGACTATCAAGATGATACACTAGATCCATACAGTAGAGAGGACAGGTTCTCAGCACCACCATCTCGGTCTCATGATGGAGATAGGCGAGGACCTTGGTGGGATGATTGGGAGAGAGATCAGGATATGGATGAGGATTACAGTAGGGAAATGGACAGGGACTTGGACAGGGATGTGGATCGGATTGGAAGACCCATGGATATATATGATAGAAATTTGGATAATGAGTGGGACAGAGATTATGGGAGACCACCGGAGGAACAAGAATCTCAGTTTCGTGAACGGGATATTCCATCTCTTCCACCTTTACCACCCCTCCCACCTCTTCCACCTTTGGATAGATATCGAGATGATAGATGGAGAGAAGAAAGAAATCGAGAACATGGGTATGACCGAGATTTTCGTGATAGGGGTGAGTTAAGGATTCGAGAATATCCAGAAAGAGGAGATACATGGCGGGAAAAGCGAGATTATGTTCCTGACAGAATGGACTGGGAAAGAGAACGGTTGTCAGACAGATGGTACCCATCTGATGTGGATAGACATTCCCCCATGGCTGAACATATGCCCTCCTCACACCATTCCTCTGAAATGATGGGGTCTGATGCAAACTTAGACTCTGACCAAGGCCTTGGAGGGGTAATGGTTCTCAGTCAGAGGCAGCACGAAATCATTTTGAAAGCTGCACAAGAACTGAAAATGCTTCGGTAAGTTCACTCCTTAAGATCATTTCTTTCAGTTGAAATAATTTTTCAGACTGCTCTTTTTAAGTGATATATTTGAATGGAATCAGTTTACTTTAATTTCTTATCGCATACTTTCAGTTTGTTTTTCTGGCCATCCACTGCTGTTTTAGGTTACTGTGGTTATTTAGGAACTGTGTTAATTATAGATGTATGCCCTGGGAAGTGCAACTTGATGGTTACTCTTGGCCTTTGTAGTTGGAGTTGCTGGCATGCCTTATCTGTGCATGTTTCGAGTGTTAAACTTTTTAGGGCTTTGGCTTTCACGGAGCTCATATGTAACCTCCACTTTTTTCAGTAGGTGGTTTGTTCTTTTTCATTAGATCTGATAGATTTTATATTTGCTAATCTTTGATATAACTTTGGAGAGTGCTGTATTTTTCTTTGTTGAAGCTAGGAGTGGTTTACCTGGGGGTGTCTTTGAATTTGTCTAACTGTTGATACCTTCTTTTTGGGATGTTTTGTCTTCATTATAACTGGAAGCAGATTATTTCTACTTGAGGATCTTGTTTCTACATAAATAGATATTTTCTTCTTGAGATTGAGAGTAGAATTTGGATTTCTTGATTTATAGTTAACTGTGTATAGGTATCTACATAGTACTTCCCATATAGTAGCAATAATAACAAAGCTAATTTTTATTGCATGTGTACCTTTGTTTCTAGAAACTGTACCAAGTCTCTGTGTTCAATAACTCATTTAATCCTTAAACTATCTATATCCTGAGGTAGGAATTTAGGAATCAGTTATGGATTCTAAGCTTTTTTAGCTCTTTTTTTTTTTTTTTTGAGAAAATAAATTAATGGTTAGCTTTTGATGGATTCTAATGTATTGTGTTCCTTTCATTTTTCTATTCTGGCCTACACTTGTGGATTATGCCAATTGAATTTATACCTGAAACCTTAGGACTAGAAAAGTGTGATAAGAGAAGATACTCTAGAAGAGGATGAAAGACCAGCTATGTCAGGCAGTAAAACAGTTTTCTCTGGTCAATAGATGATAAGTGTCAAAGATTTATTTTTCCTGGATTATTCATGAGGATGTGAAAGCAAACTGTAGAACATTTAGTTATTCATTTTTATGTTATAGGCATCTTTAATTGACACCTACTCTGTATTGGGTACTATGCTGATAATTTAATCCTCTTATTTCATATCCTTATATCTGAAAGGCCTACAAAGATAAGTACTATCATCCTCACTTCACAAATGGTACTAAGTTCCCTTGGCTTATAAGTGGCAGACTTAGAATTTGAACTTAGCCTGTCTGATTCTAAAATCTGTGTTGTTTATGGAACACACCAAACTGATTGGTGTTGCTCAGCTGCCAGGGTTTCTTTCCTCTCCTTTTTAAAATTTCTTTTTCATCCATTATTGCTTTGCATAAAAATGCTAGATAAGAAGTGCTGCTTCTTCACCATCCTTAACAACAACAACAAAAAAAACCTCTTGTAGGTAATATAAATATAATTAAACAAAATATATTGAGTGTTGGATAAAAGTAGTCATTGTTAAATACAAATAGGTTATGTTGTCTGTGTAAAATCAAGAAATATTATAAGAAATATCTATGAGGCAGAAAATAATCTTATGTACTTTGTTTCCATTTGGATCACAACACTATACAGAACAGAAAATTGCAAAAGGTCTGAAAAGGTCATAGTGGATGTAACTCATGTTTAAAATGGGCATTATAAGGCAAAGTAAAAGGAATTAACCAAAGTTTAAAGAAAAACCACAAAGGGTTACATAATTGATATTTAAGAATATGAAGTGGGGGTTTTTTGGTTTTGTTTTCTGTTTCTTTTTTTTTTCTTTTTTCTTTTTTTTTAATCTCCAGTACTAGAGATAAAACCCAGGGACATTTTTATGACTGAGCTATATCCCCAGTCCTTTTTTGAAACAGGATCTTGCTGAGTTGCCCAGGCTGGCCTCAAACTTTGGATCCTTCTGCTACTGCCCCCAGAGTCACTGTGATTACAGGCATGCACCACCATGCCTGGCCCCATGAAGAGTTGTTTTTAAAGGTGTAGACTGACAGTTGTTCTCACCATCTACAGCGAGAATTATAAACCATAATGCCCTGAAGAATCAGACAGGTGACAAATGAGTGAAAATGGGCTAAGTGAAAGTGGAGTGCCGTAAGGATCATGGCGAGCTGCTTCATCTGACATTAGCAGCCACTAACTAGACACTCAGCTAGTTGTTGCAGTGTGGAAATATAGTCCTGCTGTTACCAGATCTCTCTAAAATATGAATTAACTGTGAAATATTTGCTTTGTAAATAGCAGCAACTAATTCAAATTTTAAAAACTGATGCGAAGCTGGAGTTGATGGTGCACACCTTTAATTCCATCTATTCTTGAGTCTGGGTCAGGAGGATTGCAAGTTCCAAGTTAGCCTCGGCAATTTAGTGAGACCCTAAAGGAATGTAGCTTAGTAGCAGAGTGCCTCTGGGTTCAATCCCTAATATCAGAAGAAAGGAAAAAAAAAAAAAAAAAGACCAAGCCAAGTTAAAAAAAAAAAAAAAAAAAAAAAAACGACCTTTCTAGCTGGGTGTGGTGTGTGGTGACTCATGCCTATAATCCCAGCAACTCAGGAGGCTGAGGCAGGAGGATTGTAAGTTCAAAGCCAGCCTCAGCAATTTAGTGAGGCCCGAAGCAATTTAGCAAGACCCTATCTCAGAATAAAAAAGGACTGGGGATACGGCTCAGTGGTTAAGCACCCCTGGGTTCAATTCCTGACACACACCCATACACAAAATTTTTCTAGAGTATTGAAAAAAATACTAGGAGAGTGTTTGGATAAAAGAAAAATGTGATGAGTAAATTATTAATAATTTACATGGCTGATAAGTTAGCTATGTAAAGCAAGAGAACATTATCCACGGGGTGCTGTATGGTTACTGTGTATAGGACAAAGTTTTTAGGTTTCTCTCTCTCTCTCTCTTTCTCTCTCTTTAATATTAATCATAGTCATTTAGGAATGGTGTCAGCGGACCTTATATACAATGGCAATTTTATTTGTTTATAGGGAACAGAAAGAACAGCTTCAAAAAATGAAAGACTTTGGTTCTGAGCCACAGCTGGCTGACCATCTACCACCCCAGGACTCAAGATTGCAGAATACATCAAGACCTGGGATGTATCCGGTATGGGAAAATATGTGCTCAGAAAGTGAAATAGTTTCTACATTGTGTGGATTTTTAAATTACAATAAGCATAAATTTCTGCGATAAAATTGCAAATTTGGGAAAAGTAAAAGCTTTGTTAATAATATGGTCAAAAGTTGGCAGAAGTGCTCCTTTTCCCCAGGTTTTGATAAGTAGAATAAATGTACCTAAACTGCATGGCTTCATGTTCACAGAATTATAGAATCTTTCTAATAATTTTGTTGTTGTTATTCAAATAGTCCTGTTTTCCACCTGGCAGGTCTGAATGTGAACCTTTTGGTGCTCCATCTGCCTTTAAACTATTAGAAGGGATCAAGCATCATACCCTAGTACATTCAGGCAGTAGAGAAAAGGGGTTTTTAATGAAGAGTTAAGTGATTAAGTTCTGCCTTTGTTTTGTTTTGGAATTTTGGTTTTTATTATTTTCTTTAAGCCAGTGATTGACTTTAAAAATATTGTTATGCAGATAATTTTGTAACAACATAATGAGGGAGAAAAATCTACTTTGAACCATTTTATCAAATTTGCTTTTTGTTTCTAAGTGTTCTCTTCCATCCTGGTCTAACATATAACACTCATATACAGTTGTTGACATCTGTGACTCCCATGATGTTGACTTCCCATTTCATATTTCTTGTCTTTGGTATGCATCCATGTGCCTGCAGTTTCTGTCTGCGGATGTGTCTCCTGTCAAACTCAGTATGTTCAAAATGAAGCTCATGATCATTCCCGATTAAGATGTTCCTTCTCCCATCTTTAGTCACCTTAAATCAAAATATGGGGACCAGTTAGAGTTCAGTGGAGAGCACTTGCCTAGCATGTACAGAGCCCTGGGTTTGATCCCCAGCACCATAAGAAAATAAATCTGAAAGTCAGCCTATGTCTTTGCTTTGTCCTACTTGTCCATGTCCAGTCATATGGATCTAATATTCCATTTTCCACTTCCCTACAACCTCAGTTTTAGCCTTAATCTGTCTTCCCTAGAATATTTCAGAAACATTCTGATTCATCTCTCTCCATCTCATCCTCCAGTGTGCTATCAAGAGTGATTATTTTTTAAAGCAAATTTTGAGTTATAATTTGTACATAATAATTTGTACAAAATACCCATTTTAAGTCTATTGTTTGAGTTTTGATAGATTTATACAAAAGAGAAAAAAATTTCCATCACCCCAGAAAGTTCTCATGCCCTTGTGTTTGGGAATATGCTTACACTCCACTTCAAGTAGCACTAATATGACTTCTGGCCAGAATAGACATTTTAAAACATAAATCTCAGTATGTTGTATCCTGGCTTTAAAACTCTTCATATTTGCTTTGGGGATAAAATCTAGTCTTTCTCATGGCCTTTTGTGTTCTTCCTGTGCTGTCCTGACCTCTGCTGACCATTGCTTGCTACTCCACCCACTTAGGCTTCAGTTTCCTTCCACTTGGAGCTACTTAATTTTGTAAATGTGCCAGACTCTTGTACTTCTCCATGCCTTTGCATGTGCATGTTGTTCTCTAAGCCTAGAGTTTCTTTTCTTTCCTTTTCCCCAAGCTGCTAATTCTTGTTTCTTTTTTTTTTATTCTTTTTTTTATTTTTTAGTTCTCGTCGGACACAACATCTTTGTTGGTATGTGGTGCTGAGGATCGAACCCGGGCCGCACGCATGCCAGGCGAGCGCGCTACCTCTTGAGCCACATCCCCAGCCCTAATTCTTGTTTCTTTTAGAATTCAATAATACTGTCTTCTTCCCCTTTTTATAAAGTGACTACCCTCATATCCTCTATCCCTATAACATCTTGTATTAGTCTCTGTCATAACCCTTATCATTGTGTTTAGTTTTTTTGTTTTGTTTTTTTTTTGTACTGGGATTGAACCCAGGAGTGCTCTACCACTGAGATATATCCCCAGCCCTTCGTTACTTTATTTTGAGAAAGAATCTCACTAAGTTATGGAGGATGGCCTTGAACTTGTGGTCTTCCTGTGTCAGCCACCCAAGTTGTTGGGATTACTGACATTAGCCACTGTGCCAGGCTATTATTATATTTTGATTTTCTGGTTTTTTTTTTTTTTCTCTTTCCTTCTAAACTGAGCTCACAGGATAAGAACTGAGGTACTGAACCCTGGGTCTCATGCATGCTAGGCAAGTACTCTACCACTGGGCTATATGTCCCCTTTTCTTTTTATTTTGAGACAAAATAAAAAGAGTTGAATTGCTATAGCTAGCCTCAAACTTGGTATCCTCCTGCCTCAGCCTTCCCAGTAGCCAGAATTATAGACTTGGGGTACCATGCCTAGCAAGAACTATTATCTTTTATCTCCTAATCTTCCGCTGTCATTAATACAACTTAAATGAATTTCTTTGTATCCAGTTGCTATATTGGGTAACTTAAGAATAATTTAAATACTTAAAGTCAGTTAGGATACTTCAGTCAAAGAATAAAGACATTGTCATCTCCCTGCCCAAAATCAATTTGTTTCTTAACCATGCCTGTCTGCTATGCTCTGGTTGCATTCAGGTACACATGGTCTCATACATATTGATTAAAATTAAATATTGACGTGACCAAAAATAATAATCAATAGAAGGACATTTCAAAAATTATTCCTATAATATATCTGAACAGCTCTCTTCAATAATTTTATAACATCTATACTATATCTTTTGTAGCCTTGTAATCTTCTGCTATTTAATATTTTTGGTAGATTTAATAGTTTAATACAATGTTTTAATATGAATTTTTTGTAGAATTAGTAGATACATTTTCATAACAAAATTTAAAATGCCATATCCCAGTAAAAAGTTTACCTTTAGGTAATAGCCATTTGTCTTTAACTCCAGCTTGTAATGGCCTTCAGTTAATGTTCCTTACATATATGTGAATTTTGTTTTTTATTCAAAAAGTTTAGTTTTCAAGCACAGCCTACTCATGAATAAATGTGTGATACATTTTGTTGGCCCTTTGAGGTCTAAAATAGGTATGAGCAAAGAACAAACAAACCAGAAGCAGTGAACTAAGATAAATGAGAGAAAGAAGTGTTCAAATTGGGCTTGCAAAGATTAAAATAAAATGTATTTGACAGTTGGGTTTCAGTGATGAGTAGAAAGGATCTGTCTGCCAAGAGGTGCTGCCTTCTCCTTTTTTTTTTTTTAATATTTATTTTTTAGTTTTCGGCGGGCACAACATCTTTGTTTGTATGTGGTGCTGAGGATCGAACCTGGGCCACACGCATGCCAGGCAAGTGGCTACCGCTTGAGCCACATCCCCAGCTCCCCTGCCTTCTCATTAATATGCATTTCTTTTGGCGTTTGGTGAAATGACTTTTTGAAAACAGAAGTAAGCATGGCACACAACTGTGGCACTCCTTGGAGGGATTACTAAATGTCCTATATGATTTCTGAATTCTTTTTGTTTCCTGAAACTCATGTTCTGTAGCCTTGCTATAGACTGCTGTTGTCAGCCAGACAATTAAATGGAATAGAAGGAAGGTGTCTCCTAGAGTTTGTTTCTCTCACTGGAAATTCACTGTTTTTTTGGAGGAGGTAGATCTCTAATTTGGTAAGATGGTTCATAGCTGAAGTTCTTAGTCAAGGGGTAAACATGAGAATTGCCCGTGGAGAATTTTCATTTTTAATATATTTATATTTTTAATTGACACGTGGTAATTGTGTGCATTGTCTTCCCAGGCTCTGATTGTTTTTGTTTTAAGCTAATGACAGGGCCTTCCCATGGAATTTTAGTATGTTCAGGTGGATCTGGGACATTTGAAACTAAGTAGGGTAAGGAGAAGAGAGAGAGGGTGTAGTTCATTTTAAGAAGGGGCAAATGGGCTGGGGTTGTAGCTCAGTGGTAGAGCGCCTGCCTCGAACGTGTGAGGCACTTGCAAACCATTTTCCAAATGCGACTTTTGCCTGTCACTTATATCATCCCAGCACATATGACATTGTGAAATGGCCCAGGTTTTTGTACCTGTTGTGTAAGTACTAAATGTACCTTTACCTGTAGTAAACTGGGTTCCATCCTCAGCACCACAAAAAAATAAAATAAAGGTATTGTGTCCAACCACAACTTAAAAATAAACAAACAAATAAATAAATAAATATATGCATCGTGTCCATCTACAACTAAAACTATATTAAAAAAAGAAAGGGCAGTAGTGTTGAAGATAATTTTTTCCTTTTTTAAAACAAATTTGTTGGTATAATTTACATACCGTTTAATTCACCCATTCAAATGTACAATTCAATGATATTTTAACTAAACTCACCAAGCAAGCAACTGTCACCAAAATCCATTTTTAGAACATTTTATCACTCCAATAAGATCCCTATGCCATTTATTCTTCATGAAACAATTTTTAAATTAATTTTCATTTAAATTATAACACACTCAGGATAAACATTCACAAAGAAAATGAGTTTTTAAAAAATTATTCTCAAACTTGTAATCTTCTACTCAAAACACAAAGCTGTGTCACCCATCATATTTCCCTCCCCTCCATAGTTTTATATTATGTTGTTAAATATTAATTATTTGGGGTAATTTCAGACTGTCTTTATATTTGAACCATTTATCCCTCTCTCTGAAATTTTCTACCAGCAGTCAGTTTAATCTGCTTTGGAAGCTGCATTTGAATTTTCAGTGACTACCAAATGCCACTTTTGCCTATCACTTATATCATCCCAGCACATATGACATTGTGAAATGGCCCAGATTTTTGTACTTGTTGTGTAAGTACTAAGTACCTTTACCTGTAATAAAGCAGCATGTTTTTGATAATATCTGTTTCTCAGCTAGAAATACTAGCTAAGGGCCATACTGCTCTAAATAGGAACTGAGGAAATACTTTTACTATTGACTCCACCCCTTTCTTATTTAATCCTAGAGAAAACTAGAGTTTCAGATCTATTTCCTATTTTAAACATTGTACATATGTCCCCGTAAGTTCATGTTGAAGGCAGATGCATAACACTAATGCCATTTCTTCTTCACCACCACCCCCATCACCCCCATCACCCCCATCACCCCTATCACCACCACCACCCCCACTCCCACTCCTAGGGAACTACTAGTTCACTTTCCTTTTTTTTTTTTTTTTTTAATTTTTGTTTTAGATGTTGATGAACCTTTATTTTATTCATTTATTTATATGTGGTGTTAAGAATCGAACCCAGTGCCTTACACATGCTAGACAAGCATTCTGCCACTGAGCCACAACCCCAGCACTAAATATTTAATTTTTAGTTGTAGTTAGACACAATACCTTTATTTTATTTATTTATATGTAGTGCTGAGGATCGAACCCAAGGCCTTGCACATGCCAGGCAAGTGCTCTACCGCTGAGCCACAACATCAGCCCTTACCTAGTTCACTTTCATCTCTAATTTTTTCTTTTCTGGGAAATATCAATGATATAGATCATATACTATGTGGTCTTTTATGTCAGCCTCTTTTATTTATGTTTGTATTCAAGATTCATCCATGTCACAGTATGAATCAGTATTTCTTTTTGTTGATGAACAATGTCCATTTTATGAATAGTCCACATTTTTATCCATTCACTAATTGATGACCATTTAGACTGTTTGTATAATGTTGCTGAGTATTTGTGTATATGTCTTTGAGTAGAGTTATATTTTTATTTTTCTTGGATAGATATTTAGAAATAGCATTTCTGAGTAATATGATAAATTTATGTTTAACTTTTTGAGAACTTGCAAACCATTTTCCAAAGTAGTAGCACCATTATAGTCCCACCAACAATTTAAGGGGTATCTTCTTTCTCCATTCTCACTGTCATTTATTTTTGTCTGTTTTATTAACTATAGCTATTCTAGTGAGTATGAAATAATGACTAATGATGTTGAGCATTTTTCATGTGTCATTAGCCATTTGTATATCTTCCTTGGAGAAACATCAGTTTTGTCCTTATGAATTCATTTTATCCTTATGAATTTTTTATTATATATCTTATTACTAAGTTATAAGAGCTTTGTGTATTTGGAATTCAAGCCCTTTATTATATTTGAGAGTTGCGTATATTTTGATCTGTGACTTGTCTTTTAATTTTTCTGCTGATATCCTCTAAAGAACAAAGTTCTAAGTTTTGAATAAGTCCAGTTTATCTGGATCATGAACCAGACTTTAATTTACATTGATCTGTGGCAGCATGATGATGTGCTCATCTACTAAGACATTTACTCTGTCCTCTAGCCTCCAGGGTCCTATCGACCACCCCCTCCTATGGGTAAACCGCCAGGTTCAATGGTAAGACCCTCTGCTCCACCAGCAAGATCATCTGTTCCTATGACCAGGCCTCCTGTGCCAATACCACCACCTCCACCTCCACCTCCACCACCACCTCCTCCTCCTCCAGTGATAAAGCCACAGTCTTCAGCTGTGGAACAGGAACGCTGGGATGAAGATTCTTTCTATGGGCTCTGGGATACAAATGATGAACAAGGACTGAATTCAGAATTTAAGTCAGAAACTGCAACGATTCCACCTGTTCCAGTATTACCACCCCCACCTGTTCACTCTACCATTCCACCTCCTGGCCCAATGCCTATGGGTATGCCACCAATGTCCAAACCACCGCCAGTGCAGCAGACTGTTGACTATGGCCATGGCCGGGGTGAGTAATGGTAGTGAACTTGTAGCTGGGATTCTACAGGTATTGTTGACCTTAAGTTGATTTTCTTCAGTTTTACTGTTATAACATTTTATCCCTGGTTTTGTTTACCAGATATATCCACTAATAAAGTTGAACAGATACCCTATGGAGAAAGAATAACTCTACGCCCAGATCCACTACCTGAAAGGTCAAGTTTTGAGACAGGTAGGATTCCCTGAGAGTTCAGTATTTTCAAATCTAATTTTAAGGCCTTATTATTATATAATTTTGTTTTTAGTAAGATTTCTGGGCAGTTCTCTAACATAGCTAAATGTTTCTTTTTTAAAAAATTATTTATTTATTCTTATTAGGTATATATGACAGCAGAATGCATTTTGATTCATTGTACACAATTGCAGCACGACTTTTCATTTCTCCAGTTGCACATGATGTAGCATCGCATCATATGTGCAGTTATACATGTACCTAGGGTAATGATGTCCATCTCATTCCACCATCCTTCCAACTCTGTTGCCCCCTCTCCACTAAATGTTTCATTAAGTTGAATTTAGGGCAGAAATTTATGCTAATTCTAAAGTTAGATTTATACTTTTCTGCTTTTATTTCTGAAAAAAGGAATATATTTCTTATTTTCTGTTGTGTTTTGTAGACCATACAGGCCAGCGAGATCGCTATGATAGAGATAGAGACCGTGAGCCTTATTTTGATCGTCAAAGTAATGTCATAACAGATCATCGAGATTTTAAAAGGGATCGGGAGACACATAGAGATAGAGACCGGGATCGTGTTATTGACTATGACCGCGATCGATTTGACAGAGAACGCCGACCCCGAGATGATAGGTATACTATGAAAGATTTCTTTGCTTGGTGTGCCAATTATTATTTTTAAGTTCAGCAAAAGTCAGTGTACCTAAGGAAATTTAGTAAATGCCATAATCTTCTGTGTGTGTATGTGTATAATTTGGAGAAGAAAGAGGAATTCTGGGCCAGTTTTTAGGAACACTGGTTCTTGAGTTTTGCTAGCTTGAATTCCAGATAATTAAATGGGAAATGGAGAAAATGCAGAAAGGAAAGGAAATAGTATTTTGAATAAAGGTACAATCATTAATTATAGGCATATAATTTTATTTTTTCAGTTTATGAGCTTCTTAGGTTTGTTTATGTAAGGTAGATCTAAGTGAAAAAGTAAAGTCAACATATAATATTGGCTATGTGGAATAACTGTAGAGGATTGGGCTGATAATGATATTGCATTATAAAGCAGAGATTCTAAATAATTTTAATTTACCAAAATCCTTCCTGTTATGCCTTCTAGAACTCAGTCATATCGAGACAAAAAAGACCACTCCTCATCCAGAAGAGGGGGATTTGATAGACCATCCTATGATCGGAAGTCTGACCGACCAGCCTATGAAGGCCCATCCATGTTTGGAGGTAGAGCGATACCTTGTTAATAATAAGGATATTGAGAATGTGACAAAAGGGGAGATGCTTTTCATTTCAGCTAAGGATTTAATCTTTTGGAGTAAAATGTACTTGAAGATTTCTCAGATGGCAGTATTATCATCAAAAATAGCAAACTCATTAAATAAGATGTAAATTAATTTAAAGAAATTTTGGAAAATAGAAACAAAGTCACTTGTAATTCCATCACCCATCATACTACAAATATTATAATTTTTATATTTTTCTTTTCATTCTCTCCTCATATACATATTTGTGAAATTGGGATCAAAGTATAAATGCGTTTTTTTGTTTGTTTTGTGATGCTGGGATTGAACCCAGACTTTGAGCATATTAGTGGCTCTGTGACATTCCATTGTGTAGACAAAATATAAGAAAGACCTTTATTGTTGGACATTTAAGTTGCTTTTAGTTTTTCATTGCTATGTAACTTACTTACATTTATTTATTTGTAAGCTGATGACTCTTGTTCTTAAAATTCGAAAGCAGAATTTACTGAACTATTGGTCATGCTTGGGATTGTCCAGCACAATATTTATTATTTTACTGTGTCCTGCTGTTTGTCTTTTTTATACATTTTATATAAAGAAGGATGAGCTCAATATTTTGTAGAACACTGTTTCTTGAAATATATATAAATCTTTTTGTTTTCTTGATTTCAGTAGACTTATATTACTTTAAATCTCCTCTAATTAAAGTAAAAGCCTTCAAATCATTAGACTTTTTGGAAATTATGATTAAGATGCGGGTAGACGGTTAACTTTCAAAATAATTTCTATATAAATAATAACTGTATTCAACTGCTGGAATTTTAGGAGAACGAAGAGCTTACCCAGAGGAGCGAATGACCCTGCCAGCTCCTTCATTAAGTCACCAGCCACCTCCAGCTCCACGGGTTGAGAAGAAGCCTGAATCAAAGAATGTGGATGACATTTTGAAACCACCAGGCCGGGAGAGCAGACCTGAAAGAGTGAGTCATGGAGTTGACTAGTTTTTTGTAATTCTGAAGATGATAAGAGATTCATTTTAATATCCTGAATAGAATTTTCTGTCTTTTCTTTTTTCATTAAAAAAAATTTTTGTAGTTGTAGACGGACAGCATGCCTTTATTTTATTTGTTTATTTTTACTTGATGCTAAGGATCGAACCCAGTTCCTCACACATGCTCAGCAAGCAGAGCTGCCACTGAGCTACAGCCCCAGACCTGAACTTTCTTTCTTTTCTGCAACATAGAAATAATATCAGATTCAAGCTACCTTACCCTCTCTAAATCACCATATAAACTCACAAACATACTATGGAACCCCTTAGTTAGTCCTAAATTTCATGACCAAAAAAAGATAGTGGAAAACTTTTAAAAATTCATGAAAGCTCAGTCAACCATTTTGAAACAGGTAAAAGTAGTTTTAGTAGCTGAGTAATTCTGACAAAAATAAGTTAGGATTATTCTTTCTGTTTCTGGAAGAATTTGTGAAGAATTGGTAGAATTCAGTGATAAAACCATCTGGGTCTGGATCTGTCTTTGTGGGTAGTTTTTTGTTGTTGTTGTTTTAATTACAAGTGTCTTCACTTGTCATAAATCTATTCAGGTGGGCTATTTCTTTTTGAGTCAGTTTTAGTAGTCTGTGCCTTTCTAGAAATTTGTCTATTTCATCTAAATTATCTCATTTGTTGGTATACCTTTGTTCATAGTGTTCCTTTATAATCTTTTTTTATTTCTGTAAAGTTGGTAGTAATGTCCCCTCTTTCATTTCTGATTATAGTAATTTGAGTCTTCTCTTTTTTTCTTTAGTCTCAGTAAAAGTTTATCAATTTTGTTGATCTTTTCAGAACCAGCTTTTGATTTTATAGTCTTGTTTTCTGTTCCTATAGCAAAATACCCAAGACTAGGTACTGTGTAAGGGAAAGAGATATTATTCAGTTTATAATTCTGGAGATTGAAGAACATGGTGCCAGCATCTGCTTGGCTGTAGTAGGACTTTCTGGCCACACGGAAAATTATGCGAGAGGAGAGATGACATGGCATTACAAAAAGCCAGAGAGACACAGAGGCTAGGCTCACTCTTTTTCTTTTCTTTCCTTTCCTTTCCTTTCCTTTTTTTTTTTTTCATTTTACTTGTGTTTCCATTGTATTTGATTATATAGTATATAACACACTGCATGCTACATACTATATCACATAACCTTCTAGCAGCAGTAGATGACCATACTGAGTTTTTTCAAGAAAAAACTTTCTTAATCAATGTTCTCCAAACCCTTTGATATATAACAATTAACTCTGGGTATGCACCTCTTTCCATCAAATTCTACTCATAGGGAAAATGGGCAACCCTTTTTTCCTTGCCTCCATTAGTGAACTTAGGGTTTGGCCACTCTGCGGATAACCAAACACATACCCATTATGCTGAGTCCTGAAGAATCTTGAACCACATTTTGGCACGCTAATCTAAATCAAAACCTTACTCCTAAGGCCTCTTAAAGGTGACTGGGTTCAGCTCCTTTCCCACTAAACCATGCAGCAACCTAGGCTCACTCTTTTTGTAACAACCTGCTTTTTTTTTTTTTTTTTAATAACTATTTTTATGTGGTGCTGAGGATTGAACCCAGGGCCTCACGCGTCCAAGGCAAGAACTCTACCACTGAGCTACAACCCCAGCCCCAATAACCCACTCTTGAGGGAAAGATCCAGGTTCCCTCAAGAACTACATTACACATCCCTAGTGATGTAATTACTTCCCACTAAGCCATCTCTTTTTTAATACTTCTATTTTATTTATTCATTCATGTGCAGTGCTGAGGATTGAACCTAGTGCCTCACATGTGCTAGACAAATGCTCTACCACTGAGTTACATATACCTCCAGCCCCTAAGCCATACCCTTTTAAAGGTTTTACCCTCTCAGCACTGCAAACTGAGTGGGGACCAACCTTCCAGCATATGAACCATTGAAGAACACACTCAAACCATTCTAAACCATACAAGTTTTTTTTTTTTCTATTTTATTACATTCTGCTCTAATCTTTATTGTTGCCTTCTGTTTTCTTTCTTTCTTTCTTTCTTTATTTTAAAGAGAGAGTGAGAGAGGAGAGAGAGAGAGAGAGAGAGAATTTTCAATATTTATTCTTTAGTTCTCGGCAGACACAACATCTTTGTTGGTATGTGGTGCTGAGGATCGAACCCGGGCCGCATGCATGCCAGGCGAGCGCGCTACCGCTTGAGCCACATCCCCAGCCCTCTGTTTTCTTTTTTAATATTTTTTTAAGTTGGACACAATATCATCTTTATTTATTTATTTATTTATCTGTTTTTTAGAGAGAGAGAATTTTTTTGTATTTATTTTTTAGTTTTCGGTGGACACAACATCTTTATTTTATTTTGATGTGGTGCTGAGGATCGAACCCAGGGCCTCGCACATGCTAGGTGAGCGCTCTGCCACTGAGGCACAACCCCAGCCCCCTTCTTCCTGTTTTTTTAGGTTTAGTTTGCTCTTCTTTTTTCAGTTTCTTAAGATAGAAATTTAGGTTATTGATTGTACATCTTCTTTCTTAATATGGGCTCTTATAGCACTTTTTTAGCTTTATCCCTTGAACTTTGGTATGTTGTTTTTATTTTCATTCATGTCAGACTCTTTTTTGACTTCTGTTTTGATTTTTTCTTTGACTCAGATTATTTGGGAATATGTCATTTAATTTCTACATATTTATAAATTTGCCCAGTTTTCCTACTGTTCATTTCTAACATTATTCATTTATCTTAGGTCATTGTTAACTAAGATCTCATTGCAAAAAAAAAATCTCCTGAGTGATTTTTCTCCCATTGTGTTTCAGATTGTTGTTATAATGAGAGGATTGCCTGGCAGTGGAAAGACACATGTTGCAAAACTTATTCGAGTGAGTATGGGATAGTTAAAAAATCAGTTGTTTATGTTAGTGAGCAATGTGGTGGTCCATGGTACATGTCGTTCCATATAATTTTTTTTTTTAATCTATTGAAACAAGTGTTTTTGCCTCTGATTTGCAACCATCAGAAAATTATATATTATTTAACCATAAGAAAAAAATGTTGGTGTTCTCAATGAATTAACATTCTTTAATAGACTTCATAGATTTTCTTTTTTTTTAACCTTCTTGACTATTTGATTCTTAGGATAAGGAGGTAGAGTTTGGAGGGCCTGCACCCAGAGTTTTAAGCCTGGATGATTACTTCATCACCGAAGTAGAAAAAGAAGAAAAAGATCCAGATTCTGGAAAGAAAATTAAAAAGAAGGTGTGATATATTCTTTTAGATTACATTCTTAATTTAATTCATTAATAGTATTTAAAGAGGAGAGAGATATGTGCTTTTTTGAAGACTAAAACTTCTCAAACTTTGGAACTCAGGTGTGAAAGAAAGAGTACAAAAGCGTCTCTATCTAAATGCCAGTAAAAAAAAATCTAGGATGAGTCTTTGCTTGTGCTAACTTCAGACCTTCTTGGGGGGATTTTAGGTAATGGAATATGAATATGAAGCTGAAATGGAGGAGACTTACCGTACCAGCATGTTCAAAACCTTCAAAAAGACTCTGGATGATGGCTTTTTCCCCTTTATCATTCTGGATGCTATCAATGACAAAGTTAGACATTTTGACCAGTTTTGGAGTGCAGCAAAAACCAAGGGATTTGAGGTATGGACTTAAGAGAACTTTAAACACTTCATTTACATGTAAGTTTTATATTTCTTTGCCTAATCATTATTTATTGTTGCTTAGGTATATTTGGCTGAAATGAGTGCAGATAACCAGACCTGTGGCAAGAGAAATATTCATGGAAGAAAGCTTAAAGAAATAAATAAGGTGATTTCAGAAACAGGGTGGTAGAGTACCCTAATCTTTATTTTTCCCACATTAGCACTGTTATCTGGAAGTCCTTGTTTATCCTGTTTTCTTTTTTAGTTATAGTTGGACATAATATCTTTATTTTATTTATTTATCCATATGTGGTGCTGAGGATCGAACTCAAGGCCTCGCACGGTATAGGCGAGCACTCTACCGCTGAGCCACAACCCCAGGCCCCCCACCCTTTTAAATATTTTTTTTTTTAGTTGTAGTTGGACACAATTCCTTTTTTTTTTTTTTTAATATTTTTTTTTGTTGTCAATGACCTTTATTTAGTTAATATATATGTGGTACTGAGAATCGAACCCAGTGCCTCACACCCACCAGGCAAGCACTCTACTGCTTAGCCACAACCCCAGCCCCAATACCTTTATTTTTTATTTATTTTTTAAATGTGGTGCTGAGAATTGAACCCAGCACCTCATGTGTGCTAGGTGAGCCCTCTACCACTGAACCACAACCTTAACCCCTATCCTGTTTTCTTTTCGAACATCTTTTCTACCTGTTTTATTAACATTTCTTTTCCTGTGTATATATGAAAGGGGTGGCTTGGCTCTTCCTAGAACTGGACTGTTACACTCACAGTACTAGTTCACTTTATCTTGGATACTCACTTAGTCTTTATATGAGTAGTTTCTAGAAATTACTTGACCTCCTGAATTTCTTAATAGATGGCTGATCACTGGGAAACTGCACCTCGTCACATGATGCGTCTAGATATTCGTTCTTTGCTGCAAGATGCTGCTATTGAAGAGGTATGTGTGTATCTTTAGCTTAAATACTATTCAAAAACTTTTTTTTTCCACCTTTTGTACTTTGAAAAATGTAAAACATATAGAAAAGTTACATGAATAGTATAATACCTGTACCTCAGATCTTTCATTGAGATATACCAATTATTAACATTTCGCCACCTTTTTCTCTACATAGATATATGCTTAATATTATTGTTATTAATATTGGCATTATTATTTGTGGAACCATTTGAGAATTAAGTTGTAGACCTCACAGCTTGTCACAGTTAAATACTATAGTAGACATCTCCTAAGAACAAGAACATTCTCTTATAAAACCAGTCAATTATCAAGTTTAGGAAATTTAACAAGTTTCCTGAATTACATTTCTTGAATTATGTATAGTTTCTGTGCAGATTTTATCAGCTGTTCCTAATACATGCTTTATAGCAATTTCTTTAAATTCCAGAATTTAATCCTTTCATGTAAAAGTAATTCTCCACCTGTTATGATAAAGACAGAATTTTTTTTTAAAAAAAGGCACATTACACACCTGCTGTATTTAGACCACTTGGCTATTCATCTTTTTTAAAAAAAAAGTTTTATATGTATTTTTAGTTATTGCTGGGGTTTATTTTATTCATTTATTTATGTGCAGTACTGAGAATTGAGCCCAGTGCCTCACAAATGCTGGGCAAGCACTTTAACACTGAGCTCCATACCCAGCCCCATAAAGACAGAATTTTTGAAGAGCGTAGGCCAGTTGTTTTTTAGAAGGAGCTTCAGTTTGGGTTTGCTTGTTTCTGTGTGCTAAGATTTAGGTTGAACTGTCGCCAGCAGCTGGACTGGCAAGATGAGCTGGGTTCAATGGAGCTAGCTGCAGCAATAAACTGAGAAAACAGCGAAGAAACCATGCAAAACAAGAACATGAGTTTCGAATGTGGCACTGCTCTGTGATCTCAAGGGTCAGCTCCACGCTGGATAGCACTGGAAGGAGCAAGAGAGAGTACACCCAGAACCCCACTATTTTTGGGGGAAAAGACATTTGATAGAGTATTTCAAGGGATAGGGTTTTGAAAGGTAGAGTCTTGCTTGGTGATGTCTTGTGGTCAGCAGATTGATTGACATCTTGGCAGGTCACACCCATCTCAGGTGCTGTGTGGGATCACAGGCAGAGCAAAAGGAAAGGCTTTGCACAGCCCAATCAGCACACAACGCCACAGCAGTCCCCTCATATGCTCAAATGCGCATAGCTCACACACACAGCCCATGGATGGCTCGTGACATTGAACATTAGCAGGAATTCTACCTGAGTGATGTTGTGTCCTCAGTGCTCCCCATTAGGAGTCATACGATGTCAGTTTCTCTCTTTGTTATGATTTAGACATTGCTTGACTAAGGTAATATCAGTCAAGTGTTTCTATCTTTCTCTTTTTGTAAGAATAATCTATAAGGGAAATTCTTTGGAACTGTGAATATCCTGTTCTCTAACATATTTTCACTTGTTAGTAATTCTTGCCTGAATGAGTTAATTTGGTGGAAGAAAATCTTTATCATGGAAAGGAGAAATTTTTCCATTTTAATTGCTGTGTGCTTCTGTTCTGTTTGATCTCTTCCTGTGAGTGGGAGTTATCTGTACTCAATGTTGTTGTTGTGTTTTTAACTGTCATACCACTCCTCAGCCCATTTCCTCTGGCTTCTGCTCTTTCCATTACCTAGTGACTCTCTCACCAGTGATTTCCATGATAGTGGACAATTCTCTCTTCTATTACTTTACTTTGCCTACTTTCCTGAAAACATGTTTTTATCTTGGCTTTTGTGAGTCTACACACTTCTGGCTTTGCTTTTCTGGCCATCACTTTTCAGTGTCTTTTATTGACTTTTCCTGCTTCCCAACTTTAAGACTCTCTGCTTAGCTTGATTTTTACTTTGCACATTATATAAATGATCTGACTCTTTCTGGCACCATATATTGCTACTCTTGTGCCCATCATGGTAGTTTGGATTGCCATTTTTATACCTTATGTTACAATCTTAATTTTTTAATGGGGGATTATAGGTGATTTTTATAATTCTTCTATGATTACATTTTTCTAAATTCTCTGTCAAAAAAAATTATCTTCACTTTAAACTCAACCAACTCACAACCAAACCTGTTTTAGTATTCTGTTTTTTCAATTAAAATCACCAATCAGATATTTTTTATTTTTTTGGTTCCTAGGATTTAACCCAGAGCTACTTAACCAGAGAACCACATCCCCAGCCTATGTTTTATTTTTTGAGACAGGGTCTCACTAAGTTGTTTAGGGCCTCACTAAGTTGTTGAGTTTGGCTTTGAACTTGGAATTCTCCTGCCTCAGCCTCCTGAGCCAATGTGATCACAGGCCTGTGCCACCATGTCTGGCCCAGTCACTTGATTGGTAAAGCTAGTAATCTGAAAGTTGTCTTTGATTTTTACCCTCCCCCATACCATTTAACCTTATCTATTTACCTTGTAATCTGTTACAAGTTTTGTCAATTTTACTTTGTAACATAGCTTCTCAAATCCAGGTACTCTTATTTGCATTAACTACCATTCTGGGCCAAGTTACTATCATCCCACTTTTTACTATACTTTTTCTTATATTTCAAAATTTGAAACATAAGTTTACTTATTTGGAAAAAAATACTTGTTAAAGGTTGTAAAAAGAAACCCAGTTATCCATAAACATTTAAAACAAGTAACCATCTACGTGGAATAAAACATTATATTTAATCTCGTAGGGAATTGTAAAAATGGGTATCCAGGCCAGAATATTGTTCTGTCTTTATTAGTTATGTTTCAAAATTAATAGTAAGTTTATACTTTGCACACCGTCCAAAGTGCTTATTCCTGATCTTAGTAATTCAGTGGTTTTCTAAATGTTAACTAAATGTTTTTTGTTTGTTTGCTGTTTAATGATTACTGTCATCTCTAGGTAGAAATGGAAGATTTTGATGCAAATATTGAAGAACAAAAGGAAGAAAAAAAAGATGGAGAGGAAGAGGAAAGCGAACTGGTAGGAGACAGACCAACCACTTTGAACAAAGTGTCTCTTTATTAGATTTCTTAAGGAGGTTTTATATTCAGATCTGTGGTCAGATTACTACTGTTGATATACACTTTTTAATGGTAAAAGTTTCCATAATCATCTTCAAGGAAATTTTTGGATACTTTTTATTTTTCCCTAGACCAAAAGAACCCTGTGTTAAAAGAAAACTTGAACAGAGTGCTAAGAAACTTACCTTTGTACCTATTCATCTATTTGTGGATAGTTTTAGGGGAATATACTTTTTAAGAAAATTATATTTGAAAGGGCATTCTTACATTCCAGCAGATATGTGGTAACAGCCTACCCAACATATGCGTAAATTGTCTCTTCTTTGCTACAAGATCTCAAAATCGAGTTTTTCTGTCAACTAAGTCAGAACTTAATTGAATGAGGAGGCAGAGGGTTGCCACTGGCTACTGGATTTGTTCTTCTGCATTTTATCCTGTTAAGTGATGGGAAAAATTTTGATTGTGTAGCCAATGGATTTTGCTTAGGCTGATTAGAAACTTACATTTGTGAGTTTGAAGTTCCTGTGTACTGTAAATGTTTTTGATCACAACTCTGTAGAGATGTTTGCTTTACCCTGTTATTGAAGAAAATGCGACCTATAGAGTTATGTTGAATTTTCAGTATTTGCTAATGAGGTACAGAGATAAGCAATGCCTTGGAATAGTGTTGCTTTTTAAATCCAGACTATTATTTGGTTTATTTAATATTTCACCTTTGCTAAAGTTGCTTCTCATATTCCTCTGAAAATGTATAAATCGAAAACCCTCATTCCTGGGGATTCCCAGAGTATAAAGACTCTCCAAGGAGTGGTCCCATCAAACCCATGTGTGATACGGAGGACTCTTGATAGAAACTGTGTTTATATAGAGTTGGTGTCAACCTACATTCATAGATTTTAAATGTGGATTAAAAAATAAGCTTTAAAGTTAATGGCATTTGAGTCTCAGTATGTTTTTTTTTAAACAAAGTCTATTTTTTCTAAGTTGTATTTTGACATACATAATCTAAAATGTAGGCAGGAAATTTCACTTAAAGGTCCACCCACCCTGTTCTGGACTATGGTTAATGACCTCTTTAGCTTCTTGCAGCATATATATTGCTAGAAAATGACCATTTGAGAAGTCTGCAATATCATTAGCTTTCTGAAGCTCTACCTTTATAGAGATTTCAATTTAGGATATGGTTCATAACATCTCAGTTGCTTGGGTGTAGGTCAAAACTTGGAGCTTTTAATTGAATGTACTATTTTTTAAAGTGAAACACACTATAATACTCTATTTTTACATCAGAGTCATGGCAAGGAAGCCTTAGAGTTCTACCTTGCTGGACTATCTTTTATTTCCAAATGGTCTAACAGTTTAAGCAGTGGGAGAATGGTAGAGTTTTAAAGAACAGGATGGTTCCAGCAGGCAGAAATTAATATCCTTGTTTACTTTATGTTCTAAAACTTCTCTTAACCCATTCAAAGACCAGAATCCAGGATCTTCTACTGTTGCACTCTATCCCAAGAGTAAAAGATTCTTGGAGAATATTAACCAAAGGGTTAAGAGCAAGTCTTATTTCATTCCGACTATTTTGACAGAATTCTCAGTAAACTTTGCATTTTTCACTCTGTGATGATTGATACACTGGATGAAATTAAAACATTTCTTGGTTAAGAAAATCCTTGTTGGGAGATCAATGGTGCAGTAGTTTGCCTTCTTTAGTGCTTCAGTATACCTAGTAGAATTGATTCAGAGTTTATATTATTCCAGTGATGCTTAAGGATTTCAGATGATTTTTGATGTATCACTTGTACAGGCTTCTTCAGTACTTAACTTTTAGCATCAACGCTTCAGCATAGCTTTCTTGTGGTTTGTTCTAGTAATGTATTTGGAAAAGATGATATAATTTATAACCTGAAATACCTAGTAAGCTGAAATTGAACTATTAGTTCTGGCTAGAAATGTGTAAAACCCATAAGTTCCCTGGTATAATGATGCTGCTGCTCAAGTAAACTCTTCCATAGAAGCTATTGTCATTTTCAACACACCTTCCAACTTAGCTGTGTCAGTCTGTTCTATGAACTCGAATATTCTCAACAGTAGAGAGATATAATGATTCATAAAAAAAAAATTGCTGACACCTTTGATGACTTTGTCCTGTTTTCTAGGTCCTAATGTTAAAGTTTCTGTGTGTTAGGGTCTAATAGAAAACAGTCCAAGTGAAGGAAAGGGCAATCATGATAAATCACATGTACTTGCTAGGTGAATAAATGCATAGTTCACTAGATGCACTGGAAAACTGGAAACTGTTTTGGGAGTTTGAAATAAACCACTCAGTTATCTCATGATACCCAAGATGTAAGTTGGTTGTGGAGATTTTTGGTTTTTCATATAATGGGAAAAAGTAAATTTAAAAAGACATCAGAAATAATAATCTAATTTCCAACTGATGAAAGAGAAATGCTCTGAAATTGATTCAATAAAATTAGTCTTTGTAAGATCTAACTGGTACATGGATTGAGTCATTTTAAAGTGAGTTTGAACTTCATAATTGGGTAGTTGGGTTCAGTGATACCAGCCCTCCTCCTTTCTTTCGAGTACTTAAAATAACACTGGACTGTCACGTAACTGTCTTGAAGAACACATTTTGGACTTCCTGCTACAATCACTTGAGAATAGCAGCTGTGATAGAAAATCACCTAGCTAGTGATTAATATCAGACACAGAATGATATTAATTTTGGCATAGTAACTATCTGTACATTCTTATCATAATTGCTATACAGCTGTTGTTCACACTACAATTATGAGCTCTGAACCATAGCTGCCTCAAAGCGCCTTCACAATACTATTACTGAAGTGACTACCCTAAAATCCATGCATGAAGTTTGGCAAATTTGGTCTTTTAGTTTCTTCAAAGATAATGAGATTGTGTTTTCCCTAAGGATATATTTACAACTAGTGAGTGGAAACTGAATCCATTCCCAGTTTTAATGCTTTTCCAGTTCAAAAGTGTTTTGCATGTATGTGTCTCTTTCTAACCCTTCGAGCTTCTCTCTGTGTACGATTTAGGGTTACATTCCGAAAAGCAAATGGGAGATGGACACTTCTGAGGCAAAGCTAGGTGGGTATTTCCTTTTTCCTGTTTTTATATGTGATACCTCATGGTAATGGTCATAGAGCTTTCTGCTATAAGAAGAACAAATTTCCCAAAACTTCAGATGAAAACACAATTTTTGGCCTGCCTCACATCCTCCAGTCTGTTTCATTAGCTTTTGGTTTAACTAGTTATATCTTGTGACAGAGTGGAAAAAGATTATTTCAAAGAATTGCTCTATTCCATTTGAAGTTTTTAGAGTACAGTGAAGTATTTGATGAATTTAATAATTCTATAACTTTTAACATTCTTTTTTTTTATATTGATCAGAAATATTGGTGCTGGTGACGTTTCTTCTTTTAAAGAATATTTAATTGCAGCCCAAAGTTGAACCTGTTTATGATACTTTGGATAAGGGTAATAATTATTAAAGTCTAAAGATTAATTAAAAGGCACATATTTTTCTTGTAATGAATTAGAGGTTCTGGATATAGGGAAGTGAATATCTAATTCAGATTTTTGAAGAGCCTGCTTTATGAGATTCCATATAAATTTTCCTTCAAGTTGTCGTTAGCACTAGGTTACAAGGTAAACCAGTTAAAATGATTATTTAAATCAGACTTCAAAGTTTCTTAATGTGAGGTTTTCCATCATGCCAAACAAACAAAAACACATAATCAAGCAGATTCCTCCAGTATTTCATGGTGATACTGTAAAGCATTTTAAAATTTTTATTACTTCATTTAAAGAGAACAGTTTAACATGTCGATTGAGATATATCAGAAAAATTTTAAGAAAACATGCTAGGAAACTTTTGGAACTACAAAGGCCTTAATGATGTGTGAATTATGTCTGTCAGCCTCTGCTGTTCTCTTCCTGGTATCATACTGTGACTCCAAAACTTAAGGAACTGTCTAAACGTCTTTATTTCATAGAACAAATTTAGTCATTTAGCTGCTTCACTCCCTAGGACACATTGTGTTTCTGGCACCACAGAAAATACACAGTTGTGAAAATTATGCCTTCTGTTTTGCACAGCTACTGGCGCTAACTCTTGATATTGACTACGTGTTTAAAAAGTAGTTCCATAAACAGTAATATTACTGTTATTGGGATAGGTTTTTCTTTTCTTTTCTTTTTTTTTTTTTTTTTTTTTGTACCAGGAATTGAATTCAGGGGCACTCAACCACTAAATCACATCACCAGCCCTTTCTGTATTTTATTTAGAGACAAGGTCTCACTGAGTTGCGTAGGCCCTCAGCCTCCTGGGCCGCCAGCATTACAGCACCTGGCTGGGATAGGTTCTTTATAATAAAATCTAAACATTTTTTAGAGCTGGTGATGTAGCTCAATGCTTGCCTAACATGTGTGAGGCCCTAGGTTCAATCCCCAGCACTAAAGACAAACAAAAGACTTTTTTTTTTTTTTTTAAAGCATATGTTAAATGAAAACTATGTATGTTTCACTGACATATTCTACTTTTCTTTCCTCTGTGGGAAATCTTAATAATCACCAACTGTCTCCTTCCTTAGACCTGAAACACATATATGTTTAAATGCAATTAAATATGTAGAGAATAATAACCACATTAATTTTTTATATAACGACGCTGTGGTTGTACTTATTCTACTTATTTTGACATTAGATTGAAGTTCGAGGCTTATGTACTTTGGAAATAATCTATAAGACACTAAAACTATTTCTAAATGGGGGTTATCTTCTGGGGCAAAGAAAGATTATAAATAAAAATAGATAAGGTGAATATAAAAGTGATAACTATTTTAGCTAAGCAAATATTCCTCAGAGGCATTGTGTAATATGTGATCTGGGATAGTGGTTTTTTAAACTGAAACCGGTCCATTTTTTACTTTTATTTCTAGTTTCTAAGGAGAAAAGAAGATGGAATTTAGTTATGATAATTATTCAAGAAAATATGACATTAGCATTGATTTTAATTTCTGGGAAGAATTCTGGCTTGTGTACCATTTAATCCTCAGAAAATATATCTTACACAGATACACTCGGTTTTGAAAACAGTGTTAGACAATGAATTATAGGAATGGATTTCTTATAAACCATTTCTGGTAGGGTTAAGTCTGGTAATAAATCTAGAAAATAAATTCTAATGTTTACAGTTCAGCTTTTGATTGTTTATAATAGGAGTGACAATGATACTTTGTATAAGGACTTGCATCTTGCACCACTGTATTGTCTTGAAAGCCGATCCATCCATGGAGGAAGGCAAATCCAGTGTGTCTTCTTGAAAGTACTTATTCCTTTGAGATTAGTCTTTTGAGCCAGTTTAGAGGTTTTCCTTTAACTCATGAGTATCTTTACCTGAGAATTAGCTTATTTATGTTGTCTTCCTTATCATAACAGGTACAATTGATTTTTCTGAGTACTCAATCAACATTCTTAAATTACTCTTGGTAATATGATTATGCTGGTGGAAACATTAAGCTTTAGCAGTGTCACACATTGAACCAAAAGAAGAGCTGAATCTGGAACTGAGGAATTTGATTCACAAATTTGTCTGCCAGTAAGAAAATTCTGACCTCAAATTTTTCAAGCATCTGGTTAGGTCTCATTGCAGAGTCTTGATCTGTGCCCAGTATATAGTTCAGCCTGTGTCTGTGTCTGAAAGCAACCTAATTTTGAAATAGTTCAGAGCAGGCCTGAGCTACATCTGGTGTGGGTGTCATGGAACTGTTGAAGGCTGCCTGTAGTCTGCCTTTAGTTTTATACCTGTTACTTCCCAGCTGGGACACAGGCATCCTAAAGCAAGGTGGGTATTATTACATGCCACATCAGATGCTGGGATCCAGAATTGAAGCTGCTTAAATTCCAGCAATGTGATTTTCGTTTCCCAAACTGTAAGAACTAGAATATTTGAAACCATTTTCATCCTAACTTAGGTTTCACCATCTAAAGTACTTTTGTCTTTCTCTTCTCTATGTCATTTTTCTGTACTTAAGTTGTTGTGTATTGGCTTTCTGCACATCAGTCAGACTCATCTCTTCACAGTTGGAATGTAACTATTGTTTGTATAGGCACATAACGCTTGTATGTTCACCATGAACAGATTTTCAGATACTATTTACATTTAGGAAATACTTAGATGTATCTAAAGAATTCTTCTGTTGTGCTGTATAATAATATTTACAGTTTTAAAGATGTGGTAAAATTCTATGGCCTGCCAAGTTGGATTTAAAATTCATCATCATCTTAAAACTTTATCTTTTGAATCTCAGATGTCTCAAAATCATTAGTGTAAGTGTATTGGTCACCAATCTTCCTTTTATAATTAAGAACCCAGATTCCTCTTTCCTCACCTTATGCCATCCATCTGTGTGTTTAGGTTTCCAGTATGCCATGTGGAAGGGGTATGAATGAGCCTTTCTTTAGTCCCAACAAGGAAACCTTTAAACAGATTGCACAATAAAATTTCAAATTAAACATTTCAAACAAGGGTGCTCAGACTAGAAATGCCTGCTCTTCTGACTAGAACACCTGGTCTGTAACTCCTGTCATATATCCAGTGTATGAGGAAAATCTCTTGCAGTTTTCACTGCTCTTCTGCATTGCTACCTGGCCATTCTCTATTCTTGGAATTGAAATGTGAATTTTTTTCCTTTGAAGTATGTTAATGTCAAAATTAATTGTATTAAGTTTCAAACTCAATTGAGGTTTATTTAACTTATTAATAGTAAGTATGCGGGAGCTTCCTACTCTTCTGGTAACACTGTATGCTATTGAACTAAGTCCGGTGTCATTGCTTATAGGACCTTGTTGATTTTCAAATACCATATCCTATGTCCCTGTGCAGGAAGGAGTCACTTATTTAAGATTGTGTATAGTATGGCCTGTAGATAGAGCCACTTGGTATAGCATGTGATCTGCAGAGGAAATACAAGACTGGTTCTACAGAACCCCACCCATGTGAAAATTTTGCCAAAACAAGATGATAAAACTTTTCTTGAGTTTTGTAAAGTAATAAATTTGCCTTACTGATTTTTCAGTGATAATTGCTTTTGTGGGTTGGGAGGGTTGAAACTAAAAAGTTTGCCAATTATGCAAAGTCTTTCTGGCCTTTAAATATTGTACAGTTTGTTGTGTGTGAAATTCATATATTTGAAGCATAAATTCACCCTCCTCCTTGCCACTGCTTCCATTGCACTTCATATCAAGTTCTCTCCAACTTGGTACCTTAAAGATTTCTATTATATACCCTCTGTACCTGTTACGGAATTCTATGAAGTATGGTCATTGTGTTCCTGAAGCTTTTAGGCTTACCTTTATTGGTCTGCTTTAATAATAGTATGTTTATATAACTTCAGATGATTCAAAAGTTTAGTACTTTATTGTAGCTAAAAATGTATATAACTCATGATATTCCATATGTAGTATTCAAGATCAATTATTAATAACCAATAAAAAAGACACAACACATTTTCATTGTGTGTTCTTCTTTAAGACATCTAATCTCCTATCATAGTTTCTGGATGTGGAATTCTTATTCATTTAATTGATTATAGTTGTAAGCTCTTGGGAGGCCTGGCCCTCTGAATCAGGGTTCAGAAAGAAATATCAGATCTGGTCACTTTGGCTGACTAGACTTCAGCATCAGAATGGTCAACAGTATTTCATGATGTATCCAGAGAAAGTGGCAATCTCATATAGTCATCTGATTTATAAACATTAATTCATGATTTAATTCTCTCACAGCAGCCCAAATCCTAAGAAACTGTACATCTTAAATCTTCTTAAATATCACTAAGTTCTTGGTAGTGCTTACTTTTCATATGATACAATATTACACACAATTGTAGATGAAATGAATGGTATTAATGATGTGTTGAAGAAAAAAAAAAGAATGGAAGTAATTGTCTTAGAAAAATCCAGCTTTTCATTCAAAACTTTGAATTGGGGAGCATGGGAGAACAAGGAGAAGACAGAAGACAAGTGCTTTTTCTTGCTTTGCCCATTATTTGTTACTTAAACCAGCATCATAATGTAACAGTGGCTAGTACAAACATCAGATAGACCGTGGAAATTGCACAGAACTTGACATTTTTCTCAGCCATGAAGATAGTTTGGATCTGCAAGTGATGCTCCACTCAAAAATATGGATAATTCCCCTTGAAAGTATTCCAGACTTCTTTTCCCTTGTATATGTGTTGTGTACAAATTCACACTCTTCCTTAATGCTTCGGCTCTGTGTTTGTCCCTCAGACAAGTTGGATGGCTTGAGGACTGGTACTAAAAGGAAACGTGACTGGGAGGCGATTGCCAGCAGAATGGAGGATTATCTTCAGCTCCCTGATGATTATGAAACTCGTGCTTCTGAGCCTGGGAAGAAGAGGGTAAGTGACTTTTGTTAATAACTCACAACAAATAAAGGACCCATTTAAGCATCAGATTTTAGAAAAATATGAGGAGATAATTATATGAATGCCATTTTTTAGAGCATTTTAGTTTTGATACTGTATGACATTACATATTCTAAAAAGAAGGGAGACCTTACAAATTTTAGGTCAAAATGTGCAAGTGACTTAAAAAATTGGAGAACAGAACCTTACATGGTTTGCATGTTGTCAATTTTAAAGGAGCTGGGAGTAACCATTATGTTATTTTATCATAAGGTAAGAATGGGTTGCAGAGTAGGGTGTTAAAGAGAATCTGTAATACTTCTTAATGGATTTTATGGGGAGGGTCCAATGGTAGATGAGATCAAGAGTGACTTCCTTAGGGTTCTGGCAATGCACATCCAATGTTTGTGATGTTGTTTACTCTGAGGGAGTCATAAGCTTAAGTTTTGTTAGAAATCTAAGTAAAGACCTGGTTGTAGTGTAGCCCCAGCTATTCAGAAGGCTGAGGCAGGAGGATCACTTGAGTCTAGGAATATCAAGCCAGTCTGGATAGCATAATTGGACCCCATCTCAGATTAGGTTAGGTTAGGTTAGATGAGATACAAATCCATCTAAGTGAAAATATTAAATTGGCTATTAGATTTACAAGTGTGAAATTCATGAGAGACCAGACTGAAATAATGAATTTGAGAAAAATGGTAAACCATGAAACTGAATGATCTTGCCCAAGGAGAAATTTTAAATAGAAAAGAAAATGGGATGCTGGACCCCAAAATTTAGAAATTCAGATAGAAGTGTTTCAAGAAGAAAAAATCAGTTTTAAAGTGAAAAAAACAATTAAATTGAGAACAGAAATGGCCATTAGATTTGGCAACATGAGGGTTCCTGTATGTTCTTCTCTTAGATGAGAGACAGAAGCCAGTTTGGAGGAAGTTTAGGAGGCTGAGGTAGGCGGATCATGAGTTCAAAGCCAGCCTCAGCAACTTAGCTCTTTTTATATCTTATTAGAGTGTCACTGAGGATTGGCTCATTGGTTAAGTGCCCCTGGGTTCAGTCCCCTTGTACCAAAAAAAAAAAAAAAAAAAAAGAAGAAGAAAGAAAGAAAGAGGCAGCAGCAACAGCCAATTTGGAGCATACTGGAGAAGAAGTATATAACAGCAAATGAAGAGGAAGTTTTACTATGAAAGGGAACAGAAATATGAAGCCAGGACATGGGATGGGTGTACCACATAGATATTGGATTCAATTAAAGTGATATATATGTGTATCTTTTAAAACAAACTAACAAAGCAAAGAGATCATATATACACTGTTATGAACAACTTTCTTCTTCTGTATCTTGATATAAGTAAGTATATACAGATCTATCATTCTTTTTAAAAAGCTGCCCAATGTGCTATTATTTGTTTGTACAAGTAGTTATTTAACCAGTCTATTATTAATGGATGTCTATGCTATTTCCATTTTATTGCTAATACAGATACTATAGTAGAAATCATGGGGCATAAGCCTTGGTATCTTTTTGCAAATATTACCTTAGGATGAATTTTTAGCACTAAAGCTGCAAAGTCATAGAATAGATTTATCATTCTGACAGATTTTATTAAGAATGGGGTTGTACATGATACTTTTTACACATGATTTCTTTGTATTTTTTCATGAATTTCCTCAATGGTTGAATACTAAAATATTTTTTTTTCTAAAGAGACTAAAAATGCCAGTAAATCTTCATGAAAGTGTGTTCCATTTCAAAGAATCCAGCTTTCAAAACTATTTCAAATATTGCAGACAGCCCATAAGCCCACTCTTGTCTGTGTAGCTTGAGGGAACAAGGAAGAGATACCCTTATAATGGCTTTTCATTTGTGTCCAGCCCCTCCCAAGGACTATTTGGATCATGCCTGTTACTCCAATTTTAAGGTTGAGGTCAATAGAAATAGAAAGTGGCTGACTGGGGCTGTAGCTCAGTGGCAAAGTGCTTGCCTAGCATGTGTGAGGCACTGGTTCAGTAGTCCTCAGCACCACATAAAAAATAAATTAATAAACAAAGATATTGTGTGTCCCTGTACAACTAAAAATATATATATATATTTTAAAAAGAAGAAGAAACCTGGTGCAGTGATGCACGCCTGCAATTTCAGCGGCTCAGGAGGTGGGAGGATTGCAAGTTTACAGCCAGTCTCAGCAAAAGTGAGGCATTAAGCAACCCAGTGAGACCCTGTCTCTAAATAAAATACAAAATAGGGCTGGGAATGTGGCTCATTGGTCATGTGCCCCTGAGTTCAACCCCCAGTACCAAAAAAAGAAAGAAATAGAAAGTGGCACACCTGATCTGGGATTGTAGCTCAGTGGTAGTGCACTTGCCTAGCATGTGTGAGGCCCTGGGTTGGATCCACAGCATCACATTAAAAAAATAATAATAAATAAATAAAAATGAAGATAGTGAGGAAATATAATATACTTTTCCTTCTAATCCCATATTCTTCCATCTACAACTAAAAAAAAGTTAAAAAAAAAAAGTGGCACACCTGCTTTGGAAGTGATTTGAGAATAATAATTCAGTGTAGTTTTGGTAACACATAATCTGAAATGAGACTTTTTTTTTTTTTTTTTTTTTTTTTTTACTTAGATATCTGTCACCTGTGCAATAAGAAGTTTATGATCCCTTGCAGTTTACTGTCAAGTTGGGTGACAAGAGAAAACCGAGGAGTGCACATCGTAGTTCTAAATGGCTAATGGCCTAGTTCTAAAATGGCTCCTCTTTAATCTCATTCCTCTGCCTCATATCTTGATTTTAAATAGTTTTTAACTCTCAAACCACTCACCAAAATCAATATCAGGGCCCAAGGAAAGAAGATCTTATAAGTAGCAAGAATGTAGCATACATTATTCCATTCCTTTCTTGGGTCTCTTGGTTTCAGTAGTTCAACTTTTTACAAATACCATATGGATTCCTGGGATTAACTTCTACCACAACAAAAAGGTGGTTTTGTAGAGTTGATCATATTAGAAATTTTACCTAAATGGCTAGGCTTTAAAGTATACTTGTTTTTAAGAAGTTTCAGGTTTAGTTGGATATAAAATGGCAGCTCATGTGGACTCTATTTTGTATTTTTTAAATTTAATTAATTTATTTATATGTGGTACTGAGAATTGAACCCAGTGCCTCACGCATGCCAGGCAAGTGCGCTACACTGAGCCACAGCCCCAGCCCCGCTATTTTGTATTAATTTTATGACTGTGGAAGGTGAACATTTTCCTTGTTTAACAAATTTGTATATTTTAGAAATATTTTTAGTAATAATAGATGAAATATATATATAATCAAATGTTAGAGTGTTAGCCAAGGTTTTTTTATATTATAACACATTTTTCTTACAGTTAAGTGGCAAAAAGAAAGACATTGGGCTATAAACCTCAAAAGTACCTTTAGGAAAATTAGAAGGGACACTGACTCAAGAAGCCATTTCTGGCCAGGTATGGTGGTACACACCTGTAATCTCAGCAACTCAGCAGACTGAGATGGGAGGGTCGCAAGTTTGAGGCTATTAGGGAAATAGGGAAAGACACTGTCTCAAATGAAAAGAAAAGAAGGAGCCATTCTGGTTGAAAGCCATTATTTCATTCCTGTTATTGTTAGTGTTTTGATGATCTTTCATTCATTTTATAAATTGATTGTCTGTGTGAATAAGTCATAAGGAGCTGACCTCCAATGGAAGAATCCAGCATGTAAATTAGTAATTTTAATACAGCATCAGTATGTATTAGAGAGGTGAAAAAAATGTAACACCTTCCAGTATATTGTAATTCTAGTTTCAAAAATCTTAGTAATTCCCCACCCCCTGCCCATCTTTCAAATAGAATGTTTAAATTTGACTTGTTACTTATCCACAGTTCCTGGAAATAAAAGTTTCTGTCTTACAAAAAAAACAAAACAAAAAACTTAGTAATTCATGCATAATCATAGTGCTTATTTAAAAAATAATATACTTTTTCTTCTAATCCCATATTCTTCCATTTTATCAAGGTTTTAAGCACTTAGAATCTAAAGTGCAACTTTAAAAGTAGCAGGTTGAGATTGATCAACATATTTAGCTCTGTGCTGAATATATATTGATCAATGCCCCAGACATGAGTTTAAATTTATTGTGAGCTGGTTACCTTTTCCTTGTTCAGTAGTCATAGTCTGCCCATACATCCTTTATGCTCCCCACCACAAGTCATCTTTCAGTAAAATGTGTATCCTTTATTCCAAGTAGAACTACCAGTGCCTATGAATTAACCAAAGTTAAATTATTTATTTATTTTTTGATGTGTAGAATGCCCAGAGATCTTTGGATACAAAAAGCCGCATTGGGGCAGGGAATATAGCTTAGTTGGTTAAATGCTTGCCTCACATGCACAAGGCCCCTAGGCTGGAGATGTGGCTCAAGTGGTAGCTCGCTCACCTGGCATACGTGCGGCCCGGGTTCGATCCTTAGCACCACATACAAACAAAGATGTTGTGTCTGCCGAAAACTAAAAAATAAATATTAAAAAGTTCTCTCTCTTTCTCTTTAAAAAAAAAAAAAAAAAAAGAAGAGTCAGGTGTGCCGGGGCTAGGGTTATGGCTCAGTGGTAGAGCACTCGCCTTGCACATGCAAGGCCCTGGGTTCGATCCTCAGCACCACATAAAAATAAATAAATAAATAAATAAAGTTATTTTTTAAAAAAGAGGTGTTATTATTTCCTTCCCCGCTATAGTTCCTACACATCCCTTTGACCACATGATTGCATTAGGAGAAGCCTGGTCATTTCATAACCAGTCCTGCAGATGGGAAAAGGGAAGGCCAGTATACCTTAGAGCAATAATGCATGTTTAATTCCAATATAAAGAGTATGGAGGGTTTTTTTGTTGTGGGGGGTGGGTACCGGGGATTAAACTCAGGGGCACTCGACCACTGGTCCACATCCTGATCAGCCCTATTTTGTATTTTATTTAGAGACAGAGTCTTACCGAGTTGCTTAGCACCTCACCAGTACTGAGGCTGGCTTTGAACTCATGATCCTCCTCCTTCAGCCTCCTGAGCCACTGAGATTACAGGCATGCACCACCTTGCTGGCTGAGAGCATGGAGTTTTGATGCTCTCGTTTCCTTTCTTTGTCACAGATAATAAATAAATCACAAGCATATTTAAAATACAGTCTTTGGTACTGTGCATTACAAGTAGCAGAGTCATAGTCTGCCTTTCAGTATTTGAAGTCATGGGAGGGGAGGGGTTGGGGAGATAGGAAGGATAGTAGAATGAAAAAGACATTACTGTGTATAAATGTGACTGCATGACCAGTGTGATTGTGCAACCTGTATACTCTGAGAAATTATATCCCATCTGATTCAAATGTATAATATGTCAAGGTCATTGTACTGTCATATGTAACTGATTAAAACAAATTAAAAAAATTAATATAATATTGTAAGAGTTCATTTTTTTTAAAAAATCAGAATACCACCAACAGGAAATACCCCTGAATCATATATCTGTAGTTGTAATCCTGCCAGCTGTGTCAGTGGGTCTCTTATGTCATGTATGAAGGTAATAATACTAGCTTTCTATTTTCTTAAGATGAGATTTCAAGAAATTTTAATTCTGTGGAGATAAATAAAACTCAGTCCTTGAACTAAGGTGTTTATAAGGCCAAGTGCTGTGTGGCACAAGCTACACAGCTACTTGGGAGGCTGAGGCAGGAGGTTTGCAAGCTTGAGACCAGCATTGGCAACGTAATGAGACGCCCATCTCAAAAAACAATCAACAAAAAAAAATATAGTTTATATGCCTTGCTTTCACGTTTCCATTTTTTTTGTTTCTACTGCTTTAGTTTTTAGTGTCCCCAAGAGGTATTAGAATCTTGCTGTATCCAAGCAAGAAATAAAAATTTTTTAAACTATTTTGGGGAGGGTAGGAGTGATAGCTTAACTGTTTAAGCCAGGTGGGGGCTGAGGGATTCCGACTCAATGTGTATAAATTATATGGAGAAGATAGATCTATAATTGGGTAATTACACTGAAGTGTGAAATTCAGAAGTAGACATGTTGAAATCCTAAAGGAACTTCAGAAAAGGAATGATTAAAAATGATTATTTGGGGTTGGGGATGTAGTTCAGTGGTAGAGCTCTTGCCTAGCATGTGTGAGGCACAAGGTTTGATCCTTAGCACCACCTAAAGATAAAAAAAATTAAAGGTATTATGTCCATGTACAACTAAAAATATTTTTTTTAAAAAAAGGGATAAAGTATGGAAGGATGACTACATTCATGCCAGATGAACAAGGTTTGGGGAAAGACCTTACTAGAAAGACTGGTACTTGCAAAATTAAACATGAAATGACTGACGTGCTCTGAGAATCAGAAATAAGTCTGTTGTTTATCTCCGTCACTGGCCAGAGATGCCACAAAATGGACAGGGGCCAGATCAAGTGGGATCTGAGTACGTGGACTTTGTCTTAAAGACTTACTAAAGGTACCCTTTTTCTTAGGGGAAGAGTTTGAAACAGATAAGAGTCACAACTGTGTATTTGGGGGAAATCTCTATGGTAGAGTGGATTGGAGGGGGTGAGTAGAGGCAGGAAGACTAATCAAAGATTAGTACTTCGGGTTAAAAAAGAAAGGGGCAGGGACAGGCCTGTGAGTTTAAAGGACAGGCCTGTGAGTGACAAAGGAGGTGGAGAAGGCAGGACTGAGCCAAGAGCTGAACTGCTTAAGAGCTACAGTGGTTAGGACTTGGTGACTTAAGTAAGATAACAGAGCTTTCTTCTGATCTCTTGGGTTAATTTTTACTATGTTCTGAACTTGGAGTTTCATGCGTGTCATTCTGCCCCTGAAGTTACCCAAAGAGGGAGGGGGACTTTTGCATATATTTTTCTCTGTAGTCCAGCCTAATGCTATGTTCTCTTTAGGTGAGATGGGCAGACCTGGAAGAAAAGAAGGATGCAGATAGGAAAAGGGCCATAGGTTTTGTGGTCGGACAGACAGATTGGGAGAAGATTACAGATGAAAGTGGCCACCTGGCTGAAAAAGCCCTCAATCGAACCAAATATATATGAGACTTAGTTTTTGAATGGAATCATTATTCCTTTAAGGTAAGAGTACCCAGTCATATAAATAACCTACTATATGGTTGCTTCAAAGGGTTTAAGATAAAGAAGACAACATGCATTACTAAAAATGCTATTTTCTAATTCTGAAAGAGTAAGTATGAACTGGTTTTTTGCTAACATTTACAATAACATATTAGAAAAGAAAGCAATGTTCTGTAATCCTGGCTTGCTTATAAAAATATAGAACTTGAGAAAAGCTTGGATTCTGTGGATTGGAGAAAAAGTGGAGTCATATTGTGATAATGAGACCTGCTGAACTTTCTGCCATTTTTTTTTTTTTTTCCTGACATAACAATCTTTTCTTTTCTTTCCAGGTGGTTCGCTTTGAGGTGATCTGAAGCCAAGGCCTCATGGATCTTCTTTGTGTGTCACCTTGCTTCCATGTTTCCATTTTTGTTTTGTTTCTACTGCTTTAGTTTTTAAAATTCTCCAGTGTCCCCAAGAGGTATTAGAATCTTGCTGTATCCAAGCAAGAAATAAAAATTTTTAAAACTATTTTGGGGAGGGTGGGAGTGATAAAGCCAGGTGGGGACTGGAGGATTCCGACTGAATATTTCCTCCTCTGTACAATATCACAGACTATCTCTATCATCATTGCTTTGTGGCTGTTTTTGTTTTTTACTATATGTAACTGGTAGCTGATTGTACTAGGATTAAAAACAATAAACTTTCACGATAAAGCCAATGAGATTCATGGGCTACATAGCATGGGCCCTTTTCTTGTTTTCTTAATTTTTCTTGTATTGAATTTTTAAAATGGTGTGACCTAATTACATGCAAGCTGAACATCCCAAAGCCTCTTTCCCATTGAATATTATTGTAGCTCAATGGTTCTATAGCATATGTTGTAAAATGTAAGGTTCAGTGGTGTTCAGAACACTCATCATTGTTTTATACATACTTTGTTTCTTTATCTTTGTGTCTTAAAGACTGATAGAGACCAAGTTCAAGTATTCATCCAGTTCTCTGGAGCATATTTGTTCTGTAACATAATGTTTTGGTTTTTGTTTTTTTCAGGGGGTGGGGTCTCTATTCTTCCCACTCTTCTTTCCTTTTTCTTAATGCTATATTATGTTTTGATTTTTTTTTTCCCCCGATCTAGATTTGAATCCTGGTGAACATAACTGATGTACTCCACAGAACTCAAGCTTATTGCCTTACTTTGAACTTGAAATGTTGATTTTTGAATCAAAATCACAGGGCAGGAACATGCAGATGCAGGGCCCTCTGACATGCAGCCTTGAAGCCTGTCAGGTTTTCAGGTTCTTGCCAGATTGCTCACTTTTGGAACATGTGGCCTTCTGCACAGAATTTCCTCTCTGTGGTAATGCAAGGTAGAGCCCAGGAACACAAAGGCTAAAACCCAAATGCCATCCTTCTTTACACCCAGAAAGAGGACTCTTCCCTTTCTCGTTTTACAATTTTAAAAAAGACATCTTCTAGCTTGAAAAAAAGCCTTTTTCCTTAAATGCCATTTTCACTTTGTTAGCCAGTTAAGCAGTTTGTAAATGTGTTCACCTAAGATTTCAGCATTTTGAAGTGTTCTCTTTCAGCCCACAGATGAAAATCGTTTTGTTTTATGATCTACAGTAAATACCGTGTAAATAGAAGTATTTACTAGCAGCCCAATAATATCACTTTGGGTTCACCAACTTGATATTAGAGTACTGAAGACTGATTTAATGGAAACCCTGACAACTTTCTGTACTTGTATCTTCCCTGGAATTCTGAATGTTTAAAGCTAAGACTTTAAATTCATTAACAAGTCAATATTGAATGTATAATTTGCTTCATTAAATAACTTCCAGTGTTTGTAGTATTTAGTAGCTTTTTTGATTTGCTTATTAGCCTATGATACATTTCTAAATACCAGTCTTTCTCAGGGCCTTTATTATGATGGGAGAAGGTACAAGATAGCCATAGAATTATTGTTTGTGGAAAGACTTACTAAAGGTACCCAGTGTCTCTCCTCATCAAAAATAAAACTTCCAGAATGTGTTCTCTAATTCAGGAGAAATAGGAAGCCTCTGTGTTCTTCTAGCAGATGCTTTATTTCAGTTGTCCTTAATTTTTTTATAGTATTCAGAATGCCAATGAAATAAGGAGTGAAGGTCACCTGTGAATCGGGTTGGTGTCAGTGTTCCTATATCGGAGGGAAGGAGAAGAATCAACAGTCAGACATGGCTTCTTTCTGTTTTCAGAAGATACACATTAACATTAATGCAGCATTACCTGCTTTAGGAAATTGGTATGACAAATAAACTCAATGCTAGGAAATTTATGAAAAAAGATTAGGGACCAAAAAGAAAATAATAGATACAGTTGATTAATACTGATTTTTCTAGGCCAGTATGAACAGTTAAGAAATTTGTAAACTTACATTATCACCAGAAGCAGAATAGAATAGAAAGCTCAAAAGAGTATTTTGTAAAAATTGGTATGTGGAGAAAATGCCTTGATAAGACAAATATTTTCAGTTTATCTACTTACTATTTTTTTTATCTCAGAAAGCTGTTTGGTATGTTTTAAAATTTTTATTTTAATCATATTAGGTTTTTGTTGGTTTGTTTTGTGGTGCTGGATTGAACCAAGGGCCTTGTGCATGTGAGGCAGGCACTCTACCAACTGACCTATATCCCTCAGCCCCCTAATCATATTAGTTTTATTTCAATCTTCTGTCTTAATACAAAATAGTCTGATGTTTCAGATATTTTAAGTTAAATGTAAAATTTCTGATTTAACTCTATTCATAACTTCCTGTACAAGGAACTTGGTAGATGCAGAAATTTTTCTATTTGAGAATCATTTAGGATTATGTTGACATTTAAAACATTTTAATGATCGAGTAACAAAAATCAGAAGCCATTGGCAGGGTGTAGCGGCTAAGGAGGCTGAGACAGGAGGATTGGGAGTTCAAAGCCAGCCTCAGCAAAAGCAAGGCTCTAAGCAACTCAGTGAGACTCTGTCTCTAAATAAAATACAAAATAGGGCTGGGGATGTGGCTCAGTGGTCAAGTACCCCACCCATGCCCCCCAAAATTGGAAGCCATCAATAATACACAGTAGTCTGGTTTTGGACACCTGATTGTTTTTTGTTGTTGTTGTTTTTGAGAATTTTAATATTTATTTTTTTGTTTTCGGTGGACACAACATCTTTGTATGTGGTGCTGAGGATCGAATCTGGGCCGCATGCATGCCAGGCGAGCGCGCTACCGCTTGAGCCACATCCCCAGCCCGTGATTGTTGTTGATTTACATTTTCCTGACATTTTTGATTAAGATATCAATGAATAATCCAGAAAGAGTTCATTAGCAAAAATAAAATCTTGCCAGGCTCTGTGTCGCATGCCTATAATCCCAGTGGCGCAGGGGGATCACAAGTGCAAAGCCAGCCTCAGCTATGGCGAGGCACTAAGCAAGACCCTTTCTCTAAATAAAATACAAAATAGGGCTGGGGATATGGCTCAGTGGTTGAGTGTCATGAAGTTCAATCCCCAGTACCAAAAAATAAAATAAAATCTTAAATTGGATTTATTTTGAATTGTCTGACTAAAAGTTGGAAATCCCTGAGCTTAAGTTTACTTAATTTGGAAGTCCCTTGGCTTATGTATTATTTTATCCTGCCAACTGAAAGTTACATGTGTTTTGTTAATAGGCTTCTAGAGGCTGGCTTAACTGCTAGGACTGTAACAAGTTCTTGGCTACAAAGAGACAACACAGCTTTTCAGATAGAGTTTAGAGCTTTAATTATGAACTTTCAAAACTGAAATGTTTTAGTAATAAAAGAATGATTCCCCATTTTTGGTATTGGCAGACCCTGGATCAAGTCTAGGTTCTTCTCTTAGAACCTATGTGACTTTAAGCAAATTTTTTAATGTGTGAGCTTCAGTTTCTTCATCTATAAAATAAAAATGGTAAGACACACCTACTGTGTGAATTGCTGAGGACTTAAATATGATAACATGTTAGTGCTTATCACAGTACCAAGCACACAGTAAAAGGTCAAAAATCAGTGGCATATTATTACTTTTTGATGTGTTCTTACATGCTCTTTTCAGAATACAGCTGTCTTGAAGATAGTTCTGTCACCCTTTTTAGTTAGCTACCATAGACTAAGCTGTGCCATATTAAATAGTTCAGAGTGATGACTCAAAAGCAATTTCAGGTAACCAGTGGCACTGAACCAGCATGGAAGTTCAGGAAGCTCAGGAGCAAAGACTTGTGAGGGTGTGAGTAGTGACAGAAAGCAACTGCCAGACCACAGCCATGAACAAAGCATTGATTTGTCTTGGTTTTCACATATTCAAAAATAAAGTAGTAGTTTCATGAATACATAATATATTCATATGGTATAAATTAAGAAATTTCAAGCGTATCTACATTTAAGTATTGCTTCCCATCCCTGCCTTCAGCTACCCACTACCCTATCTGTAGAGGAGATAAATGCTAAATATTTCTTTTGTGTTCTTTGAGAAAATTTCTGTGGATTAGCTTAGTGTTAGTATTATTACCTGGTTTTTGTACACTCGCTATCTTGTTTTCCTTTAATAGTATGTCTTAGTGGTCATTCAAATCATTTATATATGTGTGTGTGTGTATAAATATATATTTATTTATTTCCTTTCTCCCCTTTTATGTTTTCTAGAGGTACCTTTTTATTATAAGGAGGCTTCCTGAAATTATTTAGAAATTGTTTCAACTATATACTTTTCATGGCATGGTCTTATGAAACTTATGGTCTGGATGTAATAGTTTTATCATGTGTAAATTTGTGTAACTACTCCCACCGTCCTCCAACCTCCCATCCATCTCTTTTCCTTGGCAACCACTAATCTCTCCATTTCTATAATTTTTGTCATTTAAAAGATGTTTAACACATGAAATATACAACTTTTGGGGATTGGTGTTTTAGATTTTTTCACTGGGCATAATTTCCAGGAGATTGATTCAAGTTGTTTTGTGGGTCGATAGTTTGTTCCTTTTTATTACTGAGTGGCATTCCATCCCTTTCTCTTTTGCGACTATAGAACATTTTATATTTAACCAGAATTTAATTGACCAGGTCTGTGTTAATGTCATACTGTCTTTTGCTGTTGCAAATTGTGTTTTTCATATATACTCAGTCACTCTACCACTTCCTACACCTGTCTAATTTCTAGCAATGAAGGAACAATACTGATGGCATCCTTTATATAAATATCCTCAGAAAGTGACAAGTGCTCCAAGAACCAGCACAGCACAGCCACAGACTACTATGAAGAGTACATGACAGTAATAAAATGACAAAGGCTGATTCTGTTTTCAGGAAAATCCTGTATGGTTGGATTCTGACAAAGCAAAGTCAAGTATATCATAAAGGAGCAGAACAGCCAGAGACTCTGATGGTTGCCTCATCCATACATGACTGAGAGTTAAGACCTTAGGCCACTGTCCTTGAAACCTGGATTATTTCTCTACGTCTGCACCTCGGACTAACCTGATCCCAGTTCTCCATTGCTTTCACATTCGACCGGACTCAAGGAGCATCCTCATGCCTGGGGCTGAGCTACTGCAAATACGGATAGTCCTCTACCGTGCCAGGAGTAGTTTGCATTTTGATCTCATAGGAGCCTGTGAATTTAGTGGCTTGCAGTGTAGGGAAGAGCTTCCACTTAAGAATCTTAAATTTTCTGCTAAATATTCATACTCTCGTTTTTGACAATAGGTTGTAGACCAGTAATCAAAAATCTTAACCATATTTGAGAAATTGAAATAATCTCTATCCCACTCTCAGATCTATTATTTCTGACACTTGAGTTCCTGTTTTTTAACTAGATGTGTAATCTCCCCCCCCCCCTCTGCCCCCAGTTTTCTTAGAAACCTCAGGGTTCTGAAAAAGATAAGGGATCTCAAAAGGAGTTAGCACCACTTCTCCTGCCTTCAAGGGGTCTCAGGAGTCAGCAGTATAATTTGGCTCTCTTTATGTGGTCACCAGAACTGTCACAAAGACAGGATTATAACAAATTTAAAGAACTTAAGCTGGAGATGTAACTCAATAGTGGACTGTTTGCTTAGAATGTGCAGTCTTAGGTTCAATCCCCAATATCACACTTGTTTAAAAACAGCAGCTGCCCTTTTATTTGCAATTATTTGGGTAACATCCTATTCTATAAAACAGAATGAGTGTCCTCTAATTTTAGGTTTATTTCTTGTAGAGCATCTTAGCTCAGTGCATGGCTTATCAGTAGAGCAGTAACAAAGGTGTGTTTCCTGTGTATATGGCAAGGGATCACAAATGCATTGAACAAGTAACAAATGAGTGAAGCAGAGGATGGAGACTGGCAAATTGTAGAGCAAGATAGGTCTGCTTAAAGGCATAAGGCATATCAGATTGTGGTCAGGTAGGGGTGCAAGTTTTAGTTTGCCAGATTTTTAAGATTTTGCTATTCTGGATTTTTTTGTGTGAGAACTTCCAATATTTCGGCACCAGGAACTTTTGTTTGGGGGAAATGGGGTTGTGAGTACTTTAACCCACGTGCCCTGCCCCCTGCATCTGACTTGAGGGCTGCCACTTTGAAACACTTGATACTTCACAGAATAGATTAGAGAGACCTTAGACTTCATTCTGGACAAATCCACTCTTTTTACAGATAAGGTTTCTAAGACTGAAAGAAAGGAAGAGACTTGCCCAAATTTTCTTATTCTATGGCAAAATAGGACTAGAGGTTGGGTTTCCTGGTCCATAACTCCCTTATGAGTTATCTGTAAATTCTAGGATGTGAATTTTTGGTATTGTGTATGTTGTGTGTGTGTGCACATGTGTTTACTCAACTCTGTGGACCTGGAAGTAATTCCAATCTAAATATATCAGGAATTCATTATGATTACTTTGAAACAGTCTTCCTGGGGGTAGCTGTATACCTAAGATCTCACCTGAACACTTGTTACTTCTTAGATTGGTGTTTCTTTTTAATCACAGAAACTTAAAAATTAACAGGAATATTGAATTCAATTATACAAAATGGAGTTTCCTTACAGAATAGGGAAAATCATTTGTGTATTACCACAAAGACAGCTCCTAGAAATAATTGGGTTTTTTATTTCTTTTTTAAAAATTTTATTTACTTTTATTGTTGCATTGTAATTATATATAATAGTATGATATGTCATGTTCATACTGTAATTCCTTATGTAATGTAATAGCTTATTTTCTTTGGTTCCAATAATGAGTATGTTACCTACTTCGTTTGGTAGTTCCCTTATTAAGGTTAGACTCATCAACTTGGCGTTTGAAGTTTCTGAGTAACCTGATCCCAAACTCTTCTCCAGCTTCCTCTTCTCTGTTCTTACTACATGTACTCTACACTTCAGGCACTGTGTGACTTTTGTCCCCTGAATGTTCCCTATAGTTTGGGGTGTTTGTGCTTCCCGTATCTTATCCTTTAGAAATATAATTATCTGAAGGCTCCATTCACATGCCTCCTCCTCCTGGCAGCTGATCCTCCACCTCTCACAGGACTTTGCTTGTACTTGTCCAATATTCCTTTATTTGCCTCTGAAAATAACGTAGGCACCTATCCCACTCTTTCCTAATCCTAAATGCAGACTTGTTGAAGGTAAGAACTATGGTTTCCTTCTCTTCCAAACTAGTAACACCATGATATGCAATATTCATTTGGTGTTCAATAAGCATAATTAGAATTGATAACCCAGTCAGTTTTAAATATAACATTAATTCATGTAGCTCTATATATGTGTAATTTATAAAACCAAATCTTGTGTTTGCCTTTTCACTACCTCTGTATCTTCCAGCTGGTGGCATATCCGTATGTATTATAAATAAACCAAGTATTGCAAATTCAAATGTCTGCAAAGGATAGGAAGGAACTGTAAATGAAAAAATTAGCCAATAGTTTCATGATGCCATGTTATATTCTTTCAACAAAATCGTACTTTGTTTGCAAATTAGATACGCAGGAATATTCTCTCATGGAAAAACACCCTGCCTGTTTTCTTTATGACACTATCTTTACTTTAACCACTTTAGGTAGAGATTTAAGTATAAATATTAATTTCTTCTTAGCTGTACCTTGAGGAATAACAACAGCAGGAGGAGAATGGTACATGGCAGCTGATTCTCAGCCTCTATTGGAGAGGCAATAGGATGGGGACTTGGCTGTTGCAAAATGCTTGTCCCATCTTAATTGGACAATTCTCCAGCCAGTGACTGACTTGAAGAAATGTAGACCTAAGGCTACCATATAGAGATAATTGGAAATCTGATTTTTTGTGTGAAATAGTCTTTTCAAAATACCGTGGAGAAAACAGTAAAAAAAAAAAAATCGCATTTGGAGGCCGAATATTACATACTGGCCATAATTTGGGCTTCTAATGTATACCCTAAGGAATAGTGACAATTCTGAAAGATAGTTATTGTAATGAAGATATTTGTAAGAAGGGAAACTTCAAGTTATACCAGAAAAATATCTATATAAATATTTTGACTTATCACCTCTTATTGATATTATAGAAAAGCAGTTCTATTTTCATTGAGTCAGATGGCAATATACAATACTGATGCCGAACTCACAGTGGGTTAATTTTTTGCTTTCACATGGGAGCATGAATAATAACACCACACACACACACACACACACACACACACACACACACACATCCTTCCAGTGCCTCCGTTTCTGAAGATGCAAGTAAGTACCTTGTATGTACTCTGTTAAATAGTGGGCACAAACCTGTGCCAGAGAAAGAAGACAGAATGCCCTTTGTGGAGCAGCTGAGTGGCTTTGGATGTGAATTTGGTCAGAATATCCTGCTCTAAACTCCACTGCTTTCTATTTCCACTGGGGAAAGAGGATGAATGTCATTAAAGCTGCTTTGTTGGCACCTTTCATTGTCAAGGTGGGTATACTTTTGATATGTTTCATTTCCTAAAGTGTGTTTGGGGCATTTATTATTTTAAAATTCATTTATTCATTGTAAACAAGTTAAAACATTACAGACAAAACACAACACTTAGCTGCCTTAAGCTCAAATACCTTAAATCTTAGAGGTGATGACTGTTAATATTTTGCAGTGTGGCTTTCCAATCCTTTTTCTGAGTTTGTATACATATATATTAGCTATAAAATACAGTCTTCGTGGGGTTTTTTGTTTTTTTTAACATGAGTGATACTCTTTACATATTCTGCAGACAGTCCCACTGACTTGGATGCATACATGCTCATTTCGCATGTATATGTAAAAATTGTGTTTTTCCATGACATATATAATATTTCTTCCTCTTCAGTGAGTTTTTCATTTTCCTAACAATGTATTGAACACCCTTATAAATACCATTATAGGTTTATTTTCTAGTTGTCCCAGGGAAAATACAGAACAATCTAATTACTGAGCTATAGGGAAACAGATTTTCCTAATAGTTATTTGTGTGTGCATGTGTTTAGAAAGAATTTTAACTTAATGTTTGAGGTATCAAAAATAATCTGGTGTTTTTAAATTCCAGTTTTATATCCTGCCCTCCTTTGAATTTTTTTCTCTGAAGTCTAGATTTAGAATTGATACAGATAAACAAAATGGGTTCAGAGTAGTATCCATAGTTCAGAACTAATAAGCTTTTGGAATAGAAACTGTTTGAATTGTGGGGAAACTAAAATGTCAATTGAGAAGATAATCTCCCATAATTGTGTATATAAAATACAGTTCTTTTTCTCCAAGTCATTCTCTATTCCCTTTGCAGTTATGAACTTGCACCACAAGTACTATGAAAATATTTTCTTATATCCCTCCTCTTCTTTAATATTAGTTTGTATTGTCCTGAAATATATGTTTTGGGTTCTGTTCCCTTTTTTGAAAAGTAGCATTGAGGTTGGGGCTGTAAGCTCAGTGGATAGTATGTGCTTTACATGTGCAGGGCCCTGCATTTGATCCCTAGCAACCCTCACCCCCACCTCCTGCCCCCCCCAAAAAGTAGTGAAGTCTGAAACATCCATTTTTCTTCTTAGGAACCAGTTCATTTACTTAGATATTCAAGTTTTTATTAAAAAACATGCTTTAAGGATTCTCTTGTTTCTCACATGAGCCTTTTTTGCTTTCACTAGATGTGAATCTGAGTGTTGGTAGAGGTTCACAAGACCTGAAAAGCATTATTCCAACATTTATTGTTAGGATGGGAGAGAAGGCCACTGGGGCTCTAACTTACGGATCCATTATTCCTAGTGAAATGGTTGCTGAGATTTCTTAAGCACTCAAACATACAATTGTGTTTAGAATGATGAAATAGGATAAGTGTACCCTATGAAGAGTTGTGTCCTAAAGCAGTGGTTTTTCCTGGGGAGATTTTAAATTCCTGTAGGCCAGGCTACATTGCATATTTACAAATTAGTATCTAGAAGTGGCACATAGGCATTGGTAATTTGGGTTGTTTTGTTGTTGGGATGTTTGTTTAGTACTAGGGATTAAACTCACTACCACTGAGCCACATCCCCAGCCCTTTGAGACAGGATCTCACTTAAGTTGCTGAGGCTGGCCTGGAACTTTTAGTCCTCCTGCCTCAGCTTGCAAGTCATTATGCTTATAGGTGTGCAGCACCATATCAGGCTTGGGCATTGGTGATTTTTAATGGCTACCAGTAGTTCTAAGGTGCAGCCAAGTTTAGAACTAGTGGAGGAAAGGAGGTTTTAATTTTATTTATTCTCCAAGTAAAAATAAGTTCAATCTGTTAATTTTGCAGTTATGAAGATGGCATTATTAGAAGATTACTACTAACCAACAGTTTAAAATGTAAAAACCCACCTAAACTGAAAGAGTTAATGCTTTCCAAAGGTGTTCCATAGCCAAGGAACAGCTTAGGCACAGGGAGAATTAGTCTTACTATGAGCAGATAAAGCCAAGATTTAAAAATGCCTTCTAATCTAAAACATATGTGTGCCCCTGGACCTGAACACAGCTGTGAAGATTCCTCACAATGGAAACGGGTTGTGGTACAGAGTCAAACTTGAAGGTTTAAAGGAAAAGTTTGATTTATGGAAAGTTGTAGGAGGGTAAAGAGAAATGCAGAGAGGGCAAGCAGGAATATGTCTATGGCTTCTCCTTTGTGATTTTCAGGAAAGAAGATTTCTGCTCTTGGTTCCAGTTATCTGTATAGTCAGTCAAAACTGAAGAAATCCCATCCCGCCCCCATTCAAATTGTTAGCTGCGCAAGGTGGCACACGCATGTAATACCAGTGGCAGGAGGATCGTGAATTCAAAGCCAGCCTCGGCAACAATGAGGCATGCTAAGCAACTCAGTGAGACTCTGTCTGTAAATAAAAAATTCATATTTTTTACGAATACTGGGGCTAGGGATGTGGCTCAGTGGTTGAGTGTCCTTGAGTTCAAACCCTAGTACCTCCCAAAAATTCAAATTGTTATCAAGTGGCTAGGATGTATCTTATTAGGTTAATTTAATCTGCTTCAATGCTTTATAAGATAATTAAGTATCTGTGGCATAAGTGTACAAAATAGAAGCATTCTATTCCATGATCATGTGGAAGTTTTTTGCTCTCCTTTCAGGGACAGTCCTTCAGTAGACCTTTCTCAAAGATTCTGATTTTAACATGTTTTTTTTTTAACTTTATTTTGAAGTAATTATAGATTCATAGGATCTTGAAAAAAAAATGTACACAGGTTAGTTCCAGTTCTTCACCCATGCTGACCCAGTGATAACATATAAAGAGAATTATGTATCAAAGCCAAGCTTATCCAATTTTACAAACATGCACACGTGTACACAGACAACACATTTCCATGTGGTGTTCTCTCATGTAGCTTCATGTAACCACCACAACAATGAAGGTAGACTTGGTAGGTCACTTTCCTTGTAGTCCCATCACCAACTTCAGATCAAGACTTCATATTGTTGGGGGCTACTGATTTGAGCGTTTGTTAGCATAGTTTTTGCAAACACACAGTGGCATTTTCTTTATTTTTATGAGATTATAATTATTGGTTCTCAATAGTCTTCTCAGTAGTTAAAGCATGGTTTATTTGCTTTATTTGAATGGAGTGAAATAATGAGCATATGCCCCAAAACATAAGTATAAGTTGCTGATCTTAGTTTTGGAGAAAATCCACCAATTCTGGCACAGCAGCAGTGGGTTAAATACTAAGAAGTTCTTTTAGTGCTGGATTTCAAAACATTTGAGACCTACTCAGTAACTAGTCAATGCCTTTATTCTAATTCCTAAAACAGTAAGAAGACTTTTGATGTCCCAGAACAAAGCTCTGATGTATTTGAATTGAATAGGCCTAGCTTTCTAATAAAAGAAACAGCAGTCATTTAACAGCATACTAATCATTGAGTTGGCACACCAAACTCTGCCTCACTCACAACTGTCAGGTAATTACTTACTCCAATGCTTAAGAATACATAATCATACCTATTATGTGACATGAGGATCTAAATTATTTTTGTACCTAGTATATAAAAATTAAAGTGTTTAGGAAATAAGTCCAGTGTTACTAAACTTTTTGTGCCCAGTATTTGCTGATAAATCTGCAATCTAGGAAAACAATTTGTATTCTATTCTAATACTATAACCTCACTATTTTCCTTAGGAACAAACTCTTATTTTTTTGTACCATTTTTGTCAAGGTTTATAGGGGAGAGAGGTTTCTGGAGTTTAAACTGATTGGTCCAGAGTCACTAAGCTCTGCTTTGATTAAGTAATAGGATATGTGTTGAGAAGATAGTGATCTTGAACAAAAGCAACTTGGGGTATTTATAAAGAATATGTTCTGCCAGTATAATTGTGAGGTTTTGTTAGGAATTTAATATAGTGATAATGCAGCAAAACCTCAAATTGAAAATCCCATTGTCTCATAAAGCTTGACTTGGAAGTCTGTGTAGAAAGACTAGCCAAAAAATTACTTTTTTGAATCTTGAATATTCTGGAAAAGGTGATCACCAACCCTTATTCACAGGAAAAGATAATCAGCATTAATAACTATAAATGATAAGAATGAGAAAGGAGGCTGGATTATTTTCTTTCTTTTTAAATACATTGATTCAATCTGCTATTTATTTTTTTATGTGGTGCTGAGGATCGAACCCAGGGTCTTGCCCGTGCCAAGCGAGTGCTCTACCACTGAGCCACAACCCCAGCCCTGGATTATTTTCAATAAACAAGTAAACTAATTTTTATGGAAAAGTCATTCTGAACATAGATTTTGAATGTCAGAAGAAAACCAGGGTTTTTTCAGTTATATACTCCCTCCCTGCTCTTCATGCAATTAACAAGTGAAACAACTAGAGATGTTTTGAATGGCTGTACAGAAGTTAATGAAAAAAACATTAGGTTGAAAACAGTCTATTCAATGGAAATATATATATAGCCTTCAAAGAGCAGAATTTAATGATAAATAATTTTAGAAATACCACATTAGTCACTAAGCTTATAATGAAAAGGATGTCAGTAGTGCATTGTACTATAGTGGCATGTAAAAGGCAAAAGCAGATCAGTGTCTTAGCAACCAATTAGCAAACAGCAGTAGTAGTGATGTCATATGTCAAACACATCCACATACAGTTGTAATAACAGGGAGGAGATGCATATAATGTTTGTTTACCCTCAAAATATGTTAACATCAGTTTACATTAGTTTCATGCTATACAATAGGTGTTAGTATATGTTACTGTATGGTTGTAGTAAAAACAAAGGTCAAAATATTTTATATCAGTGATGTCCCACATGGGTGCCATTCTTAACCTAAGGAATAGTTCTTCTTTCACTACAAAAGCAGTACAAATTCACGACTTTGCTAATGGTTTATGATCATTGAGTAATACAGCTAACATGTACTGAGAACATACTATGCATTAGGGATATATAAGTTCTAAGAACTTCACATGTGTTATTTTACCTCAACTTTAGAATAGCACTGAGATGGATGCTATTTTATTATTATGATTTCACAGATGAGAAAGCTGAGGCCGAGAGTACCTTGCAGAGGTCCATAGCTGTAAGTGACTGAGCCTGTGTACCTCCCACTGACTCTACTCAGGAAAGTTAATGATTGCAGGAGAAAGCCAAAGGAGTAGAGAATGGCGGGCATCAGTTGGGATCCCTGAGGATAGAGTGGGAAAAGGAAGAGAGATGTATTTAAGAGTGACTAGAGAATTTGGAAATGGCAAAATAAAAAAAAAAAAAGTGTGAGCATGATGAGGTGAGATTATGAGAAATAAATAGCCCCCAAAAGGCTTGGTGCAAGAGAAACAGACTATAGAGGAAATAGACCCGTGAAGCAAGCGAGGCCTGAATTGTGAGCTGCCATTGTTTTCCTTCCTATACCTGCCTTCACCTTTCATCAGACACTCCCTCTTTTGGAGGCTAACATTCGGTTTGGTTAGTGGGCTTTTTTTTTTATTATTATTATGATTAAACATTCAACTCCTGGGCACTTGGTGAAGGTTTGTGTAGCTTTTCCTTAATGGGACTGGGGTGTAGAACTTTATAGGAATTGTCTAATCTTGGAAAATACTCTATATGAATCATCATCTTCCACAGGTGACCACTTAATAAATCTGTAAGTGAAGGTACCATGATCAGCCTGAGAGATATAAGCATGCTTTAGTAATACTCTCAAATAGGTCATCAGAGCCCATTCTTTAGAGATGTATTCCTGTGTACTTATGGGAAATCTCACCAAGAAGGTTTTGATACTTTTGTGAGAGGTACTATATTTGCCATAGTATCACAAGCTTATCTTTCTCTCCAAAGCATCAAGGCCAAAACAATTAATAATTATGGGGCATTGGTTGGGGGGGCATAGCTCAGTGGTCAGTGGTAGAGCACATGCTTAGCATGCATGATGCCCTAGGTTTGATCCCTACTCCCCCCAAAAAAAATAATTGTAGAGCACTTACCAAATTCAAATTACATAATTTAATCATCAGCCTGATAGAGGTATAACTTATTTCAGGTAAAGTGTTCTTTATCTCTTCTCTAACCATCATTGTATTTTCTTGTCTTTTTCTGATTTTCTCAGTACTGAGAAAATGATCTTGCAAGATCTATGTATATACTTAAGAGAATCTTTATAAAATCATCTAAGGATTTTTAAAATTTGTTTTATATCTTCAAACTGCTTTACAGAGTAAATAGTCAAAAGTATAAAAGTGCTAGACCAATGATTATGAAAATTCACAGGAAACTGATTACCAAAACTTCAGCCATTTTTTAAAGGATTTTTAAAGAAATATTTTTAAAAGAGACATGTATAAAATTAGATTATAGGAGTGCTTTTTAATTTTTTTGAGGATTGTATATTTTTCATTGAAAATGTTTTAAAAGCAAACTTCCTTAATGGGACTGGGGTGTAGAACTTTATAATAAGTGTTGTTTGTTATTCATGCTTTGACCTTTCTTTGATGGGGAAGGAAAAAATCACATAGGCACCCCTGATAGGTCCCGGAAATACCTCTCACCGTTTGAGTTGAGTTTGGAGTTGTGTGCACTGTGTGAAACCATGTTTAAAATAAAGTTTCCAAATGAATCTTCTGTACTGAATGCTAATTAACAGCCTGCTTTCATCTGTAATTAGCATTCTCTCAGAGGTGTTGTCATCACACACCACAGTACAGGCCTGTCATCCACCATTGAGAGACAATTATGCAGTACTTGACCAGAGTATTGAACATGTCTCATTTGGGAGAAAACAGCACCCACATACACCTTAATGGAAAAATTGACCAGACCTTTGGCAGTGACTGCTGAAGGAACATAATAACCAGCTCCACTTACACCCAGACTATATTCCCAACACTGAAAGAGATGTACTTGGTAGAAACAGAAAACTAATAAAATGGAATTCCTCTGATGGCAGAGTGCACGTATTTATACATTCTTCTGTGTTTAGCTCAGTAGTCAGAGAACACTTCCTGGAAAGGCTGCAGGACATGAATGTTTTCAATTTGAGCTTACATATTTCATCTAATCGGTCCTCAGGACAAGGTTGACAGTCCTTGAGGTGGCTTGGCTCAGCTTGTAAAACATACTAATGAGTTTCAGGTTTGGGACAGCTGCTCCATACTGGACAATCATATCAACTTGGAGTTGCTTTCCATGGATTTCTTCAATAATCATGTGATGCCTCTCTGGACAGTGGATTCTTCTGTGTCCAAACAGAATTGATTGCCCTTGACTGAGGTAATCAATAATTGCCACTGTCTGAATTTTGGTTTGAGCAGATTCCTTCATTTTGATGAAAATGGGGTAAAGTGTGTCTGAATATTTGGATGTCTTGAAGGACACTTAAAAATAACCCTTAGCTAGGGCTGTAGTTGGGTGGTAGAGCACATGCTTAGACATGCAGGAGGCCTTGGGTTCTATCCCCAGCACCAAAAACCAAAAATGACCTGCAAGTCTTGGTTTAGGTTTAGTTTTGTGTCTTCTCTCAGCTGTTTGAAGTAAGAGAAAATTCAAAGGAAAGTCATCTTTCATCTTTTTTATGCTGTTGTATCTTCTTTTTTGTGCTGAGTACCTAGCAATAGTTTAGGGAGTTATCCGCTCCAGCTAGCGCCTCACCCTCTAAGTCATGGAAGTGGAGTAGCTGCACAATGGAATTTGTTCTGTGTAGATGGGAAGGAAGGAAGCTAGTGCAGTCACAGACATCTCTCAGGACTAAAAAGCCCAAGCCATGTATTATCCCACTCTACCCTGCATGCCTTTGGCCACGTTTACAGGCTTCATTCCGACTAGTTAAGAAGAGAGATGCAGTTACTCAGCTTTGCAGATCTCTTGCTGTTTGTTCAGAGTGAGTCACAGTTTGTGTTGGGCCAGAAGGGAGGAAGAAAGTGTGGATTTCACAAATTGCTTCACCTGTGGAAGTTTGTCCACGGACTGTGATTTCTTTTGGAATTGGAGAATTTCCATTTCTGTATTTATCCCAGTTTTGCTATTCGTCACCTGTGAGGTGGAGCACCAGGCAGCGTTGTCAGTGCCACATCAGTGCTGAATGCTTGCTCTAGTGGTGGTTTCCTGTTTGAGATCCTGAGTGACAGTGTAGAGTAGCATGCAGCCTTGCTCAGAATGTCTTGGGTCCCTCCGTGTTCCTGACCAGGTCTACCAACCCAACTGTCCTGGCCTTACAACATTTGGGAAATTACTTCATAGTTCAGAAACCTTGGTTTGTTCAAGGTTCTGTTTGGATAATAGCTGCTTTTCAGGGCAGAAGTTTAATGAATGTGACAGTGTCTGGCAGATAGGTGGAGCTTGAGAAACAGGTAAGTAAAATGAAAATAGTCATTTGTAAAAGCCCCAAATACCCTGATAGCTAGAGGAAGAGAGGGGAAATAGCTTTTGTGTTACGTGTCACAGAACACTTCAGGACATAGTATCTTTAATCCTTACAACCTTATTTTACAGATGCAGAGCTAACAGGAAGTTGTCAGTCTTAACACCTGACAACAGTGGATTGAGATTCAAGTCTTCCTATTCCAAACTTGTGTTTCTTTTACAATATACTACCGATACATTGATATACTCAGTTGATATATTTTATAATTAAGTTTAAATATTTGATGATTCTAGAAAGGAAATAAGTGATCAGAATGGTAATAGTACTTATTCAAGGGCAGGGAGTTCATGTGCCCATTTTATATGACTATAGCTAAATGGTTACCATTTAAGACAAACTCAGGAAACTCTGGCCAGTCACTCCTCATTTTGTTTGACTTTAACTCCGAAACACCTCCTGGGGATACCTGGATGATTTGAATATCTCTGGGATGTCACTGTCCAGTTTTGAAATAATTTTATAAATGGGTTTCTTCCAGGAAGGATCTGAGTCTCTCCCTGTGGAGACAGCCCTGAAGAACTCTTGCAATGTCACACTGGCAATTTCCAAGAAGCAATCCGGGACCTGCATTCCCAAGGAGACCCCAAAGAAAGGAAAGACATGAGGCTGGAAGCACTGGTGCCACGGAGCCCTACCCACCCACCCCAGACAGATGCTACCTGTTTCTTGGGTAGTGGGATAAGAGCAACCCTGCTCTAGCAGCCCCTGACTGCTGCAGCCTAGGCATGCCCTGCTCCCGGAGAAAGTGTATTAAGAAACACTCCCCTTGTAGGAGAATCTGGTTTCATTTGTGTGGGCTTTTTAGTAAGTTAGTAGAAACTAATTAATTGAAATTAAATCTGTGATTCAAAGAGGTTTGTAGCATTCTTTTCCTCAGACCTGTTGTGGAAAGATGTATCCCCCATGTCTATCATACCTCACCCCACTACCCTTTAGGGCTGGATCCCAAAGGCTTACCTTCCTGCTTCCAAAGCCAATGGAATGGAGCTGTTCCAGGACCCTTACCCAGAGTGGCACCATAAGTGACGCTGTGGGACACAGCGTCCAGATCCAGCTTGGCCTAGGACTTGCTGCCACTACCTGCTAAGTAATCACCCCCACATGGAAAGGTGTGGTGGTGCCACTGTCCCACACGCCCTGGCTCCTTTTCCTCCCACAGGTAGGCTTAGGTTTCCCAGCATTCAGCCTGAGCATCCAGCCAGTGGGCACCAGCAGTTCTTACATCATTAGAGATATCAATAAACTGCTCCTGTGATCACAATCGAGACAAAAGCAAGAGGGAAATGCGGTCTATGACAAGACACACCTGGCATCTCCAGAATGAGATGCATCCTAACAGCTGCCAGCTGTCCAAGAGGCTCCTCCACCTGTTTCCTGATAGGAATTCACACTAGTGACACTGAGGCTCACCCTTCACTATCACTTACCCCTAAGGTGCCATCAGTGTGCCTTCATAGGGATCCCAAGGCTCAGAGGCTTGAGCGTCTTTTTTAAATATTTTTTAGTCATAGATGAACACAATATTTTCTTTATTTTTACGTGGTACTGAGGATCAAACCCAGGGCCTCACACGTGTGAGGCAGGCGCTCTACCTCTGAGCTACAGCCCCAGCCCAAGGCTTGAGTATTTTTATTTGTTATAAAACTGTTCAAGTGAGAATATAGATACGAGCCAAATGATGAACAGAAATTGTTCAGGAAATCTAGGCCAAAACTCGTTGCTAGCATTTAGTCCTGAGTCTCCTGACAAAGATAAAAAGGTCAAGCAAATTCTGAAATTTGATAATTACAGAATAAGTCTAGACTGGCATAACTCCTGGTAGACTTCTGCTTATGTTTCAGCATGAAGATGGGGGGTATTTGCTGCATCTACCTATTGCCTGAGTGCAGATGTTTAGGCTGTTGGTGATACAGAGATTGGCTCCAGGGCCTTGTGATTCTCAGTGACAAGGAGAGACACCATCGAGGGGATCTTTTCTCAAACACCCAGTCCCATAGGAAAGACACTGCTCAGACCTGATGGGACCCTGGTACATGGTCTTACCTCAAAGTCATTTCCCTTGTTATAGTGCATATTGAGGGCTCGAAAAAGTTCTGAATCACGGAGAACCACCAGCACTTTGGGATTTGTGACACCATCTGAAACCGCTTGACGGGCAAATTTTTCCATTTGGATGTAATAAAACTCACGAAAGTTGCTGAACCACTTGATCATCTGAGAGGTGATGCAGCGGTTGAACTGTGCAAACAAGGAGTCCATCAAGTCAAATATTTGCCCTGAGGTGCTCCAAATCATAACTGTCAGCATCAAATTCAACACAGGGTTGATGTTAATAGCTTCAACCAAATAATGGGACTTCCTTTAGAGAAAGAAGCAAGAGCTGTTTACCAGGCCTATTCAGTTGGCCTTCAGAATCTGAATTAGGTCTAAAATGCCCACTAGACAATAATTCTTCAAGTACTAGATTTATAGAGAATATTTTCATGGTGTCTAAGTGGTCCTTTGAAAGAGTCTAGGGTCAAGGTTACTGTGGTGCTAGCGAGCAGCCAGGGAGCCTTCTACTTATGTAAAAGGTTGAGGGAAGTGGTAAGGGTATAGGTCAAAGGGCAGTTTTTAGAGTTACAAAATGAATTGAAATCTAAATCAGAATTTGCTACAGGTATCAACCAACAACTGAATAAGGGGGGAAGACCTGAAAAAACAGCCCTTAGCTGTTATGGAAGCCCCCAGAAACTTTTCCATGGCAACAGGCAAGTTTTGATTCCTTTCATTTTCCTTATTGTCACACTTGATGTAAGTCTGACAATGTCTGACAGTGTATATAGTTGTTCATAAGGTTTTCATAAGGCTCCCAGCAGAGACAAAACTAGGCCAAAGATTCCAATTATTAGTGTTTCTCTCTCCCCCTACTTTCCCTTCCCATGTGTTTCTGGGATTATCCATAACTCAGCAGCCTAAAAATTCAGACACCCAACCTTCCTAGGCCAGTGATTATTTGGGCAGTCTCTGCCCAGAACTGGGAACCACACCAGTTAGATCAGCAGCATGAACAGGAGCTAACATGTGAGGGTCTGGACCTTCCTCATACAGAGCTGGGAGTTTTGCAGGGGCTGAAACTTTGACTTTACCTGGACATCGGGGAAATAAGCCTTCAGGAGGCTGGAGCTGGGGTACCTTGTGAAGAAGAACATGAGTTTGGCCTTCTTCAAGTGACCAGGGTTCAGTCCTTCCTGGATTTATCTCAGTGTCAAGGAAAAGTAACTTTGAAAAACCAGTTACCAAATCATGTTATCAGATTATCCAAATAGCAATTGTCCTGTTCCTTGTGGTTTCTTTTTCTCTTTTTCTGACTGAATGGAGTATTTGCTTCTTTTTTCCATCTCTGGAGACTGGTTATATAACCTGAATGTCTACAGGCAGTCAAGATGCAAAATTTAGAAACATCTTGATATGTGAAGGCATGATATCAAACAGTTGATGTACTCTTGTGTTTCTCCAAAATGGGATGGGAAGAGACAGCAGCTTATATCCCACATAAGCCCTTTTGAAACCCCAAGTAGAGATTTACTTCCCCTCTGCCTCAGTTTCCTCATCTGTAAAATGAGAGAAGTAGCTTAGATTGGTTCCATTTGGGTTCTCATTCTCCAAGTTGTCTTTGCAGGCATGTGAGCCCCAAGCATCTAGACAAGTTGAGCACAGTGCCCGTGTTGCTTCTGCTCCATCAAGACACTTGAACTGTGCCTGTATCTGCCTGGCAGAACTTTCCATTATCAGTTAAGCTCCAGTTTAGAAGCTCCATCTCATGTGGAACCTTTCCAAACCAATTTGGGCCTTCCTCACCCTGTGCTCCTGAGGCTTTTTGTATAAATCTCTGCTGTAACAATTACCTTATTGGAATTTTTACTGCATGTTTGTCTCCCCATTTAGACTGTGAGCTCCTTGAGGGCAAGGACCATGTCTTTTTAACTTTGTGTTCCATGTCTTTATCTAGCACTGGGCTAGGCACATAGAAGATACTCAAAAAATGTGTACTGGATGAGGAAGGGAATGGATGATCAACCTATTCCTCACCCTGAGGACGGATTCCTTTCACCTTAAGAACAGGGAGCTGTGGTGCAACTCCTTAGCACCAGAGTGGGAGAGAAAGAAAGACTGTCACTTAATGCTTAGCATTCCTAGGAAAGGACTGGGTGAGATGCCTTCCAAAGAATAACGTTGGGTATTAGATCTGAGTGCTTTCAAACTTAAGACTTTCCTGCAGGATAAATCAGTTTAGCCAAAAGAAACCAAACCCACTAACTATGGTTATAGCTGGCCTAGGCACTCAGGCTGCTGCATGGAAAACCCCTGTCCCCCATCTGTTGTCCTTAAAGTTTTGGGTTTTGTTTGTTTTCGTACTAGAACCCCAGGGCATTCTAACTCTGAGCTACATCCCCAGCACCCCCTCCCTGTTTTCTTTTTTTCCTATTTTATTTTGAGACAGTTGCTTGCTAAGTTGCCTAGGTTGGCTTTGAAGTTACAAACGTCCTCTCATTGGCTGTACTTCTTATCCTTACGTTGATGAATGCTATGAAAAGAATCTTGTATTTGGGAATCCAAAGACCCAGATTCAGAGGCTGATTTGGCTATTAGCTATTTGACCTTGGGCAAACCACTTAACTTCTCTGGGCCTACTTTCTAAAATTTAGAATATAATGGTTAAAGCTTTTGCTTGGCTGTCAGATCCTGGGTTTGAATCCTGGCTCCTCTCTAGTCTGCCTTGTGACTTTGAACAAGTTAGTTTGCTCTATTTCTATACCTCTCAGATACCTGTCTAGAGTGGACACTAGGGAATTGTGAGAAAAACCAGGCTGGAAACCCCTTATCTGAAATACCAGGGCAAGTAGTGCAGATTTCAGAATTCTGTTATTTTATAAAGTTAATATGGTGTGTGGGTGTAGGTGTGTGTCACATGTTAATTAACACAGCAGAGGCAGTCTGTAATACAACACACTAATATCTCTACAGCGAAGTGTGACTAATTATGCTAAGTGGAATAAAGTCCATAAATAGCCTCCAGTCTGTCAAGTTTTGCCACCAAAACCGGTTGACTCACTTTTAAAGGAAAAAGCTAGAGGGCTCTTCAGAGCTTTTGGGTTTTTATATTGTGGCTAAATGGCAGTGGGCATGCACATGTGATCTGCCACAGGAGAAAGTGCCTGAGGAGTGCCCCTTGTTCCAGTCTGCACTCCTAGTGACAGTTCTCTTTCACGAAAGCAGGTGCTGCTAGATGGATTTCATGGCCCATGGGAACTCATCTCTAGTGCAGAATACAAGCAGCAGGAAGGAGGGAGTAGTCACTGGAGGCAGGATACTACCTGGGGGGATCCTCAAATCATTGTAAAGACAGCCACATCTTCATCTGTGTGACAAGGCTTGATCTAGTTCTTTTTTAGGATGGGCCCCAGAACTTCCTGATGCTCTCTGAGCCTGATCCTCATTTTTACAGGGCAGGAACAGGCACATGAGGGTGCCTGACTAATTGACAAAATAAAAAAATCTTTAGGGGCTGAGCCTTCTTTTTTTTCTTTTGATACTGGGGCACTCAACCACTGAGCCACATCCCCAGCCCTATTTTGAATTTTATTTAGAGACAGGGTCTCACTGGATTGCTCAGCGCCTTGTCATTGCTGAGGCTGGCTTTGAACTCAAGAACCTTCTGCCTCAGTCTCCTGAGTTACTAGAATTACAGGCATGTGCCACTGGGCTGAGCCTTCTTGAAGGACCCCCTGCTGCCCAAATTTAGTAGGGAGTCTTAGCCAGTGCTCTCTTAACAAAGGCCCAGACAGCCTTTCTCACAGTGAAAGTCAGTCTATGCTGGTATGTGTACTTCCAAGATGACTCTTCCTGCATGAAGAGGCAGTCAGTGCTGGTAAATGATGTTCTTGCCACTGGTTTTAGGGTTGCTCACTGCCTTCCAAGAAAGCCCAAGCCATGGGATGTTTCTAACACCATGGACCAGCAGGGGGCGCTCAGAGCACTTAGGACACAAGGCCACCTCAGGCTGGGCAGTGAGCCAGCCCCACCCCATCCTGCCCTGCAGCTGCCAGACAGGGGACTGGACTTGGACTATGCGCACTTAGATATGACTTCACAGACACATTAACCTCTGGAATCTGTACTCACAGCTGCCCACGATAAACTCAGCATGTGAATACAGCTCACTAAAAATGCAACACCAAAAATACATTCTCAGGAGGTTTAGTCCTGCAGGATGCTTGTTGGAAGAGGGTTCTTTGGTCCCAAGAATTTGGAACTGCTTACATTTTCCTTTTAGAGCTTCGCAGTAAACTTCAGCATGTTAAAGACTCTGAAAATGCCTGCAGTGAAGAAACTAACCCAGTCAAGTGCAGTGATACATGCCTGTAATCTCAGCAATTTTGGAGGTTGAGGTAGGAGGATCACGTGTTTGAGACCAGCCTCAGCAGATTAGCAAGACACTGTCTCAAAAAATAAAAAGGACCGGGGATGTAGCTCAGTGTTAGAACTGGTTCAATTTCCAGTTCTCCCTCCACAAAAAAAGGAAAGAAAGAATAACCTAGTATTTGCCAAAAGTACTTTTTTTTTTTTTTTTTGGTATCAGAGATTGAACCCAGGGATACTTAACCACTAAGCAACATCCCAGCCCTTTTTATATTTATAGACAGAGTCTCATTAAGTTGCTTAGGACCTCACAAAATTACTGAGGCTGGCTTTGAACTCCTGATCCTCCTGCCTCAGCCTTCTGAGCCGCGAGAATTACAGGCATGTGCCACTGTGCCCAGCTCCTCTGCTCTTCTAACTCAACAACTTCTATCCTGAGTATTACTCTGGGAAACACTGTTTTGGGGAGGGGGCTCTGTCTAAAGGCTATGATAAAATTCAGACCACCACAGGCCATCCTGGACCTCTCAGACTTTCCCAGTTGTGGAGGTGGGGGTCCTCTCCCTCCAGTGCCCAGATCTCGGGTTTCATCCCACCTGGCTGTAGCCTGGAAGCTGTTCCTTAAATCAAAGACTTCTGGTCCTTTCAGGACATCTCTCTATGTCTAGTCTCTGAGAAAAACTCCTCTTTTCCCCCAGAAGTTCTTGGATCCTCATGTATTCCCCATGAATTATCTAACATGCAGGGTTTTTGCCTGTAGATCCATGAGGTTGGGGAAGCCATATCTCAGATGTGACATTCCTTTCACCTTCTCTGCCTAGGGCTATGAGCAGCTAGTAATCAAATGTCAGAGCTCTTTCTTCCACAGGGTATGTACTATATTGTGGAAGCCCATTTGAGTTTGAAAGCAAACAAAACTCTCTCAGACCCAAAGGAACAAGTTAGTCATGGTGGAATCCAATGAGTCACAGAAGTAACTAAGTGAACCTTCCCAGGATCCCTCACTCCTAGAATGTGGTTTCCACTTGGTCACACAATTAATAGGCTGTGAGTCAGGGAAGGAAGGTTCAGAGACCATATTAAGAAGACGGTGGAAAGTAAAGTTGGTCCCTATGCAATACAGTTATCTGTCCCCGCCTCCTCCTCAACTTCCAGTTTTCCTGCCTCTCTGGGCTGTAGCCATGAGAATTTCAGTGACCAGGAAAGGATATATGCACGGAAGAGAAGGGAGTTGCATCTGTGACAGCCTCCAGGCTGCTGTGCTCAGTCTTCACGGAGGGAAGGAGGGGTCGGCTCTCCAGATGGGGCACTGTGGTGAAAGGCAGCGGGCACGGCTGCTGGCTCCAGACCCAAGGTTGCAGAGCAGACTCTATAGAGGGGTGACTTTGTGAAGATGAGTCCAGCGGAGGATTGTCGCTCCAATGACCATTGGGTGCACGACCCAATAGCTGGCTAAGAATCTGATTTTCCTGGACATGGGAAGGAATAGCCAAGGGATAGTTTGTTACGGGACCCTGATAGGGTTTGGAGATTCTTGGTGAGATAGGGTACCTTGGAGAATCTAGAGGCTTGACTAGTGGTAAGTTTCCTACAGGGACCCCAACTTGTGGCTGGGTCCTTCTGGGCAAGGTGGCCAGAGTAAGTAGATCTTTATAGGTCCCTCCCACAGGAGGCGAGGGCTCACTTCTGCCTTCTGGCACTAGTCTCTGGAAACTTCTGCCCTGCTGGGTCAGGTGGCCTGGTGGATTCAAAAGCACCTTTTGTAAAACAGAGTCCACAGCCTGGGACACTGCCCTGGTCAGTTCTTTCCTCAGAATCTCCAACAAAGCTTGTGTTCCAGAAGAAAGGAACCTGAGCTCCTCAGACCGATGTTCAGGCTCAGACACTCTGTGTTTTTCTGCCCCACAAAGGTACGCGCTAGAATCCTGATGGCGATCACTGTCGGTAGCCCAGGGGTTAGACTCACAGCTGTTCCTCTGCTTTTCCCTCAGGGGGCCTTGCCCCTGCTCAGAGCCTCTGGGGTCCTGAGCTGCAGCCCTGGGCTCGGCAGTCTGCAGGATGTGCTGTTGCAGATGTCTCAGCTGTTGCTTGAGCCGATGAAGTTGTTCTCTCACCCCGGGACCCCCCTTCCTGTTGCCCCAGGCAGGGCCTGGCTTCAGGGGGCCTTGCTGCATGGGGAGACTCTGCTTCCTCTTTCGCTTCTCTGGGAAACATGGGCTATCCCTGGCTTGGGCATTGCCTGGCACCAGGGGGTTGGGAGAGAGACATATGCCTTGGACGATGGTCTCCACTCTCGCCCTCTTGGCCTGGATGTGCTCATCCCCAAACCAGTTGGTATCAGTGAGGCTAGAACTGGAGGCCTGGCCCCAGGGAAAGGGGGAGTCTTTCTCCAGCTCTTGGGAGGCTGGGCTTCTCTCACCTTCCACACAGAGTTCGGCCAGGTGGGAGCAGGTCCCAGACTGAGAAGAAATCAAGATAGAGTTTGGATCCATCGCTTGGCTTCCCAGGCAATTGCTGAGAGCTCTCTGAAGAAGTTGAGGGGCTTCTGGAATCCCTCCTCCCTCTTCAGTGGGGCACGCACCCAGAATGAACGGGAGGTCCCTCCTCTGCCCTCAGCAGGGTGAAAAATTTCTGCTGCAGAGGACTGAGGCTCTGGATGCCAGGACTTAGGAACCTCCTGGGCAGACTCCTGAAATTAAAGACAGCAAGAAAACAGTACATGTGACTTGGAGCAGTGCTTTGTAAACTCGAGTGTACAAAGAAAAAGGCCTTGGGATCTTGGTAAAACAGATTTCAAGTCAGTAGATCTCAAGAGGAGCAGAAATTCTGCAGTCCATGCTGGTCAGTGAAAGGAAAGTGACCACAACACTCGGAGCAACCAAAAGATCTTTATTGCAGCAGTGCAACAAAAGGAAAAGAAAGAAGGAGAGAGAGAGAGAGGAGGAAGCACATGCAGGAGACAGAGAAAGCAAGAGAGATAGCAAGAGAGAGGGAGCAAGAGAGAGAGAGAGCAAGAGAGAGGGAGCAAGAGAGGGGGCCTGGCAGGAGGGAGTTTTTATAGCCCAAATCTAATGGGGCCTCTGGGTCTGCAAGCTGCCTTGTTGGCCCAAGGGGGTTTAAGTGTTCAGCCTTGAGCAGGGTTGAATGTTCAGACTTGAGGCAAACAGGTGATAAAGGACCAGATAGAGGGGGGTTTGAGTACGTGGGCTATCTTGCAGCCAACATCTGTTCAGCCTGCCCTGCAGACAACACAGTTCAGCCTGCTCTGCACCCAACAGTCAGGACCCTACTTTGAGGAGATTCCAAGAGTGAGCCCTTAGGAGGAAAGATCTTCTGCCTGGGCTTAATGATACATAATAATAATAATGGCAGCCAATTGAGCGTCTGGCATTATGCCAAGAACATGACCTGACATCCCCATTATCTACAATTCAGGAACCAGACTCCAGAGAAGTTAAGGAGTTACCTCCCTAAGATCAAACAACTAGTAAAAGGCAGGTTGGAGTCAAACCAAGATTTGCCAGATCTGGAGTGACTAAGGGCAACAGAATTATCTAGGCACTTGTTAAAAATAGGAAATTTAGAGGTCATAGCTCAGTGGTAGGGCACTTGCCTAGCATGTGCAAGTCCCTGGGTTCAATCCCCAGTAGTGCAAAAACAAATCAACAAAAAATAAAAGCAATAAACAAAACTTTAAAAATATATATATAGGAAATTCATCTGGCCCAGTCAGACCTGCTAACTTGGACCCTTAGTGTTGGAGCAGGCATCTGTGTTGGCCACACCAATTAAAAGTTGAAGAATCAGTGCTGTTTGCCCACTATACTACCCTGCTTTCTAGAAGAAAATCTGATTATGCATTTATCACTCAACTATTTAACAACTGTTCATTGAACACCTTCTATATGTCAGGCCACATTCTGGGAAGTTGGAGGGACAGAGTGATCAAAACAGCAGAGTCTGCTCTCAGGAAACGGGCAGTCTAGTAGGGGAGGCAGTATATTTTCAGGGCATGATACTTGCCATGAAGAAAAAGCAGAGCGAAAGGTTGAAAACTGGGGTGAAGGGCTGAGGAGGAGGGAGCTACTTTAGGAAAGGCTGCCTGAAGCTGTTTGATTCCCACAAAGTCTGGAAGTACACTGTGCCCCACCCAGGAGGCTTCAGACAAAATCGATCACAGCTGGGAGTTTACAGAGCGTCCTTACACATTCACCATGTTGCCTCTCACAGCGACCTTTACAGTTGCATCATATTCCCACTTTACAGATGAATAAACGGAGGCTCCATGGAACCAAGAATGGTTCCCAGTTTCCAGATTCCAAACCTTCTAATTCCAACCATGCCTCGGCCGAATCCCTGAAGATGCAGGGCCTGTGTGAGAGCTTGACTTCTCCGTCCATTAAACAGATTCATCCTCTCCTGGAGGAGGTCAATGAATTTTTTTCCCTTTGTAGATTTCCACTCTCCTTTGCTTTTTTTTTTTTTTTTTTTGGTAGGGGGGGTGGGGTGGAAGGAGGGAGGTTTACTGGAAATTGAACCCAGAGGCGCTGTACCACTGAGCTACATCCCCAATCCCCCCCCCCTTTTTTTTTTTAAAAGACACAGTTTCACTAAATTGCTTAGGGCCTTGCTGAATTGTTGAGTCTGACCTTGAATTTTTGATCCTCCTGCCTCAGCTTTTAGAGCGGGTGGGATTACATGCATGTGCCATGGCACCCAGCTCCTTTGCTTCTTTTACACAAGGCTGGCTAAAGAAAACTGGCTTTCTTCTGCCCACCTTTACTTTTATCCTGAAACTCCTTTGGAATCCTCCTGGGCCTTCTGCAACTGGTGGGGTGGAGGCCTGCTGCCCGCACCAGCACACTTGGCCTCAAGCCTCCCCTGGGGCTATCAAGTGACAGGCACCAACACAAAGTCCTGGTGGTCTGCCTAAGGATGGAGGGTATGGCAGCTGCATGTCATCGTGAGAAAAATGCCACAGAAAGAAAGCTAGAGTCTTGGGTCAGAATAATTAGAAGGGTCTTACTTTGAGTAAGATCTTTGCAAATTATTAAAATAAAAACAGATGACTTGTCAAACTAATGTAAATTTAGAAATGTGTTACTGTCATGTTTATACCAACAGTTTAGGTGGTTTACTAAGTTTACTACCTATTGGAGAGAGGAGCATTTCTTGACTTCCTGTGATAATTTGACAATGAATATATAATATTTGTATAATATAAAAAAATTATTTTAAAAACATCTTTATCATATGATGAGCTTGGCTGGATCATTAAACATATGTGACCAGGGCTGGGGCTGGGGCTCAGTGGTAGAGCACCTGCCTGGTACGTGTAAGGCACTGGATTTGATCCTCAGCACCACATAAAAAAAATAAAGGCATTCTGTCTACCTACAACTACAAAAATTAAAAAAAAATTAACCAAGAGAAATGGAACAATAATGATATAGTCTATATAATTTATTTTTAGTTAGGCAGCTTCCATAAAGAAGGATATGGAAAATGACAACCTCCCAAGACTGTGTGACCTGGGAGGAGGAAGAGAGGAAGAAGGCAAAACATTGATCCTTCCCCAATAAATCCTTTCCCACCGACAAGACAGTCCCTGGGAAGGAGGTGAACATCAATCCTAAAATGGCAGTTCTTGGGAAAATATTGATCCTTTCCCAGTGTCAGTGAAGCCACACATTAATCCTGTCCCAGTGACAATACAATGACCCCCAGAGGAAAAAGATAACAGAATGCTGAGCTCTGGACCCTCCATCCTTTCCCAGTAAAAAGTTTCAAATTTTTACAGTCTTTTCCCTGAATGCCCAAACGGACACATTCTGTTGAAGTGATTAAGTCATCTCTCAGTGTTACCTATAAAATCCAGACCTCTGGCTGGGTGTGGTGGTGCATGCCTGTAATCTCAGCAGCTCGGGAGGCTAAAGCAGGAGGATCACAAGTTCAAAGCCAGCCTCTGCAACTTAGTGAGGCCCTAAGCAACTCATCAAGACCCTGTCTCTAAATAAAACATAAGGGCTGGGGATGTGGCTCAAGCAGTAGCGCGCTCGCCTGGCATGCGTGCGGCCCAGGTTCGAACCTCAGCACCACATACCAACAAAGATGTTGTGTCCGTCCGCCGAGAACTAAAAAATAAATATTAAAAATTCTCTCTCTCCTCTCTCACTCTCTCTTTAAAAAATAAATAAATAAATAAATAAAATATAAAATAGGGCTGGAGTTGTAGCTCAGTGGTTAAGGACCTCTGGGTTCAATTCCCAGTACTAAAAGAAAAAAAGAAAAAAACAAACCCAGACCCCTTCTATAACCAGTGGTAATTTTCTACCCAGAAAGTAAGCCCCTCCAATGCCTGACCCTAACTCTGTTGCTGAATAAAAGGCATTGCTGAGGGGCTGGGGTTGTGGCTCAGTGGTAGAGCACTTGCCTAGCACATGTGAGACACTGGGTTCAATCCTCAGCACCACATAAAAATAAAATAAAGCTATTATGTCCACCTACAACCAAAAATATATATTAAAAAAAAACCAACAAAAACATTGCTGATCCATGAAGTCCTGGTTATTTATGTTTTCATTATGTGCCAAAACCATTTTGGTTATTTTTGCTTACACCAACTGCTCACTGAACAGTTTGTGCTCATACTGAGTATCTTCAAACCCAAACTCTATAGCTGCCCCTTCATCTTGCTTCACCTTGTACCAGTCTCTTGCTCTACAAGTCAGAAGCCAGGGGTGGCTAACTCCTCATCATTAGCATTGATTGGCTGATAGGTTTATGGTAAAATGGCTCTAAACTCCATCCCACCATACCTTTCCCATCATTACCATCTGATTTAGGATCTCGCCATTTTTCACCAAGATAATTCCAGTACCTCATGACCGCTTCCATTCCTCTAGCCTCTCCTCTCTCTGGCCTTTCTTCATTATTCATTCAACAAATATGGATTGAGTGCTGCCAACAGACAAAATCCTCTGCCTGTGTAGAGCTAACATTCATGCAGAGGCAACAGAGGAAATAACATGAGAAATAAAAATGGAGGATCATTGTGTAAGGTCTTGTTGGCCATGTAAAAAGTTGGTCTTTACTCTGAGATAAATAAGGATCCAGTAGAGGGTTGTAAGTGAAATGCTCTTTTGTTTAATTGATGCATTATAATTATATATAATAGTGGGAGTGGGATTCGTTATTTTATATTATGGGATTTACTAACAGCTTGAATGGATGCAAGAAAACTAAACAGCACTGACACCACCAAGGTGTTTGTCCTGAGCAAGAAAGGATGGAGTTGCCATGAACTGAGATGGGAGAACTGCAGAACAGCAGGCTTTGTTTGGAGGAATACTGGGGGCTCTATTAAGGGCATGTTGCATTTGAGATAATAGACAGCTTGATGAAGATGAAAATGTCAAGAAAGCAACTGATGCGCTGGGGCTGGGGTTCAGCCGTAGCGCACTTACCTGGCATGTATGAGGCACTGGGTTCAATTCTCAGTACCACATATAAATAAATAAATAAAAATTAAAGGGGCTAGGGTTGTGGCTCAGTGGTAGAGCGCTCACCTAGCATGTACGAGGCGCTGGGTTTGATCCTCAGCACCACGTAAAAATAAGTAAATAAAATAAAGGTATAAAAAAACCCATATCAATCTTTACTAAAATTTTTAAAAATTAAAAAAAGAAGCAGTTGGACAAATGAGCCTGGAGTTCAGTGGGAGCGATCTGGGCTAGAAATATAAAGTTGAGGGTTGCCAATATGGTAACTGGATGAGCCCAAGGCGGTGAAGGTAGATAGAAGAGGGCAAAGTCATGGTGATGTGAGGAGGCTGGGGGCAGGAGGAAGAACCAACCAAGGTAACTGCGAAGGAGCAGGCAGTGAGGTAGGAAGAAATCCAGGTCCCTGTGAGTCCTGGGAGCCAAGCGAAGAAGTTGATTGTAGAAGGGAGAGGTGAACTCCCATAGGGTCTGTGACTATTCAAGTTAGTGATGTGATTATTAAGGGTCTTGATCAGTGTTTTTGGTGGCACAGAGGGAAGAAAATGTCTGATTGGAGTGGACTGAAGGGAGAAGACAGGAAGGGGGAATTGGTGACACTGAATATGACAACTTTCAAGGGGGTTTGTATAGAGGAGAGGAATGGGACAGTGAGACTGGAAGGGGAAGTAGTGTCAACAGATGGGTTTTCAATATAGGAGAAATAACAACAGCATTCCTGAAGACTGTTAGAACATAAAATATGTTAATGTAGGCAAGAGTGAGAAAGTCCTGTGTCCTTGGGCCGGAAGGAGTGGGTGAGGTCTAGCATACCTGAAGGGACTGGCTTCAGGTTCGTCCACGGGGCAGGAGAGAGGGCAGTGTCTGCACACAGGCAGGCAGGTTGGTAAATGTAGCCATGGCAGTTGGTGGAAGCTCCCTTTTGGTTATTTCAGTTTTCTCAGTGACTTTGACAGTGGCATCAATTTTCTAAAATGTGATCTACTATGGTCCTCTGTGGAATCAAAATCTTTCCTGGATTCCCAGCAACCGTGACATTCTCATGTCTCAGCTTTTCATAAACATGGTCTTGTTCTAACTCTGGAGCTGCTGTACTTAGCACTTGGGAGAGTGAGCTGTCTTTGTGTTCCTGAATGGGCCACATTTCTTAAGCCTCCATGTCTTGGCACTTATCATTCCCTTGGTGTAGACAGCCCTTCTCCTGCTTCCTCATGGCCTAGCCCCTACTCATTCAAAATCCAACTGAAATGTTACTTTCTCCTCTCTAAAGCCTTCCCTTTAGACTGTGAGCTCCCTTTTTATCTGGTCTCCTAATAGTGGTTGACTGCCAATTGCTCACTCACTCAGTTGAACAAATTGTTCTATAAACAAGTCATTTATACTGATTTTTGTCTCCTCAATTGTGGTATGATTGGCCATCCATATATGCAATTTCTGCATCCACAGAGTCAACTAACCAGGTTGAAAATATTAAAAGAAAATTCCATAAATATGTCCAGACTTTTCCCCTTGTCATTCTTCTTTAAAAGACACAGTGTAACAGCGATTTATATAACATTTACATTGTATTAAGAATTATAAGCAATCCTAGGGCTTGGGGGCTCAGAGGTAGAGTGCTCACCTAGCATGTGTGAGGCCCTGGGTTTGATACTCAGCACCACATAAAAATAAAATATTGTGTCTACCTATAACTAAAAAATAAATATTTTTTAAAAAAGAATTATAAGTAATCTAGAGATTTAAAGCTTACAGTGTGGTATGTATAATATGCTATATGATACGAGGGAATGGAGTGTCTGAGGATTCTGGTATCGGTGGAGGTCCTGGAACCAAGGACATCCCTACCAACATCAAGGGATGACTGTACTAAATTTCAGATCCCTCAAGCACCTAACATAGAGCCCTGTGCATGGAACAAAATCAATACACACAGACAGGTTTGTAGGTGTGTAGACAGAGAACACAGAACCACTGCTTTCCTGAAAGCTCTTTGCAGGTTAAGCATTGCATTTCCCATGAATAGGGAGACTCAGAAAGATATCAGTTATCCCTAAGCAAATTTATAATTTTAACACATCTTAATAAATATGCTAATATTCATTTTCTGAAACTGAACAAGGTTATAGGTACATAGAAAATTTTATTAAAGTTATTGTTTCTAAGGTTCCACGTGGTCTGTGTGCTCCAGAAGGCAGAACTACCAGAGTAAGAGACAAAGCCAGCATGTTTAATGAAGTAAGAACCAACAGAAATATCTTGAGGCCAGAAATTGGAACTCCAGCCAGGTGTCCAGAGATGTTTACGGCCATCTCTGTAAGACAATCATGGAAACTGCATCTGAGCTGCAGAGAAACAGGAAACCTCTGTATTGAGACCAGTATGCTACCCAGATCCCCTATCTGGGGGCGAACCTGCACCCAGCAGAGAGGTTTCTGTTTGAAAATTAAATAGCAGAAATTTCATATGCATTGATAGAAGCAGCAATGGCGACAACCCTTTAAAAATAGTATTATTGTTTTTCTTAGAGTCTGAAAATAATGCAGGATTATTTTACTTCCCAAATATAGAAATGTATTAAGAAGAAAAAAGATTTTTCTCCCAGAGAAAGATCACAGTTATCATTTTAGTGTGAATCACTTTTTTCAAACATTTTTGTCTTTATGAAATTTTCATAATTTCTCATAATTGTATAATTTGAAAGAACAAAATGGAATTGTAGATATATAGTTCTATACTCTCCTTTTCTCTCTCATATCAATGAGTATAAATCTACAGTCCATTGTATAGACATATTGTAATTTATTAGTAAGTTCTCTTTGGATTGACAAGTTCCTACCTTTAATTTTCACCATAAAAATAAACAATATCATATGGAGGTGAAAGCATGAACCCCCAAGCCACTTCACTAGCTTTGTGACCTCTCTATAGTTCACTTTTCTCAGCAGTAAGTTGGAATAACCACAATACCTGGTGTTATTGTTTTAAGGATCTTATGAGTTAATAAATGTTATGTTTTAAAAATAGTTCTTGGTACAGAATAACTGTTCATAAATGTTAACTATTGTTACTGTGAATAATCTTAACACTCCTTCATCTACATATGGGGACTTAACCTATTTGCTTCTTTGGATACTTTTCTAGAAGCAGAAATACAGGGTCAGAGACTAAACATATGTTAAACTTTTATGCTTCTTTCCTAACTGCTTTCCAGAAATGTATCAACTAAGGATGGAGATGAGAAATGGAAGGAAAACCTTCAGTTTTCACTGCTTATATTTCTATAGATGAATTTTTATAAGAATATGCATATATATATATATACTTTTTATTTTAATATTTTTTTCATGGTGCTGGGGATTAAATTCAGAGCCTTGTACATGTTAGGCAAGTGCTGTACCACTGAGCTACATCCCCAGCACTATATATACTTTTAAATAGCTAATTTGCTCTCCTGTTAATATATCTATAAAAGAGCACATATCCTGGGGCTGGGGTTGTGGCTCAGTGGTAGAGCACTTGCCTTGCACGCACGAGACTGTGGGTTCGATCCTCAGCACCATATAAAAAATTAAAAAATAAATAAGTGAAATAAAGGTGTTGTGTCCAACTACAACTAAATTTTTTTTTAAAAAAGAGCACATATCCTTTTATCTTTAACAACACTCTTTGATCTTTGCTAATATTATGAATGAAAATATTATCTCATTATTTGCATTTCTTTGATTCTCAGTGCCTGCTCATTTTTCACATATTTTTAAGATCATATTTACACAGTATATATGAAGAAACTTAAAAATGTTTATACAATTTGAGTCATGTTTCAATGTCTATGAAATTAAACCAAAAAAATCATGGTTATACTCATGAATTTATGTCAAAAATCATCATCCCTATATTATATGAGTAGAAACGGATTAAATAAATTATAAAGCATGATGCCATCTCCATGATGCTATCCTATGTAACTATTCAAAAAATTATATTAAGCAGAGTTTGTGTAACATTATTTTATAATAATGGGGGGTTAAGAGAAAGTTAGATATAAAAATACAAAGAAAAAGCATGAGAAAGAAATATATTAAAATATTAGTAACCATTATTATGAATGATGGAGCCATGAGTAATCTTTTTCTCTATTTCTTATTTTTACTTTCCTACATTTTCATATTTTCTATACATATTTATTTATAAATATGTGTGAGTGTGTCCCCCCCACAATATAAATATATAAAATACCAGGGATTTAATTCAGGGGTGCTTAATCACTGAGTCACAACCCCAGCCCTTATTTATTTATTTATTTTTATTTTAAAATATTTTTAGTTGTAGATGGACACAATAGCTTTATATTATTTATTTATTTTTATGTGGTGCTGAAGATCGATCCTAGCCTCATAAGTGCCAGACAAGCACTCTACCACTGAGCTACAACCCCAGACCGCTCCCCCTTTTTTAAATTTTGAAACAGGGTCTCATTAAGTTGCTTAGGGCCTTTCTAAATTTCTGAGGCTGGATTTGAACCGATAATCCTCCTGCTTCAGCCTCCAGAGGGACTGGGATGACAGGACCGTTACCATGCCTAGTTTATATTTCATTTTTTTAATTAAAAATGACAAATTTTGCCTTTGTTAATTAATTTTTTTTTACATTTATGACAGAGGCTATGCATTTGGGGGGCAAGGGATGAATGGGTAACCTCTGTACTTTGAATTTTACTGTGAGCATAAAACTGCTTTAAGTAAAACAACAAGCTGGGGGCTGGGGTTGTGGCTCAGCGGTAGATCACTCGCCTTGAGCGTGCGAGACCCTGGGTTCGATCCTCAGCACCACAAAAAAATGAATAAGTGAAATAAAGGTATTAGGTCCAACTACAACTAAAAAATAAATTAAAAAATATAAAACAACAATCTGCATTTTCTCTCATCGCCTCCTTCCTAGATATACATTCCTGGGTACCAGACCAAAAAAGAAAACCACCGGAAGAACAAATTTAGCTACAAACCCAAGTGCAGAACACAGATCTCCTGAGATAATGGCAAAGTTAGAATTTTATAGCTACAGAGTGTAAAATGAGAGTGAGGTTAATTTCAAGTAACTGAAAGAGGAAAGAGAGAAGCTGTGCATTGTCCCCTTTCAGCTGAAGGGTTGGAACCCAGGGGCAGGCCCTGAAAAGGGACAGCCAAAGTCTGTGACTTTGTCGATTGCACCAATCTCCTCTGAACATGGCAGCCCTTCTCCTTGCCAGTCTATGCCCTTCTGTGGGCTTTCCCTGGAGATCTCCCAAAGCTCTGTCCAAATGGGATAAAGGGGAATGGATGTCCCTGGGGCCACCGGCAGCTCACAGGCTGCGTCTCCTCTTCTGTGCTGCATATACATTTAGGCACTAGCATGCTCCAGCTAGGGAGCAAGGAGCTGGCTAATATAGCAAGGTGGATTATGGGGGTGCAGGTGTCCTTAGACAAAAGTCACCTACCCTGTTCTCATCACTGCCACTGAAGCTCAAGACTTTTTCAAGAAGATATATTGTCATTTCCTTGATAAAGTTCTAGTCAAGATTTTGTTGGGAAAACTTCAGGCTTTTCTTTGCAATATTTGCTTATTCATTTCTTAGATTCAGTTACATTCTAAATTGGACCAGCCTAGTGCCTCAGTAGATGCCTCCTACATATGGTTGGAGAAATACAGAAGAAAACGCCTCATCTCATGTAGATGTCACAGGATCTAAGGGACCTTCACCGGCAATTCATAAATGATCACTCAGTCACATTTCTAAATGTATATTTTTTTTCCTTATTCTTCTTCTTCTCCTTCTCCTCTGTCTTCTTCTCTAATCACTGACCCACATCCCGAGCCCTTATTTTGAGACAGGATATCTAAGTTACTGAGGCTGGCTTTGAACTCATGCTTCTCCTTCCTCAGCCTCCCAAGTTGCTGGAATTACAGGCGTGTGCCACTGCTCCTGGTTAAATGTATACATTTTCGTCTCATCTGTATTCTTCTTCTTTTTTTTTTTTTTAGTATTTATTTTTCAATTGTAGTTGGACACAATACCTTTATTTTATTTATTTATTTTTATGTGGTGCTGAGGATCAAACCCAGGGGCTCTCACGTGCTAGGCGAGTGCTCTACCACTGAGCCACAATCCCAGCCCTCATCTATATTCTTCTTAACAGGGCTCCCATCCACTTACCAGACCCAGATAATTTTTAGTTGCTGATATAAGACTTGTTCAGAATAGCACATCCCAAAGTCCTATAGCAGGTTTATGCTCAGCTAAGGTGTTTTCAAACACAACCTCATCTGTATTCATTTTCTAAGATCAGAGGCTCTCTGCTTTGTCCCCACTGTGCCACCAATCAAAGGCCACCTCATCCTTTTGTAGTCTAGCCCCAAGGAGCACTCTGTTGTACTGGCAGAAATGGGAAGAAATGGAGGTCAGATGGACAGGCTCAGGTCAGACAGCCTTGTCCACAGACAAATGCAGATTCAACTGAACCAGAGCCCGGGTGGTCTGTGGCACTGTCAGCTATGAATTGAGGAATGATTTACCTGTTACTGGATTTTCAGCTGAATGGCTAGCTCTTAAGTGATCTTATGCAAGTTAACTGTCTCTCTTCCCCCTCAGTTTCTCTGTGAATCACTTGTGTTAGGATCCCATGTAGTAACACAAGCCAAGGTTCCTGCATTTTCCAGCATGAATGATAAGTACTCCTCCAAATGCAGCTTCCTCTCCTCCTAGGGCAGTTTGTGTGGCCCCACAACCATAGAACACTAGTGCTAGCCGTGGCTTAGAAAGCATGGGACAGTGGGTGGTCTTCAGACTTACAGGCTTCAGCCATTAATAAAATGAAACGAAAAAAGAAATTGAATCACCTGGAGAGTTGTGACATCTTATTTTGTAGGTAAGAGCATGAAAAAATAAAGATTCAAAAGATTACAATCTTCTATTATTTATATTTCATAAAAGAAAAGAATCTTAACATCCTGCTTTTTTTTTTTTAAATAAGAAGGAAAGGCACAACATGCAGATAAATTTAGCTTTTGAAAAACTCTTTTCTCATGTTTATGAAAACAGCAAAGACCAGTGTCAGGTATCCTCGGCTCTTCATGGCCTGCCCTCACTTTAAGGATGAGGAAACAGAAGCCTGGACTGCCTAGGGCCATACAGTGGCTGCAGTACCTAGGAAACCATTCCCGGACATCAGAAATGCTCACATGTGGCTGTCCAGGTACCTGGGTTGGGAGTTAGGGGGTCTGGGTCCTACTCCCAGATATTAGCCCTGGAATCGCACTGTGTTCCTCATTCCACTTTTCTAAGATGGGGGTGGTGATCCCCCTGCCCCATCCCCAGGTTTCAAGAGGCCTCCAGAAACACATCCAGGGTATTAACAGAGTAAGATATTAGGGAGCAAAATATCTCCGTGTCTGGGATTTACCTGAAAGTATTTCAGCCAAAAAAAAAAAAAAAATAGATGAAACAAATATGGCAGGCAACATATTAACAATTTGTTAATACTTGAAAACTTTCATAGTAAACACTCTATAATAATAACAATAATACAGAGCAAGGCAAATGGAAGGGATGGCTTAACTCACAAAGAGGGAGTCCTCAGGAGGTCCAGCCCTAGAAGTGGAGCATGGAGTGACCCAGTCTTCACCAGTCTTGGGCAGAAACCCAGGTTCAGGAAGTGATTTTGGTTTCCCTGCTTCCTCCCCAGGCAGGCTTGGTGCTGTGGCTGGCTGAGGGGAGCCTCTGGCCCTTTCTCTGTAAAGACACCATCTGACAGACCCAGCCCTGCTGGGGGACACTGGGGGCTGCTTAGTGCAGCCAACCAGCATGGGGGCTTATGAATATGTAAATAGGGGCCAGAGCTGGTTGGCTGCTCTCTGTCATTTCCTCCTGCCCCCCCCCCCCCAAGAAAGCCATCTCAGAGAGGACCTTCCTGAAATGCCATCTCTTCTGTCCTTGCCTAAGGACTCACAGAGCCCTTTGAACATTAGGAGACTGGATTACCCAGCTTCTCCCAATCCTTCAGCCTCCACTGGAAAGCTCCTGGACACTGTTTCCAAATCCCCCCAAGGAAGCTCCAGAGTGATCATCTTTCTCCGTGTCCCTAGAGCATCCTGAGTAGACTGAATTCTGTCCTACACCAAAGCATAGCATTTCAAATGTGCAGGAAGAAGAGAGGCTGTGTGTGTGGCCTGTTCCTGCAGCAGAGGTTGGAACACTGTTGGGAAGGCTGGTTGCTAGGCCCAAAAGTGCCCATCTCTGACAGGTGAGGAAAACTCACTACCCCAATCCAACCCCTCAATGTCACTCAAATTATGCTATCTTCTCCTTCAGCTTGGATAATGGAGTTGATGTTATAATACTCAGTCAATGAGTATTGATTGAGCTACAGCTCAACTCTTCAACATGGATAAATCTTCAAAACATAATATTGAGTGAAAGAAGTCACAGAATGATGCAGAAATTTGATTAAATTCCATTTCAAAACCAGGCAACACCCCCAAAATGTTTAGATTTTCATTGTGTACTCCTCTATCCATTATTTTTAATTACAACTGAATAGAGATAGATAGATGGAATCTAGGCAATACAGAGTGACTACAGGGCATAGTCCTGATTTTATGGAGCCTAGAGATGGAGAGGCAGGGTAAAGCCCCATCTACCATCTGATCAGTAATGTTCATAAATACATAAGCAAGCATGTGAGTGTATAGGTCAGACCACACATACAAATACTGGGGAATTTGAAGTAAGTAAAATGAATGCTGAGTGTTTTATTCAAGTTGAGCTGACCCCTGGATATGTTCTATGAACAGAGCCACTTAATCCTTTCTTTCTTTTTAAAATATTTTTTTAGTTGTAGATGAACACAATAGGTTTATTTATTTATTTTAAGTGGTGCTGAGCATCGAACCCAGTGCCTTAAACACGTGTAAGGCAAGTGCTCTACCACTGAACCCAACCCCATCCCTTAATCCTTTCTTAAAACACAAAATTGTTCTTTATTGTAATTTTAAATAAATAAATAAATATAAATATATATTTTTCTTCTTTTAGCAATTTAAAAAATAGATGAAAACCAGTCAGGGAAAGTGGTGCATGCCTGTAGTCTCAGCTACTCAGGAAGTTGAGTAAGGAGGATCATAAGCTCAATGCCAGCCTCAGCAACTTAGCGAGACTCTCAGCAATTTAGTGAGACCCTGTCTCAAAATTTTAAAAAAGAGACTGAGATTGTAGCTCAGTGGTAGAGCATTTGCCTAGCACATGTGAGGCACTGAGTTTGATCCTCAGTACCATGAAAAAAATAAATAAAAGTATTGTGTTCATTTACAACTAAAAATATTTAATAAAAATTTAAAAAAGGCTGGGGATGTTGTTCAGTGGTAGAGCACCCCTGCATTCAATCCCCTGTACCACTAAATAGATAAATTAAAATAGGCAAAATACTAAGCACATGCATATTGAAGCTATAATGAAAATAAAGGAATGGTTGATATGTAATTCAATATAATCATTGTTATCTGGGGATGATGATCCAGGAGGGACACACAGGATTTTTCCATTCCTTAAGCTGGGAAGTATGGATATTTCTTCTTCTATTATTATTATTGTTGTTGTTGTTGTTGTTACTATTATTAATAGTAGTAGTAATGGGGATTGAACCCAGGGGTGCTCAACCCACTGAGCCACATTGTCAGCTCTTTTTATTTTGAGACAGGATCTTGCTAAGTTTCTTAGGGCCTCACTAAATTGCTGTCTGGCTTTGAGCTTGCAATCCTCCTGCCTCAGTTTCCCAAGTTGGGGTTATAGGCATGTGCTACCATGTCCAGCTCTTTTATTATTTTTCTATAAAACATACACATAGACTTTTATCCCCCGTTGAAAATATATATATATATATATATATATAAATGAAAATATTTTAAAAAACATTCTCTTTTGAACCACACTATAACATATTTATGAACTCCTGTCCCAGTAGGGAATGCTGTGCTCTGGGAGGCTCCCAATGCAGAAGAGGGTGCTAGCTTATGGGATGCACCTTGGATCCCATGGAAGGTCTTAGAAGAACTCAAGGAAATAAATTTCAACATTTTTTTTTATCTGAAAGAAACTTTGCATAGTATTATGCACAGGTGTGTTTGTATATATTTGTGTGAAAGTTGTCTAAGACTATAAAACTAGGGTGATCACTAAAACCAGGAGAAATTTTTGCCACATTGTAACCAGGTATGAGCTTCTAAACTTTAGAGAAGAACCTTAAAAATTAATCATTAAAAAGCAAGAAAGAATTAAGCAGTTATTGGTGGGGGGGGGGCAACTGGAAAGGTAGCACAGTGGTAGACCATCTGCTTAACATGGGTGAGGCCTTGGGTTTAATCACAGCTGAAAAATAAATAATAATTAAGCAGCTATCTAAGAAATAGCAACAGCAACCCCAGCAAGAGATTGCCATAGCTCCTGGTTATTCTTAGACTCTTCAGCGGTGTCCAGCAGTGTTGTGAGCACAAAAGTATTTAGTCATTTCACAAATACTTATTGAGTGCCCACAGAATACCAGGCACCGTGTTGTGTACAACACAACATTCAGGAAAATGACAGATAATAAAAAGGATATTACCATATAATGCAAGGCAAAGATACACACTACTTTGGAAGCATAGAGAAAGTATCTGTCAACTCTGCCAGAAAAGGATTAGGAAGGGATTTGGAAAGAGACTTAAAGGATGATTAGAAGTCCCTAGGCAAATAGGAGGGAAAAGCCCACACAAAGATGAGAAGGAGTGAAATAGCATTTTGGGGTGACAACAAACAGTGTGGTATGATTAAAGCTCAGGGTCAGTGAGAACGGGAAGTAGAAGCCAGATTATCAGGTGCCTGAACAAGTTGGGGAGTTTGGACTTTATTCTATAGATAGGGAGAAGCAACTAAAAGAATTTAAGCAGAGGAGTTACAGGATTAGTTTGTATTTCAGAAGGATCTTGGATAGAGGTGTGAAGGATGGGTGTGAGGAGGCTCAGGACTGTTTAGGAAACTTTGAAAATATTTCAGATGAAGGATGCTGAAATCGACTGTGGGCAGCAGCTGGCATGGATTTTTTTTTTTTTTTTTTTTTTTTATTTCTAGTTAGGGATTCTACTCACTACTCCAGAATTCCAGTGGCAGTGCTTGTAGGGTCTGAGTCAGAGAAGGCTCTGTGAAGGTCTTGAGGATTAGGCAAAATAACTCAAGTAAAAGAACCAACACCAACAAGCACCAGGCGATTGATTGATTCATCCATTTATACGTTCATTCATTATTCATTCAACCAGACGTTTTTGAAACATCTTTTCTTTTAGGAAGGTGGACTACTACTCAGCGTCCTGAGGACTTGACAGAGTTAAAAAAAAAAAAAAAAAGGAGGGAGTGGGGATGCCATGAGCTTTCATTTTAAGGCAGCTGGAAGAAATTCAGCTCACATAACCTAGTCAATCTCTGTCTCAGGTGCAGGGAATACAGCAGTAAACAAGACACAATGTAAACCTCATGAGATTAGGGGTTTATATTCTAGGAGTAGGACGACAAACCAACAAATTCCAAAAATACACAGGAAACATGGGGAACAATTAGTTTGCCTGGAGAGTTGGTCTACAGACTGGCAAAGATCCGATGATGCAGAAGTAAGATTAGTTGGTGAGGTTCATAAAAGGGCAATGAAAGCCACACAAGCCTAAGATCAGTCAGGCTTGACTGCCAAGTCCAAAACCTGCGCCCTCCTTTTCGTTCTCTTCAGGTGATGCAGAGGCGAAATGGCTTGGTGCCCTAGGTTCTCAGAAAAGAAAGGCGCCAAACTCAAGCCTGAGGGGAAGGCCTGACCTGGGGGCGATGAGGTGGCTGAGTAGTGTAGACACCTTCAGGAGGACCAGCCCTGGGTGTCTGGCAGCGCAGCGAGCTCCTAGTGCGCCCTCCCGCTACCAGCTCCCGAAAGCCGAACCGCGAAGCACTGGGTTGCACTGCTCATACCACCCGCTGCCAATGGTTCGCTCCGAACACCCCTCCCCGCCTGGCGGGTGCGGCGGTCCGCCCCACTTCCGGTTATTGCCGGGCCCTATATCCGGTGTCCGCCCGCCCTCGGCTCCTCCGCTGGCGCGATGCTTTCCCGGTCCCGTTGCGTGTCCCGGGCGTTCAGCCGCTCGCTCGCTGCCTTCCAAAAGGTACGGTCTGCCTGGGCTGGAGCTCCGGCAGGTGGGTAACCTGCTGGCGGGTGGACGGGCTGCCTGAAGGGCAGGAGCGCAGCGCGGTGGCCAGGCCGGACACCAAGGGCACCGGGACGCGGAGGCCGCGGGCTGGGCGGCTGGGGGCCCGGCCGATGTCCTCGGGACGGTCATGCCGGACCTTTGGAGCCCGGCGGCCCCTTTCCTTCCCGAGGCAGCTGGCGCCGACCGTTTCCTGCTGTACCCCACCCTTCATCCGGCTTGGGGAGCCGCGCCCGTCCCAACATTAGACTGACTCAGTTCGGGAGGAGGCGCAGTGCGGTCCCCCAAGCTGGAGCCGGAGTCCGTCTCCTCTTTCCTTAAAATCAGTGGGTACCATTCCACTGGGAATTTGAGATAGTTTGGCAGACCCAGTGTGTTGCATTTGTATTACCTTTGGAGTTGTGAGATCCACCTGTCATCAGCATTGGAAATGTGCACCTAAAAAGCTGTTTCTTCCCTCTTTTCATCTTGGGTGACGTCGATAATGTCTTCTTTCTCAACAGGGGAACTGCCCTCTAGGGAGACGTTCCCTGCCTGGTAAGTTCTGCCCTTGCCGTCACCTAAAATGCTCTCCTCCTGGGCAGAGCAGCGTGTGAGGAAATCTGGGTGTATGTTTCTTCTTAATTTTCAAAGACCATTCAGTTCATAGGAGTGAAGCAAAATGCTACTTAATTATAATAGCTCTCATTTAATCATTCAGCCCTTGTTATTAAGGTTTTACTGTGTGTCAGGCACTGTGCAGCTAGGCACTCATTAGGGATGTGGCTATTAACAGTTCTTGTCCTGGTGCCCTTCTGGAGCTTACAGGCCGGTGGGAGGGACATGATGTGAATTGCTAAACAAGTCAACAGTCACAAATTGTAGTAAGTGCTGAGAAGGAAATATGAAAATGGACTGAAGAGATTTCTTTAAATTGGTGACATTAAGGCTGAGATCTGGAGGATGGGACAGAGCAAGCATAGAAAAAAGCAGAAGAAAGGGAGAAATAACATCTACAAGGTCCCTGAGGAGGGAAAAAGGTTGATGGTATATTGGAGCTGGAAAAGTGTGATTTGGCTGGACCACTTTTGTTAAGGGAGACATTGTCATGAGATAGAGATGGTGTGGAGACGTTGGAAGGAGTTTAGATTTTATCCGAATAGTGGTTTGTATTTTTTAAGGTGGGCTTATTAATAATGCATCTTACATAGCTTATTATTTTTATATGCCTGGTATAAATATATGTTTAATGAATCAGTCTTATTGTAGGGTTCTTTGTGTCAAGTGTTGTCCTGAGTGCTTTCTGTGCTTTTTAGTTAATCATCATCAAGTAGCAACAGATGTAGGATCTCTTAAAAATGCATAATCCAAGAAAGAGGAGTGAAGTGTCATGGCAAGGTCACTCAGCCAACTATTGGTCAAACCAGGTCCACCTGACTCCTTCCTCAGTCCAAATCTTAACCCACTGTGTTCTCATTTCCTCACATACTCAACAGATAATTTATTAAGTGCTTACTCCAGTGTGTAGCCACTGTGCTAGGTGATGGGATACAGATGGTCTCTACCCTCAGAGATCTTATGGGCTAGCTGGATAGAGAGCAAATACGTGTTTATGCACACTTAAGTACATATTTATATGTGGTTACTAGGAAAGATCAGGACATGTTGTGATGAGCATGATGTAGTCCAGCTTGTTGGTAAAGACTTTCTAAAAGTGGTGACATTTAAGCTGAGACTTGAAGAGTACATAGGAATTAGTCAGGAAAATGATATTCCAGGCAAAGGGAATTACTTTTGCAAAGGTTTCCACGCAAGAAGGAATTTGACCAGTTATAAAAATGGAAAGGAAGCCTGTATGGTTGAAAAGATAGAAAGAACTGGATGGTTCATGACAGTATAAAGTGCTTGGACTTTATCCTAAGAGTCAGGAGAACATATGACATCCAGCACAGTGTGTATTGGACTCTCAATAATAAACCTTTTTTTTTTTTTTTGGCAGTACTGGTGATTGAACCCAGAGCCTCATGCATGCTAGGCAAGCACTCTACTAATGAGCTGTACTCCCAGTCCTGATAATAAATAAACTTTCTTTTCAACTGGAATTCTGAAAGATGTCAAAACATTTCTCCACTTTCTAGATTGACAGGACCAAAAAAAAAAAAAAAAAAAAAAGCCTTGCACTTGGGGAGTTTGCATCTTGGCTCAGGGATTTACTTTATTTATTTATTTATTTAAAGAGAGAGAAATTTTTAAATATTTTTTTTTTTTTTTTTTTTTAGTTTTCGGTGGACATAACATCTTTATTTTATTTTTTTATGTGGTGCTGAGGATCAAACCCAGCACCCTGCGCATGCCAGGCGAGTGCACTACCTCTTGAGCCACATCCCCAGCCCCAGGGATTTACTTTAGAGTAGTCACTACTTGTAGATGAAATAGGAATAATGGCAGATGGTCTTTTTACTTCAGAGAATTGCTGGGAAACTTGAAATAAAAATGAGGTCATTATGTGAAAACTTTTTATAACCCAAAATCACTGTACAAAAGAAACCTGCTATAGACTGAGCTCTGAATTGGACTTGGGGTTCCAAAAATTGGTATATACTATTGTGTTCTACTTCAAAGACATGCTGTACTCAAGAGTTTGCACTGCATAGTCATTGGCTGCTAGGCTAGAGGCATCTTACTTGAGAATTAAAACTTGGGAATGTTTATGAGGAGGTAGGCATAAGCAGAAGCTATCTCATTTGGTGTCTTCTGAGCCTAGGATTTTGGAAAAGTTGTTAATAGATCTGAGAGAGGAAAGACCACAAGACACAGAATATATTCAGGGGAGGTGTCTGTAGTTATTAAACATCAGTTAGGGAGATGCAGTTAAAATTTATGATAAGGACAGTTGGTGAGCAGAAAAGGGCTCCCACCTTTTTGAGAGTGACCAGGGTGAAGGGCTTCAGAAAGAGCACAAGAAGACAATAAACTGAAAGGTGGGGAAATGATTTGCTCAATCTTAGGACAATCTGGAGACCTTGGGTCTAAAGTAGCTCAGTCTTTGCTGCTAGGGTTCAGTGAGTAAGGTTTCCAGCCCAATCCAGTCAAACCCAGATCCACTACCCTGAGTCTCCAGTTAGGTTATATAAAGTCACTAGATCAGCCATCACATTTTTTTTGTTGTTGTTTGTTTGTTTGTTTGTTTTCCCCAATCTTCAATTGTATTTAAATACTTGGGAAGTAGAGACCTTTTATTATGATAACATAGGAATAATGAAAGTTTGTAAACTTAAGGCAAATAAGATTGTAAAACTCTTTTGGGCTGTGTCATCAGATATCTCCCCTTTCCCTTCCCAAACACCTATTCTTCCCATTGCTCTCTGCCACTAAGGCTACTTTGGTGGAAAAGTTTGAGAAGCAAGACTCTTGTGTGATAAAGATTATGTCATTAACTGCAGTTGGTCCTGCTCTGTCTTGGGGTTAGGGGGTGAGCAGATCTCTTTTCCCTTTCCATCTTGTATCCTGTGTAAGATAAGAGTTGTTGGTTAAGAGTTGTTTTGTTTCTTGCAGGGGTCTCCTTATGTCAGGGACCAAGTTACCCTGACAGCAGGAAGATTGTGTAAGTATCACTGGGGAGTACAGATATGTGGCCATGGGGTATTCAGAATCCAATTCTAAATTGACTATCTGATTTCTTCACTGGCCTTGAGACCTAGAAATCAAGGTGGTATCTTGAGTCCTTAGATCTAACTTTGATGATCATTTTTTTATTTATGATGTACCTTGGGCTTCAGCTTCATGTCAGGTTTGAACCAAGAGTGTACCTGTCATCAGGTGGTTGGTTAGTAACTAAAGTTAACTTGGAGCCCACTTTTTATTGGAATAGGTACAGAAGAGTGCTCCTAAATATTCTAGTTGGATATAAGCACAGCTGAAGGACTGGAGGGGACATGTATTGTGGAGATTGAGAGCATCCTCTTGGCAGCATAGTTACTCATTTTAGAAACAGAAAAAGCAGACTAGTTGAGCTCTGGGACTTTGATTAGATTGGAGGAATATTATTATTGCATAATGTTGCATTTGGAGAAGGGCCACCTCTGTGTATTTCAGATTAACTTCTCATGAATGTTGCTCTGTATGCCAGTTATTTTCATGGTGGTAGTTAAAGGATGCTCTCTAACAACTTGTTCAAGAACTATGAGCTGCTTTCTCTACAGGGAGAATCTTCAAAGTGAAGAGTCAACAGATTAGCTTTCTTACTGTGTATCACAGTTAAGATTTTTTTTTTCTCAATTTAGATAATGTTGCACTCAACTAGAAATATTAATTCCTATGATATTTTTGGAGGGCAATTTGGCAGTTTTAAGTCTTTTAATTGCATGTACCTTTTGATCTAGCAATTTCACCTCTGGGAATCTACACTGAAAAACTGGTGTACCCAGATTTCCCTCAAAATGACAGTAGGGGATTAATTACGCTATAGCATTAAATGTTAACACATTTACACTATGATAAGTAGAAAAAAGCATTTTACAAAGTAATTCCATTTTCTGTTGTTTGGTACAATTCCATTATAAACATTCTTTTTGCCATTCCTAATATTCTGCAGTGAATATCTTTTTTTTTCTTTTGTGGTACTGGGGATTGAACCCAGGGACACTGTTCCACTGAGCTACATCCCTAGCCCTTTTTATTTTGAGAAGGATCTTGCCGAGTTGCCCAGGCTGACCTCAACCTTGCAGTCCTCCTGTCTCAGCCTTCGGAATAGTGGGGATTATAGGTATGCACCACTATGTAAGGCTTATGCAGTGAACATCTAATGCTTTTGTAATTTTAAAAGTTATTTAAATGCCAGGTGCTGTGGTACCTACCTGTAATCCCAGTGATTTGGGAGTCTGAGGCAGGAGGCCAGCTTTGGTAACACTTAGTGAGATCCTCTCTCAGAAAACAAAAGAATGGCTGGGGCTTAGTGGTATAGTGCCACTGGGTTCAGTCCCCAATATTGCACACCCCAACTCGAAACACCCCTCTGCCTCTGCAAAAAATTTAGAGATTCAAAATATATCACTCACCTGCAATTTAAATGAAAATGGGGCAGTTATTAATCTCTACATAATAAATACAACAAGTAAGTATTTCAAAGTGATTTATGGAAAAAAAAACAATCTAATCTTTGGGTTGGATAACCCTAATTGGGTCACCTTAATCTAATACCCATTTTTTTGTTATGTGAATGAGTGAATGAGTTATCCACTTTGTTTTATTTTGGTTTTAGTTTTGTCTTTTGAGGTGTTGGCAATCAAACCTAGGACCTCACACAGGCTAAGTAAGCACCACTGAGCTACATCCTGAGCTCTCTTTTTTTTAAAATCTTTTATTATGAAACTATTTTCTAAGCTACATATGGTGGTGCATGCCTATAATCCCAGCAATTTGGGAGGCTGATCCAGGAAGATCACAGAATTAAAGCCATTTCTTGCCCACTTAGTGTGACCCTGTCTCAAAATAAAAAAGGCTGGGGACGTAGCTCAATGGTTCAACCCCTAATACCACAAACAAACTAAAATAATTTTTTAAAATTTTTATGTTTTTATTTAATAAATAATTACATGGCTCAGAATTCAAAAGGCAAAAAAGGGGTAAAAATGAGAAGACTTCTTTATTCTTGTCTTCTAGCCCTGTTGAATGCCTTTTCTCAGTAGCAGCTGTTGCTTCAGGTTCCTGGGTATCTGGCAGAGCACTCTCTTTTGCATTTGCATGTTACCTGTTAGTTCTTATCTATGGGCATGTGTTTTCACATGGTTACAAACTTTACACATACATTTTGTATTCTGTATTTTAAAAAATAACTTTATTTTTCTCTTTGATTTTTAGATAGACCTTAAAAAGTTATTGTGGCATTATAAACATCTTAAAAGACAATTTTATATCTGTTTTGCTTTTCTGTTATAAAGATGCTTATTGTAGAATATCCAGACAGTCCTGAAATGTAAAAGATGAAAATTCCTATCAGTCCAAATCATTTTTTTAAAAACTGTATAAAGTTACCCTATATAGCTACATCTCCCTCTCCCCAGAGGTAACTATTCTTGGTTTTGTGCATAAAAGATGATATTGTTCTCTAGTTTATTCTATTTAATGTAAATGCTATATGAGAAAATGCCTTTGTCTTTGAGTGAGGTTCTTTGGAAGGAGTCCAGGATGGATCTGTACACTGCCTCTTAGCAAAGAGAACCAAATACAAGATATGTGGGTTTGTGGTTTGTTTTTTTTTTTTTTGGCAGAGTACCTTGTTTTACTTGCAAGTAACTATCTTACTTTGCTGCCTTATCTGATCTATTTGTAATCCCAAGGACAGAAATACCATTATATCTGGCACATCACCATGTATCCCTGAGGGCATCTTACATGGATTTGGTTAGTTAAGAAAGAAACCTATCTGGAAGCTAAGTCATTTTGGTAGGTCTGCAAAGGAAGGACGAAAATGCTAATTTTTTTCTTCTAGAGAACCAAATGTAAGTCTCGTCTTTTTTGAGAACTGACATTTCATTGCAGCACAGGCACTTTTTAAGATAGCCAGGTCATCAGGCACTGGGACTCTACCTGATGAGTCAGAATCTCTCTGGTTTTGGCCCAAACATGTGTACTTTGACAAAGTTCCCCTGGATGACATGGATGGGCACTCTGGTCAAGAATCACTGATTTAAAGGAAAGGTGACTCATGGTACCTAAACTAGATTAAATGTGAGTAGTTCACCTGCTAAAGGAGTTAACTTTTATGTTTCTTTTGTAGCATTAACAACAGTAGTGTCTTCAGTGTTCGCTTCTTCAGAACTACAGCTGTGTGCAGTAAGTACCTGCCCTGTGAATGGAGTTTTAATGGAAAGAACAAACTGAGTTTAATTAAAAAGAAAAAAAAATGAACTACTTATGATTTTCTTTTTTGCTTTTTTCCTAGAGGATGATGTGATTACAGTCAACACACCAGCTTTTGCAGAATCTGTCACAGAGGGAGATGTCAGGTGGGAGAAAGGTAGGATTTAGTTTCCTCTCAAGTTGAACCCTGATTGAACCCAGGGGCATTTTACCACTGAGCCACGTTCCCCCAGCCATTTTTATGGACTTGCCCAATCATTTAGGGCTTTGCTAAGTTGCTGAGGCAGGCCTCAAACTGGCAATTGTACTTCAGTCTCCTGAATCATAGGGATTACAGGCATGTGCCACCATGCTGAGCATCAACTTCTTAAGTTTTAATAAAGTCTCCACTTCCCCTGTGATAGTCAGTGGTACCTTTCCCACATATATACCTATTTCCCTTGGCCTTATAGGAGAGGAGTCTTGTAACACATTTGCCAAAAGGGGTTTTGTGGCTTCTGGAGGTCCCCCTCTAATAAATAGCTTTTGCTTGGGTTTTCAGCTGTTGGAGACACAGTTGCAGAAGATGAAGTGGTTTGTGAGATTGAAACTGACAAGGTGAGTTTGTCTTTTATTAGTGACAAATTTTCATGATCAACCCTTGGTTTCTCATTCTAAGAAGAAGCAGGATTTAAAGCAGCAGTGTTTTTTAAAGATAATTTTTAACTAGTTCTAACCTTAGTTGTAAAAGTGTTTGAGTAACTCTTTAAAAAGAAGCAATTTATTAAAGTTTTAATTTTAGATTGTTCTGTAGGTATGAACTATGTAACTTTCTAACTTTTAACCTGGTAGCTTTTTCTTTTTTTCCTTTGTGGTGCATGAGTGTTTCCACTTGTTTGTCCACATGTCTCTTGGAAACACATTAACTGAATTTTACTTTAATGTTTCCAAGAACTGGTGAATCTTCACTGTAGCAATGACTTGTCTTTGCTCCCACTCTGAAAGTGTGACTTCAGGTGTTTTGCAGGGCCTTGTTTAACCATGTTGCAACTCTTGTAACTCATGTTGGAGATTCTGTGTAATTAATTGGCTAATGCTGTGTAAAAATGTCAGCCCTTTCTCCATCTTTCTTCTTTTTCCAGACATCTGTGCAGGTTCCATCACCAGCAAATGGCGTAATTGAAGCTCTTTTGGTACCTGATGGGGGAAAGGTTGAAGGAGGCACTCCTCTTTTCACACTCAGGAAAACTGGTGGTAAAGAAGTTCTCCTGGTGGTCAAGGTCTCCAGTGTTCCCCCTTGGGATTGGGGCTGAGCATACTGTACTAATAATTCCCCGAAACCTCAAAGACTCTTGCATTACAGTTGCCCTTAGTTGAGGGAAAAGAAAGAACAATATTTTTATTTATATAGAGGGAATTTTATTTATTTTATTTATTTTTTATTTATTTATTTATTTTTTATTGTTGGTCGTTCAAAACATTACATAGTTCTTAATATATCATATTTCACAGTTTGATTCAAGTGAGGTATGAACTCCCATTTTTACCCCGTATACCGTAGAGGGAATTTTAAATGTTAAGTTTAAAAGAAAAGGGTTGTTTAGGGTTGGGTTGTAGCTCAGCAGTAGAGCACTTGCCTAGCATGTATGATGCACTGGGTTCGGATCCTCAGTACCACATGAAAGTAAATAAACAAAATAAAGGTGGTATTTCCATCTACAACTAAAAAGCAATAAAAGAAAAGGGGAGTTTAAAAGGGGGGATAGATAATTTTTTTTTTTTTTTTTTTTTAAGAATAAACCTCATAGTTCTCTGTTCTTTCCATGGATGTTTTTTTATTTATTTTTATTTATTATTTTTTTTGGTGGTGCTGAGGATTGAACCCAGGGCCTTGTGCATGCGGGGCAAGCACTCTACCAACTGAGCTATATCCCCAGCCCTCCATGGGTGTTTTTTATACTGGACCTTTTCTTAAAGATTTAATAGAAAATGAAGAGGATATCTAAAGATAGTGATTCCCCTTTCCAACCCTGGCATCAGAATCACATGCATCATATGATCTGATAAATCACAATCTATCATAGGTAGATTCTTTATTTTTCCTGTGCTGGGGATTGAACCCTTTCCCATGCTAGGCAAGCACTCTACCGCTGAGCTACATCCTCAGCCATAGTTGGGTTATGGTTTTTTTTTTTTTTTTTTTTTTTTTTTGATGGACCTTTATTTTATTCATTTATTTATATGTGGTGCTGAGAATTGAACCCAGTGCCTCACACATGTGAGGCAAGTGCTCTACCACTGAGCCATAATCCCAGCCCTGGGTTATGTTTTTAATGCTTCTCAGGTGATATTGATACAAGCTAGGACTGAGAACCAGTATGCTAGAGGACAAAGAATTATTTCATGGGACTATTATGAAGCAAAGTTGTCATCTTTTGTTTGTTTGTTTGGTGGTCCTAGGGATAGAACCCAGGGCCTCATGCCTGCTTAGCAGGCACTCTGCCACTGACCTACATCCCTAGTCCTTTTTTTTTTTTTTTTTAATGTTTTTATTTTTTAGTTATCGGTGGACCACAACATCTTTGTTTGTATGTGGTGCTGAGGATCGAACCCGGGCCCCACGCATGCCAGGCGAGCACGCTACCGCTTGAGCCACATCCCCAGCCCTTCCCCAGTCCTTTTTAAAACAATTTTTATTTTGAGACAAAGTACTTCGGCTGGCCTTGATCTGCCTGCCTCAGCCTCTCCAATATCTGGGATTACAGGCTCCCCGCCCTCCATTTCATGTAGTTTCTTTTCACATTTTTCTTTCATAACATCTCTAAGAAGGGTTGTATTTCTCTTGGGAAGAAATGAGAAAGAAAAGAATCTCTATTGAACCTCATGATCAGTATTAGAGATTAGAAAATATCTGGGTTTTTTTGACTCTTAAATGCTGTAACTACTAAGGTCTGTTTCTTTTTAATTGTTAAAATAGTCAAGTAGAGAGAAGACCAGACGCTCACACTGGGGAGAAAATCTCTAGTATAGGCTAGGAAGCAAGAATGAATCTTCCAGATTCCAAGATTCAATGAATTTGAAGTTCATCTTCTAATCATTCATTTTTTTACTATCAAAAGAAAGTTGTAATTTAAATATAAAATTGGATATAATATCCAGATGGGTAAAAATTGAAATAACCATCTAATTTAAAGTTGTAGATTTAGTATTTTACCACCTCATTGATTTTTTTTTTTAAAGAGAGAGTGAGAGAGGAGAGAGAGTGAGAGAGAGAGAGAGAGAGAGAATTTTAAATATTTATTTTTAAGTTCTCGGCGGACACAACATCTTTGTTGGTACGTGGTGCTGAGGATCGAACCCGGGCCGCACGCATGCGAGGCGAGCGCGCTACCGCTTGAGCCACATCCCCAGCCCCACCTCATTGATTTTTGATAGTCATCCTGGAAGAAATACTTTGAACTCTTAAGCTTAAATGAGTCCTTGATTAAACATTTATTTATTTATTTATTTGGTTAAGAATAGTCTTCTACATGTGAAGTTGAAATAGAAGATGAGTATCCATAATATTATAATTAGAAATATGTCTCTGTGTGTGTGTGTGTTTTTAAAGAGAGAGAGATAATTTTTTAATATTTTCAGTTTTCGGTGGATACAGCATCTTTATTTTATTTTTACGTGGCGCTGAGGATCGAACCCAGCGCCCCGCGCATGGCAGGCGAGCGCATTACCACTTGAGCCACATCCCCAGCCCTATGTGTGTGTTTTAATGTTTTACATTGCCTAGGTTTTTTTGCTTGGAAGTTTTCATTTCCTTGGGTTCAGAGTAGATGCTTTGGAAGTACATGCAGAATTTCATAATCCGTAGATATTTGTGAAATCTGGAAAGTCAGTTATCTGAATTGAGGCAGTTATCTGATATAGGACATTTAAGGACTCTGGGGAATAGAGATTAATGCCTTATGTCATTGTGCATGTCTGATAGGGTCTTGAATATAGCAAATACCCAGTAGACATTTGTTAATGGATTGGAGATAGGGCTTTTGCCATTGAATTCTGCTTGGTTTCTGTGATTTGGTTGCTTTCCATTCCAGTCAGTGTCGATAGCAAATTTTTTTTCTTGTTTTCTAGCTGCTCCTGCTAAGGCCAAGCCAGCTGAAGCTCCTGCTACAGCCCCCAAAGCAGAGCCTGCAACATCAGCTCCTCCTCCTCCTCCTGCAGCACCCATACCCACTCATATGCCACCAGTGCCCTCACCTTCACAACCTCCTTCTAGCAAACCAGGTAAGCCTCTAACTCCCATGTGTCATTCTGTGAAAGAAGAATACTTTGTTTATTACCATGTCCCCTCACGAACGAGGTATAGTATGAGACCAGCTGTGGCTCTGAAAAGGCCAGGTTGGCTGCTTTATAGAAAGATCTCTAGATTTTATGTATGAAGACGTAGGGTTGCATCCCAGCTTTCTGTTCACTGTAACTTTAGGCCAGTTACTTAACTTTTCTGAGCAGATTGTTCATATGTGGAGTGGGAATTATACTAATACACCTCAGAATATTTCAAGTGACAATACAGTATGAAAGCACTGGCATGTGCTCAGTAAATATTTCTGTCTCTTAATCAGTTGTACCCTTTCTTTTCATTTTCAGTGTCTGCAATAAAACCCACTGCTGCCCTGCCACTAGCAGAGCCAGGATCTGGCAAAGGTGTGCGTTCAGAACATCGGGTAAGCATCTGAGAACTACTGCACTTACATGTTACCTGTTAGTAGATTAATGGAGTTTGGGTATGATGGTGCCCACCTTGAATGGCTAGCAGTTTATTCTCTTGGCCTTGAAAAGACAGAGTATAGGAAGTGGCTTGTTTGTGGTCACATAACCATTAAATGATAGAACTCTAGAACCTGAGATTTTCTGCATACTTATCCAGTAGTTTTTCACTGTTATGCTATCAGTGAAATGCTTTAGGTGTAAAATATTTGCAAGGAATAGTACCTTCCATAATGATACAGATACTTCACACAGATGATGTAGTGAGAGTTCTATTCTTATACTTCCAGGATACTTAACTGTAGCTAAGGGATATACTACATGGTAACAATAGCTGTCTGGGCAGACATAAACCTCAAGGAAGTTTTGTCAAGAGTGTGGGTTCCTCTGCTTGAGAATACTTCCTAAAAATATTATAGCTTCAAAAGTATGTTGCTCATGAGTTTCCGCTCCACAAGTAGCTACTCTCATGCAAGCCTCTATCAACAGAAATCTCCATTCTGTAATGATTCTTAGGCTGTCTAGACCTATACCACATTCTTCCTTTTCATAAATTGGTTTTGGTTTTTAAATCACACCATTTCCTGGACCTCCATTCTTGGTCAACCATCAGGCACATCTGAGGTAGTACTTTTGGCCCAGGTTTTGTTGCTTTTGCTCAGATGAAGAAGACCACCACAGGAAAGGGGAAGCCTAGAACTCTGGATATATATGTACTTATTTATTTGTTTATTTTTCTTTGTTGGTTTTTTTTGTTTGTTTGTTTTGTTTTTGGGGTTTTTTTTTTTGTTGTTGTTGTTGTTTTTTTGTGTGTGTTTATTTTTCCTCTTTCCACATTTTTTTATTGGTGCCTTATAGTTGTACATAATGATAGGATTTATTGTTACTATTTGTGCATGTACACGATATAACAATATAATTTGGCCTATATCATTCCCCAGCACATCCCTCCTCCCCTGGTTATATTTAAATACTGTAGTCCTTGTCTTCTACTCTTGGCAAGCTCTTGAGTTCTCTCTCTGCCTACATGGGGAATACTTGATCCAGAGAGATCAGATTGTCAATTCTTGTTCACTTTTGCTTTCAGGAAAAAATGAACAGGATGCGGCAGCGCATTGCTCAGCGTCTGAAGGAGGCCCAGAATACGTGTGCAATGCTGACTACTTTCAATGAGATTGACATGAGGTGGGATGTCTAGACCCTCTACCTCCCCATGCCTTGATCTTGCCCCAGTGAGAGACTATCTAGTGCTGTTCCCAAAACTAACTTGATGGGCGAGAGGTACTTCTTTGCTTTGATTGTAGTTGACTTACACAGGGAAATTTACCAGTTTCATCCTCTAAATGACTTTCCTAATATTATGTTTGTTTCCTCTAAGACTTAAAAAACTTAGCCTTTTAGACTTTTATACCTGAATCTTGTGAATTCTGGTAAATGAGGCTATTAATAGTCTTAAATTCTGATGACTAGGGTTAGATTGCCAGAGATGAGCAACCAGGCAAACAGGGCTTGTTCCCAGGACTATCCTTTGGATAGAGAGCCTTCATTATCACGCCAGAGCAGGGGCAACACACCTTGCTTCTTTCCCACAATGACTGCTTCTTTGTACATGTTCTTGAGCAGTTTAGAATCAGACCAGCCAAAAGGCAGAGGCTTGTCATCTCTCTTGCTTTCCCAGCTTTGAGAGTGAAATGGAAAGCAGTTTGTTTTAAAATAAAAACCTCAGAAGAGTAAAAGGAACTAATTCGTCCTACCCATTTCTATAGTGAGTTAATTCTTGATCCACCTGTTTTCTTCAAGATTTTGATGTGTGCAGCCAGGCATGTGGTACATATTTGTAATCCTAGCTACTTGGGATTATAGCCTGGGCAACTTAATGAGACCCTGTGTCAAAAAATTAAAAGGATGGCTGGCATAGTGAAGCATGCCTGTAATCCCAGCTACTTAGGAGGCTGAGACAGGATTGTATTTTGAGGCCAGCCTCAGCAGAGACCCTGTCTCAAAAAATAAAAAGGGTTAGGGATGTAGCTCGTTGGTAGAGGACCCCTGGGTTCAATTCCCAGTACCACAAAATAATAATAATAATAATGCATACAAGTATCAGCACAGTAGGGAAGAGAAAGCAGTTAAATTTAACAAACATTTTCAGTGCCTACTGTATACAAGGAATTAAAGTATGGAATTTAGGGGGTATAATATAAAAATGAGTGAAAAAGAAGCCCTGACTCCCTGTAGCTTATTGTTTGGTTTGGATAAACACAAAGTAAAATCTAGAAGTGTCAGAAGGATAAAAATAAGGATGAATAGAGAAAGGAGTAAACTCATTTGTTTTGGAAGTTGGGAGTAGAAGTTGCAAAGGTAGGATCAGGGCAGGTTTCCTGGGGAAGTTTTAACAGGCCTTCAGGAATGACTAGTATTTTGACAAGCAGCATTGTTGTTCCAGACAGTGTTAACGAAAGGTATGTATCATGACAACAGTCATGAAAGTACAAGTTAGATCATTTCTGCCCTGAGGAATATGTATGGGAAAGAATGGTAAAGAAGGTTAGTTTTGAAGGCCAAGAAAGAAATTTATATTAAATCAGGAGGTGTATTAGCAAGTCTTCAGGGAATCTCCTTGCCTCCTTTTGTCCTGAGTGTTAAGTTTGTTCATCTGCTTTTCATTAGGGAAATTTGTTTTCCTTTGGATGAGTTCTGAAAAATAGGAGGGAGTGGTTTATTGACAGTGTGTTAGGGCTTTGTTAACCAGGTAAGGCTCTGTGGCTAATTGTACTAGAAATCTCCATTCTATTGGGAAGCTTCCTAAAGAGACTGGATGTCATTCTAGTCAAAGATTCCTTGTTCATAGTGTGTAGGGAAGGACCTTGCCTAATGAATCACAAAGGTTGTAGCTTATGTTTCAGTGCATTAGGTCCAAATTGTACACAAATTGAATGAAACTTTGAAATTCTATACACTTTCTTAAGACAAAACATGTAAATATTGTGGTCTTGAAAGATGCAGTTGTTCCAACAGCCTCAATTGGAAAGTAAGTATAAGAGTTGGATCTCCTTTCAGTGGCTAATTGAGGTATCCCTTAACAATGGCTTGGAGTCTCACTGTAGCCAGTAATCTCGTTTAGATTGAGTGCCCTTTGGATATGGTGCCCATCAACTAACCCATAAGGGACCTTTCTGAGACTCCTCCTTTTCCCTGTTGTCCCAGCTCTGCCTCCAAGGACGGAGTTCTGAAATAGAAATTACTTAATGACCAGACAATGGCATTCCTGCAGGTTTGAGAGCAGAGATGTTTATCACTACTCTTACCCTCTTCTGCAGCCCTTGTGTCTTGGGATCCAATAATGTCTTTAGGGTGGTAATCCTAGCACTAAATAAGGTTAGACTCAGGAAAACAAACATTTTAAACCCAATCAGGCCGCCTAAAAAAACTTCCTTTTTCAAAAACAAAAGGTCTGAAGGGGGTATTTTAAAGTTGTATCACATCTTAGCTTTCATGGTAATGTCAAATTAGGCCATTATAGGGGGAAAGGGAGAACCAAGCATTTGGACCCGAGATGAAGTTAAATTCAATTTCCGTTGTGAATAGCTATTCCGATAAATACAGAGGTTTCTGAGGCAAAATGATGGTAAAGCCATTTCTCACTCTGCACCATGTATGTGAAAAAAACTGGCCCTGACAGACCAAAGGCTGATCATGTTGCAGAGGCCTCTCAGAAGCAAGGTCCTGCTGCTGAAACTGAAGGTAGCAGGTCTCACTCTACATAGGGCCACTTTTCTAAATATCGAGGAAACCACATTCATTAAACTAATCTTAAGGGCAAGCAGTTTGTCTTTTCTTTGTATCCAGGTGCCTAGCTCTGACTCTCACATATGCTGCATGTTAGTACCTGTTCCAAGGAATAAGTGGAAGGAATTGCTAAGTCTGAGAAGATGAAGGACTTCCCAGGAGCCTGAAAGAGCACTAGGTTTACCCTTCCTTGATAATCATGATTGCTTTTGTTCACATGAAACCTATAAGCCTGTGGGTGGTTTTGTCATTTTGATTTTTGTGGTACTAGGGATTGAACCCAGGGTCCTTTACCACTGATCTATATCCCTAGCCCTTTTTATTTTTTATTTTGAGATGGTCTTGCTAAGCTGCATGGGCTTTCCCTGAACTTGAGATCCTCCTGCCTCAGCTTCCCAAGTTGCTGGGATTATAGACATGTACCACTGCTCCTGGCTTGTTTTTATTTTTCTCTGATAATCAGATAAGAGAATGTCCCAAAGAAGCTAAAATATGGTTTGGTGGTGGTTGAAAATAATTCTGACAAATGAAAAGAATATTTCTGTTTTATAGACTTTGCTTATACTTTAAAACATCTCCACACACACACACACACACACACACACACCCACACCCAAGGTGGATATCTCACTATTTTAGTTAGAAATACTTTTCTCATTCAGGGCAAGGATGTTGTGCTATGTTATGTCTCATTCATATTCTCTGTTACTGAAATCTGTGACTTTGAGGACATAAAGCAGCCCTGTAAAGACTCAACCCACCTGAAAGACACATTGCCCGGATTCCTTTCTATCCAGTTTTTATGAAAGAACAAGGTGTTGACTTCTAGTAAACTATTTCAAAACTTAAACATGGCGGACTGGGGTTGTGGCTCCGTTGGCGAGTGCTAGCCTAGCATCTTTGAGGTGCTGAGTTTGATCCTTAACAGCACATTAAAAAAAAAAAAAAAAAAAAACTTAGATGGTCCAGAGTAAGGGAAAGGCTTGCCTATTTGTGTACTTGAGTGGAAACATGTTTGAATATCAAAATCAAGGCTTCATTTGTGTTTTCTTTTGTAATATATTTTTACAGTAACATCCAGGATATGAGAGCTCGGCACAAAGATGCTTTCCTGAAGAAACATAATCTCAAACTAGGCTTCATGTCAGCATTTGTGAAGGCCTCAGCCTTTGCCTTGCAGGAGCAGCCTGTTGTAAATGCAGGTGAGTTTCTGGTGGCCAATATTGCAAAGGTCTTAGAAGGTAGGTATATACACAGACCTGCTCCCACATTTAGTAGACCAAGGCTTTTATTTCATAACTTGACCATCTTCCTTAGAGATTTCTTTTCTTCTTTTTTTTTTAAGTACTGGGGATTGAACTCAGGGGCATTCGACCACTGAGCCACATCCCCGGCCCTATTTATTTAGAGACAGGATCTCACTGAGTTGCATAGTACCTCGCTGTTGCTGAGGCTGGCTTTGAACTCATGATCCTCCTGCCTCAGCCTCCTGAGCTGCTGGAATTATAGTCGTATGCCATGTGTCTGGCTAAGATTTTTTTTTTTTAATGTACTTTTCTGAAAGGCCATCATGATTATTTCTCTCCACTAAGTGGGCAGAACATTTTCTCTTCCTGATGCATAGCTTGGCATTTGCTCTGGTAGCAGGCAGTTGTGGGGCAGCCCAGCTCTCTTTGGTGCCTCCTGTCAGGATAGGAGCTCGTGTTCTGGCTGCCCACCCCTAATCCCCATGGGCCCTGTTTTCTTGGAGCCTGGCCTCCACACTTGACATAGTCCTCCAGGTTGACCTCTGATCTCAGGTTGATGGGCCTCATTGGGAAGCTCACTTTCATGGACTTGGTACTTGTTTTCTTTCAACTTTTTATTCACCCACGTCATTGAAGTGTTGACCTAACAAGCAGTTCTCTTCTTCCTATTAAAACATTTCTCTATCCCCTGGAAGACTGGAGAGCAAGCAGTGATATTTTTGCAATCCTCAGCAAAAGATCTAGAAATTGGAGCCTAGTCACTTCCATAGAGTGCTGTGCTCTAGAGAGATAGGAGAGTGGACTTTGTCCCCAATGTGTTCCTCATTTTGTTTCTTCCATTCTTATGCTTTCCTGACTGGCATTCTCCCTTTCCCTGCCCCCCTCTTTTATGCCTTCCCATGCTCATAGGCATCTTTCAGAGTTCTTTTGGCTGGGCTGTAGCTGTAGCTCAGTTGTGGTATGCTGGTCTAACATGTGTGAGGCACTGGGTTCTATCCTCAGCACCACATAAAAATAAATAAAATAAAGGTATTATGTCCATGTACAACTAAAAAATATTTTTTAAAAAAGTTCTCTTTTTTTTTTTTTTTTAGTTTACACGCTTTTCTTCAGTACCTTATATAAAGTACAACATAGACTTATTATCTGTGGAGAAGGTTCCCAAGCCTTTGTTTTCTTATGAGTGCTAGACGTAAATTCTCAGCTACTGGTTTGCTGTCTCAAGTTGGCATATTTAAAAGCCAGACCACTAATTCCCCCTCCATTTCCTAAAGAGAAGCTTCCTTCTTCCCCTTGTTGAAAGCAGAATGGGCAGCGTGCCTGTGCCCCTTCTTCTTTGCTGAGTGGCCTTTTTTTGTTAACACTAGCCATCCCGTGCTAAGGGAGGGCTTAAGAGGGGTAGTAACAAGAATTTGATGCTCTCTAATCCCATGTGAGCCTGTGTATTGAGCACTTCTGAGGGCTGCCACAGAATGTATGCTCAGTTAGGGAACTTGGGAAATATTATCATTGCTTGGGATAGGAGTAAGTAGTGTGCCAGTTGCCATTTGTAATGTAATTATTTTTATGCTGATTGGTCAGCCCACACTATATCAAGAACTGCAGATTTTTATTCTGTTAATAGAAATATTAGCTTATTAGCCTTGGCCTGGGGAGTTATATGTAACATTTTTTTTCTCTGTCTCTCATAGTGATTGATGATGCAACCAAAGAGGTGGTTTATAGGGATTATATTGACATCAGTGTTGCGGTGGCCACACCTCGGGTATGTTGGGGCAGGAGGTGGGGAATGGAGGTATTAAGTAAAAGTAACCTTTTTTTTTTTTTTTAAACCATACCATGTTCTTTTAATGTCGGACTTAAATATCTTAGACTTTTAATCATGGTGAGTAATAAAAGTATCCTGGGTAGGGGACTTGTAACTAGAAAGGGTACTGTTAATTTGCAACTGAAAATGTTTTTTTTTTTTTTTTAATTTTTTATTGATTATTTAAAGCATTACATAGCTCATGATATATCATCTTTCATACATTAGACTCAAATTGTGTGAAAATGTTTTTTCATTCTTTTCAGGGCCTGGTGGTTCCTGTCATCAGGAATGTGGAAACTATGAATTATGCAGATATAGAACGAACCATTAGTGAACTGGGAGAGAAGGTAAGGTAGAAAGAAGTGTGCATGAGAGCTGCTGGGCAGGTGAGGGAAGAGCCAGCTGGCAGAGCTCCAGGAGCTGGAGCCTCACTTTATTCCCTAAGAAATACATAGCCACTGAGGAAAGTAGTGCCCTAGAAGATTAAGCATAGCATGCTTAGTTGACTGAAATCTCATGAAGTGAGACCTGCTGGGGGAAGAAAAGGTCAATTCTATGCAATCATGCCTTTTTTTTGAGCACTAACACAGTCTTTTCTTCAAGAAAAGACTAAGTAAGCAATTGTCATGCTGAAGGTGGAGTGTGTAGTACTGATCTCAGATATGAGCTTATTTACCTCAGATATGGACTTACTTTCTTTAGGTGAAGGAACCTGTATTTGTTTAATGTTTCAATTGTGAACTCTGTTTTTAGGCCCGAAAGAATGAACTTGCCATTGAAGATATGGATGGTGGTACTTTCACCATTAGTAACGGAGGCGTTTTTGGCTCGCTCTTTGGAACACCCATTATCAATCCCCCTCAGTCTGCCATCCTGGGCATGCACGCCATCTTTGACAGGCCAGTGGCTGTGGGAGGCAAGGTAGGAACTATTGCTTATAAGGTCCTACCTAATAACTGGGTGATGATGAGAGTGCAGTCCAATTAAAGGCTTATTATAGAGCATTCACTATAATTTTAGGCCTAAGTTTCATTTCTTAGTTTATAATTAACAGCTAAGGCACTCACTATCAAATTGTGGTCTATGGATCAGTGTCATCTGGGAACTTGTTAGAAATGCAGATTCTTAATTCCATCTCAGCATATGTGAGAACCATTGAGGAGACTTGCCCTTCCTCTAGGACCAATTAAAATGTTTCATTGTTTAGGTGCTATAGAGAGTGGGGGATAGAGTTGCAGTCATGGACCTTGTCCCTGGGAAACAGAAGACAAGAATGCACAAGAATTTAGGAGCTTTGAAGTTGTCTGATAAGGCTTGGAAATTTTCTAAGGCCTTAGATGATAAAGGGGCTTCAGCTAGCCCTTAAAAGATATATTGATAGGAAAAAAACTTTCTCAGACTCCTGGGTTTAGAATCTTTTGGGATCATTACTTCCTTTGTGAATTGAAAAGCCATGGATCTTCTGCCTGGAAAGTGGTCACCCAACTTTGCATAGTGTCAAGAGAATTTGTGCACCCCAGGTTAAATATTTTTTCTTTTAAATTGTAACTATGGGCTGGGGCTGGGGGTCAGTGGTAGAGCACTTGCCTAGCAGGTTTGAGGCCCTGGGTTCAATCCCTAGAACTTCGGAGGGGAGGGGTGGAGGATGTGTAATTGCAATGCTTCAGGCAGCCCAAACAGAGGAGGAAGGCTTTCTGTAGACAGCAGATGAGTTGGAGGGTGGACAAGGCAGATTATGTTGTGTTGTTTTATTTTAAGGACAGTTGTGCGACTATTTTCTCTTTGTTTATTCTTTGTTTCTAAGTAGAGGAGCTTTGCACTAAAGGTAAAGATTGGCCTTTGAAAATATGATAAGTATGCAGTGGCCACATTAATAGGAAAGCCTCTGGAACTAAGAGCTTGCCTGAGGGCTGCACTTTCCCATCTCCCTCCCTCTGCAGAGCTTTCTCTGACCTATTGGTGACAGACCTGTTGACCTTTCCCCTCTACAGGTGGAGGTGCGGCCTATGATGTTTGTGGCCCTGACCTATGACCATCGGCTGATTGATGGCAGAGAGGCTGTGACTTTTCTCCGCAAAATCAAGGCAGCAGTAGAGGATCCCAGAGTTCTCCTCCTGGACCTTTAAGAGAAAGCTCCACACCCTACAAATCGACCATGCAGGAACTTAAAACCAGTCTTCTCCTTGTCCCCTCATGGGTCCCAGGTTAGCCTGTGACAGGCAGGTATTTGCTGTTGGCCTCAAGCAAGGAAGCCAGGGTACTATGTAACCAGCAGTTGCAGGTCTTCTCTTGGTGTTCCTGCCAGGCTCTCTCCCTCTGAATCTTTCTCTGGCCTTTGAATATCTTATTTCCTTAGGCTTAAAGAGATAGAGAGAGAGTGAGAGAGCCTTAATGGATGCTCATTAATATTCCTGCCTTTCTTCCATTTAGCCTCTGCACAGATGATTTTTGCTTCTCCCCATTGCCAGTATATTATAGGGAAACTACTGGGACCATGTGATTAAATTTTCATCTTTGGAAAATCTGTTCTCCAGAAATGCCTAGGGGGATGCTCTGCCTCCCAGGCTCAGAGCAGCCTCTGTCCCAGCTGTGCACATTCTCACTTGATGCCATCTGTGTGGAGGTATTGAACACAGGCAAAGAGGTGCTGTTTTGCTTCTTAAATGGCACCGTCATTCTCAGATGTCAGTGACTTCAAGATGCCTCTTCTACCTCTTCCAGGAAACACAGGCCAGGGGATCTGGATGTGGGGGGAGAGGGCAAAGTACCCCCCTGAGGCAACATGTTGTAAATGTCAGTGAGAGCAGAACTCAGGCCTGCCCTCACACTCGCAGTCATAGATTCATGCCAGTAAGACCCACTTTGGCATAATCACAGTTGTGGTTGTGCCAATCCTTTCCAGGATGCTAGGAACCATCTAGCACATTGTCCTCATTTAGAGCAGATTCTAGCACATCATGGCAGTGGGACAGAGCCTGGTCACAGTGAAGACTGGAACCTGGGGAGAGGAGGTGTCCTCTGACTTGTTCACATTGACTCGAGCTTTTAGATTCAAGTTGGACTGAGGATGCTGTCCTCTTCCTTCCCATGTTGTGGCCCATAGGGAGCCAGGCCTTGGCTCTTGCCCTATAGGACACAGATCTAGGGGAGGATGGACTGTGGTGGGACCCAGCCTCCAGATATTAGTACATAGTGATGGAGTGACTGGTATCATCTCTAAGGTACTGCCCTTTGAGTCTGGGCACAATCATTGGAATTCCTTTGGAGCATGGTTAAATGCAAGTATCTTGTGAAAGCTACTGTGCTGTATGGTTTTGTATCCAACTGCATCCATGCCTGAGACTGCTGGCACTTGACACCGGGGCCGTTAGTTAGTGCAGAGTGCCCTTTTTTATCTTGAGCCAAGAAGCAAGGCCGGGGTTGGGGGTGGGGGGAGGGGCCGGTACTGAGTGCCTGCAGCATCTGCTACTCTGTCTTTACCATTCAGAACTTGTAACTAAAGTATTTAAAGAAACTGATTTTGAATGAAAATTAAAGGACACATGTTCTCAAACAGGGTTCCTACATCTGTGCTCCTTTTGGTTACTGAGGTATTGTAAGTCTTCAGCACTGACAGTTGTACTAATTAATGGTTGTCATTAGCACTGGTCTCATGATGTCCCATGCTTCTGACTTAAGTTAAACTGTACTAATATGACAGAAGGTGGAAGTCCGCCAGCCAGGGAAGCACACTAGTCTCTTAGTGCCCCAGCTTGCTTCTAGGGAACCTTATAAGCCTGGCTAACTGGACTCTGATTTTTTTTAATTTAAAAAAATTTTTTTTAGTTGTAAATATATATACAGTACTTTTTTTTTTTTAAGTGGTGCTGAGTATGGAACCCAGTGCTTCATACATGCCAGGCGAGCACTCTGCCACTGAGCTACAACCCCAGCCCCATGGCTAGCTGGACTCTTGACAAGAAATTACAGTTTTCACCTTTGTGATCCCCCTTCAAGGTACCAGGGGACAGCTGCACTTTGGGGGGCTGTATTATTTCTGGGATGGATTGTGGCAGTATCTCTTATAGTTTTACTTGGACTTGTCACATGTACCAAGATGCATGAGGTCAGTATGAGCAAATGAGGGGAAGTTTCCGCAGAGCAGGGGCCTTGAGGGTCAGTGAAAAGAGCTGATAACTATGCTAGACTGACTGGTGACTGGCATCATTGAGTCCATGCTTAAACAGCTTTATCTTTCCACACAAAGTCCTTGTCTGCTGATCCTGCCTATAGTGAGGCCAGCAGTCTGTGGAGGTCTGTTGCAGGAAGGAAGTAGGTCCTAAAGGGCAGAACTAGAGCTGGTGGGTAGGAAAATGGTTCAGTGAAAGGGAGAGCTAGAATTATGTGTCAAGTCCAGGGCTTGGTGCCAGAAGCTTTATTAATTTTCTAGTAAACCAAAGCACATTTTTTTTGGAGAGATCAACCTCAAGCCTTATTAGTACTGGGACCACAGTATTCTAAATTGAGGGCCTAACAGTGCCAAGTGTGTAGTGTGTGCTAGCAGGAAGGGACCCTTCAGAAGTGACCTGCACTTTAGGAAGCAGTGGATGGAAGTAGTTTGGCCTGACTGGGGAATGGGGCAGAAGGAACAGTAACTCTGAGGTCCTGCTGCTATAGAGTCAATTTTCTTGGAGTCTCAGTTTTCTCAGGAGCTACCATCTCCTGAGGGGTCACTGAAGATTAAACTAGTCCCCCCTCACCTGCCAGGTACCATGACCCTCTTTCAAGGCTTCTCTTCCTCTTATTTCCCACAGAGACCAGTGCCCCTTACACTGCCACTTCCACTTCCACTGAGACCTGAGGCAGCTTCTCCTAGCAGGACCCAAGCTCATTCTTGAGCTTTGCAGTCTGCCCCTTCTAGCAGGTATTTTGACTACATTAATGATGCAAGGACACAGTAGGAAGAGCAGGCTTTATTAGGGGTGGGCAAATGCCTGGGCATGAGCCATAGATGATCATACACAGGCTTTGCTTTTCCCCATCCTCTTCCCAGAGTCTTCCTGAGAAGCTGGGGAGCCTTGGACCTCCCCAGGACACCAAGTCTGGCCTGAGAGAGAGTTGGTCCTCCAGAGAAGCCACCTGGTGGTAGTGGAGACACTGACAGGAAGGAGCTGAGGGCATAGGTTTAGTGGAAGTTGGTGGGGTGTGAGAAGGACCTTCATACCTGGGCTCTTTTGAGGTGCCCACTTACCCCAGTTCTTCAGAGACTAGAAACATCTTGCTTCTGGCTAAAAGTGAGTAATAATTTAATGTATTTCATGGTTTCTTATTCCAAACAGAAATGAAGTCACAGTGGGCAGTGAACTGAGTAGAACCTCAACCAAAATGCAGTATGGTAAATAGATCCAGTGCCTGAGAAGGGAATCCTCATAGGCACACCTGTCTTAGCTATTTCAGTCCCTTTTGGAACCTGGGAAGGGTTCCCCTGCTAGGTGGGCCAGCTGGCAGCTGGAGAAGAAAGTTTTTGTTTTGTTTGTTGTTCTTGTACTAGGGATTGAACCCAGCGAGTGGTCTACAAAATACTGAGCCACATCTCAAGCCTCTTCACCCTACCCCCACACACTGCTTTGAGACGGTGTTGGCCAGGCTGGCCTTGAACTATAATCCTCCTGCTTCAGGTTCCTGAATCACTCGAATGATAGGTACATGCCACTATGCCCAGCTAAAAAGCTCTTTATTGTTTTCAAATTTGATATAAGTGGCAAACTGTGTCACCTGTTCCCATCCCATTTTGCCTTATCTTCTTAGTTTCTCCCCTCCCTTTTGCTCTCCCAAATCTGAATCATCAGATAAGGGTCCTGGACAGGAGTGAAGAGTGGATCATCCAGTTCTGCACCTTCTCCCCTGCTTCCCACTCTCCCTACCCCTATGGGAACAGCTTCTGATGGGAGTAACTAGTAGCTGCTTGCTGCATGACTAAGAAGACAGCCAGGGAGGGCCCTGGTTTGGGTCTACCAAGCAGCCAGTGGGATCCGTATCCTGGGAGGAGTCTCCAGAGATGTCCCAAGTCAGGCACAGCATGGTAGTGAAGGAGTATATCACAAAATCTCCTGTGGGCTCAGCAGGTGGTCCATAGTTCAAAGCCAGTACCACAGAAGGTGCCCTTTAAGGTGGTAGGTCCATGTTAGAGTATAGGATGTACTCAACATGTGCCTGCTGGCTGATGGGTGGAAGGCTGGTCAAGCTGCTTATTAGCAGGGGAAGCCTTGCTGCCCCTCTGCAGCTTCTTCAGGGGCTGGCCCTTTTGGGGCAGTGGTGATAATTGTTCCTGAGGCCCATGTAGGGAGCTGGGCAGGAAAGACAGCTACCCCATATTCTGCAGCCCACTGATTAGAGGGGCCAGCTCTGACAGGCAGGCAGGACATCCAGACCTGGCCAGCTGCTTCCACCACCCACTTCACCCCATTACCCCATCAGTCTACTCCATTGGATAGTACTGAAAAAAGGGTGGGACTTGAGTTTGCTGATTCCACCTCCTGCAGCACCCAGGCGCCGTGTGGGATCGAACTGTAGCAGCTGCTGGGAGAGGCCAGGGGTCAGTACTCTGACAGGCCTTCCCCGCCCCCACTACTGAGGCAGGGGCCCACCCCTAAGGTCTCACTCACCAGGGCCCTAGGTGGCTCATTCCCTGCTAGCCCTGCCTGTAAACCCTGTTTTCCCCAGAGGGTATGGGCGGTCATTGGTGGCAGTTAGTCACCAATGTATAAGATTTCTATGCATTGCCCTTCCGTACCCACACAACACACATGTGTCACACATAGTTGTGGGATGCTGTGCCACCAGTCTTTAACCATAGGCTAAGAACCCACCCACCTCTAGGTTGGGCTGCACCTCACCTCAGTCAGCAGGGAGGCTGCTGAGGGACTGAGCCACTCAGGCAGATGGAGCTGGGTATGAGCCTGGAATCCTGAGGGGTGGCTCTGTGACAGTGCCTGGAAGGACAAAAGGAGACAGCCCCCGGAAAGTCCACACTCCAGTGGCAGCCAGGAACCCACCCCACCCTCATGTCACATTCCATGGGGATGATGATAATGATGAAATTGAGAGTTGCCTTTTGCTCAGGATCTACTAGGTGCCAGACCCTGTTCTGGATCCCTGACATACCTTATTAAAGACAAGAAGCAGGCTCAGAGGAAAAGGGACTTGTGCTGAGTTCAGAGTTGAACCCAGGTCCCTCTGGCTGCAAGCTTGCTACAAGTACCCATCTCGGGTGGCAATCGGGATAGGCATACTATTATGAATGGCTCTGGGACTTGTCTCCTTACAGAGAAAAGCCTCCATGGGCTACTCATCTGACAGCTGACCATGTCTTGTTGCCTCCAGGGCCAAGGTAAGAATTGTATGCTATTCAGGGTGTGGTGACATTGACTTCTCCATGCCCAAAGGTGCAGCTTTGGAGAGCAGAGGGGGTCTGTTTAGAGGTAAGGGTTAGCTGCTAGGAACTCCAGGATGAAGGCCAGGAACCCAGCCTGCAGAGGTGGTGGGAGACTAGGAGAGCTGGATTGGTGGTGGTGGTGGTGGTGGTGGTGGTGGTGGTGAATATTTGCAGCCAGGACTCTCAGAGGCCCCCAGATAGGGGACAAAAACAGGAGGGAGCCAGGAGGTCAGGTCTGGACTTCAGGTCACACTGCATCCATTCCGACTGTTTCCTGCTCAGATGCAGTTTGGCCTCTCCTTGCTTTCCAACCTAACCGGCCCCAGATGTGGTGCTGAGCTCATCCCAAGGGAGGACAAAAGGCAGTCATCATCCTGAGCAAGAGGGTTGTGGGGGAACCTTGAGCTCCTGGCTAACCCAAACAAGACAGGGCAGCTACTGCCCTAGATGAAAGGCCCGCCCCCTCCCTTCCTCATCCTCCCATTTAGATCTGGGGCAGAAGCCCCTAAGGGCATGGGTAGGAGGAGCCAGCAGTGCCCAGAGGAAGCTCACGATGATCCAGGGAAGGAGGGTTGTCAAATTCCAATGGGAGTTCATAACCCACTTGAATCAAAATGTGAAATATGTCAAGAACTATGTAATGTTTTGAACAACCAACAATAAAAAAAAAAAAAAGAATCAGCATGTGACCAAGAAAAAAAAATTCCACCCTCTCTTCAAACCTTAGCCTGGTTTCTCTTCCAGAAGCCTTCCCTAACTGTCCCAACTTAACACTCATAGAAGCTGACCATCTCATTTGCTATAGCTGCTAGGGCAGTGGGGTGCTGTGTGCCCATGGCCTGGTGGAAGTGACTTCCTATATCCCTGGTGGCCTGCAGGGGAGGCAGGACTTTCAGCCCCATAGCCAGATCTTAGAGAACCATGCAGCCTCTGCCCAGTCACTGAATGACTGAACGCAGCAGTTCCCACCAGGGCTCCACACCCTGCCAGTTACTCACCTTTCCCGTCAGCAGTTCATACAGCAGCGACCCAAAGCTCCACCAGTCACAGGCTTCGGTCAGCTCAGAAATCCCACCCACCTCTGCGGGAACAGGAACACACACATCCCTGCCTCACTCAAAAGGGCCCTCTCCATTCTTCTCATCCTACCACATACTGTCCATCCCCTCTGTCATCCTTAGCCCCCAGAATCAGCCCACACAGAAGTACCAGAGGCCAAGCCCCACACCCTGCCTTCTTGCCTGGGGCACTGTACAGGAGCTCCGCAGCCTCCCGGCAGCACTGGGGCTCCACTTCTGACCACTGGCCAAAATATGTGAGCCGGATGTGACCTTCATGTCCAGTGTGAATAGGAAGGAATGACAGGGACAATGGCTGAGGGTACCATCACCAAGCAGCTGGCATGGGGGAGGTGGTTCCAGGGCTTCCCCCAACACAGTCACATGGTGGGAGCCAAAGGTTGCCATGCTGGACAGTCTCCCCAAGAGCACAGCCCCTAAGAGCCAGAGGCTCACAGGATGTTCCTGGGATCTGCTACCCCAGTCTCATGGGGACAAAGGCCAGCCAGACTCCATCAGAGTCCAATGAAAGGCTGGATGGAGGTAGGGGAAAGTGGCACATAACTTAAGAGGTCACCTTGACCCTGGGGGCATCCCACCTGAGAAGGGCAGGGGTAGTGAGACTGGGCCTCCTACCTGCCTGGTCCAGGAGCAGGTTCCTGGGGTTGAGGTCCTGGCACAGCACCCCCTGCTCGTGTAGTGCTTCCAGTGCCACCAACATCTCAGCTGCCCACTGCTTCACCTTCTCCTCCTTCACGCTCCAGACAGCCCCACTGCCCCCTAGGCTGGCCCTGCCCTCTGATGGGTGGCTCTGACCTCTGCCTAGGCCACAGGCCCCCAGCACCCGGCCAGCCCCCTTGCGAACCCAAGGGATCCCCCAAGGGGGCCCAGGGTCTGACCTCTGGCCAGCCCGCCTGGCTTGCAGGTTCAAGCCACTGGGGGCTTTTGTTAGGTCCAAGGAGCAGGAAGTGCTGGTCTTGCCTGTGGATTCACTTTCCGCTTCTCTCTGGGGTCTGAGGGAGGGGCCATCCTTGGCAGCGGGAAGGCTCTGAGAAGTCCAAGGAGGTTCCGGAGGGATGCTGGCCTGCCTGAGGGTGTGGCCTGGGGGGAGCTGTGCTGGGGTCAGGAGGCTGAGGCTGAGGCTGGTGTTGAGCTGGGCCTTCACCTTCTCCTGGGTGGAGCCAGACCTGAGCCCAGAATGTTGGGGGCACGTCTGGGAGAGCAGGTGGGACCAGAGAGTGCCTCCTGGGCCAGGCAGAGGGAGCAGTGAGCGTGGGAAGAGAGAAAAAGGGCATGGACACTGGGTCTGGTCTCACTCCCACCTCCCCTCCATGCTAGGTGTGGACCTCCACCTGCCTGGGCTCCTTCCCTGTTCAACCTCTTCACCTCTGCCCCTGCCTGCCACTCAGCCTCGAAGGCCCAGCCTCCCAGCCTGCATAGCATAGGTGCTGAACCCCAAGACTGCTGTATTTATTGTTGATGGCCTTGTTCTGCGTGGTGGGTTCACCAATGTTCAACATATTCTAATTTTTTTTTCTTTTTCATAGGAAGACTTATGTAACGACATTCAAAGATCAGGCAGGAATCCATGATGGCTCTATGTCATGACTCAAGGATGTACCTCATTTTTAAAAAAATCACTATAATCATCAATAAATATCAGTTACATGGCTCAGTTCCTGTCCTTAAGGCTTCAGTCACCACCATCCTGTGTGGCCATTCTGAGAGATGAGCACCACCAGAAAAATGAGAAGAGCCAAGACAAGAGGAAATGGTGACCAAGGAGACAGTGTATAAATGCTGTCTCATCTGCTTACGTGCAGACATCCTCCCAGCCCCTCTGACACCAGATGTGCCTGGTGCCAGGTCCTGCCGCCAATCTCCAGAAAGGCTGAATCCCTGATCTGTACTGTGCATCTAGTGAAAGCCACAACCCTCCCCAGGGCTCAGTATTTTAAGGGGGTAGGTGTCAACAATACCAAAGGCCCAAGCTGCTGAGGGGCCCCCTCACCTTGCACATGTTCCAAGTGCAAGAAGATGGAGTCCTCACTCACGGAATACCGTAGCAGCTTTGTCATGTAGGGCACTCCATGCGGGATTATGGTCAGCCGCTCCCGGTTCACCACGTGGCACCTGGGCAGGCTCTGGGGAGGGAGTAGGGTGGGCAGGTCAGCTGGGACTGGTCAGAGGCTGCCACTTCTAGGGATCATCTTAGCCCTTGCTTCAGGGGAATCCAGATGAGAAGTGGGAGCCACTCTGAGGAGCAAATGCCTCTCCAGTTTCTGATCTGGCTTCCCCTTCTTCCCCCAGGAATCAGGTCCTCCACCCTCCTGGCCAAGGTGAGGGTGTGTGTGTGTGTGTGTGTGTGTGTGTGTGCGCGCGCGCGCGCCTGCGCGTGTGTGTGTGTGTGTGTGTCTGGTTAGGAGGCAGGGGCCATGTTCAGGGGCAAAACAAGCAGCTTTTAGATTTGGAGGGAGCATGGGCTCCTGATGCACATTCTGAGGACGGGGTTCCCCAGAAGGAAGGGGTTTCAAGAACTCTGAGGAAGTTCCAAGGGGAATGCAGCATGGCGGGAGCTGGGCGGCGCCTGCCTTCACCACGAAGGTCCCTCCAGTTGCTGGGTCCTGGACCAGCTGCACCTGCCAAAGTCCAGGAGGCACTGATCAAGGTACATGACAATTCCTGGGGCTCTTTGCCCCCCCCCCCCCCGCAAGCTGATCCTCCAAGGAAGGGCAGGGAGGGCAGGCTTTGGTGGCTCAGAGATGTCCTCCACCTCTAAACTGAAATCTACCTTGTTCTGTTCTACTCTGCTAGATCTGCAGGTCTCAGCTCTGGGGCTACTTTCTCCAGCATCTGGGGCTCCTAGTCCATCAACAGTGCATTCTGTGCTCACCCTCGGGGAAGCCTTGTCATACCATGTCTCATTACATATTTGCTCCCTGGAGTCTCAGCTCCCTTAGGGCAGGGACCACACTATCTAGTTTTGTATTCCCAGAGCCAAGCACAGCACAGGAATGGAGTGGGTACTTCACACATGCCTGGTGAGTGGCCCCAGTACCAGCTGCTGGGGCTGGGAGGACTTGGATGTGAGAAGAACTCTCCCCCTTCTTGCCCATGCTTGGCCAGGCCTCACATAAGGAGATCAACCCTTCACTTAGACTTCACCCAGAGCCCACCATTCTGCAGGGTCTGAAGGTGTCACAGCCAGAAGGGACCTCATTTCCTCTGATTCTTGTTTTACAAGTGAGGAAGCTGAGGCTCTGAGTGTACAGCTCCAGGTCATGTGGGCTGAACCATGCCTGGGCTTGGCAATCTTCTTGGGGTTTCTCCCCCTGCCTTGCAGCACCTCCTTTTAAAAAAATAAAGTTCTCTAGCCAGGAGTAGGTCCTGGACCAGCTGCACCTGCCAAAGTCCAGGAGGCACTGGTCAAGGTACATGACAATTCATGTACCTCGAGGGTGTGTGTGTGTGTGTGTGTGTGTGTGTGTGTGTGTGGCGAGGCGCTAAGCAAAAGTGAGGCACTCAGCAGCTCAATGAGATCCTGTCTTTAAGTAAAATACAAAAAAAAAAAAGGGCTAGGGATGTGGCTCAGTGATTGAGCATCCCCGAGTTCAATCCCCGGTACCAAAAAAAGAAGGAAAAAAAGTTCTTTAAGCCAGGTGTGGTTGTGCCTTACAGCTACACAGGAGGCTGTGGCAGGAAAGCTGCTTAAGCCCAGAAGTTCAAGGCCAGCCTGAATGAATAAATCTCTCTCTGGAGGCTGTCTTCAGAAAGCAGCCCCTCCTGGTGTTAGTTTTGGTTACAGGTAGCATTCAGCCAGTTGCTGGTCCACACCTTGTTTGGAGTTGGGTCATTGACTCAACTGGGTGGGCCCAGCTGTAGGAGGGGGCACATGGATGTATCAGGACAAGAAGGCAGAGGGTTCAGCCTAGATAAGGGGCATGTGGAGGCAAGACAGCACCCTGGTGTTGTGACTCCTTGGCCATGATGATGAGTGGGAACCAGACCCTAAGGCCAGACAGTGGTGACAATGCAGCCAGGATTAGGGTAGGGGAAAGTGCATTGCACATCTACATATTGGACAAGTGAGGCAATGTTTTCTACCACCAAACAGAATTACAAATATCCACCTTCTCTGCATCATGGGCTTGATGAAGCCTCACATGGGCAAGCCTCTGGGATTGCACAGACTGCAAGAATGGCGTTTATCACGGTTGCCAATCATGTAGCCTCTCTGAACCTTGCTCTTCTTAACTGCAAAGTGGGTTCATAGCAGTTCCTCCTCCAGAGGGTCATTAGGGGGTTTGATTAAAGCAGTCAATCGAAGTACAAACCCTCATAATCCATATCAAAATTATCAAAAGGCATTGTAGAAGAAATCTATATTGGCTATGAAGAGTTCACGCTGCGCTAGGTACTTGTCACAGGTTACTTTATTCCCACAACCTACCAGGTGACAGTTACTAGTGGCCCATTTTATTGATGAAGAAATTGAGGTTCAGAAAGGTGATATTGCCCACCTATGGTCCCACTGCTAAAAAGTAGCAGTCAGGATTTGACTCAGGGCAGGCTGATCCCAGAGTCCTGAAGACCTCACTGCAGCGGGGGGCATGACTAGGTGACCATGGCAAGTTCCTTCCCTTTGGGACTCATTTTCCCCACTATTAGTAAAAAGAAAGCAGCAGACTAGATGAGTGCCAGCCCTTTGCCTGGGAGGTGTCCCTTTGACCACCAGAGGTCTCCCCTTCAGCAGCCAGAGACAGAACCCTGGTTTTGGCTCCTTGACCAAACTTGTGCAATGTTTGAAAAAGAAAGGCAGAAAATTCTGGGATCATTTCAGAGAACAGAGTTTCCCACAAGTACCAACATCCCGGATAATTCCCCACCATCCCATGCCAAGTGGGATTCCCCACCACCTTGTCCTGGGCAAGGCCCTCTTGATTTACTGTCCAAAAAACCATCAGTGAAGGCAAAGCCAGGATGGCCACTTTACACACACACTGAAAGATTTTGTGTTAAGGGGCTGGGGATGTGGCTCAAGCGGTAGCGCGCTCGCCTGGCATGCGTGCAGCCCGGGTTCGATCCTCAGCACCACATACCAACAAAGATGTTGTGTCCGCCGAGAACTAAAAAATAAATATTAAAAATTCTCTCTCTCTCTCTCTCTCTTTAAAAAAAAAAAGATTTTGTGTTAAAAAAAAATCAAAGCCTAACTATTTATCTAGAAAGAATTAGGCCAAAAATATTAACAGCAATTATCTTGGAGTTAGAAGGCAGTAAGTTTTGACTTGTTTTTTTCCATTTTTAAACTCCTTTCTCTTTCATTATATTCTAAAGGGCAGCAAAGAGGGCATTTTCCCATTAATGCAACCAAACAAAAAAATCCCCTTCTTCTTTCGCTTAGTGGCCTGAGGGACCGAGTACTATCTAGTTAGTACTCAACTTCCATGAACCTCAGTTTCATTCTCTGTCAGACAATTATTGTGATGCAACAAGTTCAATAGAATTTCCTGCCATGGTAGAAATATTGTATATCTGCACTGTCCAGTGTCGAAGCCATTAGCTTTATGTGACCAGTTAGCCCTTGAAATGTGGCTAGTGCCATTAAGACAGAATACTTGATTTTAATTACTATTAACGTAAATTGTGTTATGTGGCTAATGGCTTCTATACTGAACAGCAACTGAGAGGACCTCTTGTCACAGCACTGGAAATGACAACATGCCTCATGAATGTCAGGTGAGTCTGATAACTGGAAAGATGGAAGGCAGTTTGGGGTGCCTCTTCTTACTTTTCTTAAAAGGTGATTTTTTTTCTTTTTAGAAAAAAACCCTACTGAGTTTTTTGGGACACAGAGATGATTAAAACTTTGGTGAAACACAATAAACCCTCTCTTTAAAGATGCCCAAATCTAAGTCCTAGGAGGAATCTTGAACGGAGCAAACAATCCAAAAGATTCAAATAGGTTCTCAAACTCAAAGGCCCACTGAGTATGTGAAAGTGTGTGGGTGGGGACGCGGAAGGGGACAAGACGAATAGGAGGGCCTGCACCCCCTTGGAAGTGCTCAGCTTCTCCAACCAGGTAGGAATGCAAACCCTGAATTTCCAAGTATTTTGATTTTTTTCAGGAGACGCCAGAAATCTGGATTTCTTATTTGAAATCTGCACGTTTTAAAATATTGGTGACAATCAAAAACAAAAACACTCCTGTGTTTGAGCCAAATAAAGCAAGAAGTGACTTGAATAACCTTTTTCTTCTTCATGCCTGACTCAGAGGCTGGCTTCTGGAAGAAGCTCAGCAAAAACTGAATGACATCTCCCTGGTCCCCAGGTTCCTTGAAGATGGACCCTTGGGTGTCTTGGCTGTCTACATAAACCCTGGCCCATGCACCTCCCTGCTCACTGCTCCCCCTACCCCTGCCAGCTTCTCTTCAGCCCCTAGGGACCCCCCCAAAAAAAAAAAAAACTGGACACCTTCAGGGCATCTCTGCTGCCTACCTAGGCCTGCAGCTGCCTTGGGCTGGCACTGCGTTGCCACCCAGATCTGCCTGGGCAGAGCTATGGAATGGGCCCAGTGGCCCTAACACCTTTCCTAATTTGGGGAAAGTGATGTTCCTGTCTTGGGTATGACACAGGAAAAGTAAGCAGGGTCTCAGGAGGGAGCTGAATCCATAAACTGAGTGTGCACGAAAGGGTCACAAAGAAAGAGGGCGACCTGGAGACAGCATGGTTAAGTCTGGCCTTAATTTGTGCTTTCAATCTGCACAGCCCTCAGAGTCCTGCTGGAGTTAAACAAATTTGAGGGATGCTGTGTCACGCCTCCCTCCTGGAGTCTCCAAGACTCCAAGTATACATTTGCATCCTAAAAGCTCAGAGAACTCCTATCATCCCCACCCTCCCAAAAAAAGTAATGGAACCTTAACTCACTGTTTCTCAAACTTATTTAACTTGGAACAGCCTTCATCATAACACCTATGGTTTAGTGGGAAATGGTCACCTCCCCAGCCTGTCCATCGGAGTGGCTGTGCTTGGTCAAGGTCAGGCTGGGGCTGTATCCACTGAGATAGCGCAGGCGGAGGGGGACTGGCAGATGGAAGCTGGCTGGGCCTTCCGTGACAGTCTGGGGTCTGTTCCAGGGACCTAGGAGAAGCAGCTGTAGCAAAGCCTGGGGCTGGGAGCCTGTGCCTCTTCACTCACTCATGTCACTTGCACTGGGAGCCATCAGACATGCATGGAATATATTTGCATGTGCCAGGCCTTTCCCCAAAATGATTTCATTTTCCTTCTCAGATCATCCTTTGTGGAGAGAATTCCACCCCACTTTACAGATGAGAAATCCAAAGCTCAGAGCACTGAGGGACTTGCTTGTGATCACCTTGTGCATTGCCAGGCAGGGGTCTGCTCCCCACAACCCCTCCTCCCACCAGCAGCCATGCCAACCTGTTGCATGGGGGGAAACCCACACTGGTCTGTTCTCTATAAACCCAGAATCACCAAAATCATCCAACAAGTGTTTTAAGTTGCAGAGTCTTGGGTTCAGCTCTGGGTTCAACCTCTAACACCACAGACGTGGGGGGGGGGGGGTCCAGGCATCTATATTTTCCAAGTGATTCTGATAAAAGGCCAGTCTGAGAAAAAATTGTTTTAGGGATACTCAGGGAGCCCTGGATGGAGGACAGAGGGGAATCTGACTGGCTCAGCTCTCATTTGACATGTTTGTCCCACTGATTCCCCACTTTAATAATGAATGCCCTGAGTGAGGGTTGAGATGTCATCTCCTGTCCTCCTGTCTGCCCTGAAGTAAGGAAATTCAGATGACGGTGGGGTGCCAGAAGAAAAGGGAAGAGTTCCCAGGCCCTGGACAAGGCAGGCCCACTTGGTCCTCTGCTGAAGAGCTTTGCATGAGCACATTCCAGTCACAGGGAGTGTTCAGCTGTGTGTGGTGGGCTGCACCCCTGGGGTGCAGACTGAGAGTAGGTGGGGGTCTGTGAGGAGTGGGAGTGGGCAGGACACAAGTGCCTGTCTTGTGCCCTGAGCAGCTTCTCCCTGTGGTCTCTGCTGGCTTTCTGTGTCTGGGTCAGAGCACTGTGGAGAGGGTGCTGGCTGCCTCTCCTCCTTCCCCCATTACCCTCTTCAGGACATGACTGGAGCGTGAGATGGGAAAGGAGGGGCCCCTGGACTCAACTGCTCTCTCCTCTGACCCTGTCCACCTGCCCCTGGAGGAGTGCAGGCAGCACTTCAGACTCACGGCCGTCCTACCCACCTCTCCCCTCTGCCACCATGGATGGCACCTACACCCGTGTCTCCCTCCACTCCTTGGGCATCCACTCACCTTGTCGATGACCCCAACCACCCTGCAGCCCCTCAGCTGCTCCAGAGCAGTGCTCAGTGTGCGGATGGGCCGGAGCCTCAAGCTGCTGAATCCCTGTGGAGGAGGGAGACAGGCACATGTGGGCTCAGGGTTGACTTGCCTCAGGGGTTCCTGGCAGCTGGGAGAGCAGTGGGTACCACAGTGAGTAGGACCAGAGTCCAGGCAGACCCCACCTCACAGGGACAGGCTGAGTTAACAAGCTGGCCTTGACTCGTGGGGGCCCACATTGGTCCAGGGTGGCCAGGCTGACCATTTGGCTCAGTTTCTGCCTTGTCCTCCAAGCCTCCCAAAGTTCTCAGGGTTTCAGAAGTCTCTCAAAAGCCCCATCCACAGGAGACAGATGCTTCAGGGTAAGGGATGGGAAATAACCTGGGCACATGTGGGTTAAGGGAACATGGTTTGAAGACCAAGCCGTCTGTCTTGGGTTAAGGCAGCCTGCAAGATCCAGTGAGCCTAGTTGGTGCACGCGTTTGCCTGTGCACACAAGTAGGCATGGGAAATGTGCATGCATTTCAAACCCTGATCAAGTACCCACGGGGTTAGCAAAAGCCACATGGGGAAAGCCCTGGGCAGACATGTGTACATTTGCATTCATGTGTTTATGTGTGCTCCAGAGACCAGGAGCCTGCTCATTCATAAGAGAAACGGGCCAGAGGCTCCACACATGTGAGCACGTGAATGCAGCCCTATGCAAGCTGGGGTGGCTGTGTCTGTAAAGTCCTCTGTGACAACGCGAGACTGGACTAGGGATGATTCAGTGAGTGCCTGAGAATGAATGAGCTGTGAGGGCGTGGGGGATGGAGGAAGCCGGAGAACAGGAGGGGCAGCTCTGGCACCACAGGCTGGCCAACTCTGGGCCTCAGCTCTCTCCCTCAGGGCCCTCCCCCGATAAGGGGCCTGGGGAGGGTCTCCTCACCGTGTTGGGACTGGCTCCACTGCCCAGTGTCCGCTGCAGGTGGCAGTTGAAGATCTCCTCAGCCCGCCGCAGGTACTTGGTGACTTTTAGTTTTACTGCCTCGCGTCGCTCCTTGTTGGGATCCACTGTAGGGAAACGAGGGTCACCAGGGACTGGCTCTGTCTCCCACCCCTGGCCCTCCCCCAGCTTTAGCTGCCCACCCTTCACCCTCCATAGCAGATGGCCCCTATTTCCAAGACTGCTTCAGCAGCCTCTGTCCCCAGATCTGCTGACCCCCAAGTGAGGAGGAGGAAGAGGAGGAAGATGGCACAGTTAGCCAGCTATACTTTACAGTTGGCACCCACCACCTCTCTGGCCACTGTCACTCCATGGAAAGGGTCAGGTTGGGGATCCCATGTCCATTTATTCAGAGTGGAGATGAAGTTCCTGGAGAGCATTGCGCCCTCCATCTCTGAGGTCCAGTGTGAAAGGGCATCAGGGTGGAGACCAGATCAGAATTCCATAGACAGGCCCAAAGCCCAGGCTTGGAGGGGCCTCTTTAGCAAGAGCATAGGAAGCTGAGTGGGGGCAACTCCTGCCTGTGGCCTGTTCACAGGCCCTCAGGGGTCTCAAACTGGCCGCAGCACTAGCTTTTCTCCCAGGACTCTGCCCTGAGCAGGCCTCTCTCTCCTCTCCAGGCCCTCCCTCTGGAACACCTTGGGCTTCCACCAGATAATGCACGTGCTGTTCTTCAGCATTCAAGTTAGAGTTTTCATTTCTAGAAAATGCCCCCATTAGCCCCATCTGGCCTGTTTCCCGATCCTCTCACACTTCCTCCTCATTGTTCTTCCCACTAATTGGCCATTATCAACTCTTAGCCACACATGACCCTGGAGTGTAAGCTCCAGGGGGCAGCAATCCACTCAGACCCAGGGGTGGCCAAGTATGCTAAGCCAAGCACACAGCCTTGGCAGCCAAAACTGCTTCCACCCCAGCTGTGCCCCCTGGGAGCGGCGGAGCCTTGAGCAAGCTATTTAATTGCCCAAGACTCAGTTTTCTTACCTGGAAAATGAGACTAAAAAAAAGTTTCTGTGGGGCCTGGCTGCAAATGCCTATAGTTCAAGCTACTCTGGTAGCTGAGGTGGGAGAAAGGCTCTTGAGCCCAGGAATTCAAGACCAGCCTGGGCAAGACCCCCATCTCAGCGAGACCCCATCTCAAAAAAAAGATAAGAAAGGAAAACATTCCTACATATTCATAATTACATGCAACAGCCAATATGATCATTTCTATTACTGTGAAGTTAAATAGAAGGGAGCCTGGTACAGAGGAACAGCTTAATAGATGCTAGCTATCATTATTCTCCATCACAGACACCCTGCAGGGCTAGCATAGTGCCCTGCCAAACAGCAGAGGAACAAAGAACAGGACAGATGCATGACAGGGCAAGCCCTGTTCTGGCCCTTCCCCTCCCACGCCCTGTCACGCCCAGACCCCCCTCACCATGCACACCGCGGAGCAGCATGTCCACACCGTTCTGGTAGTGGTTGAATGCTGCCTCGTAGTCCTCACTAACATCACGCTCCAGGGCCAGCCGGATCTGTGTGGCCGCATCCACCAGGTAGTCACGCTTGGTCATGTCAGGTGCTCCCACAGCCACCCTGTTTCGAATCTGCTCTAGGTATACACAGGCCTGGGATCGTGCTCTCGAACAGGGCTCAGGCTCCAGACCTGGGCCAGGCAGGCATTCAAAGGCCACCAGACTCATGGCTGCCTTGCAGCTGGGATCTGGAATTAGCAAATGCATTGGGGAGGACCTAGCTGGGAGTGACACTACTGTCTGTACCCTGAATGTTGGGGAGACTATTCACCTCCAAAAGCCAGAACGATGACAGCTAATGTGCATAAGTTCCCCCCCAATGAACCAGATACTCCCCAAGTGGTGGTTATGATAGAATAACACAGCTTTTTTTTTTTTTTCCATTCAAATTCAGTTCAAAAGGCTGGGCACGTGGAATCTGTCTGTAACCCCAGCAGCTTGGGAGGCTGAGGTGGGAGAATCACAAGTTCAAAGTCAGCCTCAACAACTTAGCAAGACCCTGATTCAAAAAAATAAAAAGGGCTAGGGATGTGACTCAGTGGTTAAGCACCCCTGGGTTCGATCCCTGGAATAAAAAAATATACATATTTGAAAAATTCAGCTCAACAAATATTTCTTAAGCATATATTATATGATGAGCACCGGAGAAGGTTGAGGCTATCTGTGACCCAGAGCTGCCTTAATGGGACCTCCACAGAACAAATCTGGTGTGCAGCACGTGTTAAACAAGTGGAGTCCACACATTCTGAGCTCAAAGGCAGTTCCTCACACTGTTCCCCGCTAGCTATCATTATTGTCCGTCACAGACACTCCCTGTGCCCCTATGGAAATCTCATTTGCCCTTTGCTTCAGCTCAGTGACACCTCTCCCAGGACAAGATGGACTGTGTGTTCTTTGTTTTGTTTCTCTTGGTCCTGAGGTCAGTGTGGCCAGTGAGTGAGGACCCTCCAGGAACCAGCAGAGAGCTGGGTATAGAGCCCAGCCTTGAAGTCCATGGGTAGATAAGAAAACTGAGTGGCAGATTTGGTGCCACTATAGATGGAGTTTGCTGACAAAGGGCAGGAAGGGCAGGGTGACCCAGCCTATGAGGGGATGGCTTTGACCGCCTGAAAGCCACTAAGCCATGTGGCTTCCAAGGGCCTGACAGCAGCTCCTCCCTCAGCAATGTGTCACAGATGGGCAAAGGATAAGAGCAGAGGCGCGGCAGAGGCGGAGTCTCAGAGAGAGGCCAGCCATGCTGTCTCTGCACCTTCCTGTAGCCTCTCTGCCACCTCTGCCCTCAGGAGTCACTGGGAAAGAGCCAACAGGGAACTTCCAAGCCCAGGTCTCTTTGGCCTCTGTTCAGAGAGGGATCTCTCTCTGTTCAAAACAGGATGCATGGAGGGGTGGGTAGGAGGGGTGGGTAGGAAACCCACCTCCCCCCGCCCCGACAGCGAGGAGCTGGTCCCTGGCCAAGATGCAGCCGGGAGGATGAGGGAGGCCACCCGTCCCCGCTCTGCCTAGCTCAGGGGACATTCTGCTCTGAGGCCTGTGCTCTGGGGGCACCCAGGCCGATGGGGTTGTGCTGCCCGGGTCAGGCCCTGCTGGGCCGGGTCCCGCCTTCCGAGCCGCATGTCCACGCCTGGGCACCGCAACCGGCACGTGCAGCCCGCGAGTCCCCGGGACGAGGGTGCACGGTCCCCCAGGGACGGCCGAGGAAGGCTGGGCTGAGGAGGTGGGAGGAAGAAGGGGCCTTGTCGCCTGGGAGGATGGAGGAGCGGGAAAACACCGTACCTGCCCGAGCCAGACGCCCGGTCCGCTGGGCCGATCTCCCCGACAGCCACCGCCCCTTCAGCCCAGCCCGCGAGGGCGCTCAGCCGGCCGCTGCCTGCGGCCCTCGGGTCAGGTGCGGGGGGTCTATCCCGGTGCGGCCCGGCCATTGGCTGCCGATGAGCTCATCCTCCACCCGTTAGAATAAACCACCAATCACCGCCCGGCTCGGCTTCTGCCGGCCCTTAAAGTCGCAGCGTCCGCGCTCCTGGGTGCCGCGCTTGGGAGTGGGGCTGGGAGTTAGAAGAGGGAGGTGGTGGGGTGAGGAGAGGAGGTCTATTGTCCCCCAGGGATGAGAGCCGGGCTGCTTCAGAAATCTGGGTCGACTCGAAAGCACTAGTGGCACTTCTAAGGTTTTTCTCATTCTTTACCTCACTCGCTCATTCAGATATTTAATCAGGTGTCCAGAGTGTACCCTGCCCTAGAGGCTAGCTGTTGAGGGGCTAGATGCAGTGAGGGTCTAAACAGCTCTGCGGCATGTCTTCCTGGGGTTGAGTCTCCAGAGGGACACCCGGATTTAAGAGCTAAAAAATAGCCCCTCGCTGGTGCACACCTGTAATCCCAGAGACTGGAGGCTGTGGCAGGAGCATTGCAAGTTCTGAGGCCAGCGTTAGCAATTTAGAGAGATCCCCAGCAGCTTGGAGGGACCCTGTCTCAAAATAAGAAATAAAAGCGGCCGGGGACTCAGGGCCAGCAGCACACTCCTGTAATCCCAACGGCACAGGAGGCTAAGACAGGAGCATCTCCTGTCTCCAGCTTCAGCAACTTAGTGGTGCCCTAAGCAACCCAGCAAGACCCTGTCTCTAAATGAAATATTAAAAAGGGCTGGAAATGTGGCTCGGTGGTTAAGCGCACGCTGAATAATAGAGTTCAGATTTGGTTTTATTATGAGGGAGAAGGGGCACAAGGGTCTATGACCTAGTCTGAGGGTTAGAAAGTTTTTGGGAGAAAGTGATACATGAACTGAGCCTTGAGTTTGAGAACACAAGTCTCTCACCTGAGCCCTTAATGCAGAGGGGGGGTACCTGCACTATCCTTCCCTACTGCTCTGGCTGTCCCCTGGATACAGTTCCATACAGTTCCCCTCTCCTCACTCCCACTTCTCCATCTTCACTCTCAGCCAGAGTTGTTGCTTTCCCCTTCCCTTGAAGACAGTGGGCCACAGATTCCTACCCAGCCCCCTGCCAGGTTTGTGTGCTGTCCCTCATCTCCTCACCTCTTCCATAGAAGGTCTGGCCTGCACCCCATCGAAGCCCATGTTCCATGAGTCCCATGCCATCACCACTCCAGGAGGCCACTCGAGCAATTCTTCCCTTTCCTATGTTATTAACATTTGGTTCCCATTGGCTCATTCCCATCTGATATAAACAATACCATCTCTCCCTTCTTAAAAGCAAAGCTGCAAAATTTGGAAGGCTGAAGCAGAAGAATGGATTGAGCCCAGGAATTTGGGGCCATCTTGGAGTGAGACCCATCTCTTAAAAAAAGGGGGGGGGATAAAGAAAACAAAATAAAAGATACTCTGGGCCTTACTTCTGAGATAGGTGGGTTCTCAGGGAAATTAGACAGAGACCTACCAGTATGACCCGCCACGCTTGTCTTTTTAGTTAAATAAACAAAAGTTCCATGGATATGGAACTTATCTATGGGAATAGATAATAGGTTTCCTTTTTGGATTCATAAACTATTCTAGATTAGATAGTACTCATGGTTGTACAACCTTGTGAATATACTAAGAACCAGTGAATTATACATTTTATAAGGGTAATTGTCCTGATGTCTCAGTTATCTCCGTGTATGCTTGAACCAGATCAACTAGGACAACAACAGAATCAACTTAAATGTCACCAGATTCAAAGACCCACACAATGTGCCCACAACTGATTAGTGGCTCGACTGCTTAACCAGAACTTTCTGAATCCTAAATATCAAATGATTGACATGGAATTTGATGTTTACCAAAGCTTGCCTGGGAAACTGCACTTGTCATATATGTAGCCAGAGAGCTCCGCCTTGGGTGTGTCCCTCATCTCCTCTTCTCTGAGAGGCAGGGGTGTCCACACCCTGCCTTTAGGGTGTGTGGACCTTCAATCCTTCAATGAATAGTTGCTTGTGCTTTGCTTCCCCCAAGTCCTGGAATTCTTTTCAGTGGTGTGAGTCAAGAACCCCAGACGCTCTCCTCTTGGAGCCAAGTTGCTATTCTACTACCTCCTTGGAGGGACTTCTTTCCCCTTCTGGTGACAGTCCCAATTATCTACCACTATAGGTTTGCAGCAAAATTCCCTAAAAGAGATCTAGATAATTGTTACCAGTTTCTCATTGTCCACTTTTTTTTTTTTTTGTACCAGTGATTGCACCCAGGGATGCTTTACCACTAAGACACATCCCCAGCTCTTTTTATTTTTTTGTTTTGAGACAGGGTCTTGATAAGTTGCCCAGGCTGGTCTCCAACTTGCCATCCTCTGTCCTCAGTCTCCAGAGTAGCTGGGATGATAGGTACACTTCCACTTTTTCTTGAACCCTCTTCTGTGGCGCTGTCCTCTCCCACATTCCTCCACAAATGCCCTTGGTCAAGTTACTGATCACCTCCTGGATGCTAAACCCAGTGGTGGTTTCTCATTCGCCAGTGTTCTTGACCTACTGGGAGTATCTGAACCAAGTGGTTGTGTCCTCCTCCTCTTGCCCCAAGCTCTCCAGGCCCACCCTCTCTGGTTTCCTCCTTTTTCCCTGGCCATTGATTCTCAGTTTCTTTTGGTGGCTTTCCTTTTCCTTGTCAGCTGCTGAATGTTAGTGTCTCAGGGCTCAGTTTTCTTTCCCTCTATTCTTGTGTTCTTAATGAGAGATCGTACCTTTTCTCGTGATTTTAAATATTATACTTTCTGTACCTCTGATTCTGTATTTATATCTCTCAGCTCTCACCTCTTTGCCTCTTTAATTATTTAGTAGTCTAATAAAACATTTCAAATTCAAAATGTCCAGAACTAAACTCTCAAAACACCCTATGGAATGGGAGAGAAAATATGGAAATCATTAATCAGATAAAGGTCTTGTATCCAGAATATACAAAGAAGTCTTTACAACTTAATAATAAAAAGATAATCCAGTTTAAAAGAGAGAAAAGGATTGGAATAGGCATTTCTCCAAAGAAGATATGCAAATGGCCAATAAGGTATTCAACCTTCTTAGTCATTAGGGGAATGCAAATTAAACCCACAGTGCAAGGCTACTGCATGCCCGCTGGATAGCCATAACAAACAACAAAACAAAACAAAACACAATAATGAAGGTTGGCAAGGACCTGGAGAAATTGGAACCTTCATCCATCACTGATGAGGTGCAGCTGCTTTGGAAAGCAATTTGGCAGTTCCTCAAAAAGTTAAATGTAGAGTTACTATATGACCCAGCAATCCACTCCTGGGTGGGTACTTAAGAGAACTGAACACATGTTGACTTGAAAACCAGCACATTGATGTCGATAGCTGCATTATTTATAATGTATTATTTATAAAGAGGAAACAACTCAAATATCTATCAACTGATGAATAGATAAATAAAATGTGATATATACATATACTGGAATATTATTCAGCCATTTAAAAAATGACATACTAGCTGGGTGCAGTGGCACACACCTGTATTCCCAGTGGCTGAGGAGGCTGAGGCAGGAGAATTGCAAGTTCAAAGCCAGCCTCATCAATTAGTGAAGCCCAAGTAACTCAGTGAGACCCTGTCTCTAAATGAAATACAAAAAAGTGCTGGGCGGGGGGCCTGGGGATGTGGCTCAGTGGCTAAGTATCTCTGAGTTCAATCTCTGGCACCAAACAATAAAAATTAAAAAATAAAAGAATGAAATACTGATGTATGCTACAACATGGATGGACCTTAAAAACAGTGTGCTAAATAAAAGAAGCCTGGTACAAAAGGCTATGTACTGTATGGTGCCATTTATACGAAGTTTCCAGAATAGGCAAATCCCTTCATATCAGGAAAGGGGGAATGGATAATAGGTTTCCTTTTTGGAGTCATAAACCATTCTAGATTAGATAGTACTTATGGTTGTACAACCTTATGAATATACTAAGAACCAGTGAATTATACATTTTAAAAGGGTAAATATTCTGATATCTCAATTATCTCAGTTTAAAAATCAAATATATGGGCTAGGGTGTGGTTCATTTGCCCAGCATTCTTGAGACCCTGGGTTAAATTCCCAGCACCAAAAAAAAAAAAAAAAAAAAAATCAACATAAAAAAAAGAGCCTCCCCTGAAACTCTAGCTATCTGAAGACTGCTCTTTTCATCCTAATGATTCCTCTGTCAGGATGATCCATTCTGTAATCCCAGAGAGTCCTGAGGCTGAGGGAGGAGGATCACAAGTTCAAAGACAGCTCAGCAATTTAGCAAGGCCCTAAGCAACTGAGAGAGACCCTGTTTCAAAACAAAACATAAAGAGGCCTGAGGATGTAGCTCAGTGGTAAAGTGCTCGTGAATTCAATTCCAAGTGTGTGTGTGTGTGTGTGTGTGTGTGTACACATACACACACACAAACACACACATATATATATAAATTTCATTATTATATATTATGTATGGTCACATATATAATACATAACATCATAAGTGGTTATCCATTAACATTTATCCAGAATCCCAGCACTTCCCACCTTTTCCACTGCTAAGACTTAGGTGAATACTTCTATATCTTGTGACTCCTTTACTGTAGGAGGGTTTAAAATTAATTCGTTTTTAACTGATACATTAAAAACATAAAATTTGTACATATTAGAGTGGTACCATGTAATGTTTGGATATATGTATAAACTACATAATGTTAAAAATCAGGTTAATCATATTTATCTTAGTGTAGGAAATTCCAACTGTCTTCGCTTTCTACCTTTGCCATCCTAAAGGTGACTGACCTTGCATCAGTGAGAACCTCTCAAAGCACAAATCAGTTGCTGTCCTGATCTGCTCAAAACCCTGAAAGGGCTCCCATTTTATTCCAAGAACTAACCCCTAATATGACCTCCAAAGTGCTTGGTCACCATTTTTTCCCCTCCAGTTCCTTTTTTTTTTTTCTTTTTCTTTGGCACTGGGGTTGAACCCAGAGATCCTCAACCACATGCCCAGTCATATATATATTTTATTTTTAGACAGGGTTTCATTAAGTTGCCTAGGTTGGTCTTGAACTTGTGAGCTTCCTGCTTCAGCCTCCCTAGTCACTGGTATTACAGATGTGGGCCACCAACACCTGGCTCTACTTCTTTTCCATTGGCCTTAACACTGTAGCATACTCTATAATTAATTAATTAATTTTTTTGTATATTTATTTTCTTACTATTTCTATCCCAGGCCTAAGATCCACATGGACAAGAGCTTTGTCTGCTTAGCTCACTGTTGTAACCCAAGTGCCAAGAACAGCATCTGGTCTATAATATTGCTCAAGAAATATTGGCTGAATGAGTGAGCAAGCTCTAAAGAATAAGAAGGAATTAACCAGAAAAAGTGTTCAGAGAGGGCAGTGGAGGAAGAATGTTCTTGGCAGGGACAAGATATATATAAATACTTTGACGAATTAAGGGAGGAAGATAACATTTGCAGGCTCAAAGGGACAGTATAAAGTCATTTGATAAAAGTTAAACCAGCTATCCCTCTCCTCGGTCTATACCCAAAGGACTTAAAAACAGCATACTACAGGGACATAGCCACATCCATGTTTATAGCAGCACAATTCACAATAGTAAACTGTGGAAGCAACCTAGATGCCCTTCAGTAGATGAATGGATAAAAAAAATGTGGCACATATACACAATGAAATATTATTCAGCAATAAAAGAGAATAAAATCATGGCATTTGCAGGTAAATGGATGGAGTTAGAAAAGATAATGCTAAGTGAAGTTAGCTAATTCAAAAAAACCAACTGCCAAATGTTTTCTCTGATATAAGGAGGCTGATTCATAGTGGGGTAGGAAGGGGGAGCATGGGAGGAATAGGTGAACTCTAGATAGGGCAGAGGGGTGGGAGGGAAAGGAGGGGGCAGGGGGTTAGAAATGACGGTGGAGGGCTGGGGCTGTAGCTCAGTGGCAGAGTGCTTGCCTTGCACGTGGGACGCATCGGGTTCAATCCTCAACACCACATAAAAAAAAATACACAAATAAAATAAAGGCATGCTGTCCATCTACAACTATGAAAAAAAAAAGAGAAAGAAATGATGGTAGAATGTGATGGACATTATTATCCAAAGTACATGTATGAAGACAAGAATTGGTGTGAATATACTTTGTATACAATCAGAAATATGAAAAATTTGTGCTCTATACGTGTAATATGAATTGTAATGCATTCTGCTGAAATATATAAATTAAACAATTAATAAAAAAAAAGTTAATGTCCTAGGGCTGGGTTTGTGGCTCAGCAGTAGAGCGCTTGGCTATCACATGTGGGGTCCTGGGTTCAATCCTCAGCACCACATATAAACAAAATAAAGGTATTGTGTCCACCTACAACTAAAAAAATTATTAAAAAAGTCAATGCCCATTCATAATAAAGACAAACACCTGCTTAACAAAATCTATGAATTTGCTTCTTAACCTGATAAGTGGTTCTCTACCAGAAACAGAGCAACCACCAAATACACTTTTTTGTGTGTGGTGCTGGGATTGAATCTAAGGCCTTGTGCATACAAGGAAAGGAGTCTACCAACTAAGCTAAATCGCCATCCAGCAATCACTGCATGTAATGGAGTTTTAGAAGTATTCCTACAGTCCAGTTGTCCTGCTGGCATATGATAGCATCACACTTCTCTAACTCCTTTGAAAGTTAAGCTTAGTCACAGGACTCGCTTTGGAATACTCATGGACAAAACATGTGTCTTTTGGGATGGAAACTTCAAAGACCAGTGCCTCATTCACATCGTCCTTTCCTCCTGCCATAGTCACCATGGAAACACCTCTGTGTGGAGACAGACAGCCTCCATCAGCCTGGACCTCTGGCAATACGAGAACTCCCTGTTCTACCCTATGACTTGTATTGGACATGACTTGTGAATGAGAAATAATTTTTTGTTGTGTTAAGTCACTATTAGATTTTGGGATTATTTGTTACTGCACTGTACTTTGACCCATCCTGAATGATATGCCCCTTGTAGCCAAAATGAACCTATCAACGCCTCTTCTCTTCAACCATGTACTAGAAGTTGCTGCAAATGCAAAAAGAAACTGAAAACAAACAAGAGGCTTAAGGACTGGAAAGGAAGAAGCCAAATTGCCATTGTTTACGAGGTGATTATCCATCTGGAACAGTCCGTAGGTTCAGCAAAGTGGCTGGATACAGATCAATATTAACAAATCAATAGCTTTCCTCTATATAGCAATAACAACTTGAAAATACAACAATAATTTTACATTCCATTCATCATAGTAACAAAAACTATTAAATCCTTAAGAATAAACAACTTAGAAATATATGACCCTCGTGGTGAAATTAAAACTGGACAGAACGAACCAAATAAATGAAACATATTATGTTCAAGAATGGGATTGCAACCATTGTAAATTTTCCCTAAGTTAATTTAAAATTTCAGTGCAACCTAACTCAATATACCAAAAGAACTCTTCATAAAGCTTGGATGATGCTTCTAAAATTCATATGTCCATTCATTCATTCAACAAAAACATATGACCAGTTGTGATGGGACATACCCATAATCCCACAAGTCATGAAATGGAGGCAGGAAGATTGCAAATTCCAGGCCAGCCTTGGAAACCTAGCAAGAATGTCTCAAAACAAAAAAAGATAAAGGGCTGGGGGTGTAGCTCAGTGATAGAGCATCCCAGGTTCAATGCCCAGACCTGCAAAAACAAACAAATAAACAAACACGGAGATCCTTCTATGGGTCTGAACCTGCCTTAAGTAGTGGAAAAACAGTGAACAGAACAGAATTTCTACCTTCATGAAACTCACATTCTTTGTGAAGAGAAGCAAAAATAAACGTAGGAACACATAATATCTCATGGCAATTTTACAGTATATAAATGTGAAATAATTACCCCTCGATAAAGAATAGAACGTGAGGCTGGGAGTTTGCCATATCAGATGTAAAGACATATTATTAAGCATCGGTTTTTAAAACATATGGCAAATACATGAAAGACTAGAATAGAGTCCAAAAATACATTCATGCTTCTTTGGGGATTTCACATAGGATAAAGGAAGCATTTCAAGCCGGGGAGGGATGAATTCTTCATAGGACAGTTCCCTCAACTTATGGAAAAAATCAATCCCTACTACATGCCAGATTCAAAAATAAATCCATGTTAAAAACTCTAAATTGTTTTTTAAAAAAGAGAACAGCCTTAAATTTTTAGAGGAAAGTGTCAAAGAATACTATATGGTTGCAGATAAATGTGCCTCTTAAATATTACTGGTGGAAAAGGGAATATAAATTGGTCCATTGGGGAGGCTGATTTATAGAACCATTTAAAGTGGAAATACACCAAATATCAATTGCACTTCTGGATATTTAATCTAGAAAAACAATTGCCCAGTGTCATGGTCTGGATATGAAGCATCCCTCAAAGATTCCTGCGTTGAAGGCTGGGTTCTCAATGCAGCAATGTTCAGAAGGGAGGATTTTGGGTTGTGATTTTCTCAGGTACTTTGTCCCAGCAATGGAAGTCTGACTAAACACCCGGGTACATAAGGATATATATGGGTATTCACTTAACATTGCTTGCAATATCAAGAAATGAAACAAATCCTAAATCCAATATCATATATAACATCAATATGGAAAAAGGAAGCATTTCAAGTTGATTAAATGTGGTATATTCTTCTATTGAATTATTATTATAGGTTGAGCATCCCTAACCCAAAAATTCAAAATCCCAAATGCTCCAAGATCTGAAACCTTTTGAGAGCTGACATGATACCACAAGTAGAAAATTCTACATGAAACTTTGTTTCATGCACAGAATTATTTAAAATATTGTATAAAATTGCTTTCACTCTATAAACATAAGATATATATAAAACATAAAATTATATCACACTTGGGTCCCATCTCTAAACATCTAATTATGTATACTCCAAAATCTGAAATCTGAAACACTTCTGGTCCTAAGCTTCTCAGATAAGGGCTATTCAGTGGATTCAGCAGAACTAAATCTATGTGTGTGAACATGCACATCTCAAAAGTATATTTTTGAGTGAGATTCTTTCCAAATGCCACCTACAATATAATGCCATTTATATTTATATATTTAAAAATACATATACAAAACAACACTATGTATTATCTATATATTATGGTTATTTGTCAGGATTCTACAGAGAAACAATCAATAGGAGATTATATACACACATACATGTGTATGTATGTGTTATATACAAAATCTGTAGATTATATATATATATATAATATGTCAATTTTGTGGATGTGTATACATGTATATGTATATATAGCTTGTATATATGTATACATATATACATGTATTTATACACATAGATCCATATTTATATATAATATATAGATAATATATGGGCTGGGGCTGAAGCTCAGTGGTAGAGTGCTTGCCTAGCACATGGGAGGCCTGGGTTCTATCCTCAGAACCACATATAAAAATCGATAAAGGTATTGTGTCCACCTATAACTTAAAAATATTTTTAAAAAAATGCATAGATAATATGTAGATTTTGCATATATACACATATATAATATATAATTAATATTAATCTATGTATAATGTAAAGATTATATGTGCATATACACATATATCTCATTTACATATAAATAGACTGATGTGTTATTTCCTTATAAATAATTGGCTCATGTAATTTTATAGAGGCTAAAAGTCCCATGATCTGCCATCTGCAAGATGGAGATCCAGGAAAGCTGGTGGTAGAGTTCAAGTCCAAAGACCTGAGAACCAAAGGCTCAGTCCAAAGTCAGAAGAAGCTGGATGTCGCAGTCAGCAGGCAGGGAGAGAGTGCATTCTCCTTCCTTCTACCTTCTCTTTCCTCTTTGACCTTCTGCGGGTTGCATGATGCCCACACACACAGGGGAGGGCAATCGGTTTTACTCCTGATTCACATTCTGAAATCCAGAAACATCCTCACAGATACCCCCAGAAATTATGCTTAATCAAATATCTGGATACCCTGTGCCCCAGTCAAGTTGATGCATAAGATTAACCATCACGTGTAGTGAATCTAACATCTATTCAGCACTTCCTATCAGCCTGGTACTCTCCCAGGCACTTGACATAGAACATCTCATTTAAATCTTAACACTACACTACTCTTAACTATTATTCATCTTTACATTACAGATGACAATGCTGAGCTGCAGAAAGATTGAGTAATTGCTTACCCAGCTAGGAGCTGGGAGCAGTAGGAGTGAAATCTTAGCAGTTTGGCTCTAGAACCCAGATTTTGAAGTACCAGGCTGACCACACTAAACCCTTAACAGGGTGCTCTCCAGGGAGGAGGGTCTTCTTGAGGAGGATGGAGAGATCAAATAGATCTTTACGGTATCTGTAGTGACATATGTTTTTAAAGAATGAAATTGACATATTATTTGTGATATTAAAAATAACTTAAAGGCTGGGTGATGTGGCCTATGCCTGTAATTCCAGTGGCTCAGGAGGCTGAGGCAGGAGGATCACTAGTTCAAAGCCAGCCTCAGCAACCTAGTGAGGCCCTCAGCAACTCAGTGAGACCCTCAGCAACTCCGTGAGACCCTGTCTTTAAATAAAATACAAAAAAAGGGCTGGGGATGTGGCTCAGTGATTAAGCACCCCTGGGTTCAATCCCTGGCACCAAAACAAGACAAAAGAAAACAAAACACCTTAAAACTATTTACAGAATCATACTTTTTTTTTAAAATATATATAATACAGCAATTAGAGCCACATGAGAGCAGAGAGTGCTCCGCCAGACTCTAATGAGGGATCGGATGGAATTTGAAGGAGTGCAGTGTTGGGAGGTTTTCCTGAGGAAGTGCCTTCTAGCTGAGTTTCAGATGGTGTGTGTGTGTGTGTGTGTGTGTGAACAAAACTGAGGGGTTGGGTGCAGGAGGGAACGGGATTTCCTGGCAGAGGAGACAGCATGAGCAAAGGCCCTGGAGAGGTGTGGGCACTAAATATTTCAGGCACCGAGAGAAGACAAGTGAGAAAAGAAATTAAAAAGAGAGGGGATGGCCTGGGAGGAGCTGGAGAGCAGGCAGGGGTTAGACTTCAGGGAGTCTTCAGGCGGAGGCAAAGATGGAGAGTTAATGCTAAGAGTATCGTGAACAGCTGAGCAAGATGAAAACTGAAAATGCTGCTGGCGCCATCAAAATCCCTGAAATTTCTAGCAAGGGTTGGGTTACGATGGTGCAAGGAAAATCCGAGACAGAGACTGGAAGTTTGATATGTCTTTCAAAATGGGCCCATCTGAAGCCCAGGACCAGAATAAGATAAGGAGACACTCGGAGGGAGAATGTGCATATGAGTGATGGTTTGGATTCTGCCACTGTTGCTATTTTTATGAAGGAAGAGATTTCTGCAAAGACATCTCCACAAGGATGCTCATCACAGTGCTGTAGTTATGACAACAGGAAGAAGAAACAAAATATCCAATAATAGATCAATTAATCAAACTATGGAATACCCCAAAGATGCGATACAATTCAGTACTTAAAATTCATATTGTAAGCCAGGCGCCGTGGCACATGCTTGTGATCCCAGCGGCAAAGGAGGCTGAGGCAGGAGGATTGCAAGTTCAAAGCCAGCCTCAGCAACTTAGGCCCTGAGCAACTTAGGGAGACCCTGTCTCAAAATAAGAATATAACAAGGGTTGGGGATGTGGCTCAGTGGTTAAGTGCCCCTGAGTTCAATCTCTGGTACCAAAATAATGATGATAATAATAATATTGTAGTCTATCTAATGTTATGGGAAACTGTCTATACACTACATTAAATTTAAAAAGAAAATTACAGTCCAGTGTAGTGGCGAACGCCTGTAATCCAGCAATTTGGGAGGCTGAGACAGGAGGATCTCAAGTTAGAGACCAGCCTCAGCAATTTAGTAAGACCCTCAGCAACTTAATAAGATCCTATCTCAAAATAAATTTAAAAAAAGGACTGAGGGTGTAGCTCAATAGTAAGGCAACCCTGAGTTCAATCCCCAGCATCAAAAGAAAAAAAATAAACAAATAAAATAAAAGGTATATTATAATCTCATTTAGGTATCAAAAATTAAGTGCATGTGGCAGGATATTTCCTCTGCCCTTTTTTTTTCTTCTCTGTCTTCATCCTGATAAGTCTTTTGATATAATGCTGCACAGTAAAATTTATGCCAAAGAACATGATCCTCTTTATCAAAAGAGAGACTTATTTGTCTTGTAGATGCACCATGTGGGAACACAGGAGGATCTACTGCATTTCCCCAGGAAATAGAGTTGGGAGCTGGGGGAAGAGGAGAGGGATAAGAGAGAGAGCAGGGGAAAAGGCTTCTTGCTCCCATCTAGGCCAATTTTGTAGCAATGCTGGAAAAAAAGTACATTGCTTTTTCTCTGGATTTTTGGAGAATTTGTAATAAAGATTATAAGAAAGATTTTGGGAAAAAAATCACTAGAAAAAAAAAGAAAGATTTGGGGTGGAAATATTGAAGGAAGACATGTCCACTCATTATCTGAAACAAGAGGCTGCATTTACTGCTTGCTAAAGCATGGGAGAGCTGCACTTGCAAGGCACAGCATCTCTGAGCAAAGCTGAGAATCCGTAGAAATAGGTTCCAATGTCCCTAGTGGTGCCTGAAACTGTGGATAGTACCAAACCCCTTAAACCAGCACTGTGATACCACTACTGTACATCTGATAACCAATTCAGCGACTAAGTAACTAACAGGTGGGTAGCACATACAATGTGGATACACTGGAAGGGATAATTCACATCCTGGGTGGGACAGAGCTGAGTGGTGCAAATTTCATCACTTTTCTCAGAACAGCTTGCAATTTAAAACTTAGGAATTATTTATTTCTGGAATTTTTCAATTTAGTATTTACTGTTTGTATGACTACAAGTAACTGAAATCTTGGCAAGCAAAACTGCAGATAAGGGGGATTACTGTGGAGGTTTTGGGGAAGTGTGGAGTTCAGGGACTGGTCAACTTTTTTGCTTGATCTTTGGCCCTGGGAGCACAGTCACTGGAGTTAGGCTACTGCCAACTGGTTGTTTTCAGAAGCATGGGGTGATGACTGATTGTGTGGTTTTGGGAGCCTGGTTACTTAACCAAGTGGCCATATAAACCAGTTTTATAATCGGTACTAAGAGTTACTTGTTATCCTAGCTTCATAACAATTAATCTTTCCTAAGAGGATGGGAATGTTTTATTCTCAGGGGGAAGGGAGGTGGGTGGCAGACAAATCTACACACACATAAAAACGAAAGCCTGGTGAAGGCCCTGTGTAGCCCTGGCTGCTGGAGCTCATCCGGACTGGTCAGGGCTAGTCTCTAAGAAAAGATCTTATAGGCTTCGGGGCCTCCAGGATTTGGATTTGGATGTGACTGGAGTCCCAGCCACTCCTCAGCTCCCTGATGAGAAGTTGTGTTTCCAGCTGCTCTGGGGACAGGAGTAGGGGGTGGGGGAGCAGCTCCAGGGTTTGCCCTGGCTGGACCCCCTTCCTGCATCACCACCTCTCCTGCATCATGAGCTCCATGACCCCACAGGCCCGGCACTGGTGCACGGTGACCACATGTGAACCACATGTGAACCTGAGCCCGCTGGGCCTCCCTCCCTCAGAGCTGGGCTTCTGTGTGTGCACATGCAGTGGGCAGCCAGCCGAGGCCAGCTGTCAGCCCCTGACCCTCTAGGAGGCTGGGGCGGGAATTCCTCTGGCGGATTTCTCACCCCCTCAGGACTTCCTTCCAGCTTGTCTGGCAAGTGAGAAGGTCCAGGGGTTCAGGGAAGGACGGCTTCACCACTCCGGGCTGGGGCCACCAGGCATCACCATGTCTGTAAACACCAGCACCGTCACTGTGGGCTGGGTGGTTGGGAGCAGCTGAGGCTCCTGTTACCATGGTGCCTGTGTGGTAACTTGGGTGGCCTGGGCTGGCTGGCTGGGGGCTGGGCCTTGGAGGACAGAAGAGAGGGAAGGGGGAGCAGGGGGATGCCTGACTGGGGACAGTGTGGAGTGATCTCGCAGTGGGAAAAGGAAGTCCATGTGGAGAGGGAGCGCCCTGTCCCCGCCACCCAACTCTGTGACAGCCTCCACCTCCTCTCCTCCTGCCTGGCCTGACCCTCCATTTCCTTAGGGACTAGAAACACACCATCTTTCTGGCCTAGAGCCCCTGAGGTGTGGCCTCATTTGCCTCAGTCACAGCCAATGTCAGGGGGAGGGGCGTGCTCAGGCTCCCCTCAGGAAAGAGAAGGGTCATGCTCCTCCAGGAAAACAGCTGCTGGGCTCTGGTGCTGACAGACAGCCATCTTTCCACACCAAGCCTCCGTCCTGTCGCCGCCCAGTCTGGAGCCTTGATGTCCCCCCAGAGAGTGTGGAGGGGCCTTTTCTGCTGATCCACCCGGACCCACCTCGCAGATGGTCTGGCCCTTGGAGCCGGAGCTGGGTTCGATTCTCTCTCAGTTCTTGTGGACACATTTGAAAATTCTGGCTCACTTCTGGACAACCTGGGCCTCAAGCTTCTTCGTTTGTAAAATGAGGAGGTGAAAATGTGGGAGTTTTCTCTCAGCCCTGAATTCCAAGACCATGTCAGGTTTCTCTTCAAATAAACACAAAACCTCCGCGCCTTCCATTACCCAGCAAAGGCCAGACGCCCCCACATCAGTCAAGCGGAACTACCTGAGACCTGTCCAGCTGTGGGAGTTCCCACCTCTGGACGTCAGTGGGTTATCTCCACCTGGAACTGGCCTTCCCCTGTCATCGCCAAAGTGACTTTGTATTCTTTAAGACACAGCTCACATGCCACCCAGTTTTCTTCCTTTCTCTTACAATCTGATCCTTCCTTTCTTCCTTCTTTTTTTTTTTTTTTTTTTTTTTGGTGCTGGGGGATTGAGCCCAGGGCCTTCCACATGTGTGGCCAGGACTTTCCCCCTGAGCTCTAACTTGGGTTTATGGAGTGAGTATCTTTTAAAGAGCACCAGTGCCTTCAGCCTTAGGGAAGCATAAGGACTCCCCCAAAGTCCTTCTTTCACTCCCCATATTATCTTTTTCCTTTTTTTTCAATTTTTGGTACCAGGGATTGAAGCAGGGGTGCTTAACTACTGAGCACATCCCCAGCCCTTTTTATTTTTTATTTTGAGACAGATCTTGCCAAGTTGTTTAGAGTCTTGCTAACTCGCTGAGGCTGCTTTGAACTCAACGATCCTCCTGCCTCAGCCTCCCAAGAGCTGGGATTATAGGTGTGGGCCACCGTGCCTGGCACTCCCCATATTACCTTATCATAGGCTCTGCAGCAAAATCCCTGACTCCTTCTCTAGTTCCAGACTTTTGTTTATTTCCCTCTCCCCACTGGCCTCTCTCCTAGTTCTTAGGTTGATCAACAGCCTCTCAGCTACGACCTCTTTACTTCTTGCAGAATAGACTTTCTTTGGGGAAGACTGGAAGACTTCTGGATTTTAATCTATTTTGCCCCTTTACACACATATCCACTACAAAATACCTAGACTTAGAAGACTTGAAAAATACTCCTGGATGGATGAATGGTCAGAGTAAACATTCTATGCACTGAATTCCCTACTTTTCTCTATCCCTGGTCCTTCTTCCTAGAACAATCCACCATAATTGGTTGCTTGGATTTGTCACAGCCTTCTAAGTGATATTTGTACCTCCGTTCTTGTGTCCTTAGAGATCATTATCCACATAGTGGACACAGTGATCCTTTAAAAATGTACCTAATGTCACTGGGTGCAGTAGCATATGCCTGTAATCCAAGAGACTCCAGAAGCTGAGGCAGGAGGATGGCAAGTTTGAGACCAGCCTCAGCAACGTAGTGAGGCCCTAAGCAGCTTAGAGAAAGTCTGTCTCAAAATAAAAAATAAAAGGGCTCGGGATGTGGCTCAGGAGTTGAACACCTCCGGATTAAATCCCCAGTACTCTTCCGGCAACCAAAATGTACTTAATGCCACTTTGTTCTCCTGCTGGAGAACTTCAAGTGGTTTCCCTTCATATTACAGCAAACTCAACACAGCTCATATCCCTTCCTCCCTCGCTCATCCTGTGCCAGCCACACGGAGATCCCTTCTGGGCCTTTACATCAGCAGTGTTCTCTGGATTACTCTTATCCTGATCATCACATGACTATAATGTCATGTCAGAAGTGTCACCTCCACAGAGAGATGGAGGTATACAGTACCCTCCCCTGAATGCTGTCTCTTCACCTTCCCTGTTTTTCTGTTCTGGTTACCTATTATTGCATGACAACCTGCCTCAATACGATTTGTTATAGTATCCCATCATTCTGTGGGTTAGGAAATCAATCAGAACTCAGGGGGACCCACTCAGCTTTGCTCTGTGAGGTCTGGGATCTCAGCTGAGATGGCCACAATGACTGAGCATTTGTCCTCTTCTCCCCATCTCCATATGGTCAACTTGAGCTTCCTTCCAACATGGCACACTCAGCTGGTGGTTGACTTCATATAGAGCTATGTTTCAAGAGACCATAGCAGAATTGCCAGTGTTTCTCTCTCTCTCTCTCTCTCTCTCTCTCTTTCTCTCTCTCTCCACTGGGGATTTAATCCAGGGACACTTTACCATTGAGCTATATCCTCAGCCTTTTTATTTTATTTTATTTTTTTACTTTTTATTTTGAGACAGGATCTCGCTAAGTTGCTGAGAACCTTGCTAAATTGCTGAGACTGACCTCAAATTTGTGACCTCCTTCCTGAGCCTTCCAAATCGCTGGAATTATAGGCATGTGCCACCATACCCGGTGCACCAGTGCTCTTGAAAGTTAGGATTGGAATCATTTCAAAGGGACCAGGCCATCCTGGATGCAAAGAGAGGGAACAGAGAGATCACCTCTGGACCAAAGTGTCACGTCCATCCCTAATATGCCATAACCACATTTGGCAACATTTCTTGTTAATTCATTTCACATGGGTGACCTGCTTATTGAGTAAACAGTAGGGTACAAACTTGTTTTTTATTTTGTGTTGTTTATCTCCCATCATTGCTTCTAGGTGAACTGTGTTGTTGCTCCTTTTTCTGTTCCTTAAAGAATTTTGGGCAAAACTTCTAATGTCCTTGACACTTGAATTTATTGAAATGACCAGCCTCTCCTAAGCTGGTCCATCCAGTTTAAGATCCCTTTCCTGCCCCAGGCAGGGCCTGGATTTGGTGCAGGGGCTCCATGAGGGGTGTGTCCTGCCCCTGTACCCCTCCTGCCTTTTTCTCAGTCCCTTTCTCTTCTTTCACACACAATGCAGGAGAGGGCAGCGGGGATCGGGGGAAGTCCTTCTCAGCCATGCCGTTTCTTCTCTGGCTATGCATGCTCCTGCATGACGAGGAGGCTAACCCTCTGTGGGCTCACCACAGGCCCACGCTGCACCACTGTCCCCTGATGTGGGCGATCACTTCCAGCTCCCTGACACCCTCACTCAGCTGTACCCCACAGGCCTCCTTCTCAGGAGAACATGGGCCAAACAGCCCAAGGACATTCTGTCATGTTCATCTGCCCTACAGGAGACTCCTGCTGGCTGCCCCAAAGGGTTCCCTCTCCGTCCCTCTTCCATTCTGTACAACCCTGGCTCCCCATTCAGATGGCACATGGGAAAATCCAGCCCCAGGGACAGGAGGGAAAAGGGCTGCACCCCAGGACTCCAGCGACCTTGTCTCCCCCTTTCCCCTTCCTGGGCTGCTACTTATAGAGCCGAGGAAGGAGAGCTGGGTGGTGTCTACATGTCACAGAATTACTTCAGCCCTCTCTTAACAAATCCCATGGGCAAATGTGTCCAGCCCCAAATCGTTTCTTTGTTTTAGAATTTGTGGTCCTCTAGGGCTAGGGATGTAGCTCAGTGGTAGAGCTGCTTGCTTAGAACACACAAAGACCTGGGTTCAATCCCTAGCACTGGGGGGAAAAAGGAGGTGCTCAAAAGCCCCTTCTTCCTTAGCTCTGAGTCTAGTCACCAGCTTAAGCATATAAAGAGCCAAGAGCCATCTCATACCCTCTAACACCCACTTGGGGTCTGTCTCTCCACAGGAATGTGACTGTGAGAACTAGTCCTTATGCATTTGATTCCACACTGGCACCTCAGTGCCTGGGATGGTGTCTGTAACCCAGGGGGAGGCTCCCTAATGGGTGTCAAACAAATAAAAAGATCCTTTTCCTTTAGGACCCAATGATCTGAATGGACTGACAATGTGGTTGAGTGGACCCGCCAGTTCCTTTCAGTTCCTCTCCTACTTGTTCCTGCTGCAGGGCTCCTGGCCAAGGATGTGGGATTTTGCTCCTGATCTCCAGGAGCCGCCCTGGTTTGTCTAGGTCTTTACAGGAGGCTGCCCTCTGTGTGAGAGACCTCAGGGAGCTGAAAGTCTTGATGATGCCCAGGGCAGGGCCAGGGTCCTCCGAGCTGAGCTGGAGGCCTGGCCAAGGGGAAGGCTACTCTCAGTCGGTCAAAGGCAAACAGAGCAGCTGCAGACAAAGCGTAGAGCAGCAGGAAAGTGCATTTCTTCTGCTAAGAGTGTCCCCTGGGGCTGACCCACACCCTCCCTGTGATCACCAGCCAGGAGCACATTCAGACCAGAGTGTCCTTGAGAGGCCCAGGCCGCAGTGAACAGACCGCCAAGGGCCTGAGGAGGTCGCTCCACCCTGCCAGGCCCTTCATGGCCCCCCTCCAAAGTCGGAGGCGGGTCCTATGTGTTTCAGACTCAAATGAGGAACTGGGGCCAAGGAGAGAACGGGGAACCCCCTTCTACCAATACCCATGACATAAAAGGACACATACAACTTGAGGGTCAGAAGCACATGGGGGTCCAACAGTAAGTGGTTTGGACTCGAAAATAGAAGGGAACATTTTTTCATGCCAAGGTACTAAGGAGGTAGGCGGAGGAAATTGGGAAGTAAAAGAAGAAGAAGTTGGCAGAAAACCCCTGCTTCTAGCAGCCTGAGCAGGTGGAGGTACTGCAGTTCAGTGCCCTGGGGTCCAGGTCAGGAGGTGTCCCTGCAGCCTGAGGAGTCTGGGAGCTCCATTCACCCGGGGTCTAGAGGGCCAGGCCCTGCGCTGGGTGGGGTAGGGTGGCTCTGGGGCAGAAGGGGACCATTGAATTTTATGGTGTTCAGAGGTGGCTAGGGCCAGGCCTCTCCCCAACTTTGGGGTAAGACTCATCTGGGAGCCCCTTGTTGAGGAAGGTGTGGACCTAGGGTGCTGTGGGAGTGGGCCTGAGCAAGCCCAAGGGCAGCCCTGGAATAGCCTATATAGAAAAGGTCTCCATGATGACCCAGGACACGGAGACTGGAGCCTGGGCACTGTTAGAATGTGTCCAAGTGGGAGGACCATCTAGCGAAGGCCCTTGTGTTAGAGATGAAAAAGGAAGGTAGAAGGAGACCCAGGGTCACTTGCTGAGTTGGAGACGTGGTCCTGGCCTCTGAGTCCCACCCAGTTCGATGTCCTCTGGCTCCATCTGTCATTTCAACTTCTTGGGCCTCAGCTTCTCTACTGTCAAAGGAAGGAGGCAGGAGAACGCCACCTCGCTGTGCTGCAACCTGGGCAGGTTTTCTAAGATGGGAAACTGAGGCTCCGAGGTGGCCTTGCGCTCTGCCCGTTTTCCGCTCCTGCCCACTGCTCCAGCACACACGACCCTGGACAGGCTGCTTCCAGACTAGAATGCTTTATTCAAGAGAATCTGGCTTGGCAGTCAGACGGCCCTGCGGGGCAGCTGGTGGGGCACAGGGCCCTCGGGATATCTGCTCCACTTTCCACAGCCACTAGGCTAAGACACAAGGGCCTCTCTCCCGGTGACCTCATCCCCATTTTGCTGGGCTCCTCCTTGTCCAGCCTGCTCGCTGTCCAGCCTGGGGCCCACTCAGCCTAAGTCCCTGAGACGGGGGCAGAGTGGTGGTGCCCTGGCTAGAAAGAACAATGTTCCCAAAATAAGCAGGTGGCAAAGTGGGAGGGCGTGACCTTAGAGGACAGGAGTGGCAAAAGCCCCCAGCCAAGCGCCGTTCTCCAGCACTGAACATCCTGGTCTCCAGGGTGAAGAGCCGCTGTCAGGAAGAGGAGGACCAGTCTGGATCCCCTCCACCCACCCTCCTCCTTCCCACCCAGCCTGGGCCGTGGTGGCCGGAGCATGCACCTGTACCCCTGCCTCGGCCAGGAGCTGGGCTCCCTGTGCAGAGCGCTGGGCCCAGGAACAGATTCTGGGTCCCCTCTGGGGCCTGGCCTGCCCCTTGCAAGGCCACATGTCTCGCTTCTTCCCAAGCCGAAGCTCCCACAGGTCCGTGTCTGGCTTCCTTCTTTCTCTCACGTTCTGTTTAAGGCACTGAATTCCTGAGGGTCCTTTCCCTCCATTCCTCTTGTCCTGGAGGGAGGGAGTCATTCAACAGGGATGCAGTTGGCTAATAAATAGAGGACAGGTACCAGCAGGGAGGTCACCAGGAGTGTGACAGTAATAAATACACGAGCTGGGGGCGGGGTCTCGCTCCTCCGAGGGGTGGTTACGTCCGAGGAACAGTGTCACTGCACCTGCCAAGACCAAACACAGACAGGCAGGGGTGTCAGCACACTGTGGAGGGTGGGATGTGGACGCAGAGGGGAAGCTTGGACAGGGTGCACAGGGAGGATGCAGTGCTCCTGGGACCCTGCTGACACAAAGGCCATCAAGCAGCTGCGGGCCACCCTTCACTGAATACTCACCCAGGTGCCCAGCCTTGTGCCAAGCCTGTCACAACATCCCAGGAGGAAGGTCTGAAGAACTGCCTTCCTGGTGGGATGATGTTCCCTCATCTGCATGGAACTAAAGGAACCTAGTTTCACATCTGAGAGACCCAGAGAGGTCAAGAAATGCCCAAGATCACACAGCTAGTCAGGGTCAAAGTCACATTTGAACTCAGTCTGACTTCATGTAAGAACACCTCCCATTACCCTAAGACAGCAGTCTCCAAATAGGGGGACAGGTGCCTTTAGATGATCGTGAAGCCTGAGAAATGAGGATTTTTAAAGAAATCAGTTTTCAGCCTTTGTGGGTATATGGCCTTAAGATTGGTTGTGTGAAAAAGTGACTGAGGTCTGCTTCATTACCCCTCTCCCTGTAGAAAGGAAGGGATTCATCTGGTCCTTTCTAAATCCTGTGAAAGTGCTCTGCAGCAAGGTGAAAGTGTTCTGAGGACACGAAATGGAAGGACAACTTGAATATTGGTGTAGGTGTTGAGACCAGAAATACATCAAAGGACTGGGTCACCATGTCCTTGGCTAGTGAGGCGATTCCTTTACTTTTTTGGTACAGGGGGTTGAACTCAGGGGCACTTGACCACTGAGCCACATCCCCAGCCCCTTTTTAACTATTTTATTTAGAGACGGGGTCTCACTGATTTGCTTAGGGCCTCACTGAATCGCTGAGACGGGCTTTGAATTCACGATCATTCTACCTCAGCCTCCCAAACTGCTGGGATTACAGGCATGCACCACCAAGCCCAGCGAGTTAGGCTATTTCTACATTTTTGAACAGAATTGAAGAGCAACCTAAGCTAGCTGTCAGCCGATATATCATCAGAAGTGATTTTTGTTAGCAGATCACCCTGAGGATTTTGGCAAATAACTTGGAAGGAGTTCAATTAATTGAGTGGCATCCAGTCCCATTTACTTATTTCTGAGTTTGATTCTTCAACCTTTTCATCTACAAAAAAATGATAAACAGAAATGCAATTTATGCTGAATCCCGTCTCAGTCTGGCAGGAGGTAACATTCATCAACAGAGTCATTAACTAATTGAAAAGAGGCAGCCACATCCATCTCATTGAGATGCATCCCCAATAAGATGGATTGTACTTTTAGGCTTTACATTTATTAAAGTATGATGTATTTGTGCTGTTTTGGTCAAGTGGTACTACCAATAATTATTTCAATAATTTATTCCAGGAGAAAATTTAATTTGGTTTCATGCTCACAGGATATTAAAAATAGTTTGGACTTATATACCATTTTGTGGCAGCCAAATCTAACAAGGTGGTAAATAATTTTTTATTTTTCTTTTTGCAGTATGGGTATCAGACACAGCACTCTGTATATGCTAGGCAAGCTCTCTATCACTGAGCTAAACCCCCAGCCCAATAAAAGACTTTTGAGCATTAAAAGTAATATTATATTAGGCAGCAATTCTGTAGGGGAAGTGAAACAGAAATGAGCTGTTTCACTCTGGAGCTATAAACTCAGCAGCTTGGGAAGCTGAGGCATGAGGATTGCAAGTTCAAAGCCAGCCTCACCTTAGTGAGGCCCTAAGCAACTCAGTGAGACCCTGTCTCTAAATAAAATTCAAAAAAAGGCTGGGGATGTGGCTCCATGGTTGAGCACCCCGGGTTCAATCCCCGGTACCAAAAACAAAAACATAAATGCAAAGTCCCAGGCAAATAGAAGTAATGTTATACGTAAGTAAATATTAAGGGAGGTTATGCATACATTTTTTTGCTGTTCATTTTTTAAAAATTGGATGATGATGAGGATTACATGAGGATAGCATATTCAATAGAATATATCTGAAGAGTGAGTTATATATCTGAGGAGTGAGTTATAGACTCACTCTTACAATAGTTTTACACTAAAATATTATTATTTACAATGTGCCAGAAATTATATCCTTTTGCAACTGTTTGTAATTATGATGAGAAAGGGCCAAACCACAGAGATCAAGAAAGTCCGTGAGTTCTGGAAATTCTTTCAGAAAATGCCCTAATGAAATGTTTGACGACTGATGGCTGGGAGATGGCGTGATGGGACACTCTGTACCTCGGGCTGCCTGGCTCACTTGATTTCGCTGCCAGTTTCTGCCCTAATAGCTGTGCAGGCTCAAGGTAGAAATGAGGGCCATAAGCCTTAGGGGGCCTTTGCCAAATCCTTGTCTTCCCAGATGGGGTAGAGATCTCCACTCTTGAAGGACCTGGCTTCTGGGGTCAGGACTTAGGTAAGCTCCACTCCTACAGCGTGAAATGGTTTCCTGTCATGCAGCTAGAAGCAGACCTAGGCCCTGAAGGGAAACCCTGGATTCCTGTGCATGTACAATATTTTATTTTTACTATTTATTCTCACAAATTTAGGTATTCTCTAATCCTTCTCTCCCAGCCACACTCAACTCTGGGACTCCAGCTGCTGTCCCCAATGTGAAGCCAAAATAGGCAAGGGACATGGAGAGGGGAAGAGGAAGCAAAGGGACCCTAGAGTAGAAACACAACTGGGAGCCAGTAGGGGCTGCACCTCTCCAGGGCTGTGAGGAGCAGCCCTAGCCAACTTTGTGTCATTCGAATGTAAATGCCCTAAGCCCTTGTTCGCTTGCTGATGGGTCTGGCACGCAGGAAGTGCTTGGTAAGTATTTGTCAAATGACCCAGCGCTTGGCATACTTCCTGCCCCATCAATTTAGGAAGAGGAAAAACTAGGCTCAGAAAGGTGACGTGATTTGTTCAAGATCTCACAGAGATTAGGGGCTAAGCCAAGGCAAGAACAGAGGGTCCCTGATGCTTTCTGGGCCTGAGGGAGGTGCAGCCCTTATTCTGGTCCCCAAGAGTCCCTGAGCCTTGTCTGTCCTCAGGCGGACCACTGACCCCTGCCAGCAGGGAGAGGCCCCCCATTGGGCCCAGCCTCCTTGCCATCCCTGGGCTCCCACTCACTCACTGATGGCAGTCTGTGGATCTCTGCTTCTCTTTCTTCCTCTTCCCCCTGCCCTTGAGTCTCCTCCTGCAATAAGCCAAAAGCATCAGGACAAAGCGTCTGGGGCCCTCATGCTAGGACAGGGGCTGGCAGGTCGGAGAATAGCCCCATGCCCCAGCCTCTTGCCACTCACCTTTCTGGCTTCATCTTCTCCCGAAGAGGTCTAGGGAAACAGAGAGAGGGGAGAGGGGAATCAGGGGAGCAGTAATGGGGCCCCCCTGCCATCCCACCACCTCCCCTCAGATTTCCCTAGGGTTGGTTCTGCACTTGGCAATGTGGCCACTAGGTGGAAGCATGGAGCTGGTGAGGGAGAGATGGCCAGAGGCCTCTGGGCTGGGGTTCCTACCCTAGGCTCTGGTGACTGCCCCCAAGAGAGGTACAAATCCCCCCTTAGGGCTCCTCATCTGCATGCCTCAGCCTCTTGGCATCAAATCTGGGGCCTTTTGAGTCTACTCTCTGCTTCTTCACTTTCTCTTTTAACTTCCTCCCCTTCCTTCCAGGGTGCATTCTGGGAATTTCCTCAAGGATGGTAATTGATGGACGAAACCATGGACAGGGGCAATGATTGCTGCCAGCCAAGGCTGCCTGTCAGGGCACAACCCCCACCCCTCCCTGGCAACACTAGGGGCAGTGGGTGAGGGTGGTGACGGGAGGTGAACACAAGCTGCATGGTCACCAGGCATGTCCCAGCTCTGCCTCCCGGGGATGTGGCTGTTGGCCCAGAAGAGAGAAGAAAGGTGTTCCTGTTGCCAGGCCTGTTGGAAGGGGATGGGGCCTCAGTCTTCTCTGGGAACAGTCGGGGGAGGGAAGGGAGCAGCAGGGTAACAGTCAGTTCTGGGCTGTGGGCAGGGAGGGAATTCTGCCCTGGGCTGCTCCTGCCTTGGGAATGCCTGCTCTTCTTATAGGGCAAGTCAGAGACACTCTAGAAACCTCGCTTTCCTCATCTGCTCGTGCCACAAGAGTGGTGCAAAGGCAAAGGTAATGTAGAAGGTGACGGGCACTGTACAGCACTGTACCCAGGAGGGTTCGTGACTGAGCTTTTGCTTGTACAGCTGGCTGAGCAGAAACAGGGCCCCCAATGATGACATGGTGAAGAGGGCCTGGAGTCTGGGCTCAGGTTCAAAGGGGGTAGACAGAGCCCCAGGCACCAGGCAGGGCTGAGCCTAAGTGGTCCTGGGGCTATGGGAGAATGTGGTGATGACCAAGAGAGGCAGCATGAAAAGGGGAGGCCTAAGATCAGACAGGCCAGAGTTCAAATCCAAATCCCTCCTCCACATTCACTAGCTGCATCTGCCTGGGTTTCCTCACCTATACAGTGGGGACAGGGCAGCCACAAGAGCAAGGACCTTGTCTGCCTTGCTGGGCACTATATCCCAAGCATCTAGGCCAGTGCCTGGCATACAGTATGCACGTAATAAACATATGTGAGTAAATGAGAAAACACAATCAAATGCCTCATCTGGGGCTGGGCACAGTAGGTGCATGATAAAAGCTTGTCCTCTGCCTCTTCCTACCCCACACTGGGGCTCTAGGCCTGGCCAGTCCAGTGCCTCGCCCCATGGCCTAGTGGTACCTAGAGCAGCATCTCAGCCTGTCTCGCTCTTTCTGGACCTGGATGTCAGTACCAGGCCTGCTGCTCCTGCTGTTCCTAGTGCTTGGGACCCAGGCAGCAAGGCAGGTGCTGGCCCAGCCTTAGCGGGTTGGACGAGGGTGAGGTGGCAGGGCTTCAACTTTAAAGAAACCTCAGCGCGTCCTTTCTCCCGCCCCTCTGCTCCCACCAGAGTTTGTCCTTCCTTCTGCTTCTCAGCGCAGTCGCCCCCTCCCATGGGCATGCAACCTGGCCCAGAACCAAGCCCAGCCTTGCGATGCCTTTGCCTCCAGGGGCCTGTGGCAGCTGCCTCCCATCTCAGAGGAGGGGAACAACGTGCGCTAAGCCCCTACAAGTCTGGGAGGGACCCAGGCTTCCCCTTCCCCTGTGGCATCTCAGCAGCTGTACTCCAGCTGCTGGGATCAGCTCCCCAGGCCAAACTGGCTGGTGGGGTTAGAGAATGAAAGGCAGCTGCCCCGGCTCCATTAAGCAGGGAAGCAAGTGCTGCCTGCCGCAGGGCCCGCCGCAGCTCCACCTCTGCCTGGACCCTGTCCCCGAGGTCTACCCCAGGACCTACCTGCACTCGCAGCTCACGTGCTGAGAGAATTTCAGCTCCACATAGGAGGGTGGACCCTCCGGGGGGATCTTCAGGATCTGCAGGAAGAAAAAGGCAAAAATGCCTGGTGAGGGTGCAGCTGAGTGGCCGCGAGCTGAGCCGGGCTCAGGAAGGAGCACCCCGTGCTGGGAAGGGGATCTAGGGTCCCTGGCTGGGGCCTTGGCCCGCCTCCTCCTCTCTCCACATCTTTTCTAGTGGGCATGTTCCTGGGTAGGGGCTGGCCATGGAGCCGGCGGCACATGAAGAGGGCCCCCTACCTGCATGGTGACATTGGTTGTCTCCACGGGCAGACAGTGCAGGTCCTCGTCCCCACAGCAGCCAGTGCAGCGCTTCAGGGAGACACAGGACGGGCTCAGTATGTACTCCATCTCACTAGGGTACTCGGTCACAATGTCCACCAGCTTCTCCAGGGCCCGGCAGTAGCTGCGGCCCCACACCTCATGGAAGGGTATCACTACAAAGGCAGGAGGGTGGGTCAGGCCAGCAGGTGGCTCCCTGAAGCCAAGGCCTGGCTCCCAGGGTAGCCCTTGTGTCCTCCCTCAGCCCTCAGTCCCATCTGAGCCACCTCTGTTCTTCGGAGCTTCTGACAGGATCCCTTTGGGATGCCTGCTGGACCCTTGGCTCATCTTCTGTGTACAGATCCCAGCAGAACGGAATCTCTTAATCCTGAGCTCTCAGCTCTGTTCTCTGCTCAGGTAGCCATGCGGGTCTTGGTTCCTTGGAGCTTTGAGGACTGTGCCTGGCAGCTCCCCAAGTCCTCTGACCCTTCTCAGGCCTGACCTGGTACTTCCTCCCATCGTGGGGAACGTGCTGAAAACCATTCTGGAGTCCTGCAGGGAGGGTTGGCCTTCCCCTTAGTCCTCTGCCCAGAAGCCTACCATGGCTCCCTCGTGTCCCGCCCCACACAGTGCCAGCTCCTCTGCCTGCAACCAAGACCACATGGAGCAATGTGGCCCAGCCTTCTCTCCACTCGGAGCCAGAGCCAGCACACTGAGCCAGGGCACATGACGTCCTTCCCCAGGTCTGGGCTTTTGTGCTGTGTGCTGCAGGAGGAGGGTGATGTTCTTTTCCTTCTTTTTTTGTTTTACTTTTTTTCTTTGAGAGGCTGAGGATGAAGCCCCAGGCCTCAGGCGGGCCAGCCAAGTGCTCTACTGCTGAGCTCCACCCTGGGCCCACCCTTCCACTTCTTCCCAAGGAAAGCTCCGCCCCTGCTTCCCAGGGTCCCCTTCCCACCTCCTCCCGGCCTTCCCCAGAGATTCTCTAGGCTCCTCCACAGAGCACAGCTTGGCCCCAGGCTTCTCCTCCTCTCTCTTATCATTGGTGGCTCTTATCTCCTTTACAGCCCAACTGAGGCTCTGGGAAGTTGGGAGTGAGGCAGAGGGCTGGTAAACACAGGCTAAGTGACTCCTGACAGATTAGATGACAGTTCATTGAGGATTACGGGGCCATCCCTGAACCCTGAACTGTCCTGGTTGTGGTAAGTGGGATCTTTGGGGGACTGGTCTGGAATCTCTCAAAAGACACTACTCCTTTAAGGGAAGGTCTGGTGCCAGGACCCAAATAGAGGTTCCCTGGGAGTGGACAGAGCCAGGACATCCAGTTTCTAGTCCTGGCTTTATACTGACTGTGTGACCTTGGGGAGGTCACTTAACCTTTCTGGGTATATCAGTTTCTTCGGCTAGAGAAAAAGAAGGTTGGGAATAGGTGGTTGCTAAGGTCTCCCTCACTCTGACAGACTGTGATTCAGTTCGTGCAACCCAGCCCGGCCTAGCCTTGAGAATGTGGGCACAGAAACATCCCTGGGCCCGGGTCATCCTGCTCCACATCTGATGGTCATCCTCAGCTGCTGGAGGAGGACAGGGAGCTGGGTCACCTGGGAGCCCTGCAGCCTTGGCATAGAGCAAGGGCCTCTCCCAGCAGCCCCTCACTTCCTCCCATGGCTTTTCCCAGGAGGCAGATGGGGCCAAAGTCCATTCCCCTGAGCCTATGAGGACCTGAGTCTCAGGGCAATCTCAGAAGAAAAATAAACTTCAGTCACAGAAGAGGCCCTTGAGAAAGGCTGGGAGCTGGTGGAAAGTACCCAGAGCCAGTATTCGGCCACATGGAGATGGCGGGGCCGCCACCGCGCAGCAGACCCGGCTCACTGGAGTGTGGGCTGCTCCATCTTTCCCTGCTCAGCCCAGGGGGCACTTGGGCTGGACCAGGGCTGGAGGGGGATCCCCTGACACTCCCTCTCCAGGCCACTGGACACTCCCCCTGGGCCCAAGAGGGAAACAAGTCCTCTTTCCCCATAGGCACCCTGCAGCCCAGGGGGAGCCTGCCTCCGCAGTACAGGGTCAGAGAGCACCTTCCTATCGCCAGCTCCATGAGCTGTATGTTTAGTCTAGAACCTTCGTGAGCACTACGCGACTCTGAACATTTAATCTCTGCCGTGGAAACATAAATAAGAGCAGAGGGATAGTCAGGGCCCAAGCACAGCAGAAGGCTTGGTTTCCTGTTCTGGGACCAGCCATGAGGGAGGGGGACAAGAGCAGAGAAGGGAGCACCCCAGCCCCCTGTCATCCATAAATAAATTCCCGCCCAGCCGGGCTCTAGAGGCCATGGCCAGGTTGAGCAGAGCCGGCTGGGCCGAGGCTGCAGAGGAAGGGATTTCCTCTCCTCGACCCCACACCCATCGTAGGGCTCTGCGTCCACAGCACTCAGGCTCCAGGGCTCTGAGAGCCTGAAATCTGTCACTTTCCGGCCCAGGAAGGGAGACTGTTGGGTAAGGGCGGAGAAGGCAGAGGAGAGGGGCCTGGTTTACCTGGAAGCTACCGAGAAAGAGTAGCTCATCTCTGGAGGCCCCTGTCTGAGTGTGAAGGAGGAACAACACTGGGCTGGGTGAGGGGCCAGCTGAGGGGGCGCGGTGGCCGCTCTCATGTGTGGGCCGAGCCCCTCACGAGGGAGCTCTACTGGGCTGCTCCAGGGAGCGCTTCTGCTGGCCCCTGCTCTGTCAGGGGTTGGGGTGGGGGTGGGGTGAGAGGAAGGGGAGGCCGAGGCCCCCTCAGGCACCTGGCCAGGGCTGGGTGTTCCCCCAAGGAGGCTACTCCGGCAGCCACTCCTGGGCGCTCAGCTCTCTCCAGCCTTGTGGGTGCGTCTCCATCTGTTCCTAACTTTCTATTTTATGGAGAATAGAGGACACCCAGGAAGGGGACATGTTTAATCCTGAGAACAAGCTTCTGGAGAAGCCGCTGGGGAGGGGCTGCTGGGCTGGGCAGAGCCGCTGGCCATCAGCCGGAGCCCAGCAGGTGTCCTCCTCACTAATGGGGCACACAGCCAGCCAGCCACAAGGGACACCCTGATTGTGCCTGCTCAGCTACCCAGCAGTTGGGAGGGCCTGGTGGCAGGTTCTGCCAGATACACTGCAAAGTGCCTGAGGCTTAGGCGATCCTAAGGACCTCTCTGAACTCCAGGTTCTTCATCTGTAAAGTGTGGATAATATGAATATTTTCTTAGTTCACAGCCCCGTGGTCAAACGACATGATAGCAAATGCCCATGAAGAATGAAAAATCAATGGCCATGGCCACACCATGCTCTCTCTCTTGCTCCGGTGTTAGCAGGAAGAGATGTCATTTTCAGGTTTTGAACACTGGAGCCCAAAGCTCACTGTGCTTCCCTGGCCACAATACAAGCTCCCTGATGGATTAGAATGACAGCTGAGCTGACCTATATGAATCTATGCTCTCAAACCTCCTCACCCAACATCCTGGTGTATATCTTTGTGTATCTTCCATGAGTCAGAGAATCCTATAGTCTTAGAAAAAGAAAGAACCTTCAGTATCATGTAGTTGAATGCTCCCATTTTGCAGATGAGGAAACTGAAGCTCAGACATCTTTGGCACCTGTTGCCAAAACTGCACTAAAAGCATCAAAATGAACATGGTGTAGAGTTGGGGGGTTGGGGTTTGGTCCCTCCCCAAATCCCAGAGAGCATAATATTAAGGCAGTTCCAGAGGGCATAGCAAGGGGTGTCACTGAAGCCAAGGATAGCTAACTCGCCCCTGATCAGTGGCCAAGGGATCTGGGTCTCAGGCATCAGCGTGAGAGAATCTGGCTGCTGGGTTGGCAGTCAAGTAGCCGGGCGGGCAAGCCAACAGAGGGTGTCCCAGCCCATGGACGGCTTTCACACGAGTGTGTGGTGTGCACGTCTCTACACGCCCCCCTCCCACAGCATGGTGGGAAGCCTCAGCAGTGGTGTGTGGCCACTCTGCACGTCTTGGAGAGGCAGGAAGGGAGGAGAAAGGCAGGGGGCCTGGCATGGGCCTCTTGTCTTCTGCACGTATGTCTCTTTGGCAAATGTCTCCTTGCCCTTTGAAGATTCCCTCTTGATGCAACCCGGGGCGGGGAGTGTTGGGGCCAGGGAGGGCGCGACTCATGTGCTGTCTGTTTGTAATCAATGGAAAGGCCTGGTCAGATCCCTGCAGCTCCACCAGGGTTGGGCTGTGGGGAGGCCTTTTACCCCACCCGGTCCTCTTGCTTGCTTGCCCACTGCATCCAGCTCCCAGACCCCCAGTCTGGCCCTTGGCACTCACTGCCTACCCCACCCTCCAAGACCCTGACTGCACCCTCACTCCAAGCTAGGAACCTCCTAGCCAGCCCAAGAGTGGGGTGACTCTGGCCCAGGGCTGCTACATCTCTCCATGCTGCTGGGTCTCAATGGGTAGACTGCTCAGGTCCTGCCAACTTCATCAGCAGTAGCTTATAGACTCTCCCAACTTATTTCCAGCCAGTACCCAACTCTGCATGCCAATCCCATCCCATCCTCTGCTGGGGCTTGGGAGGAAGGAGAGGGGCTGAGCACATGGACCCCAGCCTGGCTGCTTACCTTCCACCTCTGATGAGCTGGTCTCAGCAGACAGGGCCCGCTGCTGTGGACAGAAAGGTGCAGAAATGACGGAGGTCACCTTGGGGCTCTGTGTTCTGGGACCCATGTGATGGCAGGAAGGTAGAGGCCCCCAGAACTCTTCTCCACCCTCTGCACACACTCTGCCCTGTCTCAGAGCTGCCTCTTTCTACATGTGACTAAAACCAATTAGACCCTAGGTAAGTCCCACCTCTCTCTGGCCTCAGTTTCCTCATTTGGAAAAGGATGGGAGGCTGGAGGCCTCTGGAGGCCTCCTGTGTCCCAAAGATCTTATGATCTTGTGGGGTCTCCCTTCTACCCAGCCCCCAGGCCAGCCCTGCTGGGCCATGTACAGCCCGCCTTGGCTGGGTGCCAGAGCCCAGGGGGAGGTGATCAGCTGGTGGGAGCTGAGGGGCTGGAGCAGGCGGCGCCATGAGCTGGTGCTGCCGGTAACGTTACACCTCTGGCCAGCCCTGCAGCAGGCAGGCTGGTGGCTGGGCTGCTCAGCAGGGGACTGTCCAGTCCACCAGCTCCTGGGCTGCGGCTGGGGACTCCCAGGGCAGCAGGGCAGTGCAGTGGGAAGGGAGCTCATTGGCTTTGTCAGGATTTCACTGCCCAAGCTGGCTCCCAGCCAAACTCACCCAGCTCCTGGGAAAAGGGCCCTGCTCACTTCCCCAGGCCCTGCACTCAGGACCTCCAGCCACCCACCCAGAGGAGAGGGCATCACAGGACCCCTTGTCTCATCCCCAGCTCACCCCTGAGCCCTTGTGGGGGCAGGGCCTTTCCTCCCCACCAACAGTCTCTTCAGCCAGCTTCCTCCCCACCAGGCCAGGTCAGAGGTCCTGGGGGCGCCTGGCTGGTCACCGGGCCTCGACCCTGACCACAAGGCCAGGGAACTGCCTGGGATTAGTGGACAGATGCTTTTAGCAAAGCCACTAGGGCTCCAGGGGCCAGACAGGAAACCTCCCTCCTCCCTGTGGCTTCCCTGCCCCCACCAAGACAGCCCCCTGGAGCTGGGGACAGCCCAGTCTGAGAGCTCTTCCCAGAGGACACTGGTCCAGCCTGGCCCCTGGGAAATGTGTGTACATCCTAGGAGGTCCTGCTCCATGGAGCAGGTCTGTGATTTCAGAGCCCCCTGCTTCCAGTGCTGGGAGGGGGATATCAGGAGAGCCAGGCCAGGGATGGGGGGTGTTCTTACCTGGGGGTGCACAGCAGGCAGCGCCAGCCCAGCCAGGAGCTGCAGGAAGCAAGTGAGCAGCCTCAGGGCTAGCATCTTCTCAGAAGTCCTGAGCCAGGGGGCTCCAAGGGAAAATCACCATGCTAGTCCCCCCTGGGGGATTTCCTGGCACAGGAGAAGAGTTGAGTGAGGGGCTGAATGTCCCCCTCACTGCTGCCCGGAGGTCCCGGCTGGTGGCCCGAGCATCCTTTGAAAGCTCAGGGAGTCAGGAGCCAGCAGGTAAGGTTGTGGCTGGGTACCTGGTGAGGAGCCTCCCGGCGGGTCGGGGCGGCGTGGGGCAGGCAAGTCCTTGGGAGGGTCCTCGGGGGCACGATGCGACCACAAGTCGTCTCGTGGCTGGGCAGAAGAAGTCTGAGGATGCAGTTTCCTGCTCAGACAGCAGCTCTCTTCTGGGACTGAGCTGGTCTGCGACGCGGTTTCAAGGCTGTGCACGGGGCGGGGCTCCAGGCCACCCCGCCCACCGCGCCTCCCGCCCAAGGCCCGGCAGCCGCCAAGCGCAGAGCGCGGCCCGCGGGGCGGCGGCGGCGGCGCGGAGCGGAGCGCGCGGTGCCTGGGGCTAGTGGACCGGCGATCGCCACACAGACCCCAGGGCCCCAGCCCGCCCCGGGCCAGCCCACCCAGAGCCACGACCCAGCCGGCCTCTCTAGGCTGGCCACCTCGGGTGGTGCCTCCAGGTGCGCCGCCCAACGTCTGCCATCGAGGCTCAGGACTTTGCCTCTCGGGGACAGCTGCGCTGCATCCCTAGGAGGCAGCACCTTGGTCTGACCCTGCGTGGCCATGTCACGCCATCCCCACAGTCCTCGGGAGTGAAAGGATCAGTGATCCCATTTTATAGACGAAAAAACCGAGGTTGAGAGAGTGCCCCGCCTGCCAATGTTGGACGCACACGTGCACTCTTGAAAAGTGCATGTGCTTGTGCGTGTGCGCGTGCCTGTGTTTCCGGAGAACTAGCAGAGACAAAACCCAAGCTACGTGACTCCAGAACCGTCTCTCCACCCTGTCTACCACCCTCAGCCCCCCACGCAGCCAGCAGGGCAGCCCAGCTGTGGGCGGCCCACAGGAAGCACCTCAGGGCACCTGGCTGGGGGTCCAGCCCTGCTTCCTCCTGGGGAAGAGCGCGCTTAGGCCAGCCCAGCAGGGGTGGAGTGGTCTAACCTGGCATCTCCTGGTCCCAGGCTGAGGAGGAAATGCTCCCGTGTAGCAGGGAGGGGTGTAGTGAAGATACACATCCAGTGGTGTGCCCACCGACCATCCAAATAGGACACTCTGTATGGGCTCAGTCTTTGAGTATCTCTGTGTGCATGAGTGAGTGTGTGTGTGTGTCCAGGGATGTTTGGAAATATGTCTGAACATGTATTTCTGTGGGATTATGAGTCTGTATGCCTGATATGTCTCTGCATATGTGCGTCCTTCACTGTTTGTGAATACCTGGACAGGCAAGTAACCATGCAAGTTGGTGACATTTGTGTTTATCCCCCCTTAGTCCTCAATGATTCTTTACCACTACCACTGTCACAGCCCTCTGTGCCCAGCTTCCTGGCTACAAGGACCTGGCAGGATTTGGAATCATGAGTTGGCTAGGCCTGGAGGTGGTGGGGGACTGTGGGGGAGGAGAGGGCCTGGGAGGTGACCCCTACAGCTCACATTTCAGCCAGAAGCAGGGAGGCCAGGGCAATCCTGGGTCTCACCCCAGTGACCTCTGGTCTGCTGCTTGCCTGCCCACCCACGAGGGGCTGCCAGAGACGCTGCCTCCCTGCCCAGTTAGCTCTAAGCCTGGAGGTCCAGGAGCCACGGGCCAGTCACTGGCCAGCTAAGCGGGGGCTGCAAAAAGCATTCTGATGAGCTCCAACATGCCAGGGTTCTTAAGATGGATATATTTCTTCCTGGGCCCACGGTCATCAGGGAGAGTCACTGTGCATGTGCATGAAGGTGAGAAGCTCTGTGCTGTGAGGTGGATCATGCATTTGCCCATGACATCTGTGTATACGTGTGCACGTGTTTGTGTCTCTTTGGGATTTGGATTCATGTATGTGTATAATGCACTAATGTGTGTATTTATCTGTATCATATATGATTGTCTATATTAAATATTTTGAGTGCTTATGTGTTGCACATATTTGCTTGTCACTGTGCTTATATAGAGGTGTGCATTATGTATTTATTCATTCATTTGATACATATTACTTTAGTCCTACTGTGCTCTAAGCTCTTGCCCAGGTGCTGGGGATATAGTACCACCATTCCCTCAACATTAAATTAACTATTGTGTGAATGGCACAGATGGCCGGGAATGCCAAAGCACTCCTTCTTCACTCCTGTGTGGCCTCAATACTTTAGGAAATGTGTATGATTCCCACAAGGGCACCTCAATCTCTGGACACTAGACCACAGGCCACACCCAGCTTCTGGACTGGGGCTGGGGCTCAGTGGTAGAACACCTGCCTAGCATGTGCAAGGCCCTGTTTCCACAAAAAGAAGAAGAATTTTAAAAAGACACTAAGCCAAGCTTCTGGGTTTTGAGATGAATAAAGTAGGGTAGGCAAGGTGGCAGAAAAAAACAAGAAGGCTCATGGCTTGAGTAGTTTATTCTTGCTCACTTCCAGGCCAGGGTACCTGTGCCAGATCTCTACTCCTCTGTATTGTGGTCCCATTGCTGACTAGCCATGTAACTTCAAGTCAAGATATTCGCTTTTGAGCCTAATTCCTCCACTAGAAAGTGAGAATAAGAACATGCTTACTCCCTAGAGTTGTGTGAGGACTAGCCAGGTGTTGGGGCACCAGCCTTGGGAGACATCAGCCCTGATTTCTATTTATTTATTTATTTTATATTTTGGTACCAGGAATTGAACCCAGGGGTGGTCAATTACTGAGCCACACCCCCAGTCCTTTTTTATATGTTATTTAGAGACAGGGTCTCACTAAATTGCTGAGGCTGGCTTTGAACTCACAGTCCTTCTGCCTCAGTCTCCTGAGCCAAGCTGCTGGGATTACAGTCATGTGCCACCATGCCCAACTTTGGACCTGATTTCTAATTCAGTTTTTGATTCTGATTAGAGAAATGAAAATGCTACAGTTATAGACTGGAGTCCTTGACAACATGGACAAAAGAGAAACAGAGAAGTTTATGCTTCTGCCAATTGCAGAGGAACAACAGGATGGTGAGATTCGTGCACATACGCACATGTGCACACAAATTCCCTCCATCGTGCTCCGGGTGACCAGTGCTCAGCTGTGGTGGAGGTCCTCTGAGTGGATCCACCTGCTAAGAAGATAGCAGAGTCAGTTTTCACAATTCAGCACCTAAGTGTTCATTGTGACAATCCTTTGCTGTTGTTTCAGGAACAGAAAGTGATATTTATTGAGTACCTGTTATGTGTGAAGCAGCATGCCTTGTCTTGTGTTTTACACACCAACTCCTTAACTCTGTCCACAACAACATGAAGCAGGTTTTAATTATTCCCCCCCACTTTTTTTTTCTGGTTCTGGGAATCAAACCCAGGGCCTCACATGTACAAAGCATGCACTCTACCACTGAACTACACCCAGTCTGTTAATTATTCCCATTTTGAAGATGGGAAAATGGAGGCCTAGAGAATATAAGTAATTTGCCAATAGCCATTTAGCTACCAAGGAAGGAATAGCAATGGGGATCCAACCTAGATCTTTCTCCAAAGGTCTTTTAAGTGAGTGTGAGCTCTCTTCCCAACCAGAGTACAAGTACCTTGAGGGCAGGGCTGATGTCTAGAACCTATTGCCAGAGCAGAGTGAGTGCTTGACAAACTCTGGATGGTCATGTGTGATCTCAGGAGCCGAACCTTTCCCGGGAGCACCAGGGGCTGGCCTGTGGAAACTGCACCCTGAGCAGCCATGGATTCCAGTCTGCGTGCTCTGCTGCCAGGCTCCCAAGGCTCCTTCCCACACCTTGTATTAGTCACAGCCTTTGTCTGAAACACCTGCCCTAACCCATCCCAATTTCTTGGCTTTCAGCTTCCTGACTCATTTTCCCATTTTGGTGTGGCTTCTTCTGAACTATTCCCCCTCCTATGACCTTTCCTTCTCTATAATGGATATCTGCTTCTGGTAAGGTGTCTCAGTGGCCCTGAACACACACCTCTGACCTTGCCCCTGAGCTCCAAGCCTGGGAATGGCCAATGTGGCTGAAAAGTGGCCTAAGAACTAAACCCTTCCCTTTCCTGGCTGTCAGAGAGCAGCCATGGGCAGCTCTGCGTCAAGGGCCTTTTCACTTTATAGGTTGGGCATGCTCTATAGCCAACTGTTACCCAAAGTCACCAACCAGCAAAGAGATGTTTGGTTGACGTCTTCTGCCTTTTCTTCCTGCCTCTTGGGCTGGGTTTTCCTACAGACCCCCCATGCCTCAGATCCGAGCCCTTCTCTTTGTTCCAGGTTCCTGTGATACTTAGATTGACCCTTCATCATGGTATCTGACCCTTAGTATCACAATTACCCAATTGCTTATCTGTTTGCCTCAGGGACTGTACAAAATCTAAGAGGGCAATGGTGTGTCTCATGCTCACCTATGTATCTCCAGCTCTTTCGTACGTGGTGAAATGCACCAATCCTCCGAGACTCCTCTTCCCACATGGAAAACGTCCCATATCTCTCCATTCCTTGCTCAAATGCCCTTCAGCTCTTCAGAAGGACCCCCTCCTAGACCATACTCAAGACCTTTCAACTTGGGTGGGCCTGTCTGGATGAGGGCCAGTGTGGGAGAACCACCTTCCATTACTGTGTAATCATGTACTGGTTGGTCACCACAGTCCACCAGCCCCCAGGGGACAGGGCTCATGCCTGTAGCCAGAGACCAGAACCCAGTGGGAGGCCTGGGGTGGGGCAGAGCTGGGAAGGGGAACCGGAGATGAGCCTATGGATGACCACCAAGTGGTTCCCAGGGTGGGAAACAAGATGGCGCCTGCCACCAGGGCTGGGAACAAGGGAAGCCAGGCGAGATGCCCATAGCCTTGTCCCAGGCCTTTGGGGCGACGTGTTGTCACCAAAGGAATGGAAACCTGTACTTTGGGAACTTGGCAGCCAGGGCTGGGTTTTTCATGTTTTCTGTAATTATTTCCCTTTTGTTCTCCCTTAGTATTTAGTAAAGCCCTTTGTGAAAATGCCAGCTGGTCTCAGCTGTGCTAAGAGGGATGACAAAGGGGGACTCTGTGCATGCTTGGCCTGTGCCTTAATGGAGGGCCTTGCTTCGCGGTGGCAGCAAAGTCAAGGACCACCAAGGGCACGGGGAGGCTCTGGGGGCCAGCACCTCATGTCCAGACAGGATCCCTGACACTAGTCTCCTTCCAGACTCTTCCGGGCTCCTGCCTTGACCGTCTGGGCTTTACTGAAAGCTGGGGATTCGGAGGGCCGGCCTGTCCGGGCTGCTCTGAGGGACGGCGTCCGGATCCCAGTGGTGCGGAAAACTCTGGTGGAATCCAGAGGCCGGCACCTGCCGCGCTCTGTCCCCTCCTCCCCAGCCGGGCTGCCTGGAAAGCCACTGTTGAGGAATAGCTCGTGGGAAAACTTCTCCTCCTGCTGTCACTCCCCGGGACCCTTTGTGTGCCTCGGTCCCCTCCTCTCTGTGGCTCACTAGGGATGGACATAGCCAGGCCCTTCCCACCTGCCTGGGACCCACCACGTCCGTATTTCTTGTGACAGTGCCCTCCTCCCCTTCTAAGCTTTCTCCCATCCTCGCCTCTCAGCTGCTCTGGGGAGAGGGGCCAGAGAGCTTCCTCCTCAGGAACAATCCCCCCTTTCTCTGAGGTGAAAGCGATACACAAGGCAGGGGAGCTATTTGTAACTAATCGGCTGTGATGTGGAACGGGGCCTTGGAGAACCTGAGAGCCCACAAGAGCTCGGGGCCATCGCCTCTGGACGACAGCTGGATGGCTCTGCCCCTTGGTCTCGGGATGGGGACAGCAGGTCGCCCCTTCCTCCTCCCCCCACTCCCCTGGAAGGTCTGAGGGATGCAGGGCAGGTGGTAGCTCTATTCCTGCTGAGCTCTTTAAATACTCAACACGTGGAGACCTCCCATCCTCCTCAGGGGAAGTATTATTGTCACCATGCTTTAGGCCAGAAAATGGAGGTGAGGTCACTCATGGAAGGTCCCACAGCCTGCAAACAGCAGAAGTGAGAGGGAAGGACGAGGACCAGCTGAGGCTGAGCCAGGAGACTTCATCCAGCGGGAACAACAGCCTGCTTCTCACCAGCTATGAGACCTGGGCCAGTCCTTTCAGCTTGCTTTTTTTTTTTTTTTTTTGAGACAGGGTCTCACTAAATTGGGTGGCTTCAGCCTTGTGATCCTCCTGCCTCAGCCTCCCAAGCAGCTGGGATCGCGGGTGTGTGCCACCAAGCCTGGCTTTCTTTCCTTTTCTTTTTTTTCTCCCCCATCTCAGAAGCTGGCCGAGTGGCTTAATAAAAAAGCAGAAGTTGATCACATAGTACTTTGTAAGTGCTTAATAATGTAAGTGCTTAGCTATTGTGACTATTTCCTGGAGGAGGAGGGAGGAGGTTAAGAGGGAAGAGGGCCAGGTTGTCTCCACCAACTTTCAGGGAGACCTCCCCAAGTCTCCAGCCAGGGAAGCTGTCCCCAAAGAATCAAGGCTTCTGGGTTATTCCTGCACCCTGCAAAGGGTGGAGCCAACCTTAAAGGAGACCCCTTTCTCCATAGAGCAAGGATTTGGGAAGAAGATGGGAGAGAAGAGGGTACCTGTGTTCACTGGGCCCCTTCTCTGTGCCAGACGCATGAGACAGAGATGGCCCTGGTTCATAGACAGCCACAGTCAATGAAGACTTCAATTTCAAGAAGCACTGTCAAGGGGCAAAGTGGAATGGGAGCAGACAGAGTGGGAAGACAATGCTGGGGTCTGAGTGTGCACACACACATGTGTGTATGTGGCTGTGTATGTGTAGAGAGGGGGGATCAAAATAAATATCAGATCTCCCCAGCCTGGGAATCTGACCATCTCATCCACCTAAGCCCAGCTGGATGGTTCTGTGAAGGGGGAAAAGGAAGCTGGGCCCTAGAACCAGGACCGGGGACTTCTTAGGGAAGGAGGTCTCAATGCTCCAGCCATGTCTTCAGGTGGCAATATGATAAAAGTCTCCTGGAGGGGTTCCTCCAAAGGGAAGAAGTCGTGCCTATTCTCTGGGTGGTGATCAAAGGACACCCCTGGGCGGTGTGCAGAGGGCCGTGGGCACTAGTCCTCAGCGTGGAGGAAGCAGCACAGCATCGCCCTTAGGACTCTGTCAAAGGCTGCATAGTCTGGGGAGGCAGCCAGTCTGGCCCCTGAGGCTGTCGCTCAGCATCCCAGATTTGCAGTGGGTGCAGCGGCCTGGAATCTGCACTTGGCAGGATAGGCAGTACTCCCCTTGACCCTCAGAGCCCTGGGCATGGCGAGGGGCTTCTGCTCTTCTCAGGAGTGACGTTGTTTCTGTACAGGATCTGGAGGTCCGGGAAGACCGCGTTGACTAACCGTCTCACAGACGGAGCCGTGTGGCTCTGGGGGAGGACCCTGTGAGGGCCTGTATCTGTTCCACTTTAATGTCATCACTTGGGGTGTTATCTCTGGCCTGCTCTGCTCTGTATTTCAGGGAGAGGGAGACTGGGTGGGCTGTGCGGCAGGACCTGCAGGCCTCCCTGGTGAATTCTGAGTTGGCTCTTGACACAGAGAGTGGAGGCTCCTGGTGGGCTGGCCTGAGCCAACGATGGGGAAGAGACGGAGCTTGGGACACCAAGACAGTGATAGCCCTCAAGGGCTTCGGGTCCAGAGGGAATGGCCTAATGCCTAAACAATAAGCAGGGTCCAGGGCCTCTGGTGAGGGTTCATGGTTACAGCGGGTGAGTCTTCCAAGTGCCCTGTTTGTTAATCACCTTCACAATGTGAAAGGTGGAAGGTTCTGGAGAAGAGGTTCACAGAAGAGGGTAAGAAGCGGGTCAAGAGAGACCTCCCACGGAGAAAGCAATGCTTATGCAGAGTTTGACAAGGTGAACTGAAGTCTCTCTGGAACAGAAGGACAGAAACAGGGCTGTCGTCAAGGAGAGTGGCTTGACAAGGCATGGATTATCCAAGGGCTGCCAAGAGCTCAGTTGGGCTAGCCTGGGCGCAGGGCAGATGCGGGGCTAGGTCTGGAGGAGAGGCTGGAGGGGATGGTTGGGTCAGACTGTGAAGAGCCTCACCATCAGGGTGAGCATTCATAGCTTCTTTCGAAGGCTCCAGGGAGCCATTGCAGGTTCTTGAGCAGGGGAGTGGATGGCCAATGATATATTTTGGAGAAACAAGTTAGGAAGGGTGGAGGGTTTGGCCTAGAAGTAGGAAGACCCTCTCTGTGGTGATGGTAGAACTAAGAGTGGCTGTGGAAGAGATGAGTCCCAATGTCACCCTGATTAAAGAGTTCATTAGTTCATTGCTCAGCCCTGTTTGGAGTTATCTGTGGCTTTGTAACTAAGTTCTGGCCAATTCCTGTTTCTTAGGGTTATGGACATAAGTGGAAGTGTTGGGTCTGATCTCTGGAAAGTATCCTTAAAGGAGAGAATATGTCTTAATGTCTTACTTCTTCTCTACCTGCCAAGCTTTGCCTGAAATGAAAACATGGTGGTAGGAGCTTTGCTGTCACCTTCGAGTGTCACCTTCGAGCTGAAAGGAATTGAGTTCCTGAAGATTCGGTGAAGTTGCCACACCAGCCCTGGCCTTCTTATGTTCAGAAGTAGTTTATGTGAAAGGGAAATAAACGTCTATGTTGTTGAAGCCACTGTTATTTCGGAGTTTGCAGTTGAGGCAGGCTGTTCCACATCTTTGTGTTCCAGAGGTGAGAAAATGAGCTCCCCAGTTCCATAGAAAAAACGCTGCATTCTTCACCAGCTTAGCCCGGGGAGTGAGTCACGTCACTGTTTCCTGGGACGTATTAGGGCTCTCCACTCCCCTCTCAGTTTAAAGCCGGAATGGGGAGGCCACTGTTAAGGATGCAGATGTCATGGCAAAGCTGAGCTGGACCATCCTCCCCAGATGCATCCCTCCCTTTCCAGTTCTCATCTTCTCCCAGAGAGCACAGGAAGGAAACCGTGTTGGGGGCAAGAGGTGCAGAGGGGAGCCAGATTAGTTCCTCTCATGGTTGGATTCCCAGGGGTGGAGGAGCCAGAAAGTCTAGCAGAGACTTCAGCAGCCAGACAGCGGACCTCCGGCTGGCCCCTCGGGTCCCAGGCTCTACTAGGAGTCGAGGAACACTTGGCTGCCTGGCTGGAGATCCTCCTGTGCCTCCAGTTCCCCTCATCTTGGAGAGTAGGGGCCTCAATCTGCAGCCCAAGAGACCCTAACAAGCAGGATGGGAGCCTTCTTTGGGTCCCACTGATGTAGGTGGAGGGTCTGGGGCAGGAGTGGAGGTGGGGCTGGGTCCGGAAGTGGACATCTGTGATTTTACTCTAATTCCTCAGTGCTAGGTCAGGAAAAGTTTGGGGAGCCCAGTTCTCCCAAATGATGAGTCGAATGCTCCAGATGACATCATGGACCTGAATCACTTCCGGAGTTTTCTTCCAGGAACCTGCAGAATCCTCAGACATCCACGTTCTCTGAGCACTGCGGGTCAGGTCCCATGTGTGCCTGTGTGATCTCATTCCCTGCTCCCAACAGGCCCGAGAGATCGACATCTACCCCACTTTAGCAAAGAAGTTGATGTGGCACAGACAAGTTAAGTAACCTGCCTCAGGTCACCTGGAATTTAAACACTAATCATGTGACTCCAAAGCACAAGGAATTTTGTAAAAAGGAATCCCTGGAGACGTGGGTGACTAGGAAGGGCTATGCCTGAGGTCACAGGCCGCAACTTCCAGGTGGGCCCAGATAGAAATCAGACCGCAGAGAAAGGGCCCAGCCCTCGGCAACCACCCTTTCACCCACCCGCTCTTGGCCACTTTCACCTACTCTCTCTTTACTTCCAGCCGTGTGCTTACTCAAAACCAGGAGATTTTGAGTGACGCTAGATTTGTGATTGAACCAATAATATCAATGATCCCTTATAGTGATATACGGATTTCAAGCCCCTTTCACATACTGTGTGTGCTGAAGACAGTGCTCTGAGGCAAGTGAATGAGAAAATGGAGGCTCTGAGAGACTAAGTGACCTGCCCAGAGCCACACAGCCAGTTGGAGGTGGGGAGTCAGGGCCAGAACTCAGCCTTCTTGCTCCCTGCCAGAGCTCTGCCACTTATGCAGCCGGGAACCCGGCCTCAGACCTCAGACCTCTTGGCACTTTTGGAATGATACCTAACCTATTTTAGGCCCTGCATTGGGTGTGGGGGAGATCCTGAGGCCCAAGACACACTCTCAACCCTTGAGAAGTTCCAAACCCAGGAAGAAAAGCTAAGCCATCACCCTAAGATACCGAGCCAGTGAACAGTGATGGAGGGGGCTCTCAGAAGGGTCTGGAGGTACCGCCCCTCCCAGGGGTGTCTGCATCTCTCCAGAGACTTAAGATGTTCAGTAAACACGTGCCACATCCAAAAACCACCTACTCTATATTTGTTTGTTAAATTTAAGCTGTTTTTTTAAACTTAAAAATATTTTTAAAGGAAACTTTATATCACTACCTTAAATAGAAAGGTAATTCATACAAATAAATGGAATTATAGTTGAATGCTGCCAGTGAGGACTTTGGGCCTGAGGTCTGCTCTCTTTTTGTTAAAAAGCAAACTTAGCAAGTGCTTGTGAGGCATTAGAGCCAGGCTGGCCCCTCTCTGAGGCTTTCTCCTCCACTCTTTGGAAAGTTGAAGAGAGGATTGAGAAGGCACAGTTTTCACACTCCATGGTCCAGTGCCATTAAAGTCTGTATCTGAGTTCGAGTAAAATTATCTCCAACGCTCCTGTGTTAGTTTGCTTTCTGTTGACATCCTGGAGTACCTGAAACCTGGTGATGTATAAAGGAGAGAAACGCATTTGGGCTCACGGTTCTGGATGCCAGGAACTTGAGGAGCATGGCCTGGGCTTCTGCTCGGCTTCTGGTAAGGGCCTTTTGCTGGTGGGAAAGCAGAGGCGCAAGCAAAAACATGAGGGGTGCCTCACTCCCTAACAACCACCTCTCCCAGTCACTGATCCAGCCCCCAGAGAGCAAGAATTCACTCACTCCCCTGAGAACCAACTCACGGGAATGTCATTCATGCCTTTCCTGGACTCCCAGGTCCTGAACACCTCATAAAGGGCCCACTCAACACAGTTACACCAGGGACCACTCCATAGCAACACCCCAAAACATCTCATGGATTAACCAGTGCATTGAAAAATGAACATTCCAAGTTACTAGTGAAAATTCTACAGCTTTACTGTGCAAAGTATGGTCCAGGGACCAGAGCACAGGCATCACCTGGGAGACCATTAGAAATGCAGACTTTTAGGTTCCATCCCACACCTGGTGAATCAGCACCCGCATTTTAGCAAGACCCCTGGGGAATTCTTGTGCATGTTCAAGGTTGAGAGCGCCACTGTTTTGGCATCGTATTTAATACTTACACATCTAGGACATATTTACCACTATGTGGCTAAATTTTTCTTTTCAAACCCAGCCATAATCGGGCATATGTGTTATATCCAATGTTATCTCCATTACAAACAATGCAGGGATGAGCATCTTTATACATATTTGTTGCTCATGTCCCTTCAATTCTTAGAAATAGAATTTCTGGGTTCAAAGGGTTTTGATGTACATTGTCAAACTGCCCTGCAAAAAAAGTTTGCTCCAGTTTGTAACCTTCCTGAAATGTCTGAAAATGAGAGGGCGGGGGGTGTGGCTCAGTGGTAGAGTGCTTGCTGGTATGCAGGAGGCCCTGGGTGCCATCCCCAGCAATGCAAAAACAAAAACAGTGATGCTATCCCAGGACCCCAGCAGTCCCCTGTAGACATCTTTACCCATCCGAGCTGTGAGAGTCGTCTCTGGACACACTTCCTGGAGTCAACCAGTTGAGAATGTCTCCAACTATCGGCCACTGGCTGTGTATCTGCTGGAGTCTTGGGTACGCCAAGCCCACCAAGACAGTGAGACACGTTGCCAGGGAGGGCTGCAGGGAGGGTGGCCTGAGCCCAGCCCTGGTACAGAGTCCTGCACAAGATGGATGCTCACCCTGATGCCTGGCTGAGGCCCAGTGAGCTTGGGCCAAGACTCAGACTGAGTCCAGACCCCAGAACCAGTGCCCAGCCAAGGCCCCGCCTCCTGGCCTGGTGGGCCTGGGTGCCGGCTGCCACCCAGGATGGTGCTTGCAGGCTGGGCAGGGCACCCCGTGGTCCCCCAGGGCAGCAGGCAGGCCGGCCAGGTGTGCTGTGGGGAGCTGGCAGCAAGGACAATTCAGGGAAGTGACCCTGCCCGGTCTCTGAGCTCCCGCCCCAGCGAGCATTGTGAGCCATCCATCCACTGGCCATAGTCGCAAAAGCTGCTGACGATGGTAGCAGGAAGTGGGGTGCTTACTCAGCCCCCCGAATGCACGTGGCTGTGTTTGCTGCTTCCCTCTGCGTGGCCTTCCTCCCAGGCACGGCCTGCCCAGCCAGCAGCTGGGGAAACAACGTGGGGAGGAAACAGGAGGGACCACCCCCTGCCTCCCCTGCAAGGCTGCACCTGCACCCGCCGGCCTTGCCACCTGTTGCCTGACTGGGCACGAGGCCGGCCCTGATGCCTCGGCTACAGAACAAGGAGTAGGGCTGGGCGTGGGGCGGGCAGACAGGCTTGGAGCAGGACCCTGCTCTGACATCTCCCAAGTGTCCCACCTTGGGAGCTTCATTCCACACAATCCCTGGCCAATCGTACTCATATATTGTTATATCCCTGTGACAAGCAAGGACATCAAAGCTCAGAAAATAAGAGGATAATGGCCAACCTAGAGTTGGCAACCTAGAGATACCCGGACCTCTGGTTGAATACCTCCCACGTGCTGATTGATCTAAGTCTCGCGAGAAGTACAATAGTAGCTCCATTTTCCATAAGAAGAAAGTGAGGCCCAGAGAAGTGAAGGCACTTGCTCTAGATCCCACAGCCCATGAGGGGCAATCTCAGGGCACAAAAAGACTCTTTTGTGCTCTTCCAAAGCTCGTACCCTTAACTCTCCCCATCTCTATCAGGTGACCCTTCCTGAGCATCAGGGGAAAGGACCTACTGTCCTCATTAGATTTTCTCAGTCCTGGCCCCCACAGGAGTACCCAAGTTGCCCCTTGCCTGTGCTGCTCAGCAGGAGCCCTTGACCCTGGGCCTCTGTCTTACATCCTCTACTGCCCCCTTCCCTCTGACCAGGTATCCTTGGGGACAGTCTCTCAGATGGACATCTCCATCCAGCTCTCGGCCACTCTGACTCTGGGTTTCACCCGCCCTTGTTTCTGGGATGTAAAAGGGGCCAAAGAGGACATTTGCATGGAATGTGGCAAGCATCCTGCCACATTGGTGCCTCTCATTGTGGCACCCAGTTGCCATGGGCAACTAAAAAGTGTCTTTCAACTGGGAGCTGAGTGGGTGGAGGATAAAGTTGAGATGGAGGGAGGAGACTGCCCAGGGCTGGGGGCAGAGGGGTTGGTGTCTGGAGGACGATAGGGGCCTGCTCCCCAGAACTAGGGAGGATGGAGCAGTCCTGGTCCCCACCACCTCAGCTTCGTCCCTCCTTCCACTACCTAGTGGTAGCCTTGGGTTGGCCCTTGGGTTGCAGCAGCTGCTGCTGCTGATACAGCTGCTGGCTGAAGAGGGTGAGAGGGCAGGAGGACGGAAGGAGCTGCTCTCAGAATGAGGGTCTCTATAGTTCAAGTCTGCAAGGCAGGGCTCCTGGTTCCCAACCAGATTCCTTCCCTTCTGAATAAGTGGGGCTCCGGCCAGGCCTGCAGGCCTCTTGCAATCAGGGTGGGGTCCAATCCCCAGCTGTCATAGTAACCAGCATCTCTTTAGGACTGCCCAGAAAGGCCTGGAGCCCATGACCCAGGGAGCCAGGGGCCCAGAAACGTGTGGCAATGGGCAAGCCCATGGGTGTGCCAGGAGGAACCCTATGGGCCAGGCCCCAGAAAGGGGCCCATCTCTGGCCCGGCCGCCTCCTTCCAGTCCTTGCCTCTTCCCGGCAGTGTCTCCTGGGTCTGGAGACACTAACTAAGTTGGGCTTCGGCCAAGCTGGCTGGCCTCCAGGTGGATTTGGGACAGACAGCTGGGATGTGGTGTTTCCCGCTCTGAAGAGCAGGGGGCTGGAGCACTGGGTTACTCCACCTCAACAGGCTTACGGGGCCAGGGTGGCTGGAATGTTCTTAATGGAGGGTTCCCAGGGATGGGGCGGGTCAAAGGATCAGGGCCAGGTGAACATATTTCCACCTGTTCTCTACCCCAGTGAGGGAACAAATGTCTGGGGCCACCGGGACCTGAGTGGGTCCCTCTGGCAGACCAACCAGCAGCACTTGGAAGCCCCCTGTGTCTTCCTGGATGGGTCCTGTTCTCCTTGGGGTCAGGCCAGCAGGACCGAGGATATCATCAGGCACCATTCATGGCTTCTTTTTTGCATCTCCCAGGGGACTTTGTCATAGCTACTTGGACTCCTCGATTCTGACGCAGACGCTGTCTGTGTTCAGCTCCCCAGGGCAACCTGTGCTTGGCTCTGTGGGGTACACGGATGAGTAACACACCCCACCCTCACCCCCACTCCGCAGCTGCCAGGTTCAGCTGGGGTCACTCTTCCTGTCCTTCCTTGTCGGGACACCTATGCTGTATCTTCTTAAGCCCATAGTAAACGTGAAGCTCTCCTGATCCTCTTTGTTCCCTCTCTGGGCTCCCTTAGCCAACGTTTGGCTTCCCAAAGGACACTCTCCTACACCTAAATCTCCCATGGCTCCTGCTGCAAAAAGACCCTTTTGTGCCCTTTGGCTTCCACACCCTGGCTGTGCCAGAGAACCCTCCCTTGTAATATGTCTTCCACCAAACTTGGCCTCCCATCTCGATTTCCTATGAGGACAGTCCTGCCCCCTGTAGTGACCACAGGCTTGCCTATTGAAACTCTCCCCTTTGCAAGGGCTGGGGTCTCCTTGGCCCCGGGAGGCTAATGGTTTCCAAAAGGCATGGGAGAGACCTCCCTTGGGGGCAGGGGATCTTCCACCAACTAGGATCTCTATAGTCAGTGGCTTTGGATGAGCTCCTTCTGTATACTCCATACATGAGAATGGAGTAGTAGCTAACAGCCTTCCATGAATGTCCCCGTGAGTGTCCGTGGAATGTGTCACAGTGTATGGATGAAAATGTATTTTTTTGTGTGTGTGTGGATACTGGGGATTGAATTCGGGCACCCAACCACTGAGCCAATCCCTAACCCTTTTTTTGTAATTTTTTCTAGAGACAGGGTCTGACTGAGTTGCTTAGCACCTTGTTTTTGCTGAGGCTGGCTTTGAACTTGCCATCCTCCTGCCTCAGCCTCCTGAGCCACTGGGATTACAAGCATGAGCCACTGCATCTGACCGAACATGTATACGTTCACATGAAGATATGAGTGAGCATGTGCCTGGGGATGGGACCTCTGCCTATGTTTGGAGGTACCTGTGCCCGTGCTCATGTTCCTGTGAACATGTATGTGCAGCTGAGCCTGTGTACACATGCCAAGGTATGTGCATGGGTACCCGTGCCTTGAGGGGGCACGCTTGAGTGTGAAGATGGATCTCTATGTGCATGGTGGGGTATGCACATGGGTATGCTTCATTCTGCCTAGCCCAGAGGCACCAGAGAAGGCCAAGGCCAGTCAGTCTGCCTCCCACACCCCCATCCGACCTCCAGGGCAGTGAGGGGAGGCTGCACACCACATCCTGACCTTTGACAGAGACAAATGAAGCATTCCTGAGAGGTTGCTAGGCTGTAGCATTGAGCAGCTGTGAGTGGCAGGGGTCTGGCCTCAGGAAGGCCTGGCCCTTGGCCTCTAGCCCTTAGTATCCCTTGTCCCCTACTGGATGAGAAACCAGGACTAGGAGGCAGTAAGATGAATCCAGCAAGAGATGACATCACTGCCCTCATCTCCAGGCAAGAGGATGCCTTCCTGGGTCCATGAGGAGCTGCAGATGTTGTGCCAGTCAGTGGAGACAGTGACAGGTCAAAGTACCCAGGAAATGCCAAACCTATGTTGTCTGCTTGGGAGAGAGAACTTTGGAAGAACAAAACAACAGTTTAATGCTGAGCCACTGGGATTACAAGCATGTGCCACCGCATCTGGCCGAACATGTATACGTTCAAATGAAGGTATGAGTGAGCACGTGCCTGGGGATGGGACCATTTGTGCAGGAAACTCTGGTTTAAGGTTTAGCAAGGAAAGCTGGTGGTGGCGGCACATGTCTGTAATCCCAGTGACTCAGGAGGCTGAGGCAGGAGGATGCAAAGTTTGAGACCAGCCTCAGCAACTTAGAGAGACCCTGTCTCAAAATAAAGAATATAAAGGACTGGGGATGTAGCTCAGTGATAGAACAGCCAAGGATTAGTCCCCAGTACTACAAAATGAATGAATGAATAAAGTATAGCAAGCAAGGTTGAAGTTAGACCTAAGGAAGACATCCTTCACTGACAAAGTCCACAAGTTCTGGGTCTGCAAAGATCCAAATGACAGGGTTTATATCCACCCAGAGGGCCCGTAGAGGTTGTTGGAGGTCAGAGATGAGCCTTGATGACCTTAAGAAGTGCCCCTCGTGGCATGACTGGCTCTGTCCCTGGGCCTTGCAGCTCTAAAAAGGGCCTGGAGCATCTGGGGAGGTCTCCGGCTCCTTCCTCGGCTCCTCCCTTCCAACCTTCTTAGCCTCCATTTCCTCTCACCTCTAAGTGACTGGCCCAGCCATGTCCTCCAAGGGGCTTCCTCCCTCCCTCCCTGCTGCTCCAGAGTTGGAGAAAAAAAGCCACAAATTCTCCCAGGAGACCACCCCCAAAGGCCCAGCCCAGCCCCGCCTGGTCCCTGGAGTGCAGCCTGGGCCTCCCACCCACCAGAGGTGCTCAGAGCCCGGGGCAGGCGGGGCATCTCAGTGGACAATCATTCCTCAACCAGGGTGGTCCTCAGGGGACAGGGCCACCTGAGGGGGCAGGATCAGAGGGACCTTGGGGACCATACAACCTCGTGCTGGGGCTCCCCTTCTCTTCAGGCCTTTGGAGTCTCTGCCTTGGCTTTTCTTGGCCTGTGGGAGAGGACATGCGGAGGTGTTGGGGAAGATGGGGCACCTCGTGCTCCCTTTCGCCTCCTCCTGGATCCCCTGTGCCTTCCCTGGGAGGTCTGACCCAGCCAGTCCAGGGACGAGGGGAGGAGGTCATTAATCACCGTGATTTATTATTTCTTATGTAACGGTGTTATGAAACGCGCAATCTTGTACCAGGCACAACTGGGAATGTGGGAAAGATGGTCCCTACCAGTAAAAGCTTCCCATGGGATGAACAGGTAGACCCGGGACCCATCAGGTGACCAGCCAGAAAAGCGAGGTTCAGATCAGGCTGGGCTCTGGTGCTGCTGTGTGTGACCAGAAAAAAGAAAAAAAAAAAAAAAAAGAGGACAGTGGGCTGTGGGCTGTGGCTCAGCCTCTCTGGTGGGAAGGAGCTGGGTTTGGGGCCCTCTGCTGCCCCACGCCAGGCCCAGACCAGCTCTGGCTCCAGGGTGGCCTGGGTCACAGCTGGAGTTGTCACAATATTGACCCAGGAGGAGATAACATCCAAAGGGCTTGGAGTCCCAGTCGGACAAGGAGGGGGATGTCGCCGGAAAAGATCCCTGGCCCCCAAGGGGATCAAACTAAATGGGGCTTTAATAGGTCTCTTCCAGCTCAGATTTCATGGATAATTGGAAGCAGGTCCGGGCTGAGCAGAGTGGGAGGCCCTACTGGGAACTGAGGCACACTAGGGATGGTGCCTCCTTGCCCCCCACACGTCCACCCATGGCCCACAGCCACAGCCACGAGTTTCACCTTTACTCTGCTCCGGAAGGGTTGTTGGTGGAATCCCTTCAGGGAAAGAAGGTGGACAGGTGGAGAGAAGTCCTGAGCCAGAGTCAGGCTGCTGGGAAAGGGAGGCACGTCCTCCCGCCAGGAGAGAACAGAGTGATCCACCCACCGTCCGCCCATCCGCTTACCCTCCAGCCAACAGATGTGCATTAACAATTAGGATGGCGATAACCCTGATAAAGTTCTTATTTTATTTTATTTTTTTATTGCAGAAGAGGTATGTAAGCTGGGCATAGTTGTGCACGCCTGTACTCCCAGCGGCTAGGAAGGCTGAGGCATGAAGATTGAAAGTTCGAAGCCAGCCTCAGCAACTTAGCAAGGGTCTAAGCAACTCCGCAAGACCCTATCTCTAACTGAAATATAAAAAGGGGGTGGGGATATGGCTCAATGGTTAAGCATCCCTGGATTCAATCCCCAGAACTCCCCCAAACAACAACAAACCTCACCCCACCCCCCTAAAAAAAAACCGAAAGAGGTATGCACTTGTTGAAACAAAATTCAATTACATCAAGGTATATGAAGCGAAAAGTGAAAATCCTCCCCCTCCACATCCATTACTCGTCCCTCTGTCAGTCACCACCCCATTACTCCAGCGATGACCTCTGTCTCCAATTTATTGGACATCCTTCCACAGTATCTGCTGTTTCACTCAACAATGCATCATTAACATCATTAAGTACAGTGTGTATAGTCCTCATCCCCATTTTAAAGACGAGAAAACTGAGGTTCTGAAGGTTTTGGTGGTTATCCCAGGCTGCACGGGCAGGCCTTGTTCTCACCCTGCCACAGCCTCCAGTGCCTTCCTTAGGGAAGATGGATGCAATGGGGCAGAGCAGCTGGAACCCCCAGAGGGAGGGCTGGGATGGGAGGTAGGGGAGGGCAGGGGGCTGGAAGAAAAGGTCGAGCAGTGAGCCAGGGAGGGGTGCAAGGTCTGCTTGTGAGGCTGGGTGCTCCTCTCCAGTGTCGCTTAGGAGCTGGCTGTGCCAAGCATAGGGCTTGGGGCCCTGCAGGCCTAGGCAGGGCAGGAATGGGCAGCTGGCAGTAGAGGGGGTTTCAAGCCAAAGCTGGCAAGAGGACAGGAAGGGCTGCCTTTCAGCTCTGGAGTGCCCGGGACATCCACATTCCTCCCCTGGCTGCCCACTCCCCTGTCCTGCAGACGAATACCACGGATGATAATAAAAACATTCTCATTAGATAAGACAGTGAATCTTCTACTGGAGGAACGGTTCCCTGTTGGGGTCTGCTGTAGCCCCTGCTAATGGTGACAAGACAGGCCTGTGCTCTCCTGTGGGGGCTCCTGTCCTACACCCCCTGCCCTCTCTGGCCACCTGGCCTCAGCATATCCAGCAGTGGAGGGGGACACCCTCATCCCAGTCAAGGCCCAGAGCAGCCAGAAACCAGCTCCTATAAACCGAAAGACTTGGGGTGTCCCCTCAGGAAAGGAATTGAGGGGACAGGTAAGTGGGAGGCCCACTCAGCCTGTGCCTCAGCCTGAAATGTAAACAAGGCGGACTCCTCTAAGGTCGTGACCCAGGGGCCTTCTTCACACCAAATCTCTGGCCTTCCTCCTCCCTGCCCGGGACCTCCAAGGGAGGAAGCCCACGAAGCTGAGAGAACCTAGACGATTCGCAGGGAAGAAAACACCCAGTGTTCCCACCCACCTGGGCCCACGCATGCACATATGCACTCAGCACATACACTCTGGTACGGAAGGGAGAAGCCAGAGAAGTACCACTGCCCAGTAGATGGCGGAAAGGTTGCCTCCCTTAGAGGTGGGCTCGTGGACTGGGTAGTCTTTGGAGCACTCTCTATTCCTGAGATTGCCTGAAAAAACACTCCCCCAGGTACCACCCAGAGCTTGGAGGGCATCACCGAGATTCTCCCACAAGGTCCTTAGGCCAACTGGGGAAAAAGACGCCGATTCACTCAGGTGGTCAGTGTCCTACCAAACCCTCTCTGAGCCAGGTGCACTGGGAGTGGAGTCCACTTTCAAGGCTTCACTAGTCCTGGGCACCCCTGGGGACATTGGAAAGAGATTTCCCTTGGAGGACGGTCACTGAGAGATCTGCAGAGTGGTTTTGGGCTCAGTTTGGGCCCCAGGAGGGTGGAGACCTGTACTCCCACCCCAGCTAGTACCCAGCTCACCCAGAGCCTGGGAAGGCTGATGTCTGGTCACAACCCACCCCTGCCCCACAGATCTGGCCCTGGCTGGGGCCCCGGGAAGGAAATCACTAAGGAGGATTGAGTGTCAATTCGCAAACTAATCGGATCAGCGCACACAGCGGTGGCGGGGCTGTTCCGTGGCCCCCTCCCCTGCCCTGAGGACCCCGGCGGCTGGCGGCTGTCGGCTGTCGGGCCGGCCCCTGCCTGGCTGCGAGGCCAATTACTGCAGCCTTAATCACACGCTGGCCACAGTGGCGCGGCGTTAACAACTGTCTGCCCATCAGTCTCCTTCCTGGGGCGTCGTGGAGGGGATGACCCCTCGCGGCTCTCCTCGAAGGAGCATGAAACTGGATCCCAGCAACAGCCCGGTGGCCGCCGTCCAGGGTAACGCCTGGCTCCCTCTTGCTGCCTGCGGATCTCCTGTGTTTGCTGCCTGGCTTCTCCTGCCATGAAGCTGAGCCCAAAAGGACAGGCTGGGGACTGCGCATCCCCTGGGCAGTAATGACATTCTTCCTTCCAGCAGGGGCTGCCAACGACTGAGCTTGGAAGGCGGGTGCTCGCTGCCAGCCAGAGCCAATGAGGTGCTGGCCACTGAGGTCGGCCTGGCATTTCCTGTGTTGGCTTTGGCTGGTGAGGCCAGGCCAGCGGGGTGCCCTCTTGACCTGAGCCCAGCCAAACAGGCACGTCCCAGATTCTCGAGCCCACTGACTTCTGGCCCATGCCCCATAGGGAATCCTGTTCCGGAAAAAAGGTCACCCTTCCCGCCTTGGTGCATACTGAGCAACCCACCCCTGCCTTGTAGGGTGCTCTGATGGCCCGAGGCCTGGCCAACCCCCAGCTGGACAGTCTTGGAGCCTGTTCCTCAGCCTCAGGAATGGAACCCATGGGATTTGCTGATCTCTGATCCACCCCAGGCTTTCTCGATATGGTGCGGCCCCTCTGTATATAGAATAATTTCCCCATCCAAGACCTGTCCTCTGACTGGACCCCAAGGAACCTTCAGCACCTGAGTTCCAGCTCCAATCCCTGACCTCAGAAGGACTGGCCTTACCTGCAGTCTTCAACATTGCTGGCTCGGCTTCCTTAGCTGTTTTCTTTGGCGCTGGGTCTCTGGGACACCAGATTGTCTAAAATAAGACGACTTCATGGTACTTATTTTCCCAAAGAGCAGAGTTTGTAATACAATCGGGCCCTTTGTGTTCGGTGTGGTCCCAGCCCCCCACCCCTGGGTTGCCACCATCCCTGCCCCAGCCAGATCCCTTTGGGGCATAAAGTACTCCTCATTCACCATAGTTGGAGGTCTCTGGCCCAGGATTGGGCAAAACTGGGAAGAAAGTCAGCCAAGTCCCACCCCCATAGACCATCACTAGTTCACAGTTCTCCCTTCCCGCTTCCTAGACTTGGGATGCCTGCAGAGCTCCTAGGAGAAGCAGAAAGATGCAGGAACAAGCTCTAGAGTCAAAGAGACCAGCTGTGCTGCACCCCAGCTCTGTGCCCTGACCAAGGTACCAAGTAACCAGAACTCAGTAGTCTTGTCAGCAAAATAGGTACTACAGAGGCCCCGAAGGTGTAAGTGTTGTGTAAGTAGCCAATGTGTGTAGCGTAGGTTAAGCCCTCAACAAATGAGCTGAGGAGGTAGCTCAGTGCTTGAGCACTTGCCTAGCCGAGGACAAAATCCCCAGCACGGGGGTGGGGGGGTGGGGGGATGGGGAGGGGTGAGACAATGAAGAGTGCTTAACCACTGAGCCCCAGCCCCAGCCCTTTTTATATTTTATTTAGAGACAGGGTTTCACTGAGTTGATTAGGGCTCACTAAATTGCTGAGGCTGGATTTGAACCCGCATTCCTCCTGCCTCAGACTCCTGAGCCACTAGGATTACAGGTGTGTGCCACCACATCTGGCATAAATAAATAAATAAATAAATAAATAAATAAATAAATAAATAAATACACTATTTCCACAGCTACCCCTGTGCATGGGGTTGGCTAAGCAGTGGCTAAGGTGTCTGCAGAGTGGTCCTGGGCCAAGCCTAGGGCACATCTAGGGTGGAGATATGCACTTTCACCTCACTGGTTGCTTCCTTGCCTCCAGGCTGACTGTACTGAGATCTCCCAGAGTAGCTTCCAGGCCCCATCTGGCTCTCTTCTGAGTCACTCTGCCCTAAAGACATCAAAACTTGTCTCCTGACCAGACTGGCCTGCCTCCTGGGACAGAGCAGCCTCAGGAAACACTGCTGTGTCCCAGGAGGCTGGGTTCCCTGAAGCTCTGCTTGTGGTGGTCTCCACCTTTCTCCAAGGAATGGTAAGGTGCAGCAGTTTCCCGGCTCCTGGTTACCAGACGCCCAGATGATGAAGTTTGCTGAGTATGGGGTGAAGGAAGGAAAAGGCTCTGGGTTCCACGATAGGAGCATGATTTGTCTGGAAAGTTTGGGTGATGTTGGTGAAGAGACTGAGGAACGTGAATCACTTTGATTGGTAATTCTGCTTCTGGTACTTTCTCTTGGGAAATAATTTGAAATAGCCACAGGAAGATCCATAAAACAGTCTAAAAAGATATGCTTCTCAGTGCCATTTATAACAACAACAATAACAAATCAAACAGAAAAAGAAAATACATTGTTATCCAATAGTAAGAGATTGGTCAAGTGTGTTACCTTATTTCCATCTACACAAGGAATTAAAGAACAAACACTTGCTGGGCGTGGTGGTGCACACCTGTAATCCTGTGGCTCGACAGACTGAGACAGGAGGATCCCAAGTCATAATCCAGCCTCAGCAATTTAGTGAGACCCTAAGCAACTAAGTGAGACTCTTTTTCTAAATAAAAGTATATAAAAGGGCTGGGTATTTGGCTCAGTGGTTGAACGCCCCTGGGTTCAATTTTGGTACCAAAAAAGAAAAAAGAGAAAACATTAAAAATTTTGTCTCGTGGGGTTGGGGCTGGGGCTTGGGCTCGGTAGTAGCACACTTGCCTGGCACGTATGAGGCACTGGGTTCGGTTCTCAGCACCGCATATAAATAAATAGATATAAAGGTCTACCAACAACTAAAAAATATTCTAAAAAATTATGTCTAGGGAAAAATTTTAATGACATGGTAACACCTGAGTAAAGTATAAAGGATCTCTAACTATTGTCAAAGTACAATCTTCATCACATTAAAAAAAACAGATTATGAGCTGGGCACAGTGGTATATTCTTTTAATTCCAGCTACCAGGAGGCTGAGACAAGAGATCACAAATTTGAGGCCTACCTCAACAATTTAGTGATACCCTGCCTTAAAAATAAAAAGGTCTGGGGATATAGCTTAGTGACAAAGCACCCCTGTGTTTAATTTCCAGTACCAAAAAAATATTATGAATGCATAAACAATAATGTGACACACAATGGAATATTATCCAGTCTTAAAAAGGCAGGAAATTCTGACACATATTACAACACAGATGAATTTTAACGATATGCTAAGTGAAATAAGCCAGACAGAAAATAAGGACAAATATATACACATACATGAGGTCCCTAGAACAGCCAACTTTGTAGAGACAGAAAGTAACATGGTAGTTTCCAGATCCTGGGGAAAGTTACTGTTTAATGGGTTTCGAATTTCAGTTGGGGAGGATAGAAAGTTCTGGAGATAGCTGTACAGCAATGCGGATACACTGAGCTGTATTCTTCAACATGGATAAAACAGCAACTTTTATGTGATGTATATTTTTCATAATTAAAAAAAATAGGTTATGGGGAAGTTTGTCAAAAAGTTCCAATGAGGGCTGGGGATGTAGCTCAGTGGTAGAACACTTGCTTAGCATGCGGACGGCCATGGGTTCCATCCCCAATATTAAAAAAAAATAAGTTCATAATGAGTATTTTTGCACAAAGGGTTATGAGTGACCTTTACTTTGTTCTTTTTATTCCAACATTGTCCCTTTAGTAAATGAGATTTTTTAAATTTTGTTTGTTGTTTATTTTAAGGAAGCTAGCTCCAGCATCTCCCAGATGTGTGTGGGGAGGGGGTGGGAGGCTCCAGCTGCAGTTAGAACAGGGAGAACCACAGCCTGCTAGGGGAGGAGGTGGCTCACAGAGGGCCTGGGACTTCCAGGCTCCTCTAATTTCTCTCTGCCCTGCCTGCTGGCCTCCTCTGGCTTCCCTATCATCTCGGGCCTTGCCCATGGTCCTCTCTCCCTAGCCTGAAGGGGCTGCCCCTGCCCTAGTGGGAATGCGGGCTCGGGGCTTTCTCAGACGGTCAGTACCCAAGACGCCTTCCCGCTGCTGCTCCGCCCCAGCCCAGCTGCAAAAACAACAGCCCATACCCAAAGCCCTGTTATTGCAGCCGAGAGTGGAGCCTCGGTGTGCAGCGGAAGGAGTGGGGTGGGCCCTGCCAGCCCTAAACAGACCTAGAGGCAGGGGTGCCTCGGGGAGGTAGAGGCTACCCTTCTGCTCCCCCTGGGGAGGCCTGGCTCTGAGGTGTGTGGGGAAGGGACTTAGGGAAGCCTGTGGGACTTGAGGAGGGAGGGCCAAGTGGCCTCTCTGGCTCCCTGGGGACTAGGGAGGGTGGGGGCAGAGGAGGGAGGAAGTCAAGCCACTTGGGAACCCGCTGAGCCAAGCCATGGGTAGGAGGCGGCACCATCGGGGCTCCCTGGCTGGCCAGGGCCAAGGCTTTCCCACGGGGTACAACCGGCCACTGAGCTCTACAGAGCCATTCCCCCCACAGGCCCTGCCTGTGGGCCTGAGAGGTTTCCATACTGCCTCTCCTTCAGGGAGTCAGGATGCAGAGCCCTGCAGGGCCCTCCCCTCTGCACTCCCCCAGATCCCCCAGACCTATGCTGGGCATCCTAAAGAAGCCAACCATGCCACTCTGCTTCCTCAGCATCCACTCTTCTCATTTACTGGGTCCTTTAGTCATGTGACAGGGACAGGGACACACAGCTTATATCACACATGAAAGGCCTCAGACTCTGGTAGAAGCCTGGCTCCTAAAGTTCATTCCTCGCACTGTAACAGGGTGTGAATGCTATGGAACGCGGGAGCACTGTGGAAGTCTCCAGAGACAGACAAACCTGGGTTAGAAGTGATGCTCTGCCCCCCGTTAGCTGTATGGCTGGGCACACCACTTAGCCTCTCTGAGCCTTGGCTTCATATACACAAAATCTCTGGCCAATGCAGGTGCTTCATAAGCAAAGGTACTTTTCTGGGATTCTTATTACACAAACCCAGAGAAGCAAAATCAGCTAAGATTGAAAAGAACTTTTTAATCTCAATTTGCAGTTCAGGAGCACATTTGAGAAGTCCCCCGCCCAGGTCAAGAATGTGTTAATCAAATGACACTCACATTGGACACAGTGATACATACCTGTCATCCCAGCTACGCAGGAGACTGAGCCAGGAGGATCATAGGTTCGAGGCCAGCCTCAACAACTTAGTGAGGCCCTAAGCAATTTAGCAAGACCTGGCCTCAAAATAAAAAGGGCTGGGGATGCAGCTCAGTGGTAGAGTGCCCCTGGATTCAATTTCCAGTGTGTGCATTGGGGGGTGGGGGCAGGGAAACTGTGGTCCAAAGTTAGACAATGATTGTCTGTTGTATGTTTCTGGCCACAGGCGTCAAATCAGGGGTGGAAACTATTCCTGAGACAGAGGGAAGCTGGATGGGAGAGGTGAGCCTCGGGCCTCTGGGAGCTTCCCATAACCACCATCTGCAAGTTAGTCACCAAGGATCCTTTGAGCACCAAGAGTGGCAGGAAACTGTTGGGACCAAGGACACAGGTGCCTGGGAAATGCCATCATGCAGAGTTGGTGGTCCGCACTTTTCCCAGGAGGTTACAGTGACTAACAAGTCCTTGGGAGAGAGAGGAGTTCCTGAAGTGAGAGTTGGCATTATTTTTCTGGTCTTTGAAATTACAACCAGGTCCTCATTAAACGCACTAGAATCAACTTTTGTGGAGATTTTTTGGGAAGGAAAAAAACCTCTCCATTAAGCAATGCATATCTAGACCTACCACTGTAAAGATCAATATTAATATTGATCAAGGTCACCATTACTATCAACTCCAGCAGCAGACAAGATCACTCAGTTTGTGAGGGGAAGTCTTGAAGTTATCTGTGTGACTTCTAAGGCTAAGCTACGGTTTCAACACTCAATGTCACAGCTGTCATAGCTGAGAAAACAGCTAGTTGGTTAACCTGGGTCTCCACATGTTTTTGTCCCAGAACCACAGACTGTATTTGGTTTGTGTCTGCCTGTGTGCAAGGTACAGCCTCACAGACCTATCAGTTGTTGAATAACTGATCTGGTCCCAACCAGTCCACCTCACAATGCTATTGTTGATACCTAAAGAGATAAGGAATATGAGCTAAGGATTTTAGTCAAAAGGCAAAATCCTCTCAAGCGTAAGGGGCTATACTTTGTACAGGAGCTATTTTCTATATTCAGTGTGGTGTTTGGTATAAAGGTGATCAATATTTATTCTATATTGAACATGTTGATTTATGAAGACCAACTGTTAATACCCAATAGGGAATAACAATAGTGAAAACCATTTTTTTTTTCCCTAATCGCATGCCCTGGTACTCCTACCAGTGCCTGTCATTAGAATTTCCCTCCAAATTCCTAGCAATTATCAGTGACCAAGTGTGGCAGGGAATGTCAAGAATAGAACCAGATTCCATAAAAATGTAAACCCAACATTTAGATCAAGTCAAGCTTCTAATTTAGTAGAAGCAATCAAATAATGACTCCTACCTCAGCCGAGAACAAGGCTTGTCTTCTAGGAGTATAAATGTGAAGCTTAGCCAAGATTGAAGCAACTCACAAAGTTAACACTCAAGGGGCATTTGTTAGAAGTCCCAGGGGCCTCTACCTTCAGGCATGGTTGGACCCAAAAGCCTACATCAGCACCTTTCAACTTGTCAGCTCACTTGCTTTCTCTCTCACACTAAGAACTTGGCTCTGTTTGCTTCTTTGGAGTGGTTACTTGACTCTCCTAAGTCAGACAAGCTCTCTCCATGAGCCAGGAAAAGTAGCACCTGACTATCCAGAACCAACCTCTTTATAGGAGATAATGTAAAGGAGAGAAACTTGCTTTTCTCCCAGAGTCCTCATAGCAAATTTCAGGGAAGTCCCAAATGGCTTTGCTCTGCCAATCACCGTAGAAGTTGGATGGTGGACCAGACCTGGGTGGTGTGCCATGCCTCTCTGTGGCAAGGGGCCACTTGGGGCACCAGGAGGCACTGAGATTGACAGTTCCACCCAAATCGCATGGGACAAGGAGGGGTAGTTCCCAACGGAAAGGGGGTGTGGGGCAGACAAAAACAACAGGTGTCCATGACAATAGCACTTGTTCTCAGGTTGCGTGGAGACATGACTTATCCACCAAAACAATCTGAGAAGGATAAAAACAGTAGTGCACTCACATGCCCAAGTGTTGAGTCAAAGCTCTTCAGGAAAAGGAAGTGATCCTATGGTCTGAAGGAGATTCTTTAGAACAAGAGAAAGAGACAAATATTTTGATCAGCCTCCCTCCCTCCTGTTGAAAATTATCTTCATAATCATTTACCTCCAAATTAAGTTCAGGAAACCTACTTGACAAGACAGTGATCCAGAATGTTTGAAATTAGGACCCTTGGGGGCTGGGGATGTGGCTCAAGCGGTAGCGCGCTCGCCTGGCATGCGTGCGGCCCGGGTTCGATCCTCAGCACCACATACCAACAAAGATGTTGTGTCTGCCGAGAACTAAAAAAAAAAAAAAAAATATATTAAAAAAATTCTCTCTCTCTCTCTCTCTCTCTCTCTCTCTCTCTCTCTCTCTCCCTCTCCCTCTCTCTCCCTCTCTCACTCTCTCTTTAAAAAAAAAAAAGAAAAGAAAAGAAATTAGGACCCTTGGGGAAAATCTGGAAGGATCCCTGGTTGAGAGAATGAGCCTGATGGATTGCTTCTTTTTCTTTTTTCTTACAAATAACTTTTATTTCTGATTATAAATGGGATATATTTATTGCAGATGTTTTGGAAAATGCAGAACAGTACACAAATAAAAAATGAAAATCACTCGAATTTGTTAGGGTTGGGGGTGTTTGCAAGTGACAGAAACCCCAAAATAGCCGTGGCTTTAACAAGGCTGAAGTTTACTTTGCTCTCTCAGCTACATGAAGTCCAAAGGCAAACAGTCCAGGCTGGTATGGGAACTCTACTCCTCAGAGACCTCTGGGTGCCCACGCTCCTGCCAGCTTACTGCTCTGCCATCCCCACAGCACGGCCTGCATCAGCTCAGCTGGCAGAGCAGAAATGCAGCAAGGAAGAGAATGGGCAAGAAAGGCAGAGGTCTCCTCCTTTGCCAACTTGCTCTCCCAGGGAAGATTCTCAGAAGGAGAAGCACCTTTCCATACAATCCTATTGGAAATACATAGTTACATGGCCAGATCTACCTGCTAAGGATACTGGGAAATGCAGTCCTTATTCTAAGTAGCTATTTGCCCAGCTAAAATTCTGTGACTATGGAAAAGAGGGAGAGTGGTTTTGGGGGAGACCTGGGGGCCTCTGATAAATCAATGATCATACTACACAGAGATAGTCATTGTTAATAATTTAGTATAGGTCGTGATATACATATAATGCACAGGCCCAGATATGTACATATAGGAACATACACTCTTATATGTAAGCACATGTAAACATATGTGTGTGTGCCTGCATGTGTGTACATATGCATGCATGTATATATGTTTGTGTATATGAAGTTAAGGTCCCACCATATATACTACTTTTGCATCCTGAATTTTTTTTTTTTTTTTTTTGGTACCACGGATTGAACCCAGTGGCACCTAACCACTGAACCACATCCCCAGCCCTTTTTTAAAAAAATTTTTAGTTGTAGAAGGACACAGTACCTTTATTTTATTTATTTGTGTGTATGTGTTTTACAATGTGGTGCTGAAGATTGAACCCCAGCCCTCCCGGTCTCTTTTATTTAGAGACAGGGTCTCCCTGAGTTACTTAGGGCTTTGCCAACTTGCTGAGGCTAGCTTTGCACTCACAATCCCCCTGCTTCAGCCTCCCCAGCTGCTTGGGTTACAAATGTGCACCACGGCCCCCAGCTGCATCCTGCTTTTTAAAAAGATTGCAGACTTTAAATGGTTTCTCTAAAAAATCTATTTTAGGGGGCTGGGGTTGTGGCTCAGTGGTAGACCACTTACCTGGCATGTGTGAGCACCACATATAAATAAATGAATAAAATAAAGGTCCATCAACAAATAAAAATGCATTTTAAAAATCTATTTTAGCATTGAATCATTTAACAGTCATAGGTAGAGTTATTAAAAATTGACTACCCCAAATGTAATACTTTATAATTTTCTTTTAAGTATGTGTTCTTATTTTATAAACTCTGTTTTTAAAAGTTTCTGTAGGCTCTGGGGCTGTAGCTCAGTGGGAGAATGCCTGCCTAGCATGTATGAGGCCCTGATTTTAATCTCCAGCACTGAAATGAAAAAAAAGCTTTTGTTTAACCATTTGTTATGAAATAATTGTAGGTTCACGTGACGCTACGATTCTCTCTCTTAAACCTTCCCCCTGCCACCAATGGTAACATCTTATACAACAATGGTACAACATCAAAACTAAGAAACTGACATTGGTTCAATTGATAGAGCTTATTCAGATTTCACCAGTTATATATGTTGTGTGTGTGTGTGTAGCTCTATGCAATCATGGGTAGCCTTGCATAACCACCACCACAAACAAGAAATTCAACCACACTATCACAAGACCCCTTTGTGTTATTCCTTTACAGCCACACCCATCTCCTTAACCCCCATCCCCAACTCCTGGCAACCACTAATCTCTATAATTATGTTATTTCATAAATGTTACATAAGTGGAGAATTATGCAACATGTATACTTTTCTCTCTCTCTTTTTTTTTACAAAATTTGTTTTAATTAGTATACATGACAGTAGAATGCATTTTTGATACATCATGGTATAATGGAGTTCAATTTCTCATTCTTCTGGTTGTATATGATGTAGAATCCCATTGGTCATATAGTTATTTATGTACCTAGGGTAATAATATCTGATTCATTCTACTATTTTTCCTACCCACATATCCCCTCCCCTCCTTTCTACCTAAAGTAACTCTATTCCCTAGTCTCCCCTACTTGTTGTGAATTAGCATCCACAAATCAGAGAAAACATTTGGCCTTTGTTTTTAGGAGATTGGCTTATTTTGCTTAGCATGATATTCTCTAGCTCCATTTATTTACCACAGATGCCATAATTTCATTCTTCTTTAAGGCTGAATAATATTCCATCATATATATGTAAGATATTTATGCATATATATCTTACTTTTTTATCCATTCACCTGTTGAAGGGCACTTAAGTTGGTTCCATAGTTTAGTTATTGTGAATTGAGCTGCTATAAACATTGATGTGGCTGCATCACTGTAATATGCTGATTTTTAAGTCCTTTGAGTATAAACTGAGATGTGGGATAGCTGGGTCAAATGGTGGTTCCATTCCAAGTTTCCTGAGGTATCTCCATACCACTTTCCATAATGGTTGCACCTATCTACATTCCCACCAGCAATGTATGAATATACCTTTTCCTCAACATCCTTGCCAACATTTATTGTTGTTTGTATTCTTGTTAATGCCATTCTGACTGGGGTGAGATGAAATCTTAGTTTTGATTTGCATTTCTCTAATTGCTAAAGACATTGAACATTTTTTCATATATTTGTTGAATCGATTGTATTTCTTCTTCTCTCAAGTGTCTGTTCAGTTCCTTAGCCCATTTATTGATTGGGTTCCTTGTTGTTTTAGTGTTGAGTTTTTTGAGTTCTTTATATATCATGGAGATTAATGCTCTATCTCAGGGGCATGTGGTAAAGATTTTCTCCCATTCTGTAGGTTCTCTCTTCACATTCTTGATTGTTTCTTTGCTGAGAAGAAGCTTTTTAGTTTGAATCCATCCCATTTATTGATTCTTGATTTTACTTGTGCTTTAGAAGTCTTGTTAAGGAAGTCAGATCCCAAGCCAACATGGTAAAGATTTGGGCCTATTTTTTCTTCTATTAGGTGCAGAGTCTCTGATCTAGTGCCTAAGACTTTGATCCACTTTGAATTTCATGCAGAGTGAGAGACAGGGTTTAAATTTTATTTTGTTACATGTGGATTTCCAATTTCCCCAGCACCATTTATTGAATAGGCTATTTTTTCTCTAGCGAATATTTTTGGTGCCTTTGTCTACTAAGAGGTAACTGTATTTGTGTGGGTTTGTCTCTGAGAGCATGTATACTTCTGAAATTAGTTTTTTAATCGAGCATAATTTCCTTGAGGTTCACCTAAGTTGTTGTATATATTAATAGTTTATTCCTTTTTATTGCTGAGTAGTGTTCCATGGTATGGATGTTTGTTTAAATATTCACCAATTGGAGGACATTTGGGTAGTTTCCAGTCTTTATTATTATGAATACAGCTGCTGCGAATGTTCATGTGCAAGTTCCATATGGACATTCCTTCTGTGGGATAAATGACAAAGGTGCCAATGTTGGGTCATATTATAAGTTTGTTTTGGGTTTTGAAAGAAATGGCCAAACTATTTTCAAGAGTGGTTATATACTGTCTTTTAAATTTAAAAATCTGATATCAACAATTCTTATCATTAAGCATTTCCCATGTTGTTATTTTAAAATATGCTATTCTATTGTATGGCCATATTCTAATGTCCTTAACCAAACTTCTTAATGTTTAATAATTTGGTTTACTAACTTTTGTGTTATAAATGACAGTGAGAAATAATATTGTGGATTTTTAATTATTTTCTTAAAATAAATTAATTTAAAATAAATTTCCAAGCAGGGACATGATATTTCTAAGGGTGAAAAAGGTACTTCAAACACCCCCACAGCAACCTGTGAGAGTTGGGACAAAGTTTCTAAAAGTATTAATATTGCAACACAAATGGCAGCCACAGGATTGGTATCCTTAATATATAAATAGATTTCACAAATCAACTAGAGAGAGAGGGGGAGAGATAGAGAGATAGAGATAGATATAGAGATAGAGATATAGAGAGAGTGGAGCATTAACAGGATTGTTATAGACCAATCAGGATTTACTCATGAGCTAGAGTAACTTTCTCTTTAGAAAGACTACAATAAAATTAATTATATTAATAAGAAAGAAGAGGGCTGGAGTTTTGGCTGAGTGGTACAATGTTCATCTAGCATGCATGAGGCACTGTGTTCGATTCTCAGCACCACATAAAAATAAAATAAAAATATTGTGTTCATCTAAAATTAAAAAATAAGTAAACATTAAAAAAAAAAAAGAAAGAAGAAAGAATGGATATTGGACAGGCAACCAGGATTTCTATCACATATCACATTAGAAAAATAGGGAAACCATTATGACCAGCAGTTCATGAGAAGAAATGCAAATGATCAATTAAAGGAGTTGTATATTATTTTCTCTATCAAATTAACAATATGAAAAAGAGTAATAATTCACAATAACAACAAACACATAAGATGGCTAATAATAAATCTTACTCAAGATATATAAGACCTATATGGGGAAAGTATAAAATTTTACTGAAGACGTAAATAAATGCAGATATATACCATGTTCATGAATAGGAAGACTCAATATCTTAAAGATATTGATTCTCCTTAAATTGATTCATAGATTTAATGCAATCTAATAAAAATCTCAATAGATGAATTTTTTTAAAAAAGACTTGTTTCGTGTGTGTGTGTGTGTGAGAAAGAGAGAGAGAGAGAGAGAGAGAGAAAGCACAAAGGTGCCAAACAACTTAAGACAATCTAAAACAAATAGGAAATGAATTTTTTCTTTTTCTTTCTTTCTTTTTTTTTTTTTTTTTTTTGTGGTGCTGGGGATTGAAGTCAAGGTCTTATGCATGTGAGGTAAGCAAAGCACTCTACCAACTGAGCTATATTCCTAGCCCTAGGAAATGAAATTTTTAACAGAAAACTTTCTTTAAAAAATAAGGCAATATTTAAGATAATGTTAGATTGGGGATGGGTTGTGGCTCAGTGGTAGAGTGCTTGCCTAGCACGTGCGAGGCTCTGGGTTCGATCCCCAGCACCACATAAATAAAATAAAGATATTGTGTCCAACTACAACTAAAAAAATAAATATTAAAAAAATATAATGTTAGATTAGTTTAGAAATAGGCAAATTTAGAATGGAATAACATACAGGGCCCCCAAACAGACTCACATATTATAGAAACTTGACTTTCAATGATGGTTACATTAGAAATTATGGGACGGAGAATAAAAGAAGAAAATTGGATTAACACTTTTCACACTACATAAAAATTAATTCCAAATTATATATTCAGACAAATTTTAAAATATTTAGAAGAATCTGGGGATATAGCTTAGTGTGGAGCACTTACTAGGATGTGTGAAGCTCTTCTTTTGATCCCCAACACCATATACAAAAAATTAATAATAGGGCTGGGGTATAGTTCAGTGGTACAGCACTTTCCTAAGCAATCCAGAAGTCCCAGGCTTTATCCCCAGCACCACTAAATAAATAACTAAATAAAATATTTAGAAGAAACTAAACTTTTTTTTTTAAACTTCGGATTGGGGTATCTTAAATAAGACTCCAAAGTCATTCATTATTAAAAATAAGACCAATATCTTTTAACACACATTAAAATAAAAAAGTCTGTTCAAAGATGTATCACTGTGAATAAGAAGACAGGCCATAAACTGGCAAAAGATATTTATTTATTTAAAAATATTTTAGGTACCAGGGATTGAACCCAGAGGCCCCTGAGCCACATCCCCAGCCCTTTTTATTCATTTTTTAATTTTTGTTTTTAGTTGTAGATGGGTACAATACCTTTAATTAATTAATTTATTTATTATGTGGTGCTGGGGATCAAACCCAGTGCCTAACATATGCTAGGCAAGCGCTCTACCACTAAGCCACAATCCCAGACCTTATTATTTTTTTAATTTTTTATTAGTTACACATGATAGTACAATAATCTTGACAATTCATACATTTGAATCAAATGGGATATAATTTCTCATTTTTCTGATTGTACAGGTTGCAGAATCACATTGTTCATACAGTCACCTATATACATACAGCAATAATAATGTCTATTTTATTCTGCTGCCCTTCCTATACCCCCTTCCCCTCCCCTCCCCTCCCATCCCATCTCTCTACCAGACCTTATTTTTTATTTTGAGACAGGGTCTAAGTTGCTTAGGGTCTTGCTAGTTTGCTGAGTATGGTTTTGCACTTGCCATCCTCCTGCCTGAGCATGCTGAGCTGCTGGGATTACAGGTTTCTGCCACCATCTCTGGCTGGCAAAAGATATTTAGAAAACAACTGAAAAAAAGAATGTCAGTATTCAGGGTATATAAAGAATCCCTATAGGGCTCAGTTGGTAGAGTTCTTGCCTCACATACACAAGGCCCTGGGTTCAAGCCCCAGCACCACAAAAACAAAACCAAAAAAAAAAAAAAAGGAAAAATCCAAATTAAACTTTATTTTCAAAGGCATTTATTTAGGTATACTTATTTAGGTAACAATGTGGAGTTTCAAAGTCCAAGATCAGGTAGCATAGGGGAATAGGGGAACGTTTAGCCTCGAGTGATGAGGTAATGGTGAACGGTGTCATAATGGCAGGAGTATATGTGAAAGGAAGAGATCACATCTTTTTTTTTTTTTAAGTATTTTTTTAGTTGTCAATGGACCTTTATTTTATATATTGATACGTGTGCTGAGAATCGAACCCAGTGCTTCACACATGCTAGGCAAGTGCTCTGCCACTGAGCCACAACCCCAGCCCAAGAGATCACATCTTGAAACAGGAAGCCAGAGAGGGAGAGGGACCACCAGTCTTGCTCCATTGGTAATAATACTTTCAGGAGAACTACCCAAGGGGTTCCATGAGAACTTCCTTAATTCCTTCCAAGGGCAGTGTCCTCAGTGACCTAAGAACCTCCCACGAGGCCCCACCTTTAAAGTCCACAATATCTAGACTTCACTATCACCTCACTAAGGTCTAAGCTTCCAACACATTTTGAGGTACACTTCAAATCATATCCAAACCATCACAGTAGGCAAAGGCACAGAAATTTCACAAAGAACACATGGCTTAAAAACAGTGGCAAAAAAAAGAATAACAACAACTGTGAATCTACCACTACTGTAAAGTAATAATCAGGAAAATCCAAATTAAAAGAACAATGAAAACCAGCTAGGTGCTATGTGCCTATAGTTCCAGCTACTCAGGAGGCTGAGGTGAGAGAATCACTTGAGTTTGAGTTCAAGTCCAGCTCGGGCTACATGGAGAAACTCAGTCTCCAAAAAGCAAAAAAACAAAAAAACCCAAAGAAACATGCAATATCCTTTTATGCCTACCCGACTCTCCAAAATGATAACTGAAAATACTGTGTGCTCATAAGGATCTAAATACTGCTGGAGGAGTACGAATTAATTTAACCACTTTAAAGACTAGACAGGGAGGAAGAGCAGGAGGAAAAGATTAACATTAAATAGAGTCATGAGGTGGGAGGGAAAGGGAGAGAAAAGGGAAATTGCATGGAAATGGAAGGAGACCCTCATTGTTATACAAAATTACATATAAGAGGTTGTGAGGGGAATGGGAAAAAAAATAAGGAGAGAAATGAATTACAGTAGATGGGGTAGAGAGAGAAGATGGGAGGGGAGGGGAGGGGGGATAGTAGAGGATAGGAAAGGTAGCAGAATACAACAGTTACTATTATGGCATTATGTAAAAATGTGGATGTGTAACCGATGTGATTCTGCAATCTTTGTAATGTTTTGAATAACCAATAAAAAAATAAAAATAAATTAAAAAAAAATAAAGACTAGACTTAATTTTCTTTTTCTTTCTTCCTTCCTTCCTTCTCCTTCTGGTATTGGGTATTAAACACACTGATACTTTGTCACTGAACTACATTCCCAACAATTTTTCTTTCTTTCTTTTTTTGAGACAGTGTCTCACTAAGTTATTAAGCCTGGCCTCAAACTTGCAACCCCCTTGCCTTGGTCCTGAGTCACTGGGATTATAGGTCTTCACCTATTTGTGAAGTTAAAAAACACTCATATAGCCTAGGATGCAGCTGTTCCACTTAAAGCTATGCCAAGCTATATACAAGAATGCTCATAGTTTATACTCACTCATCTGCCAAAACCACTGGAAGCAACTCAAATCTGTTGAAGAAAAATGAATAAATTGTGATATAGTCACACAATGGAATACTATGTAACAATGCAAAGAAGAGAACTAAAGACACAGGCAATGACATGGATGATTTTTAGAAATGTTATTTTCAATGAAAAAGGGAAGCTGTACAAAATTCCATTATAAATGCTATATATATAAACAAGTAAAACTAAACAATAAGTTGTTTGAGGATCCCAAATGTATATTTTTTTAAATAAAGCAATGAAATATCAGTAAGAATTTAGTTTATCAGTTATCCTCATATATGGGAGAAGGCAGAGAAATGGGGTAGAGGAAACACAACATTGAAGTGTTAATATTTATTGTATTTTTAAAAATATGCCACATAATTTTTAAAATTGCAGTAAAATAAACAAAATTTACCACCTTAAACTTTTTGTTTACAGTTCAGCAGCATGCTGTGCAATGTAAATGTACAAACATCATTTACCCTCTATCTCTAGAACTCTTCCCATCCTTAAAAAACAAAAATCAATGGGGCTAGGGTTGTGACTCAGCGGTAGAGCACTCATTTAGCAATTTCAAAGCCCTGAGTTGGATCCTCAGCATCACATAAAAAAAATAAATAAATAAAATAAAAGTATTGTGTCCAACTACAACTAAAATATATATAAACACAAAACAATAACAACAAAAACAAAAAACTCCTTCCATCTTTTTTTTTTAATATTTATTTTTTAGTTTTTGGTGGACACAACATCTTTGTTTGTATGTGGTGCTGAGGATCCAACCCGGGCCTCACACATGCCAGGTGAGCAAGCTACTGCTTGAGCCACATCCCCAGCCCCAACTCCTTCCATCTTGCAAAACTATTAACTTACTTCTGGGGTCTGGGGTTGTGGCTCAGTGGTAGAATGCTTGCCTAGCATGTGCGAGGCACTGGGTTCAATTCTCAGCACCACATATAAATAAATGAATAAAATAAAGATCCATCAACATCTTAAAAAAACAAAACAAACAAACAAACAAAACGACAACTGTTAACTTCTAACTTTAACTAGAAATTCAACAAAATTTTCACCTTTTACCCAGCCCCTGGCAGTTACTGATCTACTTTCTGTATCTATGAGTGAACATTTTAGTTTGAGGGATTGGTGTACACACACACACACACACACTATTTTGTATGTATGAAAATATACTTTTTTTCATTTTTGTTGTTTTGAAATTCTGTTCCCCTCCTGTCATGTGAAGTTAAACACTGGCAGAAGATATTTATTTATTTAAAAATATTTTGGGTACCAGGGATTGAACCCAGGGGCACTTAGCCCCTGATCCACATCCCTAGCCTTTTTATTCATTTGGAGCCCTGTCTCAAGACAGTTCTCACTTCTTTCTGGCCCTGCATGGCCCCAACCATACCTGTTTCCCAGTGAAGGTCTAAGTTGTCATGTTCAAACTTTTATCCCGTAAGGACTGGAGAGGGAGTCTAGGAGTACTTTATCACTGAGCTACAGCCTCACCTCTTTTTTTTTTTTAATTTTTAAAATTTTGAGACAGGGTCTCACTAAGTTGACGAAGCTAGACTCAAATTTGTAATCCTCCTGCCTCAAGCCTCCTGAGTTGCTGGAATTACAGGCATGCATTACCAGACTTGGCTCATATTTTGATTTTTTAAAAATATTTTAGTTATGCATGGACACAATATATTTTTATTTTTCTTATTTTGCCTTTTCATTTTCATGTAGTACTGAAGATTGAACCCTCTGCCACTGTGCCACAACCCCAGCCCTTCATATTTTGATTTTTAACGGGTTGATATATGGAAAAGAATGACAAAGCCCCAAATTGGCCAGAATGTAGTAAGCGCTAGCAAGTATGTAAAGTAAAACAATTTTAAAGACACTTTAAGATTTGCACACAACAAAACTGGTATTCTATGACTTTTTATAGCAATTGTTTTCAATTGGTTTCTAATTATTCACTGCTATTATATAAATATGATTCATTTTTGTGTGCTGACCTTGTATCCTTGCTAAACTTTTTCTATTGCTGTTGTTGATCCTTTAGCATTTTTCTATGTAGACAATGCTGTTTTTTATTTTTCTTGCCTTATTGCAATGGTCAGAATTTTGAGGTAATATTAAATTGGAGTGGTTAGAACAGATATCTTCTTTACTTTGTTCCTGATCTTAGAAGTCTTTTACCATAAAGTATTATTTTAGGTGTATGATTTTGTAAACATTCCTTATCAATTGAAGAAGTTCCCTTGTATTCAGAGTTTTCTAGTTTTTAATCATGAAAGGATCTTGAATTTTATCAAATGTTTCTTTTTGCATCTATTGATATAAATTTGTGCTTTTGCTTCTTAGATTGTTAATATGGTGTTTAAATTTATTGATTTTGAAGTGTTGAACCAGCTTTGCATTTCAGGTTTAAATTCTGCTTCACACATATGTATTATTCTTTTTTAAAAAATATTTATTTAGGGCTGGGGATGTGGCTCAAGCGGTAGCTCGCTCGCCTGGCATGCGTGCAGCCCGGGTTCGATCCTCAGCACCACATACAAAGATGTTGTGTCCGCCGATAACTAAAAATTAATATTAAAAAATTTAAAAAAAGATATTTATTTAGTTGTAGATGAATACACAGTATCTTTATTTTTATATGGTGCTGAGGATCAAACCCAGTGCCTCACACATGTGAGGCAAAAACTTTACAACTGAGCTACAGCCCCAGCCCCTGTATTATTCATTTTTAGTGTTGCTGGATTTGATATGCCAACAAATTTGTTGCAGATTTTGGTCTGTAGTTTTTTTGTACTATCTTTGTCCTTTTTTTTTTTTTTTTTTTTTTTGCGGGGGGCGGGGGTACCGGGGATTTAACTCAGGGGCACTCACATCCCTAGAAGCCCTATTTTGTATTTTGTTTAGAGACAGGGTTTATTGAGTTGCTCAGTGTCTCACCTTTGCTGAAGCTGGCTTTGAATTTGTGATCCTCCTGCCTCAGCCTCTTAAGCCGCTGGGATTACGGGTTTACGCCACCGTGCTCAGCTCTGGCTGATTTTGATACTGGTAAAATCTTTCTGGAGGATAATTTGTCAATAGTCAAAGCCTTGAAAATGTGTATGCCTAATTTGTCAAAGCCTTGAAAATGTGTATGCCTAAGGACTTGGCTTTGAGGAATTTATCTCAAGGAAATAATTCGAGCTGGGAGCGGCGGCATACGGGTAATACCAGTGACTCAGGAGGCTGAGGCTGGAGGATACTGCAAAAATACGAGGACAGCCTCAGCAATTTAGCGAGATCCTTTCTCAAAATAAAAAGGCTGGAGATGTAGCTCTGTAGTAAAAGGCCCCTGCATTCAATCCTCATGACAGGGAGGAAAAAAAAAATAGAGATTCCTATTACAGATTTTGGGTTCAGATAGACCTGATACAAGTGTGAACTACTCCCTTTCTTAACTGCTTAAATATTGTGGGTCTGTTTCCCTTGTAAAATGGGGTAAGATATCCATTTCACCGGACTGAAGAAGAGTCAATTCACACACAGTGCCCATTACATGATAGGCCTGAAGTAAATGGTAGCTGTTAATACTGGGTAGGTCGGCAAGTCTACCAAATCGGAGGCCATCATCTTTGCTCCCGTATTAGCTCCTATTATGAAATCCTTGTAAACGGGCTCTCTCTTCATCCCCTATTCCTCTCTCTTCCATCAGACGTGCCAAGCCGCGGGAATATAAAGGCAAAATAGATAACGGTCCGGTCTTCGCGAGATTGAATCCATTAGGGAGACGGGAGCAATCAGTACCATACAATAATCAACACTATAAAGGGGCGTCTTCCCAAGGAGCAGCAGGCCCTGGACGCCCACTTGCAGCGTTTGATTCAGGACACCAGACGGTCATCGAGCTGCGGGGCCAGGAAGGAGGGCGGAGACTTCTCCCGCGCGGCTTCGGGTTGCTGAGAGCCAGCGTAGAGGCTTGCCGTTACCATAGCAGCAGAGTAGCCTTCCCCAGCCACACCGCCTCTTCAGGCGGGACGGGTCACCCCAGCTCAGTTTCAGAACCCTCAGAAAAACCACTTCCGGCCGAGGCGCACCGTGGAAAGCGAACTACCAGAGCTCCGTGTCTCTGATTGGCCCAAGCAGATGAAAGGGGCGTACCTTCTGTCTCTCAAACCGAAGTTTTCTTCTGGGAGCGGAAGTTGACCTTTCCCGCCCCGGAAGTGCAACCCTGGGTCTTCCAGGTGTGGATTCCGCCTGTCACCAAGATGCCGGGAGCCGCGGCGAAGGGCTCGGAGTTGTCCGAGAGGATCGAGAGCTTTGTGGAGACCCTAAAGCGGGGTGGTGGGCAGCGCAGCTCGGAGCACATGGCTCGGGAGACCCTGGGGCTGCTGCGCCGGATCATCACGGACCACCGCTGGAGTAACGCAGGTGAGGCAGACCTGCCTGGTTCACGTCCCCGATCCCTGGGCTAAGTTACCCAGGCAGCATTGTAGCTGCTCTGTCCCACACCCTCTCTCTCGGGATGTAGGGGAGCTGATGGAGTTGATCCGCAGAGAGGGCCGGAGGATGACGGCCGCGCAGCCCTCGGAGACCACCGTGGGCAACATGGTGCGGAGAGTGCTCAAGATCATCCGGGAGGAGTATGGCAGGTCAGGCTCACCGCCTGGGCTCTGGGTTGGACGCAGTGACACTTTTTGCATGTGCTCTCTGAATACTTAGAGCAACTACTGTTGCTGAGCAGCACCTGTTGCTTACTTGACTATGCCTCCTCCCCATTTGGGTCTTGTTGCCCCCGTAGACTGCGCGGAAGCAGTGACGAGAGCGATCAGCAGGAGTCCCTGCACAAACTCTTGACATCCGGAGGCCTGAGCGAGGATTTCAGCGTCCATTATCCCCAACTTCAGTCCAACATAATTGAGGCGATTAATGAGCTGCTCGTGGAGCTGGGTAAGATGTCTGAACACTGGGTGGTCCCAACAGGTCACAAGGGATGAGAAAACAGAAGCAAGCCCCTGGAAGTCGTTCATCAGCAGAGGTGGGAAGGATGACCCGTCTTCTGGTTCCTTGATTAGGAGTGGGTGGAATAGGCAGCAGGACTAAAGTAATCTTCCCTACTTTTCCTGACAGACCAATCCTTTATAGGCTGCAAATCCTCTGTCTCAAAGACTCTATTAGGATAGGGCTTTATTTTCATTTCAAAGAAAATAAAGTTCCTAAAACCACACTTGCTACACCCTCCCTTACTAAACTTTCTCTTATATATATTTTTTTCTTCATACATATATATCTTGTCTCTGTGATCCAAGAGACCTACAGATATTCATTACAGAGTTCCTCATAGGGTAAAAAGACTAGGTTCTATCTGTGGCCCAAACTACTGCTTCCAAATTCCTTCTCCATTTTTCTCTTGCTTCCCTCTCTCAGGTAGAGGTTGTTGTGGCCACCTTTTGGAGAAAGAGTTCTTTTAGGAAGGAGCTGTTTACCTCACAGTCAGCACTTTCATGTTCCCCAGATTGCTTACTGTCTTCAGAGCAATTGTAAGAGCCAGCATTGTGGCAGGGAGAGAGTTGATGAGCAGGAATGCTGCTGGAAAAGGGATGCAGGCTAAGATCTTAGGAAGTAGAAAATCCCAGAGGAGGGGAGCTTTTAAGAAATTGTGACATTTCATTTTAAGCCCATTAACCTGTGGTACTAGATTCTGCCAGGTGGGCAGTTTATGTGAAGGGCAAACATCCTTGTCATACTGTTGTCATATCTGTGATGTGGCATAGTGGTTTCATATTTTCCTTACAAAAAAATGTTTTGCAGAGGGCACCACGGAGAACATTGCAGCCCAGGCTCTGGAGCACATCCATTCCAATGAGGTGATTATGACCATTGGCTTCTCCAGAACAGTGGAGGCCTTCCTCAAAGAGGCTGCCCGAAAGAGGAAATTCCATGTCATTGTGGCAGAGTGTGCTCCTTTCTGCCAGGTAGGGGGACTGTTAGAGTTGCTAAGAAAAGTGAAAAATGAGGGAATAAAAGAGGGATGGGTGGAAGTAAAACATTAACAGAATTTTCAAGTTGTTCATCTGGTGAATATTTTCAATCTATAATTTAAGAAAGTTGGGTGACACTATTGGGTCCAAGAAGAGATAAACTGGTTCTTTTAGGAATCAAAAGAGGGTAATTTACTTTGGGGATGATGGGTGCTTGGACTGATCTCACCCAATCCTTAAGTAAATAATAGGTTTCAAAAAGATAAATATGTAAGGATGCAGGATGTTGTAAAAGAATGAGCCAGGAGCTGTTGTGGCAGCTGTGCTCCATTATGCAAGCAAGTTGTATTTCCAGTTTTGTGGCTACTCTAGTGCTGCTATGGAGTAATATATATTTATTAGCTTTCCCTGAGCTTTCCTGCGGCTCATAAGAGAATACCCATCATAGGCAGAAAAGGGAGTTATCTTTTGGAAACTGGCTGCTGGATATGCCTATAGCACAGCATTCCGCAGGTCCAGGTACATCTGAGAGCTCTTTTTCATTGTTTCTTTCTCTCACAGCATCAGCCTTTCCCTCCTATTGCAGGGTCATGAAATGGCTGTCAATTTGTCCAAAGCAGGTATTGAGACTACTGTCATGACTGATGCTGCTATTTTTGCTGTTATGTCAAGAGTCAACAAGGTTGGTATCTTTCAAGTTACTGTTGAATTCATGAGGATTATATTTTTAAAATACTGATATTTTTTCCTTCTCTTAATATTTATGGTAAGAGAAAAAAGATTCTAGTTAACCCTTTGAAAGTATATACTTAGGCATTTTAAGTCTATTAACTGATTTTCTTTCCTTTTTATCTGCATCACTGCTCTTCACTTGGAGTAGCATCTAAATTTGGTTAAAGAATTGAAAAAATAGAAGTAGAATCGAGCTAGGAGTGTCAGCTGTTAGGGATTGGCTACAGGGTTCCTGCCCTAGGCTCAAAAGAACTTGGCAATAGTAGATGGTAAATAAAGAAGACTCCTGGCTTCTCGAGAGGTATGGCAGATAGATTCCAGAAAAGACAGGGCAGAGAGCAGAAGGCATTGCGGTTTCCTGCTCCATGCTCCATTCATTCTTTCCTTGGGAAAGCCAGAACTTTATAGTACTAAGCCTAGGCTCACTTTCCACCTGCTGGTCTGTGCTTTCTCAGGGTGCCAAGATGGAGGCCTGAGCATTCACCCTGTGGTGGCCAATGGCCCCCAAGATGGCTTACATTTTTCTTCTTGTCCCAAAGGTGATCATTGGCACAAAAACCATCCTGGCTAATGGTGCGCTGCGAGCTGTGGCAGGAACCCATACTTTGGCACTGGCAGCAAAGCACCATTTCACACCACTCATCGTCTGTGCACCCATGTTCAAGCTTTCCCCACAGGTATGTCTCTAGCTTGTAGGCAACAGAAAGAAGGAAGCCAGAGTGTAGGCTTGAACTTGGCTTTCAACCTACTCATTCTACTCAATGGATTAGACCCAGTAGAGGATAGAAAGAGCCACAGAAGTCTTGATCCAGAAAGCACAATTGATAGTTATATCCTGCCAGTTTTAGAAGTCAAAATTATAATGTCAGGACAATATGGACTAAGGAAAGGCCTTGTGCATACAGTTAACACCCCACCCCCCCATTGCCCCAATCATTTCTGAAAATGCCTAGCAGGTTGAAAGTAGGGTCATAGAATTGGTCCTATTCCTCACTGTCATAAAGGCCTGTCTTTATGGCCTGAATACAAGCAGTTGCTAAGTAAAGAGCCATTTTGTCAGTGATAAAAACTATTTGCATTGAAAACAACCTATTTATATGTCTCTGTATTTTTTAATTGAGATAAAATTCACATAGCATACAATTAGCCATTTTAAAATGTACAATTTAGTGGCATTTAGTACATTCACAGCATTGTGCAATTACCATTCTCTAGCTTTACAACTTTTTGTCATCCCAGAAAAACACCCTGTACCCATTAAGTCATTGCTCCCTACTCCTCTTTCTCCATCTTTTATTAACCACTAGTCTGCTTTCTGTCTATGGATTTGCCAATTTAGGATATTTTTATATTAAAGGAATCATACAATATGTGATATTTTGTTTCTGACTTCTTTCACTTAGCAGAATGTTTTCAAGATTCATCCATGTTGTAACGCATGTCAGAATTTCCTTTTTAAGGAAAGATTCCATTGGGTACACCAGAATTTATCCATTCATTTGTGGATGGGCATTTGAGATGGTTCCTTTTGGCTTTTTAAATAATGCTACTTTAAGCATCTGTATGGGCATATATTTTCATTTCTCTTAGGTAAATTAAGAGTGGAATTGCTAGGTCTCTTTTAAATTTTTTTTTTTTCCTTCCTAGTTCCCCAATGAAGAAGATTCATTTCACAAGTTTGTGGCTCCTGAAGAAGTCCTGCCTTTCACAGAAGGTACTGAAGAGTGGAGTGTGTGTGTGTGTGTGTGTGTGTTTGGTCTTTTTGTTGTTGGGGTGGTTAGTAGGATTGAGTACTGGAAAGGTGTGTTTTTTTATTATACTTCTTGTGAAGACTTTATATTTAGCAGCTGAGAGTGCTTAGGGACCTGAGCTAGTCCTTTTAATTTGTTCTTAGACTAGTATGTGTTAGCTGAGTTCTTGGGGCTATGGTTGGTTGGAGCACTCAGCATTAACTGGGTTTGGCTTTGCACATGATTTGAAATACAGGCAACAATTGCGTAGGAAACTTTACCTGTGTTCATTTGCTGTAGGGAGTCATTTTGGTGAACTGACTGCCAAAGGAGCAAGCTCTGGAATGTTCCTACTGGTAAAACTCACCTATAGCCTGGATGCCCTGATATATCAGGGTCTTTTTCTCTGCTCAATGAACCTGCTGCCTCCTAAGCAGTTAAGCTGGCCCAAAACACTCTCTAAGCACAAAGCACAATATGTGGTATCCTAATTTTTGGAAGTTGAATAATTTCATCCCTTTATTTAAATACCCACTCTTTAAGAAATATGTATTAAGCACCATCATGAGGCAGATATAACAGATATAACAATTATAAGGCCCTGTTTCCACAGAGCTTTCACTCTGTGTGAACAACAGACAAGAAATGTCAGGTCCTGGGATACTTTAGGAAGAAAACAAAAGGATGTCTTAGAAAGTGGCTAAGGTACTAACGAGATTGGGCAAGGGTCTTCATGAGATCACGTTGCCACCAGGTACTGAATGAATAGAACCTGCCATGTGAAGATCAGGGCAAGGATTTTCTAGGCACTGGTACAGGAGCCTGAGATTGGTAATATACTTTCCCATCTGGAAAAAGATGGCCATATGGCTGGAAATTTGTGAGCATCGGGAGAGTACAAATCATAATGTGGTGGGGTGGAGAGAACAGATTTTGAAGGTTGCAATCTCGAGTTTGAATTTTAATTCAAACTCTCCAATTTGAATTGGACAGTTTTAAGCACAGAGAATTATGGTCTGGAATCCTGTCTTCCAGTTTTTACTTTGCCACAACTTCCCTTCCTAGGTATTTACATGCCTGCATTATTGAGCCTAGGCTCCATATGCAACTTAATTCTTAGAGTAGGAGCCTCAGCTTTATCTTTAGCAGTTGTGATTGTCTTTCAGGGGACATTCTGGAGAAGGTCAGCGTTCACTGCCCTGTGTTTGACTACGTTCCCCCTGAGCTCATTACCCTGTTTATCTCCAACATCGGTGGGAATGCACCATCGTACATCTATCGCCTGATGAGTGAGCTCTACCATCCTGATGACCATGTCTTATGACCACCACTTACTCTAAGCAGAAACTGCTTAGTCACAGTGGAGAGGAGACTCGGTGCTGCTGCTACAATGCATCCTCCTAGCAGTGGGGGAGTGGACAGAGTAAACCTTAAAAACTTGATCCTGTTTCTGCCTTTTTAGTCATCCCAGAACAAGCCACACATCCAGGACTGGCTCTTGCCTTTTAGGTCTTAAAAGAGCAGCAGGGCTTTGCCTATTGATTTTGGAGCCTCTTAGTGCCTGGCTGTGTCTGTTTCAGGGACTTCAACTTTCTGGTTCAGTGGTGTGTTAAACATAACACTGACTACCTTGCTGGGATACAAATTTTTGCTCAGAAATGGCTCCCACATCTTTTCCTAGGCTATGCCAATAAAAGCTACTAGAAGGCTCCCAAGATTGTTGTCCTGAACTCCGACTGAACTGAAATAGTAGCAGTAGAACCATTTTCATGTTATCTTAGAGGGCTGTAGTTAGAAGGGAAAGTCTGAACATAGAAGTACAAATGAAAGTATTTACAGTTTTCATAATTCACTGGAATTGGCCCCCAATAATTCCTCAGTAATCTAGTCAGTGGTTCCAAGATTGCTGATTATCAGAATCACCAGGGAGCTTAAAAAAATACACCATTTTGCTCCCTATCAGACCTACTGCATCTGATCTTTGGGGAATCTTGGGAATTACTTTAAAGCTTCCCAGAAAAGGACCCTCTTAATGTCCCTTTACTAGGACCGTAAATTAGAACAATTAAAAGGCAGCCTCCACTTCTAGAATTGTGTGTACAAACACTCAAAGATAAGAATGTGCCCCTGGCCAGCGCAGGCAGCCAACTAAGGGTTGCTTGAGTGAATTTCCTAAGGTACCAAATAAAACACAGACACACAATTTACCTTTAATTCAAGCCCTGGGACAGCTCCTCTGCCCTTGGCCTCAAGCCCCCCAAATGGGAGAGCAAGGAATATCACAAGAGGTTGGCGAGAGGGAGCTAGCACGTTTGGGAGTGGGCTTTTATTGGGGGACTCTCATTTTTTTCCATCCAAAAAAGGTCAAGGGGGGCAGGTTACAAGGACAGGTAAGGTAATTTGACCCCTGGGGCTATAAGAAGGCAGGCCTACGCATGAAGACACATTTTGCGACATTTTACAACTTCCAAGATCCGGGTTGCTATCTGGGGCCATTTTGGTGTGTCCTGATCATGGGAAGTGACCGATAGAGCCTCAACCAATCAGGGAAGGAAAATGCCGGTCACATGGCGTGGCACCTCCCACAAGAATGTTCAGTGTCACATTTGTAATGTCATGGCTAAATGTTCAACAATAAAAGAAATGTTAAATAAGTATGACATTTTCACTGTGGGACATTATGTATACAAGCAATAGAGGTTTCAAAAGGGTGGCTTGAGAGCACTGAAAGCATTTTGGATGGTTCACCTAGCACTTAATTTTAATTAGTTACCAATACTGAACAATCTGGAGATTGCCCATTTAAGAAATTCAGATTTCGTACTTTTCTTGAAAACTTAGATTTTGCAACTCCTAACCCACATTCCTAAGTGGCAGGATTAGCATCTGATTCCACTGGATTGAAAACTTCCTGTTGAACTTAGCTTGTGTGTGCTCTTGGTCTAGGCCCTGCGGGCAGATGAGTTGTTACCCTTTAAAGATGGGCTAGAGGGGCTGGGATATAGCTCAGTTGGTAGAGTGCTTCTCACAAGCACAAGGCCCTGGGTTCAATCCCCAGCACTAAAAAAAGAAAAGAAAAAAAGGGAATAGATTTGTATGGAAGTTTGTTTTAATATTCTGTAAGTTAAAAACAAGCTGGGGTGGAAGGAACCAAGCTGTAGGACAAAATGCATAATATGACCCTTCTTCCATTAAAACAAAAGAAAATTATATGATTTATAGTTTTAAACTAAGACATCACTCTGAGTGATCCAGATGATCTGCCATCTTTAGGAACTAGTCATTCTGAAATAGGACTACCTCTTGTGGCAGTGATTGGGTGGAGGGAGGGAGCCTAGGAACCCGCCCCTAAGAAATCTGGAAAGGTGGTTTGATAACCACACTTGGGTCAACACTGGTTGGAAGTAGGTTATGAGGGAAAGGCTTCTGGTCTGGTAGACAGGCTCTGCCTTGGGTTTCATCTTCCTGACAGGGAAAAACAAGACCAAAGTTGTGTGACTCAGAAGTGCTTGACTCACTCAAGCCTCTGTCAATTATTCTTTCAAGCATCTAAGACCCCACGCTTTCTCAGTGAAGTGGCTTATGGCTACCAATTATGAGCAATTGTCTCCTCTGAAGGCACCAATTCTAAGGCAATTCACTTGGGTACAATTGTGTGGTTTGGAGGAAGAGCAGCAATGAGTCAAGGAATTTAAATCTGTTCCTGGCTCCAAAAATGCTTTATGATACTTGTTCTTTGTGCATCTTAGTCTCAGTGTCTAAAATTAGCACTAACATCCTTCCCAGGCATGACTGAGATGGATGAAGGTTAGAAGCCATCTCATTGGGCCAACTCTTCAGTGCCTAGCACAGAACTGCAGGAATGCATATTCTTCCAGATCTTTATGCTCTCAATTACATAAATTTCCACAACGCTTTGTTTCCTTATTTCCCTTTCTCCCTTTTTCTATTTGAGGAGGTGAAAATGTTGGAAAGAGAAAAATCGATCTGAACCTTCCACATCAACTCTACCTAGAGCTTGGGCCTGGCCCTCCTCCCAATCCTGCAGAACCCAGGGAAAAAAAACCCTTGAAGAGAATGAACACAAATAGGGTTCCATGGATGCAAAAGTCTTCCTGAATATGCTAAATAAACCAAGTTAGATAACTAAATGCAGTTTGTAAAGACGCTCTTTCCCACGGTTTCTATCTTCCAAGTTGGGCGGAGGGCAGGAAAGGCACAGTTCTTGGAACTCGAATAAGGAATAGAAATTCCTAATTTAGCCTCAGAAGAGAAGTCTTTGAAAAATACTCTACCAAGAAAAACTTAAGTGTAAAGTGATACCTCAAAGAAAGATTGCCGGGACCCATAGGATTGTACATTTCAGAAATGTGCTTCAAAATCATTTCTCAGAGCAATCCATTGTGACAGTCTTTGGGTTAATGAAAGCCACTGGTCACATGGGTCATCACTGTTAAGTGGCTCTGCAACACTATAAATGTGGAACTCAGAAAGTACATCGGAACTGCTTAGCACATATAGTATAAGACCATTATTGTAAAGGTCACATACTGTCTACCTGGTCTTTGCAAAAACTCCCTCTATAGATCTACACCTCCCTGACAAAAAAAAAAAAAAAAAAAAAAAAAAAAAAAATATATATATATATATATATATATATATATATATATATATGATATTTGGAAGTGTTTTTTATCTGACCTATTTCTCTCTTTTTTTTGTGTGTGTGGTACTCAGGATTTGAACACAGGGCCTTCCACATGGTAGGCAAGTACTCTATCATTGAGCTACATCCCCAGCCCTTATTCTTTCATTTGCCAAATTGCTGTTCCAGGATATTGTGCAATGGCTAAGCATTTAGTAAAGAGTCTGAGTGTTCAGTCTCTGCACATCACTCACACAATGGAAGGTAGCCTTTGAACCTCGCTGCACTTCAAATGGCAACCATATGATGTTGCTATTAAATACTGTGCTAAAGAGAAGGATCCTTTAGGTGGTGACACGTCCCCCTCCCCACCACCCCAGGCATGTTACATTTAGAATTAAGACCTGCCTACAGAAGAAAGAAGCTACTCAGTGGTGAAAACACAAAAACTTGATTCCTACAATTCCTAATTTATATATATTATTCTACAATTTAAAGAAAGCTACTGCAATAAAACAATCTTCCGAACATCAGAGCTAACTCCAAATTGCTTTTGGGGGGCAGGAGATGGAGGGGCATCACTGGCCATTTCTTGTCTTTGTAGTAAACAGCATGTTGCAAGGCCAAGGTCAGGCAAGGTGGCCAAGTCTCCTTTCTTCAGATTGCTGCTCAAGTCACACTAGCTCACTGGCTCAGTTTGTTCACAGGTAAGACACTTAGATCCCACATCGATGATTAGGTCACCTGAACTTCAGGAGAGGTCTCTGGATGAAACTGAGTACACTGTAACAAATGGGCATGGGATCAAGAAGGTTAGAAAAGGGCTGGGGATGTGGCTCAGGTGGTAGCGCGCTCGCCTGGCATGCGTGCAGCCCGGGTTCAATCCTCAGCACCACAAAGATGTTGTGTCCGCCGGAAACTAAAAAATAAATATTAAAAATTATATCTCTCTTTAAAAAAAAGGTTAGAAAAACCCTAAATCATAACCTCTTTTTTTTCTCCATTTAATATTTTTTAGACATTGATGGACCTTTATTTTGTTCATTTATTTGTATGTGGTGCTGAGAATCGAACCCAGTGCCTCACACATGCTAGGCAAGCACTCTTACCACTGAGCTACAATTGCAGCTCCTTGTAACCTCTTCTTTAAATGCCCTATGACTTCTGAAGCAATACACTTTGAAATGACTTACTACTTGTTTGCTAAATGATGAACCAATGAATAAAAAGAGGGGTAGAAGGAAAGAAGGGTAAGGTGCAGATTATGTGTATTTGATTTTCTCAGACTTCCTTCTTTTCTTCTCTAGCTCCACCTCTTTGCTATCTCACTATTGATGAGCAAATCTGCCAAAAAGGGTGAAAATAGGCATGAAATATGGTGGCAAACATGCCCATGAGTTCTCTCTGTGAGCCTGCATTGGTTAAGTGTTTGATCAGATGGGTGGCACTTCAGGTGGAAAGCAGGCAGTGAGAATATGGTTCTTTGTGCCAGAAACTGCTCTTCCTCTATTCAGTGAGTTGAGCATGGCCAGCACTGGAAGTTTTGTTGCACTGTTCTGGGCTCTCTAGGGGATGCCCAACCACATCTGCTCTCCTTGGTTTGGCTTCCTCAACTGGCATATATCTCTAGAACTTGACCTTGGGCTCCCTCCGGCTCTGCCCTTTTTGTTTGCCTTGGTTTTGTCAAGTGATGCCCACTTGCTAGAGCCTCTCCACTCTTGCTGTTCCTTGAGCTCCAGACCTGAGCTCAGTTCTGTCCTTGCCTGATCCCTCCCATTCTCCACATTCTAGCCTCCTTTAAAGGGTTCTGATACTAGCTCCTGCAGCCAGCTACAGTCTTCTGTCCCAATAACAAAGAGCTAGCTGTGATACCTAAATCTGGAGGAAGTCACCATATTCCATCCTGAGTTTCCTTCTATCTCTCTGACTAAAGCTAAGACTCTTGAAGGCAGAGACAGCCAAATGCACCTTTATTTCTCAATAAATTTTAATGAACATTACCGAAAAAGGAACTTTCAATAATGGCCACATTTCACACCTCTCCTCTCAAGTTTTACTCTGAAGTTACTAATGCTTCTACCAACCAGAATATAATCTAAAGTCAAACCACTAAGTCAACAAATTAATGAATTCTTTTTTTTTAATTTTTAGTTGTAGATGGACACAATACCTTTATTTTATTTACCTATTTTTATGTGGTGTTAAGGATTGAATCCAGTGCCTCACATGTGCTAGGCAAGTGCTCTACCAATGAGCTACAACCCCAGACCTAATGAATTCTTTTTTTTTTTTTTAACAAATTATTTTATTTATTTACTTGTGGTGCTGAGGATTGAACCCAGGGCCTTGCAGGTGCGAGGCGAGCGCTCTAATGCTGAGCCATAACCCCAGCCACTAATTTATTTTTAATAAATTAAAAATGCATTGCATGGGGACACCATGGGGTAATAATGGGTAGGAGTTTGTAATTTGAAGTCACACAGGCCTGGGTCTGCACTTTGGCTTTTTTACTTAGCTAAGTCCTTAGCAAACTGGTCAATGTCTTTGAGCCTCCGAATTTTGCTATAAAGATGGGAGAATAGTCTTCAAGAGGACTGTGGTAAGCATTAGAAATAGTGTATGCAAGGCTGGGGGTGTAGCTCATTAGTAGCACACATAGTGTGCCTGGGGCCCTGGGTTCAATTCCCAGCACTACATACACAAAAAAAGAAAAGAAAAAAGTAGTGTATACAAAGCACTAAGTATGCAAGTCCCAGTAAATGCTAACTATTGTTCTTATTGTTACTAAGGTCAGAAAACTGGGATGCCTCTTTTGGCTTTCTCATTTACTAGCTGTGTGATCTTAGACAAATCCCCCTCTGTAAAATGGAAAGAATAATACCACCTTATCTCAAAGGTTATCAATAAATTCAAATGAGATTAAGTATATGAAAAGTTATTTTATAAACCTTAAGTACCATAGTTACTATCATGTGTTAGAAAATTTAATGCATCTCTGTCCCTTTGGCATTTGAGTTAAAACAAAATAGAAAAAAATAAAACCCAACAGGCAATAAAAATAATTTATTGGAATGGTGGTGCCCTAAAATCCCAGGCAGGATGATCCTAAGTTCAAGGTCAGCCGGAGTAACTTACTGAGACCCTGTTTTAACAAATAAAAAGGGCTGAGGATGTGAATTGGTAGTAGAGTTTTGCCTACAGGTATGAGGCCCTGGTTTCTAATCCTAATATGAAATAAATAGTTAGATATTTTTAGTTAATAGGCTATTTTTATGCTGATGCATGCTACTGAGTTTATAAATTAAAATAGGGTATCTCTTATATTGCTCGAGTCAGGCTAGCCAGGAAGACTAGTTACATAATTTATAGAGAACTTTTTCTAATCCTCTGCTACTATTAAGAAACATACAGCAAAACCTTCTGAATGCCTCCCTCATAATCTTAATTAGAGGTAATTGCTGGGCACAGTGGGGCACATCTGTAATCCTAGTGGCTTGGCGGGCCGAGACAGGAGGATTCCAGGTTCAAAGCCAGCCTCAGCAAAAGCGAGGCGCTAAACAACTCAGTGAGACCCTGTCTCTAAATAAAATACAAAATAGGGAATGTGGCTCAGTGGGTGACTGCCTCTGAGTTTAATCCCCGGTACCCACCCCCCCAACAATATAATAAGAGGTAACAGTTTTTCAATCTCACAAATTGCTTTGACCTAAAAAGATTTTTCAAATTCTTGGGACAGGTGGCCTTCACACCGTTCTGGTAAGTGAGGTTGAAGCTCAAGGCCATGTCTCCCCTCTGGACCTACAGCCTTGCAAGTCCTCCGAAATACCCTCCTTTCTAAGGTCATAGTTCCAATTTTATGAAACCCCCTCTTTTACAGTACAATGAAGGCCATTTGTAGACAGTGGTGCCCATTCTTCAGGGTTTCCATTTATATAACTCTATAAGGATCCCCTTGAAAATGAATAAAAGCTTCCTTGCACCTGCTTGAGGCCCAAGCCAATGAAGGCAATACTTTCATTACCAGGATTCACCCTAGTGTTGTTGGCAAAATAAACTTTCTTCCATGAACACACATTTGTTTACTGCATTAAAAAATGAGAAAAATTATTTCATTGATATAGGTCAATTTGAGCAGGCTGCTCAGGAAATACTGAAGGGAAAATCCTTGTTGCAACATCTTACTAATTGTACAGTGTCCCAGATGCAATAAACTCTAACCAGCTAGTTTTTTTGCTTTTTTACTAGTTGAGTCCTATTAACCACAAATCAAGTCACCTGAAAGGGTGGAGGAAATACAAATTTAAGAGTGGAATAACAAGCATTTGTAGAAAGATTAGTCTTAGTCCCAAGTGAAATCATAAGGCCATTGGGTAGGCATAATAATAAAACCAAGACACAATTTAAAAGGGATCAAAAGAACCCTTGTCTCCTGAGGAAAAAAAGTGTGGGCTATGTCATGTAAGATTGAAAGAATACATGCTGCATTTGATATAACAATTGCTTTCACATAAAGAAACACTTTATGAAGCACAGAAAAATTATATTTTAAAAACCAAGCTCATAGCATTTTTACCATGTTACTGGTTTAGAATATGAACATTCTCTGAGTTTTCAAAATGCAATAAAAAAACTAAAAAAAAACCAGGAACAGAACTTCAAATTTTTCTCTATTCTTTGTCCATGTTTCTCTTTATTAATAGTTTTTTAATCCATAAAATAATTTTATTAAAAGCTCCATTTTTTTTTTTTTGCCTGTTTTGCCATACTAGGGATTGAAACCAGGGCCTTACACATGCTAAGCAAGCACCTTCCCCTGAGCTACATCCCCGGCCCTTGACTATAGTTCTGATGGATGACTTCAGGAAGGGATTTACTGAGAGTAGAGAAACTGTAAATCTCTGATTTAGAATATTAAAAAGCAGCGAAGGGAAGTGAAGACTGAAGGAAAGGAGGGACTAACGGAGAAACCAGGGGGCAGTGGAGGAAGGCCGAGTAGGGCTAGCTGTAGGGGTTTAGCATCAGCTCAATTTCATAAATGCATATTTGGAGACTGAAAATAAATTACACAAAAAGAAAAACCATACCTCTCAAACACAAGCTAACTCACCAGTCAAATAATTAATCATTAAATTTCATCACTTAAGTAAGTTACAAACAGTATTGTGCCTGGATGCAAATCAATGAACTGTTTTTAGGCTTGATTCCATCTGACTCTTCAGCCAGAGGGCCCACCTGCACCATAGGACTGATGTGAGGGTCCTCTCCAGGCACCAGGGGGACTCAGCCACGGCTGCACTGCTAACTACGGCTCATGCTCTCTGCTCAGAGGCAGTTAGCATCCTTTAAGCCCTTGGGTTCCTCATGGATCCAAAGGTCCATTCTCAAGGGGGCTCACAAGAAGACACAGACTGCAGGCTTTGCCTTGCATCACAGCCTTTTGCTTTTCCAAAGAGACGCCACGCCTCAGCCCTTTTCCGAAGATTAGCAAGATTGGGTTTAACCTGTGGAACAAAGAATAATTCCAATTAGCAATATGAAAAGTCTGGTAGCATGAAAGTATTTGAAAATTACAGTTCTTCAAATCTGTTTAGAACTTTAGTTTCCGGACAAAGATTATAGAATTCCATAGGATATTGGGACTGCAAACTTTAAATCTAGATTCTTATCTCTTCACCAATGGGGACAAAACTTTTTTTCATTTTTCTTTATTAAATGAAACAAAGAGTAAAATCAACTGGCTGAGTCAGGAAAAAAGAAGAGCCTTTATAACCTTTAGCAGGAAAAATAAACAAAAGATTTTGGAAAGCAGCAACATGGACATAACTATTTGCTCATGTTCTATTTTTCATTTAAGATTATAATAAGAGGCTGGGGATATAGAGCTCAGTTGGTAGAATGCTTGCCTTGCATGCACAAGGTCCTGGGTTCGATCCTCTGCACCAAAATAAATAAATAAATAAGTGGGGCTGTGGTTGTGGCTCAGCAGTAGAGCACTTGCCTTGCACATATAAGGCACTTGGTTTGATCCTCAGCACCACATAAAAATAAATAAACAAAGCAAGGTATTGTGTCCATCAACAACTAAAAAAATAATTTAAAAAAAGATTATAACAAGAATAGAGCTAAGTGCCCTGATGCACAACTGTAATCCCAGGGGCTGAGGCAGGAGGATCATAAGTTTCAGGACAGCTTTGGCAACTTATTGAGACTCTGTCCAAAATAAAAACAATAATTTAAAAAACAGGGCTGGGAATATAGCTCAGTTCCCCTGAATTCAATCCCCAGCGCTGGGGAAGAAGATTATAATAGGGATAGAAAATGTTCTTAATTTTTGCCACTCTGTGTCTTGATTGCATTATCCACATCATTTTCCATGGCTGCTAGGTAGCCAGGGTCACAGCAATGTAGAGATCTCTTAAAGCCTCATTCCCAGCCTGATAATGATCCTCAGCCACAACTCAAGACATCATTGGAGGGGCTGGGACTGAGGCTGTGGCTCAGTGGTAGAACGCTTGCCTAGCATGTGTGAGGCACTGGGTTTGATTCCCAGCACCACATATAAGTAAATGAATAAAATAAAGGTCTATACATCTAAAAAAAAATTAAAAAAAAAAGACATCATTGGAAGTGGCTAGCCATAGTCACAGGTCACCATTTATAGCACATACTATCAAGAAACTGGATGTTGCGGCTATATTCTACCAATAGTGAACTTTCTGTATTTCTACCAACCTTCTCTACCTCCAAGAAGAACCTCTGCATCTTATCAAACCCAGAGCCATTAGGTAACATATTTCAAGATACACAAATCTATATAGAAGTTAAGCTTAAAAATACAAAGCCATCATGTAGATAATCTAACAGTTTAGTCTAAGTTCCATTTTGAATTTGAGCTGGAAGATGAAATGAGCAAGGCTTTAAATGAAACCTCCAATGCTTGTTTTTCCAAGCTCTCACATTTTGGAAAGGATTAAAACTGACTGCACTTGGATAGCAGGACCTGGAAAATAAAGACAAACTCTCCTTCCTGCTCCTCCTAATCATTAGTGTACCTGTTTCTCCTGCTCCAAGTGGTCTAGGTCAGCTAGTGGCAGCATAGAAGGTCTCCCGTGAGCACACTGGAATGGCAGCTGGCACCATGACAGAGCTTCAATAAGCCGATAGCTCTCTTCTAGGCTCAGACTGTCATTAAATTTGATGGCCCCTAAACAAAAAAGAAACCAGAAGGTTACAGTGTACATGGAAACCAATGTTGACCCTGGGTCAGAGCCAAATATCTGTAAAAAGTAACATTTCCTAGACTTCTTTAATGTGGCTTTCATACTGCTTGGAATAGGCACTAACCGCCAGGGATGAAACTTTACAGCTTCAGGACTGACTGACCTGTCCGTCAGCTTTTCCTTATGGAGTGTTTGTCTAATTCCTATAGGAGGCATTTCTTACCTTGTTAGGATTTTGTTTTCAGGGTTTTTCTAAAAGAAGTATTTTTGCCTACTTATGAGTTTGTGGAGTTGAAGTTACCTTGTGTGCAAGGGTTATCCAACAGCCATCTCCGACTGTTTTCTTTCAATGCCCAGTTTTATTTGTTCCTTTTTTCTAATTTCTGTAATAATCTTCCTAATATAAACCCTCATATTATTAGAACCCACCATTTGTTCCTATATTAATTCAATGTCAAAAATATTTATTAAGCTGGGTGCGGTGGTACATGCCTGTAATCCCAGTGGCTTGGGAGGCTAAAATAGGAGGATTGAGAGTTCAAAGCCAGCCTCAGCAACGGTGAGGTGCTTAGCAACTCAATGAGACCCTGTCTCTAAATAAAATACAAAATAGGGCTGGGGATGTGGCTCAGTGGTCCAGTGCCCAGGAGTTCAATCCCTGGTGCCCCGCCCTTACCCCAAAATTTCATCCTGCTGAAACTGGTCAGCCCTTCTCATCCTACGGAGGTAAATGCCTACCGAGCCTTCATAGGTAGTGGCCACAGGTTTGAAACGGGGCTTGGGAGAGACAGTAAGGACCCACCCATTGCATTGGTCGCCCAGCAAAGGGAAACGAACTGTCGCCATTTGCAAGAGATACCACCATGGCAGAGAACTGACGTCATCAGACTGCGGTGGAAGAGATAACTTCATCGAAACCTGCGGCTACAGGTGTGTAATTCCCTAGTCTTCCCTCTCCACACATCAGGGAAACCTTAAGGGCCCCTCCCAGCTCTCCCGTGAGCACGATAGCCAGACGATAGCCAGACCGAGGGAATCAGAGGTGGCGCGGGACCCGCGGCGCGGAACTACCGCTCCCACCAGTGCTGACAGCTGAGGTCTCTTGCACCAGCTACCAGAGGCGTGGCTACCGGAGGGCAAATAAAATTCGCTGAGGATTCTCAGCCCCAAGCTCTACAAACTTAGGGTCTGAGGGAATGGCAAACTGGAAGAGTGTGCCCAGTCGTTCATGAAAACAGGGCTCCCAGGAGCAGCAGACCTGGCGTGTAGCCAGTATTGTGGTGAGCGGCACCCGTGAGAGGGGCCTGGCTAGAGGAAAAGTGGGAAGTGACTAGACACAAGAGGAGGCACTAGGCACTCAGGATTGGAGACTGGCCCAGTCTGGGAGGAGCTGCTGGACAGTGATTGGTTCCCCGCGTATTGACAGGAGAAACTTGGCCTGGTGGGCACAGCGCCACCTACTGGAAGAGAAGTTAATCAAACTCTAAGACTGCATTTATTAGTTTTTTTTTCTTTTTTTCTTTTCTCTCTTTTTTTTTTTTTTGATTTGGGTTTTTCTTTCATTTTTATTTTTCTTTCTTGTTGTTTTTTTAAAATTTTTTAAATAATTTTTTAAATTTTTTTCCTTCTAATTTTAATTTTTTTAAATTATTTAAAAAATTTTTTTTTTCTTTTTTTATTTCCTATTTTTTTTCTTCTTTTGTCTTTTCATTTCTTTTCAATTATCTTATCCCCCCTTCCTTGAATTCTACCTGATTACTCTCATTCTCTTTAGTGACTTCTTCCCTTCCCTTCTAATACCTTTCCTCCCAAGCATCTAATAAATTTATAGGAGTAAACAGTAACTCATCAGTCAAACAGAACAAGAAGTAACATGAGCAGCTTCAAAAAGCAAGGAAGAAAAGTAGTACAAACAATGCAGGACAGCCTAAATATTAAGGAGGACCTAAAGTCATCAGAAAAATGGTCATATAAAGAACTCAAGGAACACCTTAGACAGATGGAATGGAACCTTAAAGAGGATACAAGACAGCAAATTCAAGCAGCAAAAGAACACATTGAGAATGAATTACATAAACAGATAAAAGAAGAAGTTAAGCATCTCTATCAGGAGATAGAGATTATAAAAAATAATCAAACAATAATTCTAGAAATGAAGGAAACGATAAACCAAATTAAAAACTCAATTGAGAGTATCACTAACAGAGTGGAGCAAGTAGAAGCCAGAACGTCAGATAATGAAGACAAAATATATCATCTTGAAAAGAGTCTAGCCAACTCAGAAAGGCTGGTAAAAAATCACGAGAAAAACATCCAAGAGTTATGGGATAACATAAAAAAACCAAACTTACGAGTCATCGGGATAGAAGAAGGTACAGAGATTCAAACCAAGGGAATGAGTAACCTGCTGAATGAAATAATTACAGAAAACTTTCCAGAAATTAAAAAGGAAACAGATATACAAATTGAAGATGCATACAGGACACCGAGCACACAAAATCACAGTAGACCAACGCCAAGACACATTGTTATGAAGATATCCAATATACAGAACAAAGAGAAAATATTAAAAGTTACAAGAGAAAGGAGACAGATTACATTCAGGGGTAAACCAATAAGGTTAACAACGGATTTTTCATCACAGACACTGAAAGCAAGAAGGTCATGGAACAATGTATTTCAAACACTGAAAGACAATGGATGCCAACCAAGAATTCTGTATCCAGCAAAATTAAGCTTCAGGTATGACAACGAAATAAAAATCTTTCATGATAAACAAAAGTTAAAAGAATTTGCAGCCAGAAAACCAGCATTGCAAAGCATTTTGAGCAAAACACTACACGAGGAAGAAATGAAAAATAATAACCAAAACCATCAGTAGGAAGTGCCTCGGTAAAGACAGAGGGCGAGGGGAAAGATAATCATGGAGAAACAAACTAAATTTTTTAAAAAAAGGATAAATAATCAAACATGGATGGAAGTACAAACCATATATCAATAGTAACTCTGAATGTTAATGGCTTAAATTCTCCAATAAAGCGACATAGGCTGGTATCATGGATTAAAAAAAACAAATCCAACAATATGCTGCCTCCAGGAGACACATCTGATTGGAAAAGACATACACAGGCTGAAGGTGAAAGGATGGGAAAAAATATACCATGCACACGGTCCTCGTAAGCAAGCAGGGGTGGCCATCCTCATATTGAATAAAATCGACTTCAAGACTAAGTTAATCAAAAGGGATAAAGAAGGACATTATATACTGTTAAAAGGAACCATTCACCAACAAGACATAACAATTATCAATATTTATGCACCAAATAATGGTGCTGCGACATTCATAAAACAAATTCTCCTCAAGTTCAAGAATCAAATAGACCACAACACAATAATTATGGGTGACTTCAACACACCTCTCTCACCATTGGACAGATCCTCCAAACAAAAGTTGAATAAAGAAACTATAGAACTCAATATCACAATCAATAACCTAGACTTAACTGACATATATAGAATATATCAACCATCATCAAATGGATATACTTTTTTCTCAGCAGCACATGGATCCTTCTCAAAAACAGACCATATTTTATGCCATAGGGCAACCCTCAGTAAATATAAAGGGGTGGAGATAATACCTTGCATTTTATCTGATCATAATGGAATGAAACTGGAAATCAATGATAAAAGAAGGAAGGAAATATCCTACATCACATGGAAAATGAACAATATGTTACTGAATGATCAATGGGTTACAGAAGACATAAAGGAGGAAATCAAAAAATTCTTAGAGATAAATGAAAATACAGACACAACATATCGGAATCTATGGGACACAATGAAAGCAGTTTTAAGAGGAAAATTCATTGCCTGGTGGTCATTCCTCAAAAAAAGAAAAAACCAACAAATAAATGAGCTCACACTTCATCTCAAAGCCCTAGAAAAGGAAGAGCAAAACAACAGCAAATGTAGCAGAAGGTAAGAAATAATTAAAATCAGAGCGGAAATCAATGAAATTGAAACAAAAGAAACTACTGAAAAAATTAACAAAACTAAAAGTTGGTTCTTCGAAAAAATAAATAAGATCAACAGACCTTTAGCCATGCTAACGAAGAGAAGAAGAGAGAGAACTCAAATTACTAACATACGGGATGAAAAAGGCAATATCACAACAGATGCTACAGAAATACAGAAGACAATTAGAAATTATTTTGAAAACCTATATTCCAATAAAATAGAAGATAGTGAAGACATCGATAAATTTCTTAAGTCATATGATTTGCCCAGACTGAGTCAGGAGGATACACACAATTTGAACAGACCAATATCAATGGATGAAATTAAAGAAGCCATCAAAAGACTACCAACCAAGAAAAGCCCAGGACCGGATGGGTATACAGCGGAGTTTTACAAAACCTTTAAAGAAGAATTAATACCAATAATTTTGGTGGGACTGCAAATTGGTGCGGCCAATTTGGAAAGCAGTTTGGAGATTCCTGGGAAAGATGGGAATGGAACCACCATTTGACCCTGCTATTGCCCTTCTCGGACTATTCCCTGAAGACCTTAAAAGAGCATGCTACAGGGATACTGCCACATCGATGTTCATAGCAGCACAATTCACAGTAGCTAGACTGTGGAACCAACCCAGATGCCCTTCAATAGATGAATGGATAAAAAAAATGTGGCATCTATACACAATGGAGTACTATGCAGCAATAAAAAATGACAAAATCATAGAATTTGCAGGGAAATGGATGGCACTAGAGCAGATTATGCTTAGTGAAGCTAGCCAATCCCTAAAAAACAAATACCAAATGTCTTCTTTTATATAATGAGAGCAACTATGAACAGAGCAGGGAGGAAGAGCAGGAAGAAAAGATTAACATTAAACAGAGACATGAGATGGGAGGGAAGGGGAGAGAAAAGGGAAATTGCATGGAAATGGAGACCCTCATTGCTATACAAAATTACATATAAGAGGTTGTGAGGGGAATGGGAAAATAAACAAGGAGAGAAATGAATTACAGTAGATGGGGTAGAGAAAGAAGATGGGAAGGGAGGGGAGGGGGGATAGTAGGGGATAGGAAAGGTAGCAGAATACAACAATTACTAATAGGGCATTATGTAAAATTGTGGATGTGTAACCGACGTGATTCTGCAATCTGCATTTGGGGTAAAATTGGGGGTTCATAACCCACTTCAATCTAATGTATGAAATATGATATGTCAAGAGCTTTGTAATGTTGTGAACCAATAAAAAAAAAAGAACGAATTAAAAAAAGTGGAAAAAAAAATTTACATCTGTAATAGGGTGCACATCACCAGTTTTAAAATGCAAAATCTTGTCAGGCACACTTGTAATCCCAGACAAAAAAAAAAAAAAAAGAAAAGTGGTATATGCCTGTGATCCTAGAGACAAGGGAGGACGACAAGTTCAAGGCCAGCCTGGGCAACTTAGCAAAATCCTGTCTCAAAAATGGCTGGGGAAGTAGCTCAGTGGTAGAGTGCCTCTGGGTTCAGTCCCCTGTACACACCACCCCAAATAGGGGCAATAATGAGGGAGTGAAGGGTGGACAGTGAAGTCAGATCAAATGAGACAGATTTAGGTTACATTTTGAAGATAGCAATAATGATATTTGATTATCGAGTAGCTATGAGGAATAAGGATAAGATAAAGGAGCAAAAGACTGGAGGATATTTATAGGAGGTAGATTAATGATGGATCACAGGAGGTGAAGAGAGAAGACTGATGGACAGGGATAAAAGGGTCAGTGGATTGGAGACTTCAATGTGTAGCTGTCATGATCCCTAAAGTATCTCCAATACCATTCCACATTTCATTATCTTTGACTGAAGAACCCTCTAATGTGCCTCTAATGCTTTCTGTATCAAGTCTAAAGGGGTTGCTGTGTCCTAGGCTTCTGCTCTCTCTTACCAACCCAATTTCTTGGTGTTCTTTGCACAGCCTGCTTCCTCTCCCTGTGGTAAACTCCCCCTTCCAGGAGATGAACGGGATCCATCACCCTCTGCTCATTCAAAACTCAGCTCCGTTTGTGCCTCCTGTAACAGTCACTCCTCCAGCACATGTGCAAATATGTAACAACAAATCCCACTGTTATGCATAATTGTAATGCATTCATTTAAAAGAAGTCACTCCTCTGCTCACGAAAGTCAGTGTTGGCATCACACTTTGTAAAATTTTTTAGGCTTTGCTTTTGTGTACTCAGTTTTTCTTTCTTTTTAAAATCTAAATCATACTCTCTGAGGAGAAGCAGAAACATTCATCTGCTTCTTTCTCAGTCACTGCACTGAGGCCAGTGCTCAGCACCTGGATGACTCCACAGCTGGCTGTTGAGGCTCTTACCATGGCAGGCTTGGGAGGCCAACACCTTCTGGACGGTCAGTGGCAAAGTCCCCTGGATGCTTCCTGTGGCCTGGAGCAGCTATGTTTTTTTGTTTTTTTTAAGAGAGAGAGAGAGAGAGAGAGAGAGAGAGAGAGAGAGAGAGAGGTTTTAATATATATATATATATATATTTTTAGTTTTTGGCGGACACAACATCTTTGTTTGTATTGTGGTGCTAAGGATCGAACCTGGGCCGCACGCATGCCAGGCGAGCGCGCTACCGCTTGAGCCACATCCCTAGCCCGCAGCTATGTTATTACATGAGAAGGAAATGAGACAATGAAGCCTTTTATGTGTGGCACTCTGTGTGAAACCTCGAGAGAAAAGCTTACCTCCACTTGTTCTTGAACAAATTCCTACAAATCAAAAAAGGAAACCAGGCATTAGTCCACTGTTATATTATACCAGCCCTTCAGTATTTACAGGTTATCCCAATTATCTCCTTTAAGACATGCTTCCTGAAGAAGAGAGTTCCAGCGATACAGCACTTAGGTACAGATTTATTTTGTTGTAAGACTGTCTATTTGTATGTGTAATCTTGGCCACAACAAGTGTAATGTTACACACAAGATGAGAATAAATACACAAAAATCATCAACACACTGTGCACTGTCACTTGTTTAGATATTACAAGCAGAAATAAATTTACTTCCCACAGTCTTTTTTGGGAACAATTCCCTTCATGTCAACAAGCTCTTTTTCTAAAGAAGTTTCTCCTCTCCTGGATATCTCTGCCCCTGGGGTGACCTTTTCAACAGTTAAGTATCCATACATACTACAAAAGAACTTTAAAGAAATTCAAACCCAGCATTATTTAATGGTACCAATTTGTTTAACCTCTCGAGGAAAGAAAATTGTTGGGAGATTCAGCACATTTAATGATTTCTTTATAAGAAAACTAGATTTCTTTACTCATGGAAATGGCAATGTAAAAATCATCTTCCTAAGATTACAACAGGGTGATTTTCTTTTTAAATCAAACTCAGAACACTCTCTTCTCTCTTTCCTATATATTCTAGTTGACCAAATTTATAAATGAGCACTGTTACCAAGAGCCACATGATAAATACTATATATGAACCACATATTTTCCCAAACAAACCTAAATAGAAAGATGAAACACCCATTTACTAACAAAGCTTGGTATGGATGGAAATCAAACCTAATTTCTTTACTGTTCTCTTTTGTGTATGTATATCTGAGTCTGTAAAACATCAATTTGTAAGTCTGATGAGGGGAAGAAGGGTCTAATTCTCAGCTTATTTCCCATTTCAATGGTTCAAGTAATACTGTATAATTTAAATAATGTTTAAAAGCTCATTCAGCAGACTGGAATACAGAGTGTTATAGAAGGATGTATTAAATGTTCTTTCAACTGCTAGGATTCAAAGAGTTACCACCTCAAAACACCAAACTGTTCCAGCTTCTTCCAGAATCAACAAAATCTCTCTTGATCAGTCTGATCAGATTTCAGAAAATCTTGATTATCTGAAACTGTAAGCTTTGTTTCAATTTGAAGTAAACTCTGTAAAAGTAGTCTTTGAAGTCGCTCTAGGAAAAGTTTTTATTATAATTTTCCAGTTACATTTTTAGGGGTTGAAGTACAATACAAGATTCTAACAGATCCTATCTTTTGGATTTAAGACAATTTGGAAATGAGCTCTGTGGAGAAAAGAGGTCTGCTGAGAGCAAAGCAAAGTTTGCCAGATCAAAAGGCAACTGTGGGAAGGTTAGGATCCAGGTAGTCCACAAATTGCCTCTTGCTCTTGTACATCCGTCCTCTCACCTGTAGCCTAATCACACTTGTGTCTCTCCCGTCTTAAACAAAACTCCTTCCTCAGCCCTCTGTCCTGCCCTCCACTTCTTGACCTTCCCTAATGGTTAGTTGTCCCACATCTCTCTTTGTTTGTCTAGCCAAAGCTGATGGAAGAATAGTCTACCTGCCTCATTCCTTTCCTTTTGTTCACTCCTGTCCCCCATTCTGTCTTCTGCCCCACTTCATTCTCAAGAGGGGATTCTACAAGATGACCACTGTCCTCAAGACAGCTAAACCCAACTTCTCAGGCTTTGTTTTATAGCCAGTTATCGTCTCTTCTTGCTTACAACTTCTCTTCATTTTGGCAATGTTACTTTTTCTGGATTTCATCCTTCCTTAATCATTTTCATCCATCTCTTTTCAGCAATCACTTTCCAGACCCTTGACAAACATACACACGGTGATGCTGGTGTTCCTTTTGCTCTCTCCATTTTTTGCTCTTCCAGTTCTCCCTGGACAATCACTTCCTTTCTCTAGACCCTTCTCCAGTCTCTGATATTGCCAAAATGTACAAGCTCTTGACTACAGCCCAGATTTCTCTTCCAAGTGCTAGCTCTGTAGGTCAGCCCACCCGCTGGGTGTCCCATGAAGACACATTCAGTGTGTCCACACCAAGATCATAATCCAACTCCTGGCCAGATGTGCTTCCCTTCTCTATTCCTGTGTCTGTTAATGACACCTCCATCCTTCTGTCCTCAGGTTAGAACCCTTGGAATCCCTGGTAATATGTTTTCTCCTTCATCACCAGGTCTTATTGATTCTATCTACCAAATTAGGTCTCTCAAATATGTCCCTCCTTTCCATTGGCTGACTTAGTCAAATCCTCATCCTCTCCTATTTGACCAAGTGCAATCGCCCCTCAACGGCTCTCTCTGCCTCACATCTCCTCCAGATCAACCTATCACAGAATTTAGCCACTAAATCTATCTTCTACTTTTTATTTTAGAGATCAGTGAAGTCACTCAGATTACTAGGCAAATGGACTGATTTGCCTGTGCTCCAAATAGAAAGTGCTAGAGAAAAAGGAATATAAAATCATAAGGAAAAAATAACAAGCAGATTTGAAAAAAGAACCAAACAAAACTTCTGGAAATAAAAAAAAATAGTAGTTGAAGTAAAAAGACTCAGTGTATAAATATATAATTAAAAAGCAAATGAAGACAGACTTTAGTTCACTGGAAGACATACAAGGAAATTTCCCAGAATGTACTAGAGATAAAGCAATGGGAAATGTGAAAGAGTCTGAAACATGGAGACTACACAGATAAGATCCAGCAGATTTCTTACAGGAGTGGGGGCAAGGGGTGCAGAGCAGCAATACTGGAAGCAACAATGATGTACACTTTCCACACTGAAGAAGCAGATGAATCTCAAGAAAGAAATGAAAACAAATCTATACTAATACATCATAATGAAACTGCAGAACACCAAAGATAAATACAAAAATCCAAAAGCGGGGCTGGGGGTTGTGGCTCAGTGGTAGAGCGCTCGCCTAGCACACATGAGGAACTGGATTCCATCCTCAGCACCACATAAAAGAAAATCTAAGAAGCAACCAGGGGGAAATCAGATTACCCACAGAGTAGTGATAATTAGACTGACTGAACTTCAGCGGCAAAAAAAAAAAAAAAAAAAGAAAGTCAAAAGTAGTGGAATATTTCCAAAATATTAAAGGATAAATGGTGATGTTTTCAGCTAGGCAATCTTGCAAGTATGAAAGCAAAATAAAGAATTTTCAAAGACAGCTTATAATTCATGGATTCTTAACAAAATAACTTTTAAAAAATTTATTTTGGTAAAAAGAAAACCACCCAGAAGTAATAAGTAGGATATAGGAGGCAAGAGCAAACAAAGACTCTGATAAATATTTTGGTTAATTTCAGTGTTATTGAATTCATGATCATTGAAGTCTTAAAAACAAGGTGGAAATAAAATATTAAACAAAAACATGGAAGATGAGAAGGAAATGATGGCAGATAAAGGGAATGTTTATATACAGTTTAGGAAGAGGACAGAGAAAAAAAATTACCTTTAAACTTTGCTAACTATGCATGTAAAAATTCAAGACTAGTCTCTAAAAGGATATGAATGGAGTATCTAACGTCTAAATCAGTAGAGAAAAAAGGGAAAGCTATAATGGAAAACAAGATGGCTGGGGAAGCAACAAAACAAAATAAATTATATTTGTTGTAAAAAATATGAAATAAAGTAAGAAGTAATGGTCCTTCCTAACACCTCCAGGGCCACATTCCAGCTGTGGCTTCTGAACCTCTGCTAAAACATATAAATAGAGTAACCATATTTAAAAATACAATCTCAAATGTATCTTTTTTTTGGTACTGGGGATTGAAATCAGGGGCACTTGACCACTGAACTACATCCTCAGTCCTATTTTATATTTATTTAGAGACAGGGTCTCACTCAGTTGCTTAATACCTTGCTTTTTGCTGAGGCTGGCTTTGAATTCACAATCCTCTTGTCTAAACCTCCCACGCCACTAGGATTACAGGTATATGCCACCATGCCCACCTCAAATATATCTTTTTTTTTTTTTTCCTCTGCAGTACTGGAAAGGTCTCACACACATTATGCAAGTGTTCTATTACTGAGCTACATTCCTGGCCCTTTTTATTTTGAAAGAGTCTTGCTAAATTGCTCAAGCTGGCCTTGAACTCGTGATCCTGGTGCCTCAGCTTCACAAGCAGCAGGCATTAAAGATGTGTGCCACTGTGCCTGGTTCAAATGTATTTTACTCTACTGCTTAAAATTCCTCATCGGCTGACCAGAGGATGAAACACAAGCACCCATATAAAAAGCTAAATTCCTTTATGATTCATCTTGGTAACCTACCTACCTTCATCTACTCCTAACACTCCCCCATATATATCTTAATTGGAGCTATATCTGTTAATAGTTCCCCCCATATAGATCTGTTTTAAGTCTCTGACATTGGTTCTCTGTCAAGAATGCTTTTCTCTCCTCTTCTGTATCTGGAAGATTCTACCTTTCTACAAAACCTTTCTTAAGAAAACTGTATTTTGCCAGGTGTGGTAGCAAATACCTATAATTCCAGTGACTCAGAAGGCTGAAGCAGGAGGATCACAAGTTTGAGGTCAGCCTCAGCAATTCAGCAAGGCCCTAAGTAACTTAGCGAGTCTCTGTCTCAAATAAAAAACAACAAAGGGCTAGAGATGTGACTCAATGGTTAAGCACCTCTGGGTTCAATCCATTGTTTAAAAAAAAAAAACAGAAAGAAAGAAAAGGAAGGAAAGAAGGAAGGAAGGAAGAAAGAGGGAGGAAAGAAAACAAAACAGACTTTTTGTGGCAATTTCCTTCACTTCCCCTCCCTGGGCACAGTAATCATTTTGTACTTCCATAACACTTTTTAAACAAATCTCTACTAGCCAAATTTCATTGTACTATAATTATCCAAATCTTCCTCCTCACTTTGAGCCAATGCACCTTTGAATTTCTAGCACCTTGCAAACTGCTAGCAAACTCAGTAAATGCATGTTAAAATACCAAAAAATATAGAGATTCTCCACAAAATTTGAGGTTTCACTCAGCAGTCTCCTCAACAATGGAAGCTGTCTCACCTCCACAATACTCTTGGTCACAGTAGATCTTCCTCTTCGAAGTTCATTGGCTTCTCTTTCCACAAAACAGAGTGGTACTTTTCCCACAAGGACCAGAGAATTAGTAGTGTCTGGAAAGATAAATTCAAGGCCCAGATCTTCCAGATTTTTGTGGTAATACCTAAAGAAATAGCCTCAAATGTAAACGTTTTACTTCACTGACATTTCAGTTCTAGTTCCAAGTACTTGATAGTTTCTTAAAAATTGCCATAAGCGGGCTGGGGATGTGGCTCAAGTGGTAGCGTGCTCGCCTGGCATGCATGCGGCCCGGGTTCGATCCTCAACACCACATACAAACAAAGATGTTGTGTCCGCCGAAAAAATTAAAAAAAATTGCCATAAGCTTTAAAAGCTGTATTGTTTTCCCCATACTTATATGTTTGTTTGGGATTTTATTCTCAAATTTCCTTTTTGAACTACAGTAGTTCCCTTCTTATCCACATTTCCACTTTCCAAGATTTCAGTTACTTGTGGGCAGCCATGATACAAAAATATTAAATGGAAAATTCCAAAAATAAATAATTAAAAAAAATTTTTTAGGTGCTGGGGGCTGCACCTAGGGCTTTTCACATGCTAAGCATGTGCTCTACCACTGACTACCTTCCCAGCACAAGTTTTAAACTGCATGCCATTCTCAGTAGCATAGGAAGATCTCATGCTGTCCCACAAAATCATCCTTGTGTCCCACACATCCATGTGCTGTATGCACCACGCACCTGACAGTCATTTAGCAGCCATCTCAGTTATCAGATTAACTGTCTCGGGATTTTGTTATTGGTTCCAAGTGGCCCCTAGTTTACTTAATAATGACCCCAAAACACAATAGTCGTGATACAAACAAAGGAGGCACTAGAGCATGAAATATGGAAAGATAGATTAACTCTGACATATATGGCCATGCTTTGGGGCACATAGGAAAAACAATATATGCAGGTTCAGTACTATCCATTTTTTCAAGAATCCACTGGGGGTCCTGGAACATATCCTTGACACTAAGATAATCAATTTGTCTCAAAATCTTGTTCCTAAGTTTTTATTCTTCACTGGGGAACAGTGCTAACTTCTTGTTGAAGGCACAAGATAAGGTCTGAAAATGCTCTGAATCAGCATTAAAGCAGGGGGGTAATTAACAGCCAGAAAATGATAAGTCCTGATTAACAGGGGACATAAATAAAGGAATCTGCCTCAAGTATAAATTATGCCCAGGGAGAAAGATGTATTGGCAGCACCAGATTCCCAAACTTGAACTAAATTGATAGACAATCATATTTTTCATTTTTAACAACTTGTGCTGTCCAAAAGGGGGGAAATGTCCTATCTTGTGACTCACTTTATGATTTGTCCCTTCTTGCATCTCAGTGTTTTACTTTCTTCCTAATATGATTATGGTAATGAAAAATCTAGAATAAATCAAGACAAAGCAGAATGGAAGCAATTACTGCACTTACTTTGCCTTCAGAAACAGCAGAGCACAAACACTGTTCTAAGCCAACTCCTGGAAAAAATTACGAGGGCAACTCTATCCTATACTCAACAGCTGTGACACAGTGGAAAGAACGGCATCTGGAGTCAGAACTGCCATGGAGTGCTTGCTCTGCCACTTTATAATCGTTATGACCGTGGACAAGCCATCATGTGAACTTCTCTTGGTCTCAGTTTCCTCTTATGAACATGGAACAATAGTCATGTTTAATACCTCACAGAATTATTGTGAGAATTTATATTATCAACAACACATCTTCATGGTGATACTAACCATAGGAGTCTCCTTTGTGCCTCTGTCACTGTTATCTCTAGTGGAGGAATTATAGTGGAAGATAGTAATTTTTTTCGACCACAGCCATGTGGTTGTTGCTTCTCATAGGAATCTATTAGAAGAAAAATAAATGGATTAAGAGTAAGAAGGGAAATCTATGTTTAGATAAAAATGAAGCATGGTAAGGTACAGCCATGACATAAGTGCTCTAGTCCTTAGTAATATGTTTACAATGTTCAGTTCGGGACTTTGGATTTCCATTATTAAAGTCAAACTAGGAAATATACAGTCAGTTTACTCATTTGAGTAGTATTTTCCAAAAGTAAGGAGTATAAGATTTAATTTTCACATTCAAACAAACAATTCAATGTTCCTGTAGATGATATATGTGAGGGTGTTTTTGTTTTTGTTCCTAGGAATTGAACTCAGGGGCACTTTACAAGAGAGCTACATCCCTAATCCTTTTTATTTTTTGAATCAGGGTCTCTCTAAATTGCTGAGAGCCTCACTAAATTACTGAGGCTGTCCTCAAATTTTCGATCCCCCCTGCCTCAGCCTAATGAGTCACTGGCATTATAGGTGCTTCATTACACCTGGCAGTAAATGTGATTTAAATAACAGAGCTGCATAATGTAGATTCCTGGGCAAATATATGGGTTTGCCATCCTATAGCTCAAGAAGGCTCTTCTGTGCATCAGAAGGGTTTCCCAGTCTCTGAAGAGAATCCATCAGCTTTCTTCTCAAATGGCAAAAGTTTTTCTAATATGGTTTTTATTTTATCTTTCCCAATATTTTATAAGAAAAAGTGAAAATAGTAGTAATAGCATTGCCAGTCTAGCCTATGAAACAGTTCCCTAGATTCTTCACTAATTCTTTGATATTAAGGTTTTTCATTACTTGACCACAGGAGTAAAGATTTTGCTGGTATTTTACCACCTGGTTGAACATGCTGCCTCATGAAGATAAACATGTAGCAAAAATTAAAAAGCATATGTTGACTTTGGAAAGACACACATTATTTTATTATTAATTATTAATATTTGGTTGCCTGTGGGGAAGAGAAATGAGCTAGGATGGGGACAAGGGTATAAAGGAAACATTATATTTCTTCTTATGCCTTTATAATTGAATTTGGTTAAACTATTAAATAACAAATTTTATTTTAAAATAAAAACAATATATTTGGCCTTCTGAGCTTCTGTTCTCTGCCTGCTGAACTTGAAGAAGGTATACCAAGATCATGTGGGAAAAGAGGCACATCTTGGTGCTGAATGCCATAATAAATTAGCCTAGAGACATACAACTCCAGCAGGTCAAGAGGCTGAGGCAGGAGGATCACAAGTTCAGGCAAGCCTCTGCAACTTAAAGGACTCTGTCTCAAAATAAAAAATAAAAAGGGCCGGAAATGTAGTTCAGTAGTAAAGTCCCCCTGGGTTCAACCCCCCTCAAAATTAGCCCAGACCTTAGGTACCGCTGGGTGGACAATAACATATAGCAAGTTTGTATTTGACCAAGTAAGTATTAATAAACTAAACTATTACATTCCAGTTATAAAAAAGACCAAAGTGAAGGACTTCAGCTTCATTTTTCTAACATACAATGCATGTTTCCTCACAACAGTTCCACTGAGAAAAACTTTCAGCTATACTAATTCTGCTGGGGTATCTCAAATCTTTTCTAATTGCAGAGAGATCCTTACTGGTAATAAGCTGCTCCAAACGGATGCGCTCATGGGCAGCGTGCTGGTCCACCAAGATTAGCAGGTTTCCACCTACAAGATCAATAAGGATAACTGGAGGTTCCAATTCTCAGATCAAGAGTAAAATAATCATTATGTTGAGGGAGGGGAAGAAAAAGTTTCATTCAACTTATTTAACAATATAAGCATGAGAGTATACTAAGTGACAACAATGGTACCTTTTATTTCCTAAAAAAGAGAAATTGTGGGGAGAACAATAAATTTATCCCTGATTTAAAAAAAAAAAAAAAACTCTTTAGTTCGTCAGTATTTCATTTATAAAACAAAGTTAAAGTTCTACATTTCCTAATGTTTAAATACAAATTTTGCTTTATATATTCAACCTTAATACAAAGAAGAGTCATTAAGACATTATTATAATCAGCAACTCATGAAGAATGTATTTCTTGTACACTTTAGAATTTTTTTTTTCCTATGAAGGGGCAGAGAGGAAATATTTTAAGCTTTTGGGGTCAAATGATATCTGTCATGGCTATTCTTAAGTTTAAGTAGAAGTCGTCACAGACAAAATGTGAATATAATAGCTGTATTCCTGTAAAACTATGTTTAAGGACACTGAAATAAGAATTCCATATAATTTTACTGTGTCAATAAATATTATTATTTTTTTTTTTTTTGCTTTTCAACCATGTCATAACATAGCCATTCTTATCTCTCTGGCTATTCAGAAACAGGCAATGTCTGGGTTTGCCCACTGGCTGCTTTAAACAGGCTTCTTGAACATGTATGCCTCCAAAGGCATACATGTTACCTGAGATCTTACTGAAATGCAAATTCTGATTTAGGTTAGTGGTGATACACAAGCTTCTGCAATTTAACAAACTTCCAGCTGATCCTGTCTACAGGTCTCACTTTTGAAGAGCAGGTCTTTGGGCTCTCATTTTTTAGCTTGCAATTTGCTATTTTGGGCCAACAGGTGGAGATTTATGCATTTAATCAAAGTAATTAGTGTCTATTTTTCCTATTTCTACAAGAGATTAAAATACTTTCTATGGCACTATCAAATTCATGGCACAGGAGCTTAAGATTAAAAGAAGAAAAAAAAGAATTTTTTTTTTTTTTACATTTTCTGACAGCATGTTCAACCACAAGAACAACCTCTAAAATATTGAATTTTAAACTCCTTTGAGGATAGGAAGAACACCAGCCGGTTTTGATGAATACTGAATATCCTGTTTTGAGCAAAACGATGGAATAAATCTTAAACTGTGAAGGAGTAATCTCAAAGTTGGAACTGAACCCAATGTGAATAACCAAGACCCTCTGCAACCCAGCCACCACCTGACTAGAGAAATAGTTTTTCTTCTCAAAAAGTTTTGTTTTAGTTATAGTTGGACACAATACCTTTATTTTTATGTGGTGCTGAGGATCAAACCAAGCACCCCGCACATGCTAGGTGAGTGTTCTACCACTAAGCCACAACCCCAGCCCCTACATAGTGTTCTTGATATCTTCCATTTCTTGAATGAAGCAGAATGTAGAAGATAATTACTCATGATGGAAGCTACATTTTTGATATTCCAACCCAACAGGATGGAAGCTTCAAGAGAACAGAGATTTTTATCTATTATATTCTCAGCACATAAAACAGCACCTGGCACATTGTAGGTACTCAATAAACATTTATAGAATAAATGAATGAATTCTTATTCTTTTTTTAATATTTATTTTTTAGTTATAGGTGGACACAATATCTTTATTATTTTTTTTTATTTTTATGTGGTGCTGAGGATAGAACCCGGTGCCTCACACATGGTAGGCGAGTGCTTTACCTCTGAGCCACAGCCCCAGTCCCTGAATCCTTATTCTTTAGGGTGTCATAAGTGAACAACTATATTTTATTGTAAGCAGAAACATGCATCATAAAATGCCAAACCTCGGGCTGGGGATGTGGCTCAAGCGGTAGCGCGCTCGCCTGGCATGCGTGCAGCCCGGGTTCGATCCTCAGCACCACATACAAACAAAGATGTTGTGTCCGCCGAGAACTAAAAAATAAATATTAAAAATTCTCTCTCTCTCTCTCTCTCTCTCTCTCTCTCTCTCTCTCTCTCTCTCTCTCTCCTCTCTCACTCTCTCTTAAAAAAATAAATAAAAAAAATAAAATGCCAAACCTGGAATTTGTTTCATTATAATTTAAAAGAATAATTGACCACAGGAGTAAAGACTTTCCTGGTATTTCACCACTCGGTGAACACACTGTCAATTTATCCATTAAAAATATGAAAATATCAAAATTAAATCAAGGAATAGGTTGCATTTGGTGTTTATGAAAAAATACTTGCATTTTGATTTAGAAAAATGTATTTAAGAGCATTCTTGTACTCTGGTTTCTTTTAAGAGCATATAAATATTTATCCTTTTACAAGAGATACTCTGGTAGTATCTAACAATATTAATATAGACTCTTAAGAGAAATTTCAATAGTTCCTTTTGCTTCTTTGAACATCTGAAGATTTTGTGGTTACACCCATCTTGAGTACCATCTATAACGCCCTTGGTACCTGCAACAAAGAAGTCAGTGGTGCATGCCTGTAATCCCAGCTACTTTCAAGGCTGAGGCAGGAGCATTGAAAAGTTCAAGGCCTGCTGCAGCAATTCAGGGAGACCCTGTCTCAAAATAAAATTTGAAAAAGGGGCTGTATGGGGCTGGAGATACGGCTTAGTTGGTACAGTGTTTGTCTGACAGGCACAAGGCCCTGGGTTCAATACCTAGCACCACACACACCCACAAAAAAAAAAAAAAAAAGGTGGCCCTAAAAAGAGGGCTGGAGACATAGCTCAGTGGTAGAGTACTTGCCTAGCATGCATGAGCAGGCACAGTGGCGCATGCTTAAAATCCCAGTGTCTCTGGAAGCTGAGGCAGGAAGACCGTAGTTTCAAGGCCAGTCTAATCAACTTAGTGTGACCCAGTCTCAAAATTAAAAAAAAAAAAAAAAGTGGGGGTATAGCTCAGTGGTAGAGTGCCCTTGAGTTAAATCCACAGTACCACTCCAAAAAAAAAAAAAAAAAAAAAAAAGGAGAAAAATCTATTAATTTTCTAGGTATGGTAAAACTATACTATAATTCACGATAATTTTGATAGAACTTTAGGTTAATCTGCCTTTGATCTATGACCTCTGACATATACTAAACAAGGTAAAAGAGAATTTTTTAAATTTATTCTACTTAGTTATATATGCAACAGAATGTATTTCAATTCACTGTACACAAATGAAGCACAACTTTTCAACTCTCTATATATGATGTAAAGTCGCACCATTTGTGCAATCATACATGTACATAGGGTAATGATATCCATCTCATTACACAATCTTTCCTGCCCCATACCCTCTCCCCCCCATACCCTCTCCCCTCGCCACCCTCCCTTTGCTCAATCCAAAGTTCCTCCATTCTTCCCATGCCGCCTCCCACTCCATTATGGATCAGCATCCCCCATTCAGAGAAAACATTTGGCCTTTGGTTTTTTGGAATTGGTTTACTTCGCTTAACATGATATTCTCCAATTGTATCCATTTACCTGCAAATGCCATAATTTTATTCTCTTTCCATTGTGTATGTATACCACACTTACACAAAGAGAATTAAATGCTCTCAAACTTTAGAGGCACTTACTCATAAGTCTACAAATCTAGAGCCAACCCTCCACTGCTACTCAGGGTTATCTGCCACTCAGGTCTTTTGGGGAACCTTGCACTACTTAACATTCCTTATACCAGTCTTCTCCTGCCCACAAAGTACATGTTTCAAGACTCCCAGTGGATGCTTGGAATTGCAGATTTTACCAAATCCTGTAGGTACTATGATTTTTTCCATACATATAAGCCTCTGAGAAAGTTTAATTTGTAAATGAGGCACAATAAGAGATTAACAATAATAACTAATAATAAAATAGAACAGTTATAACAATATATTATAATAAAATTGCCAGCATCCCTACTCTTGCACTATGGAGCCATTATCAAATAAAATAAAGATTACTTGAACATAAGCACTGTGATACCATCACAGTCAATCTGATAATGGAAACTGCTACCAAGCAACTAATAGGCAGGTAGTATACACATTGTGGATACACTGGACAAAGAGACAATTCACATCCTGGGTGGGATAGAAGAAGATGCAAAGTAGTATGAAATTTAAAACTTATAAATGGTTTATTTCCAGAATTTTCCACTTAATATATTCTGACCTTGGTTGACTGTGGGTAACTGAAATTGCAGAAAGTGAAACCACAGAAAAGGGGTGAAATGGGGCTCAGTGGTAGCACATTTGCCTGGCATGTGTGAGGCACTGGGTTCGATTCTCAGTACCACATATAAATAAATAAAATAAAGGTCTATCAACAACTAAAACAAATATTTTAAAAGGGGGGGGGTGACTACCGTAATTACACTTAAGATTCTTTCATTAAAAAGTCTTGTCTTAGGGGCTGGGATTGTGGCTCAGCGGTAGAGTGCTCACCTAGCACATGTGAGGCCCTGGGTTCGATCCTCAGCACCACATAATAATGAAATAAAGATAATGTGTCTAACTAAGCTAAAAAATAATAAATATTAAAAAAAAAGTATTGTCTTGCTGTAATTCTAGCAGCTTGGGAGCCTGAGACAGGAGAATCGAGAGTTCAAAGCCAGCCTCAGCAATAGTGAGGCGCTAAGCAACTCAGTGAGACCCTGTCTCTAAATAAAATACAAAATATGGCTGGGGATGTGGCTCAGTGGTCGAGTGCCCCTGAGTTCAATCCCTGGTACCAAAAAAAAAAAAAAAAAAAAAAAATAGTCTTGTCTCACCCATACCCTCACCCTCCTTGGTCTCTCACTTCCAAATCACAGATTGAGTCTCTCCCTCACAGTCTCCATTAGTACCATCAGCATTTTCCCTCTCCTCTCAAAAGCTCTCATTTGCTGATCAATGTCACAAAATCAGTCTTCTTACTAAACATCTTCATCTTATTAAACATCTTAGCAGTATTTGGCACAAAGTCTTGGCTTTGCAACGTAACTTTCTGTTTTCTCACTATTTTACTTGCTGTTCGTTGACAATCTCTTTCGCTGGTTCACACTTTTCTACTTAGCTGTTAAATGTTGGAATCATTCTAGATTCAGGACCTCTCCTCACTCACTACTCTTTTTCTAGGAGATAAAGTTTACATCCAGGATTTCAATGATAAGCTTTATGCTGACAACTCAAATTAATATCGTCAGGTCAGAGCACATCTCTAATGTAACACCTGTAATACAGAAACATTCTTGACATCTCATCTGTAATATTTCAAAGAGAAGTTAGATTAACTCATGATTTTTATACCACATTGTCCCCCTACAAGCCTGCTACATCTCCAACTTGGTTTTGTAACATTGTCCACTTAGCTATGTAGGCCAGAAAACTAGAAATCCATCACCAAGCCCTGTTGATTCCTAAACATTTTCCCAATGCATTCATTTCTCCCTAGCCCACCCTGGTCCCAGCTACCACCATTCCTTAGATATTGCAATGTCCTCCTTGTATTCTTCTTGTAGTTATTGGAATTCAAAATCCACTCTTCACTCTAAAAACCCAGAACAATCTTTTCAAAATGCAATATGATGTGACACAAACTGCCCCCAAATCAACATCAAAAAACAAATAATTAAAAAAACCAATCACCTTTCAAATCATTCCAATCAGTGTCGGGACAAATTAAAGCTAGTAACTGGTATTGACTATCTGGTTCCTAGCTACTTCTCTGAGCCTCATCTCCAGCCGCTCCTGCTAAACAGGAAGGAATCACAACTTGTGTACATTATTCCCCATCTTCTAAACCTAGTTAACTCATACCTATATTTCAGACCTTATTTCACCGAGAACATTTCTCTGACCTCCCTGACAAAACAGGTTCTTACAGCATCTTCTATTTCTTCTTCATAACAAGAACTACAGTTAAAACTATGCGTTTGTGTAATTGTTACTCCTCATACTTATGTTTCCCAATCATTGTATCCCTAGGGCCTGGGGCAGGCATTTAGTATATGCTGTATAAGTTAAAGTTCTGTATGAACTATTATTTTTTCATTAAATCAGGTCATCAAGTGATTCTGAATAACTCTTGATAAACCTAACAGGGTTTATTATATAAGCTTTCTATTATTATAGAGGGAAAATATAAAAATATTATGAAAAAGTTAACAATATAAAATATTTTAGAGTAAAAGATTAAATTTCCCTCTTTGCCCACCCCCATTTTTACTCCCGAGGCAGCTACTATTAATAGTTTAATCTGTGTCTTATTTATGATACATGTGTATGTACATAAAGCTAAATGTATTTAAAACTGCTATTTCATAATATTCTTTTTTTAATTTTTTTTTAAGGAGAGAGAGTATTTTTTAATATTTATTTTTTAGTTTTCGGTGGATACAACATCCTTGTTTTTTGTATGTGATGCTGAGGATCGAACCCAGGCCACACGCATGCCAGTCGAGCGCGCCACTGCTTGAGCCACATCCCCAGCCCCTCATAATATTCTTAATTTAGAGGGGTTTTCTTCATCTAGCCAAATCATTGAAATTGCATTGTATACTAAAAATTACCTTAAAAGAAGTTATCACCTAATAAAGTAATGTGAAAAAAAGAAGTTATCAGAAAACTAGCTGGCTTATTAATTGAGGCTAACCTCCATTCTTACCTGCTTTGCCATTCTCTTCAGTCTTAGTGCTCATTAAACAGGCAATAAACTTGTTATCCACTTGCTGAAGAACCTGCCATACATTCAAAGAAATGGTACAATGCTAAATAAAAATTAACAAAGGCTCATCTGCATAGGACACAAAACTGTATTTTATAGTAGCTTACATTATAACATTCATATCTAAGACTGAGATAAGGTGCTGCCAAACCTGAGGGAATCCTTAAGAAAGGTAAAAAATATGAACAAATTAGGCTGGGGATGTAGCTCAATGGTACAGAGCTAGCTTAGCATTTGCACAACGCTGGGTTCCATCCCCAGTACCAGGAGAGAGAGAGAGAATGGGCAAGTAGAGTGATCATAAGATATGAAAAGAGGGAGACCACAAAGGAAGACAAAAAAAAAAAAAAAAAAGCATGTAAGAGAAACAGACTAATAACTCTTTAGAGTAAATGAGAAAATTTCCCAACAGAGTGATTCTTAGTAATAATTGATATGACCAGAGTATTATTAATATAACCACAATTGCTAACAAATAGAACTAAAATAACTTTTTAAAGTTTATGTGAAAGCAAGAAAAACCATTCTGGAAGAGTTACTTTATTAAAACACTAAAAAGCCCCTGATAGCTTCAGACCTTGATGGCTCCTCTCTGTCCAGATATCTGAGGCACCCCCCGCCAAAATCCCTTAGCCTATTCCACTGTCCAGGGTCTGTTTCATAACCAACTGCTCCCTTGCTTCAATACCAGGTCAATGCCACCTTGGGAGTTCCCCTACTTCTATCTGGTTTCCTAATTTGTTTCCAAACTGGAAATCAAGGAGGCTGAGAGAGCCATAGAGAGCAAAACAGAAAAGCAGATAACACAAGGGTCCCTTTGGTTAATGGAACTCATCAGTCTGGGGTTCCCTAAGTCTTTGTAGCCCCACACAATAGAGGGTCATTTTTTTAAAAATGCATTATTGCCCAGTTAAGGACAGTAATGATTTACAAATTATTTATTGATATTTGTTGACCTATCAATTAATATAAAAATCAAGCCAGGCCCAATGTTGCATGACTTGGGAGGCTGAGGCAGAAGGATCCCAAGTTAAAGGCCAGCATCAGCAATTTAGTGAGGCCCTAAGCAATTTAGTGAGATCCAGTCTTAATAAAAGAGAGGGGTGGGGGGGACTGATGAGGACTTAGTTCAGTGATAAAGTACCTTTTGGTTCAATCCCCAGTTACCCTTCCTAAAATACAGATACACACACACACAAAATCTACATATAATTCTCTATAGAAATGTGTTAATATTCCTTGAAACTGTAAGCCTGAATCTACAATTCATTACCTTCAAACCTGTTTACACTATTAAGGACATTTCTTTCTTTGAAATTATAATTAATCCCTTACTTTTACTTCTGATGATAAAAGGAACAGCTGGGTGTGGTAATGCACACCTGTAATCTCCAGACTCCAGGAGGCTAAGGCAACAGGATTGCAAGTTCGAAGCTAGCCTTAGTAATTTAACAAGGTCTTAAGCAACTTAGAGAGACCCTGTCTCAAAATTAAAAAAATTAAAAGAGCTGGGGGATATGGCTCAGTGGCTAAGCACCCTTGGGTAAAAGCCCCAGAACAAAAAACAAATAAAAATTAACAAACAAAATAAGCCCCAAGTGCTTTGGCAAATGTGGTCTCAATTATTAAATTACTCCAATTTCACAACAGCTAGTGTAGTTTGATTACAAAGTCAATTTTTACCTGCATTGAATGAATCATTTCTTTGGTGAAACGATAGGGATATAAGATGTTGTGAATTTTAACTGCTAAGCTCTCAGCTTGGCCACTGCTTACATCAACAGCAACCTAGGGAGACATCAAAACCATTATTTAAATTTTAATTTTTTATATCTACAGACATAAATTTGATTTTTTAATGTCTGTTTTACCAGATTTCAAAATCCTTTAAAAGCATTCATTTTCAAATAATCTAAAAAAGGTGGGTTGAACTCAGGGAATTTATAGATTAAAAATGTCCCAAGAATTAGTCTTAACTAACAATTTTTATTGGTGCATTATAAGTATACACAATAATGGAATTCATCATCACATTTTAAATCACATGATATAACAATATAATTTGGTCAATTTCATTCCCCAGTTTTCCCTTAACATTTTTTTGTTCATAAACAAAATAACTGACAAAAACCAATATTGTTTCAGAACACTTTGTCTATGCTCCATGATCAAGTCCTTAAAGATAGCTTAACTGAAGAATCAGTAGTCAAATGTTCACCTATTATACACCCTCATTAACACACATAGAACATTCTGTGATAATGCAGTGAGAACAGAACATGTACCCAGGTCCAACAATGAACTGTTGTCCAATAGAAGATTCACTGCTTTATCTAATGATGCTTTTATTATCATCACTCTGAATATTTTACTAAAGCTGTAGGTCAGGGTAAATGCATTCACTTGATGTACACTGATTATACACATTTAATTCAAATTGCCTGAGCTTCCAAAATGATGATTCCTCCTCTCTATGTTAAAAATTAATTTCCAAATAAATCATTTGCAAACATGCCTAGTTTCCATTCATAATTATAAATTAGTATAGCTATTCATACCCATACCCAGCTTAAATGAAATTCAAATTAAAATAACAGGCAAATAAAAATTGCTACAGACCTACCTCTGGGTAACGGGCAAACACTGGATTGTCCCATTCTGAAAACAAAGACTGAAGGGATTCACTACCAACAGCATCTAAGACAAAGGAGACAGATGAAGCTGGCATCATGAAGCTCAGGAAAAAAGAAAGAATAGTCTGTCCTGTTTGGTTGCAGCCTCAAGACTAAGGATCAGACATAATATTCCAATATTCTACAAACGTTCAGAGTTTGCTACACTATATCTCTAAGTTGTTTGGTATGTTACTTTTAAAACTAGGGTTGTGACTGTAACTTCTGACATTATAGATTTTTTCCAAACTGTTAGCAAGATTTCAGAATACAAGTCCAGAAGAAACTATGGTTCAAAATAGTAACCTCACAGCCTTAAGGTAAAAATATACTTTTTATTTTTAGAAACAAACAAACAAACAAAAATGTCTGTAACTTTTTCCAAAAAGTTTTGCTTAGATCAAACTACTATAACTTGGAGTGCAACTCCAATCTTTAAAAATAACAAACATTTCCTCAATCACAAGACACCACAGACTATGCATAATCACCCAGTACTGACCTCAAGTCTGGAAAAGTAATTTCTGATCTAAATGCATGCACTGAATTACTTAGTTCTGCTGTTAAATAGGGCTGCAGGGAGTTCCTGGTTCCAGTAAGACACAGCTGGCACTGATCAGGCTTAATAACGCAACCCTGCTTTGTTTTTTGCATTAGGTAGTAGGTGTATAAGAGGTGTCCCAGAAATGTAGTGTCCCCACCTCTGTTATTCTGCCTCAACACAGTCCTCTCTTCCGGAGCTCTTGGAAGGAAAGGAAGAATAAGGTCGCTTCTAAAAGGATGACATCTGTACTGAGACCCTAAATATCAAAAAGAAAAACCTAGAAATTTAAACTCAACATACAAATAAACTATTAAAAATTAAATCACATAAATTTCTTTCTCTACAAACTGAATGAAGACATAAAGCAGACTAGTAAACACTAGCTTGAGAATCAGAAGTTCTTTAATGAAATTAATCTGTTAATTTAGGCATCCACATTAATGTTTAGTCCAATTATTCATCTATACCAGACAGAGTGAAGACACTAAGGTCACAGTGATTCTCAATGGGAGACAATTTTGCATAGGGTCGGGGTACTCAGCAATGTCTGAGACATTTTTTCATTGTCACAACTTCAGTGAAGGGTGCTTCTGGCATCTAGCAGATGAAGGCCAGGAATGTTGCTAATTATTCTACAATGTTGCCAGGTATGGTGGCCGCACACCTATAATCCCAGCAATTAAGGAGGCTGAGGGTGGAGGGTCAGAAATTTAAAGACAGCCTCAGCAATTTAGCAAGGCCCTAAGCAAAGCAGCAAGACCCTGTCTCAAAATAAAAAATAAAAAGCGCTGGGGATGTAGCTCAGTGATTAAGATCTCTGAGTTCAACACATGGTCCCCCCCCCCAAAAAAAATTACCTTTATAAAGTATCCTCTCTTCTACACAATAAAATTTACCTCTTAATAATTTCTTGTGGGCATGGTGGTACATGCCTGTAATCTCAGAGATTCAGGAGGCGAAGGCAGAAGAATCAAAGTTCAAAGCCAGCCTCAGCAATTTAGTGAAACCCTGTCTCTAAATAGAATATAAAACAGGTCTGGGGATATGGGCTCAATGGTTGAGGGCTCCTGGGTTCAATCCCCAGTTCAACAGAAATTATCTCATGTAACATTTTTATTTTTGGTTTAACCATGTCCTAATGCACCACTGTGCACAAACTATTTCCAGAAAGGTAACATTCCACGTGAGTGGAGGATGCTGAGGAATCATCTTGTTATGAACTTGTTTCTATACAAAGATATTCTTCATTAGGAAACTATCAGTTAACATGACCTTCAAAAAGTTCGTTAAAAGATAAACTATTCCAAAAAGTTAAGTGGATTGAAGTGTTTAAACATCTAGATTTAATTAGCAGGAGCAAATGTTTATGTTGAGTATGGCAGCTAAGACTTTCCCTTTTGTTTTGGCAATAATCATCTGCAGTTGAATGTAACCCAACTATCTCTTGGCACCATATCAGAAGCAGTTGCATTTCAGGAAGATGAGGTGTTGGTGCCTTAAATTTACTTCTGATAAGCATTCTGTGAAAATTAGGTCTAAAATGACCTAGATTGAAAACTACATAAAATTGCCTTAAGAGCAACTTGATAGTCTTCGGAACAATACTGAAAGAGAAGCATTTTCTCCTCTTATTGAATACTTTGAAACTACCCAAAGTTATCTTTTTTCGAAAGGAAAAAAATGTAAAACAAGGAAAAATAAAGGTCTTATTTAACTTATATAAAGCCAGAGGCCCCTGCTTGATATAATCATCATAAAGAAAAATTATAAGCTAATTTCCAATTACATTCATATAATATCCATTCTTTTGCAGCATTCAAGACTCATAATACGGATGCACATTTAACACTTAATCCTCCTAGTACAAAGCCAAGAGTATAGTCAGACAGAAAGCAGGTTTACCATCTCCAACATCTGGCTCTCAACACATTGCCAAAACAATGTCACTTTGTTGACTGAGACCTGAGAACCTAGAGCTCTAGTCCAGGCTCTAATATAACCTCATAAAGATCTAAAAGTCACATTATTATGCTCCAGAATAACATCTTCTTATACCAAAAACAGATCAAGTGGATTACCATATGCATTATAATAAAGTACACTCGAAAAGTATGGTTATGACAGTATATATTCAGCCTATATTTTGAAAATTTATGGTTAAGTGCTAATTTCTGGGGGGGAAAGTTCATAAAATAGTACTGCACTGAGCCATAGGTTTTATTGGAAAATGGAGGATGATTACAAAATCATTCTACCCTTAGCCTGGAAGCCACAGAGAGAAACTTTCATTTCTTTAAAGAAAAGTTTCTAGAGGAGTTATGGGAAGGGGGGAAATGGGATAGGGAAGCACTGTGGATCTTCTAGGCTATTAAATAGTACCATTTTCATTAAAATGGGCTGTTTTGCCCTTCCTCTTATACATACACACACTCATAGATGTGTATACATACACTTACAGCCTAGGTGAACCCTTCATTGTATTTCTGTATTTAGTGTTGGAGAATTTTCGTATACCATAAAACACGTTTTATAATCAGTCTTCGAGAGCTCTGTCTGCTGAGATAATCTCTTTGGACAATTCCCTTACTCCTGGCCATTATTCCCATCTTCAAAAGTACTTCATGCCAGTGAACACTACTTACCATTCCCAAGTATGACATCCACAGCTACAGTTGTCAGGTCTTTAGTACAAGCAGTCTGAATGTCCTTAGCAGGAGCAATGAATGTGCTAAGTCCAGTGACTTTGTTAATATAAACCATTCTTCCCAGGGCTTCATCAAAATGCTGCTGCCAATCCAAAGAACATGTGTTTGACTCTTCGTTTTCAGAACAAGCTTTTCCTTTAGACTTCTCACTCCAGAAACAAATTCCATTTTGGCTGGCTATGGTATCTTCTATCTGATTTATTAAAATTCCACTGGGAGAATCAGAACTTCCTATCTGTTGCTCTGAAGCTCTGATGAGAACATCTGAATCTTGAGCGATAATTTTAGAATCACTACAGGGTAACTCCAAAGGAGTGTCTGGTTTTGCAGTGTTCTCCATTTTGTTGTTGCCTGAATGCAGTTCACTGTCTTCATTGAGGGAATTATCCTCAATAACCTCAATGACAGTATCTGACCTTGGGAGGATGCTGCTGTCTGTTTTTTCAGGTTCATTTTTAAACAACTCACAAAACTCTAGGTTTAACCCACTGTACAAGTTACTGTCTTCCCTGCTGGAATCTGAATTTGGAAGTTCAATAAAATGACTCCTAATCTCCATCGTTTGAGCCTCTTTTTCAGAGCTCTTCAGTCTGGATAATTTAGAGGCCAGTGATTCAGGTGACTTCTCAACATCCGAAGATTTTCTGTTCAAGTGAGATAACTCCATTAGAGTTATAGGACTTTCTTCCAAATAAGGCATCTGTTGTTCCAAACAATCTTCTTTGGAAAGTGGAAACTTCTCTGAGCACAGGATGTGACTTACTGGTTGACAACTACCATTTGAGTTGATACAATTTATAGTAGTGATTTTACAGATGTCAGAATTTTCTAAGTGGTTCTTGTCTTTCAGTGGAGTGTCAGGTTTGACTTGAGGACCAAGATTGGTAATAACTTCAATATTATTTTCTTCCACTTCTGTATCTACAGGATTTTTAATTTTTCCATAGTGCCTTTTAAACTTCTCTAAAGATCCTAGTTGTGAAGTCAAGCTTAGCTTCTTTGGGCCTACAGGTTTGGAGGAACCAATCAATTTATCTGTTTTCTTAATACCATTTGAAACTTGTCTACACCAAGGGAAAGAAGAGGATATATCGGGCAATAAGCAACCTGTGTGTGATTCTTTATCACCTTCCTGAAAAACAGTAACATTTTTGCATTTTGCTATAGGTTTGTTCTCTAGCCCATAACTTGTATTTTGTCTGCAAAAATTTTTGCTCAGCAGTTGAGCAGATTCTTTACTTAGAGTGCTGGTTAAACCTTTGATGTCTGGAGTCTCAAATGAATGACATGTTCTACTTTCAAATGTTTCTTGGGCACTTGCAGGACCAGGCCGTACATAATTTTTAAATGAATGTTCTGCTTCAGTTGATTTAGTTTGCTCATTTTGAAGGACATGAGTTATAAAGCCAGTGGAACACAATTTTACTTGTCCATACCTAAAAACATTTATTCTTCCACAATCACTGGGCTCTTTTTCTCTCTGAGCACTATGTATGCTCAATAATCCTGTCTCAAAAGGCAGAGACTGGCATCCCATTTCAGTAGCATCTTCAAATCTCTCAAGTTGATTCTGAATTCTTTTGTTTTTCAAGATGTTGGCAGCCATGCCACTAGCAGTTGTACTTTCTTTCTGTACTTCTAAATCTACCCCACTCTCCTCAAAGTGATGTTGTATCTGAAAAGGGCTTGAAAACATTTCTGAACTGATTCCATATGGACTTTCTAAAGAGTTATGTTCCAAGCAAGATTTTTTATGTTTCTCACTTTCTCTTGATTCTGATATTTCAACTGTCTCTTGTTCTAACATCCTGGATTCTAAGCAACAGCTGTCTTTATTGTATAATGATAACTCTGTCATATTACTATGACTGGGGCCATCTGATTCATAAGTGTACAAAAATGGGCCATTTGTCTTTCTTCTGATAGCTTCTGAATCCCCAGAATTCTGTGTGTTTATATTTTCTATAGTAGCCTTTCTTTTCACAGCTTTTGACTGCAAATTAAACATTTCATAAGAATCCAAAATATTATTACACGCTTCCTGGAAACCGCCCTGGTCATGCTTCTCATCTAAGGACACATGTTTCTGAAGAGTAGCACCACATAAATTAAAATCATTATCTTCACTGAATTCTTTAATGTCCTCACCTGATAATTCCACAAATAATTTTTCTTGCTTTAAAAACATTTTCACTCCTTCCTGAATGCAAACCAAGAGAGTATCCCAATTCTGAAACTCAATCAGAGTTTTTGCTGGCTCCATGCACACGTCATACTCACAGAACTGGCACTGCACGTTGATGATATATATCCCGTGGAGTTCTGGGGTAGACCGATGCCGAGGACTTGAATTCATCTGCCTACTAGCAGAGCCATTTTTTGGCTTACATATAGTACTTTCTTTTCTTAATAAAAAGTCGATAAGTTTATGCAACTTTGTCCTTAAAACCAGTCTTCTGTTCACAAACAAGAACTGCATATTCTTATTATAATGTGCTTCAGAGCTGATATAGCCACTAAACTCAAACTCTTTGTATTTAAAATGTATTTCTCTTAACTTTTGGGACTTGCCTAAACCATAAATTTGACAAAACCGGGAGCATATATCTTTGCTTTTAGGGAGTTGAAGAATCATAGAACCAGAAACATCATTTCTCAAAGAGAAAGAAACAGAAGGGTGCATGAGTGAGAGAGCTTCTACCCTCTGTCTGACTTTCTCAAACTCCAGTCTGGGATCCATGCATTTCCTCCTCACGGGTAACTGGTAAAATAGGTTATGAACCGTTATGGTTGTCCCCGCACTTGGTCTAGTCAAATCAGCTTCACAAGCTTTTAGGGCTTTTCCATTCTGAAACAGTTTCACAAAAGTTTTCATTGTCCTGTTTTTCTTGGATGAAATTTCCACAGCACTGGCCATGTCAGCTATGCTTGCCAAGGCCTCCCCTCGGAAACCATAAAACCTTGGGTTCTCCAAGTCCTCTACCGAGTTGCATTTACTAGTGAAATAACGATTTCCCACCTTGTCCACATCATCACTCCCCATCCCAAATCCATTGTCTATCACTTGAACTTGGAAGGTTTCCATATTCACCCTGATGGCCACACATTTTGCTTCAGCATCAATACTGTTGAGGACAAGTTCCTCAACACATTGGCCTAAAGAGCTTATGGCCAAACCAGAACGCAATTTGGCTTGTACTTCAACTGACAAGCACTTGATCATGGCAGGTAGAGGTGATGAGAATGCCAGGCACTGGTTTCCTTCTCTGAATGGAAATAATTGCCTATTGGGGGAAAAAAACACTATCAAAGTTTCAGAGTTACACAGCATTATCCATTTCTCTCAAGTATTATATGAAGAAATATCATTTGAGGTAAATGGAATCTCTTATTAAACCAAGTTATGAAACAAAACAAAATTATCCCTCTTATTTCTAGACAGATCACACAACTAATGCTTGATGCAATGGACTTAACATCCAAAGAGGCATTCATAATTTCATTGCTTCTTTCTAAATCCCACATGCCCTTAAGTGAAATCGTAATTAACTTGATGTTGACCCGTAAAGACAGTATTCGAAATTCTAACCACTTCACCAAAAACAGATGCCTGAATTAAATTCAGCTAAGAAACATTAGCTAGAAATTATTCATGAAAAAAAAAATCCAAGCTAGTTTCGTAACATACATTACACAATAACCATGACTTTTAGAAAAACTTATAATGAAGTGCTAAGATATTGTAAGTAGGAAGGTAAAGCCACGGGAGGAAATAAAAAAGTCCAACTTTTCTATCAAGAAGAGACAGGCATTAAGAGATTATGATGACTTGTTATTATTACTGGTTAAACGTAGTTCCCTCAGGGAAGAGGCTGGGAACAGAATGGATGAGACAGAGAAACTCCTTTGCATATAAGCCTTTGATTTTTAAGTTTTCTTGCAGGAAAAACTAAGGTTCTGTGAGCAGTAAAGGACCCCACTCTTCTTCATAAGTGAGAGGGAAGCATGGCTGCACTCCTTTGCAGGTGGCTGGTTTTCCAAACCTCGTAAAACCAGGGCTTGTAATTGCAGAACCTCGGATGGTTAATTTAGCAGAGGACAGCATACGGGGTGGGGTGGGGTGGGGTGGGGTGGGGTGAGTGTTTAATAAGTATTCTGATTAAACCCAAAGCAACGATTTCCTATTACATCCCAGGACTTCCAGGGCCAAGGTTCCTGGAGAAACAGCCCAAGGCCTGCGAGTGCGGAGTTACCAAAGCCAGGAGACCGCAGGCCGGGTCTCTCCTGCCCGGCCTCGCAGGCCTCAGGCTCCACCCCCTCCCTTTCCCCCGCCTGCGACGTAACTCGCCGGTCACCCGCTAAAGGCGCCCGCGCAGTCGGAAGGCCGCAGGGGCCTCGCGTGGCTCTTGCGCACTGGCTTCAAAAGGCTGGCCCGCAGCTGCCACCACAGCCCTTCTGGTGGTAGAAGAGCTCGCGGGATCGTCCTTTCGCCACGTGCTTTCCCCCAAATCACCTCGAAACGCGCTTCACCAACCCTCGGATATCAACCGCCACGGACGCCGGCCGCGCGCACCTGGGCTTCAGTGAGTGCGCGCGAGCTCACGAGCATGCGCTTCACAGCGGACTTGCCGCGAGCGCGTTTCGGCCCGCGACACCCAGCACGCATGCGCACAGGTGTTACCTGCCCGAGAGCTCTCGCTCCCGGCCAGCGTTCACACACTCCCAGCCCAAGTTCCCTAGCTCCGTCTTCATCCCCCCCCTCCACCCCCCCCCCCCGCCCTTTCTTTTCCGAGATAGGTTTTTACTAATTTGCCCAGGTTGGCCTTGAACTAGTCTCTGGGCCCGGCCTCTTTCTGGTAATTTTATTTTATCCTTTCTTATTTTTTCTCCTTTGCACATACTATTTAATTTAGTGTATTTCGTTTATTTGCTTATCCCCTGCACCCCCTTAGAATATACACGATGTGACGGTTTGGTTTTTTGTCCGTTATATTTCTGCTGTACCCCACGGCCAGGAACAGTGTCTGACCTATGGTAGCATTCAGTGACCAAATCTGGAACCTTCCATCTTAGAATGATTTTACAGAGTTGGAACAGACTGAGAAATTAGCTCAACTCTCTCAGTTTACAAATAAGACACTAGGTCTCCCTTCACTGATTTTTTTGGTATCTTCCCAATGCCATGGCAGCCTCTTTCCTGACGAAAAGCAGAACTCTTAAGAGCACTGAGAATAAATGCTTTGTGAGTTGTTAACCAATCCTCAGTTCTGCTGTCTCAATTTCATTGAAACCTTGTTTTTTAAAAAATTGGATCTTATGACAAAATATTTAAGCCTAATTACTGTTGGAAATATATTCAGTCACTAACCAAACCAAATCAGACTTCTGGGGCTGATGAAGTAAAATTCTGATTACTGCATATATTAGATTTGCTAGGGCTCCATAGCAAAATACCAGACTGGGTGGCTTAAACAGCAGAAATTTATTTTCTCGCAGTTCAGGAGGTGCTGGCACGGATGATTTCTTCTGAGGCCTCTCCTTGCTTTGTGAATAGCTGTCTTCACATGGTCTTTTGTCTGTTCATACACATATCTGTGTCCAAATTTCCTCTTCATTGTAAGGACACCGGTCAGATTGGATTAGAGCCTACTTAATCTTAATTATTTCTTTAAAAGTCCTATTTGCAAATAGTCACTTTCAGAGATGGAGGGATGGGACTTCAGCCTATGAATTTGGGAGGATCAAATTCAGCCAATAACATTACTTTATGTGAATCTCTTACCTAGAGGAAAGGAATGACAGCAAAACTTCCAGAAAACTAAGAGTAATTAGTCCAAAACATCATTGAAACTGCTAACAAATTAAACTGGTGGCATTTGTTCTTATGAGGCATGCAGTTTCCTGAAGAAAACTTCATATAAACCACTTAAAGAAATGATTCAAAGTAACTGCTAACTTTTGCTTTCAGACTTCTTTAAATGATCTCAAAAATATTTCTCCCACAAATGTTTATTGAATAAATATTTCATTTGGCCCCAAAGGCAGTTCACTAAGGATTTAAGAAAGTAGCATAAACAGGGCTGGGGATGTAGCTCAGTGGTACAGTACTTGTTTAGCATGTGCAAGGCCCTGAGTTCAATCCCCAGCACAAGAAAAAAACAAACAAAAACAAACAAACAAAAAAACGTAAGTACATGGTTCTAAAGTGTTTTATTAGAATTGTGTAAAGTTGTGTTCCATCACACATGTAACATACAGTTACAAATATTTGATACAAAAATAACTAATTCTAATATTGAACACAGAATAGTTCTATATTAATAATAAAAACCAAAACTGAGTTTTTCTTGGAAAATTTAAATTCAGGCCATTATTTCACAATTTGGAACTCCGAATAATCCAGCTTCAAGATGACTTTCTCATTGCTGAAATTTGCTCTGTCAATGTGTGATTTGGGACTTCCTTTTGTCTCAAGCCATTCCTGCATGCGACGCACCTTGGAGATGGGACCTTGCAATTGTCCTTGTACTGTGCCCCGGTCAGTGTTCTGGACCCAGCCTACCAATCCTAGTTTTTTACCCTCAGCCTAAGGGGAGAATGAGAGAGAGAGAGAGAGACAGATCCAGTGAGACCGAACAAAATAAGACTACAATCTCTTGCCAGAATCTTGGCCTAGAATCAAGCCACTGAAACTAATTTGATACTGTCCAGAAAAGTCAAAACAGAAAGACAGCAAGGAGGATCTCATTACTGATCTTAACATCAAGTGTTGGCCACTTGACTCCATTTCCTTCTACTCTATAAAACCCAGGCACTAGAATTTTTCAATATGTAGTAAATTTGGTTAAGTACTGAAGACTTAAGTCCAAAACAGATGCTTTTATAATGATCCCTGAAGGCAGATTGTTTTTTAGGATATTGGGTTGTATCTTGTTCATTTAACCTTAATCAAGAATCTATTGGGTATGGTAAATGGAAAAAGCGTGAAGTTATCTGATCCTTCCCTTTGTCTTTAACCAGGACCACACCTAAACATATCCAGATGAATTAGTGTCCATTATATCTTTAAAGATCATTAAAGAGTATTTTGCAATTTTCTGGGCAACTCATCCATTGTTTGTACTGTAGAGAAACTGTCTAACCCAACATGTTTATGTTGCATTCAAAGCCCACTTTCTGTCAGCCTCCTAGAGAAGGAAAACAGCTGTGACCAGTCTCTGAACACCAAGCTTTCATGAAACTACATAACTATTAGGTTTTCACTTGACTTTTTTCTCCTTTGTCTAAATAATCATAATGTCCTTAAAGTTGAATAAACTTACAAAAGCCAACTCATCATTGTAGTGGCTTTTTTTTTTTCAATCTTATTTCCTTTAAGTCACTAAGCTATGGCAAGACTTGAACATTTAGAAAAAAGGTAGCAATATTTTAGATATAAGTTTATTTTTGTGTAAATATATAATTAGAATAGTATAAAGGTCATTGATTATAAAGTAATATATCTAATAAAAGAAAGTTTGTGAATTACAAAAGAAAATGGGAGTTAACATGATAGCATGTCCAAATGCCAGAGTAGTGACCCAGTAAATGTGGGAAATTGCTGAGTTCACCAAACAAAACTTTATGTAGAGCAGGGAAAAAAAAATCTATGATAAGAAACTGTAGCATCCATCAAATCAGTTAGGTTCAAAGCAACGACATGTCTGCATAATGAACAAAAGGGACTCTGGTCAAATAACTGTTTAAGGGAGGAAATTAAGGAATGAAGAAAAACAGGAGATACCTACAGCATGCATTGCTAAGTGCCAGAGGAGAAAACGTAAAAGAAAAATGCTGAGAATGGACTTTGATGAAGACTCTATATCCAACTGATTAACAACTGCACTGTTCTACTTCAAATTAACATAGGGGAGTTGGCCATCTCTAGTACATAGAGTTACCATATATGGTAAATAACTATCAGACTGATAGTGCAGTTTTGAGCACACAGGGTTATAACAGTCAAATCTTTAAACTGCAGTGAACTCCTGAGAATGAGTAAAACACTCCAAAATTTGAAAAATCTATTTGTGTACTCAATTCTCTTAATTTCTTAAGGAATAGCATAATGTGGGCTGGGGCTGTAGCTCAGTGGCAGAGCGCTTGTCTTGCACATATGAAGCACTGGATTCAATCCTCAGCACCACATAAAAATAAACAAATAAAATAAAGGCATGCTGTCCATCTACAACTACAAATTTTTTTTTTTTTTTTTTTAAAGAATAGCATGGGCTGGGGATGTGGCTCAAGCAGTAGCGCGCTCTCCTGGCATGCGTGCGGCCTGGGTTCAATCCTCAGCACCACATACAAACAAAGATGTTGTGTCCACTGATAACTAAAAAAAAATAAATAAATATTAAATTTCTCTCTCTCTCTCTCTCTCTCTCTCCCTCCCTCCCTCTCCCTCTCTCACTCTCTCTTTAAAAAAAAAAATTTAAGGATTATGATCACCAATTCTAGTTTGCAATCTAAAAAGAAAGCCTTTTCAAATCAGTAACTTAGAATTCCATCTTAAAAGAAAAAGAAGAGTGAATGAAACTCAAAGCAAGCAGAAGGAAATAATAAAGAATAAGCATGGTGAGGTGGCACATGCCTATAATCCCAGTGGCTCAGGAGGCTGAGGCAGGAGTTCAAAGCCAGCCTCAGCGAAAGCGAGGCACCAAGCAACTCAGTGAAACACTGTCTCTAAATGAAATACAAAGTAGGGCTGGGGATGTGGCTCAGTGGTTGAGTGTCCCTGAGTTCAATCCCTGAAACCATCCTCCTCACCCCCCAAAAAGAGCAGAAGTCAATAAAGAATATAAAAATGAAGAAAATAAATAAAACCAAAAGTTAGTCTTTGAAAAGGTCAACAAAATTAAAAACCTTTAGCTAGACTGACAGAAAGAAGGCTCAAATGATTAAAATGAAAGAGGGGCTATAACTACCAACCTTACAAAAAAGGGACAACTATGAACAATGGTATGCCAACAAATTAGACAACTTAGGTAAAAAGGACAGATTCCTAGGAAGACAAATTGAAACAAGAAGAAATAGAGAGCTGTAGCTGTAGCTCAGTGGCAGAGCACTTGCCTAGCATGTGTGAGGTACTGGGTTCGATCCTTAATATCACATGAAAATAAACAACTAAAATAAAGGTATTCTGTCCATCTACAACTACAAAAAAAAATTTTAAATAAAAAAGAAATAAAAATGGAAAATCTGAACAGACTTATTATAAGAGATTAAATTAGTAATCAAAAAACTTCAAAGGAAAAGCCCAGGACCAAATGGCTTTTCTTTGATAGAATTCAAAGAAATTTTATCAAAAATTAAGGAAATTCACCAATCCTTCACAAATTTTTACAAAAAAATAGAAGAGGAAACACTTCCCAACTAATTCTATTAATCTAGCATTATCCTCATACCAAAATCAAAAGCATCACAAGAAAAGAAAACTTTAGACCAACCAATAGCCTTTATGAATACAGAAGCAAAAATCCTCAACAAAATACTAGCAAACCAAACCCAGCAAATATAAAGAAGATTACATAACAAGATGAACTGCGTTTTATGTCAAGAATGCAAGGTTGGTTCAACATACAAAAAGTAATCCATTTAATATGCCATATTAATGAATAAAACAAAACTACACAATCCTCTCAATAATGTAAAAAAAACCCACTCAAAAACTCTTTTATGATTAAAAATATTCAAGAAACTAGAAACAGAAGGGAACTTCCTAACCTGATAGGAGTATTGAAAAGCCCACAATTAATATCATACCTAATAGTGGAAAGCACTGAAAGCTTTCCCATAAAGCAGGAACAAACAAAGATATCTGCTTTTGCCACTTTTATTCAAAATTTTATTTATTATCTTTGAGGTTGTACTCAGGGCAGGGAAAAAGAAAAGGCACTCGGAAAGGAAGAAAGAAACTTACCTCTACTTGCAAATGACATACTCTGTATACTAAAAATCCCAAGGAACACAAACACACACATAAACTAGAGCTAATAAACAAGTTCACATGGTTACAGGAATCAAGATTGGTGTACAAAAATCTATTATATTTCTAAACACTAGCAATGGACAATTGAAAAACAAATTAAGTAAGCAATCCCAATTACAATAGCATCTAAAATCATAAAATGCCTAGAAATCAATTTAACAAAAGAAGTAGACAATTACAAATCATTGTTGAAAAAGAACAAAAATTTAAATAAAAAGGCTTTCCATGTTCATGGACTGGAAGACTTCATATTAAAATGGCAATATTCCCAAATTAATCTATAGATTCACCACAATCTATCCAAAAATCTCAGATCTTTTTTTTTTTTTTTTGCAGAAATTGACAAATTTCCCTAAAATTTACATGGAAACATAAGGGACCCAGAATAGCTAAAACATAATCACGAAAGGGAAGAACAAAGTTGAAGGACTTACTTTCTGATTTCTGAACTTTTCCAAAGCTACAATAATCGAAGCAGGAAGCTACAGTGCATACCTGTAATTCCAGCTACTCCAGGTGCTGAGGCAGGAGGACTGCAAATTCAAGGCCAGCTTTAGCAACCTAGCAAGACTCTGTCTCAAGATAAAAAGGGCTAGGAGTACAGTTCAGTTACAGGGCGCTTGCCTAGAATGTGTGAGGTCCTGGGTTAAAAATAAAAAATAAACTACAGCAACTCAGACAATGTGGTATTGGCATAAAAAAAGGGCATACAGATCAATGGAAGAAAACTAAGAGTCCATAACCCTTACAATTTTGAAAAGGGTGCTATGATGAATCAATGGAAGAAATATTAGTCTTTTCAACAAATACTTTTGGAACACCTGGATATCCATATGCAAAAGAATGAAGTTAGGCTTGGGGTATAGCTGCATATGTAGTATGTGCAAGACCTTGGGTTCAATCGCCAACACACACACACACACACACACACACGAATAAGATTGGACTTCTTAATACCAACACTAAAAAAAATCAAACTTGATTAAAGGCTTAAATCTAGAAGCTTAAACTATGAAAGTCTTAGAAGGAAACGTAGGCATGAATCTTGATTTTGGATGAGGCAAAGGTTTCTTAAATGTAATACATGCAAAATTAGCTAAATTAGACTTCATCATATTAAAAACTATGGCGGGTGCCTGTTATCCCAGCAGCTTGGGAGGCTGAGGCAGGAAGACTGCAAGTTCAAAGCCAGGCTCAGCAACTTAAGTGAGGCCCTAAGCAACTTAGCAAGACCCTATCTCAAAAATAAAAAATAAAATAAAAAGGGCTGGGGATGTGGCTCAGTGGTTAAGCACCCGTGCGTTCAATCACTGGTACAAAAAAAAAAAAAAGAAAAGAAAAAACCTTTTGTACTTCAAAGGACATTATCAAATGAAATGATAATTCACAGAATAGGAAAAATATCTGCAAATCATACATCTGATAAAAGACTAGGGTCCAGAATATATAGGAAATTCTTATGAATCAATAAGAAAAAAATAACTCAAAAAACTAGGCAAAGAATTTAAATGGAAATTTCTTCAATGAAGATATGCAGTATCTTCTTTCACATGCCAATAAACACATGAAAAGATGTTCTACATCTTAGTCATTAGGAGAAGGCAAATCAAAATCGGAGTATACAAGTACAGCAGAATCATTACTCAGATTTTTAAAAGGAGGAAATGCTGATACATGATCCCTGGATGAACCTTGAGGACATTATACTAAGTGAAATAAGCCAGTCACAAAGGAACTATACTGATTCTACTTATGAGTTACCTTGAATAGTCAAATTCATAAACAGGAAAAGTAAAATCACAATTGCTAGGGGCTGGGCAGAGGGAAAAATGGGGAGTTAGTGGCTAATGGGTACAGAATTTCAGTTTTGCAAGATAAAAATAATTCCATGGATAGATAATGGTGATGATAACATAACTATGCATGAATTACTGAGGGTCACTGAACTGTATATTTAAAATGGTTAACATTGTAAATTTTACATTATGTGTATTCTACCACAACTTTAGAAAAACATGTTGTATAATTTCCAAATAGTTTTGGATTTTCCAATTATCTTTATGTTACTGATCTGTATGTTCTCCACTATGACCTAAATCCTTTTAAACTCCTTGATGCCTGAAAACAAAACAAATAATGACAAAAATTCTCAATGTGAGAGTACTACCTCACTTCCTCTGGGATAGTTGTACTAAATAAGGTAGTGACAAGTGTTGGCAAGGATCTGGAAAAACTGGAATTCTCATAAACTGGTGGTGGAAATGTAGAATGGTTTAGTGGTTTTGGAAAAATTGGCAGTTCCGCAAAAAGTTAAACAGAGTTGCCAAATGACCTTGCAATCTACTCCTAGGTATATACACTCAAAGGAACAGAAAATACTGTCTACACAAATACATGTAATAAATGTTCACAGCATTATTCCTAATAACCCCAAATAGGAAACAATGCAAATGTCCATTCATTAATAGAATAAAATATATCCATACAATGAAATATTATTCAACCATAAAAAGGAACAAAATACAGATACATACTACAATATAGATGAACTTTGAAAACACTGTTAAGTGAAATGAACCAGAAACAAAAGTTCACATTTATATGATTCCATTTTAATATTAAATGTCCTGAACAGGCAACTCCATAGAGACAGAAAGTGGATTAGTGGTTGCCAGGGGCTGGGAGAATAAGGAGTAAGTGCTAACAGGTAAGTTTTCTTTTCTGGGGTGATTAATATATTTTGAAATTAGTGTGCAACCTTGTGCATATGCAAAAAACCACTGAAATATACTTTTTTAAAGGATGAACTTTATGGAATGTGAATTATATTCCAACTTAAAAAACAGCCCATTCCCGTATTCTCATTCATTTCTCTAGAAGTGATGAAATTTAATTCAGGACTTAGATGATATTGACATGCAAAGTGACTATAGCAAAATAAGACAACTGTTAAAAATAACATATATTTAAATGATTATAAATGGTAAAGAATAAGCTACAATCTAATTTTTAAATGACATTTTCCTTGTAGTTTTCCTAACCACTACTTGTTTTTCTGCATTCTTTTATTCTCTCTTTGACCAAGGGTAAAAGGTGGCAGGTATAGTAAGATGGACTATATACTATCTGGTCCTTTTCCCTGAACAACTTTGACTAATCTTTGAAGCTGTCACCTTGATTTATTAAGTCACAGAAACTTACTCTGCACTGGCAGCCAAACTAATTAGAACTTAGCTCTTGCAATGACTTTCAGCAACTCTCTTTTCAACAAGCACTTCTCATATGAGTATGAAACAGAAAGAAATGATATGCAAATGCAAATAATTAGAATAAGAGATATTGACAGAGTGGGAGGAATATTATTATTTTTTAAACTATAATTGCTAAGAGGTGCTTGTTTTAAAAAATGTGTTCAATAAAATGAAATTCTGAAGGAAAAAAAAGAGGTATTAACAGTTGACATTCCTATTTCAAAGATTCAGGTTTGAATTTTGAGTACCACAGTCCCAGCAGTGTAGTACCTGGAAAGTTTGGCAATCCTAACTCATTACCCATTGGACACAGAGTGGAATTAGACAAGAGTAGGAGGCAATAGTCTGATATCTCCCTGCAGAAGGCAGGAGGGAAATTGAGATTGCACTTGTGTGTGTGCATGCTAAGGGAAGATTACTGACACTAAAGCAGAGGTAACAGTTTGTTTATCTCCTCAAATACTCTCTATTAATATAGTAGGAATACCAGACTCCATGTTCTGTGTTACCATTACCTAGGTAATCTGGAAAGGATAAAATATTTTTAGTTAGAAAATCTTCAGCTGGAAAAGGTGAATGTTCTTCCACAGCTAAAGTGAACAGAAAGGAATTCAGTTGGGATGTTGGGAGATGGTTGGAGAAATGATAAAGGTTGGAGAGAGAAATAAAATGTAGCAGTTATGGGGCTGGGGATGTGGCTCAAACGGTAGCGCGCTCGCCTGGCATGTGTGTGGCCCGGGTTTGATCCTCAGCACCACATACAAAGATGTTGTGTCCGCGATAACTAAAAAATAAATATTTAAAAAAAATGTAGCAGTTATGGGACTGGAGTTATAGTTCAGTGATAGAGTGCTTGCCTCTGTGTTCGATTCCCAGCACCACATATAAATAAGCAAATAAAATAAAGGTCCATCAACAACTAAAAAAAACGTGTGTGTGTGTGTGTATGTCTTTATAAATGTGTATGTCTTTATATATGTGTGTCTTTATATATGTGTGTATGTCTTTATATATGTGTGTTTATGCGTGTTGTATGTATTTTATATATATATATATATATATATATATATACACATATATATATATATATATAAATATATACATACATAAATATATATATAAAGAAAATGTAGCAGGTATGATTGAAGTAATAACTTAATTTACAGAAATATGATCAGTTCTTCTAAAGGCCATTTTTCCTCGATGAGTGGTAGCCTTCCTACAACAAATGTGACTAGGTTTGATAAAACCACAACAAGGTGAACTAGACATATTCCCCTTCAGAAGAAAAAGACCGTTAACAAGTTTGTCTACATGTTCAGACACCACTGTTAGAAACAGAACAATAATAACATCAGGAGAATCTTCCATTTACATCATGTTTTACAAACTGCAAAGCATTTTCACATCCTTACCATTCAGCTACCGAATGCCAGCTTCTTCCAGTTCACATGTCAGAAATGCGTCTCTGGTTCCCAGAATTACAACCTAGGCATGTCCCCAAAGCCTGTAGGCCACATACCTGAGTGTACTTGCGGAAAAACACCCCTTGCACCTTTCCAAAAATTTCGTAATCCACTGATACCAAGGTGTCCCCTTCTGCCATGCTCAAACCTGTCAGAGACCAGGAAAGCAAAAATAGTAAAGGACGACCCCAGGACCCCCAATCCACAGGCAGAAAGAAAGGGCCACATGGTCCTTCTCCATCCATCACCTCTGCAACCTCTCCCGGATATCAAGGTCCCTGGACTCCAAAAGCAAGTGAGTGGACTTGCATAAACAGAAGCCTGTGAGTAACGGGAAGTCACTTGGGGAGGGAGCCTGGGCCCGGTAGAAGCTCCTCAGGAGCAGACACCTGCTGACCCAATTACCTGACCCGCTCCCTCCCATCCACTCCTCTTCCCACTCAGCCGTCAGAATCCCCTCCCACAACACTCAGGGCTAATCGAACTCAGGGCCATGCCCTGGGGCCCTCTCCCCAGCTCACCCGCCTCTTTTCCCCACAGGGGGCCGAATCACACCGGCGACCACCTAGCCTACCGCCCCCAGCCGCGCAAACGGCCGTTCCCGGAAGTTTAGAGTGCGGCTCCTCCTTCGCTGCCTCGCACGCCCATTACCTCGCTCGACCAATCAGGGAGGGCGTCTTACTCCTGAGCCCGCCCAGTGGACTGGAGGTCCAGCGGCTGGGCGCCCGACCTGGGGATGTGTTCAGTGTCTCTCTCCTGTCTTCCACAGACTCACCCTGTAACCCGTCTCAGTCGCTAAGTGTACCCCTCTTCTGAGATTCTCAAAAGTTAAAAGGCATAGACGGCGAGAAACACTGGGATACATTCATTCATTCAATAAACACCGGCTGAAAGCCTTCAATAAACACCACTGACACATAGTAAAAGGACGACCAGGCGCTGTTCTAGGCACTTGGCATACATCAGTAAACACAACAGAATCCTGCCCTAAGGGAATTTAAATTCTGGAGTTGGGAGTCAGACAACAGACATTAAACATCATAAATAAATAAACTGAATAGGACACATGCCACTTTTCTGGACTCTTTCAATTTGGGGTCATGCCTAGCAGGGGGGGAGATACAGGACATCTTCGTGGAGGTTATTTCTCCTGGAATTCTGGAAGCTGTCCATCAGAGACTACCTTACTAAGAAAATGCTTGAAGAACTAAATAAAGGAAACACATACACAAGCAAATGGTTCATGGCTCTAGAATCTCAGTTGACTTAGTCTAAACCAAATTACCAAATTTCATGAATTTATTTTTGTCTAAAGGGAATTGTCAAGGGGGTGTTGTAGGTGACATTTGTTAAAATTAGAGTCAATTTTCAAACATTTAAATCCAGCCACCCTTATGATTAAGAATGTGTATGAAGCTGGGCATGGTGGTGCACATCTGTAATCCCAGAGGCTTGGGAGGCTGAGACAGGACAATCAAAAGTTCAAAATCAGCCTCAGCAACTGCAAAGCGCTAAGCAACTCAGTGAGACCCTATCTCTAAATAAAAAATATAAAATAGGGTTGGGGATGTGGCTCAGTGATTGAGTGCCCCTAAGTTCAATCCCCAGGACCCCCCCCACCAGAAAAACATGTATGAATGGTGCACCCCTGTAATGCCAGTGATTTGGGAGGCTGAGGCAGAAGGGTTGCAAGTTCAAGGGCAGCTTCAGCAACTTAGTGAGGCCCTAAACAATTTAGCAAGATTCTGTGCCAGAATAAAGAAAAAAGAAAAAAAAAAGAACTGGGAATGTGGCTCAGTGATTAATCACCCCTGAATTCAATCCCCAGTACCAAAAAAAAAAAAAAAAAGAAAAGAAAAGAAAAGAAAAAGAAAAAGAAAAGAAAAGAAAAAAGAAAGAAAGAAAAAGAATGTCTGTGAAGGAAAACTGATATTTATTGTTCCTCTTTGGATTGCTTGTATATTGCTTGTATGCATTACATCCCTCTGTAAGACTCCATTTGTGAATATGCCAGGTCGGCAGACTTGGCATAGTGAGGTGGGTTTGCAACAATAGACATGGAAATTCATCATTCCATTAGCTCCCCACTATAGATTAAGGATCCAGGTCCTACAGAATCTTAAAACCCCCAGTGCAGTGAGAGCTGGATTTAATGCTGTACATGGAATTATTTGAAAATAACAGTGAATGATGCACCTGGCTGATGTTATTTCTTTAAAATTCATTTTTAAAAAAGGTTTTCTCCGGAATTTAAAACTTATTGAGTGTCTCAATGTATGGGGGATCATATGGTATACAAAGATGAATAATATATAATTTTTGCCCTCAATTTAGTGTAAGGGATAAATATGCATGCACATAATGATAATTCAATGCATGACATGGCAATTCAATTCCATGAACACCTACTGAGAGCTGCTCAATATGAACCAGATAGAAAATGTTAGAAGGAGCAGACAGTAATTCTGACTGGGAAGACTAGGAAAGTGTTCTTGGAAAGTAGTTTTCCAGAGTTACATGACCACAATTTGATGATTTGATTCCAGGCAGCCAGTCCAGAGTCCATTCCCCAAAATTCGATGACTACTACCACCCAGTTTGTGGAGCTTGTGGTAAGGTGGTACCACTGAGAGGAGACAGTACAAGAAGTCACCACAGCTAAACCAGGAGCTCTCCACCCTGGCTGCATATTAGGACTTTTAGGGAAGCTTCTAAAACTATGGATGCCTGAGCCTCACCCAAGATATATATTCTTTGAGTACTTTTTTTTTTTTGTACTGGAAAAAGAACCCAGGGACCCTTTACCACCAAGCTACATCCTTGTACTTTTTTTGCTTTTTTTTTTGAGACAAGGTTTCATGCTAAGTTGCCCAGGCTGGCTTCAAACTTGTGATTCTCTTGCCTCAGCCTCCCAAGTTGCTGCAATTATAGGCATGTGCTACACAGTGCCCAGCTTTTTAAGAAATCTTAATGCACAGCCAGGGTTGAGACCTACTAGGCTAGACGCTGGGGTTTATTCAGGGGAGGCAGGGATGAAAAGATAGGTTGGACCTAATAGAAATGCCATGCTAAATATGTATTTCAATTTCATTCTATAGGTGAAGGAGTCTTCACCAGGAGAGGAAAATGATAGGATCAGTATTTAGTAAGCTAAATTTAATCATTTCACAATGTATACATATATCAAAGCATCACATTATACCCTATAAATATATACAACTTTTATTTATAGATTTATAAATAAAAAGTGTGTATGTGGTACTTGGGAATCCAACCCAGGACCTCACGTATGCTAGGCACATGCTCTACCACCGAGCTTCATCCCCAGCCCCTGTCAATTATCTCGATTATCTCTCTCTCTCTTTTGCAGTACTGGGCATTGAACCTCGGGCCTTAGCACATACAAGGCAAGCACTGTACCACTGAGCTATATTCCCAGTCCCCTTAAAAAAAAAAATTTAAGGCAGGATCTTGCTAAGTTGTCTAGGCTGGCCTTGAACTTGTGATCCTCCTGCCTCAGAAGCCAGGCTAGTTGGGATTACAAATGTGTGTCAGCATACTTGACTTCAATAATATCTTTTTTTTTCTTCAGGGCTTCATGCATACTAGACAAGTGCTGTATCACTGAGGTACATCCCAGCCCCTCAACAAAATCTTAATAAAGCCAAGAAAGAAGTATTTAGACTCATTAGTCTGGCAGCATCAAGAAGGATGGGTTTGGGAGCAGATGTTAAAGGCAAGTGTAACAGTAAGAAGCATGATAGCATCCCAATGAGAAGTATGGAAGAACTCAACTAGGGCACTAAAAACAAACAAAGGGACATTATTTATTTATTTATTCACAGTAAGGAGAACTGAACCCACAGGCATTCTATCAATGAGCTCCATCCCCAGTCCTTTTAAAAATTTGAAACAGGGTCTCACTAAGTTGCAGAGGCTGGTCTTGAACTTGCAGTTCTCCTGTCTCAGCCTCTCTAGTAGCTAGGATTACAGGAATATGCCATTGCCACGGTGCCTGGCAGGAAGGGCTACTTATGGGAGACATTCGAGAAGCAAACTCAACAGGACCTGCAGGTCAATCAGAAGAAAGAGGTGATAAAAGGAAGGTATGGAAGGTGAATCTTGCTCTGAGCAGGAGTGGGGATATGGAGAAGCAGCAGACTGAGGATGGAGAGGTGATTAAGAGCTTTGTGTTCTGTCACACTGAGCTTGAGGTTCCTGAGGCTCAGTCATGTGCAGGTGTTAAATGGGCAGTTGGAAAATTCTAACTACGGAGACAGGCTACAGTTCAGCTGGACAGCATTTAAACATAGGTGAAACCTGAAATTTCAGCATTTGATAAAAGGAAGAGAATGTCTGGAACTGCACATATGTAAAAAGTAAGAAAGAGGGCTCAGGAGAATACCTAAATTTAGAGAACAAGTGGGAAAAAAGACATAAATGCCAGAGACCTGGAAGAAGGTGGAGCAAAGACTTGAAAAAAGAAACCAAGAAGGCCCAGGAGCAAGTGAAAAGAGTTCTAAGGTGGTGAATAATCAATAATGTCAAGTGAGTAGGCTTGAAAGAGAAGCTTGTCTTTGGTCATGAGAAGGTCACTGGCAGCCATGCAATTAAATAAACTGGAGAGGGTAGCAGCAAGACCACAGTGGAACAGACAATGAGTGTGTGTTGGGGGGGGGGGCAGCAAATGTAGTTTTCCATTAAGAACTCTTGTGGAGCTGGGCGTGGTGGCCTTCATCTGTAATCCCAAGAGGCTGAGGCAGGAAGCGCTAGGCCAACCTGGCCACTTAGCAAGACCCTATCTCAAAATACAAAATTTAAAAGGGCTGAAGGTGGAGCTCAGTTGTAGAGAACCCCTGGGTTCCATTTCCCCTAGGGGTGTGGGGGAGAATGAGTGGGATCCTAATATAGAGGTGACAGGTCAAGGGAAATGAGATTTGTTTTGTAGGGAACAGTTATATGTATTTTAACACCAAAGAAAAGGAGCCTGTGGAGATTAACAAGATGGAGGGGTAAAGTGATGGAGTCAATTCCTTGAGGGCTCTGAAAGAAAGAAATTCAAGAGAGAGGCCCTTCTTTCTCAGAAAGCAGAGGGAAGGCAGTCAGAGGGAGGGTAACATGCTGGGAAATTCTACTAGCTTGCCAGGAAGCTGTGGAAGTTGACAAGAGACAGGGGGAGGCTGAGATGACCTGGCTCTAAGCAGAGTAGGGTATGTTCCCATCTGCATACATCTATAATCCCAGCAACAGAGGAGACTGAGGCAGGAGGATGGAAAGTTCAAAGCCAGCCTCAGCAATTTAGTGAGGCCCTAAGCAACTTAACAAGACCCTGTTTCAAAATAAAAAATACATAAAAGGGCTGGGGATGTGGCTCAGTGGTTAAGGTGCCCTGGGTTTAATCCCTGGTACAAAAAGAAAAAAAAAAAAAAAAAAAAAAAAAAAAAAGAAAAGAAAGAAAAAGAAAAAGAAGAGTCAACTAGGAATAAAAGAACTGCCCTTGGAGGGTCCACCAAGAAATCTGTTAACATGTGACGGCTCCAATCTGACATGCTGAAGTGCTAACACTGACTGCTGCTGTCTACATTGTTTTCCATGTGCTGGAATCTTTTGAGTAGGGAAAAAGTGAGCTGCCTGTTCTAAACAGCTTACCCAAATTAACTGAAGCATGAAGAAGACAAATAAATTCTCTTCTGATGTCAAAAAGTTAGAGTATCATTTAGTGTTGAAACCAAGTTATGCCTGATTATTTCCGATCCGGTAGTTAACTTTATTATCATTACATTTGGCTGAGTCATTCCTGAGCCCTAAGTAGAGACGTCCAGAGTTACCAAGTGAGAGAAAACATTATAATATTAAAATAATTAGATTGGCCACAAAAACTACCCCGGAAAGACTGCGTAGGGAAAAAAAAAAAAAGAAAAAAAAGAAAAAGAAAAATTGACAGCAAGCTCCAAAGTACTGGCAAGGGAAGAAAGCACGGAGAGCATATAGCCATACCTGGGGCCCGTGCAGAGCAGCCGAGCGTGCTAAGAAAGGCAGGCCCACTCCGGCTAACCAGGCGGATACCGGAATCCTGCGGCGGGATGACTCTGGGGCACATCTAGGGGTTCCGCCCTTTGCCAGAGACGGGCACACCCCAAGGTCAGGGAGCATCGTTCTCAGAAAAATACAAATTCTTCTTTGATGGAGCCCCAGAAAAGCCTTTCCTGCCCCTCCCCCTTTCCCCAAGGGCAGGGCTGAACTGAGCTGCAGAGTTGGCTGGACACTGGGTCAAGTGACACTGAGACCGACCGCACCCCACTGGCCCCGGCCGCTCTGGACCGCGTGCGGACTGCGCCTGCGCGCGCCTCCCAAGTGGACTTACGCGGGAGAGGCGAGGAGGGGCGCGCCCGGCGCACAGGTCTCCAGGCAACTGGAATAACAGAGGCCAGCTAAAGGCGCCTGCGCGGCTGTCGTTTGCTGAAAGGTCTGGTCTCCAAAGCTAGGTCCTGGGGTTTTCCATAAGCTGGAGCGGTGCCGAGAGCCTCAGGTACCGGGAAGGGAGAGGAGACTTGGGGTCAGCACCTTGACCTCCGGAGGGCCTTAGGAGCAGGAGAGCGAGGTCTTGTCCCCCAAAGCTGAGTGCCCAGTGAGGATTCCCGCTTGACCCTCCTGGACAGAACATAACTTCCCGTTCCGAATCCAAACCCGGCCATGGCCAGATCAAATGGCCCCCACCTCTCAAGTTACAGGCCTTCCACAGTCTGTGCCTTGGGGACTCCTTGGATAAAGGAATTTCCTCAGGAGGAAAGCCCTGAGAACTCTGCACTAAGCCACTGGGTTTCATTTTTCTTACCTGTAAAACGTTTAGTTTACAGGTGAAGAAACTGGGGCCAGCAAGAAGTTGTTGTTCTGTGTCACAGTCTAAAACTTGACCTTCAATCCAGTGCTGTTTTACCTCTTTCATAATAACGTATGGCAGAGGCAGGGATTGGTGGAAAGGAAACCTAAGTGGCAGGAACACCTGTATCATGTTCATTTTTCTATCCTCAGGGCCTAACACAGTGTCTGACACTTGATCATCACTCACCATATGCTCACTGAAGGGAATCTCTGGCAGAATCAGCTCCACTGTCCCTAGAAAAGTTTAAAGGGAAATGTGGGCAGGGCAAATGTAGAAACAGTTTACTTTAGCAGCCGGGAGTGAACCTCAAACAAATTCTTCACATGTATCTGGTTTAAATCTTCCCTAGGCTTCAGTCCAGGCCCTGAATGGCTGGTCTCCAGTTGGCTCCACATCTGCCTGTGGGCGTTATGTTCCCACATAATAAAACAGAAGCTCCAGGGCTCCACTCAGCCAAGCAAGACCCTTATGAACAAGGTGACTCTTCCCAGCGATCCTTGATGGGGCAGAACAATTTTCAGCAGAAGCTTTTGAGCAACAAAGAACTGGCACTGTACTCTCAACCCAAATGGAACACTGGCACACCAGCCCGGAGCTACTCTTATCCCCACTATGCTGGAATTAGCCAGCGAGACATGGGCAGTGATCTCCTGGGCCAAGGAAAGGGTTTGCTTTACCCAAGTTCTCAATCTCGATATCCCAAAGCAAATGACCAGGACTTCATCCCCTTTACAAAAAAACGAGTTGGGGTGGACCGGGCATACCCACTGAAACCCATGGTCCACCGCAAGTATCATAGTATAGGTGAGGCCAGCACTGATGGGGACCAGAATGTCTGCCTAAGAACCCCTGAGCCAAGAGAATTTACAGACAGCAATTTTGATTTGAGGAATGGGGTGAACTCATCTGTTCTTGCTGACTTGCAGCGGGAGAAGGCCAGGGCAAACCTCCGAAGGACTGAGTGGCTGCAGGTCGAAAGATTGGAAGCTGCAGGGGAGAGCTTAGAGGAGGAAATTCAAAGAAAGGAGATTCTCCTGAGAGAAAAGCTGAAGAAGATAGAAGAGGAACTTAAAAGGATCCAGAAGGTAAAAGAACAGGCCAAGGGAAATGAAGACAGAGGGCTACAGAGAATGATCTTTCCCAGGAGGGAAGTTAAAGTTGATAACAGCAACACAACATACAAACCTGTTTTCTCCCCACAATTTGGGTCTGAAGAGGTATTTAGTAGAGACAGGAGAGAGGACGAAGCCTGGGGACAGCCTCAAGAAAATTTTCGTTCATTCCAGTTCTCTGATTATAGAATCCAGAGGCTTAAAAGGGAAAGGCTGGTGGCAAGCAACAACAAAATCAGAGACCAAGCCTCAGGGCCATTAGTGGCAAAGTTCTCTCAGCCTTTGGAAGAACCAAGCAGCGATTTGGAGAGATCCATAAGAAGTTCTAGCCCATGCAGGACACCAGGCTCCTCAGGTTCCAGCTGCTCTACTGAAGAGCCAGAACTGGGCAAGTGCAGCCACTGTGGACGCAAATTTCTCTTGCTCAGGCTGGAGAGACACTCTGCCATCTGTGGCAGGATGCAGGGTTCCAAGAGGAAAGTGTTCGACTCCTCCAGGGCCCGGGCTAAAGGCACGGAGCTAGAGCAGTACTTGAATTGGAAGGGGCCAGCTGCAGTCAAGGTAATAAAAACCTTGTGGATTTGACTTTGTATTTGGATCCTTGTGAGGACCTATTATGTTCTCACCGGTTTCTTTAGGGAAAACTCATGTGTCTTGTAGGCTGAAGGTGGGAATTAATACTTGTTGAGCATTCATATGTGCCAGGCACCATGACAGGAGTTTTTCATGGGATTCTTACAACTCTGTTATGGTGACATTATCTCTCATTTTATCAGTTCAGACATCAAGGCTCAGACCTATCCTAAACACTCAAACACACACACACACACACACACACATACACACACACACACACACACACACACTCACACCAAGGCTTATACACGTCAAGTAACTTTCTTGAGGTCATAGCTTTAAGTGGCAGGGCCAATATCTAAATCTTGGTTGGGCTGAAAAAATCTAGAATTAAAGAAATAGGTGCCCTTTTGGTTATAGAAATAGTACATGTTTATACCACAGAAACTTTTTTAAAAACATGAAACACCCAAAGAAAAACTATGAAGCATTTTATGTTCATTTTCTTGGCTCCTTGCTTTTGGCAATATGCTGTCACCTTCCAAGACTAGCATCTGTCACCACTCCTTTAGCTCTATCTTTTCTTTCTAGATTAGCTTCTTAGTAAATATAAGAAGCACAATTACATTTGAATTTTTTTCTCTCTTTTCAGAGTGTAAACACCTTGAAGGTAGGGACTTTTATTTTTATTTTTTGTACTGGAGACCTTTTGGTTTATCTGTTTTTGGTTATCTCTCAAAAAATTCCTCCTGTTAGAAAAACCAGGTTATAAAATGTATGGGCTTCAAGACACTGACATAGTAAGTTCAGAGGAACTTCATAGATATATTTGGACAGATGTGGAGGAGATTGTCTCATAAATAACCTGATTGTCAAGGTTGTACAACTTGGTTTGTAATATGAATATTTCTAAAATGCTGACAAAGCATTGTATATTAGTTTTTGTGAATATTAGAAAAATACAAAAACATGTTAAGCTATAATTTTAATATCTGGGGATCATGAATTTAAAGAATAGTAGTAAAGAAAACAAAGTTGTCAGCATTGGAGATCCTAGGCCATACGATTGATCTCAAAGGCCCCATTTAGCTCTAATGATCAAGAAAATGAAATTGTCCTCTGTATTTATTTCTTTGCTGTGCAGGCACCTCTCTCATCTACTAGTTTATGTGTGTATTTGCTGAGGCCCTTCCAAAACTCACATTGATGTGATGGCCATTAAGAGATGTATTCAAGTTCTTTTCTCTCAGAAAAGATGATCTCCCTGAAATATAGCTTCCAACACAAAGCCAACATTTTGCACCAGCAGATAATGACAGGATGGCCAGTTACTGTTCTTTCTTGATTTCTTTTTGGTTAACTCAGTAATCCACTGGGGAATCCTTTGTCCCACCATAGCAATTTATTTTTGGCCACAACCTAAAAGAATCTTGTGCTTTTTAAATTCCTAAATATAGTAGCAATGAAGCAAAAGAATTAGGTTTCTGAGGTCAAGATGCCCCACCTTTGTGAAAACGAATTTGAGGGAATGTGTTGCATTGAGGACCCCAAGACAGGACTGAGATGGACCCACTCCTGAGAATGCCTCAAGGCTTATTCCAGACCGCTTTGCCTTTGGAAGCTGTCATTCCTCTAGTGCACTCCCAAGAACAAGTGATTTTCCGGATATCCTTTTATCTTTATATTACTTGTATCTCTTGTCTACTGGAAGGTAAGCATTTGAGGCAGGAACCACACACACATCTTTGTGTTTTGTGCTTACAGTGTTGAGTAAAATTAATTATGATAAATAATTAAAAGATAGATATCGTATGTTTAGGGAAGCTTCCCCTAATTGAATTCTCTTTAAGGTCCCTGGACACCATCTCTAACACTGACTCTTTTGCCGCCTTCTCTGTTTCTGTAAGAGACTTTCTTAATGGATCCTTTCTCTTTCTTTGGTAGTATTTCTCAATGTTATCAAGAGCTTTTTGACCTCTATTTTTCTTCTTTTAAAGATTAATTTTAATTAATATTTGCATGCATTTAAAAAATCATATAGTACTAAAATCATCCCCAGTGCAGATCAGTGGTATCCTTCACTGACCTTTCATCCAGCCCTCATTTCTGTTTTACATGGTTCTTTTGATATGCATATCATATTTAGAATATTTACATATCCTAAATATGATTATTTTCTTGATTTTCCAATATTCTGCATTATCTGGTGATTTCTTATGGAACTGCAAATTCCATAAGAATATCCTATTTCCACTGTCCTTACTTTTTTTCCACCCCTTTTCCTTCACTGTAGCTGAATCACTATTTTGGGTTTTATTCATTAGTTGGCTTTTTATCTGACCGTCTACATTTTGTTCACTGATGAGAGAACAAATTTTGCCCCTGTCCACATGTACCTCGAGTTAAAAACTGACTTATGTTTTCATTTCCTTCATCTTCTACATGTCTATCTCTAGTTTATTTTTCCTAAGAGATCCATCTGATGTCAGATATCTGTTTATGTTTTCTTAAGTGCTCAAACACCTCTCATAACGTTAGCACCAGTTTTATTTTCCTGAAAATCCCCTTTCCTCTATTCTTTCTCCTCTTGCTTCAGTCTGGACTGGCTCTTTTCCAGGCCTGGTGCAGATCTGTTTTTTAGGGGGACTTCTCTTAGCTTCTCTTCTGTGTTGGATCCTGTATTTTCAGTATCCTCTGCCTTCTTTTTTCTTGCTTTTGAAAGCTAAGAAATGTTCACAGGAGGTAAATTTTTTTGTCTTGGAATGAGTGAAAATATCTATACAATAGACTCCTATTTGACAATTTGGCTGGGTACAGAATTCTAAGTGGAGAATGATTTTATCAGAACTTTAAAGATATTTTCCACTAGCTTTTAGCATCTATTTACTGTTGAGAAATCTAACAACATTTTGATTCTTGCTCCATTATATGAAATGTTTTCTTTCTTTTTTCTGAAAGCTTACAGGATCTTCTTTATTATGAAATTTTATGGTTGGGAGGATGTAGCTTAGTTGGCAGAGTGCTTGCCTTGCATGCACAAAGCACTGGGTTCAATCCCCAGAACTACCAAAGGGGAAAAAAAAACTACAGATGAAATTATGATGATTATGCTAGATACACAGTAAGCCATTTCAGTCTCAAGATTTGTACTCTTCAATTCTAAAAATGTTAATTGTATTATTTATTGGATAGTTTTCTCCTTGTGCTTTCTCTATTTTTTTTTGGAACTCCTGTTAGCCATATGTTGGACTTCCTGTTTTCTAATTTTCTGATCTTTTCTACTTTCTATTTTGAATTTTTTTCCCATTCCAAGGAATTTTCTTGACATTATTTTATAACACTTCTACTTGATTTTTAGGTTTAGCTATGAGAGTTTTCATATATAATAGGTCTAGTTCTCTGATTGTTCCTGATTTTTTCCCCCTTTCTTTTTTGGTGGTGCTAGGGGTTGAACTGAGAGTATCATGCATGGTAGGCAAATGCCATAGTACTGAGCTACATCCCCAGCCTAGGGTCATTGCTTTTTAATAGATTCCTTTATGGACACATTCTCTTCTAAGATTCATTTTATTGATGTTTTTCTGTAAAAAGTTTTCTTCTTGTTGCTGTTTCCTGAGGTTTTCTTTATTTTACATTTTGGGGGGGTCTTTTCCTTGTTAGAGCTTTCATCAAATATCTAGTGGTCTTTGGCTGTCCATTCATATTTATGATTACATAGGCCTTGTTGACTAGGGGCCTTGTTAAGATTATCAAGCAGAATCTTATAATTCGGTGCCCCAAGGTCAGTCTGGAGGCTTTTCGCCGCACTGCTTGGTGCATTCAGAGAACGCTCCTCTTCCCTAAGAGAACACAAAAGTGATTGTTACTCTGGGAGCTGAGTTGTGGGGTGGAGGCTGACAGTTGCACAATTTGCTATATATATATCCTTGCACTTAGTCTAGTCCCCATTTTCAAGCCCAAGATTAACCCTGTTCTCTACCCTGTCTGGACTTCCCAAGTCTGAAATCCATCCAGTTCAATGTCTCCAGAGGAAAAAAACCCTGTTCTTATGTGAGGTTATTGGGAGTGTTGGATGTTCAAAGGGAGGGGAGCCCTGGGGTCTGGCATGTTTTCATCCCTGTATCTCCGTGCTTCCCTTTGCCTGGTTCTTTCAAGCACTGATCCTCTCAGGTGTTCTGCTGAGAACGACTTGCCTCCTAGTATTATATTCCCTTGCAGGCCGTTGGTCTATGCCTCCATTCTGACAAATGAGTTATCACAATTGCTCCTTTTCTGTTCTCTTTGACCGTGTAGATAAACACCCTTTTTATTTCCTACTGTCTTTCACATGGAGACTCAGGAAGGAGATAAGACAAACACTACTTTGAAGGACCAGTCTTCTTTTTACATTATAGGTTGAACCTCCTCGGAAGAACAACTGGAGGCAGAAGCACGAATCTTTCATCCATACCCTCCGTCATGCACGGGAGATCCAGCAGATAATTGCCAAAGGTGGAAAACCCTCAGACTTGCATACCATCCTGCCTGCAGAAAACCCAGACTATATTCAGTGTCCTCACTGTAGCCGTTACTTTGCTCCCAAAGTGGCTGAGCGACACATTCCCAAGTGTAAGACCATTAAGAACCGTCCTCCACCTCCTCGGAAGCATTATAGTTGAGCAGGCAATAATGGAAACATCCTTGAGTAGTTAAGAAGGTTCTACTACAGCAATGAACAGAAGTAGAATAATTTGATATAAAGATAAAAAGAAAACTTTGACATCACCTAGAATTGCCTGCAGAGCCAGAAATAATAAGAGCAAATACTAGGCCGCAAGAGACAGGAGGAAGACCCAGCTTCCCACTAAATTAAAATCTTTACTGTTTGCCTTATGGTTTTGCCCTAGGAACTGATGGGTGAAGACACAGAACAGTGAGCAGCCTACATTAAAGCTGTCTTCTTGCAAGCCAGACTGTGGTTTGTACTAGTGAAGCGCCTGTATTTGGTTGTACCTTTTGGTCATGGTATGTGTGTGGTTTCTGTTAATTCTTCTGGCTCTTGCAAGAAGTTGAAGTTTTGAGAGGAGTTGGGATCAGAGGACCATGATCACCCAGATGGTAAACTTTTATAAAAGACAATGCAAGGGCTTTGAATCCCCTTCAACACTTAGCATCACCCCACAGTCTCAGCCACAAGGCATTATCAATAAAAATCTATCCTTGGCTTCCCTGGGGCATGGTCCTGGCCAAATGCCAAAAAAAGTATGTGATGTTAGGGCAGGAATATGTCCTAAACCTTCCCTGTGTTGTACTGTATAATAAAGGAAACATCTTTATTTACTTCACAGAGTAGGGGTGGTAGGGTACCATGGTAGGAAGCTCATTATTATTCTCCCTACTTGTTCTTTATTCTAATGGGTTTCATATGTTGAAAAAAAGAAAAAGGAAGAAGCTGCTAGCCCTCTGGCTATCAAATTAGGTTGTTGACTTTTTTTTTTTTGGTGCTACTGGGGATTGAACCTAGGGATGCTTTACCACTGAGAAACATCATCAGTTCTTTTTATTTATTTATTTTTAAAATTTTAAATAGGGTCTCACTAAATGTCTGAGGCTTTGAACTTGTGATCCTCCTGCCTCAGTATCCTTACTAGCTATGATTACAGGCATGTGGTGACCTCCACACCTGGCCTGAATGACTTTGATTCAACAAATCTATCATCAAAGCAAGCTGGGACTGTGTATAGTGTCAAATGTCCTTGCTGACTAGAGCACTGTCCAATTTCTATCTTAGAGAGTAAACTTTGAAGGGAAAAGGAGCAGATCTTTTAAATTTTCTATGAAGAATAGTGCTTAGTGCAAGTTAGGCCCTCAATTAAAGGGTTTTGAGGACTTAAAAATTAAATAAAAAGATCAGTGAGTCCTTAAGGGAAGCTCATAGGCACAATGGATATTTACATTTCCCAGGCAAGTTTAATGAGGAATACACCAAGTTCCACACTTGATATTAAGAGCAATAGATGCCAAGAATAAGCTGTGGCCATGGTTACAGAGTAGAAGCCTATGGACAGTTCTGTCCCACAGCTGTGTATTATTTGGCTGCACAGTGTTAAAATCTGACATTTAAAAACTGGAATACAGAACATCTCTTGAAAAACTGGAAACACCGAACCAGCAACCCAATGACAAATATGGGGGGTTCAGAAAAACTGGCTCCGTCAGTGGAGGCGGCAGCAGGTGGGGACTGTGTCACTTGCCTCATCTGCCTCCCTGCACCTGGGATTGGGATCCCTGGATGAGGTCATTAAGGTCCTTAAAACCCATCAACTGTGAATATGTATGTAGAGAGTGCTTTCTATAGACATGGATGCAGTAGTAATTCATTCTTAAATTGCCAAAGAAATAAAAACAATAGTCAATGCCTGGTGTTCTCTTTGATCTCTATATGTTTAGACCTTGCTTATTCACTTACTAGTCTTTTAAATTTAGCTTGACTTGGATTTGGAGAAGAGGTAAGAACTTTAATTCTAAGTCTCTTCCTGGATAGGATGAGAAGACACAAAAATGCTGCCTGTAAATGTCTATATTTTATATTACTTTATCCAGGAAACTTTAGTCCAAGTAAACATTATAAATTTTAAAAGTTCAAAAAGTTAAGCTATGGGAAAAATCTCATGGTGGAACTCACATGGAAATTCACTTCATTTATAAGTGTGTGCAGAGATAGTATTTCTTCATATTTCATGCAGGACAGCACCTTCTGGTCAACATTTGCTTTCAGGTGATTGATGACTCTTCACACTACCCAGGAGGTAGCAGAGATTTGACGGTTGAGCTTTTCTCTTTATGTTCATGGTTCTGGGGGGTTTAATGATCAGTGCATTTATTTCCATAGTTAAACATTAAAGCAATAAATGATTTCTGGCTTTGCAGCAGGAAGGACATGTTTTACTGTTGTCTGCTATGCTCTGACGCTACCATCTCTAATACTTTCTTGGAGGCCCAGAGACTGCATTGAATGGATTTGCCCAAAATACATCCTTGCTTTGGAACTGTCCTATTAGGAATGTTTTTGAATAGATGAACCAAATGAAATTTGAGTTTTAGACTTCAGCAAAATGCTTAGCCAAGAGTAGTTGTCACTTGGCTGTGCTAGGCCAGGGAGACCAAATATGGCTCAGCCTCTTTGAGGGAAAAATTTTATACACAGAAACTGAAATGATCACTTGGAAAAGCCCCCACAAGACTAAGGAGGTAAGTACAGGAAAGGACCATTCTTTTAATTTTTTTCTTTCCTCTTAACTTACAGCACTGTCATTTCAAAGTTTTCATAAAAAAGTTGAAATAGCAGAAATGATTTTGTTGGCAAGAATAAGATATGAAAAAGCAGCAGAGATTATTTCTGTGCAATGTTCCTTGTGCTGTTTCTGTTACAAGAACACTTATTTATTTATATAAACATTCATGGAATCAAAGATTCAGATCCAGAATGTGGGTGTTTTATCTCCAATGATGGTGGCCATGCGCAGGCTTACTGAGGCACAGCACTAATTGAGAGTTTAAATGTTTATTTAAAACAGAAATGCCAAACCACTCCACCCTCAACCTTTCCAGCATCTGGCTAACAATAAGCTAGTTCTTCTGCAACAGTGTCAGCATAGAGGAGTAACTCAGGTTATACTGTAACTCAAAAGCAATACCTAGCACCGCATAAAGAAGAAAAGCAGGACAAAGCGGGGGGGGGGGGGGATCAGCTACAGGAAACCATTCAAAGGCACTTCTGCTGTCTTGACTTTCACTCTCTCCAACACATGGCTGCCACTTCTGAACTGGTTTCTGTTTGCATAGCTGTTTGGTGGGAAAAATCATGTTGTCCCGGGCACAATTTGGGAAAGTGCAATTGTCTCTAAGGCACAGAACTCAGGTTCTCAGGCAGATTACTAGCAAACCTAGACTTCCCTAGGAAATATGCTAGAGAAACTGACCAATGCGTTCCACGGCTAGGGAATGACTCTCCTCTAGAAACAAAGCAAGGGCTTTGAGCCCCCTTCAACACTTACCATCACCCCACAGTCTCAGCAACGTACCCATATCCCTTAGCTCCAGAGCAGAAGCCAGCTCCATGATGAACACCAAAACTAGCCCTGCTGCTCAGGCCTGCTGAAATGGTGAGCATCAGGATGCAGGAACGTTGAGAGGCCAGTCAGTCCTTGAGGAACCAATGCTGCATTTATGATGAACTGAAACCAACTGTCAGGGTTTATAGCAAACCCTCAGACCTTGTAACCTTAATTCAGGGTTGGCCTTCCCCTTATTTTAGGAAAAGGCTTCAGTGACTACATTAGTACTAATGTACTATTCTTCTCAGAATTGAGAAAACAATGGGACATCAAACCAAAGAGGATCCCATTGGACAGAGTTGCCCATTCCCAGAGATGAGACTTTCTCTGAGCGCCAGCCTTTATACCACCAATTTTAGGGAAACGGCAGATTTTCCCTTACACAGGCCCTCCTGCAATATTTAACAGATCTGTTTGGTTTCTGAAAACAAAACTATTTGTGACTTGTAGGGAGAAAGGATGTAAGACCATCAAATCAGCTCCTGTGACCCTAACTACCACAGGAACACTTTATAAGGCTTGGTGGAAACCCAAAGCCTACATCCTCATGGGCACCATCTAACACTTGCCTAGAACTATCTATATGTTATTGTTTTCTTCCAGGACACTATTTCTCTTGCTCCTGTCTACAAAGGCACATCACAAGTGAGCTCACCGCCAAACTCCTTTCTTTTGGCAGGTTCAATCTGTTTTGTTAGGCTTCTGGGACCTCCAGGGTTTGGTGCTGGCTTTGGGCCACTCAAGTAAGAAAGATGATTCAGATTCACTGGTTATGACATGGCTTCAAAAACACCAAAAAGGGGAAAAATACTGACTAAACATACAGGAAGGGATTAGGCCTCGAAGAGCCACAAAGGCAGAGGCACAAAAGCTTCCCAGGTGTAGAAGACTCAGTGTCACCCTGATGCCTCTCAGACACCAGGCAGTGGCACTGATGGAGGCACTCCTTGTGATTTTCCTAAGGCTCTTCTCACTGCCCCCACTGAACCCTCTGAGATACCTCTTCTCTCAGAGGCATCTTTCAGAGCTGGGAAATCCCACCCTGCACTGGCCACAGCCTGAAACTCCAGCAGTGTGATGAGGTGGGACCTGCCCTTTGTCTACTCCTCACGGAAGACATTTCAATCAACCCTCAGAGGAAAAGCATTCTAAGCCCACTTTTCCTCCTAAAGCATTTAGCTGCACGAAGTAATTGAACTTTCTGAAAACAAACCCTAGATTGACTCCACCAGACATTTTCCTGGATTCTGGGCTCCTGAGAGGGCTCAGAATACTTTGCCACTCTCCAGAGGAACCTGGGTGGGCCACACATGGTCCCAGCTTGCCCCCATTTCACACTTTTCCCTCCCCCACCCAGAGGTGCAATGCCTGGTGCTGAATTCCCATGGCAGCTTCCGATCAACGATGACAATGACAAATGGGATATGAGCTGCTACCAGCGCGATTAAAGTGAGCACCGTGTCTCCTCTTCAAAGGGGGGATCAACAGATGAGGTATGCTGCTGCTATGGCAGTCACTGGTGACAAAGCTAGGGCCATAGGGCCCTTCCATTCTCCAAAACAATAAAATCACTCCTAGATCCTATCTAAAAGGCAATGCCACTCTCCAAATGTACTAGGAAAGTGCTTCAGAGCCTCCGCCTTGCGTTCCTTGTCTGCAAGTGAACAAAGCCAGGAAAGCTGCTCTCTGCGTTCGGTAGGTGTGCTGTGAAGTATTCTGGATCCCAGTTTCCTGGGGGCAATATAGGCTCAGGAGACTAGAGGCTGGGTCGACAGGAGTCTGTTCCCAGAAGGCACCAGGAATCTGAATCTAAGTCAGGCTTCGGATCCATTTCCATCTCTTCCTTTGTTGTCTGAGTTCCTCTGGAATGCATCCCCACCTGTCCAGAGAAACCAGTTCCATATTAGCAACAGTGCCATCAGGTCCCAGCAATTCAGGACTGTTTTCAATGTTAGTCTCCAAAGGTAGGGTTCCAATTGCTGTGGTTTGCCTAGGACTACAGGGTTTCCTGGGACACAGAACTCAGTTTTAAAACTGAAACAGTCCTGGACAAAATGATCTTCCTGCCTACTAGAGCTGTCAATCTTACCTCAAGTGTATATATTACTTTCTAAAATACTTTCAGAGGCATTCTTTCATTTAATCCAAAAACAAAAAACAAAATAAAGAAAACCCTTGATATGGGGTGGGTTGCGGGAAGCCATCCATGAGTAACATGAAGGTCTTCTCTCAGTATGGTAGCCAGGGAGACTTAGGTTTGGCTTTTCGAACTTCCATGGCTCTCCCCTGGCAATAGATTGCCCAAAGCACTTGACCTTTATCTCCACTCTGCTAGGAAGATATTTCATAGTAGCCCCGTGCGGGGGATGCAGGCAAGAGCTGGCCATATTATTTTCTTCTTTAGGCGAGGAACCAGGGCTCAGAGAAACAAAGTAATGAGTCCAAACACATTTAGTTAATAAATAACAAAGCCAAGGGCTGAATCTATTTCTCCACTCCTAGAGAGTACAGTCTATATGCAGCAATACCAGGGCCCTTTAAAGACGGTACAAACACCATCATTTGTGAAGCGCTTTTCCCAAACCATTTAACCTGAATCTAACCAAACCTTAAATCCAACTTCTAGTTTTCAGAAAAGACACAGTGAAAGAAGAACAAATTAAATAATACCCCAGGGGAACAAGACAGATCTAAAACGTGGAACACTTAAACATCTGGCCCAATTTATTTAAAAAAATCAACATCATGAAACTATTTAAAGTAGTGATAGTGGTGTAGGCAATTGTTCTAGGTTAAACAAGGCCAATCAAATACAATGTGGTCTTCCTGATTCAATTCTAGTCTGATAAAGGACATTTTTGTGGAAAAACTAGGAAAATTTCACAGTGGGGTACTACATGAAATTGAGAATATTTATTTAGTGTCAATTTGTTAGGTGTGATAATAAAAATACTGTTGTCTAGGACAACAAATATATTTTAGGAAATGTGAGGCTTAACATCTTTCATAATAAAAGTAAAAGAAAAAAGCAAATAGGAACAACAAACAGGAAAAAAAACCACACACACACACACACACACACACACACACACACACACAATGGAAGTTAGGTGATGAAACTGATTCAATCCAGGTGCCTGAACAAGGTCCAATACTTCTGAGATTCATTACAAAATTTACACCATGAAAGGTACAGACTTGCAAAAGAATTAATGTATCCAGTGCTTGGTGTTTTGTTTCTGCGATTAAAAAAAAAAAAAAAAAAGACTCAGAAACTGAATGATTCTTTCAATGCTCTCACCTGCTGCCCTCCTTCTAATTTTTTGTTCAGCTTCTGCAGTTGTGTAAAAATCTGGAGGTTTTCTTCCTGGAGCTTCTGTTGTTCAGTCAGACACTTTAACACCAAACCCTGCAATCTCTCCACCTCCATCTGCAGAGTGCTGCACACACAGGCAGGAGTCAACGGTGTTCCCTTCCCAGCACATGGTACTGCAGGATTCAGCCGTGATGGCTGGGGACAAGAAAGAGAGATTGCAGGACAGTCTGCTCAGGTGCTATAGTTCCCCAATCCAAACAGATTTTACTTTTAAACTACAATGATAAAACATATACACACAAGAATAGGTCTAAGAGAAAAAGAAAAGTACTGGGATTACATAGTGCCCGGAACTGACAGAACAAGGGAACTCTCAGCACCTTCATCTCTACTAGGCTAAGGTAAAAGAACAGTGACCTATTTTGAAGGATTCTGTAAACAATTTTAAAGTGCATGATTTAGTTTGGAACAAGTCCTTCTTCTGATCACAGTGGAGGACAGTGTGATCTAAAGGGTCAACGTTTATGAAATGTAGTGGATCACTCTGAAAAATCTGAGAGGTGTGACTGCCAGCACTTTAAGAAGGCTAATTCACCATCGAGTTTCAAAGGTTTTATTACTTCTTCTGGGAAGGTTTTCAATTATCCTAGTCTGAATTTTCTTCCTTTTTCTATTGTACTTTCCTAACAGCCAGGGTCAACAAATGACAGCCCATGTGCCGATTCTGGCCTACTGCCTGTTTTATAAATAAAGTTTTATTGAAAGACAAGCATGCTCATTCATTATGTTATGGGTCAAGCATCCCTAATCTGAAAATTCCAAATGCTCCCAAATATAAAACTTTTGGGCATTACTGACATGATGCCTATGAAAAATTCCTCATCTGACTTCATGTGATGGATAGTGATCAAAGAGCAGGCACAATAAAATAGTGTATAAAATGTCTATGAAATATAAATTTTGTGTTTAGACTTGGGTCCCAGTTCCAAGATCTCATTATGTACATGCAAATATTCAAAAATCTGATAAAATTTGAAATCCAAAACACTTCTGGAACTCAAGCATTTTGGATAAAAGATACCCATCCTGTATTTGGGGTTGCTTTTGTGCTGTGATGTCAGAATTGAATAGTTATAAGAGATTGAATGGCCTGCAGAGTCTAAAATACTTACTACCTGGCCTTCTATAGAAAAGTTTGCTGCCTTCCCATCCAGAAGTTTTTTCCCCATATCCTTTAAAAAAATTATTTTAAACATTTGTTCTTTTTAGATATACATGACAACAGAGAATATTCTGACATATTATACATACATGGAATATAACTTCCCATTCTTGTGGTTGTACTTGATGGGGCGTTATACTGGTCATGCATTTATATATGAGGATAGAAAAGTTATGTCTGACTCATTCTACTGTTTTTTTGGTTTGCAGTTTTATTGAAGTATTTACCACAATTTCATTTCTGCTGAGACTGGGTGCACCTGTTACTCCTGCCCTGTGCTTCAAGCATTACTTCTTATAGTTACAGCTTCCAACCCATCCTAGCAGTATCATAAAAAACCGAATCAGAATTCCAGAATTTCAATTTTGGTACTTTTGAGGCAGAGAGAAAAGAGAACGCTCAGTGTAAAAAGATGTTAATCTTCCAGAAATGCAACAGGTAAAATACTGATCCAAGGCAGCTCAGTTTAGCCTTGGGTGGAAAGTTATAGGACTAGTAGACAGAATAGTACAGAGTGGATGCAGGGCAGCCAGAAGACCAGGGAAGCCAGGGGACACAGTGAGTCCAGAAGGACCAGGCAAAGCTTGCAGTTACTCTACTCAGTTGGCAATTCAAGGTAAAAAGCTGTTACCCAGGGTCCCACTGGGGACTTGTGCTCTGGAGGAACTGTGGAGGGCACTTTGAGTCCTTGCAGCTCTTCATAGGGCAGGGTATCTTTTTCAGATTCTGAAAATGCTGCACTCAGGGGAGATGGGCTATCAGGCATGGGGATGAATTCTGCATTTTCCAGCTCCTATGTACATGAAAAAGAATCTCATCAATTGTTTGCAGAAATTTTATTTCTCTCAAATTCCCTTCTTACTTTTGCTCTAGCTTTCATTCTGTTGTAACATCAGCACCCTCTAGTGGGGCAGATTAGCTGTGGTTAACAACATAGCTCACCTTTACTGGGAACAAAACCGCCAAACCTTTCAGTGGTAGAGTAACAATGATGCAAATTCAGACTCAAGTTCAAGAACAGAGTCTGGAGTATCTAGTGCATTTCCAACACACTTAATTCTGACAGGCTATTCAATGAGTGGGGAGGCTTGAAGGTGATGACAGTAAGGTTAACTGCTAGACTGCTAAAGACTATGGCTGAGGCTGTGCTTATATTCTTCAAATAACTATCAAGTTTAGTCTTGTTGGTTAAGGAACTTTAAATCTGTAGTTCTTTTTTTTTTTTTTTTGAGAAAAAATTTTAAACTTCACAAACTTTATGTTTACGTATACAATACAAATGGGCAAAGGATGCTAATAAAAACCACCAGCAATTCACCAGATAACCACTGTCAAAATGATCACTATACAGTCTTGTTCATATTCTTTTGGGTTACATATTTAACTTTCTACAAAAATAAAAATATTTCAATATCATTTTTACTATCTGAACCTCAACTTTGATAAATTGTATTTCTATTGTAAGGCATTCCAATTGCCCCAATATTCCTCTTTTAAAAAGAGAACAAAAATCTATGAACTTCTTAGTATTTGCACACATGCACTACAAAAACTGCCTTCTAAGTAGAATATATATTAATGTACAGTCTATTTAAGTAATACAAATATGAGGATGTTTTCTATCACTTTTATTAGAAAGAAAAAAGGAATTAACATTTTGGTGATTTCTTTCCCGGTAGAAATCAGAAACCTAGATTCTTGCCACAAAACAGTTTAACAGGACAAGGTAAACCAAGAGATCCTGAGATCTCTTTTCCAGTCCTTGCAAAGGGATGGATATATATATTATATATATATATTTTATCTGAGATATATCTTCCAAAGGAATTACCTTACGAAGCCAACCAGGACAGGAGCTGCTAGCCCCACAACTATTCCCCATGGCCTCTGTGGGACTGATTAAACCTTCCATTCCTCGGTCTGCTTCCATTGTTCCTCGGAAGCCTCCACTTGGGTCAGGAGTTTCAGATTCCTGCTGACTGTCCTCCTCTTCGCCACCACCACCAGGGCCGCCGCCACCAGCTCCTGGGCTAGAGTTCTGAACCACTGACAGATAAATGCCACAGAAGTATAGAGCTTTGCTATGAAGTAATAAAGATTTAGCTTCTAATGGTCCCACTTACCCCTGGAAAGGTTCCTAAGAGTTGCATGAAGTAGAATGGCTATAGTGCAAGTCAGATATTTGAGACTAAATTGTTAAGTTTTTATACAAGGTATCTTTATGTCAGGATCTTCATAACTGAAGTTCATTTCTATTTTCTGAATTTGCTTATCCTATATTCACAGCAGATTATCAATATTATAATGCATTACCGAACAATCCCTTCAAACACAGTTCACTAGATGGAGATACTATGCATCTTTATATGCACCTCATATAAAAAGTTTAAGTGCTTGCTTCAGCACTACTATTCTAAAATGGGAATGATACAGAGATTAGCATGGCCTTGCACAAGGATGACATGCAAATTTGTGAAATGTTCCATATTATATAAAAAATAAAAGTAAAAAGAAGTTCACAAAAACATTTGAGTCAAACATCTCTTAAAGTTGCTAAATAAACTCACCACTGGCAACTCCTTGTCTGGGGAAACACTCAAATGGTGAATTCTTCAACATTCATCTCAGTGTTAAATTCTTTGATGATTATTTGTATGTTTTTATTTTATTTTTTAAAATATTTATTTTTTAGTTTTCAGCGGACGCAACATCTTTGTTTGTATGTGGTGCTAAGCATTGAACCCGGGCCGCACACATGCCAGGCGAGCGCGCTACCGCTTAAGCTACATCCCCAGCCCCAATTATTTGTATGTTTAAAAAAAATTTTTTTTTTTCTACTAGGGATTGAACTCAGGGACACTTTACCACTAAGCCACATCCTGAGCCCTCTCTATTTTTAAATTTTGAGATGGGGCCTTGCTAAGTTGCTGAGGCTAGCCTCAAACTTGTAATTCTCCTGCCTCAGCCTCCTCAGTTGCTGGGATTACAGGCATGTGTGACTATTTGTATGTATTTTAAAAATATGGCTGGTTCAAGCTACTATAATTAAGACTAGCTGATGTGCACTCAGGAAATGCAAATGAATTTTGATGTGGGCCAAAGAAAAATATAAGAAAATAAATTTGCCCAAAGCTAAAAAAATATTTCTTGAAGCGAGGTACAGTAGCACCAAGAGACTCAGGAAGTTAAGATAAGAGGATTCCGGGGCTGGGATTGTGGCTCAGCAGTAGAGCACTCACTTAGCACAGGCGGGACTCGGTTCGATTCTCAGTACCACATAAAAATAAAGGCATTGTGTTGTGTTCATCTACAAAAAAAAAAAAAAAAAAAAAAAAAAAAAAGATTTTCTCTCTCTCTCTCCTTAAAAAAAAAAAAAAAAAAGATAAGAGGATTCCAAGTTTGAGGTCAGTCTCAGCAATTTAGCAAGACTGTCTCAAAATAAAAAACAAAAAGGAGTAGGGACGTAGTTCAGTGGTAAAACACCTTTGGGTTCAATCTCGGTACAAAAAATAAAAATAACTGTTCATAATATATTCTAAGGTTAAATGTAAAGGATCGCTTATCATCATCCCATGTTATGCTGGCTTGAGGACTGACTACTATGCTACACTAGGATCCTACTCCAGCAGCTTTAGATATGTAGATTCCAACATAAGCTCTTGAAGCTTGTTTTTTTTTTACTCTAAGTGGCTTTTAAGAATTATGTTACATGTGAGATAAACAGAAGACCATTTTAATATATATACAATTTTTCATGCTAACAATGAAATAAATACATGATACTATCACTAAAAGTAGACTTGTGCTATCCAATAGAGTAGCCTTTAATTGTATGCAGCTGCTGTGTGCAGTGGCACATGCCTGTAATCCTAGTGGCTTGGAAGGCTGAGGCAAGAGGACAGCAAGTTCAAAGCTAGCCTCAGCAACTAAGCAAGACCCTGTCTCCAAATAATATATAAAAAGGGCTGGGAGCCAGGAGCTGTGGTGCACACATGTAATTCCAGCGGCTCAGGAGGCTGAGGCAGGAGGACTGCAGTTCAATGCCAGCATCAACAAAAGTGAGGCACTGCGCAGCTCAGTGAGACCCTGTTTCTAAATAAAATACAAAATAGGGATGAGGATATGACTTAGTGGCCAAGTGCTCCTGAGTTCAATTCCCCAGTACGTGCCCACCCTCCCAAAAAAGGACTGGGGATGTGGCTCAGTGGTGAAGTGCCCCTGGGTTCAATTCCTGGCTAAGAAAAAAAATGTATGTAGTCATTTAAATTTAAATAAAATTACGATGTGATTCTGCAATCTGTATACGGGGTAAAAATGGGAGTTCATAATCCGCTTGAATCAAATGTATGAAATATGATATGTCAAGAGCTTTGTAATGTTTTGAACAACTAATAATAAAAAATTAAAAATAAATAAATAAATTTAAATAAAATTAAAAATTCAGTTCCTCAGTCACATTAGCCACTTTTTGAGCACTCTATAACCACATGAGGCTAGGGACTACTCTTCTGGATAGCACAGATATGGAACATTCCCACTGTCATTGAAAGCTCTGACACTCATTTTATCTGTCTAGAGAATTCCCTCCTTCTCTGGCCTCCTACCCAGATGAAATCATTCTTGATTAATTTTATTTTTTTAAATACTTTATTTTTTAGTTTTCGGTGGACACAACATCTTTATTTTTTATTTTTTATGTGGTGCTGAGAATCAAACCCAGAGCCCCACGCATGCCAGGCGAGTGAGCTACCGCTTGAGCCACATCCCCAGCCCTTGATTAATTTTATATATGTCATTTCTTCTTAAAAAGATTTTATCAATATATGTGTAATGTATCTTTAAGCAATATATTATTTATTTATTCATTTTTTAAAAAAGAGTCTCTCAAGAGCTGGAGGGATATTTTTTTAAAAATATTTATTCTTAAGTTCTATGTGGACACAACATCTTTATTTAACATTTACGTGGTGCTGAGGATCAAACCCCGTGTCTCGTGCATGCTAGGTGAGCACTCTACCACTGAGCCACAACCCCAGCCCCAAGCAATATATTATTTATTTGGTTTGTTTAAAAATTTCATAAAAAGGTGCCAGGTGTGATGGCACACTTCTGTAATCTCAGCAACTTGGGAGGCTAAAGCAGGAGGATCACAAGCTCAAAGCCAGCCTGGGCAAAATAAAAAATAAAAAGGATGGGGATGCCAGCTCAGTGGTAAAGTGCCCCTGAGTTCAATCCCTAGTATGGCAAATATAAATTAAAAAAAAAAATACACTTTATAAAAAGGTACATAGTCTGCTGAAACTTGCTTTTTACACTTTAAACTATAGACTATTTGGAGGTGCTGTTCATTTTCACTCTTGTACAAATGGAACAAGAAACAAGAAACACTCTTCCTTGCAATGGAAGGGTATGACATATTTAATCAATAAATATTCACACAGCATCTTCCATTTGCTAGACGCTCTTCTAGGTAATATGGATAAATTTAATGAATTAAAAAAAAATACACAAATTTTTGCCCTTGCTTGAAAAAGAGAACTGTACTTAGCAAAATGATATTTAATCATTTGTGACAGGCATTAACATGCACAATCAGAAATCATGAGCAATGGATTACTTAAGGAAACCAATAAAAAGTATAAAGAGGTAATGTATATGTAAGTTAAAGTTCAAAAAGTCTAGATGAGATTTTAAACTGTTTCTTTTGGGAGAATTAATCTGCTTTTATCTGTTGGATTCCATGAAAAAACTGGTCCTGAGATACCAAATCTACAGGAACTTCTAGCAGGTGAAAGACCAAGGAGGAATAGTCAATTTCATGGATAGTCCCAAGTAACAGAGAAACATGGAGAAAGCAGTTAAAGTAAAATTATCAGAAAACTCAGGCTCATTTTTCTTTCTTTCTTTTTCTTTTTGGTAACCGGGGTGGAACTCAAGGGCATTCAACCACTGAACCACATCGCTAGCCTTATTTTGTATTTTATGTAGAGACAGGATCTCACTGAGCTCTTAGCACCTTGCTTTTGCTGAAGCTGGTTTTGAACTTGCAATCCACTTGGCTCAGCCTCCCGAGCTGCTGGGATTATAGGTGTGTGCCACTGCACCTGGCTTGGTTCGTTTTCCTAACTATGTTGAAAGTTTAGTTGACTTTCATTTCTGGTAGCCTGTTTTGTTTTTTTCTTTTGGTGGGGGGTGCGGTGGTGGTGGTGGTACCAGGGATTAAACCCAGGGGCACTCAAACACTGAGCCACATCACCAGACTTATTTTGTATTTTATTTAGAGATGGAGTCTCACGAAGTTGCTTAGTGCCTCATTTTTGCTGAGGCTGGCTTTGAACTCTTGGTTCTCCTGTCTCAGCCTCTTGAGCCACTGGGATTACAGGTGTGTGCCACCATGTGTGGCTACGACAGCCTGTTTTGAAGGACGGTTTCTATAGAATGGAATACCCCAGAGAATACAATGGCGCAAAGGACAGAGAGAACACATGGCCCCTAGGAGAGTAAGGAAAGGATCAGCACAAGTTACAGTATGAGAAAGCCACTAATTACTTCCATATGTGTTGAAGGCAAAAAATGTACTCTACCAGGCCACAATGTAAGTCATGACTTATTGTGAAACTCACCAACATAGTATCTTTCCTCTTAATCGCTATATATACCTCATTTTCCAAAGAAATTTTCTGTTTTCCCTTTAGTTTTGGAGAGTACATGAACTCTAATCCAACGACCCACTCTTCAGAAAACCAGTGGTACCTGAGATACTGCTACTTACCAGTTCCGATGGAGAGGCCACTGCTATTAGAACGGATGGTCTTAGAATTCAAGACTTTCTCTGAGGAAACATATTCAGTCAGTAAGCATTGTATACAGACACAGGCAGGAAAAGTGAGGAGAAATCAGGAGGGAGGTAATAACTGCTATCTCAGACTCCAGATAACTTCATAATGATTAGGGCATGTTGTCCATTATAAGACTTAGAGAAGTAGCCTCTTTACTACAGGAATATTTTTTTTCCAAGAATATGACCAATAGTACTGTAGGTGTAGATCAAGCCTGACCAAGCCATCCCAATCCCTCACATATGAAACCCTTACCAACTATGAGAATGGTGTGCCAACCATGGCAGGATAGATCTGGGACATGATGCAGAGATCCGAAAATAGGCCGAGGCCATGAGGTACAGATATCAGAACCATGTGGTCTCTCTGTGGGGGTCATTGCCAGGCGACCATTACCACCATTTCCCCAAGCAAAAATGTGATTATCTAGAAAAAAAAGAAATTAAACAGAATATCATTTATTGGAACACTGGCCTCCCAACTTTTTGAGTTCCCCATCTTTTTAGAGATAGAAAACTGTCCCAAATGAGGGTAATTTGTTTATTCCCCTACAGAAGCCTAAATTCCTCCTGATCCCACCCAGGTAAAAAATAAACAATAAACAACAACAACAACAAAAAACCCCCAGCTCCTATGTATTGCCATTCATACACTGCTTTACTCACTCAACAACTTTTTACTGGTCATTCAAACATTTATTAGACATCTACTTCATGACAGGCACTGCCTGAGGTGAATGAGCAGTGAACAAAATTAAGTCCCTGCTCCTCTGGAACCAACACTGGAGCGGGAGAGACTGATAATATACGAAGAAATATCTAATGCTTCAGGGAGTAATGTGTGTTATGAAGGAAGATAAGTGGAGATGAAAAATAAGCAGAAAAAAAATAATCACAGGAAGGGGTTTATTATAGAAAGGGTGGTCAGAGAAGTACTTTTGGATGCTTAAGTAGAAATGTGGTTGAAATGAGGGAGAGAGTTTCTAGGCAGATGGAACAGCAAGCGCAAGATAAAATAAGTGCAAAAGGATGAGGAGGAGCTTGTGGCTGGAGCAAAGTAACAAACGACAGAGTGGTCAAAGGAGAGATGAGGAGATGTCTACAGTCCTGGTTATACAGGACTGTAGAGGCTACTATGATGACTCCGGTTTTTCCTGACTGATGTAGGAAGCCCTTAGAGGTTCTGAACAGGAGGTATTTAAAAGGATCCCTGAGGCTACAATGAGGAAAAGAAACTGCAAAGAAGTCAGGGTGGAAGCGGGGAGACCAGCTATAGTAAGTGATGATGATAAGTTGTTAGGTATGTTTTGAAGATAATCAATAGGAGTTGCTGATGAATGGGATGAAGGGTATAGGATGGAGCTGCCACTTATAGACGGGAAGGCTGCAGAGTAACATGTTTTGGGCATAAAATAAGAATACATTGTTTGTCTATGATGCCAAATCCAGGATCCTGATTCTTATCCAAATCAGGCCTTTTTGCTTTTAATTCGAAGGAGGGTTCTACTAATGATTATGCTAAGATAATAGGCATTAGGAATCACCTAGGATAACTGGGCTATCTTTTGTAACACTTAGATTGAGGGGCTGTTGAATAATATAAAGTTTCAGGAATGAACTCACTCTGGAGAGAGGACTGAGCACTGGAAGAAGTTGGATGCCTCTAGTTGGACGCCTCTATCATAGTATTGAAAGATCTGCCTATATTCTTTCCAGTTACCTAGTTACTGATAATTGGTACCAGTGTGGTGCTTGGCAAGCTATAGACAGAAATTCTTGATAATTCTGAAAACATTTTACACAAAAAATTAATTAAAAATTTAAAAGGAAGGAACTTAGAAATCAACTCATTATTATCTAGAAATCTGACCCTTAAAAAAATCACTATATTTAACATACAAAAAGTCAATGACTCTCAAGATATATAATAATTGGCCATTGATTTCCTATAAATAAAAAAGTAAATCATAATCGAGCTATATAAAAACTAGTTCCAATAAAAACATATCCATCTGTTCAGAAAGCTGGAAATGACAACTCACCATCAGTGGCAGCAATGGTGAACTCATCACCACAGGAGACCCTGATCACTTGCTTCCCACCAAGGGGTCCCCCCAACAGGTTGATTCCCAGACGCTTCTTGTAATTCCCAACGCCCAGCTGACCACACTTATTACAGCCAAAGGTCAATAACCGGCCTCGCTCTGAAAGAGAAGCCAAAATAAATAACCAGGCACAAATGGGTTACTGAAGGAAGACATAATGAGTCCCTGCATTAGTGTCTGGTTGTTAGCTAGCCACATGATCCTGGATCTATGGAGGCTACACAATCTAAGCACTGCAATCTGTTAGATCCATTAATCGACTCAATATTTTATTCTGTCTCCAATATTGTATTTTTAATATGGAAAATGGGTACTACCTAACTTCTAATACATAAAGGGTACTAATTAGAGACAATATGTCAGGCATCAGAGGTGTGGTATTCTCAGAGAAATATATTTATCATGCATTTATAATGATTAACAGTAAAAAATGTGTGCTTGAATGCCTGATTGTTAAGGACAATACTAGATGGGGAAAATCAGGAAGATGAAAATGTCATTAAGAAAAGCTAACATGTTGGCTTGGGAGTCTGAGGCAGGAATACTGTGAGTTTAAAGCCAGCCCCAGCAACTCAGTAGGGCCCTAAGCAACTCAGTGAGACTCTGTCTCTAAATAAAATATAAAAAGGGCTGTGGATGTAGCTCAGTGGTTGAACGTCCCTGACTTAATTCTCAGTACCAAAAAAAAAAAAAAAAAAAAAAAAGCAAAGCAAAGCTAACACTTGAGCTCCTAAGGGACACAATATAGTTGAAAATCAACTCACCATCAATAGCAGCTGTATGGGTCTTGCCTGGGGCAATGGTACGAATCTTATAAAAGGACAGCTGCTTGGCCAATGTAAAGGAGGTAGTGTAGGGAACCTCATGGTATGCCTGAAACAAGTAAAAGAGAAAGCAAAGATTTGTGAGAGAAAAAATGGAGAAATAATCAGGCTGAGAATGGATGAGGACCAAATGAATGGTTGCCAAGAAAAGAGTGTAGGTAGCTTTCCATTTTAACACAATACAAAAAGAAACAAGCTCAAAATGCAAACACAGAATTTAGCATATGAAGCAAGGCTTTCTGAAAATAAATTTTTACATTCTAAATTAAGATATACCACACGAAAACTCTCCATCCCAGAAGTATTTATGTAAGGATACAATTATTGACATCTGCCTTGGTTTCACAATGCATACCTCAAAAGTGCAGGGAATTCAAATCCTGAAGATTCTCTCCAGCCTATGAAACATCATGTGATCTAACTTCATCTAGGGGGTCAAAAGTGTTTAACTTCTTAAAAACCCATGTTGCCTTTGAATTAGTATAAAAATATCCTCCCCTATAAGTTTAAAATTTCACAACAAATCCAATATTCCAACCCAACACAAAATCAAACAGTATAGTTCTGAATATGCCTTTCAAACTACACACTCCCCAGTCTCGCCCAGAGTTTATACTTACCTGAAAATTGCTACTTCACAGACTGATTAAAATTTAACTTTTGTGTTTTTCTTTTTAATAGGTTAGCAATTTGGGGCATAATATTTAGGTAATTAGATCAAGGTCAAATTGTAAACTTTGCCTTTTATCAGGTGGTTGAGTTCTAGGGCTGTGTTAGTCTACCTTCTATCATTAACTTTTATGTTTTTCATTGAGTCAGAAAAATTCTTGTTACTTTGGTTCTTTAGAAATGACAAAAACTGGGGCTGGGGAGATAGCTCGGCTGGTAGAGCGCTTGCCTTATATGCACAAAGCCCTGGGTTTGATCCCCAGCACCATCACCAAAAGAAAGAAAAGAAAAAAGAAATGACAAAAACTCATCATACTTACACAAAGAGGAACCTATGATTTAGTATCAGTGAATTTCATGACATCCTTGAAGGGGGAGAATGGCAATTATACTTAATAAGTCTGTACAGGATCAGTGATTTGAGAACAATAAATCTAAAAAACTCTCCAGGGGGTAATGAATGGAAATGTTACTTTCTTTCATGTTAATTTTCTTGTTCCTCTTTTAATAACAAGGTAGAATCTGAATTTTTTCATTTTGTTCTTTATAATCAATTTATTTACTGAGGCGTGATATACTGCAAAATACCACACAGCATGATATATATTTTTTTGTGTGTACCCATTTGTAAAACCACCACCAGATCAAGACAGAAATCATTCCCATCACCCCAGGATCCCTCTCACCTCTTCTGACAATAACCAGACCCCTTCACTCAGAGATAACCACTATTTTGATTTCTGCCATCCGAAGTTAATTCTGCCTGTTCTTGAAGTTCACCTAATTGGAATCATATAGTATGTATTTTTTTGTGTGGCTGGTTTCTTTTGCTAAAAATAATATATGTGAGATCATCACCTTATTTAAAATATATTAGTTGTAGATGGACAGTCAATACCTTCATTTTATTCATTTATTTTTTTATGTGGTACTAAGGATCGAACCCAGTGCCTCACACATTCTAGACAAGTGTTCTACCACTGAGCTAAAACCTCAACCCAGCTTCATTCTTAAATCAAATTCCATAGTCACTGACCAATAATCCCAAAGAAATTTCAACCAGGAGAAGTTCTAATGGTATGGTTGGGACTTGGAGGGGGCACTCACTTCATGGTTGATGATTCCGGACATGCATTGATTCAGACCCAATTTATTGAATTCATTAAGTCCACAAGCCAGCACTTTGCCTGACTGGGTCAGCAGGAAGGTCCCATCACAGCCACACTGAACTGCAACAATGATCAAGGCCTTAGGAACATCTACCTGTAAGGGAAAAGTAAGTTGGAAGAAAATGACAACAGGGAAGTAGAGGATGGTCCATTCTCTTCAGATGTGCCCATCAGCTTAAGGGCTAGTATTTCCAACCAGGAAGAAAAAAGTGGCAGTTCCAGTTCAACTAGACAGTCCCTGTCTGTTTTAGTAACAGATCCTACTTTTCTGAAGGAGAAGACTGCTCAAAACAAGCTGGAAAGGAGATGCTTGAATCCCTTACTGGTTTCATCCTCTAAGACGGAGGGCTTCTTGACAGCTATCAAAGATACTTAATGGACCTGTGGGTTCCAAGCTGTTCATTTTATAAGAGAGGTGACAGGGTACTGAGATGGCAGCTAGGACTTCCAAATGTCCACATTCTTTTTTTAAAAACTTAAAAAAAAAATATTTTTGGGGGGTATAGTCCGAGAAGGGGAATAGCTGGGCCAAATGGTGGTTCCATTCCCAGCTTTCCAAAGGAAAGCTATACCCAAAAGACCTAAAAAGAGCATACTACAGGGACACAGCCACATCAATGTTTATAGCAGCACAATTCACAATAGGTAGAATGTGGAACCAACCTAGATGCCCTTCAATAGATGAATGGATTAAAAAATGTGGCATTTATACACAATGAAATATTACTCAGCACTAAAAACTAACAAGATCATGGCATTTGCAGGGAAATGAATAACATCAGAGCAGATTATGCTAAGTGAAGTTAGCCAATCCCTAAAAACAAATGCTGAATGTCTTCTCTGATATAAGGGGGGTGACTCAAAATGGGATAGGGAGGAAGGGCATGAGAAGAAGACTACCACTACCAGAAGAGAGGTGGGAGGGGAAAAAGAGGGAGAAGGGGAGTTGCACGGAAGATGGAAGGAGAACCTCATTGTTATAGAGAATACATGTATGATGTTGTGATGAGAAAAAGAAAAAAAAAGTGTATCACATTAGACTGGATAGAGAGAAATGATGGGAGGGAAGGGGAGGAGGAGGGGGGATAGGAAGGGCACAGAATAGAATAGACATTATGATTGCTGTATGTATATAGGTGACTCTATGACCAGTGTAATTCTGCAATCTATACAATTAGAAAAATGAGAAATTATACCCCAATGATTCAAATGTATGAATTGCCAAGATCATTGAAATGTCACGTGTAGCTAAAAAAAATATATATATATACATATATAAAACAGATGAGACAAGTGGTAAGATGGTGAATATAAACTCAAATCATGAAACCAAATGTCTAGTGGAGTTACTGCTATCTTATCCACACACTGGTAAAAGAAGGGAAAATCTGAGCCATAATAAAAATAATAAGGGCTGGGGATGTGGCTCAAGCGGTAGCGCGCTCGCCTGGCATGCGTGCGGCCTGGGTTCGATCCTCAGCACCACATATAAACAAAGATGTTGTGTCCGCCAAAAACTGAAAAATATTAAAAAATTCCCTCTCTCTCTCTCTCTGTCTCTCTCTTTAAAAAAAAATAAATAAAAATAATAAGAGAATTGGATTGGAAAAAAAATTGTTTTAGTTATACATGACAGTAGAATGTACTTGGACAAATTATACATATATGGAATATAACTTCCCATTCTTCTGGTTACACAGGATATGAAAATACATTGGTCGTGTATTCATACATGAACATAGAAAAGTCATGTCCAATTCATTCTACTATCTTCCCTATTTCCATTCCCTTTCTCTTCCCTTCATTCCCCTTTGTCTAATCCAAAGTACTTCTATTCTTCCCTACCTCCCCCCACTTATTTTGAGTTAGCATCCGCATATCCGAGAGAACATTTGCAAATGCCCACATTCTTCTTTAGCTAATGTGTATGAAACCTGAAGCCTCAAACCTCACAATTTCTACGATAGCTTTCAGAAGAGCAACTTCTGTGAATCCCATCGAGGGTGGACCCCACAAAAACACCAGTTAATTTTAAAATGTAAATAAAAATTTGTAACAGTAAATGGTATAGTCAATGGTAGGTACCCCTCCAGCCTATGCCCCAGGAGGGTGTGAGAGAAGAAGATGACTTTCCCTCAGCTGGTTTCAACTCCAGCGAGCCTCTCAAAGTGCCAGCTCTCGAAGTGCTGAGTAATTAGATATGATGATTTGCACCACATGATTCCTAAACAAAAACTATTTCATCTGGTGTTTAACATAGAAACCACGAGGAGAAAATGGCTGTGTTAAGAGATAGCATATTGCTTTCCAGTATATTCCTGAGGAGTTTTCTATGTATATTTAACAGTATGTGACTTTTCCTCTGTATATGCTGATTTTAGCTCTCATCCCTGAGTAAGATGTGACTCTACTGTGTCCACAGTAGTTGTATCCACTATGATTTAGTCAGATGATAAGACCACACAACACTAACCCAGGAATCCTAGATTGTCAAAATACTTTAGAAATTAACACCTTGATATGAAGAGTCAGGAAAAGAATGTGTTCTTCCTATGTGACTTAGATAAGCTTTAGGAAGAAGCTGCTTCTGATTTTACCTTTTGTGGTGTATAGTAATCCTCTTCTGAATCCAAACCCAGTCGTCCTGAAACACAAATAAGAAACAAAGTCATTCGGATTACAGCCTTCTTTCAAATGAAGATGTTCTATAGAGTCTTTTTAATGAAATTAACACTTCTCTCTCTTTTTTTTTAATATTTATTTTTTAGTTGTAGTTGGACACAATACCTTTATTTTACTTATTTATTTTTATGTGGTGCTGAGGCTCATACCCAGGGCCTTGAGTCTGCTATGTAAGCGCTCTACTGCTGAGCCATAACCTCAGCCCTGGAATAGAGCTACGTGATATGTTTGGATGCATGCAAATCTGAAGTTGGATTGTGCACCGGGAAAGAAGTAAACAGAAGTAAGGCTACACTTACCATACTCTCCACAGCCCCAAGAATAGACTTCCTTATTTCGTGTCAGAACCACTACATGATTATCTCCACAGGAGACCTGTTCCACTGGATTGTTGAGGAAGAAGTTCAATTGCATGGGTTCTAGCACTTCTGGGCCAGCAACCTTGTCCACCCCCATGCAGCCATAATAATCTGATCCAAATGCATAGAGCTGACCCTCATCTGCAAAAGAAAAGCAAACAACTCATCACAGGACTGACTTATTTTGTCCAATCAGAAAGCTGGACAGGGCTAAAATGAGGATCCAGCCAATGATCGCACATGAGTTTACTGTATCAGAGAAACCAAAAGGACACATTGTGTAAGTCTAGAGCTGTCTGTATTTAAGTCTAGAGCTGTATGTGTTTATTATTACTGTAATAAATAGTTTAAAAATGGCAGTGCTGTCATGTTTAAGGACTCTATCTTAGAGATAAAAAGAGAAGTACCAGGAATCATAAAATGAGTAATGACTAGCCCAAAACTAAATTTAGCTCTTGATCCTGATTTTGTTATCCACAGCCTCCAGAGGTAGTAAGATTATTTTCTCCCCCAAATGGGATACACAATGTATTTCTCCTAATCCTGCCTCTTCTGTGTTATCCACCTATCCCGTCTGTCTTCTCCTTGCCAATCATTCCCTAAGAACAGCAAATTGGGATTATAGTTATTAATGGGCATATTTCTCAATGTCTTTGTTTCCTTGAACACTGTTTTTTTTTTTTTTTTTTGATGGTGGGGGGGGTTAAAATCTTAACTAAAACTGCACAGATTTAAGCACAATCTCTACATTAAATGTACTTGCTTTCTGTTGATGGCTTACCTGTTACACAGACTGTGAAATCATCACCACATGACACCTGACGGATAGCTTTGCCTTGCAACTTTTCCACATGCTTTGGCTGTCGATAGGAAGCTTTGTCTCCATGGCCCAGCTGACCGTGGAGTTTAGTACCTCCTTGCATGTTCTGTGAAATAAAGAGGTCTTGTGAAATTTTAACTTTTCACACTAACAGGTTATCTTTAAAATAACTTCTTTTCTTCTTCTTCTTCTTCGAGTGTGTGTGTGGTGCGGGGATGGTACTGGGGAGCAAACTTAGAATTCTATCTCAGAGCTACATTTCCAGCCCTTTTTATTTCTGAAATGGGAGTCTTGCCAAAGTGCCCAGACTCACCTCAAATTTGAGATCTTCTGCCTAAGCCTCCAGGGTATCTGGGATTATAGCTGCACCCAGCTATATAATCTCTTATAAAGAAAAATAAAAAGGAAAGAAACAGCTGGAAATTTAGAAATTAGGAAAAAAATAGGTAAGGGGATTAAACCTTTTAATAGTAGGTAGTATAAAATCACTGCCCACGGGTTAAAAATTTTAAAAAGTATTAACAAGCCTTAAAAGGATACATTTCTCTTGTTCTTCAACTAACTCTAAGGTGAACTATACATTTAATTATGGATAATTTTGGTCAGTTTACTTGAAACACAGAACAGTTATAAAAAAAATCTGGCAACATCAAAGAATGCTGCTATACAGAACTGAGAACAGTCCTCGTGACTTTTCTACAGTTTACAGAGATAAGTAATTCTTTTCAAGGACTCAACTATAAGTCCTTATACAAATGATGTTTAAAGCACTGGTTTCACTCTACTTCTGGAAGCCACCCCCAGGGGCTAATTCTTTAAGGAACAGGGTCTTAGGAAATAACAGTAAGTCATCACTCTATAACCAAGGCCATATCATTCTTTCAACCACTCAACAGTTGTGTGCCTACTCCTCACTCATGGGAGATAACTTTAGTCCTTGTCCTCAAGGAGAAGATATTGTTAAACCACTGAAAACAATGAATTCCCTCAGGGAAAGGAACCAAGGGCCGAATATAAGGTAGGGTAAAGAAACAGCAGCATGAAATAAGTCTGAGAAGGCAAGGCCAAAGAGACAGGGGGAAGCCACTAGAACCTGCTCCCAAGGAAGGTGAGTGAAAACAATGCTTCAAGAAGGGAGTGGTCAAGGGGAGGGGGGGATAAGGAGGGCAGCAGAATACAACAGACACTAGTAATGCTGTATGTATATACGTGGCTATATAACCAATGTGAACCTGCAATCTGTACACGTAGAAAAATGAGAATTCAGGGGCTGGGGATGTGGCTCAAGCGGTAGCGCGCTCGCCTGGCATGCGTGCGGCCTGGGTTCGATTCTCAGCACCACATACAAACAAAGATGTTGTGTCCGCCAAAAACTTAAAAAAAATATTAAAAAATTTCCTCTCGGGGCTGGGGATGTGGCTCAAGCGGTAGCGCGCTCGTCTGGCATGCGTGCGGCCCGGGTTCGATCCTCAGCACCACATACAAACAACGATGTTGTGTCCGCCGAGAACTAAAAAATAAATATTAAAAATTCTCTCTCACTCTCTCCATCACTCTCTCTTTAAAAAAAAAAAAAAAATTCCTCTCTCTCTCTCTCTCTCCCTCTCTCTGTTTAAAAAAAAAAAGAAAAATGAGAATTCATACCCCATTTGAATCAAATGTATGATATGTCAAGATCATTGTATTGTCTTGAGTAACTAATTAAAAAAAAAAGAAAGAAAAGGGAGTGGTATATGATGGCAAACACTGCCAAGAGGTTAATAAGGTAAGGGCTAAAATGCATCCGTTTTGCTGGGCACAAAGGTGCATAACTGTAATCCCAGAAACTTGGGAGGCTGAGGCAGGATTACAAATTCAGGGCCAGCCTGAACAACTTAGCAAGACCTTATCTCAAAATTAAAAATAAAAGGGCTGGGGATGTAGCTCAGTAGTGGAGTGCCCTGGGTCAATCCCTTGTCCCATGAAAATAAAAAAAAATCCATAAACCAAAAAGAAAACACAACACCTGTTTTATTTTGGCAATTTATCAGTTATTTTGTCAAGACTCAACTGAGTGATAGGGATGAAGGTTTCACTGCAGGTGAAGGAGAAAATGGGAGGTAAGAAACAGCAAACTCACTGTGTTAAGCAGGTAAGAAGGCAACCAAGAAAAGTTCTATGTAAGATATACCTAGGCATCTTCAACCACCAGTGGGAGTCAGAGGTTTCCTGACATAGTGCAGTATTTCATTGTAAAGCTATTTCACAAATACTAGCTGCTCTGAACCTCACAATAATGAAACAAAGTACATCCTCTAACTATAAATTGAAGAGCCAGGTCTTCTTCTGAGTCCAAAGCTAGGGCTCTTTTAGTTTTCTTTGCCTCTTTCATTCATTCAGAAAATGCTGACAGGTAACCTAGTATGTACCAGGCATGCTAGATACATCAGTGAACCAAAGAGAATTTCCGCTCTCGTAGAGCTGAAGTTCCATCACCCCATGTTGCAGCCTGCATCATATGACTAACAAAATGCTTCAACATCATGGCCCAGGAAACAAGTAGGCTGACAGCACTGTTCCAAAAGTCCTTAACTCTCACTTACCACCCAGGTGTAAAGTTCCTTCTCCACTGTGACCACAGCAAAGTGGGTATTCCCAGCGCACACCTGCCGGGCACTACAGCCACTCTTGATGACATCCAGTTTCTGGGGGGTGGATTTCCCACCACCCCAAACATAGACTTCACTGGTTCGTGATGTTACCACAGCAATGGGTGCTTCGGTCACGGTGCTTGACCTGCCAGCAACCCCCAGAACAAAGGCACATTTAACATAAAAACAATCTCAAAGAAGACTGCTTCCAGTCTGTTCCCTTAAAAGAACTGCCAATTATGATATAAAAAAATATATTCTTTCAACCCTCACTTACAGCAAGCTTTGCAATTCCTGCCTCAGGTATTCATCACAGTTTGGCCAGGCCAGTTTCTAGTCTGATCCATAACACCTATACTTTTCAACGTTCATCAATGTAATGCTGTCCATGTTAGTGTAAGGTGAAATTATGGCTCTCTTTTCAGAAATTTAAGCACATGGTGGCTCCTAAGAAGATATCAAAGGCCACTAGGATCAAATAATGCATAGACCTAAGTAAGACCCTTCTGGTGGAAATTCAGTACATATAGTATTAATAGTTTCTTGAGCATTACCTTGGTCTCTTTGTAGGTGCATTAAGCAGAGTGACTTTTTCTTCCATCTCTCTACCAAAAGAAAAGCAAAAGACACATGAATTTTGAAATAATAGGTTTCTATAAGGCAACAGTGTCTCTTTAATACATTTCACAGATTTAATCTTATTAACTGAATGCATCCTACAATATGACAATATTTTTAGGAAGGTACCTTGATACAACTCAAAACAGTTATAAGATCTTGCATTAGACAACTGATTATATTAAAGAGAGTCAGTAGTTTGGGGCCATTTGCTTTCTATTTCTGAGAACCAGTCTAGGTTGGAGCAGGGAGCCTTAAGAACCTCTGATGCACATGATAGATATCTCCATCTGGTCTGCCCACTGACTCCCCAAATCAAGCATCTCCAAACCTGGGCTTATTATCGCTTTCCTAAACCAGCTTTGCTTTCTGACTTGCTTATTTCTGTAACTGGCAAACTCCTTCCCCCTTCTTCAATCATCTTTGACTCCTTTCTCCTCCTTTCTTCAACATTTCAATTCTATGGATCTTACCTATACAGCACCTTTCATAAAACACAACTCTTCCTGTCCAGTCTCATCACCTTAGCTCTGGGCAACTTTATTTCCTATCTATACTGTGGCAGTGCCTCCTAGTCAGCCTCACTCACCATAGTCCTGCCCACTTTCATCAGTTCTTTGCTAACCTAACATCAATCCTAGTACTGCTAAATGACTCTTCCTTAAGTACGCCTCTCATCATGTGAGCTGTTCTCTCCTAAATGCCCAATACTTCTGTACTATTTTTAAATTAAGCCTGGTATTCAAGATTCTCTCTTTGTAGTCTTTTTTTTTCCCACTTACACCTTATGTTCTGGTCCAGGATTATCATCCTGACTAAATCTATCATAGCTGAACTATTAGGACAGTGCTCAGGTATCAGTAATTTCTGAAAGCTCCTGAGATTTTACACAGAGAACCCCAGGTCTAGAACAGCTAATATAGCCAAATAGGGCTTTGTGTTTCCTGAACATTTCCCACAACTCCCTGTGTCTGTGCTTCTGCTTGTGCTATTTTCTCTGTCTAGAAAACTTCTATCTTATGTTTTTTTCATCAAAGTACAAAATTTCAACAAAGTATTCCAGGTAAATATATAATTATTTCAATAAAAATTTCAATTAAAAATTATCAACTAAGGTTCTACTAGTACTGATAGATGTTGGCATATTCCACTGAGCGAAACTATAAAATTGACACTTGTTAAATTGCTTACTGCACTGAATAAAATCTATTTTGTCCAAAACTGGGTTGCTGCAGTGGCATACGCCTATAATTCCAGTGATTTAGGAGGCTGAGGTAGGGGGAATCATAAGTTCAAGGCCAGTCTGGGCAGCTTTATAACACTCCATCTCAAAATAAAATAAAATAAAATAAACTGGTAAAAGGGCTGGGGATGTAGCTCAGAGATAGAACTGTCCTGGGTTCAATTCCCAGTACCATAAAAAAATTTATTAATTGGAGTATTTCAATAAGAGATTTAAACATTGACTATGTTGTTGGGTATAAACTAGATAAAATTTATAAATGTGTTTAACCAGCCCCAAAGGGTGATATTGCTTGAATTGGCATAAAACATTAATGGAAGGTCATAGTGCTATATCTGGAGTATGACACATAATTCTAGGCACCAAAACACTGGTTAGAGGTTAAGTATGGATCAAATGCATAATGTAAGCCCCCAAACTATAAAACTGTCAAAAGAAAATAAAGGAGAAATGCTTCAGGACACTGGTCTATCTTTTTGGCTTTTACCCTAAAAGCATAGGCAAAAAAGCAAAATTTGACAAATGGGATTATATCAAACTAAAAAACTTCTATACAGAAAGGAAACAATCAATAGTATGAAGAGAAATCTAGAGAGGAGAAAATATTGGCAAACTATTAATTCCAGAATATATAAGGAACATAAACAAGTCAATGGCAAAAAAACCCCTCAAATCATCTGATTTAAAAAATGGGTGAATGAGAAAAAAAGATTAAAAAAAATGGGTGAATGATCTGAATATACATTTCTTGAAAGAGGATATTCAAATGACCAGTAAATACAGGATAAAATGCTCAACGTTACTAATCATTAGAGAAATGCAAATCAAAACCACCCCAGTTAGAATTACTATTATTAAAAAAATTTATAAAAAGTAACAAATGCTGCAAGGATGTAGAGAAAGGGAAACTTGTCAGACACTGTTATTGGCAATAAATTAGCACAGACATTATGGAAAAGAGTATGGGGGTTCCTCAAAAAACTGAAAATAGAACTACCATTTGATCCAGCTATCCTTCTATTGGGTATATACACAAAGGAATTGATATCAGTATATCAAAGAGACACCTACACTTGCATGTTTATTGCAGTACTGTTCCTCATAGGCAAAATATAAAATCAGCATAGGTATCCATCAATGGGTAAATAGATAAAGTAAATGTAGACTATACACAGAGTAGAATACTATTCATCAGCATTTGCAGGAAAACAGATGGAACTGGAGGATATTATAAGTGAAATAAATCAAGCAAAGTAAATAAGCACTGCATTTTCTTACATTTGGAAGCTAAAAAGTTTACCTTAAAGGAGTAGAGAACAGAAGAGTAATTACCAGAGCTAGAAAGAGTATGGATGATCAAGGGATGGAGAGATGATAATTAATGGGTACAGGGGTGCAGCTGGATAGGGGGAATAACTTCTAATGTTCTACATAGCATAGTAGGATAACTATGATTAACAAAATTAATTGAATATATCAAAATAACTAGAAGGGAGGAGTTTGGAGGTTTCCAACATAAAGAAATGATAAATGTCTGAGGTGAGAGACATGTCAAATACCTTGATCTGATCATTACACATTATGTATACGTATTAAAATGTCACACTATACCATAAAAATAACAATTATTGCACTGATTAAAATAATAATAAGTTTGAATAAACACAAAAACACTAATAAAAGATTAATTAAATGACAACAGAATAAAGATAAATAGCAACAATTATGGAATGAGGTACATACTTAATACATATAAGAACAAGACTTAAAAATGAGTACAGTAAATGTTTGAATATTTGAAGGATATATTAAAAAAAGATATAAAGTGTAGTGGGGCGAAAATAATATAATAAGGTGAAATACAAATTAGAAAATTTAAGAAAAGATAAGAAATATCTCTCCTTTAAGTTGAGGCTTGAAGCCTCCTACAGGAAGGATAGCCTGCCTACCTCTAGAGACCTGGGACAGAAAAAAATCTCAGGAAAGAGTTTGTCAGAAGTTAATAAAGGGGCTGGGGATGTGGTTCAAGCGGTAGCGCGCTCGCCTGGTGTGCGTGCGGCCCGGGTTCGATCCTCAGCACCACATACCAACAAAGATGTTGTGTCCGCCGAGAACTAAAAAGAAATAAATATTAAAAAAAAATTCTCTCTCTCCTCTCTCTCTCTCTCTCTCCTCTCTCACTCTCTCTTTAAAAAAAAAAAAAAAAGAAGAAGAAGTTAATAAAGGTTGACCTCAAGAAGTGGACAAGAAGTACATAAAGAACACTTGTCCAACTCCAACACACCATCTCAACAATCATACCTAAAAAAAAAAAAAATGCCCAAATTCACATCTGTATCCAACAGCTGCTAAGCACTTTCTACCAGGTCCCAGACTGAGCACCTTATATGTGTTACCTTCTTTATTCCTCACCTTACCTCACTCTATAGTGGATAAAACAAACAACAACAACAACAAAAAGAGTTGTTAAATAATTTGGCAAAGATAATGCCAGAACTTAGATACAAACTTATGGGTATCAATGCCTACACTGTAGAATAGAAAATCCACATACTGAGGGAGTAGAGGGGCTTTTGGGTCTCATCAGTACAAATTTAGAGCAAATAGTTAAGGAGGTAAAAGCTAGAAATCACTCTCAAGCAATGGGAGCAGAGGTGTTGGTAGAAAATAACACTAGAGTGGCCAAGTTAGGAAACTCCACCTTTTCCTGTAGAATTCTGATCAGGCCTCTATAGCAGTCAAACATCTCTAATGAAAGTGATCTATTTGTACTTTACCTCCTGCGTTTCTTGAGAAGAGGACGATCCAGAAGTTCATCTGCAGTGGGTCTCTGCTCAGGATCCTAAAAAGTAAAAATAGATTAGTTTTCACTTAAAGGAAATGGGTAATATCGGATCTAATGAGAAATTTTACTTTGTCTTATAAGGATGAAGATTAATTAGTCAAAGATTACTGTACATTAGCCTTTTGTTTCAAAAATCACCATTTCCTAACGTCACATTCCATGTTTAATGCCTATCCTCTTGTCACCATCAACACTATACATGAAAGAGGATGTTTATAATGCATGTTCTTCACTTGTTCAATTAGGGTAGTAGCTCTCAAACCTCAATACATGTGGCACAGAATAATCACTGGGGTGCATATTGCAAATATTACAAATAAAGATTTTTAAACTTTAGCCACAGAAATTCTGTTGGTCTGGGGTGGTATCCAGAAACATAATTCTTTTTTTTTTTTAACTTATAAAACTCTAACTAGGTGTGGTGATGCACACCTGTAATCCCAGCAACTTGAGAGACTGAGGCAGAAGGATCACAAGTTCAAGGTCAGCCTCACCAACTATCTGAGCAAGGGCTTAAGTACTTTAGGGAATCCCTGTCTCAAAATAAAAAATAAAAAGAAATGGTGATGTGACTCAGTGGTTAAGCCCTACTGAGTTCAATCCCCAGTACCAAACAAAGAGAAAACACTACAATCAGAAACTCTACATCTCTGACTGCAGTTTACAAAATCAATTTATAGAGATAAATTTTGACTATAAAATATAGAGCACAGTTTGGATGGCAAAACCATGTTGAAAATTAATATAGCAAAATAATGTAAAAATTTGTTAGTAGGAGTATTTAACTACCATGAGTTGCCAATACCAGAATGCATTTATCTGGGAAGGTAATGTGGTTCTGTATGGTCTGTATCTATGCCATATCGTAAACACTGAGGCTAGAAAAGGAAAATGTAAAATTGAAATCAATATATAAGTCAAACCTACCTGGTCAAGACACGCATGGACCATTTGGATCAATTCCAAAGAGTACTGGCTAGAATCGACTTCCATGGCACGGATTCCTTGCACGATCTTCACACACAAGTTGAGTGGGTTCTATGAGAAAATGATGACTGCATTGTTCCTGGTTATATAAAGATGACATTATAATCTACCAGCAGGGGCTCAGGGATGTCTGTGACCATTATTTAAAAAGTTGGCAATTGTTCTATATTAGGTCTGATATAATATTATAACTATCAGTATGCATCATCAAGAAATGGTTGGGGATGCAATGCTGCTATCAGATGAAATTAAGCTAAATGGCCAAAATGGAGATTAAAACTATGACTATATAGCCAACAGCATATTGCTCAGAATATATTATAATCTTCAACTGAATCCCAAGATAAAGGAAAGCATGATTAGTTATGCTTCTTTACTTTAAGTAACTCTCCTGCCAACTAATTTATCTCCTAATGTATATATCCTAAATAATAGCTGAACAGGCAATAGAGTAAATAATACACAGATATCTTATAATAACAAGGTGATAAGAATAAAATTATTCTAATATTACAACAATCTAATTGAAAGACCAGTAGGTATATTACATATATGATCTTTTTTATGTTTACAAAGACAACAAAAAGAAGTTATTATCATTATCAATTTTTACACAAGAAAAATAGGGCTCAGAGATATAAAGTAACTTGCTCAAAATTACACTTAAAGTAAAAAGAAAGCCATCCTCCAACTAAAGTCTGACTCCAAAAGTCATTTTTCTTCCACTATATTATTCTGGAGAATTAGATGATACACCTGGACAAACTTCAGGATTTAGAAAAATAAATAGGTCTCATAAAAGACCAATGAGTTTGCATTATCTTATATTTGCATTTTTCTTTTTTTTAATATTACATTTTCATGTTTCACATACAATATCTAAAAATTTTCATGAGGGACTATATATTGTTTGGGAGATATATGTTGTTTCCATAGATTAAAAAAAATAGAGGATCCAAGAAATTATTTGTCTAAATTGTCACATCTGATTGAAGGAGAATAAACATGAATTCACTTTAGCTACTCAAGTGGTGGTCCATGGAGAAGCATCATCAGCATCATCTGGGAGCTTGTTTGAAATGCAGAATATCAGATCTCTACCTGAACACTGATGAAATAGAATCTGTATTGTAACAAGATGTCTAGGTGATTTTGAATGCAAATTAAAGTTTGAGAAGTGCTCCTTCATATCAGGCTTTATTTTTAAAAAAGAGAAAATTATGTAAGCTGGGTTGGCGGTACATGCCTTTAAGCTTGTAATGCCGGTTACTCAGGAGGCTATGTTAGGAGGATCAAAGTTTTTGAGGCCAGCCTGAACAACTTAATAAGACTCTGTATTAAATTTTAAAGGGTGATGGGATGTAGCTCACTGGTAGCATACTTGCCTAGACATATGAGGCTCTGGGTTCAACCCATAGCACCACATTTAACAATCAATCAATCAAACAAACAAAAGATGTAGCTAGAGCATAAGAATTGAAATAACTTTTCCAAACTGGAGCATCACATAGGTGATGCTAGAGCCAGTTTTAAAATCAGAGTCAACATATTCAAGTACAGTGCTCAAATTGCTTGATTATGGTCATTTCAGTAGGGAATTCATGTTGGAGATAAATCTAGTCTACAGTATTTCAATGATATAATACTAATCTGGTGCCTGACTACAGGTTATTTTTTAATACAGTAATTTCTGTTTAAGAAATCAGAAGCTCAGAGATAAATGAAGTTGATTCACTTAACCAATCTGTATCACTTGCAAAGACAATGTGGGATAATATACCAACTTACTGTAGCATCAAATGTTCTCTTGAGTGTAAGCAGTTCAAAAATGACACAGCCGACTGCCCAGATGTCAGACTTGAAATTGTATTTCACTCCTTGGCATAGCTCTGGAGACATGTAATATGGGGTTCCCACAAGCTGAACAACAAAGAAAAAAAACAAAAAATAATTTCTCTTTTGAAGTAACTATATTAACATTTTAGTTAAGTTAAATTTCCTATAAACTAGTGATAATAACATAAAATATTCACTAATAGATCACAAAATGGTTTTTATGAGATGATGCCACTATGGGGAAAATTTTTATTCATATTAAATTTCTTGGGTCAGTTATAAAAGGGCAATCTGTGATAAGGGCACTCTGGTTAACTTGGAAGGCTCAATGGCCGAGTCCTAGTTCACACAGGCTTTAGGCATTCAAGGCCTAGTGAAGATTTCACACAGATTGGGACAGTCTCAGTAAAAATTCACTAATGTGAACTGGCAGTGGGGAGATGGTAATTGAATGAATGGGTTAAAAGTTCTAACTGAAATGCACTGGAATGAAACTTTTTACATGGCTCACTTCAAAATGTGTGATACTAAAGTAGCTAGTAAATTTCTTTGGAATTTGAAGATTGTCTAGCTTTAAGAATGAGTTTGGAACATATCTTGTATACAGAAATATAATAAATTGAGGTATAAAGGTGTATTAAGCATTGTAATGCAAAAAAAATAATAATAAGAGAGTTCATGTAAAATAAATAAATAATAAAAAAATAAACACACACACAAAAGAATGCGTTCAGAAATAAAGTGTTCTGTACAAAAGTCTGCTTCTTCCACTATTCGGGACAAGCCATTTTTACTCAACAGAGAAAAAAAAAATTTTTTTTCAGATGACATACATGTCCTTTATAAATTTTCAGTTAATTCATTGCATTTAAATGGCTTAGAAAAGTCAAGTCTGGGTTTTAGCAGATTGTTCTTTTCTTTTCTTTTTTTTTTTTTTTTTAATATTGTTTTAGTTGCCAATGGACCTTTATTTTATTTATTGATACATGGTGCTGAGAATCGAACCCAGTACCTCACACATGCTAGGCAAGCGCTCTGCCACTGAGCCCTATCAGTGGCAGCCCTATCAGATTGTTTTTGATGAGAAAAATCCATATAAGGATATAATTGCATGTTTAGAAGCTTAATTTGGCCTTCATCATACAAACAAATGAGTTTCTGAAACAGGGACTCACAACCCTAGAATAATAAGAGAACTCATGTAAATAAATAAAAAATAAACACACACATATTGCAGGCATATCTTGATGTTATCCAAAAAACATCAGGATAAAGATAATTTTTTAACTTACATTTCCAAGTTCTTTTAAGGATAGAGCATTATAAAAGCAGAACAATCATAACTGTATCTTTTTGGGGGGGAACCGGGGATAGAACTCAGGGGCACTCAACCACTGAGCCACATCCCCAGCTCTATTTTCTATTTTATTTAGAGACTTGTTTAGTGCCTCAGTAAGTTGCTGAAGCTGGCTTTGAACTGAGATCCTCCTGTCTCAGCCTCCCAAGCCACTGGGAATACAGGAGTACATCACCGTGCCTGGCCATAATTGGATTTTATAATTACTAAAAAGATAAGATCCCGGTATCTTGTGTCTTCTTTTTACCCAATCAAAATCAGGTATGAAGGGAGTCTTCTAATTCAGACTGTGATTATTAAAGAACTGATTCTTCGCTGGGCATTAGGCTTTGCTTGTAACATAGGCTTCTTTCTGAACCAGAAGCAGAATTCAAAGGAAACACACACAAAAAAAAGATTTTTGAGCTGAGATTGTGGCTCAGTGGCAGAGCTCTTGCCTAGCTGTGGGGGGCACTGGGTTTGATTCTCAGCACCACATATAAATAAATGAATAAAATAAAGGTTCATCAACAACTAAAAATACATATATTAAAGAAAAAAAATATTTTCAATGTCAATGTGATGGCACACACCTATAATCCCAGCGACTCTAGAGGCTGAGGCAGGAGGACTGCAAGATTTAGGCCAGTCTCAGCATCTTAGCAAGACACTGTCTTGAAACAAAAAATAAAAAGGGCAGGAGATGCAGCTCAATGGCAGAGCACCCTGAATTCAATCACTAGTATAATCAAGGGGGGGAAAAAAAGGGAGAGAGTGTCTTGGGAAAAATGTGCAAGATTCAGGGGGTATGGTTCTCATGGAGCTAGAAAGGAAAAGGGAAAAAAAAAAAAAAAAACAAGAAGGGCAACCTGTACTCACCGTCTCAGCCATGGAATATTCGGAATTAAGTTTCTTTGCTAGGCCATAATCTCCAAGTTTTATCAGGTTTGCCTTGGTCAGAAAAATATTTAATGTCTTTATATCTCTGGGGGGAAAAAAAAAAAAGATGCCATGTATGAAGTCCATATAGTCAACAGTTTTATCTTACCCAAACATCCTGCCAAGATTAATACACAGTAAATATGAATGCATTCTCACTGTTCAGATTCTGTTACGGGGCCCCAAATATCCCGCACAGTGATCATCACTTTCACACATATTTTAACACTGAAAAGGGGACTTAGGGAGTAAAAGCAAAGAACTAACTTCACTACACAGGACTTTCACAACATGGAGTGTATCCCATACCAATGACGCCATTAGGAAAAGTTGAAAGTCAGATGAGAAAATAGGGCTGCAGGCAACCATAATTCCTGTAAAATACACTATCTTTGCAACTACCACTTATGCCTTCAATTTCAGTATTACTGCAATTTAGCATCTGATTGGTGTCAAGGTTTTAAAAAATCTGTTAAGGCAGAAGAGGCTACATGTCTCAGCATCAACACAACTAGGCTGTTTTAAATCATCTAAATAAGCCACTGACTCTTTTGCCAAAGATGGATTGACCATGTATAAAATAAAATAATCCTAGTTTAGATTCTGGCTTCCTTTATTGAAACATGTGAATAAACCAGAACAACATTCTTTGTTACTTTTAAAAAGAAAATAACATGCAACAGTAGCCATCCAATAGTCATCAAGAATTATATGCTAACTACAGTTTGGTGAGGTAGCACATGTCAGCAATCCCAGCTATTTGGGAGCTTGATGCAGGAGGACCACAAGTTTGCGGCCAGCCTAGATAATCTAGCGAGATCCTGCCTCAAAAAAAAAAAAAAAAAAGGACTGGGATGTGGCTCAGTGTTTGAGTGTACCCTTGGGCTCAATCTTCAGTACCCCATCCCCAAAAGAAGGGCATAATGATGTAGAAATGCTCTTAAAAATGGTTCTATTTAATAGATAGAAATAAATAGAAATCTGTTTCCCCTAATTTTTATCAAATATTTAGTAAAATTGCACAATTAATCGTACAAAATGCCATTTATTTAAATTAAAATAGCTTAATTACAGAATTAAAAACAATTGCTAGTTATTATTGCACAGAGAAAACATTTACTGTGGATTCCATCCAGATTAAAACTATTTCTCATACTACCTTCTCGGCTCTCCTGATAAGTTAATCTACTAAACTCTAAGATACCTCTACAGGTAATGACTAAGTGGTATCTAGCTACTGAAGAGATTCTTCCTAGATCACAAACATGGTTTAACCTCAAAAAGTGAAGATAATCTCTCTCATTATTCACTCTTTCCTGTCCCGATTATACCAATGGAAAAACTCTTGTTTGGTAAAGAAAAAAAAAGTGCTAGCTGGGCCCAGTGATGTATGCCTATAATTCCACCAACTCAGGAGGCTGAGACAGAAGAACTGTAAGTTTGAGCCTGGGCAAAATAAAAACCAAAAAGGGTTGGGGAGATAGCTCAGTAGTAGAACTCGTTGGGTATATCAATCCCTTAGTACTGCAGGGAAAAAAAAAAGAAAATAAAAAAGAAGAATCCATCCATACATTTTCTTTATTCATTACCTATGAAGGATTCCAGCTTTATGAATACAGCTCACTGCTGAAACAATCTGAAAAAGGTACCACACCACCATCTGCAGAGACAAAATAAATTATATTTGTTTTGTAAACAAAAAATTCATTTAAATAAACACACACATGAAATAAAAACAAACAAACAAAAAAAGGAAACCGCAACCAGAGGTTATGATTCAACATGACTTGACATCTTTTGCTTCTACATTGAATAGGCAAAGAAAAGTGGTAGGGGATAAAAAGAAAAAGCAGGTCACCATAAAACAGTTCTATTGTCATAAAATATAGTGGAACAGTTTCTTTCTCATAAGAAACTCAGGAAGAATGCAAAAGTATGGAATACTGTGCATACCAGCATGCAGTAACAGAACCAGAAAAGAAAGCCCAGAGTAAACCATGATGTAGAGGTAAAACGTTCGGGAAGCAGCTAGACAGGTTTCTTGTTAGAGGTTTTCTTTCTAATGAATATCAGAGTCTGGAAGGAGTCCAAATAAAAGGGAAAAAACTCTTCATTGTTTGAAGAGTAAATATACAACCAAAATGTAAGAATTACTTTATAATTTCAGCTTCCTTTCATAGACATATAAATTACCTCTTCCTCAAACAACTTGTCCTTCTGACGAAGGATTTTGTCATACAGGTTCCCTCCTGAAATTAAACAAGAAACAGGTTTGAATGCTTAATAGAGATAAATCTTGACTCTATCTAATAGGGTTTTAACAGGTGATACAAGGAAATGAAGGATTCAACTTCCTCTCTAAAGGAAACAATTTCTTCTCTCTTGGCCTTTCACAGGGTACAAAATTATCAGAAATATTATATGAAGATTCCCCTCCCTAATTCAAGACAAAAATGGGAAGTGTGGTATTTTTAGAAAAGATGACAGTAAAGACCATTCCTATAGTAACCTAATAATGAAATAGCTTCAAAGTCATGATTTTCTTTTCTAGACTTCTTTTGAAGGAATCTGCAATATATATATATATATATATATATATATATATATATTTTAAAATATTTATTTACTTTTTAGTTGTGGTTGGACACAATATCTTTATTTTATTTATTTATTTTTTATATGGTGCTGAGGATCAAACCCAAGGCCTCGCACGTGCTAGGCAAGTGCTCTACCGCTGAGCCACAACCCCAGCCCAATCTGCAATATTTTTATAATTCTCCCAGTGTGACTACTAGAACATCTGGGTTATGTCTGTGATGCAATGTTTTACATACAGGGTGCATATGAACAATCTTTTCTTCCCACTTTCTACTGAAAAGGTTTCCCAAAAAATTCACTCCTAGATTGTTCCCAATCATTACTCCCTTTATGAATTTCTTCCCGTGGAATAAGTATTAATTTGCTTCTCACTTTTTTATAAACTAATACAGATTGCAAACAATCTTGGCTTGTCTTACTTTCAGCTGCAACTTATACTTTAGCCTGGGTAAATTTTTATAATTTCTCTTCCCCTGCTATTTAGTAATTCGGAGTTTCAATAAATGTATCATTTGTTCTGGTTCCTCCTAACCACAAAGAAAATTCTTTTTTTAAAAAAAAATTTTATTATTAGTTGTTCAAAACATTACATAGTTCAGAAACTTAACTTCTTAAGAAGGTTTCTGTTACTTAAAAATTTTCTACTACAATATCCTATATTTACAGTTGATCAGAACCAGAAACAATTGTGAAAGACCAGAGTCTAGGCAGAAAAGTTATAAGTGAAGAATATGCTGGTACCTCTTTAGCATGCAGCTCAGAAAGGGGCTTTGGGTATTCTCTTGTATAGGATGTACCAAACACTTGCTACATACCAAATCCTACCCTAAGGGCTTTAAAATATGATCTAATACAACCCTATAGCTAGACACAAACTTTTTTGATGTTGTTATTGTTGTTACTGGGGATTGAACCCAGGGGCTTTTAACCACTGAGCCACGTGCCCAGTCCTTTTTGTTTTTGAAATAGGGTCTCACTTAGTTGCTGAGACCATCCTTGAATTTATGATTCTCTTGCCTTAACCTCCCAAACTGCTGAGATTAGAGGTGTGTGTCACCAAGTCTGATTATCAATAAACACATTTTAAGTTGAGGAAACCAAGGCACAGATAAGTTTCTTGTCCAAGGTTACAGAGCTAGAAAGTAAAGGGACTTGGGATATGGGTTGTCTATTTTCCTATTAACCAGGCACTACTCAAATCTTACACACAAATGATCCAAAGAAATCAGTCATTCCGTTATGATCTTTAGACACCTTGCAACAGGATAACTTTAGCTAAAGTCAACAAAAAATAACTATCACCTATAAGATTTCATTAATATGGTGGCTCAGTGGTAGAGTGCTCGCCTCGCATGCATGAGGCACTAGGTTCGATCCTAGGCACCACATAAAAACAAACTAATGTATCCATCTAAAAAACTAAAGATACATAAATAAATATTAAAAAAAATATTTCATTAACATATCCAGTGTTACCAAACCACACTATGTTCCTAATGGCTAATATTATTTCATGAGGAAAAAATTTGAAAAATAAATGTAATATCCAACTGAAAAAACATTTTGAAGATGGAACTATAATCACAAGGAAGAATATGAATACTCAAGGGAAAATCCCTTCCCTTATTTTGTACAACACTTCAAAACTCTCCAAAGCCTGAACAATTTCTCTTAAACTCTAGAAATCCATTTAAAGTTTTATCACTATATATGCCTTTTCTTGTACTCTTCCCCTCAAGGTAAGTATGAACATAATAAGAATGACTTGCAGAGGAAGTCCCACTGAATTCTACCTTACCATTACAATATTCCAGCTCAATCAGCAGGGTAGTATTGTCCATGAAGTGATTGTAGTAGGCAATGATGTTGTCATGCTGCAGCAGCGCCAGAATAACAATCTCATTCAAGGCATCACGACGTTCCTTCTCAGACAGCCGGGTCAAATCAACTTCCTTCCACACAACCAGTGAGTCATCCTGCAACAAGTAACAGAAGCATTGTGCTTTCCTCTTGCCCAGCAGTGAATGAATCCACGCCCAGATCTGTAAGCCTAGAAAGAAAACTTCCTAGAGGGGCAAAGATCGACTCTTAATTTTTTCCTTTAAACAGATGTAAGTTAAAGGTTCTGCATATAATTATTATAATTTACTTTAGAACTGGAGAAAGTAATGAACTAATCTTACTTCTTACTTTATTGCGATACTTAATTTGCATGATGTTAGTTCCAAGTAAAAATATAAGATGGGTACAGACGTTAAAGATTTTATTGAGGAACCCTATAGGACTGCTAGTCAGAAAGGAGACTGCTGCAGGGCTTGAATATTGAAAAAGAACTGGATAACAGCATCCACAGCTGACCACAGCTTCTTATAAAGTGAAAATACTAAGCTTGCCTCTAATTTTATAAATTAAGATTTTCCTAATGCTTTTCATTTACCCCTTTCCAAATAGGTCAGACCCCATGGTGCACCTTTATGATCTCCTGTCACACTTTTCTCTATTCATAAAAATTTACCTGTAGCTCCTCATGTCTATTGCTTTTTACCATACCTCTAATTCTTTCCTAGTATTGCTTCCCAGCCCACAAGCATCTCTGCCACATAACCCTCTTCATCCTTTTGAATGCCTCTGTCAGGACTTTGAAACTTCTTTGGAAACTTTAATAAGCCTTTTATTGTATACTTATTGAATGCAACCGTTCCCTTAGTTTTAAGCATTCATATACCTAAATGGCATTCATCTATTCGTTTTCATTCACATACATATACGACTGAAATGTTCTTTGTTTTCTTACTTGACTTATCTTCTTACTAAAACATAACCTTCTAGAGGGAAAGGGCTGCTTCTAACTAAACCTTCACAGATCTAAGAAATATTTGGTGATAGGGATAATGCTCTACAATTCTGGAAAAGTGTGATCTAATTCAACTCAAGACAATAGTAATCAATTTAATAGGGTAATAATGGAAAGGGATGAGCAAGAAAATGTGAAACTAATTGCAGTCCAAGATTTACTTCTAAATTTTAAGTGGGCAACATTCATCTTATTCAAGGCAAGTAAGAAAACAGACTACTAATATGTAATTTAGAATAACAGTAAATCTAACATTTTACAGTAATGTGGCATTAGGATAAAAAGAATTATTTAAAGATATTCGCCTGCAACCACCTCTTCTTTCAGTCTTAAACATATGCTGGGGTTGGGGTGGGGAATAGCTCCAGAGGTAGACAGTTTTCCTAGCATGTGCAGAGCCCTGTGTTCAATCCGCAGCAGGATAAAACAAAACCAAATCAAGATAATCTGGCTTGGAACAGACAGTAGAACTGCAGATGGATCACCTATGGATGAATCACCTTCAGCTACTTCAGCAAGTCTCATTAAATGTTTATCCTAGAGCTAAAGTTTTAAGACACTAGTTACCAAATCTAATTTATAGTTTTTGAAAGGAGAATAACCACTGTGGAGTTGAGTATACATTCCTAACTTGGGAATCAGTGATCCATGGATTTTTTGTAAAGGATGTATATACATTGTGAATGTGGATAGAAGAGATTGAGATCATTCTGCTTACGTTGGGTTCTCAATTGGGTCCTTGTTCCCCCAAGAACTTAGAATAACCAATATTTTTCCACACATGAAGCCCAAGATGAACACTAGTGAAGAAACCAACACACGGCGATCTTCCCAATGATCTTCAAGAAGAACATCCAATTGAGTGATCATTTATGAACTTAAAGATAATGACAAAACTAGGCAAGTAGAGGTATTCGGAAGCAATACCCCTCCTCCCCACCCCGACCTTTGAAAGCTACACAAGGAAAGGAAGGAAGTTTTGGCAACACCTCTCGTTCCTATACCACTTTCACTTACAGTTTGCACACACCTTCGTTTGATTCACGAAATAACCTTAAAAATATAAAGGTAAGGTTTAAGGTGGGGATCACTAAATCCAATTCAAAGATGAGAAAACTAAATCTCATGGACAGTTCTGTGATTTGCTCAGGTTCCCCAGGTAAACAAAAATGACCGGTTAGTGGAAATCAGTAATCTAAGCAATTCCTATTGCAGGTGAGTTGAAAGAGTGGTGAAGACCCTGACACATATGCCTAGCGGGTGTCTACATTATGCGAGGAGGCTCAAGACGCGTAGGAAGCCGGGGGCAGGTCGGAAAGGAGGGGACGGGGAAGGAGAAGCTCGGGGCGGCCTGGCAGCGACCAGAGCCGAGGGCCGCTACCTCGGTGCGGCGGTACAGCGTGGCCTCCCCGAAGGCGCCGCGACCGAGGACGCGGATGGGGATGTAGTGCAGCTCCTCCTGCTCCGCCGCGCCGCCGCCGGCCCGCGGCCCCAGACTGGCGCTGGGCCCCGGGCCCGAGTCCCCGCCACCCCCGGACTCGCTTCCAAAGTCCGAGTTGATGGAGTCGCAGTGCCGCTCGTACTCGCCCAGCACCGACATGGCGGCGACCGCGGCTCCCCGGGACCGGCCTGCGTGTCCCAGGCGGTGCTGGCCAAGCAGCGTTTCACTCGGTTCTGACACCGACCCGCGGTTCCGTCAGCCCCGCAGCCCCGCGAGTCTCCATGGTGGCTCCGGCGCCCTGACCCGGAAGCAGTTCTCGGCGTTTCCGGCCCGGCCAAGTTTCCCCCGCCTTTGCAGGCCCACTTGATTAGTTCAGCTGCCCGGGCTTCCCGCCCTCGGGGCCAAGGGGAAAAGTGTGGCCTCGGGGTGGAGTTGGCGGGAGCGTGGTGAGAGCCGAGCGAAACCGCCCGGCTTCCGCAGAGTCAGGGCGTCACCGAAGGGACACTCTCCGGCCTCAGCAGCCGGCTTCCCTGCATCCTGGCCAGGTTCCCTTACTTCCTGGAAGTCCAGAGGTCTTCCAGTCTCGGCGTCAGACCGGCCGCAGGAGTGGTGATTGGGAAGCGGTCCCTTCCAACGTTGGACAGTGCTCCTTTTTAAGAGATATTGTAATAATGATAGGATATTGATAGCCTCCTGTCATCTCGGTCAGTGGGTCCAATTATTTTTCCTCGGACTACCTTTAGATTCCCTCTTCTTTACCACTACAAAAATTTTCAGTCAACACTCCCGACACTCTCCCTTCTCGTTTTCTAGATGCAACATTCTCCTTTTTTTTTTTTTTTTTTTTTTAGATCTTTGACTATCTGACCTCAAGAAGCGGTTTTTTTTTTTTTGAGCACTAGATGCCAGACATATTTAGGAATGGAGAATCTGCAGTAAGATGCTCCCTGCCCTCATCAAGAAAATTGTAGCACATTGAGCAATAGTTTCATCAGTTATGCGGCCTTGAGAAACTTCATATGGCCAAACTTTTTTTTTAAAATAAAATTGCAGAAATATGACCTACAACACAGGGATGATGGCTAACATTTGTTGAGTGTTATGTTTTGGGTACTATACTAAATGTTTTGTTATCATGGCACTTAATCCTCATATTATTCTCATTTTACAGAAACTGAAATACAGAATGGCAAGTAAAACATCCAATTGAGTGATCATTGTAACACAGCTAATTAAGAGGAGCTGGGAGGTCACACCTAGCAATCTGGCTCCAGAGCCATGAAACGGTAGGATATAATGGAGCTTAAGAGGTCATGTGGCTTGAATCCAGGGTGCATGTGAGATAGAAGATACAATCTCTTCTCAGAGTTTGGGGTTTCCTATGGGAAATTATTGGATATTCTTAAGCAGATGACTAGTAACTATATATCTAACTTTTCTGGGGAAGTCCCTATTTATGTAATCTTTCCCCCAGCATAATGAATAAAGCTTTTTTGTTGTGTTGCTAAGGATTGGACCACAGGCTCATACAGGCTAAGCAAGTGCTCTAACACTGAGCTACATCCCCAGCCTTTTTTATTTCAAGATAGGTTCTAAATTGCCCAGGCTGACCTTGAATTTACAATCTTCCTGCCTTAGCCTCCAGAGTAGCTGAGATTACAGGGGTAATAAAGCCTTCTTTTGCATGAACATCCAGCTCAGATACTAACTATGGGCACCTTGGATTGGATTAGACCCAAATGATGTAGAGGATGAAAGGATGAAAACTGGAGGCAAACAGACAAGTTACAAGGCAATTTATATTCTAAGAACAGGTTCTGAGATAGTATCAGTGAGTGAAGAGAAGGTTTAGATTTAAGAAATCTTTATCAGTTGGGATATTATGGGTAAAGTAAATGTAACACAGCCATCATACTTTATGATATCACTCCTTATTTTTTTCAGAATGCTTACCTACAAAATGCTGATGTCTTGTTTATTATCTCCACTCATTGGACTATAAGCTCCACGAGAACCTGGATTTTGCTCTCTTGTTCAAGACTATATATGTACATAATCAGTGCCTAGAAAAGTGCTTGGCATTGTAATAGAGGCTCAAAAATTACTTGTTGAATAAATATCAAAGTATTACCCCGTATGTATGTAACATTTAAATTTTTTTTTAGTTGTAGATAGACACAATTTATTTATTTATTTATTTATTTATTTATTTATTGCTGAGGATTGAACTCTACCACTGAGCTATGGCCCCAGTCCATATGAAACATTTTTTAAAAACCAAAATGTAAGACTCCTTGACTGATAACTCATTAGTTTTGTTGGTTTCATCACAGGGATCTAGATTTTACAAGTATTTTTTATTTCAACTAATTCATTTAACAAATATGTGCCAGCTTCTGGGAAATCACACCGAAAAAAATACATACAGTTTTTAATCTCATGGAGCATTAGTCCCTATGCAGAAAATAACCAGGCAATCACAACAGTTTGTATAAATGCTATAAAAATACAAAATTCTAGAAAGGTATTTTGGAGAGGCATCTTCCCAAGCCAAATTTACTCAGTGTGTGAAGGCTTCCTGGAGGAACAGTCAAAGCATTAAATCAGAGATTAGCTAAGCAAAGTAGGGAGATCGTTTTAGTTAGATACCATTTCATATTTCTATTGGAAGGCACTTTGAAGATAGACATATCTCTCATTTAACCGGATTTATATATACTCTATAGCTTGGCTTAACTGTTAATTCTGTTCTATTAATTTTGTTTAACAGACTAGGTGCTCAAATTTTTTTTTTTTTTTTTGAGGGGGAGGCTGAAAGAATAGAAAAAATAATTAAAATCAGAAGTGTTGACTTTCATTCTGAGAAATTCAATAGGTTTTAGCCACAACTTAAAAATTCATTTTTCCAAACCAGGAGTGGTGGTATGCGCCTGGAATCCCAGTGGCTCAGAGGCTGAGGCAGAAGGGTCCCAAATTCAAAGCCAGCTTTAGCAATTTAGCCAGGCCCTAAGCAACTTATTGAGACCCTGTCTCAAATAAAAAAAGGGATGGGGATGTGGGCCCAGTGGTTGAGCACCTTTGGGTAAATATCCCTAGGACCTTTCCAATGAAGAAATAGTTTTTCTATAATTAACTGGCCTAAAATTGTGAACTATTCTAGTTACAGCTTAGATATCATAAGCTTAAGAGAAAAATGTCCTGTTGCATACAGAACACAGTCATGCCAGATTCTTCATTATACTGGATATAACTGAAACTAACCATCTGACTTTGAATATTAAATCCAGAAACATGCAACATTTGTAATTAAAGTGTAATTGATTGTAAGGTGTCCTTGGTCAAAACAGACTATTTTCATATTTTAACAAATGAATAGCTATCAAGTATTGCTGAAGTTACCCAATTTGTGGATGGCGGACTTCAAGAAGCCACAGTGTTACTATAAAGATTAAAGAATCCACCAAAGACCAAGCAAGGTATAAACCTACACTGTATGTATGCTAAAGCAGTTGCTAGCTCCATGTATCTACTAAAAACTTGAATTGTGGCTCCTCTGAATGGAGATGTGCTGTAGTTGTAAAACACACACTGGGTTGCAAAGACTTTAAGTGAAAAGCAATATAAACTACTTTAATCATTTTTTTAGATGACTGTATGTTATAAAACATAATAACATTCTCAAGAGTTAAATTTAAATAATAAATTTACATATTTCTTTTCACTTTTTTAATATAGCTAGGAAATTTTAAATTATACATGTGACTCACATATAGGACACCAATGTAGTAGATTGAATCAATAATTTACAAAATATGTATTACCATATGGCAAGTATATAATACTACTGATACTATTAAATTCATTTGTAAGTTTTGCTGAATTCATTTATAATTCATGTTCTCTAAAATATCAGTAAGAAACAAAACATTTTTTTTTAGAAACAAAACATTTTTGATGTTAAAATATTTTTTTTAATATTTATTTTTTAGTTTTCGGCGGGCACAACATCTTTGTATGTGGTGCTGAGGATCGAACCTGGGCCGCATGCATGCCAGGCGAGCATGCTACCGCTTTAGCCACATCCCCAGCCCTTATGTTAAAATATTTATACCTAAATACTGGGAACCACTATTAAACTGGACTCATAGTAGATTATGGTGCCACTAATAAATTTTATCTGGTTTTTGGAAGAATGGAGGTAAAGGATAAATAAGAGGTAAGTGAATGTACAAAGCACTTTTTGTTGGCTCTTGTAAAAAAGGTTTATGGAAAAACAAACAAACAAAAATCAATGAACTGTCAAGTGAAAGCAAAGGAGACAAACAGCCTTTGCCTCCTGCAGTGGGATTTTACATAGACATGATGGGCCAAAAAAGCAAGTCCCAGGGGGTTCTAAATTGGGTGAGATATCTCAGGAATGAAAGACAAGGAAGAAGCCTCCCTAGAGGATAATTCCAACAGCAATTTCCAAAAAAGAAGGTACAGAGAATGTCTGGCTTACATCTGGTCTTTCTGAAAACATATATATGCATATATAAACATATGCAACTATGAACACACATATACATACATGCATATATACTTAAGGATTATTAGTTTATACATGACTTACATTATATACATATGATTTTTATAAGTTATATAACAAAATTTTACTAGCTCATCTAAACTATGAAGTAAATTAAGAACATTTTTTCTCTTATCAGGTATCATTTGCTATACTTTAAAACTAAGGAGTATGGAGAAATTATTGTTAATCCAAAGAGGTATTCAAAAGTAACAGAAAAAATATACACCTAAAATGGTTTCTGCTAGCATTTATTTGAGAAAATTTACACAAAACCCCCAATTCAACACAACTGAATCTGTATATATCCCACATGCCTTTTCCATTAAACAAACAGAAAATGGCTTTGACAGGGGTTCATGACAATGGTATGACAAAGTTTATTTAGAACTGAATTGTTCCCACTTATACAGATCATTCTGAATAAAAAAAGGAGGAAAGCAGATAACATCCCTTTTTTTAAAGCTTATTTGCTCTTGTACTAGCCTGTTTTCAAAGGCAAATATTTTTACCTTTTAGATAAAAGCAAGGCATAGTATTAACTTTTAAACCCAAAGCACAAATGTTCATGGTGGTATTTTTGGCATGAGTAAAAGGAAGGAACATTAAAGAATTTCAGTTCCACAAAGTTTCAGTTTGGAGTCACTTGGAAACAAAAGCATCAATAAAATAAAACATTCTCTCCTCTCCTCTCTTATCTTCTACTTTTGATATTTTTCAGAGTAGAAAACCATAACTAATAGAAGCTTTCACTGCTTCTAAAAAAGGGGAAGGCACCAGTCAGAAATATGAGTTTCTTGTTAGGCTAATGGTACAGGCTAGGATTTTATATTTAAAAGTTTAAGGATGGAACTTAATCCACTAGTTTATTTTTTTCTGTACTTGGATGCATACTGTCTTTTAATATCAGTAGTGCTACAGACTTTCTCAACATCTGCTGTCCCTACGGCAAGGAAATTACTGCCAAGTTCTCAGAAGCAGCAACTATCCCTTCTTAACAGCAGATGGCAATGTTGCTCAAGTTGGCTGGTGAGAGCTTATTGCTGCCCAGGAGTAAAAAAAAAAAAAAAAAAAAAAAAAAAAAAGCAGCTTTCATATTCATAGTAATTAGAACATTGATTAGCCTGAGATTTTAACATAAATCATGCCCTCTTTCGCCTTCACACTTTATCCATGTCATCACAACAGTGTTATTTGATAATTTTCATATTCTGCTTCTTAACTGCAAGTGATATGAACCTAAGTCCAGTAATTCTTACCATTCAATTAGACAAGCTTTGTAACAATTAGCAGGGTTAAAAAGAGATTCCAGAAAGAAAGAACTCCTTCCTACTTTCCTAGGAGAAGCTGGAAAGATTTCTTTTTTTTTTTTTAATTTATTTTTTAGAAGTACTTGGACACAATACCTTTATTTATTTTTACGTGGTGCTGAGGATCGAACCCAGGGCCTTGCATGTGCTACAGGATGGTTCTACCACTGAGCCACAACCCCAGCCCTGGAAAGATTTCAAGTGATAGTTTTCCTGTTTATGAACATCATCACTTGTATCCACTCTGTGGGCAGGTATGTGTATATGTGTGAGTTCCTGGGGCTTCACACATCCAAGGAGAGTATTCTACCAACTCTGTATTTTCTCTTTTTTACATAAGTATGGACTTTTAGGCATCTCACACTCCCACAAGTAATTTTTGGCTTTACTTTCAGAACATGTATTTTCAAGTATTTACTCTTTCCATGATCCTCCTAGGTACCTATTTTAATACCTCCTATGTCTCAATTCTCTAGAAAGAGTACATAATGACAGGAACTAAGTCAATAATTGGGCATGCAAGAAGAGATGGTAAATTTTACTTACTTGTCCTTGGTGGAAGTGATGTTAAAAATTCAAGAAACCACACATCTGATAGAGGACTTGTATCTAGGATAAATAAGAAACTCTCGAAAATAAACAGTAAAAATAATGATCCAATTAGAAAATGGGCAAAAAGACATAAACATTTCATTGAAGAGGATAATACAAATCACAAGCAAGCACATGAAAAATGTTCAACATCATTAGCCATTAGAAAAATGCAAATGAAAATCATACTGAGATGTTATACACGGCTATTCAAATGGCTAAAATTTAAAAAAAATAGTAATACCACCAAATATTGGTAAGGATGAAGAGAAACTCATCAGTGATACTCTGCTGGTGGAAATGTAAAACGGTACAGCCACTCTGGAAAGAGTAGGGAAATTTCTTACATAACTAAATGTGCTTACCACAGAACCCAGCAATTGCTCTTTCTGGGCATTTATTCCAGAGAAATAAATATTTATGTTCATCTGAAAACCTATACACAAAAATTCACAGAAGCTTTATTACTAAGGGCCTAAAACTGAAAACAATCCATCAGTCCTTCAGTGGATGAAACTGCGTGGTACATCTATAATCACGGAATATTACTCAGCAATAAAAAGGAATAAACTATTGATAAAATGTAACAACTTGGATGGATATCATGGGAATTATGGTGAGTAAAAAAAGTAAATCTCAAAAGGTCACATTCTAATGGTTCTATTTATGTACCATTTTTGAAACAACAAAATTATAGTGATGGTAAACAGGTTAGTGGTAGCCAGAGTTTGGGGTAATGGGGCATATAGAAGGGAGGTAGCTGTGGCTATAAAAGGGCAATATGAGCAATCCATGTGATGAAACTGTACTATAGCTTGTGATGGTCTCATGACCCTAAACACATGATAAAACTGCATGGAACTAAGTACACATACACAAAAAGAAAAAAAAATTCAAGCAGTTGAGCACAAATATTTTAATTGTCTAAAATGAGATTTTTTTTTTAAGAAGTTATCTACGGTTCTGAGCTCACTTTTATAAGGTATCACATTCACGACTCTTGTAAGAGACATAAAATTATGAAAGGATATCACCAGAAGCTATGTAAACATTTCAGCTAAGGGCCAGGATGTTTTTAGAAGGAAACCCAAAGAGGACAATGAGTATGAAACAAGTTCAACATGGTCATACAAATCGTGGTAAAAGAACTAGAGTGAAAACCCAAGCTAGTGAGCAAGTGGGAGAAGGAAAGCAAACATGGTTCAAATAGATCACGTGAGGAAACCCAAGACAAATGCTGACTTTGGCATTATCTAGGTAACCCCTATTTTTTGTCATGGGTGACTCTAATAATAGTCCTATTGTTGCAAAACCAGTCCAAATCCTACCGAGTTAAAAAGAAGTCCCTCATTGACTTGTTGAGTGTAGGTAGTACCCCACGTCCTCCCAAAAAAGATCAGTTCTGGCAAGAAAGCTTCAGCGTGCCTTCATGGTGCTGTTAATAGGATGCCTTAGGCCAGGCACGTGCCAGCGATGTTCTGCTGGCTGAGATTCACGAGGGAGGAGGAGATTTGGTCTCATTACTCAATTAACTTCTTGGCCTTGAAGAAGCGACGAAGGTAGAAGACCTGCCAGGTGGCTAGTCCGATAAGGCAGAACATTGAAAAGATGCTGAAGTACAGGACTCGAGTGTTTGTTGACTCTAAAAGACAAAAAGCATTGTAAATGTAATGAAGTAAGCCTGCTTACTAGGGGAAGGAAGGAAGGAAGGAAGGAAGGAAGGACGGACGGACGGACGGACGGACGGACGGACGGAAGGAAGGAAGGAAGGAAGGAAATTCTATTTATAAAAGCTAAAAATTACAAAGATTAGTTCTATCTATCTGACAAACTATAAGCCAACGAGAGAATATGATCAAATGCATCACAGAAGAAAATTTCACTCTTAACAATGTTGATTTACTTAGTACAGCACTGAAACAAGCAATTTTTCTTTCATAAACCCCACTTCTGAAAAACTGAGAAAAGGGTACACCAAAATTTAATGTTTGGGGATTTGTCTCCTTTATGGTTTACTTATTGAGAAATAAAAGATGCCTTCCTCTCACCATTGGTATCACGCATTTCCTCCTCTCGCTTCTTCATGTAGGCAAAATCATTAACAATGGATTCTGAAAGGTCTTCTAGGCGTCTTAGCTCTACCTCTAATGGTTTGAGCTTCTCAACTTTTGCAATCTGGAAAAGAAAAAAATTAAGAACCTACTCCCTGAAAACACTGCTCTGGTCAAGAACACAAAGCAACACAAGAATCTTTTTAGAAGCTTACCAGGCTTAGATTCTCTTATCAATCATCCTAATAGATTTTAAAATCTGGCCTTCCACCTTTCCCTGTAAACTACTTACATCTTTCCATCTCGGATTTTCAAAAAATACTTCAATTTTGACTATAATTTCTTTGTAAATATAATATGGTAGGCTGTAAAGTAAGACATACTGTTTTCCCTAAACTTCTGACTTTAATAAAGCACGTTACTTTTACCCTTCCACTCGTGTCTAGGAAAGAGATAGTATTATTAGTATAATAAACGTGAGTTGTAAAAATCAATCCTAGTTTTAGAAGAAAAAAATAAATCACCGAATTCCCAATACACAAGAATGAGAAAGTATATATTAATTACTACAGCATTAAGATAATAACTCAAAATACAAAATTACAGAATTCTGGTTTGCTTACTTATTTATTTATTTTTTTAAGTGCTGGAGATTGAACAGAGGGCCTTGAACACATTAGGCAAGCTGTCTACTCTGAGTCCATGGTTTGTTCACATTAATCCTACAACTTTAAGGTTTATTTTAGAACTCAGAGCCACAATGAATCCTACATTTACTCAAAAATATTGCACTAAGTTTTTTAGTTTATTTCTTTATTTTTTGCAGTGCCGGGGATTGATATCAAGGTACTCCACCACTGAGTTACATTCACAGTCCTTTTTGAGACAGAGGCTCAAGAAGTTGCTGAGGCTGGTCTCAAACTTGTGATCCTCCTGCCTCAGCCTCTGAGTGCTAGAATTACAGGCATGTACGACTGTGCCCTTTAAGAACGACACACCAGTTATAATAGAAAGCTCTAAGGATGTCCATGCATACTGAGGAATGAAGGATGTGAGAAAGGCTATCCAATAACTAGAGGCATAAATCACATGAGCAAGGATTTCATTATTATATGTTGTTTTATCAATTTTAGCTTTTTTTTTTTTTTTTTTTTGGTGGTGGTAGTAGGGATAGAACCCAGGGACACGCTACCACTGAGCTACATACCCAGCCCCTTTTAAAATTTTGAGACAAGGTATCCTGAAGTTGCTGAATCTGGCCTTGAACTTGCGATTCTCCTGTCTCAGCCTCCTGAGTTGCAGGGATTAAGGTATGTGCTACTTCCCTTCTCCTATCATTGCTGCCCCAGGGGAAATCCTGGACTCAAGTAATCCTTCTGCCTCAGAAGGATTACTCCCAAGTAGTTGCAACTATAGGTACATGCCACACCCAATTCACGAAACCTTCAAGATGGATAAACTACCAGAGCCTCCAAGATCTTGAGACTCATATGTACCAGTTGCTCCTAAGTTTTGTCCACAGTGGGATTTCTTCATAACTCTTTCTCTGTATTTCCTACTCCCTATTTACCACAAATTGTCTATGGAATACCCACTTTTCTCCTTTGTCCAATTTATCTTCCTTGTTCTTTCTCTCTCTTAAATGTTAACAGCAGTTTATATGGGATGAGTGGGAAGAGTTAAGGGTAACTTTTGTATTTTCTGTTTACCTGTACTCTTCCTTAAATGTGTGAAGAACATGAAAACAAATAAAATAAAACTAGAACCTGCTATTAAGATAGGGATAGAAAGTCAGGTGTGATAGCGCTCCTCGTGAGGCTGTAACAGGAGGATTGCAAATTTGAGGCCGGTCTCAGCAACTTTTAGTGAGATCCTCCCTCAAAATAAAAAAATAAAAAGGACTTGGGATGTAGCAAAGTGCTAGAGATTCCCTGGATTCAATCCCCAGTCCTACCAATATCCCCTCTCTCTCACACATATACATACACGATAGAAAAACTGAGTTCATATTTAAAGTACACAAAAACATGGTGATAGATTTGTGATTTTGTTCCACTGTATACATATTTTCTTACATTTGCAAAATGTTGGCTAGGGTTAATAATGTGATTGGCAGCTGCAGAACAGTTTATCTGGATACAAGATTTAACCAGTGGCTAATGTACTGAGCTAACTTTCCTAGCTGAATGCCCAAATGCCAAGTATACCATTAGCAGAGTATATATCTGTTGTATGCTTTCATATAGGGCTATAGAGCAAAAAATTATAAAAATTAAAAAATTAAAAAATCATCCCTAGGGAAAAGACATCAATATATAAGGTATATAATAAGCTGAACCTTAATCTGTTTAACAATTTCCCTCCTGCTCTATACTTTCCCTTCAAAGCTTCCTGAATGAGATAGTATAATGACACAATATGAAACTTCTTAGACATAATTTATTTAAGGCTGCTTATATAGAAACTTGCAAAAGGAACTGGAAGTGAAACTATGGCTGTGCCTCTGCCAGCTGAAAATAATATATTTTTTGTTAGATGACAAGATCCAAAGCCTAAAACCCAAAAAGGCAAGACAGAATTAAACCTGGTACTGAGGGTGGCTTTTGTAAGTTATAACCCAAAAAACGTATTCCAAGTGCTTTTCCAACATTCATTTATTTTTAGTTGTATAATCAACATATACACATGTTCTCCTGCCAAAACTTTTTAACTATTCAGAAGCACAGAAAATAAAAACCAAAAGTCTATTTTGTTAGTTCTTCAATTCCTAAATTCCCACATTTTTTTTTTTCAGAGTTAACAGTGGTTATGAACTTGGTATCCATTTTTCCAGATCTTGTTAAAATATGCATTATTTATGTTTTGTATCTATACAAACCCTCTTCTAGTGTAGGTGTTACTCTGGACTCTTTGCCTCTATTCATAAAAAAATAGTCCAATATCTATCTTCTAAATCAATTTTATTTCCTCAATGAAATCTACATTGAATCCCATTCTTCCTTCAGGAAATTATTTTCAAACTATCCCACTATTTATTAGTGGAACAAAGATCCCATTTCTTTAAAAAAAATTTAGTTCCCTAAATAACTACTTGTTATTGGTATTAGTTTTAAATCTAGAAAACTTAAAGAAACCCCAAGAATGTAAAATAATATTGCAAACTAACTTGCCACTGCAACCATCTAACACTCCAAGGATACTCAGTGGTAAATTCCAATCATGGTTATACTTCTATGTTTAATCCTAGAAATCAAAATAATATTGGAAAGGAATCAAGGAACAAAAAACGGTTCCAACAACTAAACTCTGAGTGACTTGGCAAACAAATGGTGTTAAGGAAAGTCATCTGCCTTCCACATGTGAGAGCATAAGAAGAAGACAGCAGTCTGCAACCCAGAAGTGGGCCCTCACCTGAGCCTGACTGTGCTGTCAACCTGGTCTTGGACTTCCTAACCTTCAGAACTACAAGAAACAAATTTACTATTTTAAAAACGGAAAACAACTAAAAAGTAATTATATCCAAGAACAAAAATAAAACAAAATAAAGAGTAAAGAGGAAGAGGGAATTCGTAATTCTAAAGCTATTTGGTTATGCAAGGAAACCATTTTACTGAATTAAAAATTGATAAGTAAATAAAAAAGGCCTGAAAGATTATAACTGATAGATGGGGAGGAAAGGGAAAGAAGCAAATAGGCACACATCAAGTTAAGAAGTGGGTGGTAAAAAAACTTTTCATTACAAGAAAAATTTAGAATTAGTAATAGACTTTTATGATCAGTTTACAATATGTATAAAAGTTTGCGGGTTTTTTTTTTTTTTTTTTTTTTTGAGATCAAGCCCCCATGACCTTATGAATGCTAAGCAAACGCTCTACCACTAGGCTACAACCCCAACCCATTCCCATTTTTATTCTGTTTTAATCTTTAAAGAACATCATAACAACAATATAGTGTGAGTGCTTAGGGTGTGCAAGACACAAAGCTAAATTACCACATTAAGCTCACTGGTAGAAAGTCTCACATGTAAAACTTTAATTAAAAAGCATCATGTATTGACTTCTACTACCAAGATATGCATTAAGAACAGAATGGAAAGAAAGTAGCAAGAGACTGACTCTAACTAGGAGAATAAGGGAAAACTTAACAGAAGTTAAGCTGGGTCTCACAAATTGGGAGAGGATTTTGAAAGAGATGAGAAGGGCATTCAAGGTAGAGAGGAACCAGTAAGCCAAAACATGGAGGGGAGAGTGTAGGCCTTGCTTTGGAGACTATGAATAGTTCAGACATAAGGAGTCTGATATGCTGTAAGCTAGAATAGTTTGTGCAGGTACACACATTTATACAACATACTCTTTTATGTTTAGGAGAAGGTGGTGTGATAATAGCAAATAAATGGCCCAAAAGTCAGATTGGAGATACAAATGGGGAAAGAGATGAAAAAAGCAGTATAATGAATGACACCGATTAATACATACTCAGATTGTGGTATTTTATATCTTATAATCTCATTTAATCCCATAACCCAGAAAGTATTATCTGTAAGTTTTCAGACGAGGAAACTAAGGCTCAAGTATATTAAATAACTTCCCAAGGTCGGTGGTGGTGCTAAGACTGAAATCCAAGTCTATCTGAGTAGATACTTCACTCTATAGGTAGAAATTAGACAAAGAAAATTATAAAACTACACTGTAATTTTCCTGAATCAAAAGTGAAGCAAACAAGCTACTAGGCCACAAGGATCTAAATAAGTTGTCCAGTTGGTTTGACTAATGAACTTCTTCACCTTCCCCCATTACCATTTTTGTAGGCAATAGAGTAAAAATTTAAATCAAATTCTACATAAGTATTCTGAAAACTCTCCTCATTTGCCCAGAACTAAGTATCTGTTATCAGTGAATAGCATCAAGAATCTTTATGTAACAATCAGTACAAAAGTTTAAAAAGAAAACCTCAATTTCAAAATCCCCACTTAACTATTCTACTCTTCAAAACATTTTACCTGGAGGATACCAATTAGACATACTCCATGAAGGCAGGCCAGAGCACTTGCTTCTAGTTTACTTCTCTCCCATGGCTGGAAGCATGAGATGTGTTTTGTAAAACATCTTGACAAAGGTGGGCCACATGACATGTGTACCACAGGTTTTCCACCAGAGGGTGGCATTCTCCTGGTGTGAATCAAAGGACTTCATTTTACAATGAGTGCCTCATTTCACAAATGAGGAAACTTTTTTAAAAAGAGTTCTTAAAGTTTCTTGGCCCTTTAGGTGGCAGACCAGGATTAGCAGCACATCATGGTTACTTGACTCCCTACCCAAGGTCACCAAAGCATTTATTTAGCATCAAAACTGCAAAGCTCTGCTATAAAACACAAGAACAGAATCCTTAACTTCCAGAAGCACTCGCACTTAGCTGTTCTCAAATCCTACCTCTCTTCTAAAGGCCTTATCCATGCAGACTCCTGGTATATGTAACTATACCAAGGAAAGGAACTAACTCTCCAAAAAACTGCTTCCTAAAACAAGGGAATGAATCCAGCTTCCAGAGAATTTATATTCTTTTCCTTGGTGGAGCAATAAGACCCACAAGAGAAGCTTCTTATGGCAAGCCAAATTCAATTCAATTAAGTTTGTTGCCTCTATGCTCCCCACAGCAGCCCCACAAACTCCAAAAGTACAGCAATATGTGAAGACCATCTAGTCTAATGGTCAATGTAAAGATGACAGAGTGACATCCAAGGACAAATCTACTTTGGGGTAGGGAGCACATGAATCGTCGGCCTACTACTCATAGAAGTTCAAAAGGCTAAGAAGGTGTCAAAATAAGTCCAGATAATCAAGAAAGTCCAGAAATGTAGAAAGACTATCCTGTCATGGCTGTTTGGCACTTCCAATACAGATAAGAGAAAGGGCTAAAATCTACTAACTGACCAACTATGTATCAGGTGCCTTATTCATGTTCTTTCATTAACTTGTGTCAAGAAAGGGAATCTGGACCTAGTATATGGAAACAGAGCTTCTCCTCTCTGAAGGCATTCAGAGAAACAGTTTTGGAATGTCTTCAGCTGTGGCTTCAATCAGTGCACTGTGTTTTGGTATATGTGTTGACAGCAAATAAAAGACTAACAGAACCCCTAGGCAAAACAGAACTTTGAAAATGCTGACATCCACAGCAAGAAGGGACAAACACAGCTCAGGAATTAGAGGATGGGTCAGAGAGTTACTTCTTTATGGGACAGTAACTGCCTTTTTTCCCTTAACAGACAACAAGTCCCTGAAAGCAACTACTCTACACAGTACAAACTAAGAAGAAATAGCTTGATTCACAAAATGAATCTAAAAGATGCTCCCTTGCCCCAGGAGGCAAAAAGCAAGATAGTGGCTGGAAGTTCTTTTTCTTTTGCCTTTCCTTTTTTTTTTTTTTTGGCAGTACTAGGGATGTTTCAAACCCAGAGACACTCTACCACTGAACTACATCCCCAGCCCTTTTTAATTGTTATTCTTAGGGTCTCACTAAGTTGCCCAAGCTGGCCTTTAATTTGCAATCATCCTGCCTCAGCCTCCCAAGTAACTGAGATAAGAGAAGTGCACCACTTCACCCAGCCTAAGTTCTTAAAATACAACACAGGGAATCAAAAGTGTTTTATTTCTGAGGATATAAGAATTCATTTTCTTTTTCAAGCTACATGACTTTATGCTTCTTTACCATATGGCAAGCACTATGCCTTCCAAATAATATCATCTCACATTTGTATTGTGTTTATACAGCAATTTCAAGTGCATTAACTAAATCCTCCATAACATTTTAGATAGGTAATATAGTACTCCACCCAGCTATTAAAACAATAATTACTACTGAATTGTACAGGATCACGTGGGATTTCAGAATTATTAGTCCACATATGAGGAAGAGATGTGTTGAATGTGAGGAAAATTTTAAAAATATATTATATCCATAACCCCAGCAACTTGGAAGGCTGAAGCAGGAGAACTGTAAGTCCAAGGCCAGCCTGGACATCTTAGCAAGACCCTGTCTCAAAATTTAAGAAGGGCTAGGGAATGCAGCTCAGTGGTAGAGTGCTTACTCATCTCACACAAGGCCCTGGGTTCAATCCCCAGTACTTAAAAAGAAAGAAAGAAAGAAATGTGCTGCCTTTCTGAATCTTAGTCGATGCCAAAGGATCAAAATCCTTTGAGCATAAAGGCTCTCCCTATCTGAAGAGCCTAAAATTAAATGCCTTGAACTCTAAATATGCTCAGTACTCTCTGGCAATTAACCAGGGAACAAAGTGCTTCTATTATCCATATTCTTATTACAGACATTATTAGTCCAGGAACTACTAACAGCTATTTCTAACAAACGTTCCATGGAATCACACACTGAAAAAAAGGACTGGTCTTTGACCTGTGTTATACCCGCCTCTCCTCCTCTGCCTCAGTCTGGTCTACTATTTGGGGGAGGGAGGCAGAGGGCTCATAAGGGAATATAGTGGGGAGGAGTAGTGGGGGTTTAAGAAGCAGAACCTTAGAGCTGTGTTGTAATCATGTGCGTAAAGAAAGGCTTAAGATGTGCCAAATGTCCAAAGTAGGAAGCAGGCAAAGGAAGCAATGTGATTTCCTTTCTGCTAGGGATTCCCCTCTTGGGCTAAGCAGAAGGTTAAAAAAAAAAAAATTAAAAAATTAAAAAAAAAATACAGCCCCTTTGCCAGAGTAAATAAAACCCAAGGATAATGGGGATTCTAGGAGGTAAAGGGTTCTAAAATGTCAAATCAGTGGTATCCACATCATTCTTTTCTAAAGATATAATAATGTCAAATGTTTTCAAGAGGGAACTAGGTCTGAAGTCTAATAGGGTATCACGTACTCTGTTACTTAAAAAATACCCATTAATGATAGTCACCATGTTGGAGAACAAAGTTACAACAGGGAAATTCATATAGTTGCTTGGAAAATAGCCCATGGTTGGGAATGGCGGCAGTAACCACAAGCTGAAAATCATTTTATCTACTCTTGCATAATACCTACAACTTTTTCTTAAGAGTTTTATATCTTACAACAGCACTTTAACATACATTATCTTATGTAAATATAATTAAGGCTCTTCTGAATCATAGAAGTTTAAAAAGATGTTTCAGTTCACTGTTTTTGTTTAAACATTTATTTATTTTTTTACTTGTAGCTGGACACCATGCCTTTATTTTATTTTTATGTGGTGCTGAGGATTGAACCCAGTACCTCACACATGCTAGGCAAGCACTCAACCTCTGAGACACAACCCCAGCTCTCAGTTTACTCTTAAATTCAAACAAAGAGGCTCTTTTGCTTCTTATTTCTTTTACTTACACTAGCTTGGAGAACAAACAAGTCAAAGTCTCTACTGGGAACTGTCTTCCAATCATTGCTGGATCATTTGCTCCTATCTATTGCCTCCAAATAACCCTTTCTGTTCAAGTGTCAAACACTTGAACAGGAAAAAGAGGAAAGACCTAGGGAGCTGCTATTGTTATACTACTACTTCCTGTTGCAGAAATAACCATTCACTTCCAATCTTCATCCATTTTAGGATATTTCCCTTCTAAAGTTCTGACCAAAGACAAAGCAACTTCTCTTGTTTGATGACTCCTAGAAAACTCTTCTAAAAAGCTCTTAAAACAAATTTTCTTCACTTATTTAGTTTACATTCTACAAAAGTCATTTACATGTCCTATACTCCACTTATTCATGCCCCCAAAGACTGCTCAGGCCCTGGGAAAGAAAACTCTTTCTTTCTGTAAAGGCATCAGTCTTAATAGTTATTGTGGTTTTTTCAAAGGTGCTCTACATTTGTTTTTGTTTTTTGGCAGTACTGGAGATATAACCCAGGAGCATTCCACCACTGAGCCACACCCAAGCCCTTTTAAATTTTTATTTTGAGACAGGGTCTCACTAAGATGCAGAGTTGCAATCCTCCTGCCTCAGTCTCCAGAGTTAATGGGAATATAGGCATGACACTGCCCCTGGCTCAAATGTGCTCTTCAGCTGGGTGGGGTAGTGCACGCCTGTAATCCCAGCAGCTTGAGAGGCTGAGCCAGGAGTTTAAAGCAAGCCTCAGCAACTTAGCGAGGCCCTAAGCAAGATAATTCTAAATAAAATATAAAAAAGGGCTGGGGATGTGGCTCAGTGGCTAAGCGCCCCTGGGTTCAAATCCAGGCACCAAAAAAAAAAAAAAAAAAAAGAAACAAAGAAAGAAAGGAAGAAAAAAAGGAAGAAAGAAAAGTGCTCTTCATCTGAAGAATCATTTTGTGGTGCCCCCAAAGTCTCAAATAGAGATGAAAAAGCCTGTCACCCTTCCCTTATCCCATGTATACTCCACTTCCCTGTCATTCAAACACATCAGTTTTAATTACTCTATAATATTTCCTTTCTACTCATTATCACTATCTCTTGAAGTTTTTTCTTCCCTCCCACTTTCTTTCTTAAAGCTTGTTTTAATTAAAAGCTTTTTAACTTTTTTTGGCTGTGGTTGTTTCTAAAAGACATCCCAGTTGTTCAAGTCTAAGCATTAAATTCACATGCTGGATAGATACCTAGTTGTTGGCTCTGGGGAGAGGTCTTAGGAACTAAAAACAAATCACCCTTCTTAACCTTAGACATTAAGACATAACTGAAGCTTGGCTTTTAAAAATCATTACTACATATATCTGGTTTCTGCCTCAAGAGGTCTAATGGCATATGCTTGAGTGCGACATCTGTAAGGGACAGTTGGTTCAGTCCTTTGGTTGACAGAACAACCAGATTTACTATTTAAGGCCATTAATACAACTTTTTGTATTAATAAAATCATAGCTGGTTGTCACATGACTGCTGAGAAAAACGCAGCCTTCTGGACAAAGCATAGCCTGTTGGCCTGACACAGAATCTGACGGCACAGCATGTTGCCTCCTCTGGCTGTGGCGGCAGAACATACCTCTTCATAATTTTTCGCCTCCACTCCATGCTTCATGTCTAGGATCACGAGTTGGTCAGGTATCCGCCCTGTCCCTGAGAAAGAAATCAAAAGAATCATTGTGCAGAATATTTAAAATTCCGGGAAATCACCCACCCACCTCCCTCTCCCTCACCCCTATCCTCTCAATAGAGGGAAACAGACACAACTCCTCCCCCTACTCAGCTGCAAAAAATTCCTGGCTCTGGCTAAAATCACAAACATTCCAGACAAAGCCTCTATCTGTGTGGGGTGCCAGAAAGCAAAGAGAACATGCTGCTGGCAAACATCTCTGAGCAGGCACGACACAAGATACTGCTACTGGTACTACAGAGGAGTAGAATAGGAGAAGAAAAAACACATAGGCTTTTCAATTGGAAAATAAAACTCAAAAATCACAACCCTGTGAAATTTACTGGCATACAGATCAGTAGGAAGTGAGTACCAACTTAGGCTGAAAATGCACATTTCCACATCTGAAAAGAATGCCTGTTAAATTTTGAAAGCAAGTCATGCTCAATTAGGATTACTGAGTACATGCTAACTTTGAATTTATTTAACACAAATCTGAGTATTGAAAAGAATATAGGTTTTTAATCTAATATTCCATTTTAAGTCAAATGTTCTGATCAATGTAAGGCTTATTTTAATAGATGAATAAAATGTTATAAGGTTATTCCCACTAAATCCTTAAAGGAGTTAGTTATAATTTAAAAAAAAAACTTGACAGGAAGCACAATTCTCAGGGATGTTTCTTAGAAAGAAAATTTCTATTGGGATAATAGGGCCAACAACATATTTGTATTAGAAAAATTAACTGTTTTCAGTGTGACCAAAAAGGAATTCTATGATGGCACATACCTGTAATATTATCTACTCAAAAGGCTAGGGCAGAGAATCCCAAGTTCAAGGCCAGCCTGGGCAACTTAGGAGAAGACACTGCCAGTGGCAGCGTGCCTCTGGGTTCAATCCCTAGTACTGCCCCCCCCCCCACCTAACCTTCTATTTATTTCTTTGTTTGTTTATTTATTTTTTTTTAAGTTGTAGATGGACACAATACCTTTATTTATTTATTTTTATGTAGTGCTGAGGATCAAACCCAGTGCCTCACAGGTGCTAGGCAAGTGCTCTAGCACTGAACCAAACCCTAGCTCCTCAATCTAACCTTAAATCACTGAGTAAGAGAGGAGAGGGAACAACTCAAAAGAGCCCCAAGAAACCATTCGGTTCAAATTCCTTGGATTTCATCTATTTATAAAACTAAAAACCACCTGTATGAAATCAGAGGTTTTGGGAAACAGTGCCACTTAAGAACTGAGGTCTTTAAGAGCAAAAGTCACAGGGGATGGTACTCGACCCTCTACTGCTTGAGAGACACTGAAAGTTTTCTGAAATGGACTGAAGTCAATTTAAAAAATTACTCGGGGGCTGGGGATGTAGCTCAGTTGGTAGAGTGCTTGCCTTGCATGCACAAGGCCCTGGGTTCAATCCCCAGCACCACCACCACAAAAAAAAAAAAAAAAAAAAAAAAAAAAAAAAAAAAATTACTCATTGAGCCAGGAGTGGAGGCACAAGCTTGCAATCCCAGCAGCAACTCAGGAACCTGAGGCAGGCATGAGGATTGCAAATTCAAGGTCAGACTCAGCAACTTAGTGAGATCCTGTCTCAAAATAAAAAGTTTTTTTTTTTAAAGGCTGGGGATATGACTAAGTGATAGAGCATCTCTGGGTTTAATCCCCAGTACCCCCCACTCCCCCAAAAAACTACTCACTGAGGACTCACTTGGAGCTACAACTGTGCTGAAAGACTCTCAAAAGGTATACTCTCTGCCTTCAAATAATTCACTGAGGATCTAAGACATCCATACATATAACAGCAAAGCACTATAAAATTTTGAGCCAAAACAACTGGCTCAGATAATCCCTGCTGTGAAGGAAAGGTAAGAGGTGAGTTGTGGACTGCCTGCTGAGAAGGGAGTACCTGGGCCCAATGCAGTGGGGCATACCTACAATCCCAGCAGCTGGAGTGGCTGAGGCAGGCAGATTGCATGCCTCAGCAACTCAGCGAGACCTTGTCTCTAAGTAAAATATAAAAAAGGGCTGGAGTTATGACTCAGTGGTTAAGCCCCCCTAGGTTCATCCCTCCTGGTACCAGAAAAAGAAAAAAGAAAAGAGAAGGGAATACCTGAAGGTAAGACTCGAGCAAAATATTCTAGACAGAAGGCAAAGCATGGACAAAGGCTCAGATAATGGAAATCAGTATGTCATGTTTAAGACAGTAAATAATTTATTTTGGATAGACTAGAAAGATAAATTTGAAAGCAAGAGAAATATACAGGAAGATTAAGACAAGTCATAATGATTTCTGAGCATTAAACCAACAATCTCCAAGCAAATCAAACATGGCACCCAGAGTAGTCTCTTCTCCCCTAATCTGAATGTAATAAAGATTATGACATCACCCACAGAAGATGTTAGACAAACTTTTGCCTTTCTGTCTTCATTTAAAAAGCTGTGAAACACAAGTAGCTTCTAGCCTGACATGATTCAAATGATCAGATATGTTCTTTCTATCAGAATCTTCAGTTTATCTCCTGTTTGTCACAGCACAGTATTAACATTTTTCAAGTCTAAGTGAAACCACAAAACCACAAATGTCTGGCTGGCCTAATTTTAGACCATACAGTCTCTTGCATAGAATAGCCAGTTTATTCCCTTAGCTGATATCATGGCCTAAAGACACTTTCAGTAAATCTCTTTCTATATTTGCCTGGAAAATGATAATCTCCCCCCTTTTTAATTATAACTTTATTTTGTTTGAGCAATTTTAGGTTCAGAGCAAAACTGAGAGGAGGGTAGACAGACTTCCCATTTCCCCTTACTCCTACATGTGCATACCCTTCCTCATTATCCACATCTCCTGCCAAAGTGGTAACCTGTTATAAATGATACACCTCAACAATACATCATTATCACCCAAAGCCCACAGTTATATTAGGTTCCCTTTTGACTTACATTCCAAATGTGATGCTGGGATCAATGTATGATGACATGTATCTACTACTAAGTTTCACACAAAGTTTTTTTTTTTTTTTTTGCTTATATCTTTTTTACCCTGTTTTTATTGGTGCATTGTTAATTATACATAATGGTGGGATTCACTGTTTCATATTCACACACACATACAATATAATAATTTGGTCAATATCATTTCCCATTATTTCCCTATTCTATCTCTCCTCCTCCACTTGGTCCCTTTTCTCTGGTGTACTGGTCTCCCTTTGATCTTCACGAGATTCCCCATCCCCTTCTTTTCCTTTTTTCTCTCCACCTTCCACATAAGAGAGAAAGCATATGACCCTTGACTTTGCTGAAAATAATGTTCTCAAGTTCCATCCATTTTCCTACAAATGATATAATGTCATTCCTTATGGCTGAATGAAATTCCATTTTGTATACATACCAAATTTTCTTTATCCATTCATCAACTGGCGGACGCCTGGTTAGTTCCATAACTTGGCTAATATTAATTGCACTGCTATAAACATGGGTATGTATTGCTATAGCATGTCAATATGAATTCTTTTGCATAAATCCCAAGAAATGGTATAGCTAGGTCACATGGTGGTTCCATTCCTAGTTTTTTAAGGAACATCCATATTGATTTCCATGGCATCTGTACTAATTTACAATTCCACCAACAGTGTGAAATTGTTCCCTTTTCTCTACATGCTTTCCAATATTAATTATTGTTTATATTCTTCTAATATATATATATATATATATATATTTTTAGTTTTAGCTGGACACAATACCTTTATTGTATTTGTTTATTTTTAAGTGGTGCTGAGGATCAAACCCAATGCCTCATATGTGCAAGGCAAGTGCTCCACCACTGAGCCACAACCCGAGTTCCCCTATTATTTTTCGTATTCTTAATGGCTGCCATTCAGACTAGAAAGAGACAAAATCTCAGTGTAGTTTTGATATGCATTTCCCTAACTGCTAAAGATGTTGAAATTTTTTTCATATATTTGTTGGCCTTCTATACTTCTTTTTTGAGAAGTGTCTGTTTAGTTCATCCACCCATTTATTAATTGGGTTATGTGAGGGTTTTTTCTTGTATATTCTGGGTATTAATCCTAAGAAGAATAGCTAACAAAGATTTTCTCCCATTTTGAAGGTTCTCTCTTCACATTTTTAATTGTTTCCTTTGCTGTGCAGCAGCTTTTTAATTTGATGATATCCATTTATTAATTCTTAGTATTATTTCCTGCCTATTGAGGAAGTTGCTGCCTTTGCCTATATATTGAGGTGTTGACCTACATTTTCTTTTCTTTTTTTTTAAATTAATTTTTTTAATTTGTTCTACTTAGTTGTACATGACAGCAGGATGCATTTCAATTCATTATACACAAATGGAGTGCAACATTTAAATTCTCTAGTTGTATATGGTGTAGAGATGCGCCATTTGGGCAATCATACATGTACCTAGGGTAATGATGTCCATCTCATTCCACTATCTTTCCTACCCTTATAACCTCTCTCAACCCTCCCCTTTGCCCAATCCAAAGTTCCTCCACCACCACCCCCACCCCCCACCCCCCGTCATAGATAGCATCCACTAATCAGAGAAAACATTTGGCCTTTAGATTTGGGAGATTGGCTTACTTCACTTAGCATAATATTCTCCAACTCCATCCATTTACCTGCAAATGCCATAATTTTATTCTCTTTTAATGCTGATTAACCCTACATTTTCTTCTAGGTTGCAAAGTATAATTCCTAAGTATTTGATTATCTTAGTTGACTTTTGTGCAGAGCGAGATAAGGACCTCATCTCATTCATAGAAGAATGGATAACCATTTTTCTAAACACTGTAAAAAAGTCTGATTTTTCTCCAACATACGTTTTTGGTACCTTTGTCAAGGATCAGATGACTATACCTGTGTGTGTTCATCTGTATCTTCTATTCTGTTCCATTGGTCTATATCTCTGTTTTTATGCTAGTATGATGCAGCTTTTGTTAATATAGCTCGGAAGTATAATTTGAAGTTAAGTATTATGATGCCTTCCAGCATTGCTTTTTTGACTTAGAATTACTTTGGTTATTCTGGACCTTTTACTCCCCCAAGTGGATTTTAGGACTGTTCCCCTCCACCACCACCCCAATTCTATGAAAAGTGTTATTGGTTCACAAGGTATTCTCTGTGCTTTACTTCATCACTCTTCTACTCCACCTAGACAATCTTTCAGAAGATGTTTCAAAGGCCACAAGACATCAAATCTCCATATCAGAAGGAACGAAAACTAAATTGAAACTAGAAATGAACTGCTGTCTATAGCGGGGGCACTACAGAGTTGGAGAAGATGCTCAATTCAAGGAAAATCTTCTGATTACTTACCCTTGCTCTCAAAACATACTTCAAACATGTCATAATCTTCAGTGGTAAAAGCAAACTTCCCCTTGGATGCATCTTCCTTGGAGTATAAAATATGTCCAGCAGAATCTGTGATCTAAAATAAAAATATAAGAATAGACAGCAAATAACACTCAGAAAGGGTACTTATAGAAATTGGGGATAGAATGAGACATTATCCATAAAAGATAGTTAATAGTCCTCAGCAACATTACGATGCTCCAACCATCTCCAAAGATGAGACTGGATTAGAATATGAAATCTAAATACAGTAATAAATGATATTCATTCAAAAAGCCTAACCACACTTGAGTCTCAAATCTGCTGCTGCTATAGGATGTCTTACCTTACGAAAAATTGATCCAGCCAATGTTCTAAGTTATGTAACTTGCATTTATCGGGGAAAAAAACCCCACTTTATACCAAGTAGAATTCAATCATTTCCTATAGAGGGACATGTCACATATACAATACACAAGAAGAGAAAAAATATATAAAAACACATTTATTCTCTAAAACAAATCCTGACAGGGCAGAAGTATGAAAGTGGAATGGAAAAGAAGGTGTGCATGAAGAAGAACATCTGGGAGATCTACTCCTGCAATGGCTACACAGTGGGAGCAAGACATGGGGTATAAACAAAAAGTTTCTCCTGAGAGACATCTTTGACTTTCTAAAATGATTATTCCTTTCTTGTAGGTTGCTTTAAACTGCTCCGTTACTGAAGAATGGCCTACAGGTGTGTGTAATCCCAGTGGCACTGAGAAGCTGTGGCAACAGGATCAAAAGTTCAAGGCCAGCTTCAGCAATTTACAAGGCCCTAAGCAATTTAGCAAGACCCTGTCTCAAAATAAAAATAAAAATGGCTGGGGATATAGCTCAGTGATGTAAAGTGACCCTATATTCAATTCTCAGTACCACTTAAAGGAGAAAAAGAAAAAGACTTATAAGCACAGATGAAGGGGCATATATTATTAAGTGAATGGCCACATACAAAGCAAAGTATGATGTGGTAACTTAAAAAAATTGGATTCCAGGCTAAGAGCACATGGCTGTCTTAGCAAAAGGCATTATTTCATCATCTAAGTCAGGAAGCTACTTTGCAATGTGAAACATAAAAATAGTGGCTTCATTAAACTAAACTAGATGTTCTAATGCTGTTTGTTAAAATAGACTTCTTCCAAAGGAACAAAACAAACATTCTTTATAATTCTTTTATAGGCAAAACTATAAACAGGAAAAATGGAGTAGCATACATTTAAGCTTATATATTTAAAAGCACCCCCTTTTTTTTTTTTTTTGGTAGTGCATATTAAACCCAGGGGCACCCAGCCCTTTTTTATTTTTCATTTTGAGACAAGGTCTCACTAAGTTGCTCAGGGACTTCCTAAATTGCTGAGGCTGAGATTCTCCTGCCTCAACCTCCCGAGCTGCTATGATTACAGGCATGCACCACTATGCCCTGTTAAAAGCACTTTTTTAACAGTAGTTAATTCTGAGTCATAAGATTTCCCTTCATACTTTAATATTTTCTTTTAATTTTCCACAAAGGTATATAGTCAAAAATAATAATAAAGCTATTTCACTTTGGAAAAAATTCTTAATAACTAAAGAATATTATCATTACTCAACTTGAAAGATGTGTTAATGAAAAAGGGTTTGTTAATATTCGTGCAATATTTTCTGCCATCAAACATCATTAATTTTTCAAGCACCGAAGATACTTAGATCTGTGTTGGTCACAGGATTTGGGATGAGTAAGATTCTACCTTCAAAGTGCTTAAGAATCTAAATAAAGATAAGGTATAAAAAACAATACACCTTCATTTTAGTTTTGATTTGCATTTGCCCGATTAGTGATGATGGACACCTTTTCATATATATGTTGGTTATTTGTACAAGGTGATGGAATATGTTAATGAACTTGATCGTGGCAATCACCTCACAATGTATATCAAAATATCACATTGTACATCTTGAATATATATAATTTCTACTTATCAATTATACCAAAATGAAGCAGAAAAAGAAATAAAACAGCTTCATTGCAATGTAGAGTGCACTACTAGAGATAGCACAGTGCTATAGGATTACAAAAGGTCAGAGTGTATTCTGGAGCAATTAATATGAACTAAATCCTAAAGGAAGAATCTCAATCAAGGGAAGAAGAGGAATAAAGACATTTAGGGTAGAAAAGATGGCAAATATGAAGGGCTCAGTTGGAATACATGGAAGACAAGAAAGAATAACCAGAGTATTTAGATTCCTTCCACCAGTGCAAATCGGAGAGCTGAGAGTCTCTCAAGTGGTACACAGCCCTCTTCAGACTGCATTCCCCACCTTAGAGAGATGAATAGGCAGTTGGAAGGTCAAGAATTTGAAGTCAGTATTAGCTAAACAACCTGCTAGGGAAGTTAGCTCTGAAGATTCATAAAGGCTCTTGTTTGTGGGACACTTTTTCTTTTAGACTAATCAACTAAAAGAAAAAGCAAAAAAAAAAAACAACAACAAAAAAAAAACAACTACTTGAGAACCTTGAATATACACATATTAAAAACAAAAAACTAATCAAATCCCAAAGTAATGTGCAGTAACCGCGTTGTTCCACTCCTTCCTTTCTTCAGAATGAGTTCTCCCATCCTGATACTTCCCTACTCTGCAACCCCCAAAGCACCATCATAGCACTTCAGAGTAAGAGGAAATTCAAAAAAGGAGACTGCAGGAATAACAGATTTTTACATTCCAAACTGATGTGAAAACCTTAATTTGAATTTGGCTCCTATGAATGAAGCTGCAGACAACACAGAACTTCTCGGAGGAGAATTTGGGTAAATGAAGTTTCCAGATTTGCTCATTGCACCAGCTTAATTCTTAAGAAAAAGAAGGCATGACTTACAGGTTGCTAGAAATATTTAAACACTAAGTGAAACCAGTAGAGGACAGCAGAGAATAGGCATCAAGGTTAGAGCACTGAACAGTCATCATAGATTTTTATCATCTCCACACTCAGGTAAGAAAAGAGATCAGGTCATTGTTCTAGGACAAACAACTCAATTTATCAGGGTTTACAAGATTTGGCACACATTTGCTCAACCACCTTATTTCCTGGAAGAACAGATTATATCTCTTTATTTTCTCCTAAGGTACTGAAAGTGTCCTTCAAAAAAGTTATTTTTTAAGTTTAAGGAGAAGAATCTCTCTAGATCGTAAAGATGCTTAAGTGCAGATCGTAAAACTCTTATTAAGGCACCTTTGGGCTGGGAACATAGCTCAGTGGTAAAGTATGTGCTTAGCATGCCCAAGGCCCTAGGTTCAATCCCCAGCACCATAAAAGAAAAAAATTCCTACACAGAGTGCTCCGTGAAATGAATTAAGGCATCTTGCCAGTCATGGTGGCGCATGCTTGTAATCTCAGCAGCTCGGAAGGCTGGGCAGGAGGATCATGAGTTCAAGGTCAACCTCAGCAATTCAGTGAGACCCTGTCTCTAAAATTATATTTTTAAAAAGGGCTGGAGATGTGGCTCAGTGGTTGAGTGCACCTGGGTTCAATCCCAGGTACCAAAAAAAAAAAAAAAAAAAAAAAAAGAAGTCTTCCATGTTTTTCTGAAAGACTCCAGAACATTCCACGCCTCCTACTGGTACTCAGACGGAGTAAAAGTTGTTTAACTTGTCCTCTTCTATATTGTACTGAGGAACTTCAGTCAAGGAAGAACCATTTCCTTTGTCCAATGATATCTGAGAAGTTATTCGAGATTCATCCTAGGGCAAAGACTTACATGCATCACTAGAGGCTGAAGGCAGAGGATCAACCCACTGCAGCCTTCTATCAGCATGAAACTGACCTCCCAGAAATACTGTATGACAATGCTCACAGTTCCCTCAGGGTCTTCACATTTCTATACTCCCTATAACCTTTAGCTGACTCTATGTGACAGTATTAATTTGAATAACTTAAAAATCCAGGCAGGTAACTTGATAACTGAACTTTTAGGTTGGGCTAACTCATATGACTACTTGACATTCTAACAGATCCTAATATTTTTCTAAAAATCTGTAGGTTTCCCATCTATATTCTTCATATAATTTTGCAGTTATTTAAGAACAAAGTACAAACAAAGTCATTAGATTTAAAAAAAATCATATCCTCTAACCCCAACATCATTGCACACACCAGCAGGTAGCTATTAGGGAACAGGAAACTGGGCCCCACACAATGACTAATCTGAGCTGGCAAAGTCTAAAAGGTTTAAATGATGGTTTTTAATTTCCTTTAATTAAATGTTCTGATTATTGCCAAGCACAGTGGCACATACGTATAATCCCAGTGACTAGGGAGGCCGAGGCAGGATTATCTTAAATTTGAAGTCAGCCTCAGCAATTTAGCAAAACCTTCAATAACTCAGACCCTGTCTCAAAAAAAAAAAAAAAAAAAAAAAAAAAGAGGCTGGAGATGGAAATGTAACTCAATGTCTCAATGGTAAGGCAACCCTGGCTTCAACCCCTAGTACCCCCCCCAAAAAAAGTTCTGATTGCAGATCACCTTGAAAGATCATCTGGGTTTTTTTCTTTCAAGAATTGAGAGGGTTTTTTTCTTCTTAATTTCTACTACAAAACTATGCTAAACAATCACTGCTTTCACTTATAATAGTAAAACTTTAAAGGATTCTTTTAACAATAAAAGTACACTTAATATTTATTATGAAGTTCTTTTATTGAACGAAGGTAATATTAAGCTATAAAACTCACTCATATGACATCAAGTTTGTTTTTAGGTAACACATTCTAAAGAAAAGCAAACCAAAGTTCACAACTTAAAAAGCAGGAGGAAAAGTGTTAATTATATATGTAGAGTGGATGATATCAAGATTATGTGAATACTCACACTGAAACTGTCAAATAAGTGAGAAGAGGCCACTGGGAAAATAAACTCATCTAGAATTAGATTTTCTTGGACCATTCCAGGCAGTGGCTGGAATTAGGTTCCTAAGCAAGTCCTGCTCCTAAAGTCTTATTCCTTTATCAAACATTCAAAAATCTAAGTAGCTTAGGCCAATAAAGCAGTTAGGAATAAGTAGAGCTCACAAAGGAAGAAACAAATACGTTTTCAAGAGCCTGAAGTCAACAAATGATATCCGAACAATAAATATGGCTCTAATAAGTTTTCTGGAAGCCAACATTTAAGAAATAAACTGGGGGCTGGGGATGTGGCTCAAGCGGTAGCGCGCTCGCCTGGCGTGCGTGCGACCCGGGTTCGATCCTCCGCACCACATACCAACAAAGATGTTGTGTCCGCCGAGAACTAAAAAAAAAAAAAATATTAAAAATTCTCTCTCTCTCTCTCTCTCTCCCCCCTCTCTCACTCTCTCTTAAAAAAAAAAAAAGAAAAAAAAGAAATAAACTGGGTTACACATGGTTTGTTTTCTGATGAAAGCTCACAAATTTATCTCAGAGAAATTTTCCTGGAACTAACATGAACAACAATTTATCAGGAAGGTCCTTGTCATTTTCAAACATGGACTTTCAAATACAATTCAAATAGGTACTTTTAGTGAACCTCTGTATCAATGTATGGCAATGCAGAGCTAGGACTCAGAGGACCTAATACCAATACTCCTGTGCCCTGGTTCTGTCTCCTACCCCTCACCAATACAACTTTCCTCCCCATTCCAGCCTAGTCCTCTAGTTCATGGAATTCAGCCTCAATCTAAAGCTGCAAGAAGGATGGGACTACTTTTGACCACTTGTTGCTACAAGTGTTGAGGGGATACTAGGAAAAGATGTCTTAACATTACTATCCAACTGTATCTTGGCTTTTAATACCACTTACTCTCCAATCAGGACTCCTTGAAAAAGCAAACGCTAGGACTGCTAGGACTGAGGTGAGTGGGAAAGGTACAAGATGGGCTGGAGCATCTTGTAGTGCCAGAAAGGAAATGCTCAAAAAGGAAAAAACTTTAAGAATGTAGAAACATCAAGGAGACACAGGAACTAATCAAAAGAGCTCCCAATGGCCAAAGCTGAAACAACTTAAACAACAAAATAAAATAGTAATAAGATTATAATCCAAAGTACCCAGTAAATATCCATGAATTCATACTGGTATAAATGATTGTAAATAAGTAGGGGAAGGAAGACAAATCTCTCAACTTATGTAAATACTGGACATTCAAAATAAAGCATAACTCCACATTTTTAAAGTGTGGGGTGCACAAAATAACTTCCTTCCGAAGAACACAATATAAAGAAAAATAACTTTACAGTGGATAGATAAACCTGACAAACACTCACTTAGCCAGATGTCAAGGTCAATATAAACAGTGATAAATAATGTTAATATGATATGATGAAAATGACATTTGACCTCTGTGGTCTTCTCCCAAAACCCATAACTCCATTCTTTTTTTTTTTTTTTAGGGGGCAGGTTACCAGTGATTGAACTCAGGGGCACTTGATCACTGAGCCACATCCCCAGACCTATTTTGTATTTTATTTAGAGACAGGGTCTCACTGAGTTGCTTAGCACCTGGCTTTGCTGAGGCTGGCTTTGAACTCACGATCCTCCTGCCTCAGCCTCCCAAGCTGCAAGGATTACAGGCATGCAGCGCCACTGTACCCGGTTCCTTATCTTGAGAAAATCGTCAAATCCCATTAGAGAGCACCCTACAAAATACCACACTAGTACTCCCCAAACATAAGGTCATCAAAAACAAGGAAAGCCCAAGAAACTGTCACAACTAAGAGGAACCAAAAAGAACCATGATTACATATAATGTATTTGGGCTGGGGATGTGGCTCAAGCGGTAGCGCCCTCGCCTGGCATGCGTGCGGCCTGGGTTCGAACCTCAGCACCACATATCAACAAAGATGTTCAGTCCGCCGAGAACTAAAAAATAAATATTAAAAAAAATTCTCTCTCTCTAAAAATAATAATAATAATGTATCCAAGATGGGATCCTGGAACCGAAAAACACTTTAAAAAACAAAAAAAAAAAACAAAACAAAACAAAAAAACCCAGTCTATGGAAATCTGAATTAAGGAATTTAGTTAGTAATAATGAAACAATATTGGTTCATTTACCCTGACAGATATACAATGCTAATGTGAGAATTAGTGACAGGATATTGGGTACAGGGTAAATAGGAACCATATTATTTTCACTATTTTTCTGTAAATATCAAATCATTTAAAAATAAAACTTCAAAAATATATCCAGGGAGCTGGGTGTGGTGGCACAGGCCTATGATCCCAGCAATATGGAAAGCTAAGGCAGGATGATAGCAAGTTCCAGGCCAGCCTCAGTAATTTAGCGAGGCACTAAGCAACTTAGCAAGACCCCGTCTTATATAAAAAATAAAAAGGTCTGTGGCTGTGCTTCAGTTTATCAAGTGCCTCTGGTTTAATCCCTGGTACCAAAAACAAAAATGAGCAAACAAAATATCCAGACAGATTAAGTCAAACACAAATACGTATGCACATAACTCTAGAGTCTCAAATTTAGTCTACTTAGAGCTAAGCAAGCCAACAAGCATTTTTACATACTTTTCATGAAGTATATACAAATAGTTCATTGACTAGTCTTTGCCTACTCTCATAAAATGACACACAAGCCCGTGCAATGGCACATGCTTGTAATTCCAGTGATTTAGGAGGCTGAGGCAGGACATGAAAAAAGTAAAAGAACTGGGGATATAGCTCAGTGGTAGAGTGCCCCTGGGTTCAATCTCTGGTACCTAAATAAATAAAATAACACATGAACCAAAGGAGAGGTGGCAAGTCTGTGTCTTCCTATTGGCACAAGGCACACATAGCTTTCATTTGCTGAGTCAGCACCATACCCCATCACTCCAAGAATATGTTCCCCTGATTCACTTTAAAAGATCCCCAAAACAACAAAGTTTTTGCTGGGAGCAGCAGAGGTCAATCAGTGTTTGTTTGTTTGTTTTTTTTTTTAAAGAGAGAGAGAGAATTTTAATATTTATTTATTTTTTTAGTTATCGGTGGACACAACATCTTTGTTGGTATGTGGTGCTGAGGATCAAACCTGGGCCGCACGCATGCTAGGCGAGCGCGCTACCTCTTAAGCCACATCCCCAGCCTGGTCAGTTTTAAGCTGGAAGAAACATGAAGATAATTTCCTTCAAATGGCTCCAACCTGCATTCTGTCTTTTTCAGGTTATGATCAGTCTGTGGAATAACACTGAATATACAACTATTTTAAAAATAACCATCAACCTTGTAGTTCCTGACAAATTAGAAACACTGATATGGAATAAAAATGCACTGAAACAAAAACACATAGCCTTCTCTCTTTGACAGACAGTATAGAATAGTAAATAAGATGGATGGTTCTAGAGTCTGTGCTCCAATCACAGTTTGCCATTTACTAGATGTAAAGTCTTGAGCCTGTTCCTTAATCTCTGTGCCTCATTTGCAAAATAAGAACAATTGCTATACATACTCCATAAGGTTACTGTGAGGATTATTAAATGCAATACAGTGAAGTGCCTAGAACAGTGTCAGTCACATAACAAGCACTCAGTAAAATGTTACTATTATTAAAGTAACTGTTAGCATTATTGCTGTTATAATCATTAGTGATAATTCAGAACTCTATAGAACATTTAGATCCTTAAGCATACTTTCAACCTAACATTACTAATAGATAGTAAACTAGATAAAAGTATGCTGTATTGACCAAACCCAGGGATAATTACAGCCTGAATGGTTACTGCATGGAAACAGAAAAACAGAAATAGGTAAATTCTCAAGGAAGCAGCATCAAGATTTAGAAACTGAAGGGATAGAAAATGCCTAACAGAACAGGTATTTAATCCTTTCATCTGACAAAAAGGATTACTATAAAGACTCTAAGATGTCTCCACATTCCCTAGATATGGTTTTTAATCTGATAAATAATAACCACATAAGGATCCAACAGAGACATGAGGGAGGACTGTGTAGGCATATGTAATGATCAGGATTGTAGAGTATATGCTTCATTTGGTGAGAGTTCATGAGTAAGTCTTGATTCAACAGGTCTATTACCTAAGATATAGAAAAGCAGAAAGAATACCAATTCATTGACAAGACTTTAGCTTTAGACTGGGAAAATAATATCAGAAATAAGGCTTTCTAAACACTACCACAGGGATTGGGGCAGATAACTCAACAGCAGAACACTTGCCTAGCATTCATGAGGCCCTAGATTCTATGCCTAGCACTGCAAAAAATAAATAAATAAATAAATAAATTAAAACAAAAGGGCTACCATAAGTCGTGATTGTATCTCAAAAATGAAGAACATGGACAACTCTGATGACCTAGCCTTTATGTTTAATGGGCATAAAATGAATTTATCCTGATCTTTCAATCAACAGCAAGTACAAAGTCTATCAACTGCCTTCCTGAAATCAAAGGATCACATCTAGATTTTACCCAGAACAAAGTCAAATTTATAAAAGCTACAAGCAGAGTTTAGCAACATCAAGTTCTTTCAGATTTCTAACACAATTCAGTAATGACATAGCACAGCACAGAAGTATTGCTGAAGCTAAAATATGATCAAAGAGGCTGGGAAGCTTTTTGTACAAGTGTGGAGACCCAGAAATGGAAAATTTCCAGGCACTGGTAAGATAATGGATAGATGCTCTCTTCCTGCTTCCATCAGCATTTGCTACATTAACTTAACACAGGCAATACGTCATGCTTGACTGAGGAGCAGGGAAGCTAGCAGGGAAGAAATGGAGAGAAAGAAGAGGGGGAAGGGAAGGAATGAGAAGGAAAAACCAGTTGCTGCCGTAACAACACTACTGTGGGGGTGAAGCCAGATCAAATGTTTTTTTTCATACTGTTCCAAAGTTATTTACGGTAAAAACCTCCAGCATGACCCTTTTAGGCACAAACAAAGCCTTGTTCTTTCTTAACAACTAGTCCCTTGACTTCCCACACATTATATTGAACAATGAGGTTGGGGGCACAGGATAAAGCAGATGACATCAACCTCCCTCAAGCTGGAGTCTTGTTTGGAAGTCCAAATTCTGATCTGAGGCCAGCTGGCTGATTTCACAGAGGGCTCTACTGTCCCAGTTGCCAGGCTGCATTATGAATATGGGGGCACTAGCTTATCATCAACCACCAGTCAGCAATTCACACCAGAAACAGCATAAGTCACTGCACCCCTCTAGGTTACCTTTATAAGTCTGTCTCACTTCCTAGAAATTAGACTGAGTCTTCAGAAGTTACCATGAAGATATAATATAGCAATTTCAAACTGTAAATAGTGTCCTTCTCTAGATCAATTCAAAACAGGGAGATGTGTGGACAATTATTTATTGAATAAGCTTTAAATGAAGTAAAAATCCTTTAATTTTTACAGAGAAGGAAATACAGGGTCAGGTTTTAATTAAAATCTAGAATTTGCTTGAGACCAAGTCTCACAACTGCCCAGACTGGCCTCTAACTTGCCATCCTCTTGCCTCAGCTGAAATTATAGACTTGTACCACTACCCAGTTAAAACTAGAAAATTTTCACATAAGACAAAAAACAAACAAAACACCCCTAGATTTTAACAAAATAAAATGTTAAGTACCAATTAGCCTTTTGTACTGAACCATCTACTTCTAATTATCTGGACAATAGCCACATTACATATAAATTTTAAAAGATTGTACTTTTCCCAGTAGAAAGAGAGATCAGCCTGAGTAAGGGTCCTCATTGATTAAAAAAAAAAAAAAATCTACATGGATGGGGGGTGTGAAGGAGGGTGAGATTAAACCAGGGGCACTCTATCATGAAGTGACATCCCCAGCCTTTTTTTTCTTTCTTTTTTGAGACAGGATCTTGCTAAATTGCCCAGGTTGTCCCTGAGCTTGTGACCCTCCTGCCTCAGCTCCCCAGTCACTGGGATTACAGGTAGGTACCAATGCACCTGGCCCAAGGATAGCTACTTTTGAGAAATGAGCAACAAGCATCCCATTTTTTTCTCATCTTCAATACAGAAAAGCACTTGGTAGATACTAAGTAATAATAAACTGAAATATAATCATCCCCCAAATCTAAAAACTATAATATATGTAGTATCTTTCCATATATCTTTTTGGGGGGGGGATCATAAACTATGGCTTCCCAACTGCTAGGTTGCTTCTTGATAATTTTTAGTCTGAGACTGTGAGTAGGCATATGACTCGAGGCAAATGATCTGTTTGTCTTTTAAAAAATATATATATATATATTTTTTTTATGTGATGCTGAAGATCGAACCCAGTGCCTCACAAGCACTAGGGAAGCACTCTATCGCTGAGCCACAACCCCAGTCCCTGTTTGTCTTTCTTTAAGCTCACTGGGAAGGACTAAGACAAGACAGTAACTGGGCATAATATCCATATTTAAAAATTCTTATTTAGACAAAGAATTGTCAGCACTTTCGAAAATGACAACGAGAAAAAAAAAAGTTAGACTGATTAGATTTGGAAGATGAAATGTGTTTATAAATTATTTAAATTATTACCATCAACCTCTTCTTTCCTTTATAGTAATGACTACAACTCTTCACAACTTTTTCTTTTTCTGCAATCTATTTCCAAAATATAAATCACCCTTAGGCAACAACTTGTGTCAGGCCCTAAAATTAACTCATCCCCAATTTCCACTATTAATCAGGATTTTAAATAATAAACAGTAGTGGTGGATCCTACTATTATTGTATTACCTAGTCCTAATGAAAATAAAGTTTTTTGGTTTTGATATTTTGGTACCAGGGATTGAACCGAGAGGCACTTAATCACTGAACCACATCCCCAGTCCTTCTTATATTTCATTTAGAGGTAAGGTCTCTCTAAGTTGCTTTAAGGCCTTGATAAATTGCTGAGGCTGGCTTTGAACTTGTGATCCTCCTGTCCCAGCCACCCAAACTGCTGGCATTACAGGCATGTGCCACTGCGCACAACAATAATGTAATTTTAAATTCAAAATTAAGAGAGCTGATTTTTAATTCCTACAAGCTTTTGTTATCTATCTGAAGTAATGGGGTAATTTCCATATTAATGATAAATGATGAGGTGATACTTCTTGCTTCAATTTTGTACAGCAAAATCAAATACAATTGAGCCTAACTTAGCCTCAATTTATAAAAAGAATGAGGAAGAGAGGCATGGGGTAGACACAACTAGAAATCTCAATATGAAATGCATCTCTGATGGGCCTGAAGCAGTAATCTCTGCAGCAGAGGCCCTCCCATCATTTGTATCTGTGTCCAGAGGACCTCCCTAACTCAAATACTCTTCACCTCGTCAATCACTGCTACCCCAGCCACCCGGCTTTTCATTATAGTACCTTTCACTACCTGAGGATTTGTTTTTTTTTTCCCCCTTCCCTTTCCTTTTTAAAACTTTTTTGTCTTTGCTCCCCATTAGAGCTCAAGGACCTTGTCCTTATTCATTCCTAATCCCCACCAGGTCAGACATGTACCAAATATTAAATAAATAGTTGTGAATGAATGGAAGAATCACATTTAAAACATGTTTACATTTTTTGTGTGTATGGTGCTAGGGAATGAACCCAGGGCCATGTGCATGCGAGGCAAACACTCTACCAACTGAGCTATATAGCCCCAGCCCAAAATGCTTAAAATTTTTATCATTAAAATATTTCATATTGGCAGAATACAAATTTATAAAATTTAGTATCTGGTCACTTCAATGACCTATGTCAGATGAGCAATTCAAATTTTATTCAATAGAGGAAAACAACCTTTATGTGTAAGGTAGGGATGACAGAGCTCATATAATTGTCAGAGGACTGAGATAAATGGGTTTTCTATTGTGCAGGACCCATTAGGGTACTTTGCAGACGTGAAAAGACCAGCCTGGGCAACTTAGAGAGACCCTATCTCAAGATAAAAAAATAAAAAGAGCTCAGGATGCAGCTCAATGGCAAAGTACTTGCCTAGCCTGCAGAAGACCCTGGGTTCAATCCCCAGTACCCCCTCCTCCACAAAAACCCAACCAAATTTAACTAGTTGTACAACAATATATATATATTAAACTGAAGACACAATGACAGATAAGACATTAAGGAGCTCAACATGTAAGGACCACACTACATAAAGAGTGACACATCAAACAGGATGTAATGGAAGCACATAGAGGTACAAAAAAGCAAAAGCTGATTCAGGTTAAAACAACACTATATTCAAAGATCTGCAAGGTGTTCAATATGACCACAGTCATGACAAAGAGTAGAGAAAAGAAAAGAGAAAGAGGAAAGATGAGAGCTGATGCAAGGACAATGCCTCATTCCTTTTGCTGAGGTTCTACTGTGTGGAAGGCCCTGGTATTAGATACATACACAGCTGGGATGGGATAAAGTCTCCACTTAAGGAACTTTCAGTCTATCTGAAGAGATGGGTAAACAAAGAAGCAACATGGATATGATAACATAGGTGCAGGAAAAATATGCGTTGGTCAGGTAAACCCAGTCCTATATTCACAGATATCCTCTAAGAGACTGCCTCATTTGGAGCAACCAACCACCAAATGACAATTTCAGATAGCTGGGGTTAGCACTATAGGAAGTTCTCCTTTCTGCTACCTCAACTCAAACCACAGCTGCTTTGCATATGTGACCAAAGAGTAGACAATCCACAGGCTCAGACCTAGAACATGGCCTGGCATATAAAAAGGAACTCCTCTGCTCAGGAATTACATGTCTGAACCCTCAATGATGCACTGAGAAAATCCTTGAGGTAGAGTCTGAGCCACCAGAGATCAAAATAGAAGAAAAAGCAGAAGTGAACAGATACATGAAATAATCACAAACTGTGCTAAGGGGCTACATGCCAGGTAAGTACTCTGCATTGAGCTACATCCTGAGCTCTTTTTATTTTTTATCTTTAGATAGGGTCTAAGTTGCTCAGGCTGCACAATATATTACAATCTTTAAAATGACATCCAGTCTGTGGTCTCTAAATACCATTTCCTATAAAAAAGAACCAGGACTCACTGAGGGAACAATACTCTTCTAAGGTCTAGGGATGATAAATGTAAGATAAGGCTAGGGGCTGGGTGTGGTGGTGGTAAATGCCTGTAATCCCAGCTACCAAGAGGCTGAGGCAGGAGGATCCCAAGTTCAAGGATAGTGTGGGTAACTTAGTGAGACCCTGTCTCAGAATAAAATCTAAAAGGGATATGGCTAATTAGTAGAGTCTTTGTCTAGCATGCGTCAGGCCCTGGGTTCAATCCCCAGTATAACCAAACAAAAAAAGATAGGACATCTTGTGGTGCGAGAAAATGAAGAAGTTATCAAAACTAATAGGATTGTATCAAAAGGATACAGAAGCCAATATGAAGGGGCTAAAGGAACAATTTTTTTTTACAGATGCAAACTGAATAAAACATAAAGACTCTAAAAATCGAAACAATAAAAAGAGTTCAGTAAAATACTTTAAAAAAAAAAGATAAGAAAACAAACCCAAATCCCTCATTGATTCACACTCACACTGGAAATTACGAGGGAAAATGTTTTAAACCATATGTAGATAATCAAATGGTCTTACTTCATGAATTCCTTAGAAATATCAGAATTAGAAAATCATCATTTCACAACCTTAATGAATAGATTCATACTAGTCATTAATGGATTCTAAGTGAAAGATTAATAGCAAACTCATAGTGGTACACACCTGTAATCCCAGCAGCTCTGGAAGCTGAGGCAGGAGGATAACAAAAGCCAGTCTCAGCAAAAGCTAGGCCCTAAGCAACTCAGTGAAACCCTGTCTCTAAATGAAATACAAAATAGGGCTTGGGGTGTGGCTCAGTGGTTGAGATGCCCTGAGTTCAATCCCCAGTAATGCCCCCCCCCCAAAAAAAACCTTTACAATGGAGGCTTCAGGCTGTTACCACCTAGACAGGCAGAAAAATGATCCCCTCCAAGATGCTGACATCCTAATCTCCAGAACCTGTGAAAATGTTATTTTATATGAAACCAGATTTTGCAGATATGATTAAATTAAGGGTTTTGAGATGGGGGGTTATCATGAGGGTCCTTATAAGAGAAAGAGCAAGGCAGGAGAGTCAGGGAAAATGAGATGATGGAAGTGGGGAAGAGGGAAGGAGGAAGGGAGGGAGGCTTCAAAAGGAGGAAAAGAGAGGGACAGAACAGGGAAAGACACTATGCTAATGGCTTTGAAGAAAGAGACATGGTGAACCAAGAGCCAAAGAATGTATAGATGGCCTCAAGAAGCTGGACAAGGCAAGGAAAGTGATTCTCCAGAAGGAACACAGCCTTATTAACAACTTGATATTAGGAATTCTGACTTCAGATCTCTTAAGATAAATGTCTGTTAACACTGTGGCAATCTGTGGTGCAGGAGGCCACTTATATACATCTCAATCCACTGATCGTCTTTATAGCACTAAGAGGCACAAAAAGTACTGAGTATTCCTATTGCAATGCCACAAGAAACACAGCACCAGCCACAAGTACCCTTACCAAGAAAAAAAACAATGGGATTACATCTTTATAACATTTTTTTTATAAGAAATATAGGGGGCTGGATTAGTTAAATGATACATCAAGGAAGAAAACAAGACAAATCCAAAAGGTGGAACATTCTTTAAGGACAACTGCCTCCCAACAATAAAACTGTAAGCTCTATTAAAAAAAAAAAAAAAGCCTGGTGTGGTGGCACATGCCTGTAATCCCAGCGGCTCAGGAGGCTGAGGCAGTAGGATTGAGAGTTCAAAGCCAGCGTCAGCAAAAGCAAAAGTACTAGGCAACTCAGTGAGACCCTATCTCACAAAATAGGGCTGGGGATGTGGCTCAGTGGGGTCAAGCGCCAAGTTCAATTCCTAGTAACTCCCCCTGCCCCTCAAAAAGAGGTGGGGGAAAAGTAGACTACTCTAGATAAGTGACCTGAGACACTTTTTTGGTACTAAGGATTGAATCCATGGGTGCTTTATCACTGAGCCACATCCTCAGCCCTTTTTGAGACACAGTCTTGCTAAGGTGCCCAGGCTGGCCACGAACTTGCCATCCTCCTTCCTTGAAAGTAGCTGGTGTTGCAGGCATGCTGCCACCTCACAGAGCTACAAAGGAATTTTTTAAATAGATATTTTTTGAAACAAGTGGGAAAATGTTAGTATGTACTAGGTATTAGATAATATTAAGGAATCATCAAAAAAAAAATTTTTTTTAAAAAGGTGGGGGTTTTTTTGGTTTTTTTTTTTTTTTTTTTTTTTTTTTGAGAAAGGGTTCTCACTTTCATTTTGGAAAATTCAAATTATTCGATGAGCAACCTGTCCAGGCTGGTCTTGAACTTGTGGACTCAAGTGCTCAAGTGATCCTCCTCCTCAGCCTCAGTTCTTTTTTTTTTAGTTGTCAATGGATCTTTGTTTTTGTTTTTTTTTTTAATTGCTATGTGGTGCTGAGAATCGAAACAGTGCCTCACACATGCTAGGCAAATGCTCTGCCACTGAGCCACAATCCCAGCCCCAGCCTTAGTTCTTTTTTTGAAGAGACAGGGTCTTGCTATGTTGCCCAAGCTAGCTCCAAACTAAATTGCACTCCTTCTGCCTGTCTCCCAAGTATCTGGGATTATAAACACACACCACTGTGCCCAGTTTCAATATTCATTTTGTGAGGTGTGATTATAATAATATTGTGGTTATGTTCATATTTTTAAAGAGATTCATGCTGAAGTATGCAGGACTGAAATACCATGATATCTGGGATTTACTTTAAAATAATTTAACATAAAGGGCTGGGGTTTTAGCTCAGTGGTAGCGCACTTGCCTGGCATGTGTGAGGCACTAGGTTTGATCCTCAGCACCTCGAATCAATAAATAAAATAAAGATCTATCAACAACTAAAAAAAAAAATTAAAGTAATTTAACATAAAATAATAAAGGGAAAGCAATGCAGATAAAATATGTATGGACCCTGACAATTGCTGAATCTGGTTAAGAAGTATAAATGTAAGGGATTAGGGTTGTGGCTCAGGTGGTAGAATGCTCGCTTAGCATCTGTGAGGCACTGGGTTCGATCCCCAGCACCACATAAAAATAAAGATATTGTATTTAAAAAAAAAAAGAAGTATAAATGTAGACTCACTAGACTGTAGCACTGGAAGCAAACCAAAGCCAAAACTAACTTGAATTAGTTGGTGACATTTAAATCAAAAGTTTCATATCAAAATCTAGGTTTCTGCATTTTTTTGAAAAATGATGTGACAAAAGCACCCATGTGCTTGTTATTCTCCATTTTTCACCCTGCTATTGGATTTCCTTCCTTCCTTCCTTCCGCCCAATTCCTTCCTTTATATTATCTACTTGACATTTAGGTTTTGGACCCCAGTAGTCCAGTTAAACTGGTTAGTAGCCACAGACCACAACAGACACATTAGAGAGGTGGTGAAATGCTAGTGTGCAGCTGCACAAAGTCCTGCTGCTGAGGTCCCTTCTGCAGCCTTAGATCCAGACATAATTCCCACAAGGCTGTACTATGGTCGTTTTTATTGAATGCTTACTAAAAGCAAGGCAATGTATTTAGCACTCTGGAAAACATGAACATGAAAGTAATCCCTGCCACAGAATACTAACAGTTAAATAAGGAAAACAAGGCATAAACATGAGTAGTTACAATAAAGATAGCAAAACAATGAGTTTAGGGGTACTGTTCAGGGTAGCTTCATGGGAAGTGGCAATATAAAAAGCTTTAGAAACAGAAAATGAAAAGCACTACAAAGCATATTGGAAGATTCAAATTATTCGATGAGCAATAGCAAGCCATTGAAGAGGTGTAAAAACATAAAAATAAAAAAAAAAAATTGAAGGTTACACCAGAGATGGCAGCAAGGTCTCTTTCACTGCTCAAATTATTTGATGAACTGTATCCTCTGAAGAGCCAGAAACACTACCTCCAAAACCCTTTTTGCCTCTAAAATTTTTCCATCGCTACTTTCTTGGGTAGACAGAAGTTTACTTCCCAAAGAGAATAATAATAAAGGATGGGTCACAAAACAGTAGTTCTGAAAACAGTTTATATCTTCCAAATACAATACAAATTACATTACCCTGTATCTTCCAATATGGTGTTATAGCTTAAGGTCTGTTAAAAAATAAAAACCTTTTTTTTTCTTTTTTTGTCCAAGAAAAGCCCCATTCTGTCAAAAAGAAACCGCCACTGTTTTTATTGTGAATGAGCAAAATTACCTAAAACACAATCAAATCCTGACTGATATGGAACTACATTAAAGATTCAAAATTCAGTCCAGGCCACTCTTACTGCAAAATGAGATGGAAAGTAGCTGTCATGACCCAGGAGCACAGCTGAGATTTAGCAGAGTCTGGGCATCCAGCATTATCAAAGGAAAAACACCATTTTGTGATCAATAATGCTCTTTAATAAATTCCAGGATTTACACATTAAAAGCAAGGGGAGGAGATGGCAGCACATTCCCAACATACTCGGCTACCAACCTAAGAAGCGATACCATCTGTAACACCGGTTTATTCTACTTGAGCCTCAGTTTCCTCCTTTGTAAAACAGGGCTAACAGAATCCACCTGCTTCGCAAGGTGATGTGCACACTAACTTATGGTAACGTACGCAGAGCAGCACAGGCAGTGACACAGCAGATGCTCAATAAATAACAAGTTTTATTAATCACGGTAAGCTTTATTGTCTCCAGTATTTTCCCGTAGGTACGATGCCAATCCCCACAGACCCCCGACATCAGACTTCTTTGCAGAACCGAACTACGGCTCAAGGTACCTGAGAGCCAAAGATACAGGGTCCTGAAAACGACCCAAAGTCGAGGTCGCCCAAGCTAGAGAGCCACCACTTCCGCCAAGGCCTGGTCGGCCATCCCAAGGGTTCCCGACTCGGCCGCCCGCCCCGCCCCGCGAACGCCAACGAGCGAGGTGAGGGGGCGGTCCCCACCGCGCGACCTTCGCGCTCGGGGGAAGGCCAGGTCAACTCCGGCCTCCGCTGGCCGGACTACCGGGACTAAGCCTCCCCTCGCCCAAGCCTCCGGTTCCCCCCCAGCCCCGCACCGCCCAGTGGCGCACCTTGAGGTGGGTGCGCAGGCCGCCAGCGCCCCCAGACTGGTCGGCGATCTCGTAGGCGCCCGTCACTAGCAGGTCCTTGTGGATCTCCTCGCGGAGACACTTGCGGGAGTTAACGGGCAGATGGAAAGAGATGGCGAGGACCGAGCTGGGTCCGAGCAGGAACGCCAACAGCAACGCCAACAGGCGGGGGCCATGCTGGGCTACAGGGCCAGACAAACCAGACATGGTGCCGGAGACTTGTTCGCCACCCGGGGCCTCTACCACGCCGGAACCGGGAGGGGCCACGTGACTCACCTCTGACCTACAGATGCCATCGGCGCCATTTTGGAGACTGGCTAATAATCGAAAAATATATAATAAATATTTTGAAAGGGGAGGAACACTGTGATACTACGTCATAATCAGGAGCTTAAATGGTTAAATAAGATTTCCTAGAAGCCCACTGCAAAGGTTTTATTTTTGTTGAGATTAGTGACAACTAAGTCGGCCATGGCAACTACGGGCAGACCTGGAAGTAATTCTCTTTTAACCTCCGGAAGAAGCTGTTTTAAGGTCGGCGACACCATAGCAACCAAGCTCCAATAGGGAACAGCCACAAGGCCCTTCCTTGAGCCCGCCCACTCGCCCCCTGGGCGCGCCAGGAGGAGGCGGAGGATGAAGCTGTCACCACCCCCCAGCTCCTTGATGCTCTGGTGACAGCTGGGACCTTGAAGCACTTGAGAGGAAAGATTTTTTCAAAAGGTTTTCATTTGGCTAGGAACGAATGTAGGATAGAATCTAAGAAGGTGTAGAGATCACCAGATAAGTGTGAGCTGGCAGGCGTCCAGTTCATGCCCCTGAGCGGGGTGTTTGAGCTGGAGTAACGGCTTGGCTTTCTGAGTATGTGTATTACTTTTTAGCAAACACTGAGCGTTTACTATGCTAAGGTACATTCAAACCAAAATTTAATTTAGTATTTAAACAATAAAACACCATGTGTGAACCATTCTGAGAAATGGGCATAAAATTTACCAGATTTGTCAGGGGAGGAGAGTATTTGTGTATTTCAGACTCACCCTTTGTACGTCAAATAGGTTTTTATAGTGAGCAAATTCACATGGTAATCATGCACTCTTTTTAACAAATAATTATTGAGTATCTACTGTGTGCCACACACTACTCTGCATGTATGCTAACATGCTTATTGATTTAACAGACCATTATTGAAATGCTATCAAATATTAAGAGTTGAAGAATAAAATGATGATTAACTAGTAGAACAAACCCAACCTAGTTGCATGGACAGGTCGCGCCACTTTGGTGGCTGAGACAGGAGGATCTCTTAAACCTAGGAGTTCAAGGCTAGCCTGGGCAACAGAGAAAGACCTCCACCTCTTTAAAAAAGTAAAAATAAAAAGGAATACACAATAACCTCTGATTGTAGTCATTATCTACTTTGATTGATATATATTGTGTACCAGCAGAAATACCCAAAAGGTGAACTATATGCCCTTGGTAATTTAAATGATTGTTTTGTTTTGTTTTGTTTATAAGTCCTTGCAATCCACCTAGTTCTTTTCCTGGAACTGAAGTCCCACAAACAAAACAAGAACATAAAGGAGCTGTTAAACATTTAACAATTTGACAAATGCCATATAATAATTATTTTATGGGGTGTCCACTTAGGAACATTTAGTTTTGATTGTTTTATCCCTGATCTAAGATAAGAGTACTAGTCTACTGAGTACATCCTGATAATTTGCATTGGCCTTTTCCCTGTCAGTGCAGGGATTCTGTACAGTTATTTAAATTATTGTTTACTTGAAGTTCTAGGGCTCTGCTGACCATTAGCAAGTTTGCAACCCATAAAATACCTGTGTGTGTTTTGTGTTTTCATCTTATGTTTACATAATAGATTATGCATTTTGAAATATTTTCACATATCTTAATGATCTAATTTGAAATTTTCAAAACCAACTGTGAAATAATCTGGACAAGTTTTCTCATTTTACAGATGAAGAAACTGAAGTTCCAAGACTTTAACTTATACAGTTAAAGAAAAAAATATTTGTGAAACTTATTAGAATAGAAGAGCAGGGTTTCGTTTCTTCAATGGGACCGTGGAGACTGATACACATGCACTGATATAGTGGGGTTTTGTAGTGGAGGAGAGACATCAGCCTCAACTTTGAAAACAAGGAAAAATAGGAATTTATAGCCAAGGATCAGAATGGGACTCAGTGGATGGAAAATTACTAAGAGGCAAATCATGGGTGAGAGGAGATTCTGGCTAAACTGATTTAGCAAGATTTTTTTTTCAGGTGGGGGGGCACCTGGGATTGAGCCCAGGGGTACTTAACCACCGAACCACATCTCCAGCCCCCCTCCTTTTTTAAATCTTTGTTTATTAAATTTTTTATGTCGGGGCTGGGGATGTGGCTCAAGCGGTAGCGCGCTCGCCTGGCATGCGTGCGGCCCGGGTTCGATCCTCAGCACCACATACCAACAAAGATGTTGTGTCCGCCGAGAACTAAAAAAAAAAAATAAATATTAAAAAAATAAATAAATAAATAAAAGATTTTTATGTGGTGCTGAGGATCAAATCTAGTGCCTCACATGTGCGAGGCAAGCACTCTGCCACTGAGCTACAACCCCCCCACACACTTTTTTTTTTTTTTGAGACAGGCTCTTGCTAAGTAGTTGAGGGCCCCACTAAATTGCTGAGGCTGGCTTTGAACTTGCAATCCTCCTGCCTTAACCTGCTGAACTGCTGGGAATATTGGTGTGTGTCACCATACCTGGCCCCTTAGCAGGATTCTTGCTAAACTTGGACAAGGCACAAACATGAAAATTCAAATCAGGGTCTACTTCAGAAGAAAGTTAAGAACAGCTCAAATAATATTTGTCAGTACCCAAAATCCTTTAACTGAGTCATGACAAATGCCTGTGTCTTCCTCAGGAAGGCATTATTTCCCTCGCCACCATCCTGGTACTGGGATTGAACCCAGGGGTACTCTATTACAGCTACATCCCAGCCCTTTTTATTTTATATTTAGAGGGTAGCTGGGATTACAGGCATGCAGCACTGTGCCTTACTTTTATTCCTTATTTTACAGATGAAAAAACTAAGGCTTGGAGAAATTGAGTTATTTTCCTATGTCCCAGCTCTCAAGCCTACCCCTCCCCCATTTCTGGAGTCTGAATCCAGGGTCTCACACATGCCAGTCCAGCGCTCTACCACTGAGCTACATCAAGTCCTTTCTTCTCCTCTCTTCTACCTTATCCCTGACCCCCACCCCTCCTGTCTCTGCCTTCTGTCCTTTTTGTCTGTCTCTTGGCTGCTCTCACCCCTATCTAGTGTAACATACCTTTTATTTATTGATGGTGTTTACTGTTCTGTCTCCCTCATTTGAATATCTGTTTGCGAGGGCAAGGGTTTTTGTCTATTTTGTTCACTGTTTATCTTCTTAACCTAAAAGAGGGCCTGGCACTTAGGCTCAATAAATAATGGCTCCATGAAAGCAAAACTGGTTCCTGGGCTCCTAGCTGAAGGCCTAACAGCAGATTCCTTCTTATTATTCATTTGCTATTTCCACACAAATTTATTTAATCCATAATCTATCATAAGCATAGGTATGATTTCTGTTTTACCAACTTTATGCATATCATTTTTTTTTCCTTGAGAAGTATGTTCTTGTTGCCATATAAAGACCCAGGAAAAACCACAACAAAATCTCCTTTATGCTGTAGAGTTAGAGGGTGGATAAAGACCTCCAGGGAACCCAAATTTTTAAACTCTGTACTTGCTTTAAGGAAGATACCTATTATGGTCTGGATGTGAAACAAAAGTTCATATGTGAGATAATGAAAGAAGGTTCAAAGGAGAAATGATTGGGTTGTGAGAGTCTCAACCCAATTAGTGATTTAATTCCCTGATAGGGATTAACTGAGTGGTAACTTGAAGTGGTAGGGTGTAGCTGGAGGAGGTGGGAGTGGGGGTGTGGCTTTGGGTATATATTTGTATCTGACTAGTGGAGTCTCTCTGCATCCTGATTCCAGCTTCACAGAATTGTGAGCTGCTTCTCTCTGCCACATTCTCCCACCATGATGTTCAGCCTCACCACGAGCCCTGAGAAATGGAACTAGCCTTCTATGGACTAAGTCCTCTGGAACCATGAGCTCTTAAATAAACAGCAGTGAAAAAGCTGACTAAAACAATACCATTTACACCTGTATGAATGGAAGGCCTCATCTGGAATTGGAGATCAAATGGAAAGCATCCCACACCCAAAGCAAATGGTTCTTCCTGGCCAGCAGTCCTCTGTCACCACATCATCCTGAAACTTCCCCAGCCAGACCCACCTGAGATTCCCAAAAACGTCATGAGGACCCACTCCAGTCTATCCCTAAGCCACAGGTTTCTCAACTTTTCCTTTGTATTAAAGGGAACGTGTTTAAAACATACCTCACCCAGACAGTGAGTGAATCAGAAGCTCTTATTAAAAATTGGCACTTATCACAAGCTTGCTGGGCAAATCTGTGGCTGGGAGTCCTTGGAAGCGCTTCGGTCCTCTGCTGCTGCCTCCTGGAACCAGTTGAATCCTCCAGTGTGGCTTGAGGCTACCCAGCACGGTGCACAAGCCATCAAGGATTGCTAACCCCAGTGTCCCTGCCCATTCGTGTTTACAGTCCTACTCACAGCGTGTGTTTACTTAGCTAAGACAAGATGGGTTCTGTGAAGATACAAAAGACCCCTTTGGAAGGCAATTTGGCAATATTTGTCATGTGTCATGCTCTTTGACCCAGAGAGTAATTCCAAGGATCTCTTTAATGGGTCCTCTAATTGTTGGATTCCCCTGGGACCTGGTCCTTGAACATTTGTGCAGCACTCTGAGTGACATCCAATGCCCTTACTTTAAATGCATCGTTAGGCTCAATATGTGGGTCTCCAGCCTGACCTCTCCCCTAGGCTCCAGCGTCTACACTGAGCTCCCAACTGGATAACTCCACTTAGAGGACTAATAGGCAACTCATACTTAAACTCTTGATTCCCTCCCACCCCTCTTAAATCGGCTTCCTCCTCATCTCTGTAAGTAGCACCACCTTCTACCCAATCACTGAGACCCTTCATGCTTCCTCTTTCTTTCACCACCCCTCAACCAGTTTATCAGCAAGTCCTATCAGTTCTGTGTCCTAAATAGATGCTAATCAGTTTCTCCTTTCTAAACTAAGGGCACACAAACTACTGTCACGCTAAGCAAGCCAAATCAAGCAAGCAGCAACCTCCTGCTTTGTATTGCCCAAGAGCTAAGAATGTGTTTTATGTTTTTAGAGGTTTTTTTTTTTTAATTTTTAAAAAATGAGGAGGAAGAGCAGGAGCAGGAGCAAGAGAACACGTGACAGAGACCTTACATGGACTAAAAAGCCTGAAATATTTACTCTCTTACCTTTTACAGAAGTTTGCTTCTCTGGCCTAGAGGAACAATAGCCTTGTTATGGTTACCTCTCTTTCATTCTTGTCTAACCATATCATATTCATTATTCTATCCAGAAGGATTTTTTTAAGTTGTAAATCAGATCAATAAGAATGAACCCCAACATCCTACTGCAGCCTCAAAGGCTACAGTGGTCTGATTCCTACATACCTCTCTAATCTCATCCTCCCCAGTGTAAGTTCCTCCACTCCCAGCCTTCACTCTTCCACAGTCACCTGGCCTTCCAAGTAGTTTGAGCTCCCACTTGCATCAGCGCCTCAGCACTTCCTCTCTCTGGAGTTCTCTTCCTCAGATCTTCTCTTGTGGACTCTAGTCTGTGCCAGATGCTCTCCTCACTCAGGTCCTGTCTCAAGTGTCACCTGGAAGACACCCTACATAGCTAACCCCATCCCCATGTTTCTTTCTTAAAAAAAATCTGTTTTTATTATCTGCAAACGCTCGTCACAATCTTGTATATTTCTTTTCTTGTTTATTATCACTCCACCCCATAGAAATTTAAGCTCCAGAAAATCTAAGGCTTTGTTTTTGCCCTGATATATCCTGATACCAGACACAATATCCTGTACCTAGTGGGTATTCAACAAATATTTGCCATAGGACTGAATGAAATACTGTAACATAATATAAAGCATCTAGTACATGATGGACATGGGACAGTTGCTCAATAAATGCTAGTTCCTCTATCTCTAGTATTTCAATTGCCACTTTTCATATGGAGAAGCTGAGGTCCAAGCCAGTTAAGTGATTTGTCTCAAGCCATAGGATGAGTCAGTGTTAGAGCTGAAAATAGAAGCAAGAGCTCCTAACAGAAGGCCAGTTTTCAGACATAATTGCCGTTACATTTTGTAGAAGTTGGTATTTATTCTTTTGTTCCTGCTCTAGTAAAAAGTTTTAGATACCTGTGTAGTCTTTCTTTATCCATGGTTACAGTCATGATACAATGTTTGTTGATTATGCATGAATTAAGTCTTCCAGAGCATCTGTGAAGATGCTGGCCATCAATACTGAAACTTGCAGTATCCACCAGCATCTCTCCTCAATTAATTTTGCTTAAAAAAAATTGATCTTCCTCTCCAGATTCCCATGGTGCTAAATTTTTACCTTCCTAGATGGGAAACAAACCTTCTCACCAGGTCCCCGTGACAATTAATGCTCTTCATCAATGTTGTCTGTAGAATATTGCCCAGATAAGTTATCAGGACCCTGCCTTGTATGCTACAGTCAGCAAATCCTGATTGTCATGATCAAAGTTCTCCTAGTAATATGTGAGCTGAGAACAAAAGAGGTCTGGATTTAACAATAAAAAAAATTAGATGACTGTATTAATTGCTCTAATTTGATCATTACATATTATTTGCATATTTGTATCAAAATACCACTGGTTGTGGTAGTGCATGCCCATAATCCCAGCTTCTTGGAAGACCAAAGCAGGAAGATCACAAGTTTGAGACTAATCTGGGCAAGTTCAAAGGCCCCTGGACGAGTTTCAAAATTTTAAAAGGGCTGAGGATGTAGCTCAGTGGTAGAGCACCTCTGGGTTCAATCCCCAGTATTGCAAAAATAAATAGATAAATAAATATTGTGTATCTCAATATACTCTTCAGATTATTATTATGTGTTAATTAAAATTTTTAACAAGTAGGGGGCTGGGGATTTAGCTCAGTGGCTGAACACTTGTCTAACACACACAAGGGTCCTCAGCCCTGAAAAAAAAAAAAAAAGATCAACAATGAGAAAGAATTTTAGAGATGATCCAAGCAAAAGAGGCAAAGTGTGTCCCAGAAGAACAAGTTTCAGAGAATCATCACATGAACCATCATATGAACACTCACCATCACTCACGCTCACATGCCTTGGAAACAAACCAAAGATGAAGCACAGGACTAGAAGAAGGGAGGCCTTTTCTGGGCCTCATAAGCGCTGTTCACCGCAGAGCCTGGCCAGAGATGAAGTTCTGCAGACTAGGAAGGCCGAATCCCGATGCAGGAACGAGATCAAAAGAAATCTGCTGGACTAATAGGATTGGAGAAACTGGGGGACGAAAAGGAAGATAGAGTTGTAAGGACGGAATTCTCCGGGAGAAGGAGGTCGTATTTTCAGGGAGGGAAGATGAGAACTGTGCAGGCCCCTTGTTCATTTTATGTGTAGCCACTTATGCTACAAAGAAGGGAAAAAATAAAGAAATGGAAAAGTTGCTCAGAATCTTGTGAAATAGCCTCAAAGTTAAGGCGCTCCAAAGGAGGATTAGTGGGAGTCCAAGGCATCTGCCCCCAACCTTCGCTACACTACGCACGTGGACACCATACGCACCCTCAGAGGGCTTGAGATGACTTCTAAGCAGGCTGGGACCTGAAAGTTTTGTGACCCACAGTGGAGAATACTGTCACAGGACTTCACTCCAGTTCTGAGAAGGTTTTGAGTTTCTTTTCTAATGCATTTCCTCGACAAGGATGTTAAGTCATCAGTACTTGGTGGACACTCTCACCACCTCTCTTGAAATCTGCCCAAACTTCAATAGATGCTGCATCCTGTGAGGGAGATGGAGAAAGAACACGGCGGGCAGCGACAGCTGTCTCTTTATGATCTGTTGGACCAGCCTCTGCATGCCAGAAGCACCTGTGCAGCTTTTAAAACTACCAATGCCAAGGGCCCAATCCAGGAGAATGAAAACATGTCTCAGTGCTTCCTACCTTCGCTGCATATTGGAATCAGATCTTTTTTTGGTACCGAGGATTGAACCCAGGGGCACTTAAACACTGATCCACACCCCCAGCCCTTTTAAATATTTTAGAGACAGGGTCTCTCTGAGTTGCTTAGAGGCTCAATAAATTGCTGAGGCTCACTTTGAACTCGTGATCCTCCTGCCTTGGCCTCCTGAGCCACTGGAATTACAGGCTTATGCCATAAGGCCCCGCTCATCTGAAGATCTTAAAAAAAGAAAAAAAGAAAAAAAAAAAAAGCTTGACTCCCAATCCCAGATACTGTCATGTAACTGGTGTCCAGGTTGCAACCTGAGCATCAGGGTTTTTGAAAACTCCCCCCTGATCAATGTGCATCCAACCTAAACTTTGCCCATTCTCTTTTCAGCACCAAGTCTTCCAGAGCCTTTTGGTAGCATGGTCCTAATATCTCCCCATTTGATTTACATTCTTGTTTTCCTTGCTGGAGTACGGCCACTCTTTCTCCTAGAACACAACACAAAATTTGTCCTCTGGTAAGTAGAGTGCCTGAAATACTAGCTGGCACTAGAGGACAAGGGCTGTTCCTCTGCAGGCCTCATGCTCCCAGCTCAAGGGGTAGTGAAGAGGAAGGAATAGAAAACAAGGGTCAGGGTGGAGGAAAGCTCTCTCCACAGGCACATGGGGGAGCCTTTTTTTTCTTCTCCCTCATGGCACGTGGACAAAGGAAATATTAATAACTTTTCTAAAGTCATACTTCTCCAATATTTGGATTTTCACAAACCACAGCCGGTGCTGTCAGTTCTACAGATGGCCAACTTCTGCATTTTGGATGACAGCTTCTGAACATAGCTCAAGTTGCATCTCTAAAGCAGAACACTCAATTATGGGGAAGGGAACTATCCCAGTCTCTGAGCCAGAGGTCAAAAGCCGCTACCCACACATTGGTTAGGGACAAGGAGACTGACCACCAAGCAAAGCAATTAGAGGCAATAGATTTTTTTTTGGAGTGAAATGGAAATGACGTTATGGCTTTATCCCAACCAGTGCTTAATGGCACGGACTGGTGTGGACACATGTGCTTTAGATGGAGATCTGACTCTGTCCCACCATGCTTTCACTTGGTGACCTTGGGCTGGTATTTATGCTGGATTTGACTATCCCCTTGCTAAAATGTGAAGCCAGAGACTGAGGACAGAGCCTTTCTTTGACTTCTTGTAAACCCACATCCCAAGAGAAGTAGAGAAGCAGCAGGTTCATAAAGGTGACCAAACCTCACTAACATGGTGCTTGCCATCCTCTTCCAGGGCCTGGTGTCCTGGCTGGCTGCAGGCTGTGACTTCCACAGAGCAGAGTCCATTCTTAAAGACCTCCCCAGGGAGACTTATGTGACTGGGACAAAAGCTTCTATATTCATTTTCTAGGACTCCCACAAACATGTGGCTTAAAACATCTGAAAAGGCCGGGCGGTGGCTCCCCAGCGGCTTGGGAGGCTGAGGCAGGAGGATCACGAGTTCAAAGCCAGCCTCAGCAATTTAATGAGGCACTAAGCAACTCAGTGAGACCCTGTCTCTAAATAAAATACAAATAGGGCTGGGTATGTGGGTCAGTGATCTAGTGCCCCTGAGTTTAATCCCTGGTACCCCCTTCAAAAAAAAAAAAAAAAAAACAGACCCAAAAACATCTAAAAAATATTCTCTTACAGTTTTGGAGGCCAGAAGTCTGAAGTCAGGTGTTGGTGAGATGCATTTTTTCTGAAGACTCCAGGGGGACTTCTTCTTTGCCTCTTTCAGCTTCTGGTGGCTCTGTGACTCTCATCTCTGCTTGTCTTCTCTCTCTCTTCTCTCTGCCTGTTCTCTTTGTATTGAGGACGCTTGTCACTGAATGACCTCAAGATTCTTTTTTTTTTTTTTTTTTTTTTTAAAGAGAGTGAGAGAGGAGAGAGAGAGAGAGAGAGAGAGAGAGAGAGAGAGAGAGAGAGAGAGAGAGAGAATTTTCTTTTAATATTTATTTATCTTTTTTAGTTCTTGGCGGACACAACATCTTTGTTGGTATGTGGTGCTGAGGATCGAACCCGGGCCGCACGCATGCCAGGCGAGCGCGCTACCGCTTGAGCCACATCCCCAGCCCGACCTCAAGATTCTTAATCACATCCCCCAAAACCCTTTTTTCCTAATAAAGCCACCTTCACAGTTTCCAGGAATTAAGAATTCAGCACATCTTGTGGAGGATATAATTCAACCCCATCTAGTATTCAAATTGAGAAGTGGGGAAAGATATGTACAGACCCTACCCGACCTTAAAGCCCAGGTCAAATGCTACCTGGTGGAGGAGTTCTTACCACCTCACACCATACAGACATGGTCTCTCCCAACAGGACATCTGGGGACTCTTGTCCTGTCCATGTCTTCTATCCCTACCTCTAGACTACCTGCAGCAAAATTACCCAGTTTAAAATAGTAATTTATGTTCCCTCTTGCCCCATAACATCACTTCTGCCTACAAATCAGGCTTTGGGCCCAGGGGTGTGCATTTTAAATCCTCTTCCTGGGGAATGCAGATGCACCTGGAGGTTGAGCACCCTGTGCCATGCTGTGAACTCCAGAACCTGTTCCTGCTGTGTCTCAAGACGTATTACCTTTTTAAAAAAAAGCTGATGGAAGGCAAGATTTAAGTGTATGGTTCTTGAGTCAGAATGCCTGAGTTCTGATACCAGCCAAATCCAAGCTTGGCCATCCGCCAGCTGTGTGATTTCAGGCTAGTTACTTGAACTCTCTGTGCCTGCTTCTTTGTGTAAACAAGGTTGATTAGAGTGTCTACTTCCTAAGATTTGAGAAATAAAGCATGTAAAAGACTTATAACAGCCAGGCATGGTGGAGCCCACCTCTAATCCCAGCAGCTCAGGAGGCCGAGGCAGAAAGATGGCAAGCTCAAGGAGAGCCTCAGCAACATAGCAGTGCCCTGCCTGGAAATAAAAAAATAAAAAGGACTGGGAAAGCCTTCAAAGAGACTTTGCCACATACACCCAGTAAATTTAAGCTGTCATGAAGTAGAACAGTTTGGCAGTGGCTTTGTAGAATCTTTTTTTCTTCTAGAAACTGTGCTAAGATTGGTACCATCAACCCTCCATATCCACAGCTTCTATATTTGTAGATTCAACCAGCCATGGATGGAAAATACTAGAAAAAAATTGCATCTGTACTGAACATGTGCAGACTTTTTTCCTTGCCATTATTTCCTAAATGATACAGTATCACAGCAATTTGCATAGCATTTTTACATCGCATTAGGTGTTATACGCAATCTAGAGATGATTTGAAGATGTAGTAGGTTCTGTGCAAATACTACAGCACTTTACATGAAATGGGGTCCTGGAGCCAGTCGCCTACAGATACTTTGAAATGACTTTACTTATTGACCCTTATGACAATGGTAAACGCATGTGCTATTGCCATCTCCCTCCCACTTAGTGGATAGGGAAACTGAAGGTCAGATGGTTAAGCATCTTACCCGAAATCCCACAGCCAGTGAATGTGGGGTGAGGATTTGAAGCATCTGCTTGGGGCCCACCTCCCCTGTCATCCTGCACCCAAGAAAGTGTCCACTTTTCAGGGGTGTTCAATCTGAATCAAAATTCTACTTCTTCTTACGGAAGGGAACTTCTTCGATCTTATATGTGCCCCAGGGTTTCCTAAACCCCAAACCCCCTCCCCTTGCCCATTACTCTGGTGGAGGGACCTGTAGGCCTAGATGCCATGGGAGTTGATAGCCGACCTTCCACCTGCCACCACATTCCTGGTCCCTTGGCCATCCCTAATCCTTCCCTCAGCCCTTGTCAGGGAAAGGCATCTCACGAGGCCTCACTCTGTGCCCACCTCCTGCTCCTTGTCCCTGGCTTGGGGCATGAGGTTTACCATCAGGCACACAGGACTTATCACTGTGCAAACATTTCCTCTTTCCCCAGTGCTGGTTCTCACCAATCGCTAATCAGGGTAAACTTCCTCCAACAATTTACTGAGCAAACATATACTGTGCAACTGCTGTATGTAGGGTTCTATACTAAGGCCTGTGGGGAACCCAAACCTGGTATCCACCTCCGGGAGTCTCAGTCTTGTACAGATGCAACACACCAATGGATACCACATGCCATGGTGCTTTGTGGCCCAGAACACCTGCCTTCCAATCCCATTCCTGCCCTTTACTCATTGTCTTACCTTGGAGCAAGTTACCTTTCTGATTTTGCATTTGCTTGGTTGTGGTTAGGGATCAGTGCTGTCCAGGTTTGTGGTGTGAATTAACAAAGATAATTAAGGGGCTGGGCGCGGTAGCACACACCTGTAATCCCAGTGGCAGGTTCAAAGCCAGTCTCGGCAACTTAGAGAGACCCTATTTCAAAATAAAAAATAAAAAGGGCTGGGGATGTTGCTCAGTGGTTAAGCACCCCTGGATTCAATCTCTGGTAGTGAAAAAACAAAACAAAATAAAAAGCATTAGGAACATCAGCTCCAGGAGCCAAGAGTAGATGTGGTGCCATCTTTCAGATATATATTGAGTGGTCTCTCTATACTACAAGGTCAGCCAAGGAGTCTGTCATTAGGAAAACATGAAAACTGGTGTGCTGGGCTCTGTGATGGGTGAGGTGGGGAACACACCTTGGTTCAGCTGGGGTGAGTGGCTGGTGGTGGTGATCCATTGGAATATATCCACATACAACAAGAGAATATTAGGGGATCAGTCTGTTTCCTAGGTGCGCGCTAATTCTGTGGGCACAGCCTACAAAAGAGAGATTACTGCAGGCCTGGAGCAGTCTCCCTGTTGCGAGCACTCCAGGCAAAGCCATCACCGACATACCAAGGACTGGAGGGAAAGCTTGGTTCCTTTCCTCTGCCCCTCCATCAAAACAACAAGCAGCCCAAACGGCCAACCTTTAAACCAAGTCTGATTCTTTCTTAATACTTTGGGGTTGCTCGGTGCTCTGGACTAGGTAGGAAACACGGGAAGGAAGAAGAGAGAGAAGGGCTAGAAGGGCCTGGGCGAAGGTGAAAGGCACCGGGGAGTAGGGAGGAGAGGGCACTGCGTGGGGGGCAAGGAGAGGCACGAGGTGAAGAGTTGAGCCAACTTCCCTCCTGGACTCTCATGAGGTGACCTGGGGAAAGAATTGAGGTAATTATCCCTCTGTGAAAGGAAAAGTCTCAAGATGGACGTCAGGATGGTGCACAGGACCGCTGTGGGCCCAGCAGGAGCTGTGATGTGGGACTTCCCTGGGTTTTCATAAGGGCCCACTGACCCTGTGACCTTGGTCAAGTTACTTTCCCTCTTTGAGCATCAGTTCTCCTCTCTGAGAACAAGAACATCTGCTCCATAGAGCTTTGGTGTGGGCTATAAATTATATACTAGGGCTTGCCAGAACGTAGGTGAGCAAGTTCTCTTCTTCCCACCCTCTCAAACTTCCAGGAATGCCCAGAAATATAGGACTATCTTTAGTTTCAGACTCCCTCCCCTGCTAACCCATGGTGAAATTAGTATTAATAAGAAGAAATGGGGATGTAGCTCAGCAGTGAAGTGCCCCTGGGTTCAATCCCTAGTACAAAAAAAAAAAAAAAGTGTAAAACAATTTTAAAAAGGCTAAAATCTTCTGGCAATACAAGTGGACAGATGAGTGGAGACAGTTCACCTCCTAGGGACAGTTCATGGCTGCTACATGGCTGTACTGTCTGAGGAGGACCTGCCAGTGCCCCTCTGGTGCAAGAGCCTGTTACCTGAGGCCGGCGGGGAGGAGGAGGGGGTTCCCCAAAGCCTGGCAACTACTCCCTTCTCCATGCAAGTTTCTTGAATCTGAGTTTCCTCACTCACTTTTGCCAAGATTGACCTTGAGTGATGGTGGATGTGGAGATGGGAGTGGAAGGAGAGGTAAATTTTGTAGAAGAGTGGGTGAGTGGGGAAGGTGTTTGCAGACAGATTTCAGCCCACTCAGTCAAGGACTCTGAAGTAAGAAGATGTACAAGGGCCTGGGCCCTGGAGAATTCACTAAGATACTATGGTCGTCTGCTGTAGATACACGTAAAACATCGGGGAGGCCATTAACCCAGCCTCCTGCTGGGAGATTCTGGTTCTATTGTTCCATTGTGGCTTGGATCCTTGAAATTTTGTTAACAGTGTCCAGGTGACTGCACTACGCAGGTGAGGATGAAGACCAGGGTTCTTGAGGTTGGTGACCCCAGGCATTCCTGTGCCTCTGAACCAGGGATCCTCTGTACTTCTTTGTAACCCTAGCACTGCTGTGGTTTGAACCTGCCCCCCAAGTTCATGTGTTGGAAATAATTAATGTGACAGCATTAAGGAGTTGGACCTTTAAGAAGAGATTAGGTCATGAGGTCTGGGTCCTCATGAACGAATTAATGCCATTATTGTGAGAGTGGGTTCCTGATAAAAGGATGAGTTTTGTCCTTTTACCTCCTCTCTCTCTCTCTCTCTCTCTCTCTCCCTTCCTCCCTCTGATCTTGGACCTGAGCATGTTCTCTTGCCCTCTGCCTTCTACCATAAAATGACAAAGAAGGCCTCTGCCAGATGTGGGCTGTTCAACCTTGAACTTCCCAACCTCCAGAACTATAAGAAGTAACCCCCTGTCCCTTACCCAGTCTCAGGTATTCTGTGATAGCAACACCAAACAGACTAGGTCAAGGGCCCGCATGTCTGATAGGATATGTGTTTTACCCTCCCCATGGTCTTGCTTCATCCCGACCCCTTAAAACCCACCATCCATAACACAGCGCCCAGAGTGATTCTCGTAAATATACATCCAAACTGATCCCTTCCCCACTTCAACCTCTACAGTGTCACCTTTCAATCCTACTCCTCACCATGATCTGGTTCTTCCTCTACCATTCCCCTCCTGCCATGAGGATCTCTCTGTTCCTCACATGCACTGAGCTGCTCTTGACCTAGGACTTTGGCACTCATTGGGTTGTGGCTGTATCCTCCTCATCCTCTGCATCTCAGAGGCCCTCCTTTCAGAGAAGCTTTCTCTCACCTGTCTGGTCCATGTGTTGCTCCTTCCCCGTACCTGTCTCTGCTTAGCTCATCACTGCTTTGTTACAGTGCCCAACACAAATAGATTCTCAGTAACTATTTGTTGAATATGAGTGAATAAATACATAGGTTTATTTTAGGTCAATAGACACATGTATATATACCTGTATATGGTGTGATTACTGGTCTAGGGTGGACTGATGTTTTCAGGCGAAAGGGCCTTGAAGGAAAAGGGAGACTGACTCAGTGCCAGGCACTGTTCTAAAGCTTTTCATACAATTGATCCTCACAACAACCCACTGAGGCCCGACCTGGTGGTGCACACTGTAATCCCAGAGGCTCAGGAGGCTGAGGCAGGAGGATCGCAGATTTGAAGCCAGCCTCAACAACATAGCAAAGGCCCTGGGAACCTAGTGAGATTCGAGGCAACTTAGTGAGACCCTGTTTGAAAATATAAAAATACAAAGGGCTAAGGAGGGGCTGTAGTTGTGGCTCAGTGGTAGAGCGCTTCCCTAGCATATGTGAGGCCCTGGGTTCTATCCTCAGCACCATAAAAAAATAAATTAAATAAAGGTTAAAAAAAAAAAAAAAACTACTAAAAGGGGATTGTGGCTGGGGATGTGAGGATGTGATATCAAAAATCAATAAATAGGCTGGGGATGTGGCTCAAGTGGTAGCGCACCCACCTGGCATGCGCGAGGCACTGGGTTCGATCCTCAACACCACATAAAAATAAAAAAAAATAAAGATATTGTGTCCACCTAAAACTTAAAAAATAAATATTAAAAAAATCAATCAATAAATAAAAACAAAAAAAACAACCCACTGGGCCCTGTGAATGAAATCCCAAGGATCCAAGCCACCATGGACCAACAGAATCAGGTTTTTGTGACGGGGACAAGCTTTATAGTCCTCATTCTACAGATAAAGAAACCGAGTCTGAGAGAGAGAGAGAGAGAGAGAGAGAGAGAGAAAGTAACTTGTCTGAAGTTAGCTATTAACAAGTGCCAGGATATAAAGCGGAGTTTATCAGACTCCAAGGCAGTCTGGTTCTTTGCATCAGTCTTGAAGGAGGAATTACTTTAGTCATTACCTCTCTCTGCTATCAGGGAAGAAAAAAAAAAAGGCCCTAGTGAATGCAGCCCCAGATAGCTATTGGTGACTGCAGCTAATAACCTTGGCAGAGAGTAGGAAAGATAAGGGAAGGATAGAGAATTATATAATAGTCTTGGCACCAGGTTAATCTAGAATCAACATGTTTCTTAATTTTATTTGTGATTATTAAGAATCTGAACTGCCTTTCTTTTGTTAAAAAGAATTTAATAGCCTACTTGATTTAAGTCACTTGTGAGTGACATTTCCTGGGTCATCAGGATGGCCTAAGGGTACAAATAATCTTTTTGAACATCTCATTGCATTACCCAGAGGAGTTTAGCTTCATCAAGTCAATGGGCTAGCTAGTTCAGGTCCTCTACCTTAAAATTCCAAACCTAATTTCCAACCAAAGGAATAGAATATAGTCTTTAGAATAAACTTTTTTTTTTTTTTTTTGGTACTGGGGATTGAAGCCAGGGCCTTGTACATGCTAGATGAGTGCTCTGCCACTGAATCATACCCCTATCCCTAGCATATACTTTTTAGAATATTGCCAAAATTTAGTTTATACCCAATTTTTCTGTTATCTTAATTTCTGGCACCCATTTCTAAATGTCAGAGAGTCTTTTATTTTAAAATGTAAGAGCCAGTTCTCAGTTAAATCTGATCAAAATCTATCAAACCATCTAGTATGTAATCTCTGGGGTTTGCAGAGATGAGTTAGATACTGTCCTTGCTGATGAATGTAAACCGTCTAAGAGTCACTTCACAAGAGATTATCACACCAGGGCTTAAAACTTAGAGCAGAGTCATTACATGCGGTATAAACAGAATGGGAAGAATCTATAATGCAGGATGAGAACTTTGTATGCTTCATTCTGTAGACAATGGGAAACTGTATTCATTAGAACTCTTCAGTTTCAGGAGACAGGAACCAATTTCAGGTTAACTGAAAAAAGAAGAGATAATTTGTTGGAAGGAAACTGGGAAACTTAGAGAATTGAAGGAAGAACTGACCAGGCAAGAGGGAATCTCCAGGGGATGAATTTATGACTCAATTTCATACCACAATCTCCAAATCCCTGCTCAAAATTCATTTGCTCGGGAGAGAATATGATTGGCTTAGCTTGGGTCATGTGCAGCCCTCATAGGATCTGAATTAACCTCCAGAATTCTGCAGAACAAGGAAAGGGAGATAGTTTCCAAAGCACCAGATGCTGGTCAGCCAGAAAGAGACATCTGCTAGAGTAGCCACTGGACATTTCTGAGCATAAAAATGATGTTGATCAACTTAGATCATATGTTACTAGGTACTAGAATCAATATTTGAATATCCCAACAACAAACCAACGATAAGGCATGTTTATTAACCCCTATTTTTTTTAAGATGAGAAAACAAGTTTTGAGAGGTTAAATGGCTTTTCCCAAGAGGTAAATTTCTTTTTGGAAACTAAATCCTGTTTCCTTTCACTGTTTGATTTTCCTGTCCTTTAGAATCATTAATTTGGCTGCAGTGTTGAGAAGGAGAGAGATGGAAGATGGGTTTAAAAGCTGTTATAGTCAATCCTTCTAGAAAGAACCAACCAAGCTGGGAGATGGAGAATTAAAGGATGCAACCAGGTATGAAGCACTAGGGCTCAAAAAGCAGTTTGCAGACTCCATTGAACATAAGAATCATCCTGGCATTTTGTTAAAAATGTTAATTCTGAGCTGTGTGCACTCCTGTAATCCCAAAGGCTGAGTCAGGAGGATCATTCAGTCTCAGCAATGGGGAGGAACCTAGCAACTCAGTGAGACCCTTCTTTAAATAAAATACAAAATAGTGCTGGGGAGGTGGCTCAGTGGTTAAGTGTCCCTGAGTTCAATCCCTAGTACCAAAAATAAAATAAAATAAAAATGTTGACTCCAAGAGTCCATCTCCAACCCAACCAGAATACTCTCTGGGTGGTGACTGGTGATATTTTAGTGAATTAACTAATTAACAGGTTCTTACTGTGTTACCCAAGCTGGCCTCAAATTCCTGGGATCAAGTGACTTGTTTCAGCCTAGGACTGTGGGCTCACACCCCTGCTCCTGGCTTAGAATTTGTGATTTCCATAGAAGTGCTTATTCTGTAACCATCTGGATACTGGTCTGTAGACAGGCCCTTGGAAACCATTGACCTATTAGACCATTTTTTTCCTAAATGTCCTCTAGTCCAGTCTCTCATCTTATCTCTTTGCTGTGGCTGTTCAGCATTATCAAGGCGTAGGCTTTGAGTACTTACAATTTGTACTCATTACATTTAGAGTCACCTATCTGCAGGATCTTTAGGATGAAACAAGGACAGAGAGGAAAGGTGGCTCCTAGCTGTCCCTTATTTGGTTAGTGTGTCTGGGGCTTGTGAGTCTTGATAGGAACTCTTGGGAGATGATTTTGTCAGCTTTTTCTTTGAGGACAGTGATCCTGGCTTATACCCTCCCTTTCACTATAGCTAAGTCTCCATAACAAACACACCCACATCTGGCATTTCTGAACTTATAGCTGTGTGCTAGATACATGCCATTCCTGAAGACAGGCTCATTTTTCCAGTTTCTCCTCCGCCTCCACCCTTTGGTCTTCTATTGGGCTCCTCCAGCCTCGGCATGTGAGAACCCACAGGATCTGAGTGTTCTCTCTAGGACGTCAGAAGAATGTTGACTTTTCAGTAACAGAAGAGTTCAAAAGAATGGTGATCTTTGGGAGTGGAAGTCTAATATAGGTGAGGACAGGATTTATGATGACAACTTTCTCATTCTCATTCCCATAGTGAGAAGACTCATAGAATAAGTAACTGGGAAGGAGTTTGCCAAACTTCAGTCCATTGAACACCATCCACATGATTTTGGCCAAACCTGCAGGGCATCCATCTGTTATTTATTTCATATTTTTCATTAAATTAATTAATGTGCTTTGCCACTACCCCCTCTAGCATTGCTGAGTGAGCAATAGGATTCATGATGTCATCCAATTCATGAAATTGGGTCTGATATGCTACCTACAATTTTTTTTTTCTGGAATAGAGTAAACATGCACTGAAATTGTGTAAAGGTTTACCAGTGTACCATCTAAAATCCTCCCACGTACTCCTGGGAGTATATGTATCACACTTTGGGAACATTATCCTTTAAAAAGCCCATGAGCCAAGAGGCAGGTGATTCCAGATCTCTTAATTCATTATAATTTGGGTGCCAATTGTAAGAATATTTTCCAAGAGTCTCTTTATAGATAAGTTACTCTTTCATATACTTCTGTTGCAAAGTTCAGGGCAGGAAAAAAGCTACCTACTCTATTTTAAGCAATAATTAAATTCATAATGTTATAATTATCAGAAGGGTTGGGGACTGAGCACTCTGTTGGATTGAGTACCAAGACATTCCAGAACCGACTTTTCAGGGCAGCTTCAACTCCTTCGTAACCAGAAGGTGACTAATGAGATGGCAGAATTCACCACCAGGCCCTTACCCAGAGTTCAGGCACCACCCCCACCTCCTGTCGACACTCGTAGATCTAGAAATTGCAGAGCAGGAAGGGAACCCCCGACTCAACCTCCTTTTGCCTTTAAATCTCTCAAGACTGCGACTGATTTGATGGTACCTATTTACACCATCCAGAACGCTTCCTGTAAGGGAATCTGAGAAACATAGTTTATAGTCCTCCAGATTTTGCAATATGAGAAGGCTCACAAAAGGGTGGGAATCGATGCTGAAAACTGATTAGTCATGTCCAACGTATTGCCTTTCAGTGGCGGCTCTGCTGTGGAATAAGAAATCACTAAGCTGAAGGGAAAACCACGATCAATGATCAATGCAGTTTCTTATGCTACCACACAGTTGTTCTTCTGTGACTTGGAAGGGTGTGTGTGTGTGTGTGTGTAACCAGGTTTTATGCAATCTGAAGTTTTATGTAACTCTTGCAAACATAACAGGTTACGTCAATAAAAGTGGCCTTGGTAGCACAAATTGACATGTCATGCCAAATCCTCAGTGACTGCTCACCTACCTGTGGAAGTCACAGTCTTGTGTTTTGTACCTTTTACAAGTGGCCCCTTAGGTCTTCTCATACCCAGTGTGCTCTGTGTTAGCCTTCCACTCCATCAAAGAGCTCTAGTGACTGGACAAGAAACAGCTGAGCTGGCCCCCTTCCTGCCTTTCCTGTCAACAGGGGCTGCCTTCCTCTCCATTACCTTGAGTCTTAATCTTACTTTAAGGCCCAATTCTGTGCTTGGGTCTCACGTTCCAATATGGGCCTTGCTCTTTTCTCCCTATAGTAGTAAAAACCTTTCCCCTGAGTTGGGATCTGATTTTTTTTTTAATTTTTATTGTTGGTTGTTCAAAACATTACATAGTTCTTGACATATCATATTTTACGCATTTGATTCAAGTGGGTTATGAACTCCCATTTTTATACAGATTGCAGAATCACATCAGTTTGGGATCTGATTTCCATCCTGCTAGTCACCCTCTCAGGTCTTCAGTTTCCTGTGGAACCTGCTTGGGGAGGTGCCCCTGCCTAGTTTTTTCCTTGTCCTTGGCCCTTCCATTCAGAGCACCTGGCTATAAGAAGAAAGCCATCTCCACTGTCACTTGCACTGCAAGACAAAGGCTTGGTAGAGGGGGGCCCCTTGAGAGAGAATGTGGGTGTCAACTAATGACAGAGAGTGAACTTTGGCTGGCAACCAGCAACAAAACAGGAAACTTGACCCTACAGTCACCAGGAATTGGGTTTTGCCAACAACCTGAATGGGTTTAGAAGGAGGTTCCTCTAGATAAGAGCCCAGACTAGTCGATAAGTTGACATTTGCCTTGTGAGGATCTAAGCAGGGAACCCAAGTGAACCTCCTGGACTCTGACTCACAGAACTGAGAGCTAATAAATGCATGTCATTTGAAGCCCCCAAGTTTGTTAGGGAGCAATAGAAAACCAACATACCTCCCATAACCTTCGCAGTATCTTCGGCTTTTATAGGACTCATATACTCTATTATTATGGAATGCTTTAGCAGGGACCCCCTTGCTGAGCCTCTTGATATTTGGTACACACTATTGGCCCTACCTGAACCTAAGCTAGGCCTCTTGTATTAGCTTTCTGTTACTGTGACAAAATACCTGAGATAAACAACTTACAAGGAGGAGAATTTTATTTTGACTCACAGTTTCAGTTCAAAGTTGGTTGGCTCTGTTGCTTTCAGGTCTATGGTGAAGCATTATATCATGGTGGGAATGTATGGCAGAGAAGACTGCTCACCTCATAGTGACCAGGAAGCAAAAAGAGACCAGAAGAGGCCAGGGTCCCAATAACTCCTTTAAGGGTACACCCAACAATCTAACTTCCTTCCTCTAGCCTCACCTCTTAAAGGTTCACTATTACCCAATAGTGACACAGATGACCAAGCCTTTAACATATGGCTATTTGGGGGACATTCAAGATCCAAATTTGAACATTCCATCCCAAGCTCCCAAAGGCTCATATTCATTTCATGATACAAATTGCATTCAGTCCATACCCAAGAGTCCCCAAAGTCTTCACTGTCCCTGCACTGATAAAAGTCAAAGCCCAAAGTCTCCTCGGAGACTGAGGGAAACTCTTAGCTATGAGCATCCTATAAAAACCGAAAGAACAAGTTACATGCTTCCGAGATACGATGGCACAAGGTAAACATTCCCATTCCAAAAAGTAAGGTAGACATTCCGCGCCTCGCCTCCTATTAACTCTTACAGAAGCCATAACTCTGAACTACAATCATGTGTGGCACAGTGAATGTGCACTGGCCTCAGAAGGCCATGCTCAGGGCCTGTGCTGAGGCCCAGGGTCTGGGCTGGCCACTGTGGGGTGGTTGAAGGGACATCTGCACTGTGCTGTGGCAGGAGCCTCTGGCTTTCTGTCTTGTCTTACCTGCTTCCTCCACAGCAATGTGCCCCCCACAAACCTGTGACCCTGTCAGGCCAATCAGTCTTCCCTGTGGTTTTTACAACTTGATGCCGGAGGAGAAGGGGTTTTTGCCTTTCTGAGGAAAATAAGACAGAAATCCAGCAGGGCAAACATCAAATCCTATAGCTCCATGTCTGACATCTGGGGCACATGGTGACATGATGTCAGCTTCAAAGGACGTGGACTCCTCCCTTGGACTGTCCCACCCTGCAGATCCTTGAGACATACCTGCAGGGCTTCTGCGTATCACGCACCTCTTCTCTCCAGTTATTTGATAATTGTAATATCTAATAGGTCTAGACTAGCAGCCCATATCTAATGGACTTCTAGTGGGACTAATGGATCTTCTGATGGGACTGTGACATTCATTACCTATATTCTCAACACCTACCATGATGCCCAGTGTTTGGTTGGTGCTCAATAATATGTATTGGTGATACTGAAGAATACAGAGCCAAGGAATTCTCCACATCATCCCCTCAAACACTCCCAGAGTTGGCATTTGATGGTGCAGTTATATCGAACGATGTGCAGAGACACCACTGTCTCCTTGCCTCTGAGTTCCTCCATCCTAACTTGTTTTCTTCCACCCTTTCCCTCTGTATCTTACTCCCTTTTTCTACTGGTTAAAACTTTCTTCTTCTTCAGCCCAGATGTGACCTCTGTGAAAAGCCTTGTCTGGTCCCCCAGTTAAAGATTAGCTTCTCCTGCCAGGCACAGTGGTGCACACCTGTAATCCCAACCCACCTGGGAGGCTGAGGAAAGAGGATCACAAGTTGAGGCCAATCTCAGCAACTTAATGAGACCCTGTCTCAAAATAAAAGATAAAAAGGATGTAGCTCAGTGTTAAGCTCACTGGCTTCAATCTCTAGTACAAAAAGAAGAAGAAGGAGAAGGAGAAGGAGAAGGAGAAGGAGAAGGAGATTGACCTCTCTTTTGTTCCCTGACAATACCCCATCTCCACAATTGCACTATTTTCCTTATAATCATTATTATTCTCTACTAGATTATAAATTCTATGGTGGCAGACAGATTTAATTTTTCACTTTTTTTACCCAGTGCTGGGAATCAAACCCAGGGCTTCATGTATGCTAGGAAAATGCTCTACCACTGAATTATACTCTAGCTCTCTTCTATCTCACTTTTGAGTCTGAAACAGTTTCTATTGAGAGTAGATTCTCAACAAAGGTCATAAATGTCATAGATTTCTTGTTAAAGTGCTGATTTTTGATTTTTGGATTTGGGTAGGGCCTGACATTCTGCATTTTTAACAATTCCAGGTGATGTTGATGTTACTGGTCCATGGACCACACTTGAGTAAGTACAAGGTAATAGGGTAGGCACTTCCACTTTTATCTAATTGTGGCAAAAAAAAAGTATTTAAGAGATGCCACATGGGCTTGGGGCGCAAATAATGGCCACAGGACAAAACTTCCCATGCCATGGCTAAGCCAGCTGACTTATTTCCAGGGATAAAGCCAATAACCTTGGCCTTATTAGCAACTGAGCTAACTGCCACAAAAGAATAAATAACAACATTTGGTAAATTTGCATTTCAAAACTGTTTCCTTCCTTTGTTCACACTCTAGTGGAGATGCTAATGGGCCATGAAACATCTAGAACCTGGGTAGCCAGAGGGAGAGGAGCAGAGTTGACCCAGGCCCCAAGACTTCAAAAATCAAGAGCTATTAAATGCAATCTGGGCCTCACCTAGTGCTGCACACCCGTAGGCCCAGCAGCTCAAGGAGGCTGAGGCAGGAGGATCGCAAGTTCCAGGCCAGCCTGGGCAATTTAGCAAGACCCTGTCTCAAAATGAGAAACAAAAAGTGCTGGGGATATAACTCAGTGGTACAGAGCCCCTGGGTTCAATCCCGGTACCACAAAGAAGAAATGCAATATGGTATCCTGGATTGGAACCTGGAACAGACAAACAAAAGGAGAAAAACTGGTGATATCAGAATGAGGTAGGGAATAAATAAATTGGTTAATAATAATGTACCAATGTAGATTTCATAGATTTTGACAAATGTAACATTATAATGTAACAGTGTTTATATTCAGAGAACCTGGACAAAGGTGTATGTACATCAACTCTATTTTCTTTGCAACTTTTTGTTTGTTTGTTTGTTTATACTTGGGATTGAACCCAGGGGTGCTTTTACCACTGAGCTACATTTACCTCCTCTTTATTTTTATTTTGTGCAAGGTCTTCCTAAATTGCTGAGGCTGGCCTCAAATTTGAAATTCTTCTGCCTCAGTCTCTGTAGTCACTGGGATTTGTTGCAACTTTTCTATAAACCTAAAATTATTCCAAGATAAAAAGTTTACTTAAAAAAAATCAAGAGCTAGGCCAGGTGTAGTGGCACATGCCTATAATACTGGAGGTTTGGGAGCCTGAGGCTGGAGGATTAAAAGTTTGAAGCCAGCCTCAGCAATTTAGCAAGGACCTAACTAACATAGAGAGATCCTGCTTTTAAATAAAAAGTAAAAAGGACTGGGGATATAGCTCAGTGGTAAAGTGCCCTTGAGTTCAATTCCTAGTACCAAAAAAGAAAGAAAAGATCAAGACTGTAAAAGTATTACAAAAGATCAAGACTGTAAAGAATAGTTACATATTTAACAGTAAATATAAGACAGATTTCTGTAAATATAAAACAATTGCCATTAGTCAAGTGCCATGGTTTATACACCCTGTGTATAAACCTAGCTACTTGGGTGGCTGAGGCAAGAGGATTACAAGATTGAGGCCAGCTTCAGCAACTTAGGGAGACCCTTTCTCAAAATAAAAAAATAAAAAATAAGAAGGGCTGATGATGTAGTTTGGTGGTAAAAGCACGTCTGGGTTCAGTCCCAGTACCAAAAACACAAAGCAAACCAAACAAAAAACATAACAAACAAACAAAAATCAATTGACATTGATTCATTTTTTTTTTAAAGAGAGAGTGAGAGAGGAGAGAGAGGGGAGAGAGAGAGAGAGAGAGAGAGAGAGAGAGAGAGAGAGAGAGAGAGAATTTTTAATATTTATTTGTTAGTTGGCGGACACATCTTTGTTGGTATGTGGTGCTGAGGATCGAACCCGGGCCGCACGCATGCCAGGCGAGCGCGCTACAGCTTGAGCCTCATCCCCAGCCCGTTGACATTGATTCATAATATCAAACTGGAGATGTGTACTCATAGAAAGGATTCTCTAACCACACCTAGCCAGCAATAAAGGAAGGGGACAGGGTGATTCAGGGTATCTTGTGGCAAGACAGAGTGTCCTAGCTCAGGTCCCTTCCCCTCTTATAAAGCCACAGTTTATAATTCAGTCCCCCCTTGATGGCCTCATTTAACTCCCAAAGGTACCAGTTGGGTTAAGTTTCTAACTCTTACTACCTGACACTGGGGATTAAATTTCAGCGTGAATTTTGGTGGGGACATTAATACCACAGCATGTGGGAATCCCTGGATGCTAGACAGGATTGGGGATGTCTGTCCACGCAGTAACTTTGCTTCAAACACTCGATCTTGGTGTCACATTTCGCCTTAACCACGCTTCCTTATAAGTTCAAGTCTCTAAGTCTGGTGAGGCCCTGGACTGGAACTCAGGCATTTTACAGGTATTTATTGGACAGAGGAATAAGTGAGGTACTCAGTACTTGAAGTAAATTCCTGTCTGAGAAGCAGACATTTTTTTCAATGCTATTTTAATTAATTAATTAATTAATTTTGGTGCCAGGGATTGAACCCAAGGTTAACCACTGAGTCACATCCCAGTCCTTTTTTATTTTTATATTTTATTTAGAGACAGGGTCTCACTTAAGTTGCTTAGAGACTTGATAAGTTGCTGAGGCTGGCTTCGAATTTGCAAGCCTCCTGCCTTAACCTCCGGAGTCACTGGGATTTCAGGCATGTGCCACCACATCTCGCCTCCTATTAACTCTTACAGAATCCATAACTTTGAACTACAATCATGTAAGGCACAGTAAATGTGCGCCGGCCTCAGAAAGCCATTCTCAGGGCCTGTGCTGAGGCCCAGGGTCTGGGCTGGCCACTGCGGGGTGGTTGAAGGGACGTCTGCACTGTGCTGTGGTAGGAGCCTCTGGCTTTCTGTCCTGTCTTACCTGCTCCCTCCACAACAGTGTGCCCCCCACAAACCTGTGACCCAGTCAGGCCAATCAGAGTCTTCCCTGTGGTTTTTACAACTTGAAGCTGGAGGAGAAGGGGCTTTTGCCTTTCAGACCATGGAGTTTGGAGGATATGACTCAAGGGCAGCCATCAGTTACCTTCTCTGTCATGTGGAGAAAATCTGCACAAGGAAAGAAGAGACTCAGTCATGATATGGAAATGGGAAGAGAGAGAGACGTGACATCCATAGTTGGGTGCTGAATCCAATTGTACTTTAGGCCACCTTGACCATCAGAAGGTCCCAGTTACTTTTTTGGGGGGTGGGGTAGGAGAAGTACTAGAAATTTTAACCCAGGGCTCCATAAGCTTACTTGGCAAGCCCTGAGATACATCCCCAGCTCTTTTTAAATTTTTTTACTTAGAAATAGGATCTCACTCAGTGGCTGAGGCTGGCCTTAACGTTGCAATTCATCTCCCTCAGCCTCCCTAGTAGCTGGGATTGCAGGTGTGTGCCACCATGCCTGGCTGAACTTCCCAATGTGACAGCCAAGACATGCCTGTTTTTCTTTGCCTGATTTGGGTTTCTGTCAGTTGCCATCCAGATTGCTTCTATAATTCTGGAGAAAAATGTGTCATTTCCTTCCCTTCCCTGATGGAAACCAGTATCAGTTCAGACAGGAACCAGCTATGTGGACCTCTGCTTGGATTGGATGCTGTGACCTAGATAGCCAGCTGTCCATCCAAACCTCAGGCCTTCCCACTCCATCACATGACATTGCCACGGGGGATGGCACCTCACTACAGACTGTGGTTCCTATGGCTTAGCATTGAGGTGCGGATACCTCAGGAGCTCTCATCAAGGGCCTGACAGTGGAGGCAATGGTGCCACAGCTCTGCTGGGAGGCACCTGTCACTTCTCCTCTTTGCTACCCATCAGCTGGATGTAGAGGAGCCCAAGACTCTAAAGGATGGCACAGCCACAACCGGAAGGAAACCCAGTGTTACCTTTTGCTATGGTTTGAAAAATACGTGGAAATCTGGTTGCTGTTGTGGTGTTGTTGGGAGGTGTCACCTGAAGAGGTGAGTAGATTGTTAAGAGGGGTCGCTGCCTTTCTTCTGAGAGTAGATTGTTATACATCAACCCCAGTCCCTTTTGCTTGTTTCTGCCACAGGCACCTCCACACCCTCCCTGTTTTCTGCCATGAGTTGAAGCAACACAAACTTTCCAAAACTTCTGCTATGCCTTGGACTTCCTCGCCTCCAGAACAATGAGTCAAGTAAATCTCTTCTCTTTATAAGTTACCCAGTCTCGGGTATTCTGTTATCAAAAGAGAAAACAGACCAGCACACCTTCAGAGCAGAAAAGCTCACCTTTGACTATTATGTGAGTAAATAATAAACTTGCATTGTTTTAAAGCACTGAAATGTTGAAGGTTTGTTTGTTATAGCAGCCAGCATTTGTCTGACTGATACATTTCCAAGGGCTGGAGCCAGATTGACTCAGAGATTTTTTTTAAGTATGAAGAGGCACAAGCAAAATTTAGGGTACATCTTGAGAGAGGCCATGAGTCAAAGGAAGAAGTGAACTCTGTGGTCAAGTCCAAGAGATGATTTCAAGGATGGAAACAGGAAAGTCAAAGGGTCAGCAACCAGGTAAGCCCTGAAAGAAGTGGGGAGTGGGAAATCAGATCAGGGGCAGAGACTACCTGAGAGTAAGCCAAGCCGGGGTGCCTATGGTTTGGTTTTTGTGGCTGCCAGTAGCATGGGACATGAGTGAGTCTCCCTGGGTTAGAGGGGCAGGGGCAGGGTGGGCAGGAAGCACAGTAACCTGGGGAAATGATGCCAGGCGCTGGGCCAGGGGATGAGTCGAATCCACAAACAGGAAATCAGTCATGACGTCAGAACCTCCAAGGCTTGGGAACATGTTGGGATATAGGGCGGGAAACAGGTCAAGGCAAGTGGTTCAGAACTAATGACCGCGGTATTCTGGAAGCCTCAATCTCTGTGGAGTCTTGGTAATGGGCCTGGTAGGGAAAGGAAATTAAAGGAGTCGGCCAGGTGGGGCTGAGGCAGCCAAAAGGGGCAGCTGCTGCTCTGCTCCTGCCGACTGTTGCCACGTGGATACGTAGCCCCACAGTCTTCAGATCTTTCTTCCCTTTTTAAATTTTTTTCAGGAAAAGCAGGAAATTTGGATTTTTATGTGAAATCTCCTGAATTTTAAATGCTGGCAACTAACTCAATAATTTTTTTTTCAAAAAAACACCCTGTAGGCCAAACAAAACACATTCACAGGCTGAATCGGCCCCCAAGCTGCCCGCTTTTGGCCTCCAGCTTAGAGGAAATGGGCAGAACCAGAAGCACATAAAACACAAAAATGAAAATTTCACAGTTTCTCCTCATCTCCAAATGCCCCCAGATATGAATGGAAGAACTGCTAACATAAGCATGCAATTCAGTCTTCAGAAAAGCTTTGGGTTTCAGAAGTTTCCAGAGATGGACCCCACAGTTCCCCCGGTCAGTGCACCTTCCTCCAAGTTGGATCTCCAGCTTCAGTGGAGCAAGATTATTTTCTCTCCTCTTTCTCTCAGGTGGACCAGTCTCTAGTCTTTCCTTTCTGAATGGCCATCAACCAGCCTCGACAGCTATTTCCACTGAAAGCAAACACTTGGGTGAAGGCAATTTAGAGAAACAGTACTTGAACCAAACATGACCTTGACTGACTACATTTTATGATAGGAAATGCAAGCTAGGCCAAAAACCTCAAAAGTGATCAAAGGTTTTCAAAGAGTGGATCCAACTAGTTCAGTGTATTAACCTTGGCCTGTGTCTGGGCCAGGGTCCTGCCCAGAGGATGTGGCAAATGCAGAGTTTGATTCATTTAAATGTGGTCTTAAAGGGAGTGTGTCAAGAGGATACACACATCCACATCTAATGCAGAACTCTTCATTTTGGGTGCAAACTTAGTATCTAGCTTAAAGCTTTGCACATCCCCGCCATCCTGTTTGCCCAGGACTGAGATGGTTCCTGATGTGTAGTGCTTTGAGTATTAAAACAGAGACAACCTTGGGCAAAACAGCATGATTGTTCACCCTACTTTGAAAGGTTCTTTTCTCAGTGTCTATTAGCTGAAGGCTTGACACCTTCTGAGTGTCCCTTTAAAAAAAAAAGTGGGCTGGGGCTATAGCTCAGTGGTAGAGTGCTTGCCTAGTATTGTGAGCCCCGGGTTTGATCCGTGGCACCTTGAAAATAAACAAGAAGCAAAGCAAAACCCAACCAACCAACAAAACTCTCCATGCTGAAACGCACCAGTGCCTGGCCCTCCTGCTTTTCTTGTTAATTCTTTGGGTTTTTAAGTTTATATTTTAGGTGTTTTTTTTTGGGGGGGGTTGGGGGGGAATGGAGCCCAGGACCTGGCACATGCTCCACCTCTGAGCTGAAGCCCTTGTCCTCTAATTGTTCTTACTCATCTCCTTGCTGCCTTTTCTTCCTCTTCCTCCGCCTACTCCTCCATTTGGAATTGCTCTTTAAGGTTCAGCCCTGGACCTTCTATTTTCTGCCCATCCCAATGGACTCAGCTTTGCGTAGAAGACATCCATATCTAATCCTCGAGTTCCTGCTCTCTTCTGAGATCCAATCCTCTAGCTCTGACAAATTCACAAACATTTTCCACTGGGATGTCTGATCATCTCATGCCCTGAGTCATTGTCTTGCAGGCCAATCCAGCTCCCACTCACTCGACTGGTGCCCTCTTCTATTAGAGGCAACAACATTTTTTCAAGCCCTTGGTCTCAAAATCCCAGACTAGATCCAAATTAGCATCCACACATTACGTGTCTCCCAGCAGCTGCCACCCTGCTGGGTATATTGGAAGGATTCAGTAAATGCTTATTGAATCAAAGCAGATCTGGAGAAAGTCGTCAGATGGGGAAGACATGTAATAGTATACCACCCCAGTCTCCAAGTAAATGCCCAGCATTCCCAAAGAAAAGCGCAGCAAAGATTGAGCAGATGACACTGCTGATGACATAGTTATTACGAATTTTCATGGATGCAATTTTAACTACAGACATCTGATCACCTCTAGGCATCTCTCAGTCCAGTCAAGGTGACAACCAAGATTAACCATCACAAGCCCACCCCTTGTCAACTTCACACCAAAACACATGTCTTCTAGCCAACTTAATCTCTAAATAAAGGCAATAAATAAATAACAAGGTCATAATTCTACCTAACATGACATAACTATCTTGTATATTTCCAGTTGAAAATGCACTGATTATGTGTGTGTGTGTGTGTGTGTGTGTGTGTGTGTGTGTTACTGGGGACCTAACCCAGGGCCTCATATATATATATATATATATATATATATATATATATGCTAGGTAAGTCCTCTTTCACTGAGCTATATCTCCATCTTGAGAGAGGATCCTACCAAATTCCCCGGGCTGGCCTTGAATTTGATCTTCCTGCCTCAGCCTCCTGAGTCACTGGGATTATAGGCATGAGTGTCCTGTCTTGGCTGTATTAGTTATTATAAGTAACCTAGAGATCACTTAAGGTATCCAGGAGGATGTGGTTAGGTTCTATGAAATTACTATACCACTTTATTTATATAAGGCACATGAGCATCCTCAGATTTTGGTATTAAAACCAATCCCCCTTCAGACATTGAGAGACAACTGTGTTGTTGATACACTTTTAGGGGATGGTCAAAGATATTTCCATGTTTCCAGACAATTAAATTATAAGGATTAAAATGACAAATACAGATTCCTCTATTGTGCTTCATTTGCCAGACTCCAAATAGGAGAGCCCCCCCCCCCCTTTTCTTTCCTCCATTCCTGGGTATTGAACCCAAGGTTGCTCTACCACTGAGCTACATTCCCAGCCCTTTTTTCCTTATCCTGAGACAGGATCTGGCTAAATTGCCCAGGCTGGTCTGGAACTTACGATCCCCCACCCCCACCCCGCACCTGATCCTCCCAAGTGAATAAGATGACAGTTGTGCACCACTGTGACTTGTAATACTACAGTTTGATGAGACCAGCAGCTTGGAAACATGGCTTTTACTCTTTAGGAGAATCCTCTTCCATATGGATCTTCCTTTTCAGGTATCTACAAGTGTTTGAATTTCCTGGTGCTCCTTTGTTTTGCAAATAAAGCACAGAGCACCCCTTAGACTGGGGTTTCCCAGCCTCTGCACTACTGGCATCTGGGGAGTGGAGGTGGAGTGGAGGTGGAGTGTGCTGTCCTGTGCATTGTGGGATTTTTGGCAGCATCCCAGGCCTCTACCCAGTGGATACCAGTAGTATACACACACCTGCGGTGCCACCAAAAATGTCTCCAGACATTGTCAAACATATGCTGGGAGTGCAAATTGCCACATTTGATTTTTCGACTCAGAAGGGACATGAGAACTGTTTACCTACACTAGTCAAGTGCACCTGATCTTAGATTCCTTGCTGGCCATGTCCCAGGTGGCCATTCTGAGAGGTGGAAGGACAGGACTAACTCCAGGAGGTCCCAGATTGCCACCCTCTCCCTGCTCAGTCCAGGAGACTCACTGGACCCCTTGCCTTCTCTGAGCAAACTCTCCTCTGGAAGATCCCTTGCACCCAGATGAGATAGGATGCAGGGGGTGTGGAGGGGCAGGTTGGCGGGCATCTGAGGCAGCCCCAGAATAGGGGGCCTGAGTCAGCAGAGCTGCTCTGGGCCTTGGGGATTTCCGTGGGGAACTGTGTGGACAGAATTCCCCCTGGATGATGGTCTAGACAAGGCTCCCCCTTCCCTCTGCTCACCAGGAGCTTCTGCTTCCCCTTTAGGAAGAGGAAACACTCTGGCTGTTTATTTTGGGGCTAAGGAACTGTGGCGAATATGTCCCAGGATGGGCGACAGAATGTATCTTCTCCTGCAGAGCATTTCAGGAAACATGCAGCCAGGCTCAAGGGGTCAAGACACTCATTAGGACAATTAAGAAAATAAAGGAAAGAAACCTGCCTGAACAAGAAAATGTGATTTACTAGCAGATTAGAAACCAGCATGGTGGTGCATGCCTGTAATCCCAGCTACCTGGGAGGCTAAGGCAGGAGGATCATAAATTTACAATTTTGAGGCCAGCCTCAGCAATTTAGTGAGACCCTGTATTAAAATAATAATAAAAAGGGCCAGGGATGTGGCTCAAGCGGTAGCGTGCTCGCCTGGCATGCGTGCGGCCCGGGTTCGATCCTCAGCACACATACAAAGATGTTGTATCCACTGAAAAAACTAAAAAATAAATATTAAAATTAAAAATAATGTTACTCAGCATTCCTGAATAGAAGGTATTATCTCCTCAGATTTCAGTTTCCCCTAGATGGAACCAAGTTTGACCAACTACTTCAGATTCCAAAACACACACACACACACACACACACATCTATTCAGATTTTATATACTCTGAGCAAAACTCTCTGGTGAGAATACATACAGTAAACCTTCACTTGTTTTCCCTGGCAGAAAAACACAATGTCTTTACTTGCTGTTTTTCAACACTCCTGGTACCTCCTGCCTCTGAGCCTGTTGCCTGGAATGGCCTTCTACCTGCTCCACATTCCCATATCCAAAGACTCCTCAGCCCCAAGGGAACCATTTCCCTGCGGTTCCAGCCTTTCTTAAGACTCAGAGATTCCATTGCTTTATTTTTTTATTTTATTTTTTTTTTCTAGTACTGGGGATTGAACCCAGAGGTGCTCTGCCATTGAGCTATATCCCCAACCCTTTTTATTTAATTGTTTTGTAGTTGTAGATGGATAGCATGCCTTTATTTTATTGTTTATTTTTATGTGGTGCTGAGGATCGAACCTAGTACCTTACACGTACTAGGCAAGTGCTCTGCCACTGAGCTACAGCCTCAGCTCTATTTTTTTTTATATATTTATTTGGTTTTAGTTATAGGTGGACACAATATCTTTTTTTTATTTTTATGTGGTGCTGAGGATCGAACCTAGTACCTTACACGTACTAGGCAAGTGCTCTGCCACTGAGCTACAGCCTCAGCTCTATTTTTTTTATATATTTATTTGGTTTTAGTTATAGGTGAACACAATATCTTTATTTTATTTTTATGTGGTGCTGAGGATTGAACCCAGTGCCTCCTGCAACCTAGGTGAGGGTTCTACCTCTGAGCCACAACCCCAGCCCCCAGCTCCTATTTTTATATTTTATTTTGAGACTGATCTCACTAAGTTGGCCAAGCTGGCATTCAACTTTCAATTCTCCTGCCTCAGTTTCCTAAATTGCTGGGATTTATTTTATTTATTTATTTTTGTGTGGTGCAGAGGATTGAACCCAGTGCCTCACCCGTGCAAGGCAAGCACTCTACCACTGAACCCCAGCCCCAACCCACCTTTCCCATTTTAATGTATACGTTTTAGTCTTTTATGCATAAGTGCAACTTGAGGCAAGTTCTTGAGGCTTTTGTGAGCATCCTGTTGTGGGGCCATGAGCAGACAGCAGTGAGTCTTTAGGGGTCTTTTCTCCTTGGATCCCACGTGGGACAGAATCGCAGGACCCACAACCTTCCACGCTTCCAGCTCCCCTCTCATTCTTCCCCTCTTTGGGGGAAGTCCAGGTGCTCAGAGAGAGTTCTAGATCTCAACCCTCAAAGGCTCCTCAGCCCCAAGGGAACCATTTCCCTGTGGTTCCAGCCTTTCCTACTGAACGTACCAAAAGTACAAGAATTTTCCAGTAAGTGGGTGAATAAATCAGGTTCTGCAGGGGACTGTGACGCTCCTGGAGGAGCAAAGGAAGTCCCCTCCCAACCGGGAGGGACCCTCAGACAGTCTGTGGCTGGCGGATTGACAGGCATGTTCTGGGGGAGGGCAGTGATAGGAACTCACAATCATCGTGTGCTCCAGACACACACTTTACACACTTCTCATTTCGCCTTCAGAGGACGCTCCGGAGATGGCATTATCACACCCATCTTTCAGATGAGGAACTGGAGCCTGATGCTAAAGCCCTGGAATTAAACTGGGTGGACAGAGCTGACTCCACCTGGTGTCACCTGGGGCCACTCTGCTGTTCACTAGCTGGTTCCCCCTGATGGCACCACAGGTGTCTCCTTCATTCTGCAGGAGGGACCTTCCTCCTCTCAGGAACCCTCCCTGTGCTGGACTCTGCTCTAACTCCCCCCACCCCGCATCCTCCTTCCCCCACCCCAGGGCCCCACTCTGGTCTCAACACTATTCCAGATGCCTCTTAATTTGTCTTCCTGCCACCTTCTGGGTTATTTTTTATGCCGTGGCCAAAATGACCTTTTAAAGAGATTGTACCACTGCCCTACTTAAAATCCTCTCCTGAACTCCCAACAGACCTTCCATCAAACCCAAACTCCTTGCCTTGGCTCACAAAGCCCTTCAGGATGTGGCCTCTACTTGCTCCTCAGACCTCATTCCTGCCACTTCCTTACTCCGACCATACTGCCCTTCTCTCTGTTCCTCCGTCCAGCCAGCTGGCCTTGGGGACACTACAGCTGCTGTTCTCTCCGTCTGGATTGCTTTCCTACTCAGCATCCTCCGGTTGCTTCCTTCTCACCACTGAAGACAGTTTAAAGGTCGCCTTCTCAGAGGGGCTGTCCCTACCTACCTGGGCTAGGTGGCCACTTATCACTTGCTATTCCATTGACCTGGTTAATGATCCTCAGTTGGTAGAGTGCTTGCCTCACATGCCCAAGGCCCTGGGTTCAATCCCCAGCACCTGGAAAAAAAATTGATTTTTGAGACAGGGCCTTGCTAAGTTTCCCAGGCTGGCCTTGAAATTGTGATCCTCCTGCCTCAGCCTCCCAAGTAGCTGGGATTACAGTCATGTATCACTGTGCCCGGCTGAATAATATGTTTTTTAAATTTTATAACTTATTTATTCATTCATTTATTCACTGTGTCTGTTACTAGACTCTGTCCATGATGCCTACAACAGTGCCTGGCAAACAGTAGCTTCTCAATAAGTCAAAAAGAGTGATTTTTATTTTTTTGTTTTTTTGGTACTGGAGATTGAACCTAGAGGTGCTTAAGTGTAGAGCCATATCCTCAGCCCTTTTTAAAATATTTTATCTAGAAACAGGGTCTCACCAGGACCGCACTAAGTTGCTGAGGCTGGCTTTGAACTCACAATCCTCCTGCCTCAGTCTCCTGAGCTGCTGAGATTACAGGTGTGCACCACCATGCCTGGCTTTTGAGTGAATGAATGACTTTTTTTTTCTAATTAATTAATTAATTTAACGAAGCTAAGGATTATGTGAAAAGTAAACATGAACAGAACATAAACTATGAAGAAGTATTTGACTTGTGATGTCTGAGATGTGCTTTAAAATAATTTAGGGGGAAAAAGTGGGGGAATAGGTAACAAGAATGGCCAAATGTCGATGACTACTGAGGCAAATCTCACTTTGTTGCCCAGGCTGTCCTTGAACTCTTGACCTCAAATGATCTTCTTACCTGCAAGTACATTATCTCTCCCAGCTCAACTCTTGTAAGTCTTCAAAATGTTCCTAATAAAGAGTTTTTATTGCTGGGCAAGGTGACACACGCCTATAATCCCAGTGGCTCTGGAGGCTGAGGTAGGAGGATCATGAGTTCAAAGCCAACCTCAGCAGCTTAGTGAGGCCCTAAGCAACGTAGAGAGATTCTGTCTATAAATAAAATATATTTTTATAAAGGGCTGGGAGGGGCTGCGGTTGTGGCTCAGTGGTTGAGTGCTTGCCTAGCATGTGCGAGGCACTGAGTTTGATTCTCGGTGCCACATATAAAAAAAAAAAAATGCAATGGGGGAGGGCTGGGGATGTGGTTCAGTGGTTAAGTCCTGGGCTCAATCCTCGGTATAAAAATAAATAAAGTTTGTGTTAAAAAGGCAGCTTATAGCTGGGCGTGGTGGTGCACACCTGTAATCTCAGCAGCTTGGGAGGCTGAGCAGGAGAATTGTGAGTTCAAAGCCAGCCTCAGCAAAAGTAAACTGCTAAGCAACTCAGTGAAACCCTGTCTCTAAATAAAATATAAAACAGGGCTGGGGATGTGGCTCAATGGTTGAGTGCCCCTGAGTTCAATCCCTGGTACCCCAACCCCAAAAAAGGCTGCTTATAGCTGGGTGTGGTGGTGCCTGCCTGCAATCCCACTGGCTCAGGAGGCTGAGGCAGGAGGATTGTAAATTCAAGGCCAGACCCAAAATAAAAAAAGAAAAGTTCTGGGTATGTAGCTCAGCGGTAGAGCAACCTTGGATGCAATCCCCAGGACTGGGAGGAGGAAGCAGTTTATGATCAAGACACAGATAAGTATATACAAATAACTATTTTGTTGCAGACTGTTGAGAATTCTATAAGTGGGGAAACTTGTTAGTGAACAGTCATTTATGGAGCACTAAGTGTGTGCTGGGCAGTGTGCTGAGCACCAGGGATATAATACCGCTGCACATACCATGGGCTCCTCCTTCAAGCAGCAAACAGCCCTGCAGAAATGACAGACACAGGACAATAGCTACCAGAGAGCACTCACTGGGTTTTGGGGCCAGGAAAGTGGTTGGGGTGAAGGGCAGGCAGGAATAGCCTTCCAAGCAGAGGGAACAGCATGCACAATAGCTCAGCATTATGAAAAGCCCCATACTGCCCAGGAACCCAGAGGAGTTCCTGGACAGAAGGAATAAGGAGGAGAGAAGGCTGGATCAGGGAGCAGAACAGACCCCACAGCAGGGACCCAAAGGTCCTGTTAAACAGCCGAGACTTATCTTCCTTCAAAAAGGAGGATCCAGGAAGGTGCCTATGACCTGATCTTTTTTTTTTTTTTTTTTTTTTTTAAAGAGAGAGTGAGACACAGAGAGAGAGGATTTTTTTTAATCTTTATTTTTTAGTTTTCGGCGGGCACAACATCTTTGTTTGTATGTGGTGCTGAGGATCGAACCCGGGCCGCACGCATGCCAGGCGAGCGCGCTACCGCTTGAGCCACATCCCCAGCCCCTATGACCTGATCTTGATGGTTGGGGAGAATTGCAATAGGCAGAGGTAGCAGGAAAAGGTAACCGCATGAACTGTAATCTGCAGGGAGAGTCCAAGATGTTGAGGAAGGAATGAGAGGCCGGGTGTGGGAGGAGCCCACTGTGTGTACAGGAGTACAGAGGTCAGCGGGCCTAAGTAGAAATTCAGAGACCAGCGCCTGGCATGGTGTGCCAAGGAGTCTGGACTTTACCCCACAGACAATGAGGAGCCATATTTTGATCATTGGAGAGATACCATCATGGGTGGCCCTTAGGAAGGATGGATTTAGTGGGGAAGCCCAGCAAAGGAATATTACTATGTGACAGGCCACGTGCGTCCCACTTTAACACTCAACAATTCATTGAGCAGACTGTGTGCCAGGAATTGCACTAAAAGCTAAAGCTGCAAAGAGGAAAAGGAATGACTCTGTCTTGCCCCCCCCCCCCAGAGCTCAGAGAGGAGAAAACGCCAAGGGCAATACAATGTGACATGCAGAGATGTGGCCAGGATGTTATGAAAGCCCTATAAGATGAGCGGGGGAGGAGGGACCCAGCACTCAGCCTGAGCAGGGAAGTGGTCAGGAAAGGCCTCAAGATGACATGAGGCCTCTCTGAAATGTTGGTCTTGTTTCTGCAGTGCTGAGAAATAGAGCCCAGGGCCTCGCCAAGCCCTGCAAGTGCTCTGCATCTGAGCTGCACCCCACACACCAGGCCCCGGCCCGGCCTTTCCTGAGGCAGCTGAAGGTCAGGTGTGAGAGCCCAGAGGCTCAGGCCGGGCTGGTGCTGGGGAGAGAGAGGAGACCAGGGAGACACAGAGGAGACAGACCCCAGGGCCTTGCTCCTCAGGCTCCTTTGTCTCCTGTCCCTGGGGCCAGCTGAGGACCCCTTTCCACGCTGTTAACTCCATCACCCCAACTCCTTGCAGGGGGGCAGCCTCTTCTTGCTGTTTCTGTCTTTTTACTTTTCTGGTTGGCAACTTCAGATGCAATAAACAATTCTTTATCTGAAATTGTCTCAAAGTAGACTGATGGGGGTAGCTGGGGGGCTGTGGTTAACTAGGTTAAGCCCCTTTCCTAGCCTTGTGGTAGGGCTCTTGCCTAGCATGTGTGAGGCCCTGGGCTTGGTCCCCAGCTCTGACAATCAGTCAATCAATAGTGAATAAGAGGAGGAACACAGTCAGATCTGCATTCCAGCAGGTTCTCTCATGGACAATGACCCGAAGCAGAGAGGATCCATTCTGGCAGTTTCAGTGTTACAAGGGAGACGGAATGATGGCCTGAATGTGGGGTAGAACACAGATGGAAAAGGGGGGATAATCAGGAGAACTAAGGAAATAGATTAAGAGGGAGACCAGTTAGGGGTTTGTTTGGGTTTCTGGATTTGCATGATGTTCCATTTACTGGGGCACAAAATACAGGAGAGCTAGGTGGGTGTCGAGACAAACAGTTCACTTTGTGTGTGCAGGGGTACAGAGGGCAACGAGCTTAGGTAGGAAGGTCTGAGAGGTGCCAGACATGGTGTGCTAAGGAGCCTGGACTTTAGTCCACAGACAGTGAGGAGCCATTGGAGATTTTTTGATCATTGGAGAGATATGATCATAGTTGGCTTTTTTAAAGGATAGGTTTGGTGGGGAAACCAGGCAAATAATATTATTTATGTGAGAATCAATATGGATTTGATTTTAGTACTCAGTGATTTATTGAGCATATACTATGTGTCTTGGGTCTGAAGGGAACCACCAGGCAGAAATGTTCTGGAAGCAGCTGTATTTACAGATCCACAGATCTGTGGGGAAAAGAAGGATCTGAGCCAGGCAGGTTTGGGAAATCACCCATGTGACCTCGTCATGTGGAAGGTGACAGAAGAAGGGGGCTGAGGGTAGAAACCCCTAGTACTTCAGCACTTAGGAGATAGGCTGAGGAAGAGGGTCCCAGAGATAAGCCAAAGTCGAGCCTGGAAACTAAGAAAGTGATTACAGCAAGGACCAGGTGGACATTCAGAGGACACCCCGAGCCTGGGCCCTAGGGCGACCGACTTGTTGAGAGATGTAACAGGCATGTAGAGACACATGTTTTTGAAGTAATTCCTTCCCATAAGTTGGAATGCTAAGCAAAAACCCTTTCTCATCAACCCCAGTGCCACCAGGTGACCCGGCCAAACCCTTCACTATTGTCCAAGTGCGTCAGGGAAAGCCACCTGGCAGGAAGGAGCCAGGTGGAGCAGAGAGCAGTCAGTCTTACAGTCAATAACTAGTGATAAGGCCAGATGTGTGGCAATATGAAATAATCAAGAACTGGCGTCATCCCCAGGCAGCATGGTCCACTGTCTTTGGTGGAGAGACAAGGAAGGGGTGGAGGGCTGTCCCAGACACCTGGGAGGGGCCCGAGGGACCTTGCATTTGTGGAGTGGGCCAGGCACTGTGCTAGGCTCTTTGCATGCTATCTCAGTGGCCCCGCCCCTTTCCAAGATAAGGAAGCTGAAGCTGGAAAGCTCCAATAATGCGCTTAAAGTGCAACTGGGTGACCTGGGATTTGAACTCGGAAGGCCAAATCCTGGGCTGCCTCAAGTAAGCCTTTGGTTGCCAGTTAAATCATTCCCCTGGTGGCCTGAAGATCCACATTCTCTAATTTATGGGCACTGATACAAACTTTCCCATTGAACTTGACCCGAGTGGTGGCTCAGTGCCCAATCAGCGGCCAAGTCAGGTGTTGTCCTGGGGTGGTTTACTGCTGGCACTTGCTCCAAACTAGACTTCCTGTTTCATCATTCACACCTAGCGTCTCGCTCCCCGGGTTCTTGCCAAATGCCGCCCTTGCTACTCCTGGTATGGGGGTGAGGTGACTGGGGAACAGCCTACAATGACGAGCCTGTCGGATCTACTTTACTTTTCAGAGACCCAAAGACCTGATGAGCAACCAATGACTATGGAGGTAGACTCAGTTCTCCCAGCTTTTGAGACCCTAAAAGACCCTCTTTGGGCCTGATTACAGGTCAGATAATGGTATTATTGAAAGGGTCTCAGGTGGCTCCCGGGTGCCAAGGCTTACATGTACCTTGTATGTGTTGTTTCACATAATCCTTAAAACAACTGTATGAGCTGGATATCATTGTCACACTCATTGTGCACACAAAGAAAAAGGCTCGGAGAAGAAAAAGGGTCTGTCTACACCCAGTATATACCAGGGCTGTCTGGATCAAAGGTCCAGAGAGCCACCTGCCCCTCACTTCCTCTTCTATCCCTGCCCCCCAGGCCTGTGGCTTGCATTCTCTGGTCCAGGAGAAATCCCTCCCCCACTTTTCTAAGGCCAAAGGAAAGTCTGGCCAGGACTTTGAAATGGTTGGAAAGGAAATGTGGCCTGGGTGTTCCCAGAGTCCCATTCAGGAGCTTTTACTCCATAAATCTTACCCAGAGAGAAGAGAAAAACCCTGTCCCCTGTTATGGGTGTTTTATGTGATCAATAGAGACAGTAAAGAAGGGGCGTTATAGGTGTGCTGGCGCACGCGTGCGTCCATGTGAATGCCTGTATGTGGGGGTGGCGTAGGAATTAGGCAAAGCAACCTCCTAGACCTATTCCCTGTTCCAAGGGTGACAGGTGGCTGAAGTGACTTTTTTTTTTTTGATGCCAGGAATCGAACCCCAGGGCCTTGCACATGCTAGGCCAATGCTCTCACTGAGCTATACTCCCAGCCCCAGTGACCAAACTTTTGAACCAAAAGTCATGGATTGGCTGGTGCAACGCTCTTTGAAGGGACAATATGCCAACAATGAAACTGATGCTGTCCACATGAGACACAAAGGCTGTTGGTTAACAGTCTGGTTAACATGCTGTGGTTTCTCTGGAGGGGTATTCTAGACGTCTCTGAAAGAGACAGTATTTTGCCAAGAATTGAGGCCTGGATACATAAGCATAGACTTGACGGTTGCCCATAGGTGATTAAGGATTAGTGTTATTATAGGCAGGTTTAAAGATGCTGTCATGGAGCGGAGCATGGTGGCCCATGCCTGTAATCCCAGAGGCTGAAGCAGGACAATGGCATGTTCAAGGCCAGCCTGGGCACCTCAGCAAGACTCTGTCTCAAGACAAAATAAAAAATCCTAGGAATGTAGCTCATGGGTAGAGTGCCCTGGGTTCAAGCCCCACTACTTGGGGGGTGGCGGGAGAAAATATGTTTTCATGGAGAATCTTATATTCCCAGACATTCAGAGAAATTACATTCTCTCTCTTTTCTTTCTTAATTCTTTCCTTCTTTCTTATTTCCTCCTTCCTTCCTTCCTTCCTTGGTGTTGGGGATCAAACCCAAGGCCTCATGAAATCATAGTCTAAAGCCAGAAGGGAGATCTAAAACAATATTTAGTTTAGGGGTTATTATGGAATATGTTACATTAATAATTGAATCAGCTGGGGCTGTAGTTCAGTGGTAGAACACTTGCCTAGCACGTGTAAGGCCCTGGATTCTTTTTTTTTTTTTTTTTTTTTTTAAAGAGAGAGTTTTTTTAACATTTATTTCTTAGTTCTCGGCGGACACAACATCTTTGTTGGTATGTGGTGCTGAGGATCGAACCCGGGCCGCACGCATGCCAGGCGAGCGCGTTACTGCTTGAGCCACATCCCCAGCCCGGCCCTGGATTCTATCACCAATAATTGGGGAAAAGAAAAGTAAAAGAGGATTAAGTGTATTTAAAACAGAGAGTGGGGAAAGAAGCAAATTTTGGGTTCGCATCACATTCAACAAACATGTGTTTTTCCCTATTTTGAGGAGGTGGTGTTAGCTTCCGATGCTACTTGACCAGTTGCCACAAATTGGTTTTATTTGTTTATTTATTTGTAGTGGGGATTGAATCTCGTGGCACATTACCACTGAGCTATATTCCCTGTCCTTTTAGTATTTTATTTTGAGACAGGATCTTACTAAGTTTCTTAGGGCCTCGCTCAGTTGCTGAGGCTGACCTCAAACTTGTAATCCTCCTATCTCAGCCTCCCGAGTTGCTGGGATTGCAGGCGCCTGCCACTGTACCTTCACCACAAGTTTAGCATCTTAAAATAACAATTATTCATTCTCTCATAGCAAGTGTCAGGGGTCCAGACATAGCCAACTGAATCTTTTGCTCTGGGCCCCACAGGGACCTGCTGGGGTACATCCATCTCTGGAGTTTGGGGTCCTCTTCCAGGATCATGTGGCTGTTGGTATGATTTAGTTGCTTGCCTGTGTAGGATTGAGGCCCCTGTCATCTTGCCAGCAGTCCACAGGGACCACTCTCAAAACCCAGAGGCCACACTCCAGTCCTAGCCAGTTTATTTCCTCAAGGCCCGTGGGGGATTTGGTCTTTAGAAAGAGTCAAGGTCCTTTTGAAGTGCTCACCTGATTGGGTCAGACCTACCCAGGGTAATATCCTTTGATTAACTTAAAATCAACTGATTGGGGCCTTAATTACACCAGTGAAATCCCTTTTGCCATAATCAACGAAATGATATTTCACCATACCCACGTCCTGCCCACACTCAAGGGGAGGGGACTCTCTAAGCAGTTCACCAGCAGGCAGGCCTCCTGGGGCCTTGGAATTCTGCCCAGGTCTGGGGAGGATCTGGGAGGGGAGGGTGTCAGAGAAGGTAACATTTTCACTAGAAACTGAAGAACGAATTTAACTTCTCCAGGCTGCCAAGGAAGGGAAGTGGTGGGTGGGGGAAGGGAAAGGTGGAAAAGACTTAATGGAAAGAGAGAAGGCAGTGGACAAAGGTTGCTTTGAACAAAGGGCATGAAGGAAGCTGAGCAGCAGCAAAGGAGTTGTCACACAGCGGGGGCGGTGGGGCCATCGACTGAAAGGCAAGAGGGTACAGAAAAGGTAGACAGAATACTGTCTTGAATATCATGTTCTTTCAATAAGTTCTTAGCCTCAACTCTTGGTAGCTGTGCAAGGTGGACTAAAGACAGACTCTGCCTAACAGCAGAAACTTGACTCCAAAGCTCAGTGGGCTCTGCTCTGTATTTCCACCAGCCCCTATCTCTTCTAGAAAACTCCCCTCCTTACCAGGACATCACAGCTCTGTTGGTCTATGAGATGAGTATCCACACTCTCCCCAGACCTTCATGACTTGGAAAGAGAAACAGATTCCAGATGCTCCTTCTGTGTGTTTGTGGAGAAGCCAAACTGTGGGCAAATAGGGGAGGACTGGAAGAAGCCAGAGGTGCTGGTCAATCTACACAAAAATAAAGAGCTAAGCCCAGCGGCGAGGTGGCGCATGCCTGTAATTTTAGCAGCTTGGGAGGCTGAGGCAGGAGGATCACAAGTTCAAAGCCAGCGTTGGCAATTTAGCTAGACCTTAAGCAGCTTAGCGAGACCCCATCTCAAAAAAAAAAAAAAAAAAAAAGAAGAAGCAGCTAAGAGGGAAGTTGGGAGATGGAGATGGAGAGAAATATCCATGAGTGTCTAGATTTTAGGAAGCTCAGAGCAACTGTAAGATTTGGAGAGGAAAAGAAAGGGAGAGGTTGAGAAATGAGGCTCTGCTTACTAATCAGACAATTTTACTGCTCTTCTCATTAGCTAAATAAAAAGAGGAATCATTCTAAAAATTAATTTAGATTATTTCAGGTGTGTATATGTGAATGTGTGTTGTTTTGTTTTGGAAGATAATACTGTGTAGATCCCGGGCTTCATGGGAATATATCCAGGATTCATTTGGATCACCTTAAAAGAATCTAATAGATCCCTCCATATGAAATAGTTCAATATGTTAGCACACTTAAAAGAGAACTTCAAGGACAGAAAGGCCCCCAAATGAGTATGTAGTGGAATTTCAGAGGTCCTGTTATGAGATGACAGGAGCAAAGCTCTGGGTTCAATTCCCGGCAGCAAAAAAAAAAAAAAAAAAAAAAAAGCAGAACAACAACAAACAAAAGCCCTGTACCATTGCCTGGTCTGTATTATCTTTCTGCGCTCTGGTTCAGGGGGTTGGCCATGCTTCCTCTCCTGGAATATGTCTAGTGCCCAGTGATCAAGATGACAAACCTTTAGGCTGGGGATGTGGCTCGTATGTGAGGCCCTGAATTCCATCCTCAGTGCTGGGGGAAGAAAAAAACTTTACATATTTCTACATATTTGTTGTGTAAAAATTTTTATTCTGTCTTGCCTTCTCTTGAGCAGAAAACAAATCACCTAGCTGCCGCAGCTGGATAACACTCGTGGGCTGTGTTCATGGCTTCCAGACAAGGTCAAGGCCCCAAAGTCTATGAAACAGTGGATCATGCTCACCCAGCCTTATCTCTCCTCTTGACTTCTTGGCACAGCCTACTAGTTTCCAGATTGTGTGTGTGTGTGTGTGGGGGGGGTAAACAATAGTAGGAATTTGGTTTTGTTTGTTTATTGTGCAGAAAGGTTTAAAGGGGCCAAACTTGACCCCACACAGTCTAGATATGGTATGGAGGGCAAAGAAAAGGAACTGTGAAGTCAGATGGGGGAACTGACTTCCTCCTGAGAAGCCTGGAACATCCTTTTCAAAACCCCACATGACTGGACTACAACCCAGACTACGGTTATCCCAGCCATTTGGGAGCCTAAGGCAGGAGGATCTCAAAGGTTCAAGGCTAGCCTGAGCAACTTAGTGAGATATAAAAAGTAAAAAAGGGCTGGGGATGTGGCTCCATGGTGGCGTCCCCTGGGTTCAATAATCCCTACTACAGAGAGAGAGAAAGAAAGAAAGAAAGGAAAACAGAAATGTGCTATTGAGTCCTTGCCACCAGCTCCTGGGCCAGTCCCTTGACATGTTCTCCTTGGATCAGGGCTCCACATGGTGAGCATGTACACTCCCGAAACACACACACACACACACACACACACACACACACACACACACGAGTCTGGTGACAGATTGGGTCTGAAAAATCTGGCAGCCTGCATTGGCTGATGGCAGAGTGTGGAGCCTGTTCTCGCGTCTCCCTGGAGTCCCTCTGCAGACGCAGGTGCGCGTCAGCGCCTGCTCTAATTTTATCCCTGGTTGATGGAGGAGACTAACTGAGCAGCAGGGAGCCTGCTATTTTAGGTCTCTGGCGGTTCTGGGTTATATAAAGCCTATTGCCGTGACCTGCATTGCTTTGAGGCTGTGCCTCACTCTCTTGCGCGTTCTGTCACAATATGTCATCAGCGCAGACATTCACACACACACCCCCGGGTCTCTTGGGGAATGAGGAGGGAGGTGTGTGCTGGCGGAGTGTATGTGTGTGTCTGTGTTCCTGCCAGCTTGCTGAGGGACGTGGCCTGCATATACTGCGGGGAGGGAGCGTTGTATGTGAAGGAGGTTTGTTCTGGAAGGAAATGGAAAGATCTTTCAGAGGCAGGAACGTGAGGGTATGTGCTTTGGGCTTAAGGAACAGAGTGTTTGTGAGCTGATGTTGTGGTTCTGCCGTTGGCATGGTGATAAGAATAACTTCTATTTCAGTAACTCTTCATTTGAAAGGAACCCAAGGGTTCATAAATTATACACAAACATCTCTGCCTTTGAATGGCAGGAATTTTGTAACTGAAGTTAGGCGCAGCAGCCACATGAACAAACGTGATAGTCTGAATTTAGGGATGGCCTGATGGCAGATTATGGCATTTCCTACATTATTGGGGACAAATCTTACCTGGAAATTGTTTCCTTATATACCAGAATACCCTTATGTTACTGGTTTTGTGACAATTGTGTAAAGATATGTGCTTGCTGATTTAATCTTGTATGACATCTCATTTTTCTGTGTAATCTCCAGTAATGAGTTGTAACATTTTAATTTTATTTATTTATTTTTGCCGTCCTGGGGATTGAACCCAGGGCCTCGCTCATGCTAGGCAAGCACTCTACTACTGAGCTACCGCCCCTCAGCCTGAGTCTTTATATTTTTAGATATATACATTTAATAGGAGAACATACAAGATAATCCTAATATAATACGGCTTGTTATTCTATGAATTTGAAAATACTAGGTTTCTGAAAATACATATGATCCCCACAGATGAAGCTTAACAGTTCAATGAGCTGATCACGCAGGCATTTTCTTGCCGCCCATTACCAGCAGGGGGAAGAAGTCCCGTGCTTGATGAGCTACGTGTTTCCCATATATAATCTCCCAGGGTACATGGCTGACATGATGGAACCCATAGGGAATGACGGCTTGGCAGGGACACAACTTGGCTCCTGGAGCCTGCTAGAATGTGAGGCCTGAGGCGGAGGCTCAAGTTGCTGATTCCTGGCAGCAACCACAGCAGGTGGGATTCCCATAACTGGCAACCTGACTGAAGTGCTATTTCTTAGCTGCCTTTTTTTTCCCAATACCAGAACCCAGTGGGTGCTCTACCCCTGAGCCACAGCCCCAACCCTTTTTATTTTATTTAGAGATGGGGGTCTCACTGTTGCTGAGGCTGACCTCAAATTGGCGACTCTCCTGCCTCAGCCTCCAGAGTAGCTGTGATCACAGGTATGCGCCATAGTGCCTGGCTTCCTAGCTGCTCTGAGAAAGATCTTTCTTTTCCACTGGCCAAAGCACTTCTAAGGGATCTGGAGAGAAAAAAAAAATTTGGTGAGCTTTCCATGAAGAAAACCAAAAGAATCTGGCAGCCAACTACGCAGGGCTGAAGGGAGTCAGTTCCTTAGAGAATTCTAGTGAAGGGAGCCACTAAGGGAAGAAGGAAAGGGAAATGAACCAGAATCAAAGACGGGGCTTGTAGGAGCCGGATGGGGAAATGAAGCCAGGAATGGGGAAGGTATAGATGAATCACTGTGTGTAGTTTAGTAATAATTGACTTAAACAGAACCTTCCCACTCATGCCTTCCCGGCCTCCTCCCCCTGGCTGGGGTCAGGTACTCAACACCCTCCCTTTTTGGTGGTCTGCAGACTGCCTTCAAATCCCCTCCTCCCTGCTGTCAGAGAACCCTTTCTAAAACACAGATATGGTCAATGACCTTCTCAACGGTTCTTCGCTGCTCTCTCTGGAGAATTCTCCCAAGCCTTGGCAGGCAGGCCCTCTGAGACTGGGTCTGCTTATCTCTCTGGCTTAGCTCCCACAGAGCCCTGCCAGCTCCTTCCTGTGTGGACCACCCCACTCTCCATGCCATTCCTTGACCCCTCAAGATGAATGTGCTGATATGGGCTCTCCTGCTCTATATGTGTTAGCATGGACTGTTCCATCTGCCTGGAATGCCTTTCCCAACTTTTTTTTTTTTTCCCTGGAAAATTCCCAAGCTTCCTCCAGACCTCCACTCAAGCAACTTGAGCTGACCCCTCCAGGTCTGGCATCTTGGTGCACCTCTGCTGGAGAGTTTAAATGCCTTGTGACCTAGTCTGCCTAGACTGTGGGCTTTTGGAGAACAAGGACTATATAGTTCCTCACCTGGCCCACCCAGGCTGCCCCAATGAGTGGTAAATGAATGACTGAATTTGGGCAGAAAGCACATTTTACAACCGAGTCTTCCTCAAAGTCATGAGGGATAGGATCTGTGGAAGATGCCAATGAACTTGAAGAGGAAAGGCCAGGGTCTGGGAAATCTAAGGCCTCCATCCATGTCCTCGTCCTGGTCCTGCCAAAGAACTGCCAAGCCAGCCAGCAGTACTATGACCAGAGCCTCACAGCTCCTTCCCACTGGGTGGCTGCTTCCTCTGCCCAGGTCACATCCTGGGGAGGCTGGCCTCAGGGATCTGGCACAGGAGAGAATGAGGAGAGAATCCAGCATCCTGAGGCACCTAATGCTGACTGAATTAAAGTAGGCTGCCTTGGGTCAGGGAATCCAGCTCAGCCATTCTGGTATCTGCTGATACTGGTCTTTTTGAGGAAACAGATAGGATTGGAGGAGGTCCCATACCATAAATCAGGGTCCAATGCACCTAAAGAGGCTATTTAATTAAATCCCTGGTGTGGCCTTCACATAGAAAATATTTTTTGTAAGATGGCTAATCATTACTTTATTCATCTGTTTTAATATCTGTGTTTCCCTCTTGGGGGTTTTATGATAGTAGGGCTGACCTTTTCTGTGCCCTTATGATGTCTCTGCCCAAAATATTTTCATTTAACACTATGTTGAACACACACACACACACAAACACACAAACACACGTGCACGTGTGCACAGCCATTACCCTAAATTCTCTATCTTCTTCTCAGAGTTGCCCCAGGATCATAGAATAATAATATTAACCCAGGAAGAAACTGACTATGGGAGAGGTGGGAACATAATTAGCATTTTCTGGGAACTTTTCAGAATTTGAAGCAGTTTCTTTTTAGACATTCTGCCCCCTGCCATGGAGAGGGAACAGGGAAGAGCCTGCATGAGTGACGTGAGTGACACCTGGGGGACAGGGAGGGGCAGATGGCTGTTGGCAGGCTCACAATCTCAGAGCAGCTGCAGTGGTTGCAGTAGCTCCCCCAAATGAGAGAACTCGGGGCCACTGAGGGTAAAGGGAGAGAAGATTCTGTAGCCCATGACGATGACACGCAGGAGAGGGGACACAGTGGGTGGGTATTAAAGGGATTAGGTGTATGAGGCAGTGTTACCATCGCTCAGAAAGGCACTTGAACTGCCAAGAAACTAATAATGAACTGGAACCCCATCCAGGAAAGAGAGCAAGTCAAAACAGTGTATTCTGCGCTCAACATGTACGATATTTCAAAATTGGTAGCTTTAAAAGCTCTACAGGATCTCATACCTCATTTAATTTGATCTCTTTTTTTAAAAACTCATACAACAGAGCTCTTCAACAATGAGGATACCAGCTAATAATTACTGAGTGCCAACTGCATGCCTATTATTCTTCTAAATGGTCCACCTCCATCAGCTCAGGTAATTCTTACAATTTTACTAGGTACGTATTCAGAGTATTCCCCATTTTATAGATAACCAAAGGAAATTATAGAGAGGTATATGTAACATTCCCAATGTCACACAGTGTAGTAAATGTCAGAGTTAGGATTTGAACCTGGTCGTCTGACTCCAGATCCCAAACTTGTAACCACCACTTGATGACCACCTCTGTGGTAGCCAATATGCCTTTTTTTTTTTTTTTTTTTTTTTTTTTTTTTAAGAATCAAACCCAGGACCTAGTACATGCTAGGCAAGTGCTCTACCACTGTGCCACACCCTCAGCCCCTAATACGCCCTTTCAATACCGGCTGCTGATGATGTGCAAGGTGTGGGATCTACCTCAATGCAGAAGAATGAGAGAAGCTATGTGGAAATCCTCCGCGAACGTCAATATGACATCATCACTAATAAACGCTTGTGAATCCAGGTCAGTTGTGTCACATGCGAGGCGCTAGAAGCATCTCACACAGACTCAGGATGAGTCTCATTTCTAGATGCCCTGCCCCAAAGTATTCAGCAAGTGATTCCTTCATGAATTTACTCAGTAAATCTTCCTTAAAGCATTTACTCTGTGGCAGGTCTGCCAGCCACATAGTACTATGCTCTGGAAATACACCTGGACTAAGGCACAGCCCCTGCCCTCAAGGAGCAGGTAATACATGGACATCTCTCAACCAATGATCAACAGGTAAGGCAGATGTCACCTGTTGTCCCTTTGCCCCCTGCCTCAGATGTGTAGGTTGTTACCATCGACTGGAGACTTAGGGACAGCTCAACTTCCAGGTGTTAGTCTGCCAGCCCTGAAAATCACCTGTGTCCAGAAATATTTTCCTAGACAAGAGTTTGAAGTTCTTACCTGGAAAGTGACATGAAGTGATGTCAAAGATGACAGTCAGCTAAGACAGACAATTGTGAGGATGAGTGTGGTGGCCCATGCCAGTAATCCCAACAACTTGGGAGGCTAAGGCAGGAAGATGGAAAGTTTAAGCTTAGTCTGGGCAACTTAGCAAGACCCTTTCTCAAAATAAAATATTTGAAAAAGGGCTGGGGATGTATGTAGCCCAGTGGTAAAGTCCTCCTGGGGCTCAATCTCCAGCAGTACCTCCTCCTTCAAAAAAAAAAAAAAAAAAAAAGGAGGATAATTGTGAAGAGAACATGTAACCTGAACTTACTGTAGTTTAAATATATATATTTATGGCTAAACATCTAATTGTTGGCAGAGTAACCCAGTGGCTAAGAATCTGGGCTCTGGAGTCACATCTCTTAAATTTTATTAGCTTTACAACTTTAACTTTCCCATGTCGTACTGTCTTTCTCTGTAGAACACAAATGATCATCATAGGATGAGACAAAGGCTAAATGAGAAAAGGCTAAATGTACTTACAATGGTGTCTGGAACACGCTAAGTCCTCTATAAACATGAGTGATTATTTTTGAACAATATTATTCGTAACCATAGTTACCTCTTGTTACCTCTAGAGAATAGCTTGAGGGGAAAAGGTGGGGGGTTGTTACTTTTTTATTTGCATTATTTACTTTTTGATTATTAGAGCTTAAAAACACATATTACTTTTATTTTTTTTATTTTTTTTAAAGATTTTATTTATTTATTTTTAAAGAGAGAGTGAGACAGAGAATTTTAATATTTATTTATTTATTTTTTTAGTTTTCGGCGGACACAACATCTTTGTTTGTATGTGGTGCTGAGGATCGAACCCGGGCCACACGCATGCCAGGCGAGCGCGCTACCGCTTGAGCCACATCCCCAGCCCCACATATTACTTTTATAATAAAAAAAAAAAAACAAGAAAAAAGTGAAAGAAGAATAAACTTGCTAATTAACTTTTTTTTAGGGTTATCTGGGAAGTAGATTAAAAAGTGTACCCCTTCCACCCTCTCCCACCCTGTCTTTTTTTTTTTTTTTTGTATTGGGGATTGAACTCAGAGGCACTTGACCACTGAGCCAGTTCCCCAGCCGTATTTTGTCTCACTGAGTCATTTAGTAGCTTGCTTTTGCTGAGGCTGGCTTTGAACTTGTGATCCTCCTGCCTCAGTGTCCTGAGCAGCTGGGATTACAGGCGGGCGTAGTGGCGCACTCTATTTTTTTTCCTAGCAAAAGAACTAACTTCCAGTAGGAGACCTAAAAGGCTTCTCATGACACTGAAAAGCCAAGGGTTGTCTGCATCAGGCAAGGCTTCATCCAGGAGCTATAGGATCCCACTTCTCTGTATCTTTCAGCAACTCTCTCCTCCTGCTGTGCTGATTGCTGCTGATGCCAGTCTAAGGCTCTTCTTGTTAAGGTGGCTGACAGCAGCTCTAGGGCTCTGTGCTCCCAGGTTCAAGTCTACTGGAAAAACTACATAGGCTCCTCTCTTAGTAATCCCTGCCAAAGGTCTCATTGGGTTCCCCTGAAGCCAAGTGCCCATCTCAGGGACAATAACCTGGTAGAGGAATTAAGCAGCGCTCTGATTGGCCAGGCCTCTGTTACATACCCACTTTTAGAGAACGCTAGTAAAAGTCTCCTCTACTTAATGCGTAGAGGTTGAGAGGAGCAAACTTTTCTTATGCGCAGGCTGGGGAAGATTATGAACAATGTCTATATCGAGGGTAGCTACGACTAGCGATGTGGAATCAGGAGACCCATGTAGGAAAGAATAGGTCAAAGTAAAGGATGCAACTTGAAGGAAAAAGTAAGGCACATGATGTCAGAGCCTCAGGAGTAGCAGTTTTCTGACTACCTTTCATGTACACAAGATGTAAGTCTGGAATCTCGAACACTCCTGGGAACAGGCAGATACTGCAAATAAGCTCAGTAGATTGCTGCACCAAACCCAAGACATGTGACCTAACACAGTGCCATTCTCCTCTCCCCCCCGCAGAGGCTGCAAATTCAGCTTGGATATGTGTACAAGAGCAAGTGTGCAATCTCTGTTTTTATTTTTATTTTTTTTGTAGTGCTGGGGATTAAACCCACACCTATATGTGCTAGGCAAGTGCTCTACTGCTGAGTTATACCCCAGCCCTCCTTCTCCTCTTTCTTCTCCTCCTCTTTCTTTTGAGATGGATCCTGCTGTGTTGCCCAAGTGTTCCTCAAACTTGCAATCCTCCTGCCTCAGCCTCTCAAGTAGCTGAGATTATACATGTGAGCCATCATGTCCATCTCTCTCTGTTTTTAAATGTTGACCACTTAAGCAAATTTTAAAATACACTATGTGAGCCTGGTGTGATACACCCATAATCCCAGCAGCTCAAGGGGCTGAGGCAGGAGAATCCTAAATTCAAAGATAGCCTCAGCAACTTGGTGAGACCCTGTCTCAAACTAAAAAATAAAAAGGGGCTGAGGATAGGGCTCAGTGGTTGAACGCCCCTGGGTTCAAACCCCAGTACCAGAAAACAAAAAAAAAAAAAAAAAAAAACTTTTTTTAGGGCTGGGGTCATGGCTCAGTGGTAGAGTGCTTGCCTAGCGTGTGGCATAGGGTTCGATTCTCAGCACCACATGTAAATAAATAAAGATCCATTGACAACTAAAAAAAAAATGTTTTTAAATACATTATGTAAGCCCAAACATATCAATGGTCAGAATCTACCAGTGCATTTCCATTCCCCCAGTTTGAGACATCTGACAAGATGTCACAGTTGACATAGAGTAAATGAAAGTTCCTTTGCCATTTGTACAGTATTAAATCTGTGTGCCAATCTATGCCCCAGTCAACAAGAACCCGATGACAGCCCACTGCCCAGAGTTCAGCCCTTTCATCTACACTATCTAATTCAGATCTAAAAAACACCACAGAAGGCGAGGGAACATCACTGTGAGAACTGTACTTTCATTTCCTGGCGGGGGTGTGGTTAAGTTCACAACTTTGATGAGATACTAACCGTCGGAGGGTTTTACATTGAATTTCCTGTTTCCTTTTCTTAATAAAGAAAGGAAAAGTGGGCCCCCGCAGCAACAACGGGTGATACACTGAGTTCCATAGGAAGACACCACGGGGGTTCCAACGTGGCCACAGCAAAAACAAAACATAACCCCAAACCTGGTAAATAGTAATACGCAGAAGATTGTGGCCCAAAGGGTTACTTAGGGTTTTTTGATCATCTCATGCAGCAATTTTCCACCCTAAACCCATTAGGCCAGTGCTCATGACCTTTACTTTTGAGTTGCTGGAGTCTTTTCCCATGGGAGGTTTAGAATATAGTAATGGTGATGGTGATAATGATAGTAGCTAATCTGTGCCAGGTGTTGCAAGAGGTGCTTCCCATGTCTCTAATTCTAGCACAAAGCCTCCAAGAATCATTCCCATTTTACAGATTTATCTTGAGTTTTCTTTGTTTAGATTCTTAATAGACATCTACTGCGTGCACAGTTCTAGGCTTTGAGGGCTGGGGGCAACAGAGAGGGATAAGAAGCTGATCTTGACTTCTAAGGACTTGTAATTTAGTGGGGAGACAGTTTATGCAGTAAAACATTTGAATAGCAGCACGATGATACATAATTCAAGGCCAAGGTGAGTAGTCCAGAGGAAAGTTCAGAGGGATGAGAGACTGCTGGAGGCCAGATGGTTGGGACAGCAGAACAGAGGGGAAAGGGCGAGGGCTGGGAAGGGCAGAGATGTTCTCCTAGGTAGTTGTGCGGGAGGAAAGGGGCAAATCCTGGCATAAATAGAAGTGCAGACAGAGGACAGAATACGGACAGCATAACTTGATGCATGAGCACCCTCAGCTCCAGCAGCCACACAGTCCTGGGTGGGAAACGGGGCTCTGCACCTTCCTACCTGTGTGACCCTGGATCAATGACTTGACTTGTACTAAGCCTCAGTTTCTGAACCTGTGAAGTGGGCATCATGAATGAACCGATGCAGAAAAGCTGCACGTGGCACCTGGCCAGTCCTCCGTAGCAGTTATCACAGTCTCTTTGTGGGGATACCCTTACAGCGAGCTGTTCCACCTGAATAGTGGAGATGTGTGGCCACACTGAAACCATAACGTAAGAGCCCAAAGGAGGCCTGGAAACTCTAGAACCATGAACTAAAAGCAGTGTGTATCAGCCCCAGAATTGGAGAGCACAACCAAACCACAAATGCTCAGCTCAGGTCTTTAAAGTGCTGCAACAGGGCAGAACCCATTGTAAATTACTTTGTGTGATGGAGTCAAACCACAGGTTTTTTTTTTTTCTTCTTTTTCTCATCAGACCTCACAGGAAATATACTCCTTTGTTCAGATGTGAGATAAGGCACCCCTTCACCTTGACTCTCCTTTGCAACACCCATTAATTTGCTCACTTTCTATCCTAGGTGCATATCATCAACAGCATATATTTAGTAGGCACATGGGTTTGTACTGCCCTTAAGTTCTATTAAGACATGGTTTGGGGTCTGACATGACAATCTAAGAAAAGGAGGTGAGAGTCTCTAGGCAGACCCAGCCAAGGGGGGTGGATTTTTTAAAAGGTTGTTTATTTTACCACCAGTAATCTCCTACCATGCTGTTGCCTAATAATTATTTTTAGGTTTCATGACTTTCAACCTAACCTCTATGCCCAGCAGAGAGGATCTATGCTGAGGTGTTGACATGATTTCTTAGCAGCTGTTACAAATTAATAGCTTTGGCTGTCTTCCCAAGTTGACCCATTCAATTTATCAAGAAAATTGGCCTTGAGGAATTTCCTAAAGACCCCTTGCCTAATGTGATAAGATCTCTGTCCCATTCAGAGTGTCTCTCCTTGGATCACTTTGGAAAGCATTAACAGGACTGACAGTGGGAGGGCCTAGAAAGAGGAGTGTACATGATAACCCAGCAGGGTATAGCTTACAACAGTGGCCAGTGAGTTTATCTCACTATCCTGAGAAAAGAAGGAGGCAATGACATAACCAACCACAAACACAATACTAATGCCCATAATGCCCAGCATCGACTGAACATTTGCCACGACCATACTTTATCTCATGGTCCACCCAACAGCACTCTGAGGAAATTACCACTGTTATCCCTGTTTTACTCAAAAGGCAAACTGAGGCACAGAAGGTTGAAATACATTCAAAAGATCACTAGTTTAAAAATAATGGCAGAGGCTGGGGATGTGGCTCAAGTGGTAGCGTGCTCGTCTGGCATGCGTGCGGCCCAGGTTCGATCCTCAGCACCACATACCAACAAAGATGTTGTGTCTGCCAATAACTAACTAACTAAATAAATATTTTTTAAAAATTAAAAAAAAATTAAAAATAATGGCAGAGCTAGAATTTGAACCCAGGGAACCTGGCTCCAGGGCTAGTGTCGGTAATATTACCAAGTTATGCATTTTTAATTGGGGCAGAGCATGTCAATGGACCAGAAATAGAAAGGTGTCTTGGGAGCTTTGGCCTAGCATGATGTTGTCCCAGTTATAACACAGCCCAAGCCCAGATGGACAAGAACATGTCCAGACAAATGCCCAGAGATAAAGACTTTGTTTTGTTTTTGCAGTGCTGGGGATTGAACCTAGGGCCTCCTGCGTGCTAGGCAGGCACAACCCCAGCTATCCCCAGAGATAAGACAGAGCTTAGTGCTTACTCTTTTCCCATTCTTTTCGGTTCTGTGGGGCCAGCCAGGCTTCAGTCCAGTATGACACTTGTCTCAAAGACCTGGTTAGCCTATTGGATTACGGGAGCCATCTCTGGCTCATGGGGCTCTAGAGTGGCTCTAGAGTGGCCAGTGAGAGCCTGGGTACCATGACACTTCTGGATAGGATGTTTCATTTGTTTGTTTGCAGTGTTGAGGATTGAACTCAGGGCTTCTTCCACTGAGCCACAACCCCAGCCCATCAGATGCAGGCCTGGGCTCAGCGTGCCAAGCATCCCCAGACACCGGACTTCAGGTTTGTGAATCCCCAATCCAACAAGGAAATATTTCAAGGATCTTCCCTGATCCTGTGTGTTTCCTGACTCTGAAAGAAGGCCTCCACTTTGCATCAGATAGTTGAGCGTAATCTGGGAAGTCAGCCATTCCTGGGTTTGAATCTTGCCTGTGCTGCCTTTGGGGAAGTTAACTTCTCTGTGCCTCCATTTCTTCATCTGTCAAAGGGGATTGTACTCAAACCTACTTAATAAGGTTGTTTAAAGAATTAAATCAATGAATCCACATCAGCAGCATAAAGTTCTCCAAGTGTAAATGTGTGGGCGACCATAATTATCTACACCTTGTCTCCCTTTTGGAAATGATTCTAACTGTCTTGAGCCCCAAGATGCACATAATCACATCCGGTTAGGGAGCGGCATCGGGAACAAAGCCTGTGGCCCTTGCCAGGCCTCTCTTGGAAAGGAAATGGTTTCGTCACTCAGCTGTCTAGGTCAGGGCCACTTTCTTCAGGGAAGGGCTGGCTCTCTGAGGTCTTGCCAGCTCAGCATGCTTCATTACACCCAGCAACCCAGCCTAGCTCTGCCAGCCCCCAGCGTGTGAAGGATCCCGGAGGACACATACACATCTTCTGGGCAGAATGCTCATTCATGACAGGCCCAAAGTGTCATTGTGCTGGCTTTTTTTTTTTTTTTTGCATTATTGGGGATGGGATCCTGGGGATGGGATCTACCACTGAGCTACATCCCCATTTTATTTTATTTTGAGACAGGCTAAGTTGCCCAGGTTGGCCTCAAACTTGTGATCCTCCTGCTTCTGCCTCCCGAGTTGCTTGGATTTCAGGTGTATGTCATCATGACCTTGTTCTTTCTTTTTTTTTTTAGAGAGAGAGAATTTTTAATATTTATTTTTCAGTTTTCAGCGGACACAACATCTTTGTTGGTATGTGGTGCTGAGGATCGAACCCAGGCCGCGTGCATGCCAGGCAAGCGCGCTACCGCTTGAGCCACATCCCCAGCCCATGACCTTGTTCTTGACCCTGGTGCTGGTGAGGATCCCATGGGAATTAGTGCCCTCTGGCCCTTTTGTTGACCTCCTAAATGGCCATGACTGTCGTCTTCAGCTAGGAAATCCTTGCATTAAGGAAACGATACCCAGGATCCAGAGCAAGAGCAAGTTCTAAGCTAGTAGGAAACCCCTTACAAAGTTGCCTTGGGAGCCTCAGAGTAAAGCGTGGGGGTGACAAAGCCGGGATTGGGGGCTGTGTCTGTCTATTTACTCCATAGCAACTACCCCCAGTGCTCAGCAGTTACCAACATGGGTAAGTGCACAGGTTTTGGAACCAGACTCTCTTCTGTTGAACGCTGACCCTGTCACTAGCAAGCTGGGTAACATTTGGCAATTTCCTTGACCTCTTTCTGCTTCCATTTCTCATCTGCAAGAAGGGATGCCTCTACTCACCTTTTTAGGTTGTTTTGAGGGTTCAATGAGTTTTTATAAAAATGCTTACAGCTATGCCTGGAGTGTAGTAGCATAAGTGTTAGCCATTTATGTCCTACAGGCTAGAGATATTAGTTCTGGACTGAGGCTCATATAAAAAGAAGGGACAAACCCAGAGTCTGAGACTGAGTTGATTTGACCTAATTCTGCTCTCTTTGAATGCTAGCTATCACCTTGTCTGAAAAGAATTCCTACTGTACGTGCCATAGCAAAGTCCATGTTTCAACTCTGGGGACTGAATTCACCCAAAGTGGAGCACAAATGTCAGTGGTTTTAGAAGTGGGAATTAAGGTACTCCTTGGTAGTAGAGACTCTCAGAATAATCCCATCCAAATGAACTTGACCACCGGTTTCCTGATCCTGGATCTCTGGGTGATCTGGTATACCTGCCCTTTGACCTGAATATAGGTGACATTAGTAATACATGAATAGATGAAATGCCAGCCCCACCTGGCTGGCCCAGAAAAAGGAAATGCTTCCCACACCTTGCCTTTGCACACGGCCCCCAGGGAAAGGCATCCCTGGAGCAAATGCAAGCCTCAGGCCTCAACACCTGGGTGTGGCTGCAGGAACCACCCAGTACAGACCGGAGTGAACCTGCTGCCCTTTCCCTCCCCTGCTGCCAAGTCAAACAGAACACAGGGAACGCAAATAGAATCATCACAATAAACCGGTTGTTGGAGCCAGACGCAGGAGAACCCTGGCACTGCCACCCCCTTCTCCGGTCCAGACATGATGAGGTGCTCTGAGGGCTGGGGAAGGTGTGGCCCGTGGGCATTCCTGCCCAGCAAGAAACCCTCTGGCTTGTCTGGACTCATTGCCACCCACATGGACTGCTCCAGAAGTTGCTTGCTAAGGCAGGGAGGGAGGAGGGTCTCCCTTTCCTCCAAGCCCTGGATCACGGGGAAATGCCCTTCCCACCCACTCTGCTTGACTAATGCTGCTTGTCCAGGAGGGAACTCTTCAAACGCATTCAAATCCCAAAGGCATCTGAGGTTGAGAGGAATTCGTGCTGGACGTGATTCCCTGCAGGGTCAGGCATGGGGAGGAGGGAAGAAGAGAAGGTGGGGCTAGTCCTAAGTGACAGCTTCAGATAAATCTGCCTAGAATTCTCCAGGTAGCTGGTGAACTCAGGGAGTGCCCTCCCTAGCCTGGAGCAGGTCACAGTCCCCCAGAACCTGCCCGAACCTTTCTAGTGCATGTGCTCTGGGGCATGTCTCTCTCTGCCTCCTTGGATCTTGGGCCAATGAGGAAATATGGGTTAGTCCCAGGAGGCAGGGATGGACCTATGTTCTTACTTCACGGTGTCAGCACCTCTTCATAAAGTTCTAGCAGATCTTCGATCCCCCCTTTATTTTCTTTTTAATAAATTTGAGGAAAGAGGCTAGAGACTTCCTTCCTGTAGGAAGGAAAACTTGTGAAATAATCCAAGAGGTTTTCTATGTGTGCCAGCGCATCATGAGGAAGTAGGAAAAGTAGATCTGAAAATGGACACCTGGGTTGGAAGCCTGACTCTACCACATCTTTGGTTACCTTACTTAACTATTCCAGCCTCATTTTCTTCCATTGTCAAAATGAACAGAGGACCTAGTTCTCACGGAAGTTAGGAGGTTAAAATGAAAACAAATGGCCGGAAGCAGTGGTACACGCCCCTAATCCTGGTAGCTTCAGAGATTGAGACAGGAGGATCACAAGTTCAAAGCCAGCCTCAGTAACTCATTGAGACACTGTCTCGAAAGAGAGAGAGAGAGAGAGAGAGAGAGAGAGAGAGAGAGAGAGAGAGAGAAAGAAAAGGTTTGGGATATGGCTCAGTGGTTAAGTGCCCTGGGTTCAATCTCTGGTACAAATATATGTATGTATGTATGTATGTGTGTATATATATTATACTGTCTTGTCACTTGAAAAGTACTAGATGAATCTTCCTTCATATTTTCCTCCCCCAATACTGCTAGAGGTTTGCTGTATTCTTGATTGGCCTGAAAACTTGGAGAAGAGCTCGATGTGGTGTAATGTACTTATAATCCCAGCTACTCTGGATCCTAAGGCAGGAGGATTGCAAATTCAAGTCCAGCCTGGAAAACTTAGTGAGACCCTGTCTCAAAATAAAAGCACTTGAAGATATAGCTCAATGACAAAGTGCTTGCCTAGCATGAGCGAGGACCTAGGTTCCAACCCCAGAACTAAGACACACACAATCACAGGCACACAAAAAAAGTGGAGGAGAGATTGTGAGATAGAATTGTACAGTAAACAAAACTTCTCTAACTCAACTCTGTGTTTAACCTTGGGGAGATAAGGACTGCTACTTCACTTCTTTCTAGATGGCCAGATGGGTTATTCAAGGCCTGGGGGCAATCACATCAATGCTTTCCTATCTGAAACAAAACACAAACACTTCATTCTCTTGCCAAAAACCCATCCAATCTAATTTACCCCCAAGTCAAGCTTTCCTATTAACCTGAACTTGAGGTTTCTCTCTACTCTCTAGCTTATGCTCTAGGTGGAGCCTTGAAGGTAGCAACCCACACTCTTAAAGGGGTCTAACTTGACCATTGGTTGACAGAATAAAGTAGAAATTATCATTGCTTTCCTGAAAGTGGCAGAATTAGTACATTGCTCCCCTGCCTTCAGAATCTGCTTATTGTTGGATATGTGTATACATCTCAACTATTATTTGGAGATTTTAAGTGCTGAGTTTGACTTTATTCCATTGACTATACGCTTTTTTTGTTTGGAACTGGACAGCAGTTCCAAAAAGTTATTGTCTTCTATTAAGTGAGGAGCAAATGTGAAAACATTATGATGGTGGATGAGGGAAAGATTTAGGAGTGCTGATCAACTGTGTAGAAACCTGGGGAGTGGCAATGGAGTAGGAAGAGAGGTGAGGGTGAACTGTTTAGACGAGGGTGTCAGGGAAGTGAGTAATGGGTAGGTCAGAGGATAGAGCAAGGAATGTTGAAAGGGAATGGATACAGTCTGTAGGCAGGTGGTAAGATGTCTGAATGGGAGCTCAGGGAGGCTATTGTGAAGCGGCAAGGAAGGAACCCTGAGGTGCAGGGATGGAAAATGGAATTGGATATGTGTTGGTGGAGGAATGGAAGGACAAGAGGCTAACTTCAAATGCCATTCATGTTCGTGTTCTTTATGCTTCACCCTCTGAAAGACTATGTTCTTACCCCAGTGGCTTTTTTTTTTTTTTTGTCCTCTCTTCTAGTCCTGGGGATAGAACCCAGAGCTTCATGCATGCTAAGAAGGACTCTACCACTGAGCCACACTTTTGGCTCTTCTGTATTGTGTTGTATTTCAAGACAGGGTCTCACTAAGTTAGTTGCCCAGGCTAGCCTTGAACTTGAGATCCTCTATCTCGGGGTCTCTAATAGCTAGGATTGTAGGCCTGAACCGTTGTATCCCAGGCTAATGGCTTATTTTTAATTCGACCAAATTATATCCCCTTTGCATTCCCCTAAAAACAAAAATAAAAACAAAACCACTTAAATTCAGGCTGTGATATTTGAAGTAAATTCAAAGTCAGGAGGTTCTCCGCTGAGCCTTATCTTCAAACTTCACATTCTGTTCAGGGGTTGTTTTCACAAGGTCATCTTGACACTTTACTACTGTTTCTTGATCTGGTTTTATTTACAGTTTGTTGCTGTTCGCTTCCTGTAACTGTTTGCTGAGACTTGCGAAGAAAAGCCGAGGCTGGCACACAGAGATCTCATATGTGGCTGACTTGTAAAGACGGAATTAAGCAGTGTACTGGTCTAAGCTTCAGATGCCATTGACCCAGGTTTTTCAGGCCTCCCTCCCCCCCCCCTTTTGGTACCAGGGATTGAATTCATAGGCACTTGGCCACCGAGCCACATCCCCAGCCCTATTTTATATTTTATTTAGAGGCAGGGTCTCACTAAGTTGCTTGGTGCCTCCCCGTTGCTGAGGCTGGCTTTGCTTTGATTCTCCTGTCTCAGCCTCCCAAACCGCTGGGATTATAGGCGTGCGCCACTGAGCCCATCTGGCCTTCCCATTTTTAAGAATCACAACTCTCACGAATTACTTTCTCCCTTTGTGAAGAAATCCTTCTGAATGGGAGTTATTAGGCACTCCTCCCTCATGTCAAAGCTCCTCATCAAAGCTCTAAGGAATACATTTCTCAAGTTCTGCGGCTCTGAAAGCATAAAAGGCAAATCCAAACTCCTTTCTGGTTCTCCTGGATTCTGGGTTCACTTCAATAGGGGTAGTTCTCCAAGCTGGATTTCGTTCCCGTCTGCTGGGCAAGGCAGTTTGGTTAGAGGCTGTTCTGTGGTCCGCTGTCTGGAGGAGACGTCGTTTGGGAGGTCTCCCCGACAATTATGGCCAACTGAGGGTGGAGAGAGTGGTCTGGGTTTGGCCCTCAGTCTGGAGTCCCAGGCAGCACCGAGAGATCTTGGCTCAGGACCCGAGGCCGAGGCGTGCTGGGACAGCCTAAGGGGATGTCCTGTGTTTCCAGGGGCTGGGGAACCCTCTCTGGCCCGGGGGCGGGAGTTGCTGTTCCAGAATCAGTTCTGGCTCCACTGCCTCCTCAGCACTTTCTAATTGCAGCCCCAAACAACAACAGCCTCCGCGGCCGTCCTAGCAACAGGCTCCGCCCACCCGGCCTCCTGCTCCGCAGGCCGCACGTGACCGCGACGCCTGCGTCTCTCCCTCAAGGCGGGCGGGGAGGCGGAGAGGCGGGAGGGTGGGGGCGATGACGTTTACTTTGTCGTTTCCATGGATATAATGCACAGACGTCAACGTCGCCAGTGTTTAGTGTGTAACGTTCTTACGTCTCCATGGGAACGTCAGGCGGCTAAACACTGGGCCCCAGCAACAGACTTCTGATTGGCCCGTGTCTTCCCGGGGCGGAGCTTCGGCGGCGGCGCCGGCTCCGCGGTGTTGCTGTTTTGGTTGTTGTCGACCAGTTGTTTATTTCTCCGTCAGAGCTGGGAGCTGAGGTCCAGAGCCGTCGCCAAGGACGGGACTCAGGAGAAAACGTGCTCAACGTGCAGCTGGCTCCGACCGATTACAGCCAACAACAGATGACATAGTTCCACTGTGACCAAGTTCAGTTGTGGGAATCTTGGGCCTGCAGCCCGGCGTCTGTAACCAGCCAGTATTTGGTGTTAGGAGCCCTGCCCCCACCCCGCATCACATCTCAGAAATGCCATTAGCCTCTTCGCCACATCCCAGAAACTGTGTTGCCTTCACAGTCGGCAGTTGGTTATGCTCCCAAGAGCAGTCGGGGGCCTTTCATACCCAATGCCTGGATTCCGTGCTATCCCTTCAGGATTTGGCTACATTTTTCCGTCTGGTCCTAATTCTGTTGAATGACATCATTTACCCTTATTCCCACCCAGAAATGTCCAGATTTCTTGTAGGTTAGTATAAAAGAATCCCAACGGATTTTGGGTGGGTACTTCTAGTTATGGACTCATTTTCTTTCTGCCCATTTTAATTAAAAAGGAGGGCCTTTTGATTTTTCTGAAAGAAATAGAAATAAATTGAGGACAGAGATGAAAAGAATATTAGTATCAAGCTGCCACATTTCTTTTTTCTTTTTGTTATTGAGGATTGAACCGAGGGAGGCTTAACCACTGAGCTACATCCCTAGCACTTTTTAGTTTGAGATAGGGTCTTGCTAAATTGCTTAGAGCCTCACTAAATTACTGAGACTGGCCTCCACCTTGCAATCCTCCTGCCTCAACTTCTAAGTCACTGGGATTACAGGCATGTACCACCATGTCGTAACAAAATGCCAAATGTTTTCATATGTAATACATAAGGATGGAGTTAAACATTCCAGGCATGAATAAATGTCTCCAAAAGACAGTTTTCCACCTTTATTTTTCTTGTAGCATTAGGAATTGAACCTAGGGCTTTGTGCATGCTGGTAGGCAAGTGGTGTACCACTGAGCCACAACCCCAACCCCAGAAAGTCTTAACCTTGCCCTGGACTCCCATCAGTGAAACCAAGTTAACATCTGGCAAGAGATAGTGATCTAGCTTCAGGGGTTTCAATCAAGTTCTGCTTAAAAGAATGCCTTAAAAATCTTTAGTTATAGTGTCAAATAAAATAAATCTTCACTAGCTCATGCACATACAAGTCTGAAATGTTTCATAAAAGGTTTAGATGACCAGATAACGTGCTTTCAAAACCCAGAGAGAGATATGCCAATACAAACCTCAAGTTGAAAACAAGAAAGTAAAATCACTCTCCTAGATTGGGGTGGCTATAAAATATATCTGTTCTCTCTAATCTTAGCCCACTACCTCCTTTCCCCTTCATCTGCTCTGATGAATATACTTGCTAATTCTCCCTGCCCCCATTTCTTGGCCAGCCTCACAGCCTGTAATTTCCTTCAGAGATGTGAGTGAAATTAAATGAAATTGGGAGCTTGCTTAATGCAAATAGAACCAAAGGGCACAGCTCTTTATCATAATGAACTTCATTCTGATTAAGTCAGGAACTGCAAGTGCTTACTATTTACCCAGTAAATATATTAAAGTGCCAAGCAAGTCTCCCTTTTGTCCTGACACTGCCAGGGAATATTTGAAAGTCTGATATAAGATCATTTTTAGACCATCAAACACCCCTTTCTAATTCTATCATCTCTTTATGTTTCCAGGAATGCAGAGTGTCTCGGTCTCTGAGAGCCAATGTATCTGGGTTACACTGAAAGAGGAGTAATGAGGCAATATTTACATTGAACATTGAAGATGACCTGAAAAGCTGGAAGAGATGACTGAGGACATTTTTTCAGTGTGGCTGAGGAAGAGGGGAGGAGGGAGAAGATGACAGCGTCTCAAAATGCTTAGATTTGACTCTAGCAAGCAAACCAGATTTATGACCCCGTCCAAGGACATCAATTCTAACCTCTCAGCTTCTTTGCTTTTAGTTCTTTTTGGCGGGGGGTGGGAGTGGGGGGATTACCGGCGATTGAACCCCGGAGTGCTTTACCATGCTTTACCATGCTTTACCACGGAACTACATCCCCAGCCCTTTTTTTTTTTTTTTTTTTTTTTTTTGAGATGGGCGGTCTCACTGAATTGCTTAGGGCCTCACTAAGTTGCTGAGGCTACCCTCCAACTTGCAATTCTCCTGCCTCAGCCTCCCAAATTGCTAAATTGCTGGGATTACAGGTATGCACTACTATAGTCAGCTAGTTCTTTTTTTCTTTTTTGGCAGTACTGGGGATCGAGCCCAGGGCCTCAAACATGTACTCTATCACTGAGCTACATCCACAAATTTTAATTTTTTTTAAAAATTTAAAGTACAGGTGTGACAGTGCACACCTGTAATCCCAAAGATTTGAAAGGCTGAGGCAGGAGAATCACAAGTTCGTGGCCAGCTTGGACAACTTAGTGAGACCCTGTCTCAAAATAAAACTAAAACAGGGGTGGAGATGTACTCAGAAAGCCTCTGGGTTTCATCCCCAGTACCAAAGGAAAAGAAAAAGAGAGAGATAGGGTCTCACTAAGTTGCTCAGGCTGGCGTCAAGTTTTCGATCCCCCAGCCTCAGCCTCCAGAGTAGGCGGGATGACAGGTGTGTGCCACCACTCTTAGACACATTTCATTTCTTTTTTTGTTAGACCCAGACTTGATCATGGGCCATGATATATGGCTCAGGTTTAGTCTAGGAAATACCAAATAAATTAATTTTATTTATTTGTTTTGGAGCTAGGGATAGAACCCAGCCTCACACATGCTAGGCAAGCGCTCTATCACTAAACTACATCCCCAGCCCCTAGATTGTAGTTCTGATGATACTATAAGAAACAGTTGGTTTCCTGTGCATTTGTGTGTGCACACACATGCATACACACACTCTCCTATCCTGAGCCATTTTATTCTATTAAGCAAATTTACCAGAAGGACAATGATGTCCTCCTATGCTGTGGACTTCTTTGAACCTCAAGACAATGCCCCCAACCTGTTCCCTCATCTGTACAATGAGACCTGGAGAATTCCCTTAGTTCATATGTTTCCTTTGACCTAAGAGGATTGTAATGGTACAGTGATTATTAGTGGGCACTGGGGAAATACCACCTGCTCTACAAATGCTTGATTATTATAAAGGGTACACTCTCCCCATTCCCCTGATCATCTTAGTGCTGATTGGAGTCTGTAACCACCAGGTTTCCATAGCCAAGAGGCCCTGCCCGAGCCAGGATGCATAGGAAGAGGGACCTACCAGGCCAACTAAGGCACAGGTACCTCATCCATGTCCCAGCCAGGCTGGAATGCAACTCCTCATGTCTGGCTTTCCTCAGATATGAAAATGGACACATTGCTACCGGCCCTACTTGCCTCTCAGCATTGTTATGAGAGTCACACTATGTAATACTAGCAGGAGGGCTCTGAAAACCATAAAGGAGAGTCATTTTACAGTTTAAAAATAAAAAAAAAATCCAGTGTGGTGAGCACATCTGTAATCCAGTCTCTGTAGAGGCTGAGACAAGAGGATCAGAAATTTGAGGTCAGCCTGGGCAACTTAGTGAGACCCTATCTCAAAATATAATAAAAAGGGCTGAGGATATAGCTCAGTGGTAGAGCACTTCTGGGTCCAATCCCAAGTAGCAAAAACAAAACAAGAATTTTTTTTTTCACGATGAGGAAGAGATCTGGGTGGTGGTTCACACCTGTTATCCCAGCTACCCAGGAGGTTGGAGGATCTCAAGTTTAAGCCCAGCCTGGACAATATAGCAAAACCCTTCCCCAAGGGAGAAAAAAAAAAGAAAAGAAAGAAAGAAAAAGTGGTGGTGGCCGGAGGAGATTTGAGGAGACCTGAAAATGGGCAGCAGAGTCAAGGTGGAGTGAAGGGGCAAAATTCACAGACAGACCAGATGAATGCCCACCTATGATTTGATATGCTCTTTGTCAAGGAGTGCTCCGTCATTGTCCCTAAAATTCTACTGTAAAGCAATATATTTCTTTGGATTAAGCATTTGCCACTCTCCTTAGGTGTTAGTTTTAAAATAAAAATTCTCTTGTGATAAGTAAGCTCCTGAAATTTAATGTAAATTAGGTCACCAGACATGACCCTCACAGGTAAGAGAGTGCCAAGCAGGAGCAATGGGCTCTTGCGCAGGTGCAGGTCTGAGTAACAGGATATAGGGTACCTAGAGAAGATATTGTTTTATTTATTTATTAATTTCTTTATGTATTGGTACCAGGATTGAACCCAGGGGTGCTTGACCACTGAGCCACATCTCCAGCCCTTTAAAAAAAGTATTTTGTTTAGAGACAGGGTCTCACTAAGTTGCTTAGGATCTCTCTGAGTTGCTGAGGCTCAGTGGCTTTGAACTTGCGATCCTTCTGCCTCAGCCTTCCAAGCTATTGGGATTACAGGCATGGGCCACAATGCCTGGCTGAAGATACTCATTTGAATCAAAGTCACTTCATAGTTGTGGGCCTTACTGATGAACCCATCCAGCAGCCCTGTAGCTCTATTCACAAGTGAGAGGGGAGACTCTTTGCAGGATCCTTACCCAGAGCCTCCCCCAACACCACTTCACAGTAATCCAGAGGTTTCCTGCTATTGGGTTCTAAGAGCAAGCAAGGGTTCTTGAAGTTGGGAACTAGATTGTTGACTTGATTTTACTGAACAGCAGTTGCTACTTATTATAACCATCATCTTATAAATGAGAAGACATTTTAACCCTATAAAAGTCAAAAGGACATAACCTAAGACTAAAGGACAGTCCTTTTAAATCAAATATATGTACCTTTATGACATTCCCTGTGTTGTCTTTATTTTTCCTGTCTTTTCTTTTGACAGTTCTGTTTCTTCTTTGGTATCCATGGGATGGTGCTGACAGTGGTGAAAAGCAGGTAGAAATATTAGAGAGAGGTAAAAATTTATCTCAAGGATTGATCCCTGATTAGCCTGACCACTTCTCACACTAGGCAACTTTGGGCCAACAGGTTCTTTGATAAAGGAGAGTAACATCATCTCAGCAGGATGGCTTCACCATATCAGGAACCTATGGAATTTGAATAATTCTCTTGGAATTCCTTCTTCTCTGGGACAGATTAGTTCATTTTCATTTGGTCCAATCCTTGCTTGGACTATGTCCCACCCACCTGAACACTTTGGATTCTACCTGGGGAGGTGGGATTATTGATTGTTCCATGCTGGTTCAGCCAGATCAGATGGGGATGAATGGTGGAGACTGGCATGGTTCCCAGAGGAGGGAACAAGCTTTCCTACTAGCATCTCAGGCAAGTGCTGGAGACACTGGTAGAGCCAGTGTAACCAGCACCTTGAGCAAGATTCAGCCCTTTATCCCTACTTCTAGTTTCCTTTCTTAGAATGAAAGCATTTTACAGATTTTGTGGTTTCCATACAGACCCAATGCAACCAACACGAGGTACATACATCTCCAAAGCCCAATGAAAGCTGAGGCTGTAATTTAATTCCAAGCAACATAAACATAATTAAGGCTCAGGAGACTGATATTCTCTCTTTGTCAGTTACTCCCTGGTAGGTACCTAGGGAAATTAATTCACTTAGGTCACCAGAGCACATCTACTATACTGGAGAAAATATTTAGCCCCCAATTATCCACTGTGAATTTGAAAATTATAAGATTATTATTTTAAAAATATTACTAAACCTGTTCAAACAAAATGGCATAATAATATATCTCATCATTGAAACACGGTGTATATTAAATTATATAATCTTTGTAAAGTACTTAGCAGAATTCCCAAGCAAGCATTCAATAAAATTGGCTGTTATGATTTCCATTCATTCAGAAAAGTATTTTTGAGCACCTTTTATGTGCTAGATACTGTGTTAGATCTAGAAAGCCAATGATGAGTAAAGTAGGCAAAGCATCTTTCTTCCTGGAACGGGAGGCAGACACTAAGTAAACTCATTCAATAATTATTAGCTATTAGGCCCAGGCCTTCTTAAAGTGCCTGAGGCTACATCAATGAAGGAAACAAAGACCCCTATCATTTAATTTTTCTTCTGGTGCTGAGGATTGAACCCAAAGGTACTCTACCACTGCACTACATTCTCAGCCCTTTATATTTTTAACTTTGAGACAGGGTGACCTTGAACTTGTGATCTTTCTGCCCTCAGCCTCATGAAGCACAAGCTACCGAGCCAGCAAAACAAAGATCCTTATATTTGTGGAGGTTATCTTTTAGATATTAGGCCAACTGCTTTGTAAATAAATATGTATTATTACCAATGTTGATAAGTGCTCTAATGAAAACCTAAGGTAGAATGAGGGCTTCTAAGAAGTTCTTAATTTTGCCTGGGAATTATTTTGACCTCAAAGCCAAAGGGTGATTTATTTCACTGTTTTTCTCAGGGGTAGTACATGAGGATGTGACATTTGGCGTTTGAGATCCGGACAAAGAGTAGGATAAGTTAAGTAGAGTGGGGAGGTGGGGACAGAGAACACATGTACACTCATTAATTCTATGCTACCGTGCCTTTGAGGCCAGGACTGCCAAAGAACAGGAGATGATTCCTGCATCAGAGGTTTTACAATCAGATTGAATTTGGTCCTCGGTTGCCCGTGCTTATCCCACTTCCTAAGAATCACTAACGGTTGCTATTAGCTGCTCCGCTTCCCGTGGTCCACATTGCCTGGAACAATTAGTTCCAAATACAACAGGAATAACCTCTCTGGGAACTGAGCGTGGCTTCTTGTCCTTGCTGTAATGAAAGTCACCCTAGTGCCCCCCAAGAATGTGTCAGCATACATTTGCTGCTGGATTTAAATAATCAAGCATGGATGGAATAATTCACCTCTCTCCAACACACACATCAGCCCACTTTTCTTTTTGCTACTGACTTCCCCCTCTCCTTTCAGTTTTAATGGTCTCCTTATGTCATTCCCATTAACATGTTTTCACAGCCTGGTTCATATTCCAGCTATGAAATAGTTCACATAGTTCAGAGAAGACATAATATTTACAGGAACTAAAGATGGGTGGATTCTGATAGTGGCTTGTGGAATGGTCTCCAGTTTGGTTAAAATAACAAAGAATTCAAGGAACGAATGCTTTGAGTTTACTTCCCCTTAAGCCTTCCGAATACACTTGCTTGAATCCTGTGTAAAGATCAGCAGAATGCAGGGGAATGGTGGCCCGGGTGAGAAAGCTGGGTTTGTTCAGTGCTCTGCTGTTTTACAGCACAGATCCTAAGCTGAACTCTGTTTATTGTCAATTGCTCTCCAACAAAGGGTAAAATGGAATGCGCCTGTTTTCACATTCCTGTAAAAAGGGGCCCTGGAAGACCTCAAAGCCAAAGGGTGATTTATTTCACTGTTTTTCTCTGCTTTCATTAAGACTCTAAGCTATGGAGAAGGATCTTACCAACCATCATAGTAGTGTGGTACCATCTAGAAGAAGGATCTCGAAGGGCTGTGTTTGCGTGAGAGTGAAATACAACTGTCCATATCCTGTCTGAAGTTTAGGGACAGCTCAGGAGGAAACTGAGTTGGGAGGAGCAGGGTAATTTCCAAATTTAGTAGCACAGTTCCAAAAGTTGGTATTCAAGGTCTAGGGGAGGGGGAGTTGTCAGCCAGTCACATGATAGGGCTGGAAGGGTCCCTTGCAAGTTCAGGTGGCTGCAGAGGTGTCAGGATCAGAACTTGGGTTCCTAACGCCTTAACCTCACACTGAGACGCATTTCCTCTGCCCAGATGCTCTGCTACCTGTTCTTCAGGGGCCAGTTCCTGCTTATCATTCATTTCTCATGGCAAATGTCCCTCCTGCTATCCAAAATAGCAACACAGTTCCTACAACATATCCTCTCATTTTGATAACCTGCCCAGCATTTACTTTTTTTTTTTTTTTTAAATAGGGATTGAATCAGGGTACTTTACTGCTGAGCTACATCCCCATACCTTTTTATTTTGAGACATAGTCTCCCTAAATTGCTGAGGCTGGCCTTGAACTTGTAATCCTTCTGCCTTAGATTCTCAAATTGCTGAGATTATAGGTGTGCACCACCATGTGCTACAGCATTTACTTTTTTTTTTTTTCAGAGAGAGAGAAGTTTTAAATATTTATTTTTCAGTTTTTGGTGGACACAACATCTTTATTTTATTTTTATGTGGTGCTGAGGATCAAACCCAGCACCCTGCGCATGCCAGGCAAGTGCATTACCACTTGAGCCACATTCCCAGCCCAGCATTTACTTTTATTTGATGCTTTTGTTTGTTTTCTTGTTTATTCATTACTAGACTGTAACCATCACTTTACAAGTAGTGTCTATATTTTCTATGCATGCCAGTGGCTTGCACATAGTAGGTGTTCAATAAAGGTGTTGATGGAGGCATAAAAAATAGAATACTTGACTCTGTACAATTTGAATTAAGGCTGAATTAACTTTGCAGGGGCCCTATCCCAGTACCTGTAGGTAATTGTTTTTTCTGGCTCTTATACAAGGAAATAACATTTTTGAGGCATGTGAAACCTCTTTCTCCCCTGAAGGGAACTCTGAAACCAATGGAAAAATAGAAAGCAGGCTAGAAATATCTGATAAGAATACAACTAAATTAATCTCAAATGAGATATGTGATAGAAACACCTCAGGCCTGCTCTTATCTGAACTTATAATCTAAAACCAACTCAATGTGAAACTCTTTGGCTTTCTCCATCATTATTCTCTGGTCAGTTTACCATGTGGCCAAGGAATGGGTTAGAAAGGCGGGGATGGTCTGCTGTGGCCTGGAGCCGTCATACAGTCAGCCTGTTAGGTGGCCAACGAGAAGAGTGTGAGTTGAAGAACATCGTGGCTTTGGTTGTTGCTGGATTTTGTTTTAGTTTTGGTTTCCCCAGCCTATTTCACACCCCCTTACTCCTCTCTTTTCCAAGTTGTAAGCTTAGACAGACACCAGTTGGGTGAAGCCTCAGGTTCAAATGATCTTAACTTAGATGTTGAAATGTGAACAGCAAATGAATTCCCAAGTCCTCACCAACTGTGAAGTTTTCCATTCACAGATAGCAAGGTCCAGGTAAAAGCAGTCTTTACCCACAGATACCCTCTGGGCAGGTAACTCATGGTTTATTCCAAGCCACCTGATGAATCTGGAGAAGGGAATAGAACGGCCCAGTCAAGTAGGGGCTCCTCCCATTCCTTCATGTTAACCAATCTGGAACAGGCAGGAGCAAGTGGAGTGCTGTTTATAGCAGCAGAGACCAGCTTGGCCCAGATGGGGCTGATGTAGGAGATGTAGCCAGGCCTCAGGTGGGCCTCTGCTATGTGATACTCTAGTCCTCTGTTCTGTGCAATTCAGACAGTCAACAAATACTGCCCTGGTCCCAGCCGTGTGCCCAATCATGGCTGGATTGCTCAAGAAGTCAGGTCAGCACGTGCTGGGGCAGGGGTGGGGGGAGCTCAAGAAAGAAACAGGAGAGCTGGATCCATTATTTCATTTATTGAGAGCTCTGTGTTGGGTAAGGCACGGGGGGAAACAGTGAGTCCCGCAGGTCAGGGATTCCTGCATGATTTTGGCATACTCATAATTTTTTAAAATAAAATCTTATTCCATAATTCAATATTATTATTTTTTAATTACTTGAGGGTATAGTCTAATTGTTCTAGTGCTAAGGCCATAAAAGTTGTATTATACTTCTGTAGCCAGTACTTTAAACTAAATACTTAGATATTTACTTTTATGCCCCGTTTTTTCCTAAAATGTCACTTGTAAAATTAGCCTGAATTAGGACTGGGATTGTGGCTCAGTGGTAGAGCACTTGCCTAGCATGTGTGAGGTACTGGGTTTGATCCTCAGCACAACATAAAAAATAAGCAAATAAAATAAAGGTATTGTGATCTCTAAAAAAAAAAAAAGATAGTGAGATGGAAAGAGATAAGAGAGAGAAAAAACATATTTTTAAAAACTAATCTGAAGTTTTGGAGAAACATATGGGATATAACCCTCCCTCTCTCTCTTTTTCTGTGCAGTCCTGGGGATCAAACCCAGTGCTTCATGCATGCTAGGTCTCACTGACATTATTTCTATAAGGGGTGGCTATAGATTTAAAATTAAAGCACCTCATACCCTCCTAGGCTGCAGGTGTGAGGTGGTCTATGCAGTTCTAAGGATGCTTGTTCCTCTTGGTGTTATAAGCATCTAAATTATTATACCTGATAACAACAGTGCCAACTAGAGTTATGTTTCTCTTTACTTGAGGGGGACATAGGTAAGAAGTCACCCACTGTATCCTTTTATCCAAAAAGGAGAATCCATGATCCCTCTTAACCACAAGGACAATCGCTGATGAGCTTTCTGTTTAACATTTATTCATTCCACAAACATTTGCTGAGTGTCTACTAGTGTCAGGAAGTGAGGCCCTGAGGATGGATATCTACTGAGTAAGACGAGGCCCCAGTTCTGGAGAAGCTTATGGCTGAGGGGAAGACAGACAATGGAAAAGTGCCTGCCCAAACAGACGGGGTATCATAGTGATAAATGCTCAATAGGAAAGAGATCCAGGTAGTGTGACACAAAGTGACAGAATGGGACAGACTGAGGGGCAAGGAGGAGGAGTGATGCAATGTACAAGGGGGTGGGGCAGGCTTCCTGGAGAAGGGGATATTTGAGCAAATATTGGTATGAGGAAGAGTCAACATGTCACAAACCGTGGGGAAGGGAGACAGTGGGTACCTCAGACCAGCGCCAGCGGCAGAACCCGCTTGGCAGATTTAAGGAAGAGAAAGAAGAACGGGGTGAGGAAAAGAAGTTCAGAAGAGGCTGGAAGGCTTGGTAGAGCTGGATCCTACAGACCAGAGACCCCCGGGAGGGAGTGCAGATGTGTCCCTATGTGTCATTCCATAAGTGGGACTCTAAACAGGCTGGTGGGACAAAAGTTCTGTTCAGATTTGTGATTTAATTTAGAGCCCCCCCACTCCCAAGGTGGAGAGCAGATCCTGTCAGGGTCTGGTCTGTCCTGGTGTTAACTGATGACCTCGCAATCCAGGATGGGCCAGAGTCTGAAGGTGAAATCCTTAGCGGAGTTATTTTTGGAATTTCACTAGTGATCCTTAACTGGTAATCCTCCAGGTAAAACATCAGTGGAGAACTTCAGACCTCCTCTGGGAATTGCAACTGGAAGCCTCTTTGCATTAAACTAAGACAAAAGTTGTCACAAGGATGAAGCTATGCTCTATGGATCAGAAGCCTAACTCTGAATTCCTTGATACCCATCATGATTTTCCTGGTTTAGGATATTTTTTTTTTCCTTTGCATTACAGTGATCAATTGTAACAATCTCTTTAAAGTTGTTCTTGATGCTTGGGTGTGGTGGCACATGTCTGTAATCCCTGCAATTTGGGAGGCTGAAGCAGGAGAATCACAAGTTTGAGGCCAGCCTCAGCAACTTAGCGGGATCCTGTATTCAAAATAAAAAATAGACAGGACTGGGGATGTGGGCTAGTAGTAAGTGCCCTAGGTTCAATCCCTAATATTGCAAAAATGAGGGCTGGGGATGTGGCTCAAGCGGTAGCGCGCTCGCCTGGCATGCGTGCGGCCCGGGGTTCGATCCTCAGCACCACATACCAACAAAGATGTTGTGTCCGCCGAAAACTAAAAAATAAATATAAAAATTCTCTCTCTCTCTCTCTCTCTCTCTCTCTCTCTCTCTCTCTCTCTCTCCTCTCTCACTCTCTCTTTAAAAAAAATACTGCAAAAATGAATCAAAACTGAAACCCTCTTGTAAAGTAAGATGGTGGATAAGATATCTTGACACTGAGCGTGTCATGTGCCAGCTCTTTCAAGATACCCACAGCCCTGCCCATGCCAACTGTGAGATTTTCTCATGGGATGGGAGCCCTGCAGTTGAGGTTTCTCAGTCAGGGTGTGTTGTTATCCTACAGGTTTAGTGACGTAGGTGGGGCTCCTTTGGGATTGCAACAGTTAAGTCCAGCAGAGCCACAGAAGGTCACTTTAGGACATTTGAGGAGCTGACACCCAGAGAGGCCCACTTGCCTGCTGATGGAGCACTCTTGTTTCTGTAGGGTTGGTGTGGCAGATGAACCAGTGTGGGACCAGTGGCGGTGAAAGATGCCGCTGGCTTGGGCTGAATTGCGTCAGTCTTTGGCACCGCCGCTGGACCCCAGTTTCCTCAGCTCCAGATGGAGTGTATCCCAGGAACCACACAGAGCTTTGTTTAAATGCTCACATTAGCAGCAGGACGGGGATCCCATTGAATCATCATCTCCTGTCAAAAAGCCAAGAGTTGTTCAAAATGAAAACAATTTTTTTTTTTTCCCCTAAAGAGGCTAAATCACTAGGACTAATTAGTCTGGGTGGTGGTGTGTGTGTGGGGTGGTGATGGTGGTAACTCTGCCTCCGCTGTTCCAAATAGGGGCAATGTTTTTATTCACAGTCTGAAGCTTAGGGGGAGTAACCTTGACCTCTAAGGCTCCGCATTGAGCTCACATGTGTGTGAGTCCCATAGGAAGGAATCAGGGAATGCTTCTCTCCCTTGTTGGGTCCAGACATTTAGAATGAATAAATTAAAGGGTGCTGCTGACACAGTCATTGTCATTGCAGACAATGTGGTGTTTATATATGGACACTGGCTATCTTTCTCATAGGGCTCGATAACAAGGGTGGGTTTGATCTTTCATCATGAGCCACTGGGATGTTACACATAGGCTGCATCTACTGAAAATAGCACAAGCATCTTGTTATTTTCTCTTTCCCAATTTTTGCCTATTCATACACAAGAATAAAAGACAGCCTATCAGCCCTTCCAAAGATTTAAAGAACACTATTTCCTCTCTAAGTACTCATCAAGAACAATCATCCATGTTCTCCTTGCCTGGATGAGGACATTCAGTCATTCATTCAACAGCTATTCATTGAACACCTACTATGTGTCAGGCACTGTCCTAGCTGCTAAGTGAACACGAAGGAGACAAAGGCCAAAAGTTGTCAGACAAGTCTAAGAAGTGACTTCCCCAAGTCCCTGGAGGAGTTGATTTTGGTGTATGCATCTTCCTGACTTCTGGTCCCATGCTCTGACCACAACCCTTCACCACTAGACCACACTTCCCCAAATAAATAGCTACTTCTGCCTGCTAGGGACAGGCTGTGTGCGGCAGCATTTACGTAGGCGGCACAAGACAGCAGCCTTTCACTTAATGTTGCAATAATACCAGGCTAAACAATGTGCACCCAAATGCAAAAGTTATCCAACAGCTTGATGTGGGCCAGGTCTCTTTATTCAGCTGTCATAGGGAGCGTGCAACATAGGAAAAGCCCATATGTGATAAGGAAAATCTACTGAGGAAAGAGGAGTTTGATTTCACTTTGGATTAAAATCAGGTGTGAGCTTCTATTCTCTTCACTTTTGGATCCCCAGATAGGAGGAACTCAGCACATAGATAATCACTTATATGTAGGTTCTGGTCACATGCTCAAACTTGTCCACAGCATGGAATCTCTGCCCTGCTGGAGGGCAGCTCCACGCTCACAGAGGCACACACACCTGTCTCAAAGTCACTCTAACCTTTGCAAGTGGCAAAAATAATTTCACATATGGGATCTGATTTGTCTTTATTTTTAGACTCTATTTTGTAAACTCCATTTTTTTTAAGCTTTATTCTTTCTTTATCCTGGGGATTGAACTCAGGGGTACCTAAGCACTGAGCTACATCCCAGCCCTTTTTATTTTTTATTTGTAAATAATGTCTTGCTAAGGTCCTAAAGGCCTTGCTAAGTTGCTGTGGCTGGCCTCAAACTTGGAATTCTCCTGCCTCATCCTCTCAAGTAGTTGGGATTAAGGCATGTACCACCATGCCTGTCTAGCTTTATTTTATTTTTAATTGACATAATAATTACATATATATGGGCTGGAGATATGACTCATTGGTAGAGCGCTTGCCTAGCATGTGCAAGGCCCCAGATTCAAGCCCAGCACCAAAAAAAAAAGTTATACATATTTATGGGGTACAAAATGATATTTTGATACATGTATAGATCCTGGAATGATTGAATCAAAGTAATTAGCATCTTCATCACTCAAACATTTATCATTTCTTTGTGGTAAGAACAATTAAAATCCTTTCTTTTAGCTATTTTAAAGTATACATTATTAACTATGTCACCACACTATGCAATAGGACACCAAAATTTATTCCTCCTATCTAATTATAGCTTTGTACCCGATGACCAGCCTGTCCTCTTTCTTGCCCACCTCCCTCCTCAGCATCTTTCTCTTCTCTACTTCCATGAGTTCAACAGCTTTAGTTTCCACATTTAAGTGAGATACTATGGTATTTGCTCTGTGTCTGGCTTATTGTACTCAATGTCCTCTAGATTAACCCATTTTGTTGCAAATGGTAGAATTTCCTGGTTTTTTTTTTAAAGGCTGAATAGTACTTCATTGTGAATGTACAGTTCATTAAAAAAATCCATTTGTAAATTGATAGACACTTAGGTTGTATCTTGGCTATTGTGAATAATGCTGCTGTGAGTACAGGTATGCAGACATTCCTTCAGCATACTGATTTCCCCCTTTGGGTTTATATCCAATAGTTGGATGGCTGGATCAACTCTTTTTATTCTTTATTTAAAAATTTTACTATTGCATGTATTTTTCCTGTGCTGGGGATTAAACACAGAACCTTGAACCCAGTAGGCAGGCGCTCTACCATTAAACTACATTTCCAACCCATTCCACTTTTTAAAATGTGATTCTGCTGTCCTTGAATGGATACCAGGAGTAGACTGAGATAGAAGCATATCTTAGAAGGATCACAGTGCGAAAGTTAATGGGGCAGGAGGGTGTGTGGGGGGGTCTGAGGTTGTATTATCTTTTTAAAATATTTATTTTTAAGTTTTAGGTGGACACAATATCTTTATTTTACATTTATGTGGTGCTAAGGATCAAACCCAGTGCTTGGTGCATGCTAGGCGAGTGCTCTCCCACTGAGCCACAACTCCAGCCCGAGGGAGGTTGTATCATCTTATCCCACTGCTCTGGTTCCCTGGATGTCACTCTCAGCCCTTTTTAATCCTGATCATTTCAATACCCAGAGCACAGAGGATCTAGGCCCTGTCTCTGTGTTGAAGTTACTTCCTTGGGACCTGTCTCCAAACCCTCTTTGTGTTCCGTAGCACCTTGTTCTTACCTCTGTCAAGCCATTTGCTGCTGCCAAGAAATTCTCTATTGACTTGTCTATGTTCCCCATGAGTTGGATTCTCTCTGAGGGTAGGGACAGGACCACCCTATTTATTATAGTAGACACCAGCCCCCAGCCCAGAGCCAGGCCAAGTTAGGTTCTTTGTTGCTGTTGTAGATGGACACAATATCTTTAATTAATTAATTAACTTATTTATTTATTTATTTATTTATTCACAGCCTCAGTCTCTATTTATTTATCTTTGTATGTGGTACCAGGTATGGAAACCAGGACCTCACATGTGCTAGGCAAGCTCTCTACCAATGGCCACAACCCCAGTCCCCATGTACGGTTTTGATAGTTCTTTGTTAAATAAATAAAAGAAAGAATGAAAGGTGGTCTGTCTTTTTCAGAGGAGAAATGTATTAAGTCTTCAACTCTCTGGTCATAGTGGTGCCAGAAAGGAAAGAGTTAAGCTTTCTGGAGGAGGCAGGCTTAACACAAGACCCCCTTTCCTTTTTTTTTTTTTTTTTTTTAATTGGCAAAGGCAGGATAGGTGATACATGAGATAAATCCTGGATATAAAATCTCGACACATCTTTTAGGTGTTGACCTGAGCTGTTTCAGACCTGAAGGGGAAGTAAATCAAATCATTCTAGGTTTTTCTCTTAAGTGGCTCTGAGATTCAATTGTGAGAATAGAAGGCAAGGCCAGACCCAGGAATTCAAGGCTTGACCTACTTTGTCGAAGCTAATAATAAGAGGAGAAATAAATTTGCCTTCATAAACTAACTCTCTCTCTCTCTCTCTCTCAAAATCAAGGTCGGTGGGATAGCCTAACAGATGATAGAATTAGCAGAGCAGAAGACCCCGAAGAATTGCTTTAGGATTCAGGGGACCTTCAAAAAGTCTGTTATGTGGGCCCCCACCGCGCACCTTTTTGGTGAGGGAGAAAAAGCGTCTACATTCCCACCAACAAAAACCAATGACATACAGTGATGAAATTCTGTTTTCACCTCTGCCTGTGACAGGGAATGCAAAAATAGCAAGTGGCCCAGTTCCACGAATCCCCGCCTCCCTGCCCTCGCCGCTCCCGCCGGGTTCGGATCTCTAAGAATGGAGGTTAGCGCATCAGCCCGCACTAGAGGCGCTCAGCCCCCGGACTCGGCGGGTGATGTCAGGCGGCGGGAGCGGCCGCAGCCGGGACAGGGAGGCCGCGGCCCCTGGGGAGCGGGGAGGGCGGGTGGCCTCGCTGGACTGGCGCACCCGGCCGCGCGGCGTCGCCTGGCGACGGCCCTGGCGGCGCTGTGTTGCTGTAAACAGCAGCTTCCCTGTTACTATCTATAGCAGAATCGCCTGGCTCCCGGGTGCGGCGGCGGGAGGCAGGTTCGCGGTTCCGCTCCCCGCGCACCAGGAACGGTCTGCCCGCTGCCCTATTGTGCCTCACCCCCTCTGGGTGTCCACTGTGGGCCCTGTGTCCTGGTCCAAAGTGTGGAAGGCGAGACACAGGGGCTCTGCAAGGGACCTGCGGCGTATTGCCCCAGAGGTAGCCAGCACGCTGGGGCTGGTCCAGGGCAGTGTGACCCCGGTTGTCCTTTGCAGCGGGGCAGGAGATTGGGGGCACCTGGGAGTGTGGTACACTCTGGGGCATTTTCCCTCCCCCGAACCTCATTTTTTCAGGATGAGGAAATGGCCACATAGCCGTGCTGGGGTCCCAGCGACTAAGGTCTTCTGTCTGGGCACTGCTGGGCACTGTCCTTCCAGTCCCCCAGTCCTCCCCCCTCCAAGTTCGAGCTGGAAAATCACCCGCTGCTGCCTCCCGGTTAGCGCAGCTTCCTGGCGGGACCGAACCAGTCCCCATCTCCCCAGCGCGGACTCGAGTTAGATCACCCCACTTATCATCCCACCTTGTAACCCTCGATTGGACACTTGCCTAGATAACGCAATTGCGGCCCCACTCCGCGGTCTCACTCCCCAGCCCCAGCCCAGAAGAAGGCAAACGACCCCTTCTGACATTCTAGCACCGAGGTTTTGCACAATGTTTATCGGATAGTGTCTCAGATTTGACAATAACACTAATATCTCTACATACGACTAAGAAAAAACTGCGCTATCTTCCTTGAAAACAAACGAACGAATGAATGAAGGAATGAATGAACCCACATCAGCGATAAAGCAGGTTATCGTATTCTTACTTTGGATCCTCCACTTTCTGCTTCAAAACGCAGTCCTAGTGTTGCTTGAGCCCAGGGACTCAAGGAGAGGGCTGAGGGTCTGATTTCACATTTTGCATTGAATTAGGACTAAGGGTATGGGGGTAGGACGCATTCGTCCGGGAGCAGAGGCTTCAAGCCCTCAGCGCCGAGTACCTGTTTCTCCTATACTTGTCCCCAGTTTCTGGACAGTGCTAAAGAGGCGGCCGTCATCCCGTCTCTTCCGACCCCGGGAACAAGGGTCCGCATTGAATCAGGTGCGAATGTTCGCTCGCGTTCTCCGCCTTTCCCGCCCCCCCTCCCCCGGCTGCGGGCCCCCGCCTCCCCCAGCGCTGCACCCTTGGTGTTGGCTGCAGCCAGCCAGCAGTTCCCGTCAATCCCTCCCTACAGGATGTCCATATTAGGACATCTGCGTCAGCAGGTTTCCACGGCCGCTCACTGTAGTCGTGGGGGGAGTTATCCCCGAAATTCCACACATGGAGGGGTCCAAGAGACCCCTAAGACCGGAATGCAAAACGTTCATAGGATAAGAACACATAGGAAGACAGGAACAAGTGGCTACGAGTGCGGCGGAAGTGACAAGCCGGCCACAGAGGCACCCAAGAGCTCGCGCTTCCCCCCGAGTGCCTCAGTGGTTGCGCCAGTGACGTATTAGCTCATTCATAAAATGCTGTTATAAAAGCGGTGGCTGCGGCGCCTAGTACTCCAACCACATCAGCAGCGAGAAGCCGAGACTGAGCCGGCGGCGGCGCAGCGAGCGAGCAGTGACCGCGCTCCCACTCAGCTCTGCTCCACAGCTCCCACCCTTCTCCGTCCCTTGGTCCCTCTCCCGGCTTTCACAAACCGTGACAATGATGTTCTCGGGCTTCAACGCCGACTACGAGGCGTCATCCTCCCGCTGCAGCAGCGCCTCCCCGGCCGGGGACAATCTCTCCTACTACCATTCACCGGCGGACTCCTTCTCCAGCATGGGCTCTCCGGTCAATGCACAGGTAAGTTGGCTTCGTTTCGCTGTGGGACCTGGGACTTTGTGTCTCCGGGAGGAAAAAGCGGGTGGGATGCTCAGGGAAAACAGTCGGGGTCTCCCTTTAGCTAGCGAGGGAGGTTGCCGCGATTGGAGCAACCCTAACTTGGGAGCTCGGGACTTGTTCGCAGCACTGGCACGCTTGTCATAGTAAGACTTAGATCCCCTTTCCCGCTGCAGGTTCATCCTGAGCATCCTCTGGTCCGCACTCCATGACTTGTCCCTGACATTAGCTGGGCAAACGTGTCCCAAGCAAAGGCTCGCTAACTAGAGCCTGGATTCTCCCGGGAGGCGGCAAAAAGTGGCAATCCCCTCCTTCCCGTGGCAGCCTAGAGCAGGAAGGAGGGCTCAAGGAGGAGGGTGCAGCGAGCGGGTGTGTAAGGCAGTTTCATTGATAAAAAGCGAGTTCATTCTGGAGACTCCGGAGCGGCGCCTGCGTCAGCGCAGACGTCAGTGATATTTATAACAAACCCCCTTTCAAGCGAGTGATGCTGGAGGGATAACGGGAACGCAGCAGCAGGATGGAGGAGAAAGGCACTGCTCTGCGGACTTCTTGGGAGGAAAGGGAGAGAGTTTTCATCCAGAATGAGAAGCTTTTAAGATGAGCTGTCCATAACAGGACCGTTTCTCTCCCTCTGTCCCCCAACTGCAGGCGGCACTAACTCTGCTCTCCCCACCTGTGTCTGGAACACGCTCGCTCACGTCAGCTTTTCCCTTCTGTTTTGTTTTAGGACTTCTGCACGGATCTGGCTGTCTCCAGTGCCAAGTTCATCCCCACAGTGACTGCTATCTCGACCAGCCCGGACCTGCAGTGGCTGGTGCAACCCACCTTGGTCTCCTCCGTGGCCCCATCGCAGACCAGAGCTCCCCACCCCTACGGAGTCCCCACTCCCTCGACTGGGGCTTACTCCAGGGCTGGAGCGGCAAAGACCATGACAGGCGGCAGAGCGCAGAGCATCGGCAGGAGGGGCAAGGTAGAACAGGTGAGGAGTTCTTCTATATGTGGGGACAGAGGAGGGGCAGTGGAGATGCGGGAACACGGTAGAGAGGAGGCAGCCCTAAAGGAATTGCCTGCACTTCCTGACCCTGCCTCCAAGCCCTTTCCATTAGAGTCACACTTAGTCCTGCTCCAAGAAGTGCCCTCTAGTTTCTTCCCAGATAGTTTCCTACCTCATGTTTTAGCTTGGGCTCTTCTTTGTTCCCCTGCTGAGAATCTTACTTTAAATGCAGGTCACACCCAGCTTGCAACTGCAGGTTAGAGAGGTGCCAGGAAGCTGCCAGAGCCAGTTTTATTGGGGCCAGGGAATGCAGGTGATGGCAGACACTGTTACTGAATGCTGTTCTTTTTAAAATTTTAGTTGTCTCCTGAAGAAGAAGAGAAAAGGAGAATTCGAAGGGAAAGGAATAAGATGGCTGCAGCCAAGTGCCGGAACCGGAGGAGGGAGCTGACTGATACCCTCCAAGCGGTAGGTAGATCCTCTGGGTCACTCCTTTTAAAAAGTTAGGGACAAAGTTGGAGATTGGGCATAGGGAGCAAGGCCCTTGAGGAAGACTGTGCCTTATGCTGTCCTTCATCCCCCTGTGTACAGGAGACAGACCAACTCGAAGATGAGAAGTCTGCTTTGCAGACTGAGATTGCCAACCTGTTGAAGGAGAAGGAAAAACTGGAGTTCATCCTGGCAGCTCACCGACCTGCCTGCAAGATCCCGAATGACCTGGGCTTCCCAGAAGAGATGTCTGTGGCATCCCTGGATTTGAGTGGGGGCCTGCCAGAGGCTGCCACCCCAGAATCTGAGGAGGCCTTCGCCTTGCCCCTGCTCAATGACCCTGAGCCCAAGCCATCAGTGGAGCCTGTCAAGAGCATCAACAGCATGGAGCTGAAGGCTGAGCCCTACGATGACTTCCTGTTCCCAGCATCATCCAGGCCCAGCGTCTCTGAGACCGCCCGCTCAGTGCCAGACATGGACCTGTCTGGTTCCTTCTATGCAGCAGACTGGGAGCCCCTGCACAGTGGCTCCCTGGGGATGGGGCCCATGGCCACAGAGCTGGAGCCCCTGTGCACCCCGGTGGTCACCTGTACTCCCAGCTGCACTACTTACACGTCTTCCTTCGTCTTCACCTACCCCGAGGCTGACTCCTTCCCCAGCTGTGCGGCTGCCCACCGCAAGGGCAGCAGCAGCAATGAGCCCTCCTCTGACTCACTCAGCTCACCCACGCTGCTGGCCCTGTGAGCGGGCAGGGAAGGGGAGGCAGTGGGCACTCACAGGTGCCCCTGCCCCAGTTGGTGCATTACAGAGACGAGAAACACGTCTTCCCTCGAGGGTTCCCGTATACCTAGGGAGGACCTTATCTGTGCGTGAAACACACCAGGCTGTGGGCCTCAAGGACTTGAAAGCATCCACGTGTGGACTCAAGTCCTAACCTCTTCCGGAGATGTAGCAAAACGCATGGAGTGTGTATTGTTCCCAGTGACACATCTGAGAGCTGGTAGTTAGTAGCATGTTGAGCCAGGCCTGGGTCTGTGTCTCTTTTCTCTTTCTCCTTAGTCTTCTCATAGCATTAACTAATCTATTGGGTTCATTATTGGAATTAACCTGGTGCTGGATATTTTCAAATTGTATCTAGTGCAGCTGATTTTAACAATAACTACTGTGTTCCTGGCAATAGTGTGTTCTGATTAGAAATGACCAATATTAAACTAAGAAAAGATACGACTTTATTTTCTAGTAGATAGAAATAAATAGCTATATCCATGTACTGTAGTTTTTCTTCAACATCAATGTTCATTGTAATGTTACTGATCATGCATTGTTGAGGTGGTCTGAATGTTCTGACATTAACAGTTTTCCATGAAAACGTTTTATTGTGTTTTTAATTTATTTATTAAGATGGATTCTCAGATATTTATATTTTTATTTTATTTTTTTCTACCTTGAGGTCTTTCAACATGTGGAAAGTGAATTTGAATGAAAAATTTAAGCATTGTTTGCTTATTGTTCCAAGACATTGTCAATAAAAGCATTTAAGTTGAATGCCACCAAACTCGTGCTCTTTTCTTTTTCCTTCTGGGAGTTTTGTAAGATTCTGAAAGGTATTATTGGAGACCAGTTTGTCAGGAAGGGTAGCTCCTGGAGGGGGACACACCCCTCTGTCTGATCCCTTACCAAAGAGGAGAAGGAAACTGGAGAGGCGATTTTACAAATATGTGTCTTCACATTGCATTGCTGAAATTCTCTGCTTTCTGGCTCTGGGGGCAAAAATCTGTCCAGTAGGTTCTGTGTCTTTCTGCTTCTTTTTCTGTTTTGGTAGCAATGGGAGAAATGTTTAAATCTAGTTGTGCCGACCCTAAATTCAGATGTTTTAATCTTAAAGGACTCCTTTGAGCAAACAGAGCTAAGCTTTGCATACATGAGTTTAACTTTAAAAAAAAAAATGTGGTGCAGTTGATTGAGCTCAGGTACTCACACAATGCTAAGCAAGTGGTTTACCTAGCCCTATTTTAAGTTTTGTATTCCTCAAAAAATTATGTGAAGGGATGCTCCTACCTTAAAGGTGAACAAAGTGAAGACTAGTTGGAATGAATGATTTTCTCAACATTCTACTGTGGGGATTAGAATCTTTACTTCCTACTCTTTGTCCAAACCATCAGGTTGAATTGCCTCTTAAAACTAGGTTTAGCTAGGTGTGGTGGTACACGCCTGTAATCCCAGTGGCTTGGGAAGCTGAGGCAGGAGAATTGCAAACTCAAAGTCAGCCTCAGCAATTTAGTGAGGCCCTGAGCAAGTTAGCAAGACCCTGTCTCTAGATAAAATACAAAAGGGCTGGGGATGTGGCTCAGAGGTTAAGTGCCCCTGGGTTCAATCCCTGGTATCATAAACAAAACAAAACTAGATTTAAGGGCTAGGGATGTGGATCAGTGGCAGAATGCTTGCCTAGCAGGCACAGAGCCTAGGATTCAATCCCCAGCACCACAAAATAAATCAACAAAAGTCCTGCTAATTAAAAAAAAAAAACAAACAATAAGTAGTTTAAAAAAAGTTTTCACTTGGTTAAAAAAGCCCCAACTTTTTAGTCTTTAGCTCTAACATACTTAGTTGGCATATTTTATTCTCAAAAGGAAAAGAGGACTATTGTCCTATCCCTTGGTAAAAAGTGCTTTGTGATTTCTGAAGTTGCTTTAACATTAGGAACAAGCTGGCTCCAAGAATTCAAAAGAGATCTCAAAGAGCACAAATAAGGGCTGATCATTCTGTAAATAAAAAGTTACATAATCGCTCAGTAAGAAGTCAACATGACTGTGAATAAGTTTTAACTTAGAAACTTTATCATCTTAAAGAAGAACATGACCTTTGTCTGGGACACCTCTGGTAATGGAGCACTTACACGCACATGTACAAACCATAAAGAGAGATGACTGTGCCCTTCTACCCTGGCTCTCAAGTGTCACACAGGCACCAAACCTGAAAGCCAGAGAGCAAGTTTCTACACATGCCGGGTGGAAAGGGAGCTTCAAGGCCAGTCTCCTAATGCCTAGGTGATAATGAAAATCACTGGGTGGTCACAGAGTATCATACTCGATCAAGTTAAAAGTTTTAATTTGAAATGACAGTTCTATTAAACTTGTTCTCACCTATGATCCCCTGCTCCTCCCATGATAATTGACATTTGAAAGCAACTTACTTATGGCTCTTTGGAGCTCTCCTACATCACGCAATGTTTATGCACTATTTTTGCCAGTTTGGCATTAATGAAAGCTGCCTTGGGCTCATTGTTTACTGTTCAAAGGGTAAATACCTTATAGTTTAAAAATATGACCTAAGTTAATTACACACTAATGTAACTAACATTTGAATTGGAAATAAAAAGGTGATATGTGTGCGTGTGTATTTGTATATAATATATATATTATATATATATGTATGTATGTGTGTGTGTGTGTGTGTGTGTGTGTGTATATATCTTATAGGGAACCTGCTGCATCCCTTATGTGCATAGTAATAATAGGAGGAAGAAGGAAGAAAATTTCACAGATAGAGAAGGGCAGCTGGACTCGGACATCCCTGAACATCACGTGACCTCACTAATGGCCTCTGGCTACCCCATGCTGACTACAGAGGGATACTATTGCTTTCCCTTTGACAGACTGGACAGAACTTTTCTCTAATTCACCGTAGCCCAGGCTGTCCCATTGACAAGAATTTATTAAAGCAAGGAATCTTTTTAGCAGGCTTCCTAGAGGTCACAGGGTCCCCCACAGGATTGACACTCTGCCAAGCTCCCTACGGATCCCATTTTTATGGTGTGGAGAGAAGAAATTCCATCTCTTGCTAGCCAAAGGACTCCTTCCAAATTCTCTTTTCCTGACTCAGGTTCAACAACTACGGTAGATGATTGACATTGGAAATTTCAATTTTCTTTTGGAAAAGACTTTGACCTCATAAGATATATAGTCTTACACTAGTCTCAACAAAACAACCATGTCATCAGGGTATGGTGGTGCATGCCTATAATCCTAGCCACTCAGGAGGCTGAGGGAGGAGGATTGCAAGTTGGAGGCCAGCCTGGAGAACTTCCCGAGAGCCTGTCTCATAAAATAGAAAGGGCTGGGGATAAAGTTTAGTGGTATAGCTTGCTTAGCATGCGTAAAGCTCTGAGTTTTATCCCTAGTATGGCCAAAATAAAATAAAACAAAACAAAAACTGTGTCAGGACATCACCGTTAAAAACCTTAATACAAATCATCCATATATCATAGAAGTGGCTGGGGGGTCATTTCCTTCTGAGGACTGTCCAGTTTAGCTCACTAGTGGATCCTCAAGCCTAGCTTAGGACCTGGCACATAGCACAGTGTTAATGAATATGTTCTCTTTGGGTGAATGAATAAATTCCACACTGTTTCTACAAGCAGAAATGCATTCTACTCAAATTCTTTAATTTCTATTCCTGACTCTAATAGGATGTTAGGCAATGGGGATTTCACATCTTTTTTGTTTGGCCAGAAACAACACCCCACTTCCATCCTTGGTTGGTGGAATTTCTCCACTGCCTTCCCCGGATCACCTTGATCAATTCAAGTTCAATGTGAATGCTAGTGCGCTCTGGCTCAAAATTAATTTTATACAGGGCTGGGGATGTGGCTCGGGCTGGGGATGTGGCACAAGCGGTAGCGCACTCGCCTGGCATGCGTGCGGCCCAGGTTCGATACTCAGCACCACATACAAACAAAGATGTTGTGTCCGACGAAAACTAGAAAATAAATATTAAAAAATTCTCTCTCTCTCTTTAAAAAAATAATAATTTTATACAGACAGAGGGTAGAAAAAAACATATTTATCTCTGTAGAATTGTGGATTATGGATACTGTATTGTCTTTGCACATCTTTGCATCATGTGCAATTATCAAAATTAAAGAGAAGCATTTAACAATTTGTTCTAATAACAGTCATTTTGTACCAAGAAGTGGCTGGGAGGTCATTTCCTTCTGAGGACTGTCCAGTTTAGCTGACTAGTGGATCCTCAAGCCTAGCTTAGGACCTGGCACATAGCGCTGTGTTACTGAATATGTTCTCTGTGGGTAATATAATAATATATATATTATTTTATATTATATATATAAAATATAATATATAAATAATATAATTTATTTACTTCTACTCCATGTGTGAGTGGAAGTAAATAAATTATATTATTTTTAATTAATAGACAAAGAAGAAACTAAGGCACAGTAAAATTCTCAGATGATTAAGGAAATTACCTAAAGTTTCTATCCAGGATCCCTTCTGCCCATACTCTCTCCCCTGACTATCTCATTCTGCTTTGTTTTTTCACAGCAAGATCACTGTGTGCAATATAAATCTATGTTTTCTTTTCCTTTATAAAATTTTACGCCCTATTACCATCAAAGTGTAAGTCCAATGAGTATAGGAACTTTTCTGTCTTGATCACTTCTGTGTTCTTTTGAATAGAAGAATGCAGATGAAAATTACAAAAGTGTGTGAAGGGAGCCAGCTAGAACTTAGATGTGAAAATTAACTGTGTACTTCATAGATTTCTTCCAGAGTAGAAGAGCATACCTCTTTGTTGAAAAAGTTTTGTTTTTTGTTTTAGATGGACACAACACAATGCCCTTATTTTTAAGAGGTGCTGAGGATCCAAACCGAGTCCCACCCGTGCTAGGCGAGCACTCGACCGCTGAGCCACAATCCCAGCCCAGAAAAAGTTCATGTTAGGCTGGGAGTGTAGTTAGGTGGTAGTGTTTGTGTAGAGGTACTTATTCCCACAGGAGGAAAAGCAGATCAGAATCCGTATTCCAACTGAGTTCAAAGTCTGAAGGGGTCTGATTGGATAGATTTCCATTTTTTTTCCTGGGTTTGATCCCCAATACACACACACACACACACACACACACACTCTCTCTCTCTCTCTCTCTTCTGTTAAATGTTCTAGGATATTAAGATGAGAAACTATCTAGCTTGGGAAAGAATTTTAAGGTTTAAAAAAAAATACAAGTAAACCATAGGTTTACTATAGTTTGAGAAACTGTTTCAACATCAAATGCAGAATGGACACCTATATAAATCTGGGAATAATCATCTTCAAAGAAACAAAATAATATTTTTCATTTTAATTGATATAAAATACTCAGACTATCATACAAGTTGTTTGAGTTTATTGGTTCCTAGCAACCCGTATGCTAAATGATAAAGCCTATAATTTAGACTGCATCAGAATGAAAGAATAAGGGTTAGAAATTACCATTTTCAACATCAATGTCATTATCATAGTCATAATTTGCTGAAAGTATATCCAGACTTGAGGAAAGGCATGTGGGAATAAGGTGCATTGAATCCTGATGACTGAGTTCAAAAGTCTGAAGGGTCTGATTGGGTAGATTTCCATTTTCTTTGCACATAGGTAAAAGCATCCAAAATATAAACCAGTTCAGTTGCAACACAATTCATTTCAGTGGTTCCACACACCCACTTATGGACTAAACTAAGCTGCCTTTCCTTTGTCCTAGAAGCATTATTCAGTTGCTTAAGAGGAGGCAGAGCAGAAAGGACTCTGGCTATTGTCCCAAAGAGGCTGCTTGGCCTGATGGCCATCATCTCTACTTAATTAATAAGCTCTTTTTACTTTCAGCTCATGCTGCTTGTGTTTGCTTAAATCAGGTGATTAGGTCTAAGAATCCACAGGGGTTTAATTGTAGGTTACATTAGAAGTAGGCCCTGGATGGGGATAGAGTTGAGTGGTAGAGCGTTTGCCTAGGATGCTGAGACCAGGAGTTCAGTCCCTAGCACAGCAAACAAGAAAGCACCAGAAGCAGGTCCATATGAAGAAGGCCTTGTTAAAAGGGTCAGAAGCAAAAGGCAACACCTTTATCCTATAGGTAAATGCCCCACGCTCCAACTAAGTTGTTGCCATGTTTACTTTAGAGAACAAATTATGGTCAGATCTACAGGCTTTTTGGTTGATCATGTGACTATAATCATAGCTAAACTTATCAAGATGATACAATAAATGATCTGGATTTGAGAAATTGGGTCCAATATAAGAGAGTGGTCCAGAGCACATACTTAGTTTTGAATCCTGGCTCCTTGAGCTTGGGCAAATTCCTTAATCTCTCTGCATCTTAGTCTCCCTATCTGTAAAATGGAGATGATAATTGTGTTCACCTGTTGGTATATTGATGTATACAATAAATAAGTTGGTATGTATAAGTGCTTATTACAGTTCCTGGGCATGCAGGAGTATACTAGAAGGGTTAGCTGTTATTATCTTTATACTTTAGGAAGATGGGGTTAGTGGAGCAAACATGGCTTCATTTAATAAAATTTTAAAAATTCTAAGCTGGTGCAATGGTGCATTCCTATAATCCTAGCTCTTTGGGAGACTGAAGTAGGATGATCATAAATTTCAGGCCAGCCTGGGCGACTCAGTGAGACCCTGTCACAAAAAGAAAAAAAAAAAAAGGTGGGGGGAGCTATGGGTGTAGCTCAGTGGCAGAGTGCCACCAGGTTCAGTGCACAGTAACACACACACACACAGTTTCTAAGTGTCTACTGTCTATCAAATGTTGAATTCAGATATGAACAAGACACAGTCCTCTTTTCAGAGTATGTGGTCTAGTAAGAGAGAAAAACAGACACCTAAATACAAACATTATAATATACACTGTAACAACAAAAATCAACATCAGTTACAAGGGATGAATGGAAGAAGGAGTGATGTACCCTACTTGGGGAAGTCTCTAGTGACCTCTGAACTGGGCTTTGAAGATGGATGGGGTTTGTAAGTGGCTGGGTGGAAAGATTCAAGGCAGAGGACTAGAATTGTATAACCACAGACTCATAAAACAATGTATTTGGTTTTGCTAGACTATAAAGTGGTGGGGGAGGGAAGGGAGTATGGGGATGTAAATTACAGAACATTGCATTTGATTTCATTTACATCAGTATTGCAGCATCAAAGTGGAGGAGGCTAGAGACAGGTCAAGAAGAGGTAACTGTGGCCAGAGCACAGAGAACCTAGCATTTACTTAGTTCAGTTGTGTGAAGGCTTAACTAAGGTACTGGTGGTGGGAATGGAGAGTGAACAAGAGGTAATTAGGGGGTAAGACTGTCAGGACTCGGTGATTGAGTGGATGTGGGAGGTGAGGGACAGTGAGGAATCCAAGCTCATTCCCACATTTACCAGGCTTGACACACAAGGATGCTTGTGGTTCCACCAATGACTTTGTGACTATAGGAAGAGGAACAGGTTTAGGGTATACAAAGGTAAGTTCCATGTTGTACATGTTGGGTTGTTATGCCTGTGGAATCCAGGGGGAGGTGAAGTCCACGGTAATTGCACAACAGAGGTTCTAAGATAGGAATTCATAGGGCTTATCTGGAGGCACATGCTTGGATGGAACCTGGAGGCTTAGAATAAAATATTCATCATGGCTAACATTTCACACGTACCTGTTATGTTCCAGGCCATGCTAAGCACTTTATAGGCAATGCTAAATCAGAGATCATATTTGTTTTGTAATCATAGTGGACATATAATAATTATCTTGTCAAATGAATTCTCTCATTTAATCTTCACGACAATCCTATGAGGCAGACATTATTAGTATCCTCATTTTACAGATGAGGAAAATGATCTAGGAAAGCTTAAATAAGAGAGATTTGAGATTTGTGACTCTAAAGCCCGGAGTGCTTAACTACATTACCAGAATGCTAAAATCAGTCCCTAAGATGTATTTATGTGATCAGACCTCTTTGGGATTGCTTCCCATGCCATATCAGAGGAGGGCTTACAAAAAAAAAATCTCAAAGCTACCTTTCAATTTCAAAACTCTGATGACATCCAATGACTGCTATAGAAATGCATCAATGGGGCCAAAAATGCCTCATTCATAGATGTTCGATGCTTAGCTAGAAATATTGGCTATGCTCTGCTTTGACAACTCCTTGCATTCCTCTCTTGGAGCCTTTTTAGAGTGGAATGCCCTAGCAGTGTATGCAGCACTATGTGGTATACCAAGCACGGCGAGGTGGTTGGAGTGCTTCGTCCCAGGTGCAGGCAGTGATGGTGTATATTTGTGTTTTGTTTTCCCTTAATAATCTCCACAACTACTCTTTAAAGAGGTTTCTGTTATTATCCTTAGTTTTATAGGTAATGATACAGTGCGATCTGCTCAACATCATCCAACTGGAGTGGCAGAGCTGGAAGTAGAGCTCCTGGCAGCCTGGCTCCAATGCCCGCACTCTTTGCCACTAGTAAGGAGAAAAAAAGCAAAAGCAACGTCTCCAACAACCTTGCAGACCGATGGAAACCCTCCGCAGTGGCTTGAGGGTTTCTTGCCATTCCTGACCCGCTCCAACCGGCTGCCGGGCAGAGGGAGAACTGGCTTCCTAGAAGCCTCCCAAAGGGATATTGGGGCGCTGTCTCTGCTCGGCGTGCCCTCCTCCACCCTCTCCGCACCCTCTCCGCGCCCCCGCATACGTCCGCTAGGCCAAGGTTTCTCCAGGCCCTTCCCAGCTTCCGGCCTTTTGCTCCAGGCCAGGTCGCTGGGGCAGGCGGTGCCAGGAGCTCCCAGTCCTCTATTTACTGTTTGGTTTCCACGGTGACACGTAGGCGCCGTCAGCGCCTCCCGTCAGCGGCCCCGCAGCGCTGCCCCCACCTGGCGCCATGACGTCTGCCCGCCGCTTCCGCTCTGCCCATATTTGGCGCAGCCGCGGCGCTGCTGGTCGAGAGGAGGCTGGGAGCCGGACTCCCGCTGCGCCCCGCCCCCGGCAGGCCACGCCCCCGCGGAAAGCGGCGGAGGTCCGGGCGTCTCGGCCCGCTTCCCCCGAACCGGAGCGGAGGCGGGGCGGGGGCGCTGGCACCCTGGGAGGGGCCACGGTTCTTGTGGCTCGGCTCGTGGAGGGTGCATTGCAGACCTGGGGGACTGTCCGGTCTTCCTGGTGCGTGATCTGGGGTCACAATTTTTTTCTGTGTATGCTCGGAAATCATGGGAACAGCCACCCCCGGCCTAACTGTGTTTTGAACACTTGAATTTAAAATTCTTGCGCATGTCGCAGTGGAAAGCTTTGAAGACCGAGGTTCTGGGGTCAGTATTGCTCCTTGGGGGATAAGTGACCTTGGAAAGGCCAGTTTCCTCTCCCTGGCCTGAGAACTGTGGGGGTGGGGTCGTAATGTTTGCCGCACTGTCACCAGGCTCGTGAGTGGTCTTCCATCAGTGTCTAAGGGCCCCCTCCCCGTGGCATAATTGGAGTATCGGTGGAGTTCTTTGAGGACCCCTACTGTTCTGATCCCTGCAGTAATTGGACTTGTGTGGCTCTTTGCGCTTTGCTTACATTAAGCGCTTAATTAACTTGAGTTACCTGGTGATTGAGTGAATCCCGGGCAGGTTTCACCTTCATAAGTCCGGATCCCCGCAATTCCTCTTACAGGAGGAGGAATATTGTGATGATTAATAATCGCGCGGCAGGGTTGCTGATGTAAAGCGATTTGCAGATGTAAAGGGCAATAAACATTCCTGAGAGGAATCCAGCGAGATTCCAGAAGTCTCTGTGGAACCGTGGGTGTGTACCGCCTGGCCCTGAAGGGGGAGTGCGGGGGCAATGCCGCAGTGGCCACTGCTGGGCAGCTAGTTGCAATCCCTGAGATGACTGGGGCCAATTCTTCGTGATGCCCGCTCCCCCATCCCCCATCCCCATCCCCTAGATCCTCTGGCCAAAGGAGCGAGCATTTGTTTTTCTGGATTTCAGCACTGGAAGGCACATCAGAGATTATTATCTAATTTCACAAATGGGGAAACCAAGGCTCAGAGAAGTTGGTTCACCCGTCCAAACTTGCCCAGCTAGTTAGGAACAATAAAAGTCAAATTTCTGGCTTCAAACTGTGTCTTAGGTGATTCTAAAGTGTTCCTGTGGCTTCAGTACCCTGTGGCCTGGCTTACTTGGTAGGATGTAGACTTGGGCTAAATATTGACTTCAGTGCATCTAAAGGATGCCACTAACACATCTACTGCCATACACAGCTCGCAGCATAACACCAGGGATGGGTGGTGGCCGAGAGGTATGTACTCCCTAAAGCTAATGGCATTCCTCCTTATCGTGGCTGGACTGGCTGTCCAGAGAGAGACCCTGGTCTAGGGAGTTGGCTGTTCTGGAACCAGTCTTGGACTAGCAGTTGATCACTTTCAAGATAAGCATTAAACTCTTGGAAACCAATATTGCAGCAGGAGGCTGGGTGGCCAGAGTCCCTGTAAACAAACCTGGTCCTGCTGATTGGAAAATCTTTTCATGTGCAGGAGGTCCTGGTGGTGAGCGCCTCTTCATGCGTCTCCCTCTTTTCCCTCCCAGCTTCACCCAGTTTCCTCTCACACCGTCTTTCTTCTCTAACCTCCAGGCTGAATATGAAGGCTGCTTACACCGAGAAGACCGGTGCCCACCAGCTGCCGGCCCCCTGACCAGTTTGAGGAGGGGTCTGAGGTCCTTCGCCTACGCCGATCCTAACTCGCAGCGATTAGCAGCAGAATAGCAGCTCTGCCACCTTGTGGTGGCGCGAGGCAGCGCTCGCTCCTCTGGTTCCAGAAAGGTCCCCGTGACGCTGCAGCCTGAGGCAGTTTTTCATTGTTCACCCCGGTGGGAAGAGCGACAATCGAAAGACAAAACAAACAAACAAACAAGACCACAAGCCGATCTAGTGTTTCCTCCCTCTGGTTCATTTCTGAGGATCTGGTCGATGCGGATGCAGGAAAACATTCTGTAGTTTCTCTTGCTAGGACAGTTTTTTTCCTTCTTTTAAATCAAAACCTAGCCCTGCTTTCAAACCCTAGTTTAAACTCCACCTCCTTCAAGATAACTTTTCTGACTCCTCCCCCGGACATCTTTTGAAATTCGTCTGTACTCAGATCCAACACACAGCATGGACTTATCTGCTGTCATTTTTACAGTTATTTCCTTGAGGTCCTCTGTGTCCATAGACACCATAGTGCTCAGCACAGGCCAGGGAACATAAAGAGCTCTTAATTTCTATTTCTATTTCTATTTCTTCTTCTTTTTCTTCTTCTTCTTCTTCTTCTTCTTCTTCTTCTTCTTCTTCTTCTTCTTTCTTCTTCGTTTGCGGTACTAGGGTTCTTTACACTGAGCTGTACCCCAGCTATTATTATTATTATTATTATTTTGCTAGGCTGTTCTTGGACTTGTGATCCTCCTGCCTCAGTCTCCAGAGTAGCTGGATTACAGGCCTGCAAGCTCTTGCTTCTTAATTGATTAATTTCTATAGATACATCTCTGAGCCTTTGCTTAGAAAAACCTTCTAGAACTCTTAGTTCTTTGTGGGAATCTAGATAGTGATCTAATCTAATGTGTCCTTGCACAATAAGTAGTTTCACAAAGCAGTTTCACAAGAGAACACCAGAACCACCCAGAGTGGGATGAGGAAGTTTGAAGTTTGAAGCAGACTCCCAGAAGGAGGAGAGTGACAATGTGGAAAGGTCTAAGGAGGAAGAATTGGTGGTGGTGGTGGGGATCCTCTATCTCTGAGGTTGGAGAAAGGCAGCATAGGCTCTAGAGCCAGGTTTATGTCCAAACTCCACCATTTGCTGTGTGGCATTGGGGAAGTTAATGCTCCTCTCTGTGCCTCAGTTTTCTTAGGGCTTTTGAATTGAGTTTTTATTTGTAAAGTGCTAGAATAGCACCTGGCACAAAATATGTGTTATATAACTGTAAATGAATGGGGGAAATGGTATATTCTGTGGGTTCCCTTCTGCACTGTCCTTTTGGGGTGATGCCTGAGCCTTGGGTCAGGCAGGTCTGATTGACTCTTATCTCTGTCTATAGCTGTGGGACCTTGGGCAGATCTCTCTTCTTTTTGGAGCCTCAGTTTTGTCATCTGTGAGGTAGGGGTAATTATGTCTCTCTCCAAGACTGTTATGTTACAGGTTTGGAAAATGCCTGGTGCTATTACCATGGATGAGAGGAGCCCCGTAGAAAGGGGAATTGAGTTTCCAAAATCTTTGAGGTTAAAAAAAGCGATTGAATTTGCCAAACAGCAGTCAGACCAGTTGAACATACAGAGCTGGGGGCTGGGGAGGTGGGCCCTGGGCCTGGGCCATGAGTAATTATCGCAGCATCTGAAACACCCAGGAATGGCCCATGCGTACTCTAGGAACATTTTCTGCTCCAGGGCTGTGCTGAGGGTGTGGACTCTGTAGGGCTGGATGCCAGGAGAGGTAGGCCCTCCTGCCCTCCTTCCCAGGAGGGGGCTGTAGTAGGAGAGGCTAGGTGCTGGCAGGTCTAGGAGACCTGTGGTTGTTGTATGTGTGCGTGAGGGGCCTGTGTGTGGGAACAGCCCAGAGCCGTCCTGCCCCACCTGGTGGACTCCTAGGCCTGGCATCTGCAGCTGCCAGCCCTGACTGAGACACCCCAGATCAGCTGTCAGCAATTATTGAAGGGTGGGGGGAGGGAGGGTTAGGAGAATCCCACGGATCTTAATCCCCTTCAACTACATAGGTGGAAAAGTACTAACGGGGCTGTGTGAATGCTGTATATTTCTTTGAGTTCTTTTCAAAGGGGAAGCTGGGTTGCGACATCAACAATAGGGTGTTGCAATCCCCAACATGTCGGGAATCACACTTAGGTCCCCACACTTGACGGCTCTTGTCCTCTGTGCTTCAACTTAGGCCAAGGACAGGGGCATCTACCGCTAAGTAATCTGTTATTCAGGCTTCCAGACAATCTGAGGCCCTGACAAACCACCTTTGGATTGCTTGGGGATCACAGAGGACTCTGGAAGCCTTCTTCTATATGCAAATTTCCAGCAATAGCATCAAAGGTGGACCCTGTTGAGAAGACCCCAGAGTGGGACTGTGCCTTAAAAATGTCATAGAGTATGAAGGGTCATGAAGGTGCAAATTTTAATTGTCCCTGGGGAGAAGGGAATGTGCGCTTATTTTCTTCTTTTTTTGCTTATCGGTACTTTCTGATTTTTTTTCTTATTGTTTCTGGCAAGCACATATTGCTTTGTAATAAGGAAAAATATTTTTAAAATGTTCTCACCAGAGCAGTATGTCTTTCTTTCTTTGTATTTTTTTAGAGATAGATAACAGAACATAATAAATGGGAAGTTGCAAACACCCGCTTGTTTTTAAATTTTTTTTTCTCTTTGCTTTGCCCTTTCTTTCCAAAGGAAATAGATTTCCTGGTAAAAACCTTTGAAAATGTTGGACAATAAAAAAAAAAAAGAGAGAGAGAGAGAAGTGGGGCAAAGTGGTACAAGCCTATAATCCCAGCTACTGGGAGGCTGAGGCAGAAGGATAGCAAATTTGAGGCCAGTCTTGGCAACTTAGTGAGACCCTGTCTCAAAATAAAATAAAAAGGGCTGTAGCTCAGTGGTAGAATGTTGCTGGCTTCAATCCCCAATACCACAAAATAAGTAAGTACATATATAAATAAGAAGAGTAAAGAAAAATGAACTGTAACCCCACCATGGTGAGAACCACTGTCAATAGTTTTTATTCTAATTTTCCAATATGTACTTTTGTTTTATACTTTATATAATGTAGTTTTTACAACAATAGAACCACGCTGTAATACTGTTTTGTAATCTGATTTTTAACAGAGTAGATAATATTTTCCTATATAATCACTTTTTAGATGTTTTATGGGTTTCCAGTTACAAATATCCCATTTAACCAATCTCATTGTGTTGGACCTTTGGGTAGTTTCTAAATTCTTTGCTATTATAGACATGCTGCAAATATCTTTGCAGCTAAGTGTACACAAAGTAATTCCAGATTACTTTGTTGGAAGTGGGTTCATTCTTTAGGCTTTTGGAATGTAGCTGTGTAATCAATACATACAGTACCCCATCATACCATGAGCAATCCGTATTGAGCATGGCTAATCTGAAATCTGAAATGCTTCCAATTATGAAACTTTTGAGCAGCTACAGCCAGCCACAAGTGGAAGATTCAACCCCAGTCCTCATGCTGGGTTGCAGTCAAAACACAGGCACACCGTCTCTCCCTCTGGAGATGGCCCACTTCCTCTCACTTATGTGGACTCCTTGCTTTGCCCCCAAGATCTCTCTCTTTTAAGATTGCTTCCATTTTCCCTTGAATAGGTATCAGTTTTCCTAAGTAAATCTCAGTCTATGCTTTTAGAAAAAAGATTGTGCAATAAAAAGACTCTGAAATTACCTTCAGGCTGTGTGTACAGGAGTTTACAAAATAAAAAGGAATTTTGTGCTTGGACTTGGGTGCATCCCTAAGATGTCTTATTATGCATATGCATATGTTCAGACACTGAAAACACTGCTGTTCCTAAGCATTTTGGGTAAGAATACTCCACCTGTATCCTCTCGCTCTTCCCCTCTCTCCTACAGAGGGTGAGGAAAGGATCAGGAGAGGAGAGAGCAGGCTGGGGAGGCAGGGGGCAGAGAGGATCTCAATGGACAAAGGAGAAATGTTAAGAGAACCAAGTACCAGTCACTGTGGGGCCTGGAGGCCTCCTCTCTGAGGTCTGAGGTGGGCTGTGTCCTCTGGTCCCTGCCCCCGTGAGCCTGCTGCTTTCTGCCTTTCTTAAGGCCTCACCTTGCCTCGTGCCATGCTGATCTTCTTTCAGTTCCTTGAGCGCATGCTCCATGTTCCTCTCTGCTCTGTGGCCTTTTACATTCTGTCCCCCTGCTAGGAACTCGGTCTCCTTTCCTAGGTAACTCCTTCAGCTCTCGGGCCTAGAGCTCGCTTCCTCCAACAGGCCTTCCCTGGCCAGTATGTGTAAACCAGGACCCCCTGGCCACCCTTCCCTGCCTTTGCTCCCTCAGGGCCCCCATCTGTACCTGCACAGCAAGGTCGGGGCTTGTAGTTATGTGTGTTTGTGGGTTTATACACCCTTGGTGATCCCACTAGGCTGAAAGTTCCAGGAAGCAAGAACAGGGTCTGGTTTTTGCTCACTGTTGTAACCCAGGTGCCCACACATAGTGGGCGCTCAATGAGCACTTACTGAAATGGAAGAATAGTTCATTTGTGACTCCTACAATGCTTCACATCCCCTTTTGTGCTATAGTTCCACCTGGATAGATGATGGTTGCTTGGTTGCAGGAGCAGATTCCAGGGCTCAGCAAGACCTTCTCTTCTTCCAGAAAAGAGTCCCTACTCTTGTTCTAGGGGTTGGACCCAGAGGCACTTTACCACTGAACTTCATCCCCCAGCTCTTTTTATTTTAAGACAGGGTCTTGCCAAGTTGCCCAGGCAGGCCTTGAACTTGTGATGCTCCAGTCTCAGAGCCCGGAGTAGCAGGGATTACAGCAAGTGCTAATGTGCCAGATTTGCAACTTCCTTTTCTAAGACTAGACACTTTGAACCAGTGCTCTTCAAACTTTATGTATTGATTTATTTTTGGGAAAGGGACTCAACCATTGAGCCACATGCCCAGTCCCTCTTCTATTTTTATTTTATTTTTAAATGTTTGAGACAGGCTCTTGCTGAATTGGTTAGAGCCTCGCTAAATTGCTGAGGCTGTCCTTGAACTTGCAATCCTCCTGCCTCAGTCTCCAACATTAATATGTATATTAATTAGCTCCGATGCTGGAGGCCTGGGCCGGGTCTGAGAGTCTGCTTCTCTTACAAGTTCGGGTGAATGCCGTGGGTCCCAGGACCGCACTCCGAACTGCGAGGCTTCCCTGCCATAGCCAGTTCTCCCCATGGCGATTTCCACGCTTAAGGTTGAGTCGTTGCGCTCCCTTTCGGCCACTGTGAGGTACGGCAGTCTCCCGTCGGACTGGTAAGGACCGCTTGCAGGGGTCTCAAGTGCAAACTCCGCGGGGAACGAGATCTTCTGCTAATGTATATGGATTCTAATAGCTTAGGAGACGTTGGAGCGTTGACCCTGTAAAGGATGGCTGCCATCCTGGGGCAAAAAGGAATTCCCAGAACTGAAGGATGCTGGGGTTGAAAGGAACCCCCAAACTCACCTAGGGAGCAGTTTTGTTTTCCCTTGGCGCCTGTCGTTTGCTCTTCTAACGTTTATTTAAATGGCAGAGGTCTTTTCTCATCAGGGCTGCATTATAACTTTCGTGGGTTCAAGGCACTTTTGCCTTTTGTCTCCTTCCTCTATAAAAATTAAAGATTAGACGTGTGTGTGTGTGTGTATCCCCTCCATCCCCAGTACTGGAGATTGACCCCAGGGACACTCTGTCACTGAGCTACATCCCCAGTCCTTTTTAGTATTTTATTTATTTAGGTGCGGGAGATTGAACTGAGGGACACTCGACCACTGATCCACATGAGCAATCCGTATTGAGCCCAGTTTTGTATTTAATTTAGAGACAGGGTCTTAGTGAGTTGCTTAGGGCCTTGCCAAATTGCTAAAGCTGGTTTTGAATTTACAATCCTTCTGCCTTAATCTCCAGAGCTGCTGGGATTACAGGTGTGAGCCCCTGCCCCCGTCCGGCCTTTTTAGCTTTTAAGACAGGATCTGGCTATATTGCCAAGGCTGACTTTGAACTTTCCACCCTCTTGCTTTGGCTTCCTTGTAGCTGGGATTAGAAGTGTGCATCACCACACCAGGTGTAAAAGTTATATATGTATTTAATTGGCATTAGTTCACTCAGATTTCCAATGTATTCTTTTCTTCCATTATAAACAATTGTGGTAAAAATACATGTAACATAAAATTTTCCATCTTACCCATGTTTAAGTGTACAGCGCAGTGGTATTAAACACATTCATAACATTCTGCAGTTGCTACCATCTATCTCTAGAACTCTTTATCCAAAACTGAAACTCTATATGTATTAAATAATAACTTCTCATTTCCCTTCCCCTCAACCCCTGGCAACGACTGTCCTACTTTCTGTCCCTATGATTTTGACTACTCTAGGGACCTTGTTTAATTGGAATCGTACAGCATATAACTGGCTTATTTCACTGAGCAAGATGTTCATCCATTTTGTAGTATGGGTCAGAATTTCCTTCCTGTTAAAGGCTGAATAGTATGGACAGACTACATTTTGCCTATTTATTTATCTGTGGTTTTTTTTTTTTTTTTTTTGGTATTGGGAATTGAACCCAGGGTGATTAACCACTGAGCTACATCTCCAGCCCTTTAAAAAATTTTTTTAGAGACAGGATCTTGCTAAGTTACTGAGGCTGGCTTATGAACTTGGGATCCTCCTGTCTCAGCCTCCTGAACCACCAGGATTACAGGTTCACCCAGCTGTTCAGCTGTTGTTGATGGATGTCTGGATTGCTTTTTAGCTATTGTGAATAATGCTGCTATTGTCAGGGCTGTGCAAATACCTTTTCAGGACCAGATTAACTTCTTCTGAGTGCACACCCAGCTGTGGAATATCTCTCTGGATCATATGTTGATTCTACTTTTGATTTTTTTTTTTTTAAGGAACTGCCACACTGTTTCCCACAGCAGCTGCATCATCTACATTCCCACTAACAGAGCACAGAGTTCTGGTGTCTTCAAATCTTCAACGAGACTTGTCATTTTCTGTAGTTATTAATTTTGGAGGGTTGTAACCCTCCTCCTGGGTGTGAGGTGACATCTCATTGTAGTTTTGATTTGTACTTCCCTAATGATTTGTGATATTGAGCATCTTTTTCATGTGCTTCTTGGCCATTTGTGTATCTTCTTTGGAAATATGTCTACTGAAGTCCTTTTGCACACATTTGAACTGGATTGTTTCCTTTTTCTGTTTATTTACTTTTAGGAGTTCTTTATGTATTCTAAATATTAATTCATTGTCAGATACATATGTATTTGCAAATTTTTTTTCCTTTTCTTTGGATTGTGTTTTTTACTGTTAGTGTCTTTTTTTTTATATCTGGGATTGAACCCAAGGGTGCTTAACCACTGAGCCACATTCCCAGATCTTTTAAAAAAAATATTTTATTTAGAGACAGGGTCTCCCTAAGTTGATGAGGCTGGCTTTGAACTCATGATCCTCCTGCCTGAACCTCCTAAACCAAGCCACTGGAATTATAAGTATGCTCCAACATGCCTGGCTTCCAGCACTGTTGGTTGAAATGACTTTCCTTTCACTGTTCAATGGTCTTGTCACCCTTGTCAAAAGGTTTTTCACTATTAAAAATTATATTTTTAATATGATTTTGACTACTCTGTGATTTTGACAACTCTAGGGACTTTGTTTAGGCTGATCTGGTCTGGAGGATCCAAGATGGCGTAACTCATATAACTCATATTTTTGATGCCAAATTGTGTTTTTTTAAATCTGATTAAAAAAATAAATTAGAAGATTTTTTAAATATTTATTTTTTAGTTTTAGGTGAACACAATATCTTTATCTTGTTTCTTTTTTTTAATATATTTTTTTTTTTTTAAAGAGAGAGTGAGAGAGGAGGGAGAGAGAGAATTTTTTTTAATATTTATTTTTTAGTTTTCGGCGGACACAACATCTTTGTTGGTTTGTGGTGCTGAGGATCGAACCCGGGCCGCACGCATGCCAGGCGAGCGCACTACCGCTTGAGCCACATCCCCAGTCCTCTTTATCTTGTTTCTATGCGGTGCTGAGAATCCAACCCAGTGCCTCATGCATGCTAGGCAAGCGCACTACCACTTGAGCCACATCCTCAGCCCAAACTAGAAGATTTTGTGTGGATTCCTGAAAATACCAGAGACCTTAGATACCATGCCTCAGTGTCTCTGTGTGAGCCCTGCTGCCCCCCACAGGGTGGAACGGCTGTATCTCTATGACATATCCAATTGTACCAGATGTTTGGAGGGCTGTGTCGCTTTGTAAGCAGGTGACCACATTGAACATGTTCAACAACTTAGACATACGATGCACTGAGTGTTTACTATGTGCCAAGAGCTCAAACATGTCATTTAACAGTCAGTGCAACCTTGGTAGGTACCAACTACTATCTATTTTGTGCTGATGAGAAAACTAGAGTTGAGAGGTGACATCACTTTTCTCACATCACACAACTGGTAGGTAGATGGCACTCCTGAGATCTGAACCCCTGGCCTGTGTGAGCCCCCCAAAGACTATGCCCTCCTTTGTGACAGGATATGCAATGAGGTGTCATTCTGGATGTAGGCTCCCAGATGTATGACAGGGTCCACAGTATCAGGGCTATCCAAGCAGGATGTCAGGGAGGTGGCAGGTCTTAGGCAAGAGGGGACTGGAAGGAGGCTCTAGAGAAAGGGTAACTGCAGAGATGAAGTGGCAGAAGAAGAGTTTGGGACCTCACAAGGATTCAGAGATTGGGACAAGAATGGCATGTTTGTGAGAGAAGGAGGAGACTTCTCAAGCCAGAGGGGACTCAGTGAGAAAGCAGAAGGCCAGGAACAGGGTGTGGTGTGGAGAGTGAGAAATTTGGGTCTAATGTAATATTTGGTGGGAGGTTCTTTGTTTCATTGAGCCCTAAAATCTCATCCTGAATTGTCAATAAGGTAACAAAGTTTTATCCACCCTCACTATTTGGGTTCCTTATCAACCACAAGATACAAAGCCTGCCCTATAGTCTTGGAGATGTCAGGATGGTCAAATGGCGGTCAGCTCCAGAAGGGGCTGTGTCTCATTCAGGCTGTAACCTAGGGCCTGGGCGCGTAGCATATATTTGATGAAGGCGTGGCCACCATATCCTGCAAAACCCTTCACAAGCTACAGCCAGAAGCAGCATGGCTGGAGGAAGGGCCCCAAGCCAGCAGAGGGCGCTCCTCAACGAAAGAAGGTTTGGTAGAAGGAACCAATAGGATTTTTCTGCATGATTGTGCCTTGAGAAATTGCATCCCTGGGCTTTACTTTAGATTTTAGGATTTAAGGGATCAGATAATTCCATTATCTTAAAGCTGTGACTAATTTATTATATCTCATGATTTTGTGGATCAGGGATTAAGGCAAGACTAGTCTGGGAAATTCTGCTCACTACAGCAGTGACTGAGCCTCTGTGGTATTCAGCAGGGCTGATCTGGTCTGGAGGATCCAAGATGGCGTAACTCACATACAGATATAATTTTACATTTTGTGTAGTTATTTGACTAATATCTGTCTCCCTTACCAGTCCAAAAACTACCAAAGGGCAGGGGGGCTGTGCCTTTTTTTTTTTCTTTTTTGATCTATCATTTTATTCCTAGTGTCCTGCATAGTGCCTGACTCATTGTCAGTACTTAGTAAATATTTGTTAAATGAATCAATAATATGATTATGTTAAAAAATTTTATTTGTTCTTTTTAGATATGAATGACAGTATTTTGATATATTATACATACTTGGAGTATAACTTCCCATTCTTGTGGTTGTACATGATGTGGAGTTACACTGGTCGTGTATTCATATGTGAACATAAGAAAGTTATGTCTGACTCATTCTACTGTCTTTCCTATTTCCATTCCTCCTCCCTTTCCTTCATTCCCCTTTGTAAAATCCAGTGAACTTCTATTCTTTCCCCCCACAATAATATTATTCTTATGAAGAGTGTCAGGATCTGCAGAAAAATGGCACAGGTGGGCGTTAACAATGATGATTTTGGCTCAGTAAGGGGCTACGTTGGCTCAGTAAGGGGCTACGTTGTGCTAAGTACTTTACAACCTGGCTGGTTGGTATTATTTATCCCCATTTTACAGATGAGAACTGAGGTTGCCCTTACATAGCTTCAAAAAGTGAAACACAAGAAGTACCTTTCGTATCTCCAAGCAGAGGGTCTAGAGTAAACTTGGGTGATCAAGGAAACTATTAAAATGAATAATTTGGGACATAGAAACCAGATGAAATGATGAAAGACCAGAAGCCATATTTTCAAATCAGTCACAGACAATCCTGCTTTTATAGTTATCTGAGTAATGGAAGCAAAACTATCCCAACTGTTGGTGAAAATTCACCTGAATGTTTATCACTGCATTCACTTGTTCCTTGAAATCTATGTAATTGTTTCTCTTCCTTCCTTCCTTATTGCTTTACTCTATTTATTTTGCTGTTCGCCCAGGAACCCTAGGTCTTAAACATGCTCGGTACTCACTAACCAGTGAACCAGCCCCCTACCCCAGCCCAGATTTATTTATTTTTGATTTTTCCACTTAACTGGAATTTTCTGTCAACATGTTGGATTTTATTTTAAAAAGTCTATTTTTTTGGTTTTTCTTTATCAAGAGTTGTATTATTATTATTTCTTCTTCTTCTTCTTCTTCTGATAAATTGTGTATAAGGTAACAGATTTTTTTGTTGTTGTTGTTAGAGTAAATTATAAAATGTTGAGTTCTTAATCAAAATTGTCTCCATGTACTTGTAACATTTACAGTTGGACCCAAGAGTTTCCACATCCAATATTTGTGGAGTCAGAAGGTACATATTTTTTTTTTCTAGTACATCACTTCAATTGTTAAATGTCATTTCTGAAAAAATACCACAGCTGCCAAACTGTTCTTTCTTTCTTTTCTTCCTTCCTTCCTTCCTTTCTTTTTTTGGTGGTGCTGGGGATTGAACTCAGGGCCTTATACATGTGAGCCCTATGTCCCCGGCCCCCAACATGTCCTTTTTGTTGATTTACTTTTTAAGAAATAAAAGTGCCTTTTTCACAAAGAGCATTTAAATTATAAATTTAAATTAAATTCTAACCCTTTATGTTAGAATTATGTTTTGCTAAGGAAGGTGGAACATTTTGCTTAAAATATATTTTGTCTTTATGATACAAAATATTCATTGATCAGTTTCTTTTAGCCTCTTTTCTAAGCAGCAGCACTTGACATTGTAGATGAAGAATAAAGAGGAAATGTAACTTGTCTGAAATATAAAGATGGGAGGGGAGAGAGCAGGATGAGGTATTCTCAGTCTAATTCCATCCATTGTTTGTTTTTAGTTTAATCCATTGTTTTTAATGTAAGGAATCTTCCACTTAGAATAAGCTAAAGATGGACTGTCTTAGAATGCTGAGGGAACCTACCCAACTAATATATTATGAATGAGAAAGACTCAATTTAGGGAATAGGAGGGGGAAAAGAAAACTTTTCTGTTTTTAAATTTACTTTTTATGTTAGTTCTTTTGAGTATGGTGCTGGGGATTGAACCCAAGCCCTCATGCCTGCCAGACAAGCTGTCTATCATTCATCTACATCCCCAGTCCCCTAAATTTATTTTGTAAATTGACACGTAAAAATTGCCCATATTTATAGGGTACCATGTGATATTCTGATATATATATATATATATATATATATATATATATATATATATAGTGCAAACCAGGGCAAGACAAGCATATTTATCTCCTTAAAGATGCAAACTTTCAAAACTCCTTTTTTCTACCTTTGGAAACATATGGTATATTATTGTTATCTATAGTCACCCTTCCACACACCAGAACTTCTTACCCCTACCTAACTACAATTCAGCACTTGTTGACCAGTGTTTTCCTATTCCCCTTCACCCCTTCTCTTCCCAGCCTCTGGTTACCCCTATACAACTTTTGCATGCTTCTTTATAGTTTTATTAATAACAGGCCTTTAGAATGGGTTAGTAACAAGGCTCTTGACTGAAGTCCCGTGGGGATCAGAGCATTAGCAGGTTATCTGATGCCCCCTCCCTCTGTGGGTTCTGTGTTGTCTGAAGGGAGCAAGGATATGGTCCTCTGACAGGGCTCTTCTGGATCTTGTTATCAACTCAGCCCCCTGCAGCCAGTCAGCAAAAGGGCTGGTCCAAACTGACAAGCAAAACAAAGCCCAACAAAAGCAGCTGGAACCCAAACAAACAGACTTGGGTGAGGCTGGGAGGGGTGTCAGGCATGGCATCACCAGGCTCCAGGCCAGGCTGTTGCCTGGGTGACAGCCAGTCCGTTTACCAGCGGGCAGCAGAGCCAGTTCTCTGAGGGGGAAGCCCAAAGAGGGGGCAGGAGTGCCCAGGGGAGCCCGGGCTTCTCCAAGTAACAGAAACCACAGAGAAGGCTTGGCTGCTTCCAGTGTAGCTGGGCCGGAGGCCTGGGCAGGGGAGCGGTGGCATTACAGCAGTGAAGTGGCTACTGAAGCAGCAAAGAGCCCTCTGCAAAGGCTGGAGCAGCTTCTGGGCAGAAAGGACATGTGGTTCTGGTGACTTTCTGGGCAAAACATGAAGTGGATCAGAGTTTGAACGCCCCTAGCCCTCCAGCACACGAGCCAAGGAAGGAGAGAATAGGGGTTTTGGGAACCTTGGGGGTGGAATATGCAAACACCTTGTGCTCTGCAGGAGCTACTGCTTCTTTATTTGTTTTTTACCTTGACCCCAATTCCGGTAATTATGGTGGATAAGAGGAATAATGACACTTGGTGTAAAGCAGAAATGAGAAAACCTCTGCTCTGATGGGCTTGCTATAGGATCAAGTCCGACCACTAGCCATGCTCGTGCCCACCAGGGTGGGTTACTTTAGGATGGAGATGAGAGACCCTTTCTGGCCCGTGTGCAATGTTAGCCAAGACCAGCACACTGCAGGAAAGCGTCTTGGTCCTTCTTTCAGAAATCTTGCTCCCAAAGTGTCTGCCACACAAAAGGTGGGGTGGGTGTTGTATAGTTTCACTTACATAGTTTTTTTTTTTTTTTTAAAGAGAGAGAGAGAGAGAGAGAGAGAGAATTTTTTTTTTTTATTATTTGTTTATTTTTTAGTTCTTGGCGGACACAACATCTTTGTTTGTATGTGGTGCTGAGGATCGAACCCGGGCCGCACGCATGCCTGGCGAGCGCACTACCGCTTGAGCCACATCCCCAGCCCTATATAGGTCTTTTTGAGTGATCAAATTTATAGAGACAGAAGGTAGAATGGGAGTGCTAGGGGTAAGGGTAGGGAAAATGGGGCATCAGTGAGTATAGAGTTTCAGTCTGAGAAGCTGAGAACATTCTGGAAATGGGCAATGGTGATGGTCACCCAACAATGTCAATGTACCCAATGCTATTGAATTATACACTTAAAAAAGGTTAAAATGGCAAACTTTGTGTTATGTATATTTTAGTACAAGGAAAAAAAAGCGTCTTTTGTAAAGACTGTCTTCCTGTTGCACCAGGAGACAGTGGCTCGCTCTTTCTTTCTTTCTTTCTTTCTTTCTTTCTTTCTTTCTTTCTTTCTTTCTTTTTTCTTTTTTTGGTGCTGGGTATTAGGCAACCACTCTCCCACTGAGCCACACCCCCCGCCCAGGCATTTGCTTGAAGGTGGGCACCTAGGCTCAACTGTGTCCTCAAGTGGGACTTACCATCTTCCTTACACCATTGGATAATGGTGTAAGGAAGATGGTAAAGATTGGATAAGGAAGGTGCTCAGCGAACAGAAATGTGCCTGAGAATGTGTTGTTATCTCACCACTCATTGTTCAGGCACCCAACTGCCAAGGGCAAGTTGAAAATAGGAGGAAACTGAGGAAATCATTGCATCTGACACTCAGAGGAACCAGAGGAAGGCCTGTCCCCTTGGAAAGGTAGAGAGTATTTGGGGCTCATTCTCAGGGGCCAGAAGGTAAGATAAACTCAGACTATCACAGCAATTTAAAATACTTCTCCCTTTTTGCTCTGGATAAATTGAGAAATGGGTTAAACCCACCCATCAGGAGGAAATGAAATGAAGTGAAACAATGTCAAAACATCACCTCTCAAATGTCATGAAGGGAAATGGTACAGTTACAACACTGTGTGAGTGGAAGCTTGTGGGATTTAGAACCCAGACACATGGGTGGAACCTGAGCCACCAGCAGAGTCCCGTTAAATGGCAACAATTTATTCAAGGCAACTTTTTTTTTTTTTCAGTCTATAGTAATGTCATTAATCCCTAGCACCACTTACTGAACATGTGCTACATTAGCATATGTTAGCATGTCCCAGGCACTCATCTAAATGCAGTATGTAACTTATCTTTTCAATTCCTCATAAGAACTATGCAAGGAGAATCTTTTTTTTTTATGGATGACAGTATGAGATTTGGGTTTAGTGATTTAGTCTTTCTGGATTTTTGTTTCCTGATTTATTAAGAAGAATGTTACATGGGGGCTGGGATTGTGGCTCAGTGGTAGAGTGCTTGCCTGGCATGTGTGAGACACTGGGTTCAATTCTCAGCACCGCATATAAATAAATAGATAAAAGATCCATGGGCAAAGACCCATATATATATGAAGAATGTTACAGCAAGAGAAGTTCAGCAGCTGGGAGTAATGTTAGGCTTTGAACCCAGGTCCATCTGACTCCAAAACTTAAATTGCAGTATGTCAGAGAAGACACTACTGCCCAGAAGGTTTTGAAACAAAACCCATAATGGATATGATGCTCTGAGTGCAATTAGAATGAGCCATGGCTAAACTGCCTTACTATGACATGGTGTGATGTTACAATGACATACATCAGGAAGGGCACCAGAGTTACAAGTGTGTGTGGGCAAGGATTTGACTTTAAAGTTGGATAAAAATGCAAAGTACACAAAGTCCAGGGCATGCAACAATGCTTGGTTGTGTTATGTGTGTTGTATGTTGTATGAATTGTAGGTGTTGGTTGTGTGTCCAGTGTAAGTGCACTATGTGTGTACGTATATGATGTGCATGCACGTGTGGGTTGTGTGAGGGAGGGAGGCTTGCTTGATGACTGATGGATTCAGTGCTGTAGACCAGACATTATAACAGCCCACATGGTGCGTCCTATGAGTGTCCATTCCTCTCAGCACCTCGGGTATTAATTACTCACTCATCTTCACAACCACTCTGTGCAGTTGCTAGCGATAGTGTATTCATTTCATGGGAGGGGAAATGGAGGCACAGAAAGATCCAGCAACTTGTCCTCTACCACCTTGATAGCAAGCAGTGGAGCTGGGATTTGAACTCAGGCAGGTTGGCTTCTAATTCTGGGGTGTTGTATTCTGTTCTTCATTTGTGCCCCCAGATCATGTTGTGAGAAGTGATCCAGCTATTTTTCTTATTCTGAGGCTGGAGGACCTGTAAACAACGTGAGCCTATCTTGCCTAATTTGCACCCTTGGTTCAACATGAGGAGGGGAAGCTGATGATGTGCACCTTGCCGTGCATAAGCAAGTTTTGGAACCTTTATATATATATATATCTTTATTATTATTATTTATTATTTTTTTATGTGGTGCTGAGGATTGAACCCAGTGCCCCATGCATGCTAGGTGAGCGCTCTACCGCTGAGTCACAAACCCAGGCCCCTGTTACCTTTATTTTATTTTATTTTAATTTTTTTTAGAGAGTGAGAGAGGAGAGAGAGAGAGAGAGAGAGAGAGAGAGAGAGAGAGAGAGAGAATTTTTAATATTTATTTTTTAGTTCTCGGTGGACACAACATCTTTTGTTGGTATGTGGTGCTGAGGATCGAACCCGGGCTGCACGCATGCCAGGCGAGCGTGCTACTGCTTGAGCCACATCCCCAGCCCAACCTTTTTTTTAAATTAAATTTTTTATGTATATATGACAGCAGAATGTATTACAATTCTTATTACACATATAGAGCACAATTTTTCATATCTCTGGTTGTATACAAAGTATATTCACACCAATTTGTGTCTTCATACATGTACTTTGGATAATGATGTTCATCACATTCCATCATCATTTCTAACCCCATGCCCCCTCCCTATCCCTCCCACCCCTCTGTCCTATATTCCTCCCTTGCTCCCCCTCCCTACCCCACTATGAATCAGCCTCCTTATATCCAGCATTTGTTTTTTTGGGATTGGCTAACTTCACTTAGCATTATCTTCTCTAACTAAATTTTAGAAACTTAATGATATTAAGAACTGAAAAGGACTGTTTTCAACATTTTACATGGTGTAGAGAAAAATTGCTCCACCGATTGATTTCCAGTAAAACTGGGGACCACCTAGGTTGCGGGGTGTAGCTCAGTGATAGAACTCTTGCCTAGCATGTGGGAGGCCCTGTGTTCAATCCCCAGCACTGTAGTTTGGAGGTGGTTTGAATGTGTCCACCAAGATCTCATGTGTAGAAATTTAATTCCCATTAAGAGAATAGAAATTTAATCCAACTAGAGTTGGATTAAAGGTGGGCGCTTGGTGGAGGTGATTAAGATTAGGTAAAATTGTTAGAGTGGACCCCTCACTGATGAATCCTGGTGGTTTTATAAGAGGGAAGGAGGGGCTGGGGATGTGGCTCAAGTGGTAGTGTGCTCGCCTAGCATGCGTGAGGCACTGGGTTCGAATCTCAGCACCACATAAAAAAAAAAGGTATTGTGTCCACTTAAAATTAAAAAATAAATATTTAAAAAAAATAAGAGGGAAGGAGCCAGGTGTGGTGACAAACACCTGTAATCTCAGAGGCTCAGGAGGCTGAGGCAGGAGGATGATGAGTTCATAGCCAGCTTTAGAAACTTAGTGAGGCCCTGAGTAATTTAGCGAGGTACTGTCTCAAAATAAAAAATGGGGCTGGGGTTGTGGCTCAGTGGTAGAGTGCTTGCCTAGCATGTGTGAGATGCTGGGTTGGATCCTTAGCACCACATAAAAATAAATAAATAAAATAAAGGTATTGTGTCTAAAAAAAAGGGAATGTGTCTCAGTGGTTACGTGCCCCTGGGTTCAATCCTCATACGAAGAAGAAGAAGAAGAAAGAAGAAAGAAGAAGAAGAAGAAGAAGAAGAAGGAAAAAAAAGAGTGAAGGACAGTAGAGGACACACCCATGTGTACATACAGATGAGCCCTGTGTCTCTCATGCCCAGCACTGTCTCAGGCCTCTGCCAGCAAGAAGGCTCCTCGAGAGCAGAACAGCAAGTTCAAGGACAACCTGAGCAATTTAGCAAAATCTCTCTCAAAACCTCTCTTCTAAATAAAATGGCTGGGGATGTAGCTCAGGGGCAAAGCAGCCCTGGGTTTAATCCTCAGTGCCACTAAAAGAAAAAGGGGGGAGAGAAGAAAAAGATGATGGTTCCTCAACCATGGACCAGAACCATGAGCCCAAACCAACCTCTTTTCTTTGAAATGTACTGAGGCCGTGGAATTGTGCTATTAGCAAGAGGAAATGGACCAATACACTCTGTATCTATGGGCCAGATGTTTTCTAGGGCACAGGGAGGGTCTGTGATTTCTTTGAGGTAGGACAGTGTTTCCTTTTGACTTTCTCCATCTGCCTTCCGGGGGCCTTGCATATTAAAGTTGAGGATGACAGGGGAGGTCTTTGGTAGTGCCACTCCAGGTGGAGAAGAGGACTGGTCCTGTAACTGTAGCAGTACAGGGGAGACGGCCGTCCCCTCATCCATGCATCCATCCAGTCAGCCAGCCAGCGGATGTTCACTAAGCAACCATTATACACCAGACTCTGTGTTAGGTGTCAAAACCTCAGTGGTGAATGAGGTAAAGTAGCTCCTATTGGGGAGCATCTATTCCTTGTAGTAAAGAGACATCAAATAAGTTAATTAACACAAAACAAACCCACACAAGCTCTCAGCTGCAGATGGAGGTGAATGATGGACACATGGGCAGGGCGTGAGGACCTGAGGCCAGACCCAAGGAGGGGGAAAGGGGTTTGCAGGGCATAGAGGACCATGGGATGAAGAGTGTGGTGGTCTTCATTGGTCACCTTCTCAGTATCCACTCCTCTTCTCCCCACTTCCTAAGCCACCCAGGTTCTTGGAGGTTTCTGATGGGTCCAAGCCCGTCAGCATAGAATCAACAGGGCTTGATTGAGGCTGTGAAGTGGGAAATGTGAAGCTGAGTTTTCGATGGATACAGAAGTGAAGTTTTCTTCCCTCCTGGTGTAGACGTAGATGTATGGAGCCCAGCTCCATTTTGTCACCTTGATGGAAGCCATCCTGAGGACAGAGCTAACAAACAGAAGAGGGCAGAGAGCAGAGAAGTGGAGCCAGAGTCCCTGATGAACTGCTCTTAAAACCACATCACTGGGGGCTGGGGATGTGGTTCAGGTGGTAGTGCGCTCGCCTGGCATGCGTGCAGCCCAGGTTCGATCCTCAGCACCACATACCAACAAAGATGTTGTGTCCGCCAAAAGCTAAAAAAAAAAAAAAAAAAAAAAAGAAAGAAAAAGAAACCACATCACTAGGTTTTTCCTTTTTCTCTTCCCCAGTACTAAATATTGAACCCAGGGCCTTGCCCATAGTATACAAGCACTGAGCTACATCTGTAGCCCTTTTTATTTTATTTTTTTGGTACAGGGATTGAACCCAGCAGTGCTTAACCATTAAGCCACATCCCTAGACCCTTATTTTTTATTTTGTGTTTGAAACAAGGGCTCACTAAGTTGCTTAGGGCCTTGATAAGTTTCTAAGGCTGGCTTTGAACTTGTGATTCTCCTGCCTCAGCCACTGGGATTTCAGGTGTGCACCATCCCACCTTCCAAGCTTTTAATTTCTTTTTCATTTTGTTTTGTCTTGTTTTAGTACCGGCAGTTGAACCCAGAGGCACTTAACCACTGAGCCACATCCCCATCCCTTTTTTGTATTTTATTTAGAAACAGAGTATCACTAAGTTGCTTAGGGCCTTGCTGAGTTGCTGAGGCTGAACTCATGATCCTCCTGCTTTAGCCTCCCAAGTTTCTAGGATTATAGGCATGCGCCACCCTGCAAGCCTAGTTTTTATTTATTAATGGACTTTATTGTACACACACCCTTCTTGGGTATCATACAGGTTTATACCTTTACCTGGCTTTCAATTTCCTGCTGCTGCTCTTCCGGGGATTTGGCAAGCACTTTTCACATAGAAAAGCGCAGCTTTAGTGCTGTGATGGGTAGGCCAGGTGGAAAGGGACAGTCTCCTGGCTTCACAGTCAGTTGGGGGCAGAATTTACTTTCCCCAATCTGGAGAAGACCCTGGTGTTCTCAGTTTGAATCTGGCCCCTGGCAAATGCAAAGCAGGATTTAATGCAGGCCTTGCTCAGTGTTTGCTGGAAGAAGCAGCCTATTCCTGCTCTCTGGCTTCTTAAATGATAGCAACCCAGGAAAGCAGACTGGCTATGCTGTTTCTTCAAAGCTAATGGACCAGCTGAACTCCAAAGGCATCATTAGAGAGTTTACCATGGACCAGCACTTAGTGTGTGTGTGTGTGTGTGTGTGTGTGTGTGTGTGTGTGTGAGAGAGAGAGAGAGAGAGAGAGAGAGAGAATGAAATATAGAGATAAAAGAACGATAGGGTCCCTATGTATTCCTACCATCTCCAGGGGAGATAAATCATGTTCCCAAAACACTTTCCATAGCATGGATCAGGTTTGGAGTCGGAATGATCAACTCTCAAATTCTGAGCTGAATTCTAGTCCTGCCATTGAAAAATCTGCTTTTACATTAGAGGTGACACAAAGAGCTCTGGAACCTATGAGTGGAAGATAGTAACTCTGGAAAAGAGGACTATCTTGCGTTTGCTGTATTAAGAATATTCGATTCTGTTATAGGAAATGAGAGAAATTTTGCTTATGATACAGACCCCAACATGGAATTTATGTGGTGAGTATAAAGTGATGAAAGGGATGAGATTGTTACTTATGGACAGAACAACGAGCACACCAAGTAAACCCGAGGTATCTTCAAGGCATAGTTCATGTCTTCTCAAGATTAAAGCAATGTCCTTGCTAATTTGGTCACCCAGTGGCGACACTCATTAATTCAAGAAACAGAAAAATCCCAGAGCTGCTCTACAGATTAACCGGGTGTTGTAGCCCGAGAGATGCACCTGCCTGGAGTCTACCCACCCAGTCCAGCCAGCTTGTTGACCGCGGCACCTCCTTCCAGCCATTCCCCTTTTCTGCCCTGAACTCAGACTGCTGTAGCCGCACTGGCAGGAGGGGAGGGAGGACAGGTGTGTGAATGTGATATGAAGTGGGAATCAGGGTGATTCTCCCACCTGCTTGCTGCCATCTGAAGTGTGTCCCCTGGTCCCATATCTCTGCTTTTGCTTCTGTGTTAAATTGATTAAATAAGCTGTGGGATTCAACACCTTCATTGGCTTTCTCCGTTCTGTGACTTCTGGGGGGGCTTGTTGCAAGTATCCTTAGAGGCCACCATGGCCTCAAGGGGGTTCCTGAACAACAGGACATGGAGCCTCCTGCAGGTGATTTATGAGGGAACACTGGATGGAGGAAGTCTGTGGGACCCGCTCTGATGAGCCGTAGCCTCAGCCTGATCCCAAGGTGGAGCTCTGGGGTATGGGCGGCACCACTGGTTTTTCTTCCTGCATGCCAGAAGGCTGGCCTTTTTTTTTTCTTTTCTTTTTTTTAGAGAGAGAGAGAAAGAGAGAGAGAGAGAGAGAGAGAGAGAGAGAGAGAGAGAGAGAGAGAGAGAGAGAATTTTAATATTTATTTTTTAGTTTTTGGCGGACACAACATCTTCATTTGTATGTGGTGCTAAGGATTGAACCCAGGCCGCACGCATGCCAGGCGAGCGCGCTACCGCTTGAGCCACATCCCCAGCCCAAGAAGGCTGGCCTTTTGAACCTTGTTCCAGGGGCTGATGCCAAAGGGGCTTTGTGTAGGGCACCAGCAGCACCTGTTGCAGGGGATCCGTCTGAACTCCCCTTGCAGGTTAGTTATACAGGTAAGAACCTGTCTCTTGAGAAAAATTGGGAGAGTAGTAACAGAAAGGCAAGGTGCAGTATAACTTGGAGGCCTCTGAAAGCCAGAGCAAGAAGTTAAGAACTAACCCCCCCCCCCCCCCCCCCGGCAGGAAGCCACAGGGAGCCACTGTATGTTCTTGAGCACCTGTGTGAATTGGAGACATACTTAACAGGAGTTCTACAGCAGGGGCATGTGTTGAGAGGTAGCTGCAGATAAGAAGAGCTGCTGGGACCAGCCTATGCTGTAATATGATTAGTTTAGAGCATCTTTCTTTCTTGAGGCCATTGAACAACCTTATGCACTCAGAAGACTTCTTAGCAGAATCTAGTTTGGTGGCTATCTTTCTGGCCTGAATCTTCTAGGGTCTACCTTTTCTTAAGAACCGGTCTGGTCTGGCTGGAGCTGGAGCTGGAGCTCAGTGGTATAGAGCTCTTTTCTAGCATGCCCAGGCCCTGGGTTTGATTCCCCAGCACTGACATGCACAATGGGAAGTAAGCCCCCTGCTTTGGGGGCTGGGGGTGAATGAAGATGGAAAAGGATGTCTTTCTGGAGGCTTCCCTCAGGGCCTAACACCTCCAAAAAGCTGATCTAGGTGCTGTGGGGAAGCTGGAGCTGAACAAACCATAGCTGTTACCTAATCTCTAAGTAATGCTGAGTTTATAAGCCTCAAGCTTTAATCCAAGGCACTATGGTCAGAGGCACACTTCTTCTTTTTAATTTTTTTGGTACTGGGGAGTGAACCCAGGGGTGCTTAACCACTAAGCCACATCCCCAGCCCTTTTATATATTTTATCTAGACACAGGGTCTTGCTGAGTTACTTAGAGCCTCACTAAGTTGTTGAGGCTGGCTTTGAACTCTTGATCCTCCTGCCTCAGCCTCCTGAATCACTGGGATTTCAGGCATGCACCACCATGCTGGCTGGAGACACATTTCTCAACCTCCACAGCCAGCCACCAAGCAAGGAGTCTCCTTAGTGTGGAGATTTGACTGTCAATCAAAACCTTAAAGTGCAGTGGCTCTTCAACTTCTACATGCAAAAGACTACCTGAGTACTCTTAAAAAGAGTTCAGAGTTCTGGGCCCCTTGTGCAGAGATTCTAAGTGGGACTAGGGTCAAGGAGGAGGAATTTACATTTTTAGGTTAACTTGCATGTACCTGGGAACAGGTGGTCCAAGCATCTTTTGTGGGAATGGGGAAAGTTCAGCATTTGCTTATTCGGGAAACGTTAACATCCTTATGAAGAAGTAATATTATTTTTATTCTTCTCAATTTACAGTTAGCTAAAATTAGGCTCAAAGGGATTAACTGAACTTCCCAAAGTCACAGAGCTAGTAAATGACCAGGCTGGGCTTCTAACTCACTTGGATGCTTGTGCAACCATCTGAGATCTGGAGAAAGAACAGTAGGGACATGTGCAGGCCTAGCTCCTGCTTTCCCTCAATATGAGCCTCTGTTTGAGCCACAGCAATGGAGTCAGGAACAGGCTAAGTTGTGCTTCAACAACAAGTGAGCCAAGTTTGTTTCTTGTTTACACTGTTCAATGCAGACCAGCAGGGATCTCCATTCATTACAGTTGACCAGGGATCCAGGCTGACAGAAGCTCCATCTTGACATGGGCCTCTGTTGCAGAAGTAGGGAAAGAAGAATGCCGGCTCTTGAACCATGCTTTTTTGTCTGGAAATGACATGGGTGTCACTGCTGTTCAAATTTCATTGGCTAACTAAGTTCCATGGCCATGGCTGAGTTCATCAGGGTGTAGAAATGTAAACAATAATATAGTTCACCACATCAACCCATCATGAGACCCCGAAGGGCCTTCTCTTGTGAGCTGACCCATCTACCTGACATGTCCTGTCTCTGCTGCTCAGCCTAGCTAGTGCTACTCAGGATCTAATTCTCCATCACCTGCCATCAGCTCTGGACAGCCTTTCTCAACCCACCCAGGCTGGCTTAGGCACCCTGGTTTGCAGCTCCCCAGAGGATCCTGGGCTTATTTCCATTATGAAGCATGTCATGTTGCATGGCAGCTGTTCATTTCCTTGTCTATCCCCTGCCCCACCAGAATGTAGGCTCCTGAAGATGGGAACAGGTAGTGACAAGTCTTACATCTCTAGCTCCTGGAAGACAGATGTGGAGGAGCTCAGTGGTGGAACAGCAGGGTAATTAAGAGCTGGGTTTCGGGCCTTGCGGTCCTTTCCTGAAGGAACAGGATGTCTGGGGGCTTTAGAAAATGGGGAAGAGGAAGGCTAGCATTCTGTGACTTCAGGATGAGCAAACTGCAGATGGGGGAAGAAACCCCTGCTTAAGCAGTGGTCTTTTTCCAAGGCTTTGCCTCATTATGGAAAGAGTTGTCTCAAACCCAGGTTAGTCACTGCCCAGCGTCTGCTGTGTCACCACAGGGTGATCTTCAAGGGTCCAGGGAGAGGATATTCTGCGGCTGGGAGAAAAACCTCACAATTCTCACTCTGGGGTCCCTGGTAGGCCTTAAAGGCCATGTTGGTCAAGGGTCTGGTGTCTGGCCTCCTCAGAGACAGCTTTGCCGGTGCCCTCTGATGCCACAGCCTCTGTGTGCTGGGGAAGACTGCTTGGGTCAAGAACAGGCAAGGCCTGTCCAGCAGGGGCATGACTGACTCTGTGGGTCCCGCCTGCTGGGTGCCTCCACCTGGGGTAACCACAGAGGAGGGACAGGAGCCCAGCACTGGTGCACAGGACTGAAGTCGGGGCTTTGACGTGCACAAGGCCGGATCCCTGCTGTTAACCCGGCCTCTGAGGCCTCAGTCTTTCTCCCACTTCTCACCTCACACCTGAGACTCCAGGGAAGGAACCATTTCTAGTTCTTAGGATACCCCACACTCTCTCGCTTCCAGGCCTGTGTGTGCATTAGCCCCGAAACAACCCTTGGCTCCTTCATTGAATTTATTTATTTGCAAGAAATTAAACTCTTCAAGTGATGTGCCTCCCTGTGATACAGCTTTCACTAAAGTGGAGGGGGTGCTTTTCTAAGGTGGGGTTCCACTGCACCCTGGCATTCAGCTCTCCTCTTTCCCTCCTCCTCCCTCCCTACCCAGATTCCTGGGGCACTTCCAGTCCCCTCCTCACATAATAACTACTTCCTTCCTGCAAAGCCTCAGGACCACCAGACGTTCTAGGCCTAGGGTTCAGCTGTTGCTCAAATTTAAGATCTTTAAAAAAAATTTAAACTTGGGGATTAAACCCAGGGTTTCACTATCACTAAGCTACATCCCCAGCTCTTTTTATTATTTTTTATTTTGAGACAAGGTCTCATTAAGTTGCCCATGCTGGCCTCAAACTTGTGCTCTTTCTGTCTTAGCCTCTTTTAGCTGGGATTATAGGCATGTGCTACCTTTTCTGTCCTCAAGCTCCTATCTTGAAAAAGCAGCTATTCTTTTAGAGCAATCTCTCTGCGCACCTCAGCTGCTTGACATATTCTCCATCTCATTATGTGCTGTTTCTTTTGCCTGGATGCCTGGTCCCACCTGGCTTACCTAAGTGTGACCTCTTAAGTCTCAGCCTGCCTGAACCCCTAAAGCTCAGGACAGCGTCTTGCCACTGTGCCCTGGTGTCCTCAATAACATGCTTTGCACAAGCCTATTGTTAAATTTTTAGGAATTTTGCAAGATGGTTGTTAAACTCAACCATTATTAAAAATTCAGTTATGGTAATAAATACTCAAAACTCATTGCTTCTTAATTACTTTATTTTGTTATTACCTTTGTTCTGGAGGTTATTATTTAGTTATTTATTTTAGTACTGGGGATTAAACCTCAGGGTGCTTAACCACCGAGCCATATTCCCAGCCCTTTTAAAATATTTTATTTAGAGGCAGGGTGTTGCCAAGTTGCTTAGAGCCTCCCTAAATTGCTGAGGCTGGCTTTGAGCTCATGATCCTCCTACCTCAGCCTCCTGAGCCACTCATATTACAGGCGTGTGCCACAGTACCTAGCTCTTGAGGTTATTTACTCTCTTTTATCTATGTGGTGAAAATATTACATGTTTTGTAGGCTACTGTACATCTCATTCCAAATCTGCACTCAATGGTATCACTTTGGTAATTGGTGGGAGTATACATGCCACAAAAACAGGGAAACACTGTAAATGGGGAACTGATTTATAGTTGTATGAATAATCTATATTTATTTAAGGAAGTGATGAAGAATATGGTCATAATGCAGATTAAACTTAAAAGTGTTCGTTTATAGCTTTTGTGTTGTGCATAGCATGAAAAATTGAGGAAATACTCCTTCAGTATTCAAGACAATTATCCAGTTCAGCAAAGAAGTTGCTCATGATATTTACAAGTATGTGAGGTTCTGACTTTTTTAAAAAAATTATTTCACTTGTATTGAATGGATGATGTCAGCCAATTCTGTTAGGACTATACTTGTTCACCTAGTATAGCAATAGGTGGCTACAGGCCAAGCGTTCAGTGACTGTTCGTGAAGGCGTTCTGTAAACATCAACTATTTATATGGAAGTTACAATGAAGAAAAATTGCATATTTTGCTATTATTTATAAGCTACATCCTGCACATCCTTTTTATCAGCTATGTCAATAAACACACAGATATACACATAGACTTGTATTTTTCTGGAGAGGTGATTGTTATACATTTATGTGCACGCCACTGCTCAGTCTCCTGTAGCCACTGTGGAACTTCCCTGTTTGCTGTAAATGGCTGGTTTGCATATTGCTGTCCCCCTCAGGACTGTAGCTCTCTGAGGGGAGGCTCACCTACATGTAATCTCCTTTGTGTATCAATTCCCCAAGCGCTGGTATTAGATCTAGTGTCCAGGTATTATTCCATAAGCACCTGTTGCATGAATATGCTAATACAAAACTACTCTTCCAGGTCCAATGCCAAGGCCCTAACTCTTGCCCTCTGTGTCACCTGGGGAAACAGAAGTAGCTGTTAAGGCATAGAGTCTGGTGTGACTGGTCCCAAGGTAGCTGGCACAGGCTTTCCCTTCTCTCAGTTCTTCTGCCCAGGCCCAGGAAGTGGCCCAGTGCCATGGGGGTTCTCTGACTGCCTTGTCCCACCGGTAGCCAGAGGACTCTGGGCCAACAGGGGCATGAGGAGAACTCAACATGCAGGTAGGTGGGAGGAGGTCACAGGATCAGGCCATAAGTCCCTTGAGGATAGGCACAGATCACGATTGCCTTGTCCTCAGGACCTGTCTTGACCCTGCCTTCCCTATCTTCTCTGCTCAGGTCTTCTGACTCCCTGTCTAGCCATCCTGGCTCATGGTTCTCCCTGTAGCAGACCATGATTTTCCCCACTAAGGGACCCTGCACCTACTGTCCCCTGCACCTGGACTGCCTTTCCACAGGAATCTGCATGGCTTGCCACTGACATCAGGCTCCTGTCCAAATTGCTCCTTATCCGAGAGCCTGCACTGGCCACTGTGCAGTACGCCCTGTTTTCCTATCCTGCTTAACTTTTCCCCGGCCACTTGCCTCTGCCGAGGGATCTCGGCACTGAACTGGATGACAGCAGGGATTCTTCCTGTTCTGTTCCTCATTTTGCCCCAGGATCTAGAACACCCTAAGTGGATATATAGTCATCACTTACAAGAAGTCTGAAGCCCAAGCCACAGCTGCAAGAATGAAGGATATGTTGTCAGAAAAGTAGGCGCCAGATACAGCTCTCCAATTTCCTAGGTGTCGTTGAGCCTCAGTCCGTATTGATCTTTGTTTATTTTCTTTCTAAAATTAAGCCAACATTCAGAAATTGAGACATTCCATAGAGGAGTTCAGAAGATCTGGCAACAGTGGGCCTACGCTGCTGGGGCCTCCAGTTGGCTCCATCCCTTGCCAGTCTGGAAACACGTGCTTTGGTGCTGCCTCAAATGCAGCAGAGAACGCAGCTTTTCTCTTTGCACTGACTCTGGCCCTGGAGCAGGGCCCTCAACTACTCTGTGCCCTTTCATCTGCAAAAGGGAGTTGCCAGTGCTCTCCACCCCTCCCAGGCTGGCAGGAGGATTGGAAGAGAAAGACCCTGGGAAGGCGACTGACTCTCTCCCCCAGGTACTGCCGTCCCATTTGCTGTTCCCTTGATCCCTTCCAGACTCCACCGCTTCTACCTGGGAGAGCTGCTTTCTGCAGGCCCAGGTGGGTCCTTGGCCTAGCAGCTGGCTGCACTTCCAGGGGGAGCACATGGGCAGTGCTTGGTGCTGCACCTGCTGTGAAAGGTTTCCATCCGGGAAGGTGCTTATGTCATGGCGAAGGGGTGTCTGGGACATAGGCAGGCTCAGAGTCCTAGCTGGGCTTGGCCTCAGAACAACTAGAAAGGAAATTTGAGCAATGGCCAACCACCTTCTTAAAGGTGACCAGCAGAGCTGATGGGTAGTGGCTACTTAAAATTGTTTGCTTTTGAACTCTAATGCCTTGTTCCAGAACCAGGTGTCATAGCAACTGCCAGTGAAGTCAGCTAGGTTTGCTCGGCTCTGCTAGGAAATAGCTCCTTTCCCCCTCCCGGGGCTATTAAGCTAATGCACCTTCTAAGAGGTTTTAAACTTTTATGACTTCCTCCAAATAAAGCTTTCCTCCCATTTCAAAATGAATTGCACTTCCAATGGATTTTCCAAGATTTTATTTGATTTGATTATAAAAGTAACCCATGCATGTTCATTAAAGAAAATTTTGGGAGGAAATAAAAACCTCCCATAATCACTGTTGATTTTTTGGTTTATGTCATTCCAGGATTTTTTTTTCTCTATTCACAACCATTCATGGATTTATTCATTCATTTCTGTATCTACATACATAATATCCACACACAGGTCAGGGTCTTATTGTATGTATACTTTATAATTCACAGCAAAAGGCCCAGCCAATGGTAGACAATGAATAAATGAATAAATATCACCAGGCGTGGTATGATGTGTTTTATCTGCACTATCTCATTACATCCTAAAAACATTCCCATGATACGGGAGCTGTATTATTCATGTTTTATAGATGAGAAATCTGAGGCTCAAAGTTGTTACATGACTTTTCAAAAGTTAAAATGATCTGGGCATGGTGGCACACACCTTTCATCCCAGCTATTCTGGAGGCTGAGGCAGAAGGATTGCAAGTTTGAGGCCAGCCTTGGTAACTTCAAAGATCCTGTCTCAAAATGAAATTAAAAGGGCTGGGGATATAGCTCAGTGGTAGAGTGCTCTGGGTTAAAAAGAAAAAAAAAGTTACAGAGGTAGTCAATGAGATGGACGTATACCTATTCTTGCCTTCCCCTCCCCCAGGGAACCCAGGGCCTCATGCCTGTTAGGCAAGCACGCTACCACTGAGCAATATCCCCAGCCCTTTAAAAGATTGTGTGTGCATGTGTGTGTTTGAGAGAGAGAGAGAGAGAGAGAGAGAGAGAGAGAGAGAGAGAGATAGTTGGAATTGAACCTAGGAGTGCTCTACCATGGAGTTACATTCACATATTTTAAATTTTGAGTCAGGGTCTTGCTAAATTGTCTAGGCTGGCCTTGAACTTGTGATCCTCCTGCCTCAGGCTTTTGAGTCACTGAGATTAGAGGTGTGTACCACCTCACTCAGCTATTTTTGTATTATGAATAAAGTTTAAAACTTTAAAAAACTGCTCCAAGAAGTGACTACCTACTCCAGGTAACAATTTTTATGAGGAAGGTTATCTATTTGGCTTTGAGAAATAGGTGATCTCTAAATGTGTCCAAGTCCTGAAATATCCCACATTTGTACCTCTAACATTTTTTAGTTCAAGCAAAAATCAGTAATAAGGAAAAATGGGAAGAAATACAGAAGACTTGAATTTGAACTATATTGCAATTAGGGATCTCCCAATTTCCTTTCTTCCCCGGGGCCCGTTAACTTCTCTAAGCATCATTTATTCAAGTGTCAAATGGGTTAGTCTCCCTCTTGGAGGCTAAAAATGAGACATGTGAAGGATAACTTAGCATCTCAGTCATGATAAATAACATGGTGTACACAGAGGTGGGCTTGAACATAGGCTTTGAGGTTAGGTCTGGGTTAAAAATTCTGGTTCAGACATTCACCATCTCTGTCACCTTTACCTCTCTGAGGTAAAGGTGACAGAGATGGTGGGTTCGTAAAGATTAAGCTGTAATATGTGGAGCCCCTGGCCAGAGCAGCCATCCAATATAAAATGTTATATTGAAGCCCTCTTTGCCTTCCAATCACATCATTCCTTTGCTTTTTCTGTTCCTTGTAAGCCTGAACTGCATAATGATGTAGCCCTTGATTTCACGTTATCTTCAATTGTCCTGTGTGTGTGTGTGTGCATGCATAACTGGCTTTATTTCATGAGGTTCGAACCCTTGAAGGTACCATCTGGGTTATTCTTTGGTATTCCTCCCAGGGAAGCCTGCATGTGCATGCTCAATAAATCTTTGCTGGCTTGAATTGCATCTGATTGATGGTACTTTCCTCTCTGATTTCTCAAGGTTTCACCCAGATTGAGCTGAAACCCTTGGAGAAAATTACAGCAGCCTGTCCCAGACCCCAGAGACCTGAGCTCTTGGCTTTGCTGCAAATGATAAATGGAGAAGCTGAAGGGCCTGCCCTTCCACAGGCATCTGACAGCTAACAAGAGGGGCGGGGCAGCCCCTTCCTGGTCCTCCCAGCCACCTGACTCTTCAGTAGTGTCTGTGGCTTTGTGGAACAGCTGTGGCCTTGAATGGCACCAGAGTTTAAGATACTGGCCTTATTTACTTAGTTGCTGTTTCAATGCCTCCTGTGGTACCAACAGGTGAGGGGGGGGGGAAAAGTTAAACAAACATGAAAAAGCTAACTAAGGGAGGGATAGTGGAAGGACTTGGCTGTAGATTTTCAACTTTTGTAATTTCCCCAGCTGAGTATAAGTCATTAAAAAGGGGAACTTTCCACTCTCCCAATTCCTCAATTATTTCTAATAGTTTATCACCATAAAAGGGAACTTAAGGACTCAGTAAAATAGTTGACTTTTGATGTAGAGCAGAGCTGAGGGCTGGATATGGTAATATGTGTTTCTAAAATTTACCCTGAGAATAATTTAATAATTCAAGGCTGTTTATGAATTTTAATTCTTTTTTTTTTTTTTTTTTTTTTTGGTACTGGGGATTGAACCCAGGGGGACTTACCCACTGTGCCACATCCCCAGCCCTTTTTTGTGTTTTATTTAGAGATGGGGTCTTGCCTAGTTGCTTAGGGTCTTGCTAACTTGCTGAGGCTGGCTTTGAATTCACCATCCTCCTGCCTCAGCCACCCAAGCTCCTGGGATTACAGGAATTCATCACCAGGCCCAGCTTGCTCCTTTTTTCCTTTTCCCACATTTTTTTTAACGGGTACATTATAGTTGCATATAATGGTGGAATTTGTCATTGCATATTCGCACATGGACACAATATAAAAATATTATTTTGCCAATTTCATTTCCCAATATTTACCCTTAGGCTACTTTTTTAGAATGCAAATTTTGTTGTTCTTATTGTTGGATGTTAAGGGTTGAAAAGCCATTCATTCCTTTAGTAAACATTGAATAGGCTACAGGGTAGGTCCTGTGAATGCAAAGTTTATCCATTCATTAAGCAAATATTTGTTGAGCCCTAAATGTGCCAGTCTTGTGCCAGGTGCTGGGGATACAGCTGTGAAAGGCCTGGGCCCAGCCCCGTCAGACCTGGTGGGAAAAGATGCAAGTGAACGATAGTTATAATAGAAGGTACAGATTGCTTAAACGAGTTGCATAGGGTGCTAAGGAAGTTCTTAGTAAGAACCCCAGACCCAATCTTTTGGGTTCAGGAGGAAGGGACAACTAAGCTAAGCCTGATAGAAAAATAGGAATTGTCCAGGTGAGAGGTTGGGGGGCAGAGGTGGAGGGCAAAACTGCCAGGCAGAGCAGAGCGCATGCTCTGTGGTAAATGGAACTGCAAGTTCTTAGATTAACCCAAGAAAAGTTTATTTTTCATGCAGTCTGATGTGAGGTCAGCACAACTGCCTTCCACGAGGTATTTCAGTGATCCAGGATGCTTCCATGTCAAGACACCATAGCCTCAACATGTGGCCGTGGAGAAGAGAGAGAGAGGGATGGAGATAGAGAGTGGGGGCAGAGTAGGCACTGGCCGTGAGATGCTTTAGCCTTGGGTTGATCACAAAACTCCTCACAACCACTGTCCAGAGCTAGCCACAGGGCTCCACCCAACTGCTCCAGGGCTGGGAATGTTGAGGAGCACGAGTACTATTTGGTGACTGCCACTGTGCCACATGGAATGAGGCACGAGGGGAAATTGGGAGTAGTTTACGTGGCTGGTGTTTATTGCATGTGCATGAGGGGTTGATGGGCAGGATTTAAATGGGAGAGAAGTTAGAGGGAATGACATACGCTGAAGTCAGTCACAAAGGGCCTTGGAAACCATGTTAAGTGCTAAGGAATTTGGACTTTAGGGAGACATGAAAGAATTTTTTTAGGGTGGGATAGAATCATATTGGCATTACGCCAGGATCATCTTAGGAAGATTAGGTTTTCAGGGGGAGGCAAGGATGGAGAGGTCAAGATTAGAGAGCAGATAAGAAGCTCCTAGTAGTGCATTAGGTGAGAGATGATGTGTCCTGACCAAGGAAGGCGCTGCAAGGAAAAGAGATGGATTGTGCTGCAAAGAAAAGAGATGGAGGCGTCCAAGGACTATGTGTGATGTGGAATCAAGAGGCAGAGTGAAAGGCAGAGCTCAGATTTGTGAGTGGAGCAACTGAAAGGCTTAGTTTACCTGCTCAGGTATAGCAGGAGGAGTGTTTAGGGGAAAGACAATGTGTTCAGCTTTGGACTCACTGAATTTCAGGGATCTGTAGAATACCCAGGGGTAGAAGTTCAGGGGACATATGAACTTAAGGTTCTGGAGCTTGGGCGAGAAAAGGAGTTATGACATAAGGTGGCAATTAAAGTCACGATGATGGAAAGTTGAGTAAAAAGTTATCCTGAGAAGCTGAAAATCTAGTGTAGGACCAGGCCAGTCATGTAAACAATTGGAATTCAAGGTGAATTGTAGGACTGTCCATGGTTCATGGTGGCACAAGGCCTGGGAGGCTCAGGCCTGGAAAGCTTGGTGGAAGAGAGGCCAAAGTTGATTGAGAGCTTGGCAGGTGGCTCAGGGAAGGGCAGTCCACGTGGAGGACACGGCATGTGCAAAGGCACAGAGATGTAAGGCAGCACTGCCCAGCAAGGAAGTCGTGTTCGGCTGAGGGAAGAGGCAGCAGCTGCCCTTGAGGCCTTTGAGGAAACACCTGTCCAACAGCCTCTCCGTACAGCATGCTGCATACCCAGGGCCCACCCTTACAGCTGAGGGGCTCAGGATAAGGTGACATCTTTTAAAAATTTAAATATTTCTATCATGATAGCTTTCAAACATATAAACACGTGGAGAAAACAGCACAAAAAACCCATGTATTCATCACTCAGGTTCAAGAATTATTCACATTCTGCCAGTCCTTGTTCATTACTTCACTTCTCTCTCTTTCCATGACTTGAGTACTATTTTTTTTTTGATACCAGGGACAGAACCCAGGGTCACTTAACTACTGAGCCACATTCTCAGACCTTCTGGTATTTTATTTAGAGACAGGGTCTTCCTCAGTTGTTTAGGGCCTCGTTAAGTTGATGAGGCTGGCTTTGAACTTGAGATGTTCCTGCCTCAGCTTCCTGAGCCACCTGGATTATAGGCATGTGCCACCATGCCCAGCTGAGGAATCTTCATGTTCTAATTACCTAGTCCCAATAAATCTCCATCCTCCATCCAAGGTCATTCTTTTCCTACCCCCACCCCTTCTGCCTACTGGTCTCCCGTATTGAGATCAGTATTTTACATTGCATCAGTAAATTTGTCAAAGAATACATCTCTAATAGATGTAATGTCACTGTTATAACCAATGAGATGGACAAGAGTTCACAAAATGGTATTTTGAAAGCTCTGGGGAGGTGTTTGGTAAAGCCAGAAAATCCCATGACCATGAAAACATGTCAGGAAGCAATTTCTATGTTCGGGTCAGTATAGATTTGATTCCTTCAACCAACCATGCTGAATAAGCCAGGTGACCAGGAATGGAGAATGAGCCAGGGTGACTTTAGGGACAGGAGTGGTGTGGTGAAGGCAGCACATGCATCCAGGAGATGCTGGAAGGTGGTGACAACCTTTAGCTCTACTGGGAGCCCCTGATGGGCAGCAAGCATTCATCCCAAAGAAAGTAGAAGGGATGGAGCAGGAAACAGAGAAGATGGTGGGAGGAGAGAGAGGGACTGATCTTGAGAAAGAGAGAAAGGGAAAGTAAAAATAAATAACACCAGAGCACTCCCAGCATGCCAGGTGCGAGGGCACTGCCTGTCCCCTGCAGGTTTCCAGCAGCAGGGCTCCACCATATGTCTCTTGCTCACCCCGTCAGTGAGTTACTCAGTTGGTGAGGGGTAGTTAGGGGCAGGTGTATAGTAAGGCAAACACATTACATTTATAATGAAGAGGGGTTCTTTCTGTGCCAAGCAGAAGAGCATCAGGCTTCACTCATGTGCAGAGTGAAGTCTCTGCCAGGGATCTGCCAAGGAGAAGGTGTCTCCAGAATGTCATCCCCCAAAGCAAGGGCCAAGGCAGGGGGCAGAGAGGAAGGGTGCCTTTCCCATGGGCAGGGTACTGTGAGGCAGCAGTCTCCCTAGCCTGGGGTCTGCCCGAGTGGTGTCCGTCCTGCAGGATCGCAAAGCGCCCCCCAGTGCCCTGTTGCTGGGGGAAAGTGGCCTCCCTGTTTTTGGCTGTTGGGGAGCAGCACAGAGTGTGGGGAGGGTGACCTGAGGAGGTAGGCCTGGAGTAGAGGAGTCCCTGGTTTTCAGTATATCCTTGGGGAGAGTTTCTGGAGCTCTAGGGTGCACTGTGGCTGGGGTGGTGACAGCTGACTCCTCCCAGCTGGAAACCTGTGGGTGATATCACCAAAGACAACTGTGAGGCCAGCGACTACCATCCTCTAGGGATTTAGGGGAAAGGAGCCTGCTGGCATGGCAACTGACCCTGTGGCTGTGCGGAATGGCTCAAGTCCCCAGTTAGAATGAAGTCCCTGGACCTGCCCAGGACCCTCCTGTTCCATATTGGCCAAGAGCTCATCCTCCAACCACCAACCCTGGGTGGAGGCACCCAGAGTACAGGGTTGCAGCAGGCTGTCGCTGTTCCCCTCTGCAACGCCGGCAGTTACCTCACCATTTGACAAAGCCCCGGCACATATTTGCAGAGCACTTCCTTCCTGGATGTCCTGGCATGAGTTGCAAGAGGCCCCTACTCCCGGACCAGTGAGGACCTTACCTGTGGGGAGCATCTCTTTCTTACTAGAAAAAGCACAGGTTAAAGTTGAACCGTGTTGGTTAGAATGGATGCAATGACTGGTGGCCACATGAGACCCAGAAGATGAGGACAGCAGGGGCATGGCTTCCTAGATCTTGAACTGGTATTGGTGAGCTTGCAGTAAGGAGAAAGAGACTGGCTGAATTAATCAGATCTGGGGACTGATCTTCATCTGCAAATAGTAATGATGGCTATTGACACATTGAGCATTTCTTATAAACAAAACACTGTTCCAAGCATTGTTCTAACGCAGCTAATGAAGATTCTACATATCCACTAAGTAACTTAAAAACATTATTCCCTAGGGTTTAGCTCAGCTCTAGAGCACTTCCCTAGCATGCATGAGGTATGGGGTTCAATCTCCAGCACTGGGGATGGTGGTGGTGGAGAGAATTGCTGAAGAGAAACCCAAACACGTTATTCCCAAATTTACAGATGAAGAATCATAGGTGTTAACAGATGACATCACTTGGTTAAGGTCACATAGCTTCTGGGGCCAATGTCCTATTTTGCCTCTGTGAAGAAGAGGGAACACATACTGCAGTTTTCTGAAGGAACAACCAGCTGATGTCAGGGATTCTTTCAAGAAAACAAATTTCAGGGCCATTGCTGACATCACCACCCATTCAGCAAAATGTCTCAAATGCTGAATGCACGTCTGTGTCTCTGGTTTCACTTTGCAGCACACAGCATAACTGATGCTCCCTGTGACCTTCAATCACCAAGAAAAGGTTAATTTATATTTTGCAAGCTTTGTTTAATAGGTGGGGGAGTAACAAGTTTAAAAAAGATCGACATCAAAACTGAATTACTAAACACTGGAAAGAATTAACTTTCTCTCTGAAAAGACTGCTAACTTGGAGATTTATACTCAACTTTCAAAGTTGTCCCCTCTAGAGGGCTTTGCGCTCATGCCACCCGAGCTGCTGTGGTATCTGTGAAGCAGGAAGGACAGCGTTTCTCCATTGTTTCCCTGACAATAACCTCCCCCACCCCAAGATGGTGGAGATCACGCGGTGATGTTCTTTTTCTTCCACTGGCCTAAATCTCAAAAATTCCCAAAACGCTTGGGGCTTTGCCATGCTGGGCAGCCGGCAGTTTCCCCAACAGTTGCCCTGGCATCTTGCCCCCTCCACACAAAGCAATCACTGTTGCTGAAAATGAGGGTCCTGTGATCGTTTGGCACCACCCCCTGCCTGGTATTCTTCTGGGAGAAGAAACTTTCTTTTTCCCTGACAATAGATTCTGGTCATGAAACAGGCCCCAGTTCAGAGAAACAGCTTCCCGTAGAATGGCTTCGCCCAGAGCTAAGAACCGAGCATGCAGCAGAGAACCGACAGGCCCGGGCCAGCCTCCTTGCTCACAGCCTCACCCCTGCCCCTCACTCCCATCAGCTCTCGCCCAGGCTTCTCTGCCTTTGCCATGGCCTCTTTCTAATGTGTTTCAAACAGTGTCATATCTGGTCCCTGGCCACAGTGACAACACCCTGTGATTAGTGGTTTAGAATTCTAGCCTGGCCTTTCTTACAGATTGCATTCATCTGGGTTATTTTCCTAAGCATACTATTGGTACATGTTAGAGTTTGGATCTGGAATGTTCCACAAAGGCCCATGTGTAAAGGCTTGGTCTCCAGCCGGTGGTGCTATTGGGGGTTGGTGGAACCTATAAGAGGCGGGTGGGGCTTACTGGACACTCTTTAGGTCACTGAAGGCTTGTCCTTGAAGGGGATTGTGGGACCCCAGCCCTTTCCTCCTCCTGACTCTTCTGCTTCTTGGCTGTGAAGTGAACAGCCTCTTCCACGCAGTGCTTCCGCCATGGTGAACTGCCTCACCACAGACCCAAGAGCAATGGGGTCAAGCAGTTAAACTGAAACCTCCAAAACTCTGAGCCAAAATAAACCTTTTCTTTTCATAAGTTCACTCTCTCAGGTATTTATTATAGTGGTGGAAAGATGGCTGACTCAGTACAACACTATTTACTACAGACTACACTTGGATTTATCCAGTATTTTTTTTTTTCTTTAATGAATGCTCCTTTTCTGTTCTAGGTTCAAATCCAGGATAGGACATTGCATTTAGTTGTCACGTTTCCTCTGATCTGTGAAATAAAAAAGTCTTATTTTTCATGACCATGACACTTCAAGGTGTTTTACTGACTGTCCTTCAGTTTGGGTTTGTCTGCAGTTTTCTCATGATCAGACTGTGGGTATGGATTTTGGGGAAGAGTAGTGCAGAGGTGAAATGCTGCTTCTCTTTGTGCCGTATCAGGAGGTGCGTGATGTCAGCATGACTTATCATTGGTGAGGCTAACTTGTGCCACATGGCTCAGGGGTTTTGTCAGTTTTCTCCAGTGGGAAGCTACTGTTTTTCCCTCTATACTCTACTCAATGGAAGTGAGTGGCTGAGATAGGAAAGGTAGGAAAGTGAAGCTGTACTTCCTGGAGAAGGGAGACTCTATATCTTTGATTTGGATTTATCTTTTTTTTTTAAACTTTTGTAGTTTTACTTTAACTAGTAGTACTACTTTACTAGTAGTACCTTTACTACTTCATGTCCTATTTTTAAAAATTATCTCCACCCATTTCTTCTGCTCCCCTTTGCTTCCCAACTTTTGCATTCATCGTTTTTTTTCCTTTTCTTATATATGACAGTGGAATGCATTACATATATAGAGCACCATTTTTCATATCTTCTGGTTGTATACAAAGTATATTCACACCAATTTGTGTCTTCATACATGTACTTTTTTTTTCATACATGTACTTTGGATAGTAATGATCATCACATTCCACCCATTCCCCCTCCCTTCCCCTCCCACCCCTCTGCCCTACCTAGAGTTCCTCCCATGCTCCCCCTCCCTACCCCACTATGAATCAGCCTCCTTTATGTGGTGCTGAGGATCAAACCCACTGCCTCACACATGCTAGGCAAGACCTCTACCTCTGAGCCACAACCCCAGCCCTGATTTGGATTTATCTTTAAAGAAAAATTTTCTCTTCTCTGTATTTTTTTCTGTAATTTATTAATTTATTCAATTATTTATTTACAGCAGTGTGATCTTGTGGTCTACTGTTCTTTGGGCTATAATCTAATACATAGTTTATCTTAGTGACCAGATTGTCTCAGTCATTGGCAACTCTGTCAGGTTGGCTCCTATGTTCTTTGACATACCCTCATTTCTTCCTGCATTTCCTAACTTTCTGGCAAGGCAAGATGCTCTGATGCTCTTGGTTCAACTTGTATTTACCTTGCTTCAGTCCTAGAATCAGTTCTGTCTCCCAGGAGCCCTGGTTCTTTTCATTTGAGAGTGGTACTTAGAAGCCAGGTTTCTGAGTGCTGGTTTGCTCATTGCTACTGGAGTGCCATTGCTTCTAGGCCCTGTTGGTGGATAGAGATAGGAAACAGGTCTCTGTACACTAACTCATGTATATGTGCATGTCTGCATTTATTTTTGTATCAATCTGTATATATCCTTGAATAAAAATGAGTTTATATTGCTATGTCTGACTGCAAAACAACTCCTCTTCATTCTAGCCTCCTACCTTTCTTCATTGTCACTTTTTTTTTCCTCTGACTGATAAACCTGGCTTCCTCTACACTTTATTTATTCATTTGCTCAAACCTAGTGTACATCTAGAGTAGTTTCAGAATTGTTCCTTCATCCCCTATGAAAAACTAACTTATCAGCTAGAGCAGTGTGGGAACAGGGGGTCATAGGCCTACAGAAAAAAGGCCTTTGAAATAATTTCCATAGAGTTGGGAGACTTTACCAACATTCCCTAAATATCTAGGGTGAATCAGGAAAGTTCCTTCATACCCTGAAGCATCTCCAAATGGGCAGAGATCTGATTTAGAAATGCCTAATGGGTCTGGGAATTTGGTCCCCACATGTTATAGCAGTAGTCACCTCATCCAAAATTGGAGACTTGAGGGGATGTAGTGAATTCCAGAGCTACCACACTTAAGTAATGTCCTATTAATTTCTCTCAATTGTCATCCACCTAGTACCTAAAAAGCTGAGGATAGTACATTTTGTCCTGCTCAGGTCATGGAGTTATTTTAAGGATATCTGCTTAATCTAAGGAAGGAATCAAACTTTTCTTTGCTCTTTTTTTCTCTTTTTAACTTCTGGTTTCCTAATCTCAAAGCACAGTTCATGGAACATCGCAGGAACTCAATAAATATTTACTGAATGAATGAATGAAGAATCATAGAAGATGCTTCAGGTGAAGTCTTGCTATCTCTGAAGCACTGCACAGATGTCAGGAGCTGTTAATGGCATTAGCTAACACTCTGCCCTTGGGCAAATTGCCTAACCTCTCTGGACTTCTGCAATGCAAGATGCCCCAGGTTCATTTTATATTTTGAATTGAACTAGATGATCTCTAAGTTTCCTTTCATATCTGTAGTTCTGTAATTTCAGTGCTTACCAGTTATTACAAAGAGCAGCATGAGGATTTACAGATTAATTTAGATATATGGACTACATCAGGGATGATAAGATGATTTTTTTTGCATATGTGAATTGTAGTTGTTTGGTAGTGGTTTCTGCAGTGCATATTGAAAAAGACTCTGAGGACAAGTGGTACAGGTTAGTGATGTCTCATGGATGCAGAATGCAAAGTATTTGCAATAATGCCAAAGTGCTGCCATCTTCAACTTAAATGCTTAATACAATGTTGCCTTGGAATTTCTGGGAGCAACATTAACTTTCTCTGACTTTGCATAATGATGGAGAGACCACTGGATAGGGCTGGGATTTCCTAGAGGTAAACACAGAGCTCTCCAGGCTTATGGTAATACACATCACCCTTCTGCTTTCTATTGCCCCTCTTTTAAAATTTATCATGTAGAAAAATGAAATTATGTCATTTGTAGGAAAATGGATGGAACTAGAGATCATTATGTAAAGAGTCAGGATCTTTCTATGGCCCCAAGACTCTAATGGCTACATGGATACATTTTCTTGAGAAAAATAAGAATGTAGAGTAACATTAAAATTCTCAACATAAAGTGAACCATTCACCCAATAAGTATGTGTTGAACACCTCCACTGCACTAGGCAGCCTCAGGAAAATGGCACAGCCCTGAAAACACAGAGATCTCCCCAAGATAAGGCCTTCCTCCTTTTTCTTGTTTCCTGAAGACTGGTGGCCAAACCCCTGGCTGGGTCCATAATCTGAATATAGCCTGTACTTCCCTCAGTCTACCCTAGTGCTGTGGAGATGATAAGTTTTGGCTCTAAGTCCCAGAATTCCTGAATAAAATGTACAAATGAGGCTCATTAAAATCTCTCCTCACACTCAGGGAAAGCCAACCAGCCGAGGAGAGACCTTCATAGTCTTTGGCTACTCTTGTTGCTCAATACACTTCTGAAACTTGTGTGTGTTAGTTTTCCATCACTATAACAAGTATCTGAGATAAATAAACTTCAAAAGAGAAATGTTTTCTTTTGGCTCACAGTTTTGGAGGTTTCAGTGCATGATCAATTGGCCCTGGGTCAGGGAAGCACAGCGTTGGGCAGAGCATATGGCAGAGCAGAGCCGCTTACCTCATGACCAGGGCATAAAATAGAGGAGGGAAGAGGCGCTGGAGTCCCACTCTCCCCTTCAAGGACACACCTTGAATGACCTGAAGGCCTCCCAATAGTACCATGGGCTAAGCCCAGGCCTCTAACACAGGGCCTACGGGGACATTGCAGATCCAACCTGTAAGAGGACATCAGCATGCTGCAAATGTGCCAGTGATCCCCTGGGAGGGTGGGCAGGCCACTGCATCTTGGTAGGGATCATGTGCCTTGATCTCTCCCTGCCATCACTTCGTGGTGGCCAGACATGTTTTGCCTGGAGGATCTACATGGTCTCCCTTGCCCCCTTTCTCCCCTGAGTCTGGCTCCCTTGCTTAGTGCCATAAGCTTCCAGTTGCCTGCCCTTGGAATTGGTCTTTATTCACTGTCCAGACAGTTCCTGAAAAGGCTGCTAACCTTTTCAAGTCCTGAATGATCACTTTAGGACTTGAAATAGCTTTTTTTTCCTGTCCCACATATGATGGTCACTTCCTCAATAGGGCCATCACTCCAAGAGGAACGGGACGTCCTTGTAATGGAGCCAAGAAGGTCAGGTGATCAGACAGTTGGGGGCCTGCTGGGACCTTGTTTCCCCTTAAGCTGTTGGCAAGGACTTGTCCACAAAAGCCTCTCTATGATAGGCCTTGGCAAGCCATCCTGAACCTGCTGCCTTGTAGGGTTTCAGTCCAGGGCAGTCTCTGTAGGAGCAGATGTTTATGAATGAATGACAGGAAGGGTTGTTGGGGAGAATTTCTGTGGAGCATCTCTGGCGACCACAGGGAGAAAAACTGGGAATGCATGTGCTTCCACACTAGAAGATCAGGGAGTCCCTTGGCTCCGTTATCTCTGTCCCCAGTGGCACCCCTGAAGGAGGCCATAAAGTCTGGACAAGCATCCCAATTTGCTGATTGGGGAATTCCTTGGCCCAGGCTGGAGCCAGCTGGAGCAGAGAATGGGAAGCAGAGAGAAGAAGGGTTTCCTTAGAATTCAGGCAGAAGAGAAAGAAAGGCGTTTATGAAAGATGAGTCCCAGCCCTGACACCAGCCCCAGACCCCTGGACCCCAGGCGCATGGCCAAATTTTATTGGGAAGTGACAAAGCACGACAGGGGAAAATGTGACCTAGGAATCAATGCAGCAGCAGGGGTGGGGGAACTGAGGAAGGACTTTGAGAGGCCAAGAGAAAGGGAAAATTTGCTGAGTCAGATGCTAACAAGAGGAACCTGAGGAGGGGAACTTGGTCTGTAGAGTTTGAGGCAGACTCACACTGTGAGAAAGAGTTGGGTACTTTTTTTTTTAATCTTGAATTTCTAGTGTCACAAATATCTTTAGGAGACACAAAACAATTTGACATTTATTCAGTGAAATCTTCCAGTCAAGTAAAAGTCACCTTTTAGAGTGAGTGAATCCCCACTCCAACTAGGGAAAATCTCCAGAATGCCAGGAACCCACGAGGGTTTCCCAGGGCCATCTGGTCTTGTTTCTCAACCCTGCCCTTCTCCTGAAGAATGCAATAGCAGATAAACCCAAAGGCCCCAGGGATTTTGACCCATGGAGGGACTGAAGCCATGAGCCAGGCAAGATCACATAACTTCGACTCATACCTCGGGACATGGAGAAAGCCACTCCGCCAAGCAGTGGACATCAGTTGCTTTGATTAGAGTGCACAGTTGCAGACCACAGAGTTCCCTCTAGTTGCTTTGAGCAGGAAGGGATGTATTTGGAGCTATTGGGAAAAATACTCAGGAGGACTGGAGGAAACTCTAGGCTGAACTTCTGTGACATCTCTTGGAACCACTCTGCAGGATGGGATTGGAAGTGAGCTGCTGTAACTGCCTGGCATGAACCATGCTTGCCTTTGCTACAGTCAGGGAGCTGTCACCATGTCACCTCCAATTCCAGAAATCTCTTGCCCCTGCCACCATGCAGGCCCACAAAAGACATGTCTGCACCCCTCCTGTCTTCCCCTGTAGCTTACTTCCATAGCCAAGTCTCATTGGGGTACATGTAAGTAGCGAAACCTAAGTCACTTATCTATACCCAGCAGCAAGAGAAGGTGAGAAATGATTACAGACATGCAACACGATTCAATGTGAAACACCTCAAAATATGGAGAGATTATGTGAAGTCTTTTGGGAAACCAGGAATGACAGATTCCCCGCTTACAAGGGGTCTGTGAGCTGTGGCCTGTGATAATCAGGAAAAAGTAGTCTTCAGAGAGCACCCCTGCAGTGTGAGTAAAGTGATAGATTCCCTGGCATCAATCTCAAATTTTATCTTAAGTTAATTTAAATTGGGGATGTCTGTCACCTGAAACTAAAATAGTCCTGACTCATCCACGGAGCAATCAAGCTTCTCCAAATTGTGGTCCCAATTCAAGTTTCTGTTGTTATCACATGTAATCTTTCTAACCCCATGCTACTTTCCCTCAACAGCATCAATCTCAGTTTTAGGCAAAATGGAGAAGTAAGAAATGCTGTGTTCTAGGTTCTTTGTTCAACCAACCAAAATGGTGATCACCGTCTATTTATTTTTAAGATTCTTCTGGAAAGGGGTTTGAGTCAACCAGAATATTGCCTACTACAGTGCGAGTCCATTCTGAGCACCATGAGAGATGCCGACAGTTATGCATGTGGCTTCTGGTCCTGAAAGGGAGCTAGGAATACCTATCATCTCAGCGCAAAGAGCACCAAGCTTGGTTAGCACCAAGCAGATGGCGTAGAGGTGCACGGTTGTGGAGCTCAGAGGACAGCTTTGGCTTGTGGTGGTGGGGATGGCCTTTTGATGAGGCAGGGCCAGAGCTGGGTCTTAAAAAATGGGCAGGATTTGGACAGTGAAGAGGAAGCAGGAGTCCTGGAGGGTGAGAGGGAGGTGAGCGGAGCCTGGTGAGGGTGGAGGGTGTGTGCATAAACAGGATGGGGGCAGATAGTCAGTTCTAAGTCTGGAAGCAGAACGGGGTTAGAACAGAAGCACTCTATGTGGTAATGACAGAAACTTGAATCAGGACCATATGTTGGAGAAGCCTGATTGTTCCATGGATTAGTCAAGACTGTTTTAGATTCAGGTGATAGATACATCTAACTCAAATTAGCTTCAGATAAAAGGGAAGTAATCATTTCATCTAATTAAAAAGCCCAAGGCACTACATTAGATACATGGCTAGATCCGGGTGCTCCAAAGATATCATCAGGATTCAGTTCTCTTCACCTCGAAGCTCTGATTAATCTGCACTGGCTTCATCCTTCCTCCACGGGCGGTCCCTGGCAACGCCAGTGAAGCCATCTCTTGTCAAATGTTACCAGCAGAATTCTTGGAGTTCTCAGGACTGGGGCTGCTTGATGGGCACAGGCTGAGACATGAGAAACTGTCCCCTTGCTCTGCTAGAGCTACAACCATGGCCATGAGAATGTTGGGCTTCTCACTGAGCAGGTCAGGGATGTGGCCCCACCAGGGAAGTTCAGGATGGTGACTGCTAAGGGGTGGCCCCCACCCCAACACATGCAGGAACTTAATCCCCCCAATTTTATGTTAATGCGTAAGAAGGATAAAAACTTAATCCTATCATGGTGCTTAGAGGTAGGGGCTTTGGGAAGTGACTGGACAAAGCCATCAGGGTGGAGCCCCCATGCTTGAATCCTGGTGGCTTTATAAGGAGAGGGAAAGCAGTCACAGAAATAAACGCACGTGTGCCCTCCCTGTCTTTTGCCATGTAATGCTCTGTGCTGCCTCAGGACAGCTCCTGACAATAAGGTCATCCCCAGATGAGGCCTCTAGACCTTGTCTTCCAGAACTATGAGCCCAAACAAATCTTTTCCTTATAAAGTAGCCTGCCTCTGCCTCTATTCTCTGTTAGAGTAATAGAAACTAGACCAATACAGTAGCTGTAGCTGATACTGTCCATGCCTGCTATAATTTGAATGTCCTCTCCGAAACTCATGGTGGAAGTTAATTGCCATTGTAATAGTACTAAGAAGTGGGACTTTTAAGAGTGATCAGGTTGTGAGGGTTCTGCCCTCATGAATGGATTAATGTTGTTATCTTGAGGATGGGTTAGTTAATGTGGGAATGGTTTCCTGTATAAGAATGAGTTCACTTGATTTTCCTCATCTTGCGCATACTCGTCTGCTCTTCCACCATGTTGTAACACAGGATGGAAGCTCTTCCCAGATGCCGGCACCATGTTCTTGGACTTCTCAGCCTCCAGAACCATGAGCCAAAGAAAATTCTGTTGTTTACAAATTATCCAATCTCAGGTGTTCTGTTAAAGCAGCAGAAAATGGACTGAGATAGTCCTCATCCCCTTGACCCTTACCACCGAACCAGTGGATGCTGGTTCAGTTTATAGCTTTTATGTTAACACCTGTATCTCTCTGTCTCAGGGCATTCTCTGACTATCAGAGCCCATTCTGAAATCATTCAAGAAAGGCCAGAGTCCTAGGAGCAGTTGTCAACCAATGGCTGATGGAGTTGGTACATAAATACCCACCTCTCTTGTGGGAGAAACTCTGAAGCTCATATTCTATGTGTTTCTCAGAGTTTCCCAGTGAGACTAAATTCCAATTGCTCAGAATCATCGCTTGAGTGATAACACAGTTTTTATTCTTCTTCCTTCCCTAGTTCACTTTTCTACCTCTTTAGTATTGTTTCCTGGATTACCTCCCAAATAAACCATTTGCCCTTGAAATGTCTGTGTCTCAGGGTCTGCTGTTGGTGAATCCAAATAAGATACCCCCCAGGGGAAGGTAAGGCATTTTTTTTTCCAGAAAAAGGGTGATTAGATGCTGGTTAGGGAGAAACAATGAAGTCTAATTTCCTTTGGTTAAATGATTTGGGCTTCTTAGTTTTCTTGCCTAGGATCTGTTTGCCTCTTCCTAGGGAAAGGTGAAAAGTCCCTTGAGGGGCAGGGCACAGCTTGTTCACTATGGTGTCCAGAACCTGGTACACAGAAGATGCTAAATCAATATTTACAGTGAATTGAATTTTATAGGTAATGAAGAAATATATTAGTTTGTTTTCAGTTGCTATAACAAATTAGCAAGGCTGGGTATTTAATAAAGAAAATAGGTTTATTTAGTCCATGGTTTCAGGGACTGAAGGTCTAAGATTGGATAACACCATCAATTTGATTTCTATGAGGGCCCCAGGGCAGTTGGCTTAGTGCTGAGAGAATATGGGGGAGCGATTACAGGTGAGATAGGAAGCCAGAGTGGGAGGGGCCAGTCTTTCTCTTTTGATAACAATTTTCTTTCTTGAGAACCCACTCCACAAAACCAGCATTTATCCCTCCTAAGCTTAGTCTCCCCAGTGACCTACCTACCTGACACTAGGCCCCTCCTCTTAAAGTCCCATCACCTCCACACTGCCACACTGAGGACACATTCAAACCATATCCAAACCACAGAAACACAGTACTCCAAATCAGGTGCATGATCAGAGGAGAATGAGACAAGGACAGTTTGAGATAGAACTTTGAACATGTTCTTACCCTTACCAGATGGATTTCTGTGTATATAAAGCCTGGACTCCATACCTACATCATCAGATTGCATCAAGAGACCAAGATGAATTTCTGTACATTCTTTGGGAGACGTAGAAAGGAATTCCAAAATTTCCCTAAATGAGTCCTCTGTCCTTAGGAAGCCTATTAGGATGCTGGAGAGTCCCACTAATTCTGCTCCTGAAGAGCCCAACACATCCTCTGAAATTCTGCCTGGGTTCTGTTGAGATTGCTTTTAGTCTCCCACTGAGGAACATCATCCTCTACAACTCACCTCTTGTAGCTGACCCTGACCTCTGACAGCCGTCAGCCTCTTGTCCAACTCCATGATGCCTGGAGATGACCTCTCAGGGCCCTGCATGACGGGAGGTGCCTGGATTTGTTGGGGCCAGGTGTGCATCAGGTTAGCATGAAGACTGTTTTGGTCCCTCTTTGAGCCCATTCCACAGCCCTAACTCTGAGGTTGCTCAGCTTCACATCATTCATATTATTCAGGCCTCCACCATGAGACAAAGATTATTAGGCAATTACAAGAAAAATTGCAGGGAGACCATAAGGGGTTCACAGAATTGTAAGAGGGTTACAGAAGCAGGCTTGGGAAACAGCCAGGCACAAGGGCTTTTAGATGGGTCTGCCCTACCCCCAGCTGCTGCCACACTGCTCTGGGCTCCAAGGTATGGTCACTGTTACCAACTACTGCTTCCTCAAATGCCCCTGCATTATTACTATGCCTTAGTCACTCGTTTTAGACTCACATCCTGGTAAGATGTCGATTAACTAAGCCTAGGTCACATGCCCAGGCCTGGTCAGCATGGAGGAAGGCAGAAAGAGCATCTCCTCATTTCCATTTCTGGTGGTAGTTGAAGCCACCACACAAGGGACTGGCCCCAGATGATCGGGGAAGCTAAATGCTGGACAATCAAAACCTTCCACTCTGAAGAGCACCCAGGTGTGCCTGAGGCTGCACAGGGACAGTAGACCCCATCCACTTCTTTGTTCATGCTGCCTGGTTGAAGATCAAGGAAGCCTGAGACCTCATCACTGAACACCTGGACGGTTCTGGAGACAAGGAAGTACCTGATGCTTGGGCCTCTTAGTAGCCGACTTTGGAGCTGATACTCTGCTAGGTAACTGGAGTAGAAGTTCCAAATGTGGAGATACCAGACTTCCCCAGACATCATTCTTGGAGCACAGTGGCCAGAGAAAGATTCTAGGAGCTCACAGATGAAGGGAGATGCATGATGATTCCTGTTGGGGAGCAAGGTGATACTATCTGTCTTCCAATAACAAGTGGTTGGCATATATATGAGGTTCTTATGGTTTCTAAGGCAACTTCCTATATATTTGACTAAGGAAAAAACTTTTAAAAGGTGAAATAGCCTGGCTTGGTGGTGCATACCTGTAATTTCCCAGTGGCTTAGGAGGCTGAGGCAGGAGGATTGCAAGTTCAAAGCCAAACTCAGCAATTTGGTGAGACCCTAAGCAACTTAATGAAAACCTGTCTCAAAAAAAAATTAAGGGCCAGGGATGTGGCTCAGTGGTTGATTGCCCCTGGGTTCAATCTCCAGTACCAAAAATAAAAGATAAACAAATTTAAAATAAAAGGTGAGATACTAATGTACTAAATGTTTTCCTCATGTTTGAATGAGGTCCTACAAGAAGAGATCTTCCAGAGGCCAGGGGCAATTTTTATAAAAATGTGCCTTCATATCTCTGGTACAAAGTATGTGGCACAACTATGTTATTAGATGACTGTTCATTTAATGCAGGAAGGCCCGCAGTCAGGTGAGGTCAATGTCGTGAAGCTGATATACAGGGGCATTTGAGCTGCTGAGTTTGAGCTTCTTGGAGGAGAGGAGACTGAAATTTCTCAGGATATGGTGCTTCATGGGGCACCCATGAGCTGAGCACCCATCCTGACAGCCCTTCTTAGGTCACTGCTCTCTGTTCAACAACCCCTCTGTTTGGCTCCAGGACTCGGAGCTAATCCACATTTTTCTAGCATTTCTTGCAGTTAGATGGGGACAATGTGACTTGAGTTCTGACCCATGGAATGTTGTGGGAAATGCAATATACCAGCTTTAGGCCAGACCCCTAACACTTCCCCTGTGATCAGTCATATGTCTCTTGTCTTTCCTCTGCTGACTGGATACTGGGATGTAGTGGAGGACTCCAGGCCTTAGGAGGTGACAGAGCCACTAGCTTGAAGAGATTTGGGTCCCTGAATGACTATGTGGAGCCAAGTTCCTCATCTTCAGTTTCTCACTGGTCTGTGGCAGGAGTGAGAAATAAACTTATGTTAAGCCACTGAGCTTTGGGGTTGCCACAGTGTCATCATTAATCACCCTATTATAGGACAATTCATTTCAACTTGGGGAGGGAGGGCAGAGTCCTGGCCACAGTTTGCTTGCCACAGAGTGAAAACCAACAGATGTGCTGACAGGCAGAGGGGAGTTGGAAGAGAGAGCTGACTGTCAGGGAGGATTTGGGGCCCTTCCATGCTTGAAGCTTTGAGGTGACAGAGCAATCCAAGTGGACAGTTGGAAAGGGGCCAGGCCTGGGATTTGGTTGGGGTCTGTCTTCACAGAAGGGGTTACTGAAGTCATGAGGGAGTGGCTTGCTTGAGGAAAAGATTGTGAAGAGAAAATGGCCAGGCCTAGTCTCTGACTTTCCAGAGTTAGGAGATGGCAGCAGGAGGAGGAGCTAGGGATGGTGTGTCTGAAGGATGGGATGAGAAACTTAGGGAGACCCACAAGCCAACACAGAAGAGCACAGTAGGAGGTAGATGTGCTAGACTCAAAGAGACTGTATTTCAAGAGTCAAGACCTTACTTCTCCAAGGACCAAGACGAATCTAGAGGAAAGGCGGTACCTGGTATGAGTGTGAGGTGGAGTGGAGCCAAGGGAAGCCAACCAGCTCTACGTGTGGAAAGCTGCTGGCTCTGCGGCTGGCTGGCAAGTGCTTAGTCAGAGAGCTGAGCCACCTTGCTTCACTTGACGGCAAGCTGAGGTCTTTGTGTGGGGACCCCCAGGTATTCCTCTAAGTGATTTGCATTAGGTTGAGGGGAATGGGGGGATTTGCTTTTGTATACAGATGTCTGGGACCTGAGATAGGAGAGAGAGAGGAGGACAAAGGAGGGCTTGTGAGCAGAAAGGAACCTAGACCCAGATAAATAATTGCATGGCTCAGCTAAATTTGGGCATGACCCCTAGTGTGACCTTGTACACAGAATCTTCTGAGGTTCGGGAGATCCCACAAGTTACACTTTTCAGTTCTCTGCTCATGTGCGTATAGAGCAAGCTGTAAGTGTGTAGACATACTTAGCCTTACTAAAAGTCTCAGTTTCTTCACCTGTAAAATGGAAATGAAATAATTTCTACCTCAAAAGACAATTGGTAGTTGTTGAATTCAGCAATATTCAGTAATGTATAGAAAACAAATGATGCAGAGTGGGAGACTCAGTAAATGGGGAGCTTAGTTCTATTTTGTAGCTTGGATTTAGAAGCTCTGGAAATAATAATTGACAATTTGCGTAGAACTTTTCCATGTACTTTCCAAGCTTTCATATATATCAGATAATCCTTTGTCTCTGAGCTTTGACTTCTTAGTTAAAATTTGCAGGCTAGTAGAGGTATGCTGATTTTAAAAAAAGAGGAAAGCTGTGTGACTAATTCACATCTTCTGAGGTCCTGTTTAGCAGTAAAGAGAGCATTTTTCCCCCAGATCAAAATCCAGGCCTGGCTCTCTTGGTTCACTGGGGGCTATGAACCTGTCCTTGAACAAACTGCTGTGGGAAGAGAGTGGAATGTGTTGGTGGGTGAGCTCCAGGTCATGTACTCTACCCTGGAGTTGGCAGAAGCCTCCATCTGAAGCTTTGGGACTGGGGGAGTATGTTCTCCAGGGGAGATCAGGGAACTTTCTTGAAACAACATGAGTAGAACTTAGGCGGTAACAATGACAGTGATTCCCAAGAATCTGGGCTTTTCTAGGAGAAGGGTCTCCACCAGGTTCTTCAATAATATGTTTTCCTACTTCTCTGGTATAGAAATGTACTATTAATGATCTTTGGATCTTAACTCCTGGGGTAGGGCTGGAAAGTTTCACGGCTATAGCCATCTCGGCACCAGAGGAGTTTAAAGGTCAAGAGTCTAGTATACAGAGAGATAAAGGATGTGATCTGGGGTCTGTTGCAAATATTTTTGTGTGCTCTGCTCTGTGCTAAGTGCTATCCTGGATAATCCCATTTTATTACCCTCATAGCCGCCACCAAGGTCGGCACCATTATTAATCTCCATATTGGAGAGGAGAAAACTGGGCTGACAGAGGTTAAAGAATTTTCCCGCTCAAGTACTCATGCCGGTAAGTGCCAGATTAATAACTTGATTTGAATGGTTTGGTTTCTAGGCTTCTGAAGACTGACCCCCTTGAGGAAACTGAGGCACCACCTGGGAGACACTGGCTTTTGTGAGAGGAGCCCCTAAAAAGCACACCACACAGGGGAATGCTGTGTTGGTTTGAGGCTCTGGAAATCATCTTTCATCAGCATCCCTTTAGGACAACAAGCAACTCTTCTGCATCAGGTGAGAGGGAAGGGCTTGGCTTCTGGAAAATTCTTAAGGTAGAGAGATGGATAATAACCCACTTCCTCCTTCCCTCTCCATTTTGCAGTGTCAGGCCCAGCCAAACCTCCCAGTGAACTCCCTACCTTAGAGGTGGCTCCCTTACTCCCAGGGTCCTGGGGCTCTTGTTGGGTGGGTTCCTTCAGGGAAGCCTTACCCGACCCTGCAGCTGTGATGGTGACCTCGCTCCTCTCCTCATTCTTATTTATTTATTTTTTATAGTACCTGACTTATATTATTCATGTTCTGCCTCTCAGGGGAATGCTAGGTCTGGATGAACAGGATTTAATTTTGCTCAAATTTGGATCCTAATGCCTAGAACAGTGCTTGGCACATAATACATCATGCTTATAAATATTTGTCAGATACATGCCTGTTCCCCAGACTGAATTCTCCCAGTGCATTATCTCATTGAAACCTCAAAAAACCACACTGGTTTGCCCACATTGGGCCCTAGAACCAATTTCAGTAGGTAGGAAAATAGGGGAGCGGAGACAGAGATGCCAGTCCCCACATTCTCCCTGCGTTAAGAAGCCCTAAGGAGGGGCTGGGGATGTGGCTCAAGCGGTAGCGCGCTCGCCTGGCATGCGTGCGGCCCGGGTTCGATCCTCAGCACCACATACCAACAAAGATGTTGTGTCTGCCAAGAACTAAAAAAAAAAAAATAAATAAATAAATATTAAAAATTCTCTCTCTCTCTCTCTCTCCTCTTTCACTCTCTCTTTAAAAAAAAAAAAAAAAAAAAGAAGAAGCCCTAAGGATAGACCGAACAGAGGCTGTGAAATTCACAAGACCAGGCGTTCAGGGGGTTCCACCCTGGCTGCTGTTAATGGCACCATCTGATCCCAGCAGCTTCACACCTTCTTTGGTGTAAAAGTCCTTGGAGGTACAGGACAGTCACTGCTCCTAGAACCTTCTTTTCAGAATTGAGCACAAGTCAAACAGGGGAGAGCCAGCCACAGAAGAGCTGATGTGGAGTGGGGAAGGGGTATGAGGTTTCAGCCTTGTTCTCCTCCTCCTCCTCCTCCTTCCTCCTTCTCCCCCTACCCTTTTCCGACACTCTTCCCCTGAGCTACATCACCAGCCCTTCTTATTTTTTTTAGACAGGGTCTCCTTAAGCCTGGCCTTGAACTTGTGATCCTCCAGCCTCAGGCTCCTGAGTCTCTGGGATTACAGGTGGGCACCACCATGCTCAGCTCCTCTATTCCTCTTGCTGCTACCATCTACTGCTTCAGGTTCAGAGGGAGGGAGGGCTTTGGCCTGGCTAGAAGTTGTCCCCAAAAGAACAGGAGTTCAGTGTCTAGCTTTCAACCAATGAGTCTCCTTTCCTAGGCTGGGCCTTTGAGATGAGCAGAGGAAACTGCACAGTGTCACACCCCAAGAGCCAATAGCCCATCCCCTGTAGATAATGCATTGAAAACTTTGGGGGCAGACAGTGGCCTAGAATGAGATTTCTAGGGGCGAATGTTTACAGTCCTCAAAAAGCTCAAGCACTGACTCTCTAGGTAACGGAACCCCTCTTTCCACTTCCTTCGCAGTTGTAACTATAGATTTTTTCCTGGCCTGACTCTCCATTGACCATTCATTTAAAATCATCTCCCTCTCCCTCAAAGTCAGCCTGCTTTTTAGGTCAATGAACAAGCACATGACAAAATGTACTGAAGACTTGATTAATTAGAAGCCAAGGCCACAACAGTGGGCAAGACAGAGCGGCCAAGCCCCTGCCCCCCCTGGGGTTTATAATCCAAGGGCAGAATAATTGATTCAGCCCACGGTGCTGGCCTAGCTCTGCTCTTAGTGTGACCTGGTTTAGCCTCCAGATGCGCACAGCAGAAACACATGCATAGCTTCTAGAATTATAAAAGTGTAACACAGGTATCCAGAAGGTCTCCTTCCTATACATACCTCCCCACACCATTCTCTCCTCTTCCTGGTTTTTTTTTCCTTTTTTTCCCCCTGGAGGTTGCATTTGATGCTGTGAACCCCAGGACTCAGGAGAGGCTCTACCCGAGTGCTGTGTGGCCCAGACAGCAGCCAGCGAACATTCCCAGGGACTGCCTGCTCCAAGAGGGTGGACACTGGAAGAAAAACCCATCTTGGCCCCCAATCCAGGCTTGCTGTCCAACCCCCCAGGGATGCAGAGTTGGCAGGTGAGAGAAGAGGACCATGAGCCGGGGTGCACACGGCGCCTCCCGCAGGGGCTCAGCTACTCTGTGAATGAGCTGTGTGGTTTGGACTCCCTTCCAAGCTTTTGGCCTTTGTTATGATACTGTCAGCTGTTTCCTCATTCTTTCAGGGTCCCAACGTCACTGTTTATACTCCGTGGCACGAAGCTCTGTGAGCTTGTGTATACAGGAGGCTGCCAAGTGTTTGCAGAAAGAGGAGGAAGTGAGAGTGTGCAGAGCGTGCAGATGTCTGCTGTGTGGGAGCAGAAGTCGCTTCTCACCTAGGAAATGGGTCAGAGGTTCCCAGTTGGGGACTGGTGCTCAGGGTCTGGGTGCACATGAGTGACTTGGGCCAGATAAAGGGCAAAATTCTGCACTTTTTGCTTCTTCCATATAAATCTGGCTCCACCTGTCCCTTTCCAGAGGAGCATTCTGAGGTTCAGAGAGGTGAAGTAACAGCCTTGGTTATGCAGTCAGGGATTGAGGATGCCTGTTCCTTAAGTCACTGCATTTCCTCCTTATTTTCTACCTAAACTGTCAATAGTACTTAATTTTACACAGGTACACGCCTATGTTTTCATGATTAAAAGTGTGACTTTCGCTGATAAATGGATGAATCCGGAGATTATCATGCTAAGTGAAAAAGGCCAATCCCCCCCCCCCAAAAAAAAACAAAGGTTGAATGTTCTTTCTGATATATGGGGAGGAATAGAAGTTCATTGGATTAGCTGGGTGCAGTGGTGCACACCTGTAATCCCAGTGGCTTGGGAGGCTGAGACAGGAGGATTGTGAGTTCAAAGTCAGCCTCAGCAATGGTGGGGTGCTAAGCAACTCAGTGAAACCCTGTCTCTAAATAAAATATAAAATAGGGCTGGGGATGTGGCTCAGTGGTCCGGTGCCCTTGAGTTCAAACTCTGGTACCCTGTCCCCCAAAAGTTCATTGGATTAGACAAAGGGGAATGAAGGGGAAGGAGCAAGGGATGGGAATAGAAAAGACAGTACGATGAATCGGACAAAACTTTCCTATGTTCATAAATGAATATACCACCAGTGAAACTCCACATCATGTACAATCACAATAATGGGAAGTTATATCCATGTATGTACAATATGTCAAAATACACTATACTGTTACATATATCTAAGAAGAGCAAACTAAAAAAAGAGAAAAAGAAAATACAAGAATTTAAAAAAATATATAAAAGGTTGAAATATTCTTAGTAGCCTGGAAGGAGAACAACATAACTTTCCCTAATGCCTAGATCACTTCCCTGAAGGGATTTTACAATCCCATGCACCTGAGTACAAATCTCAATATAATAAACCAGAGCCTGTTATTCCAGACAGTGCTGTAATTTCTGATCTAACCCACACCTTACAACTCTAGGTGATGTACGTGTATGTTTCTTTGTGTATGCACATGCACAACAGGGATTTTTGTTGTCACAGTATTTGTTGTATTTATACTTCAAATGAATACTGAAGAGACCATTCTGGATGAACATGTCTGACTTTAGGAGCTCAAACATTCCTTGCTCTGGTGGTCAGGGTTCCCAATTCTTGGTTTTTGAATGTGCAAGTGATACTGGACAGCAAGTCCCTAACTTTTAATACCAGAAGTTCAACTATAAAATGGTTATTGGAACGGGGAATACATTTTCTCATAAAAGCCATGTTATATATGGAGGCTATGAGGTTTAGTTAATCCCTGAAACTGGTTTAACTCCGCATAGAGTTGAAATGCTGCCCATGTGGAATTAATGCAAGTATGAAACACCATTTTTTTCCACCATCAGTGATTAAATAGAAAACCATAAAACTAAATAAGAAAATTGTTTTTGGTTATCATGAGTGTTGGCAGTAGGGTTGAGCAGCTTCTATTAGAAGTGGAGGTAAGTCAAGATTTTGTGAGGATTCTTGAAGGTGTCTATAGATATTCCAGGACCTTAAGATGTTGATGGCCCTCATTCTTGAGTACAGTTAATTTGGTGTTTACATTTATGGCCTTCTCTTCTGTAAGGCATCTTTAGCCCCATTATTTAAGTTGATCAGGTGTGATTAGGGCTTGGAATTTTTTTCACAAATGGAAGAGTGAAAGAAGAAACAGACATGTTTCCTCCTGAAGTTATTAGGTATGTGTCAGAATAAGTGAACAAAGAAATTGCCTTCAGAGGTGAGGAGGGATGCTGTTGGCTATTACCTTTCTGGAGAGAGCTGGTATCTGGTGGAGGCTCATCAAAGCCACAAAGCCTTAAATGCTCCTTCTGTCTGACACAAGTGAGAGACTCAGAATCAATATGTCACCCCATCCCTGCAGCCCAATCCCATGCCATCCCAGGAAGAAACACCCTGTCATCCAGAAGGAGGGATCTGCCTGCTCTCACACCTTTTTTGGACCCCAGACCCCACCAGCTTAAAACAACTCCATAGGCATGAATCCTGGAATCTGCAGGGCACCTGGTCCCCTCAGTATGTTCAGGGAATAGAGAGAGGATGGGGGAGTGGGTGAAGAGACGGACCTCAGGGCTGGGGATGTGGCTCAAGCGGTAGCGCGCTCGCCTGGCATGCGTGCGGCCCGGGTTCGATTCTCAGCACCACATACCAACAAAGATGTTGTGTCCGCCGAGAACTAAAAAATAAATACTAAAAAAAATTCTCTCTCTCTCTCTTTCTCTCTTAAAAAGAGAGAGAGAGAGAGAGAGAGAGAGAGAGAGAGAGAGAGAGAGAGAGAGAGAAAGGGACCTCCGGGTGAAAGAGTCTGGAGTAACAGAGAGACTTAGAGCTAATTTCAGGCGAGGCGTGAGTGCCACTTGTCTAAAGGTGGTACTTCATTGAGGAGGAGCTCTCCTGAGGTCGGCCCCACAAGGCTCCAAATGATAAAATGGCAAAAGGAAAGACTTTGGCATTACAAGTCTCTCTTGGAAGAAAAGAAAGGGGATGGAAGGGAGAAGGTGTGGTCACCTCCCTGCACCACCCACCAGGGCCATCAAGTTCACATGTGGCCTGGCTAAAGTTAAAGCAAATGGCATCAGGGTGCTGGCCAGGAGGACACAGCACAACTAATTCACTGAGCTCACGATGTTGGTGAACACTTGGTTAGGAGAAAGGAAGGGTGATGAGAATCACCCGAAGGTTAGACAGTCTGTCCATTCCTTCCTAAAACTTATTCTCGATTCATATCAGCTATTGGTCTGAATCATGTGGCTTTGATCTCCTACAGAAATGCTTCTAACAAACCCTTCTTTGTTAAGAAGTCATCATCATACATTGGGGGAGTTTTAAGAGACATTATTATGGGACTCTGTGTCATAGTTATGGTAAGACTATTGTTTTCTTTATGAGGATCAATGGAAGAAATTTCTCTTATGTCTTCATTCCAGGATCGCTTGTGTTTCTCCTAAAAACCTAGCTTTTATTTGTATGGACCGTGTAATCGATCGTCTCCATTTGCTTTACCTGCTAGGAAGCTCATACTGAAACTTGCATCTTGAACAAACGTACAGACCCTCCCTACCTACAGAACTGAAATCTCGTCCTTACTATCTTCATCTAATTTTTTCTTTCTTCTTTCCACTTTTTCTTTATTTCCTTGTTTACCTGTTGTTTTTCTTTCATTATATCTCTAGCATTTTTTTAAGAAGCCATCTTAAATTATTTTGGGAACAAGGTGGTTAAATAAATAAATACAAAGCTGGTGATGGGGTACTGGCTCACATGAATCCCGTTGCTGAGTGTGGCTGGGTGGCTTTGAACAACGGGCTATTCATAAGTACAGGAAATTTGCAAGACTGATGTTAGAAACTCTGGAAGTACCTGCACTATTTATAGTTGCATTTTTAAAACAAATTCTTGAATCTGAGCAGTGAATATGTGCCATTCTAACTGGAAAGGTAATTACCAAATTCCTTAGTAGTCCATTTGGCCATGGTATATAGAAGTACCCCTGCACTCAGGGGAGCGGGCGGCTGGTGATCTCTTTCATCTGAGCAGAGCTGTTTTCTTTTTAAGGTTAATTCCTGTATGTACCCATTCAAAGATCAAAGTCCAAATACTTAATCAAAACCACTGATTTTGCAAATCCTCAGCCAATCTTGGACTAGATGTGCAACCACCAAGTACTAAAGCAAGCAAAATAAAATGAAGCCAGAGCCTTGCAAAATACACAGTGTATTGAACATATTTCCCCCCCTAGTTAGCACTCAACACTGAACCCTGTTACTCATCCAGCTATCTCTTTCTCTTCAACTGGAGAAAGACACAATCCAAGGCTATCAATGACTTGAATGGGACAGAGCAGTGTATCTGTTTTCTCTCTCAGCCTAAGCATACTTTCCATTTATCCTTCTATCATCTGCTTCGTGATGAGACTACCTGTTTCCAAAAGGTGCAGTGTGGGGTTCAGCCCAGTGCCTCTGGGGGGCAGGTGTGATTTACAGAAATGACTCAGCATCTTCCTGGGCCTATTTGCCTCTGAGAAGAGAGTGAAGATCTGTCCTCATTCCCTTGGCCACCTTGTCCAGTGAATCCTGATTCTCGCCTGGTTACAACTAAGGATGTCAAATAGATTTTCTGATACAAATATTGACAGTGCAGAAAATCCGAGGTGAATCTGAAAAGCCCATTGTATTCGTAAAGAAAAGACTTTGAAGAGAACCCCACAGCTTATGAATTTCAAAAGAGCATTTTCTTTCCAGTTTTGCCTTATGACATATTGAGACAATAAATACAAATTTTCGACGTGTTCCCTAAAAAGAAAGCCCCTTGGGTGCTGTAGGATAGGAGGAATAACTTCTATGTTCCACAGCACATGAGGGTAATGACTGTGGTTGAAATTAGTTGCACATTTCAAAGTAGCTAATAAGATTTTTGAATGTTCCCAGCACAGAGAAAGTGATAAATGCTTGGCGTAATGGATATGCCAATTACCGGGGTCTGATCATTACACACACATTGAATACATGTTTTAAAACATTACATTGTAACCCATCCATTATGTTCAATTAAAAATTTAAAAATATGTAAAATATAAAAAGAATATCCTGCAGAAATGTATAGTGGTTATCTACGAGTGGTGGAATTCCAGAGGATTGTTATTTTTTTCTGTTGGCCCTACGAGCTGGTTTTCCCACAATAGATGCAGATAACAGTATGGCGGGATGCTAAGCAGAAGTCAGGTTCTAGTATGTAAAAAGAAAATCATGTGCAGTAAAATCACTCTTAAAGTAAATTTCTCTATTAAAATAGGACATACTTGGCTTCATGTATCACAAAGTCATTGCTTTTCATTTAGAGGACAAAATATATGAAAAAAAATTTACACATCTTATACATCGGAATCTGCTCAAAGTTGCTGTAAGCGGCCAAACATTGGGGAACTGAAGCAGCTGTGGAACATCTGTCATCTTTTTGCTCATGCTCATAGTGGAGTTGGTACTCACTCATGAGCAGAATGGCCTGAGGAAACATCTTCACTCTTCAAATTACTTCATTTTTCTCTTTCTCTGCCCAGAATGCGGTGCGGGAGTTTGTCTTACAGCTAGATGGCAAGGCATTGTTTTAACTTAGCTTGCATGCTTCAGATCAGTCAAATTAGCAGGGTTTCTGAGGATGAATTTATTCCCATTTGGCATAAGATTAAGAAAAGCACAGGGTGGTAAGAATGGAATGGGTCGACATAGAAAAGCAGAGCTTTTCAGGAGGCTGTGAGTATGTTGCCCACATTTGAGTGGAAACCCGGCCCGGAAGCTCTGGGCTGCTGCAGCCAAGATCCTCTGTGAGGATAAGCTTGCCCATTAACTATCAGGCATTTCCCTTTGGCCCCCATAAGACTAGTATGTACTGGGAGATGTCTGGGGTCCAGACAGAGGGAGCACTCAACTCCACTTGACACATGCTTATGGAACACCTATTATGTGTGAGGTTTGGGGTAGGTATTACGTTCTGGCCTCTGCCCAAGGACCTTACACACTCTGAGAAAGACCAACTTTATTATTTGCAAGTACAAACAGTGGTAAATTCTCCAAAGGGAAAAGGCTGAATTGACTGTAGCTGAGGCCCTAATTGGGGCCATTTTGGAGAAAAGGGTTCCCTGAAGAGCTGCCATTTAAATTTGGAACTATGGGATGAGAAGGTGTTGGCCCGAATCAGAGTGTGGGAGAAAGGATTCCAGTGCAGAGGAAAGCATTTGTTTCACCTTCCGCCCATGAGACACACCCCCCACAAAGAGCAGGGAAGCCCTCCTTAACTAAAAATAAGCTTGCTGAACCTCTGGGGAAAATCCTGTCCCCACCCAGAGAGGCCCCCCCACCCCGCCCCCCATCCCCAGACTATTCTGTGGCTCCACCTCTGGTGCCCCACCCTGCAGGATGTGTGGTCCTGGTGGTCCTCAAACTGCAACTCCAGACCTTCCCAACTAATTTCACCTCCCCAGAGTGTGTCTCCAGCGTGGCTGGGCTCCCAAGCTGGGCGCCCGCCAGTCAGTCTGGCCAGGGAAGGAACTATTTTGGGAATTTTTATGATTGAACAATATTTTTTGGGTAAACAAATGGAAAGCTGTTAAGCAGAGACGCTCACCTCTAGCTCCTGGTTCACCTTCCTTCATGCAGAAGTGGCACTGTCCAGTGAGGAGAATGTCCCCTGGGCTGCCACTGTCCTACACAGGGTAGGCATCTATGGAAATCAATCAGGGAGGCTGCCATGTCCAAACTTGGAGCCCTTGAAAACAAAACCCTTGGTGTATCTGGGGGCTGGGTTTAGCTCAATTAACCCCTGAGGGCCTGAGACTGGCATGGACTCAGAATGATAGTGTTGGAGGGATTCTTAGAGGGCATCTGCCAACTCCCTTCTACCTCCCTCCTCAGGGGAGAGGACCAAGGCCTAGAGAGGGAGTCCTTTTCTTAACATCACGTAGCTCATCAATTGCAGATGAGGTTGGAACCTGACTCTTGGTCTTGCCTTCTGTTTTCAGGAACACTGAGCCAGGCCAACCATGCATTCATAGTAAGTCATGACTGCTGAGTCCCTGGGCACTGATCCCATACTCAACCTCAATTGAGAGAGAGGACTCTCCTGCTGAGGACCATGCCTTTATTCTGGTCTTACCTCACCTAGTGGCCCAGCCTCCCAGGGATGGATGCTTGGCCTACCCGTGGCACTTGCTTCTGATTAACTGCAGGGGAGGCTGGAACTTCCCAAGCAATAGCGCCTGTCCCTGGGCTGAGAGATTCCCTGCCAAGCTCCTTCCTCTGTCACTTCCGTATCTCCTGTTCCATCCCAGGTTATCCAAGCATCTACACTGGTGTGAACCTGATTTTCTCAGAATGGCCATGGTCATGTTTTAATGTTTGGGCTCAAAAAAAAAAAAAAAGACAGTTAAATCTCCCAACTAAAGACAGATTGACACACCTTCCCCTCACTGGTGGAATAAGGAGGCCACTGAAAAACTAGCCACTGAGTCCTGTTGAGCTCTTAAAGATATTTCTCATTTCATCTTCACAACAGTCTGGCAAGGTAGAGATTATTTATCCTACTTTAAAGATGAAGGTACTAAGGGCCAGAAATGGTGAAGGTCACATGACCAAGGAGTAAATAGTAGAATTGGGATTCATCCCAGTTTTGTCTGGTTTGAACCCCATAATCTTCCCCACATAGGACACCTCCACATGTGTGGCCAGGAAAGTGGATGGAATGTACAATAAAAGTGACAAATACAAGCTCCAATAGAGTAAATGTTGGAGTTGAAAGAAAGAAACAAATAGAACATGTCTTCTAAGTTTTGAGTCTTGCATTAGCCAGGAATCTTTGGTTTTTGAGTGACAGAAATCCAACTCAAAGGGGAGGAAACCCAAAGAGGAGAAACACAACTTTCAAAGGAGGGTTGTGTTCATTTGTGTACCTGGGAAGACTGGGACTGCAGCTGGCTTTAGGTACAGCTGGACCCAAAGCACATCATTCTCTTTCTTCTCCTCTTGACCTTGCTTGACTTCATTCTTTGCTCAGGCTTTCTCCACATTGTGGGTTCAGTGGTTGCTGGCAGGTTCAGACCCTCCTGGCAGGAAAGGCCATAACTTCCATGAGAAGGACTCCAATTGGCTGCCTGAGGTCATGTGCCCATCTCTGAACCAATCACAATGTCGAAGGGAATAGAGGACTCTAGGTCTGGGGATCGTGTGCCACAGAGAATGTGCTCCCCACACAGGAAAAAGACTTTGGCATCTGACGGAAGAGGAAAAGTGGTTCTGGAAAGACATAAGTAACAGATATCCTCTAGGCTTAGGAAAAATTAGGAGGAAACTTGCTTAGAAATAATAATGCTAATTATAACAACAATAATAAAAACATTTATTACTTCATAGTTTATGAAGCCCTTTTACATACTTTATTTAATCCTCATCTAATCTTGAAAGGGAGGCAGATCTGGTGCTGTTACTGACCTAATTTTACAGATAAGGAGGCAGGAGAGGATTAATGAGGTGTGCATGGCTGGCAGGTGGCAGCAGGACCCACCCCATGTCCTCTGAACTCAGGACCAGGAGAGAAGACCTGCGAGTGTGAGAGCCTCCTCTCCTGAAGGCAGATGCTGCTTTAGGAGTAACAGACACAGCTGAGCATGTCATTTTAGGAGTCCTTTAGCTTAGAGAGTTTCCCTGCTAGGCTTTAGGTGCCTGTGGACAGTGACCTGATGTGTCTGGTTCATTGCTCTCCCTTAGTGCCACACCTGTGCTTAGATATAAGAGGCATGGAGGACAAGATGGGCCAGTGACTTCCCTATTAAGGGGCTTGTCTTCACTGGGGGTGGGGAGGTGAGGACCAGAATATCAGACCCAGGACTGAACCATGAGGCATGAGTGTGAGGAGGGAAGAGGAGGAGCCGAAAAGGCAGCACAGTTGGCCCAAGCTCCAGAGAATCTTTGCCAAACACACTGCAAGACTTAGCATCTGCTTGTCAGACCTAGCCGGACATACAGGATCTATGGGCCCTGGAGACCCCCAATCAGTGCAACTGGACTGTATTGATACCAGGAAAGTTGTGCCTTCTTGGTCCAGTCTTTGCTGCAGCTGATTCTGCTTTTCTGGGTATATGTATTATTTGCATCTTAATTAAGTTCAAGTTAAGCCAACTGAACTCCATTTATTGAATACCAACAGCATGCAAGGCATTATGCTCTGCACCAGGGGCATGGAGAGCACTAAGATGCAATTTCTGCCATTTGAAGGGTGGCTTATTCATTAAGCCCCCATTATTTTCCAGGTACTTACTGTATTAAGCACTGGATATACAAGATTGGGATATTATTCTTGGTTGTGTGGAGTGACCCAGATTTATGTACACCTGATTGTAATACCACATGGTGGGGATTTGATCTACAGGCAGTGCAGAGCTTTGGGATTATAGTGCTGGAAATGACTAATCTTCCTTTGGGAGATGCAGGGCACTCTTGATAAGGAGATGCTGCCTGAGCTAGACTAGCAGAGCAAATGACAGAGGGGAGTGTGTGTGCCTGGCGTTCTTGGAGAGTGAGCTGTTTGGAGTGGGAGAGTGGCACACAATGGAGATGGTGGGTAAGGGAGGGTGGGAAGGAGGCTAAGCTTGAAGAGAGCATCCTCACATGTCCTGGTGTCTGGGAAGGAAGGCCTCTGGCTGGATAGGTGTCTAGGTTTTGTTCTCCAGTCATCTGTTGGTTTCATGCCTTGTTCTCTGGTCAGCCTGTTCTGGTTTTGTTTAGTCTTGCTGCCTTGTATGATGTGAGCTCCCAGTGGGCAAGGACAGTTTTTACACCTTGTTTTTTGTCCTGAGTACCATACAATATGGATCCTACAGGTTCCCTGGCATCGCTGTGTCCAGGTGTGTTAAAGGGAGATCCTGATGGGAAGCTCAGGGTATATGCACGTTTCCAATGACTAGGGAGTAAATGATAAGACAGCAGAGGCTCCTGAACTTGAGTCTCCTTGAGCTTCCTTTACCCACCTGCTGTGGGGTTGCCATGATTCACATGCTGGAGTGTCCTGAGTGTCCACTGATATCCATTCCCCATCATTTGATAACAGAACTCTGAGTTTGGGCAAGACATAAGGTAACCCAGCCTTGCTTGATGATGAGTATGTCCATATGACTATGTTTTAGCCACTGAGTGGTGAGTAGAAGGGACTCACATTTATGTATAGCCCCCCAAAGGCTGCTCCCCTGCCCTTTCCCCTTTCTTCCTCCCCCTCCTCCTCTTCTTCTTCTTTTTAAATATTTTTAGTTGTAGTTGGGTACAATACCTTTATTTTATTTATTTTTATGAGGTGCTGAGGATCGAACCCAGGGCCTCACACGTGCTAGGCAAGTTCTCTACCACTGAGCCACAACCCTTTTCTCCCTTCTTACAGCAGGGATGAGGACCTTGGACAACACAATGGAAGTCCTGCAGTGATGATGGTGGAGTCACTCTAATGGCCTGGACATCTACCTATGGGTGGTGTACTTTAAGCCTCTTTATTGCAGCCATTTAGTCTGTACTGCGGTCTGTTTTGCAGAAGGAACCTTGATGACTAGTTCTTTGACCCTGGTCTTGGACAGTTCACCTTCTCTTTCCAGGCCTCCATTGCCACATCTTCCAGATGGGAATATTAGTACCTCTTTTTTTCCAGCTGCGTGGAAAGCATCTAAGAGCTGCAGAAGTGTCCATGATCTGCACAGCATGGACGGCAAGGTCAAGGTGTGTGGGGAGCATTTTCAGAGTGAAGCAGGAGTGCTAATCTCCCTCCACTCTGCCATTTCCTTTCAGCTGCTTGTGAGTAGATGGGTTTAATTGCTGGTCCAACTAATCAGAGCCAGGGTGGGCCCTGTGGCTGTCCACCACCTACCCAGACACAATTCTCCCCAACCTTCCGAGTCCTCAGAAAACACAGTTTGTCTTGGCTGTAAAGGACCAGACCTAAGGAAGTGATCCGGATCGAAAAGCTTTTATACAATTCTAAGAATGGAACGTGCTGAACCCAGTTGAACCTCATTAAAATGCCACGGCGGGGTGAGTGTTTATATTTCATGTTCGTGATGTTTGAATGTTTGAATTCACATGGAAAACGTAAGCACCGAGGTGCCATAACTGGCAGGGTCTGGGCTACCCTTCCAGGATGAAGTGTTCTTGCTGGTGACAGCAGTGTTGACAGAACACATTGATCTGAAGTGCGTGGGGGGCCCCAGCTCAGGAGGGACACCCACACGGCCTGTGGATTCTTCCCACTCCACTAACTCACAATTAACACCACTTAACTTTTCTCATGAAACCCAACACTGTGCTCAGAACACACCTGGCTGATTTATGATACGTGATAGAACTGTGAGCTGTGGGAGAGACTGGTAGAGAGCAAAGTTTGTGGGGGTGTCCTGGGGAAACTGCATAAAGAGGGGGATAAAGGAAGATGTGCAGGAAAGAAAGAAGGCAATGTGTTTGAGAAATTGGAAACAAATTTCTTCTTTTTTCTTTTGGTACCAAGGATTGAACCCAGGGGCATTCAACCACTGAACCACATCCCCAAGCCTTTTTATCTCTTATTTTGAGACAAGGGTCTTGTTAAATTGCTTAGGGCCTTGCTACGTAGCTGAGGCTGGCTTTGAACTTGAATCCTCCTGCCACCCCACCCGGCCTCTGGAAACAAATTTCTTAAATATCTCACAATAAGAAAATATTAGGACAAATTTTAACCCATTCACTTAAAAAGAAGTGCTCTGCTTTTTGGTTAGAGATTGTGATACTTCCTCCTGCAGGCTCCCCGCCACCTGGCAGGGGCCATCACCCAAGCTTGTGCCATGCCATTTGGACTTTCAGTCTCCAAAATGGTAAGCCAAACAAACCTCTTACTTTATAGGTTAAAAATACAAAAAAAACAGTCTTGTGTACTGTATACCAGGGGCCTGTGGTTCCTAGGTTCTAGGACAAAATCCCTCATCTCATTTTATGCAGTTATTTAAAATGATAGTTGTGAAACCTACATAATAACATGGAAATGCTTATGACATAAATCTAGCAGAAGACACAAAAGTCAGAATTTGGGTGTGATGTGGTGACCTGATTTAAAAACAGATGCAGTCACAGGGCTGGGATGCAGCTCAGTGGTGCAGTGATAGTGCTCAGTGGTAGTGCTTGCCTAGCGTGCATGAGGCCCTGGGGTCACTCCCCAGTACTACAAAATCAAACCAAATCAGATGCAGAGGAGAATGAGGTGAGAAAATGTGGCACAAAAATATTGTGTTAGGGTGGTAGGGTTATGGCAACTTCTCTCTCTCTCTCTCTTTTTTTTTTTTTTTTCCAAATTTTCAGTATTGTAGCTATACTTCATTTTGAACCTAATACAAGTTTTTTTTTTTTAAATAAGAAATCAAACTAGTATAGCCTTTATGAAAAACAATATGGAGTTTTCTTTAAAAATTCAAACAAAACTACCATATGACGCAGCCATTCCACTACTGGGTATATATCCAAAGAACATAAAATTTGTATGTCCAAGAGACATCTGCTCGCCCATGTTTATTGCAGTAGTATTAACTTTAGTCAAGCAATGAAAACAACCTAAATGTCCATCAACTGGCAAATGTAGCATATATATCCTGTGAGATACCATTCAGCCATAAAAAGTTCAAAAATCCTGTCACTTGTGACAACATGGATGAAACTGGAGATCATTACTTAAAGTGAAGTAAGCCAGGCCCTGAAAGACAAGTTCCACATGATCTCGCTTTATGTGGAATATGAAAATGTTCATCTCACAGAGGCTGAGAGCAGAGTAGAAGTTACCTGAGGCTGGGGAGAACAGGTGAGGGAGGGATGGGCGAGGTTGATCAATGGGTATTAAGTAATAGTTAGATGGGGAAGAAGTTCTGATGTTCTAATGACAATGTACTGTGCAATTCAAAAAGCTAGAAAAAAAGGATTTTGAATGTTTTCACCCTAAAGAAATGATAAATGTTTGAGGAGATAGGTATGTTTATCCTGATTTGAATGTTACACAACATATATGTTTATCAAAACATACGTGGTACTCCACAAGTATGCACAATTTTTATGTTTTATCTATTAATAAACAAAGGAATATGCATCATCTGACCAACTGACTTGCTCTTTAGACACTCTGGTCTGTAGCCTTTGAGGAATTCATGTGACATCCAGCTGTAGACATCCTCCAGGTGGCAGGGCTCTGCTTCTCAGAGTCTGAGCCATAGATGTTAAAGATTAGGAGGGATGCAAATATTCTGTATTCTTGGTGATGGCAAATTCAGCAGAATTATGGTGGAAATGGAGAGGTCCCCTATCCAACGCAATGCAGTGGCTGGTATTTCCCCCAACTTTAGAGCCTGGGTTCCCCCCCACTGGGGACACAAGATGAAGGACTTGGCCAACTTCCCACCTTGGGAATGGATGGGCCAGATCCTGCTACCAAGGTGAGACAAGGACACTCACAGACATGCCTGCCTCCCATGGAGAAAGGGGGAGTTCTCTTTGCCTCTCCAAATAGGCTTGTTCATGGTCGCCTGTTCAGCTTGCCTGGGCGTGACTAGGGTTCAGCTTTGGAATGGGACAGATCAAAAGTTTTAGAAACTTACAAATATTTAATGAAGAAATTCAGGCACATGGTTGGAAAAGTAAATGATACAGAGGGACTTACCTGTAGGCCTCTGTCCATCCTTCTTGGATTCAGTCTTGCCTCCTGGAGGCAGTGGCTTATAAATATTTTTGGTTTTGCTGGCATGCCTTCATGTCTCTAAGCAACATGCTAATACATTCATCCTCTGTATCCATGCCCCATGGATACAGATGGGTTCCAGGGCCCCTTGAAGGTACCAATATCTGAGGACACTCCTTTATAACCTTTTCCCATCCTCCTATATATTTTAAATCATCTCTAGATTACTTATAATACCTAAATACACATACATATCGTGCAAATACTCACTCTACATTGTGAATAATGACAAGAAAAAAGCCCCTATATTTAATACAGGTGTAATTTTTTTCTAAATATTTTGGATTCGTGTTTGGTTGAATCTGGGGAGGTGGGGGGCTGACAGTACTGTGTGTCCTGATGGATCAGCTGGACAGGATATCTTAGTTTCTCAGCTCTGCTAAAGTGGGATTTAGCTCATCTATAGACACAGAGATGCCTCACCTAGAACCTCTTAAAAAAACTGAGGGCTGGGATTGTGGCTCAGTGGCACAGCGCTTGCCTCAAGCATGTGAGGAACTGTGTTCAAAACTCAGCACCACAAATAAAAATAAACAAAATAAAGACTTTGCCCATGTATAAATAAAAAATTAAAATGAAAACAAAAACAAAAAACTGAATTGCTGCTCAGCCTGGGTGGGGGTGGGGGGATGTGGCAGCTGCCCACTGCCGGCTCAGTCAGGTTCCACCTCAGCTGCACAGAGCTGCTTCCACAGTCGGTTTCTAGTGACTGAAAAAGGTGAGGGCCAGTCTATTTTGGCCTAACTTGGGTCCCTTAAATGGCCGATACTCACTCCAGTGCTCTGGAGTGGGTTAGTGGAGGTTTGTGGGTCTACACCGCAGTTTGACTTTTCCTTCTACCCAACCTGCCTCCCCCTTCTTTTGCAAACGTATTGATCCTAAGACACATCTCAGTATCTGCTTCCAGGGAACCCAACCTGCAACAATCACCCTTGTCTTCCTGGTTTTTTTTAGAGTTTATTAATTTATTTTGTGTCAGATTAATTGAGCAAGGACTGTTTCCCCAAATTCTCTTCCCTGTGTGGTTCCAAGTTAGGGAACTTTGGGCAAATTAGGAAGGCAGATGTGAAACAACAGCCATTTTTACTGTCTGCAGGTTGGGGTAGGGCCAGGTGCTGTCATGGCTTTCCTGAGCGTCCCTGACACGTAGCTCGTCCTGCTGGTATGCTGCCCAGGGCTCCTCCTCCACCTGCTCTTTAGCCCTTCTGTGCCCTGGGCCAGATGCATGTGCAGCTCCATGATGGAGCACCTGCTTTTCCAGAAGATCACTCCCATCACGAAGATTGGAGGCAGAGAGAGACAGATGAAGATTTTGGTTTGTCCTTGTGAGCTCAGATTGTCCTTCTTCTTCTTCCTCACTTCCACCTTGTCTTCCTAAATGCCAGTTCCACTGACCCCAGGCTCACCACCAGACACACAGCAATGGTCTTCCATAGACTGTGTGACTAGGTCCTATGGAAACCGGGTTTCGATTCACTGCTTTCCCAGGCAGATGGGGTCTGCACAGGCTGCAGTCAGAAAGTGTTGTGGTTCTTAATGGTGGGCCCTGCCCTCTGGTGTGGCAGCAGACCCCAGCAGGTCACTGCCAATTTCCTCTTCTTTCTGGATTCTTGTCTCCTGAATTTGAAGAATAAAATCCACAGACCAGGACAAGTGAGAGTCAGAGTTATTGAAAAACAAACAGAACTCCTCCAGTGCAAGGGGCACCCAATAGCACATTTTCTCCACCCTAGTATGCCCGTCTAGGGGTTTATGTAGCACTTGGTTCATTGTTATTGATCCAAACTTATGCTAATTAAGGTTAGAAAAAAGCACCAATGCTATTGGTCCAAGCTTATGCTAATTAGGTGTTTGGAACAGTCCTAACACAATTGGTCAATTCTTCAGCCCCAACTTTCATTCAAGTCTGCCCCACTTCCATTTTCTTAGGCAGATCTGGAAGCCAAAGGTTGAGATCATCTGATGGGTGATCCCATCGCTACCTGGAGTGTGCTTCTGCAGTGGGTATCCCTGCTGTGGGCAATCTGCACTACTGAGGGAGGATGGGTCAGCATGCCTTGGTCCACCTCCGTGCTGGCTCGCCGTGCCTGCATGGTGGGATCCACGTGACCCTTGCTTGCCACCTGTGCCCCAGCCCACCAGGGCTGCCACTCCACTGCTCCACTGCTCTGCTCCCCCGCAGGGACATGTAGGCCAGCTGCGCAGCTTGGCAGCCAGGGAGCCATGTCACTACAAATGCATAAAATCTAATCTCTACAGTATTTCCCTTTTCCTCGAATCCTAATTGATGCCGTTGTTATTTCTAGTTCCTCTGTTGATACCTTTGTTTCAACAGCTCTCCGTAGTACTTAGCTCCCTATTCTGTAAGGTAGGATATTAACATCACCCCCTTGCTCGTCCCTCTTCCTCCCTTCCCACTTCTCCTATCAGCTGTTTATTTTTACATTGTCAAGTGTGGTAATATTACGTCCTGTCCTGAAGCCATAGGGAACTTTTTCCTCCTTTGTCTATGGTCCATTCTGAAAGCTGAGAACCATTCAACATGTTTAGAGTACTGCATTTTGTGTGGATAAATAGGCACAAGGCCTGGTGATGGACTGTGACTCTATTTCCTTCCTAACATGTTAAGAGCAGACAACTGTGTCACTCAAAAGACAAAATTCTTAGCTCCAGGACCAAATAGACGTTCTTGTTTTATGTACCACCATTTGCCAAATGCACCTTCCCTCTTATGTTGCTTCAGTTTTGGACTCCAACTTTCTGGCTTAGTGGTTTGTTTTTCCTAGAGTTTTTGATTGCTTTTTTTTTTTTTTTTTTACTTAGGCAAAACAAAAACAACAGCAATAACAAAAACTCAAGATGTCATGTCCCAATTACCACTTAGCTTCTTATTCACTGTATGTATTGCTTGGAATCCATGCTATTCTTCTAGGAGACATTCACCTTGGGATCCACTGACAATTTATTGGGCATGAATTTCTCCTGAGGCTCACTTAACAGATGTCACCCTGTGGCTTCTTTATACTGGACTCCGGTTAACCTCAACATTTCTTATATTCATACATTATCTTTTTGTTCCCTTGATGTCTACTCCAATTTTGCTGGAGTATATTCATGTTTAATGTATCCAGAAGACATGTACAAAGGACAAACATCAAGTATTTATTATTTGGGCAAGTTTCTAACCTCATTGTACTTCAGCTTCCTCAAATTCTAAGTGGGAATTGTGTATTTAGCTCATGGACTCACTGTGAAGATTATACTTGATAAAATTTGTAAAGTACTTAGTTCTTGGTGCTGAGCAAATTTTAATTTATTTCCTTAATCAAGCAACTTTTATGCAAAGAAATTCTAAAATGATCCTATAGCCTATGGAATAAAGTTCAAATTCTTCATCATGGCCCAATGCCCACCTTAATTGTATCTCAATTGACTTAGCAAGTTTATTTCCTATTACTTCTTCATGTCCTTGTGCCCTGCCAAATTCTTCGTCCAGCACAGCTGTGTCTTCCAGTCATTAGGCCTTGACTCTCTGTGTCCCTTCTCCTTGGAAAGCTGTTCCCCAAAAGTCTGTGCATCAAACTCTATTTGCCTTCCCAAGTGCACCCTCCACCATATATCCTTCTCCTATCTCCAGCTACAAGGAATCCCCATCTGTCCTTTGGTTTTCATCCTCTCTCTGAAGAATTACGGTTGTGGCCCACATTTGGCGGGCTGCCAGTGGAATGGACCAAGCTCTTTCAATGCTTCTGTGCAGCTGGGGCAGCTGCAGTGTTGAATGATTCTCTTTTTTTTGCAAGCTGGGCAGAATCCAGGATGCCTCTAGGCAACGTTTTTTAGAAAGCCCCAAAGCTTCCTTCCTCTCTCTCCAGTGCCGAGTTACTCCCCCACCCCCACTCCAGGTAGGGCCCACTTTAGGGAAGCCAACTATTAGATGAGACCCTTTGGCCACTGGGAAAATGTTCTTTTATCAAATCTCTCTCCCTGGGATTTAAAGAAACAAAATGCATGTACCCGTGGGAGGGACATCACATGAAGTATGACTTATTAGTAACACAGCATTCATTCACTCACTCGCTTGAGTGTTTGTTCATCCTTTCAATTGACAATTCTATGAATATATGAGATGACTGGCTGAACGGCTTGGGGACATAGAGGAAAGACATAATCTCTGCCCATAGGGAAATCACTAGTTTAGATTGGTTTACAGATTGTTTTCCAACCAGGAGTTCCAGCTGAGCAGGAATGTGGGGAAGCTTGGGAGGGCAGGGCAAGTGGGAGGTTGGGCCACAGACCTTCAGGGTCCGGGGAGGCTGGGTGGAAGACCCACTTTGCAGCGAGTTGCCTGTGGCAGGATTTCCTCTGCCTCACAGGTCAGCCCTCAGGTGTGATGGAGCCTGCCCAGCCACCAGGCTAGGCAGGAAGATGAGGAGAAGGGGCAAGGGGAGATGGTGCAGGCTGGGTCATACTCTCTCCTGACCCAGGTAGGTCCTGGACAGTTCCTCTCTTTCTCCTCACAGAGAAAGAGAAAGGAAAACCTCTTAGTTCCCTTGGTTGCCCTCCTGGCAATTTCTGTTCACTTCCAGGATGAGCATGGGAGGTATGGGAGAAGGGCAGCCTCAGCCAGTGCTCACCCTAGGCCTCCTCTTCAGAGCCACCAGCCCCGGCCACCCTGACCTGGACTGGTGCAGAGGGCACCCAACACGGGAGGAGTCATGTGTTTCTGAGCAGACATTGCAGCCTATTAAAGGTTGAATTCAGTCTGGTGGTCACATCCTGGACTGGCTGCCCCATGGCAGACAAAGGTCCTTTTGTAGTCAGTGGGACCAAGGGAAGCTGAGTTCTTAATGTGGCCAGTCAACTTGCAGATTATATCAATAAATTCCTCCCTGGACCCTGTCTAAACAAAGCGTGGCTAATATGGGGCTGTGGAGCTGCTAGGCTGCGAGTGGTGGCTGAGGCCTGGCACTGCCCACAGGCCTGGTTCTTCCCGGCCAGAGCCAGCTCAGAGTAAACTAGGGCTCAGCCTATGGGGTCCTGGGACCCCAGTCATCTAATTGGGTTTTGGTGCTGTCTGCCCTATTCCAGAGGAAGGATGTTCTGGGATCAAAGACTGCAGGTTCTTGCAACTGGAAGTGTCCTCAGAGACAGCCAGTCTAACCACAGGGTGGGAAAGGGGGGAGGGGCCTTTCTTATCTACAGAGATAGTGACTGGGCTGGAGCTAGACTCCATACTCCCCCATTTCATGTGCAGAGAGTCTTTTGCTTATATCAGGCATGACTTTTCTTATGGAAATGATGTGCTTCAATGAAAGGATGAAAGAAGACCGGCAATCAGTTCCATAGAGCCAAAGGATGATGGTAGAAATCAAACAAAGTGACCAGCCTTCAGGCCAGGGGCCATTCAGGTTCTCTCATATCACACCCCAGGCTTTACTTTTTTTATGGCACACTCGGTCCTGGAGACTCCCTCTCTCCTTAGCCAGGCATCTGAGCAAGAGGACCAGAATTTAGAAGCCCTGCATATTAGTAGTCTATTAGCCTTTCCTGAGAAGCAGCTCATGTGAGCCACAGAACAACCTTAGGAGATATTATTATCCCCTTAGATCATAATAGATGAAGCAAATGGGGTGCAGAGGGAGAATGCAATTGCCAAATATAACAACCAGTAGGTGGTGAGTTGTGTCTCAAACTGCAGTCTTCCGACTGTGAATCCTGTTCTCTTTCTTTTGTGCCATGAGAAAGCATGTGGGAAAAGTGCTTGGAAAACTGTCCAGCTGATATAATATTAATTACTACTATCACTGTTGTCACTTTTCTCACCACCATTGCCACAGCCATCTCCACTCCCACCATGACCACTATCACCGCCACCATCAATACCATCACACGACTACCAATATCACCACCACCACCACCATCAACATCACTATCCACCACCATCTACCTCTGCCACCATCAACAAACCACCATTCCCCCCCACCATGATAGCTATCAATACCATAACCACCCCATCACCACACTCCCGCAACCATTGCTACTCCCAGCACCAGTGAAAACTGTCTTGTACCCCCACCAGTTGTTCTGTTGCCATGACAGCAAAGGATAGATTTGGAGGGACTAAATGGATAAGTCATTTCGTGGTCTTATGTTTATTGGGGGAAGCAATACAGCCAAGAAGTTTAAAAAATAGTCAGTGGACCCAGATGTAGATGGGGTTCAAACCTCAGCTCTGTGATGATTTACTAACTCTGCGACAAGTTCCTTAACCAATTTGTGCATTCGTTTCCCCGTCTGTAAAATGGGAATAATATTTGGATTGTTGGGATAATTAAATGAATTAATACATAAGAAGCGTCTAGAACAGGGCTTGGCACATGGTAAGTACTCAATGCATGTCATCATTGTAATTAGAGGAACAAGTGAAAACAGTAAGCATTTTATTTGTTAAGTGTGTTTGGCCTCGGTAATGTGGATGCTAAAAGTTTTGGGGAGATATAAGAGATAGAAGAAGAAGAATTAAGACGCTTTCAATCTAGAAGAGAGAAGATACTAGCCTGTTAACTGTGAGGAATGCCATGGATGTGAGACCAGTAAAAACCTGAATTTTGAGAAAGGGGATTGGATCCCAGAAGGAGAAGAGCAGAAATCAGGCCAGAACTTGAGCATTCTGAGATCCCAAAGGTAGAAAAATTGCCCTGAATAATTTGAAATAGCAAGAAAGTTTGTCAGGTCAGAGGCCTGGTGTGTGTGTCCACCCACTCACAAAAAGAAAGGCCAACTTTTTTAAGCTGAGAGAAAAGAACTTTCCCAACACCTCCCTGCAACCCCGTTCCACGAGGCCTCTCCATGAATTCATTAGCACCTCAAGTATGGCACCTTTGTTTCAGTAAACCAGCTCCCAGGAAAACTGGGGGATTTCTGAGAGGTCAGCTTTTCATGTCAGAGAGAGAGGGAGCCAAGTGGAGATTTCCAGGTCAGAACAGAGCAGGGCACCTCCCCCTCTGGGAGCGAACCAGGAAGCCCACCTCCAGTTGCTGGAAGGACCCTGGCCTGGCCCAGGGGCCACTTACATGAAGGTCGATTCATGCGTAAGTCTCTAAAGAGTAGTTATGTTCTTACATAAGAACTAAGGGGGGGAAAGGAGGACATCGACCTGATTTAGAATCTCTTCCTCAGCTATTCTGAGCCTGGGGTAAAATCTCACCCCCAAAGGATGAATTATTCTACAGGGTTAAAAAGTTTAGTCCTTAGGTACCAAGCTTAAAGTTAAACTATGTTGACGGACATTCAAAACCATATACAATCTTCTTTGTTTTGTTTAGTAGAGCATTGGAAACATAGCTTGGCTTTTATCTATTTATTCTCACTTAAAATAATGGTACTCTGTTGCTCTTATGAGTTTGTGTATAGGATGCTGTGACCCATCCTAAGTAGGTACAAAATGCTATGAACCATCATTTCTACTGAGAAGTGGAGGATTGAATCCACCAGTGCTCAAGTGCCGTGTAGAAAATGGCACAGTATTTGCATGTAGCTTACACATACCCTCTAGTATCTTTTAGATCATCTCGAGATTACTTATGTTATCTAATACAATGCAAATGCCATAAAAATAGTTGTTGATCTACTGCATTATTTAGAAATAATGACAAGGAAAAAAGTCTATATGAGCTCAGTGCAGATGCAATTAAGATATTTTCCATCTTGTTGATTAAATCCACAGATACAGCACCTGTGGGTATAGAGGACTAACTGTACCTTGAATTTCATGTAAATTTATCGAGAAAAACCAATCAACTTTTGAATTTAGCTCTGGCATGTAAAATACTTGAAATTTGTCACTCCTGTCTTTCTAGGAAAAAAAGCTGGACAAACTGAAAATCACCAACATTTTTCAGATCCACCAGAGAACTGGCAGAGCAACCACCACCATCTTAAAGTCTACAGAGACAGAAAAATACAGAGAAATACAGCTGAGTTCACTAAACTGCCGCAGAAGCAGTTGGAGCCAGGATCTGGTAAGAACATGACGAGAATGTGACAAACTGCTGGAGGATGAGTGTGGACCGTTTTGAGAGTCCTGAGAGCTGCAATCTTAGGAGTCCCTACACTGTTGTGGGTTTTACTTCCAGTAATTCTACCAAAGGGAAGGGAAAAGAAACACACTCCATATCAAAAGCACACTCATTTTGAAACACACTCATTTTGAAACACACACCATAACAAAAGCATTCTCTATAACTAAAATTACTATTCAGGGGGAAAAGTATTACCAGGGTCTTAGCCTACCTGGAAGGAAGGGCATTAATCCAACTCTAGCCCCCCTTTAGGCTTTCTGTCTCACCTAAAAGAAGAGGGAAACATTTGTGAAGGCAAGAGCCTGGAGAATAGGCCTGCTAAAAGACTAAAATTAAACTACATAGAACATTTATTAACATCTTCCCTCTTCATATTAAGACCGTATCATCAGGACCCCAGTAGGTTACACCTGAAAGAGATGCAAGGTGCAGACTCTATTTAAGGGGAGTTTGTAGGAAAGCCCAAAGAGTGGAGAAGATGAAAACAAGGACACTAGAGAGATTTGAAGGATCTATCACCTACAGTTGCAGCAAAACATTAAACATGGCCTAACTCTCAGCCCCATTAATATATAACCTCACACAAAGACCTTTGTCTCAGTTCCTGTATATCATAGGTGCCTTTCAACAATAGCAACAACAACAAGAGTTTATAAGTCATGCTAAAAAACAACAAAATAATCTGAAAATACAAAGCAAGCCTCAGATCCAGGGTCAGATATGACACAGACTTTGGATTTGTCAGAAAGGGAGCTTAAGATAACTAGTATATTATGGACTCTAAGAGAAAAAGCAGAAAACATGGAAGAACAGATTGATAGTATAACCAGGGAGTTGAAAATTAAGAATTAGAAGGAAATACTAGAAATAAAAAATACTCCAACAGAAATGAAGGATCAGTGAACTTGAAGCTATGTCAGCAGAAATTTTCCCAACTGAAATGCAAAGGAGGGAAAAAGACCCAGCCCTAAAAGCCCCCAACAGAACACCAAAGAATTGTAGGGCTATTTAAAAAATTACAGAGTCCACATGATCAGAATATCAGAAGTTAAAGAAAGAGAAAAGAGAGCAGAAGATATATTTGCAGTAACAGTGGATGAGAATTTTCCAGAATTAATGACAGATACCAAACCATAGATCCAGGGAGCTCAGAAAACACCACGTACAAAATATACATGTAGGCAAATTATAGTCAAACTGCAGAAAACTGAAGACAAAAAGAAAATCTTCAAAGGACTAGAGGAGAAAACCACCTAGAGAGGAATAAGGACAAAATTACAAAGGATTTCTTGCCAGAATAATCCATGCAAGCCAGAATGCACTAGAGTGAAATAAAGTGTCAAAATAAAAAAAATACACCAACAGAATTCTACACCTAGTGAAATTATCTTTCAAAATTTAGGAAGGAATAAAGAATTTTTCAAACAAAAACTGAGAAAATTCATCACTTAGAATCAGCTCTGTAAAAAATGTTAAAAGAAGCTTTTCAGGGAAAAGAAAACTGAAATAAGATCAGATCTATGTAAAGAAAGGAAGAGCTCTGAGGAAGGAATTAATAAAGATAAAATGAGATTTTAGTTTTACATTCTTAATTGATCTAAAATGTAATTATTTAAAATAATATTGTAACAATGAATTTGGGTGATTATAGCATATGAATGAGTGAAATAAATGATGCCTATGTGATATGGGATAGGAACAGTAATTGGATACACTCTGCTATGAGGTACTTGCATTATATGTGAAGTAGTATAGTGCTCTTTGAAGATGGACATAAACTAGTTGTACCTTTATATTACAAACCATAGAGTAGATAGAAAAAAAGATTTTTAAAAAAGTATAGTTGCTATAGGTACCTTTTACTTTGCTGCACCCTTGAAAGCAAAGTGTGTCACCAATGGCTCTATTGGAGCCATCCTTGAAAATTCAGCCTGGGTTCTTACTCTTGCCGCATCTGCTCTGGAAATACCACCTCAACGTGTGCTGGCAGAACTTCTGTCAGTACACAAAAGACACAGCCTTCATCAGGTTGGACTAAGTGATCTCCCTCAACTGGATTGCATGAGACAGTCACTCAGTGAAAGAGAACAGACTAGCTCTTTGTATATCACATAAAATTCTAAAAAACCTCCCCAAATAATTGATATGTGTATAAAAAGTATAATTGATATATGTTAGGGTTTGAATCTGGAATGTCCCCCAGAGGGCTCATGTACTGAGGGCTTGCTCCCCAGAGGGGCAATGTTCAGAGGTGGGGCTTTTGGAAAGTGATTGGACCTAAGGGCTCTGATCTCATTAATGGATTAGTCCTTTAATGGGTTCATACTTGAATGGACTGTTGGGAGTTGGTGGAAGCTGTAGGAGGTGGAGCTGAGCTGGAAGAAGTAGGTCCCAGGGGCTGGCCATGAGCACAGCTCCCAGTCCAAACGAAGTGAGCTCCTCTCCACTAGATGGCTTTGCTGCCAATCCTCAAGGTGGCCTGCTGTATTTCGACAGAATGAGCTAGTGTTGGACAGAGGGGGAAGAACCAGAGCATCTTGGGCAGAATTAGCACTGTTGGAAGGGCAGATCTTGTCCTCGGTTTTTCTGTCCATCTGTTGGTCTATCTATCTATCAATCAATCAGTCAATCAATCATCTATCTATCGATGTACCTCTATTTCCTTGAAAAACACAAGCTACTAAAACACACAAGGAGAAATATTCTGAATAGGCCTATAACTATTAAAGAAATTAAATCAATAACTACTAGTCTTTCTGGTATTATTAATAGTCTTATTAATGACTAATAATCTTCCCAGATAATTTCACTGGTGAACTCTAGCAAACATTTAAGGAAGAATGTACCACTTCTTTTGAAAGGGTAAAGTTTCTAAGCTGCAAAGCCTGAGTTAAAATGTAAAGGACCAGGTATTGTAAAGTTTCTGAACTGCACACAGAACCTGAAATTCCTGAGGCAGTTAAGACAATGCCCGGTACTGACCATTTAGTTGTTAAATAACCTGGACCCTGTGCAGTTTGGCACGTAGGCATTCAGGGCCCAAACCAATCAGTTTGAATGTACCCCCCTTCTTAGGACTGACCTATCACCCCCGCCTGACCTGTTCCCGCCAATGAATGTACTAATCATGTTTGGGAATTGTTGTTTGATTTTCCCGCAGTGTATGGTGATTTGTTAAAGGAGACTGTGATGTATGTAAAGCCCCTGCCCTCCCTAAAAAAGTGTACTTAAGCACTGCTCAACCCCTGCTCGGGGCTCTTGGCCGCTCTCCCTTCTTGAGTGAGCCTGGAGCCCCAGCGTGCTGGATTGGATCCTCAATAAATCCCCTTTTGCTGTTGCATGAGCCGGTCTCTTGGTGGTCTCTTCCTCTGACGTTCGCTGGACCCTTACACTTTATGATCTCTTCTGAAAAATAAAGGTAGAGAGAATGCTCCCTGATACTCCTGGAGGGCAGAATTTTCTCTAAAACTGAAATCAGAAAAGATGTTACAAGAAAGGAAAATTGAAGACTATTATATGTAATCTACATAAATGCAAAAATGCTCCACAAAATGTATAAAAAGAATTGCACAGCATGACCAAGTGGGATTTATTCAGGTATGCAAGTCTAGTTCAATGTTCAAATATTAATCAATGTAATTCACCACACTAATAAGCTAAAGAAGATAAGTGATATGATTTTCTCAACTGATTCAGAAAAAGCATTTGACCAAAAAAATAAAATCCATTCTCCAGGGCTGGAGATATAGCTCAGTTGGTAGAGCACTTGCATAGTGTGTGTGAGGTCCTGGGTTTGAGTCTTAGCACTACAAAAAAAAAAAAAAAAAAAAAGAAAGAAAGAAAAAGAAAACAACAACAACAAAAATCCACACTCCATTCATTATAAAAACTCTCAGAAAACTTCCTTAATTAAATAAAGAACATCTACAGAAAGCCGGCAACTAACATCTTATCAAATGGTGAGAACAAGAAACTCCTGTAACAATATACTGAGAGTCTTAGCTAGTACAATAAGACAAGAAAATTAAATGAAATGAAAAACTTTTTTTTTAAAAAAAAGAGAAAGAAGAAATAACACTCTTTTGACAGATTACTTGTCTAGGTAGCAAAGCCCAGAGACTCAACAAAAACAATAGCAGTAGACAAAACAAACAGAAAAACTAAACCATGGAATTGGTTAGCAAGTAGAGCAAGGTTGCCAGCTACATGATAATATATGAGAATCAATTGTTCCCGTATATCAACAGTGAAAATTTGAAGTTTAAAAAGTGTCATTTAGAATAGCATGGAAAAAAGGGAAATATGTATCAATTAAGAAAAATATGCACAGTATCTATGTGAGGGAACTACAAAGCCGAAGAAAGAAATAAAAGATGATTTAAATAAATGGACAGCTATTCTGTGTTCATGAATCAGAAGACTCAATATTGTTATGATGTCAGTTCTTAACTTGATCTGTACACTTGGCATAATTCCAACATAAATCCCAGTGTGTATCTTAGAGATGTCAACAAACTGATTCTAAGATTTATACGTAAAGACCAAAGACCTAAAATAGCCAATAAAATACTGAAGAACTTAATATTTTTTTTGTTTAAATTAGAGCTTTATAATTATACATAGTAGTTGGGTTCATCCCAACAAACTCGTACATGCATGGAAATTGATTTCAGTTCATGAATCCCCCTTTTCCCTCCCATCCTTCCTCCTCTCTCCTATTCTCCTTCCCCTACTAGACTTCCTTTCACTTGTCTATTAATTTATGTTTGATTGGTTCATGATGTTATCCTATCCTTCCCTCCCTGCTGAGAGCCATAGCCAAGTAGGAATGACTCATGGCAATTTCCTTGTCAGCCTACCCAATGTTGCTTAGAGGGAGGGCTCTCCATTGTGGAAATGGGCTTGCCTTGGACCCAGGTGATGTGCAGTGACATTGCATGAATGTTTGAGAGTTTTGGTTTGAAAGGTGACCCTGCTCAAGGACCAGGATGGATCCGGTTTAGGGTGGATCCTGCTGGGAATAGGGCGGCTCCAGGATTAGGGCATATCCTGCTGCCTCAGGTGCCCACTCCTTTAGAGTTCCCATTGAGTTCTAGCGGGGTTCTGAGAGTATTGGTATGCAGAGCCCGGTGGAGGGAGTGTATTTTTTCCCAGAATGTGCGTGTAGAGTGCCAGTGAGAGTTCAGGAATAAAGAGTTGCTGTTTGAATCTACAAGGCTGTGTGGTGGCTCGGTGATTTTGTGCCCAGCTAGACTGCGACACCTCCCCGATTCCTTTCTTTTACTCTATCTTCTGCATATGAGAGAAAACATTTGACCTTTGAGTTTCTGAGTCTGGCTTATTTCACTTGGCATGGTATTCTCCAGTCATCCATTCACCAGCAAATGCCATGATTTCCATCTTTATGGCTGAGTAGAACTCCATTGTATACATATAGCAGAATTTCTTAATCCATTCATTTATCATAATACTTAGTTTTCAGAGTTACCATAAAGCCACATGAAACCAGATGGTGTGGTACTGATGAAAGAATAGACACACATCAATGGAATAAAATGAGAGCACAGCAACAGAATCACACAACATAGTCAGATGATCTTTAACCAAAGAACAGAGGTGAACAATGGAGGGAGGAAAGTCTTTTCAAGAAATAGTACTGGAATTGGACACTTGGTGTAACTTTCCTATATTCATATATGAATATACCGCCAGTGAATCATGGACACATCTTGTACATCCACACCATCCACAACCACAAGAATGGGATCCTAATTAGAATAAGTTATACTCTCTGTATGTATAATATGTCAAAATACACTCTACTGTCATGTGTATCTAAAAAGAACAACAACAACAACAACAAAAGAAATGGTACTGGAATGATTGGATGTCCATACACAAAAAAATTGGATCTAGATATAGACCTTACGTGTTTCCAAAAATTAGCCCAAAATGGATCACAGACTTAAATATTAAATATAAAACTTGTTGAATATTAAATACAAAACTTCTTAAATACAGAGCTTCTAGGAGAAATGTAGGTAATGTTAAGTTGAGCAATAAGATAAGAAAACAAACAACCCAATAAAAAAATAAGCAAGATCTGAACAGATATTCCGCCAAAAAAAGTACAGATGTCCAATAAGCATATGAAAAGATGTTCAACATTATTTATAGTAATTTGTTTTTAGGAAATTGCAAACTTGAATAACAATGAGATACCACTACAGATTTATTAGATTAACAGAAAACAAAGACAAAAAATGAAGACCATCAAAACCAAATGCTGGTTAGGATGTGAAGCTGTAGTAATTCTTATTCACATGGCAGTGTTACTATCCTCTTTGGAGGATAGTTGGCAGCGTCTTATGAAGCCAAACATAGTCTTATATATAATGCAGCAATCATGCTTGTAGGTATTTGTCGCGACCCCCTTGCCCGCAAGGAAGACGCAACAACAGGAATCTTCTTTCAGCCGTTTATTCAGGTCCTTGATATTTCTTCTTCTTCCTTTCGGATGCCTCTCCCAGCCTTAATAAAGCATCTCAAGCCCCAATGCGAAGCTGCCACGTGGAGCTTTCTCATAGGGTGTTAAAAAACCATGCGCCAACTCTCCCAAATAAGGAGTTGTTTGTTACAGACCACAGCGGAGCCAGCGCCATCTTGTAATGGCGACCACAGTCCGCAGAAACGGCTCACCACAGTTCCCCCTTTTGTTTTCCAAAAACAATACAGGCGAGAGTAGAGGTCCTATCCCACTGTGCAGAAGTGGCTGCATAGTATGGCTCAGCCCCAAGGAGGGCCCTTCCCCAGATCTGAAGCCATATCAGCCGACGCCTTTTTTCGTGGGACGGGGCGTGGACGCGTCTAACCCGCATGCAATAGGACATGCTCTCCTTGAGGTCCACTTCAAGGATCACTCAAGTGCAGTGCCTTGCCTCGCATCCTGTATCGTGATGATGGTGGACGAAGGGGGATGGCTGAGGCTGAACTGTGGCTGTATAGAAATACGACGACAAACAAGTTGGCAACACCCTAAAAGAAAGGCACGGGTCTTAAGGCGATAGAAAAGCACTAGTGTGGAAACCCATCTGCGTGCAATGGCAGTAAAGCCGGCAGAGTGCAAGGGCTTTCCAACACTAAGAGAATAACAAAGAAAGACATGTCGATCCCAGTGCAATGTTCATAAAACTTGGGGTGCAACGACCATGTCAAAGATTTACTGTTTAATCTGCGCAAGCCAGACTTGAGGTGAGATGCCATTTTCTAAAGCTGCAAGAGCTTGTATGATCATAGCTTTATCTGGACCAATTTCCGGCCAAATATTCGCCAATGATACGGGAGGCATTCCTGGAATCATTAAATCATGAACCGGCATCGGCATTGGCCAAGCCCGTGCCGCTGCCCACCACTGCATTGGTGTCGTCCATGTCATCGGCACCAGCACCAGAGCCAGAGCACTCAGCAGAATGAAGATCCTCATCACGGGATTGCTGTGGTATTTCTTGTTGCTGAGTAGCTGGCGTCAAGACTCTTCTTGTCAGGCGTTCAGGGACCCACAATGGTTCCGTGCGATCCTGGGGAAAAACACATACAGATCCTCGTGCCCATGTCAGCACGGGGTCGGGGCCGTTCCATTGGCCCGTAAGAACATCTTTCCACTTAACATAGCCAATCACAGAGGGCTGAGGGGACACATGTCTATCGGCCGCAGAGCGACCGTGAATATCCAAATTCAAAAAATTAATGGTAAAGAGAGCTAAGGACAGGCGTTCTTTAGGAGTATGTTCAGCTCCTATTCCCCCCTTTTGTTTTTGTAAAGTTTCCTTTAAGGTGCGATGAGCACGCTCAACAGTAGGCTGCCGCATAGTGGCAAGCACACATAATTGGAAAGATTTATCACTCTGGAGCCTGCATAAAGTAGCATGTTGTATAGCTTCTTCTACTGTCATAAGGGCCGCTCTAGCCTCTTTAGTGAGGCTACGAGGGGAAGTAAGATCTGGATCACCCCTAAGAGTAGCATACAAAGGCTGTAGCATAACATTAGAAATATGTAAATATCCTCGTATCCAATTAATATCTCCCAGCAGTTTTTGATAATCATTTAGAGTTTGGAGATCCTGAGTTCGTATGGTGATTTTTTGTGGTCGTAATTTGCCATACCCAATTGTTGCTCCCAAATACTTAATAGAATCCCCTGTTTGAACCTTTTCAGGTGCAATATGCAGTCCATATTGAGCTAACAACTTCACTAGGTCTTTATAGGCCTCATGAATTGTCTGCTCTAATTTAGCAGCCAATAATACATCATCCATATAATGAATGATCTTGATGGAGGAATACTTTTGTCTGAGAGGTGCGAGTGTCTTCCCCACATACATCTGACACATCGTGGGACTATTAGCCATTCCCTGCGGCAACACTACCCACTCAAACCTTTGATCTGGTTCCTCGTGGTTACACGATGGAAGGGTGAAGGCAAAACGCTGCGAGTCTTTAGGATGCAAAGGAATAGAAAAGAAACAGTCTTTAATGTCAATAACAATAATGTGCCAGCCTTGAGGAACAGAGGAGAGCAGAGGCAGCCCTCTTTGAATGGGCCCCATAAGTTGCATTTGAGCATTAACTGCTCGTAGATCATGCAGTAGGCGCCACTTCCCTGATTTTTTCTTAATGACAAATATGGGAGTATTCCATGGAGAAGTAGAAGGTTGGATGTGACCCAAGTCAAGTTGTTCTTTAACTAGAGCATGGGCTGCTGCCAATCCAACCGAGGGAAGAGGCCACCGAGGCACCCAAACAGGCTCCTCGGTGAGCCATGCTATGGGTATTTGAGCCCCAGCGGCCCCTAGGAAAAACCCAGACCAAATCTGTCAAGCTTTTCATGACCTTGTACAGGATGCTTACGTCCCTGTAAATGTTTTCCTAGTCCCAAACCTGGCCTATACCCCATACTTTGCATAATTTGTTGAGACACCGGGGAATAATCATTACTAAGAGTGAACCCCATGTCTTTCATCAGATCACGACCCCATAGAGAGATAGGTAAATCAAGCACATAAGGCTGAAAGGTACCATTATGTCCTTCTACGTCCTTCCAGAATAGATGTCTACAGCTAATCTGAGGAGCTTGGGCATATCCAAGTCCTCTCAGAGATTGATCAGAAGTCTGCACTGGCCATCCCTTAGGCCAGTCCCTAAGCGCTATAATGCTACGGTCTGCTCCTGTATCAAGTAATCCCACAATAGATTTACCTTCTATGCTTAATTCCAAAGTAGGGCGATTGCTCATATCTAGTGACAAACAAGCACAATTCCCTCCGGTGGCACCAATCTCATTCCCTGTCCGTGACCTTGAGTCAGCAGGGAAGTGATTATGCAAACTAGGCAAAATTAGTAATTGAGCAATCCGATCTCCTGGGGAGATGGACACAATGCCCCCTGGAGCTTCCACCATAACCTTTACTATCCCTACAGTATCAGGACTTATGACTCCGGGGAAAACACGAAGACCTTGTAAAATAGAGGATGCACGTCCAATTAGCAAACCTACAGTGCCAGGTGGTAAAGGCCCTTTGAACTCAGTTTCCACCAATTGGACTCCCATCTTAGGTGTTAATACGAGTCTGGAGGTGGAACAGAGGTCCAATCCCGCGGCACCTGTAGTGGCTCTCCGCGTTTCATGGGATGGCGTAGAGATGGCCATGTCTCGGGTTCGGGTGTAACATTCTCCACTGCCCCATATATTTGTGGGCCCTGGGGTCGAGGGCCCCGTCGGCCGTTTTTTGGCCCAGCTGAAATAGGTTGTCCATGAATGTCCCTCACTGATCTACACTCCTTTGCCCAATGCTTCCCCTTTTTGCATCTTGGACACAACCCCGGTAGACGAAAGCCATTGGAAGGGCCACCGTGAGGAGGTCCAGTAAAATTGTCTTTTTTGGGACATTCACGTCTGACATGACCGGGTTGACCACAATGGAAGCACGTTCCGGCGGCAGGACCGCCCCCTTTTGCAATCCGAAGGACAGCAGCTGCAAGACCTGCATTAGTTAAAGGTCCTCCAATCTCTCTACACACCTTCATCCATGCTTCTATGCCTTTGTTCTTATAAGGAGCGATTGCTGCTTTACATTCCTTGGTGCATTGCTCAAAGACCAATTGCTTAACAAGGGGCATGGCTCTATCAGGATCCCCAAAAATCTTTCCAGCGGCATCCACCATCCTTGCTACAAAGTCTGAAAAGGGTTCTGTAGGGCCTTGTATAATCTTGGTCAAATTACCAGATACCTCTCCTCTGTTTGGAAGTGACTTCCATGCCCGAATGCAAATGTTATTAATTTGATCATATACCTCAAGAGGGAATCCTGTCTGTTGATTAGCAAATCTACCTTGCCCCAAAAGCATGTCCTTATCCCAATGAGGATGTCCCGCCGCATGGTTCTGGGCGGCCTGTTCTATTGCGCCCTCTAACACAAATGTTCTCCAGTCTAAATATTTACCTGGGGAAACACAAGCCCGAACAAGGCTAGCCCAATCAGAGGGAGTCATACAGTATCTAGACAGACTCTCCACCTGAGTTAGTGTGAAGGCGGCATCCACCCCATAAGTGCGCACAGACTCCGCCAGGGTCTTCACAATTTTAAAATCTAAAGGCTCATGGAATCTTCCCCTATTATCGTCCTGAAAAACTGGATAAGCAAGACCCATCTCAGCGTGAACAGCCTTCCATGTTTGAGCATGGAAAGCTCTCCCCGAAACACCCCCACCATACGGCGGTGGATCCGGAGGATCACATTTCTTGAGCCCCTGCTTATCTTTGCTCCCTTCTCCTACAGCTAAACTCCCTAGCTGGCGAGACAGCCTCCCAAGCTCCTCCTCCTCATTCTCCTCTTCCTCTGACCCACTTTCACATGGAGGTGTGCGCAGCGCACTGAGATCTGGATACAATCGCCTCTTCCCCTGTTTCACGCTCCGCACACTTCCATCCTCCCGAGATACCTCACTTCCTGCCGTCTCTGATTTCTCCTCATGTAATTGTTCTAGAACTTCCTGTCCTTTAGTAAGTGCGTCCTGACATCTGTCCTCTGTGAGGCAACTACGGACTATTCTCCAAAGGGGTATCACCCCGCCCTCTAATATGCCCTGCTCAGAAGCAAAGTCAAGATCTTTGCCTAATTTATCCCAACTAGGTATGGTAAGGCTGCCCGAAAATGCAAACCACGGTGCAGCAATATCTATCTTCTGTAAAAATCTCTGTAAAGTACGATGCTTCACTTCCAGGCCCTTGGAACGTAACAGGCCATCTAGGGCCAGGAGAAGCGGACTTGAAGATGCGGCACCCATGACACAACAACAAAAGAAACACAGAAAACAAAAGACACAGACGACAAAAGAAACACAGAAAACAAAAGTGAAAGTACACATTGCAGCTGCAATAAAATATGAGGCTCTCTCTTTCTTTGTAGAGGAGCTGACCCCGCTTTGGTCGCGGATCCCACTTACTGGGACTATCCCCGCTTTGGTCGCGGGTCCCACTTACCTGGGACTATCCGGTGCACCACCCCTGACGACTGAAAGTTCTGGTTCCCGGGTTTCGGCACCACTTGTCGCGACCCCCTTGCCCGCAAGGAAGACGCAACAACAGGAATCTTCTTTCAGCCGTTTATTCAGGTCCTTGATATTTCTTCTTCTTCCTTTCGGATGCCTCTCCCAGCCTTAATAAAGCATCTCAAGCCCCAATGCGAAGCTGCCACGTGGAGCTTTCTCATAGGGTGTTAAAAAACCATGCGCCAACTCTCCCAAATAAGGAGTTGTTTGTTACAGACCACAGCGGAGCCAGCGCCATCTTGTAATGGCGACCACAGTCCGCAGAAACGGCTCACCACAGGTATTTATCCAAATGAATTGAAAACTTACACTCACACAAAAGCCTGCATGTGCTTATTAACGGCAACTTATACATAATCACTAAATATTCAAAGCAACCAGCATGTACTTCAATAGTTGAGTGGATACACAAACTATGGTACATCTATGCAATGGAATATTATCCAGCATTAAAAAGAAATGAGTTATCCAGCCACGAAAAAACATGGAGGAGCCTTAAATGTGTATTGTTAAGAGAAAGAAGCCCATGTGACAAGAGTACATAATGTAGAATTCCAAGTATAGGACATGCTGAAAAAGACAAAACTACTGAGAAAATAAAAAGACCAGTGGTTCCTAGAGATTGGGTAGAGAGGAGAAGGCCAAATGGGTGAAACATCGATTTTTCTTTGGCAGGGGTGCTGTAAGTATTCTGCATAATACTGTAATGGTGGATATATGGCATGATGTGTTTGTCAAAACCTGCAAAACTTTACAACACAAAGAGTGAATTTTAGTGTAAACCAACTTCAAAAAAAATCATTTAGGGAGTTGGAATCTCAAGATAGAATGAGGACTGACAAAATAATCTGTCTGACAAATTCATGAAAAATCTTCACTGAAGAGACTGGGAGTAAATGTTGCTGATCTAAGAAATTCTGGAAATAAATGAAGTCTGTAAGACTAAAGGCAAAGGGAACAGCACATAAGCATGTGCTGTAGATGATGCAGTTTCCCCCCCAAGGAGGTGTGGATTAACAGTACTGACACTAATACACATATATACAGGAGGTGGACAAATAAGTAATTTGATGGCAGAAGATGGAAGCCAGGTTTGTTACTGTTAGAATGAGATAAACAAGGGAAGAGGCCAGAATGATCCATGTGGCAATGGATTGGAGTTGGAGACACAAGTATGAACTCCTGTTTAGGTTAGTATATGTGCAGAATTTTACCTGCAGATATATATATCTATATATCTATATATATATATCTATATATATAGATATATAGATATATATATCAATCATAGACTCTCTCTCTCTCTCTCTCTCTCTCTCTCTCTCTCTCTATATATATATATATATATATATATATATATATATATATATATATATATATATAAAATGAGCACACCTAACATTTAGACTTTTCTTTTTTTCTTGCTCCCCTCCCCCTCCCCCTCCCCCTCTCCTCCTCCTTCTTCATGCTGGGGATTGAATCCAAATCCTCACCAGACTGGTTTCTAATACCATTTTCCAATGAAAGGAAGTAGGACCCTTTGAAGAAATGACTGATTCTATGTCAGGGGAAGGAAATAGGCAAGATGAGCCCAGAGAATCTCTTAGTGTCAGAAAGTTAGGAAGTGCTTTAAAAACAAATCCCCAAACTCCACATTGATGAGGGTCTGACAAAAGGATATGGAAACCAGCTGAAAGACCTCTCAGTGACCACAACTGGCACAGTTTAAAATCCGAAGTATAAAGTAAATATCCATAGGTCCATAGCAATATAAATAAATGGCTAAATAAATTAGTAGAGAAGAAATCTTCCAGGCAGAAAAATCTCAATTTATGTAGCTATTTCCACCTCAAGGAGATGGGGCGAACCTCCCCACTTCTTAAGGGTGAGCTATGCATGGTGAATACCTTCCAAAGAACACAATATGGGAAGGGAAGCCCACAAAGACATGACAGTTCAATGTCATGTGACATCCTGGAATCAAAAAAGAACATTAGGTTAAAAAAAAAAAACAAGGAAATTTGAGTAAAGTATAAATTAATTATATGTACACACGCACATGAATATATTTATGTGCATGTATGCACATAGATAATTCTCACTGCATCACTATATTATTATGCACTACATATGTATGTGTTAAGTTGTTGGGTGATTTTTACACCAGTCTGCTCTCTGGGTGCCTCCCACAGACTCTCTCTCCTTGTTGTAATTGATCTGTCTACTTAGAGATCAAGTTTGTTCAAATTATGCATAAAGCAAGAATAAACAGTCCCAAAGTGAGAGCCTGAAGTGCTCTCCCATAAATGATAGACATTAACGTATGGCATTTATGACACCCATTTGGCTTTTCATAGGACTTTGGGGGGTTTAAGTCTTCCTCTTTGGCTGTAAATGTTTAAAATGATCCTGATTTACATTTACGAAGCACTTCTGGGTCTGGAAAGTGCTTCTCCTACATGGTTTCATTTTAACCTCACAACAGTTCTGCCTAGCAGGCAGGGCAGGGATTCTTATTCTCATTTTATGAAAGAGGGAGGTGACATTCAGAGAAGATGGCTGAGCGGCTCAGCTTGCAGAGACCCGTGAAGTGGCCCGCTGGCCGAGTGCCACCTGGGAGAGATGTGGCCATTTGCCTTTCAGAGAACCAAAGAGTTTGAAACAAAGTGAGATTCTTCTGGATATCTGCCTGCAGGTCTTGGGGGTTGACGTTTGTTTGAAGTCTTCGAGACACCGACATGGGTGGTGTCCTCCTTGGGATAGTGAGGAAGGAACTTGACCTCCCTTCTGTCTGTGAGGCACTGGTCACTCCAGAGCTCTCCCTGGAACACAGAGAACTTGCTAGTTCTCTTTGGCTTAGAGAGAGCCACTTCTTCCTGGTGCATCGTCTGCCACAGCCCTTTGCCCTTCCAGGAAGCCAGGAATACTGGTGTCGACCTTGAAGCCCTTCGTGGACAGAGTGAGGGGGTTGGGGACATCTCCCTTCTGCTTGCACTGGAACCTGAGGCTGTGATCAGGGTGCCCCATGTGGGAGCTGATACCCTACACTTCCAAGGGAACCAGGATTCCCCAACCCCCTGGCGGACCCACTGTGCAGGCCCACCTCCAGGGCCTCCTGCTCTGTCCCCGTGGAGCCGTCCGTAGGCTGATCTTCACAGATGGCACGAGTCTGAGATGGCCACGCACAGCAAATGGTTTAGGAATTCCTGGAAGCCTTCACTTTGCAGCATCTTCCCCAGGGATGTGGATGCAGCATTAGAGGAAGACGCTTTTGTGGCATTCAAATAGTTAGTCCTCTAATGAAAAGCCTTCCCTTGGTGACAGAAAACAAGGATGACAAATGGACCCTCAGGCCACTTTCGGCCTTGCTATGGGTTTAGATCAGCTTCTGCTATTTAAAAACCAACATGTTTCAAATGAAGACTGAGCTGGCTGCAGACCCCACCGGCCCACTTGACCATCCCCCTGTTGAAGGCTGTCAGCAAGCTGCGTAGTGGATGGGAGGTCAGGGAGCAGAGCAGCCTCCTCCGGCAGCTGACAGTGTGGCCTGCACTCTGGGCTCTGTCTGCTTGGCCTCCAGCTGCCCCAAGAGAGCACTTGGACAGTGTGGCTGAACCTCAGCTCGCAGCCTTCCGTGGTTCAGTGGTAAGCAAATCCTTCATGCCCCGATCTTCCCCACACTGTGCTGAGAACTTGATGCTGTCGGCAGATTCGAAATCTCTCCAGGTCACTGAGCCTTTATGTAGCTGGGACACCGGATTGCTGTTTGTTTGTTTTTTCCCCTGACATCTCTTGCCTGTCTTATATTGAATTTGACTGCAGAAAGACTCAGAGGCTCATTTTTCACTCTCTCTCAACAAGACAGGTTAGCGTTAATACTTCTGATTCATAATGTTGACTTAGACACCTGAGTGAAGACGCTAATCCCCAGCTGTTCAGATGACTAACTGGATTAGGAGAAGTTGGTAATAATTAGAAGTATCTGTTCTGCTTGGGCTCAGATTCTAATTCTACTACCTGCCTGTGGTGTGACTCTGGGTAAATTTTTTGCTATCTCTGTGGCTTGGTACCATCTATGTAAGAAGTCATGCACAAGAAGAACTGGCCATGGGACTCTGTTTGCACATAAGGATCACTATATAAGAATTAGTTTATATGGCTGGCCATTATTGCCTACCATTTATAAAATTACTTTAGGACCCTAAAAGGCAACTTTGGTTCGTTCCTAAAAAGAAAAATTATCTATAGAATTATAGACTTTTTACAGTGGAAGCGATCTCAAGAGTCATGGATTCAACTCTTCAATGTCTGCAAAGAGGAACAGGAAGCCTGGTGAGGTGGTGAAGTTGGGTCCTCTGGCTCCTTGCTCAGTTTTCTTTCTACTGCCCTGAACTGGGCTTTTACCACTTTCCCAAATTCTAAGCCTGCACATATGGATTAGATGGTTTATTTTCAGCGAGAATCTCATTTGCTCAGAAAAAAATTTACAGATAGAGAAGTTGAGACTCAGCAGTGGAGGCCAAATCTTGCTGCAGCTAGACCTTTTCCGGATAGGAGTCTCCATGCAGCCCACAGATTGGGTGTTTTGCTGGGCATCTTCTTTCCAAGACAGACTAGGGACAGGGCTCCTGCACAGAAGAATGAGGGTGGCCCCTCCGGGTACCCAAATCTCTGGTCACCACCATCTCAGAGGAGACCAATGGATTCACAAACCTTCTAGAAAGGCCATGAGGGTTTCTGGACCCAGGTTGCTGCTCAGTGTCCCCCGAGCATCCTGAATTCTCGTTTATTGGCCACTGGTACACATTTCTGTGCCTGCTTCTTCCTTTGCTTCTGGGATTGCTCTATCTCATGTGGCTGGTTTCCTGGCCAATTCCATTTTATTAATTTATTCAACAAGTACACTGAGCCCCACTCAGATGCCAGGATAAAACAGGAAACCAGCCAGACCTGGGCTCTACTCTCCTGGGTCCTACAGGAACAGAACCCACAAAGGGTGTTTGATCACAAACGGTGAGAAAAGGTTGACAGAAAAAGGTCAAGGGGTGGTAGGATCACAAATGGGAACTAGATGAGCTCTGAGGGTCACGTAGCCCTCCCTGAGGCTGATCAAAGGCATCTGGACTTGGCTGAAGCTAAGGAGAGTCGATATGACTTATCAATGGGAGAGAGCCTGATCAGGCTCGTCCTGTGAAATATCGACCTGGTTGCAGGGTGACCAAGAGACTGGGAAGGGACAGGGGTGGCTGACATGGTTGGTGTGGATCCAGCACTGCCTGCAACTGTAGCTTTTTCTCAGGTCTGAAAAGCCCAGAAAGTAGGCTGGCCTGTGACTTTGGAGAGCATCTAGTCCAGTGATAGAATGCATCAGGATGCATGCTGCTGTCGGGAAAACTTGCTTCCCCAGTTCACCTGACCTTGTGGGGGTGGGACTCAGTCTTCTCCAGGTTGAGGTCCCCTGTGCCTCTCATGCTCCTCCCTGGTCAGTCATTCACACCTGGTTACCCATTTGGATGGCTGGAGGTAAGATCATGGAGATGTCAATAAAAACCAGGGGACTCCCAGAAGAGGGCACTTGAAGGAAAATAAAGGCCATCCTACAGAGGAGGGAGGCAATGTCCGCCCTTCCTGGGCTCCCTTTCTGGGGAATGAATTCAGTGGTTAAGAGCCCAGACGTGGCTGGGCGCAGGGGCACACACACATCTCAGCAACTCAGGAGGCTAAGGCAGGAGGATCACAAATTCAAGGCTACGTTTGGAAGTTTAGTGAGACCCTGTACCAAAATAAAATAAAAGGGCTGTGGATGCACGTAGCTAAGTGGCCCAGCATGCTCAAGGATGTGGGTTCAATCCCCAGTACTGCAAAACCCAACAGGTGATGAAAACTAAGCTCAGACTCTGAAGGAGGGCAGGTCTCCAGGGCAGGTCTTCAGCATGGGACCTTGGCATGTGATGCCTCGGTTTCCTGCATCAGCAAAACAGCAACAATCACAGTTTCATCCATGGTGATGTCGATGGCCTTAGGCAACAGAGGGCACACCAGTGGCTGCTCCTAGCTTGTGATGGACGCCTCTCATGCGACCTGTCCCACTCACAGTGACTCCCTTTCCTGGAGAAGTCACTCCAACAGGTAAACCTGACAGACACACGTGAGGAATGTGACCTCAGTTCTCGTTCCTGTGGGTCAGAGGTGGACACTTGTCCAAGGTTTGGCCAATCATATTCTCAGGAACTTGGAGATGGTGAGGCAGCTGGTGGATTTGACTTGGTCCCCTGAATGAAGGAGATGTAAAGGAGGAAAGGGTGTGTGTGTGTGTGTGTGTGTGTGTGTGTTGAGGTGGGAGCAGAAAAGCACAGCAGGTCGGCTTACTGAGGAGGGAGAATGAAGCAGAGGTTCAGACGACGTTGGCAGGAAGAGACACTGCCTGAGATCCAGTGACCTTCTGGTTCTTGGGCCTCTGCTCCTTGAGAGGCCCTGTTGGCTGTGGCTTCCCTGGATACCCAGGATCCTCCAGGAAGTTTTTTTTTTTTATTACAAGTTCAAGATGACTTCTGTTGACCAAGACATCGGTCACTATCTGAAAACCTTCATGTGGACCTGGGCCCCACACAGGTGGACCTGCTCCTTTCTCTCCTTCAGACTAACAGTTTGTGGATAGATTGATATATTTCTCCTGCAGAAAATTCCTCTCTGAAATCTTTTACTAAGAAGGCTTCGGGTGGCTAAAATCTGATTCTCTGTGTGTGGTCTGGTGTGTTAGCTTGGTACTGTGTCCTGGATCCCAGATGTGTGCCTTCCAAGCTTTCTGATCATCTCCTATTTTCTCTTCTTTTTCCTTCTGGGTTTAGCCATGTTCTGAGCCAAGATTTTCACCTGTTTAGGTTGCAGATAAGGTCGTTCAGCAAATGGGCTGAGGTTTCCAATGATCAGAAGTCAGATCTGATGTCTGGACCTGGGTGGGCCAGTGTGGGCTTGGTTCCTGAACATCTCTCGGCTTCACATGGTTTAGTGATCACTCAGGGGTGACAAGCCTCAGAGCAGAGCTATCCAGCTGTAGCACAGTGTGAGGGTTCAGGATGTGGCTCAGTGGTAAAGTGTTTACCCTGTGTGTGGGGGGCCCTGGGTTCAATCCCCAGTGTGCATAAATAAATAAAGTCAGAAAGCAATATGGTGTGAACCATGAATTTAACCTAAAATTTTCTTGTAAAAACATTTTTAAAAGCAAAATACAGACCAGTATGGCTTCCTTCCCTTACCAGGCTAGAATTTTTAGGTTTAGCTGCTACTGTCAAATGAAGCTTAAACAAGAGAGAAATTAATGCATTTCTCTTATGTAAATGTTCAGGCAGTCATTGGGGTTATATTGGGGTTATCTAATAACAGCACTTTTGGTCATGTTCAACCTAGGTCTCTTTGACCTTGGCCTTCATTTCAAATTCCTCAACAGTCCAAGATGCCTTCTCTAGTTCCAGCCGGCACATCTACATTCTAGCCAGAAGAAAGAGAGAGGAGGGGGAGGGAGAGAAAGAAGGAGGAGGAGGAAGAGGAGGAGGAGGAGAAGAAGAAGGAGGAGGAGGAGGAGGAGGAGGAGGAGGAGGAGGAGGAGGAGGAGGAGGAAGAGGATGAAGAGGAGAACACATTGCCTCCCCTTGACAGCATTGCCAAGAAGTTTCACACATGTAACTTTTGCTTACATCCCATTGGCCAGGATTTAGTCACATGGTCCTACCTAGCTGCAAGGGAGGCTGAGAAATGGACTCTGTATTCTAGGTGACCTTGATCAGCAAAAATTTAGGAGTTCTGTGATGAAGAAAACCTCTGGGTAGTGTTGGTCTGAGACCAATCTGTGCTAGAGAAATGCAGATCCAATGGCAAACCAGAAAACCAACTGACAAGGGACAAGGAGATTGTGGTCGTCAGCCGGCCACTACCGTCTCTTCCCAGTAGGAGACTCTAAACGGTTAGAAGATAATTGGGTCAGGCAGTGATAGTCTGATAGTCCCTTTTCACTTCAAGGAAGGGAAATGTTCCTGCCAGCCTGTGAGGGAGCCCGCCCTCCTTCTGGTATGACACTGGAGACTCCTGGACTCTGGGGAGAGAGTTTGAAGACACTCTCATTCCTTGTTGTAGACCTTGGAAATGTTGTTGTCTCATCAGCAGAATTCATTCACTCTGCAGGTCCTTATTGAGCACCTACTATGTGCCACAGGTTGCTTGTGCTGAGAGTGAACAAGAATTTGGTTTCTGTCCTTAAGGTGATCATGGCATCTAAAGAATAGAGGAGGTGATCATGGGTAAGGCCTTTAAAAAAATGAGTAGGTGTTCCCTGTGTAAGAAGAATGAAAAAGAATCCCAGGGGCAGGGACAGCACATGCAGAGCTTTAAGAGACATGGAAGAACATGGTGTGCTGAGAAGCAGGAAGCAGCTCTGTGGGGCTTGTGGAGAGAAGATGGTGGGAGGGACCCTGGTGGCTTCTCAACACCCATTCTCTCTTGGTAGCTACCCCATTTAAGCGTCCACTCTCCCCACGTTTCCCGTACATGTTGGAGTAAGTCCACTCGACTCTAGCCCTAAGGGTAGGGAAAATAGGCCCAGTATAGACCAATCAGCAAAAAATCCATTCATGTCAGGCATGGTAGCGCATGCCTGTAATCCCGGCGGCTCAGGAGTCTGAGACAGGAGGATTGTGAGTTCAAAGCCAGCTTCCGCAACTTAGTGAGGCCCTAAGCAACTCAGCAAGACCCTGTCACTTAATAAAAAATATATTTAAAAAAAGAGCCGGGAATGTTTCTCAGTGGTTAAGTGCCCCTGGGTTCAATTTCCAGTACCCTGCTTCCCTCCCTCTCCCCCCAAAATCCATTGTTGTCTGAGTGACTCATTCTAATCTGAGAGATTTTGTAGAAGTCTTTTCTGGTCACTTCATGGGAAAGCAATTTCTCTCTTTCTCTTTCTACATGTCATGAAGTATGGGTGTGAGGTCAGGAGCTGCTGCAGCCATTTTCATACCATAAGAAAAGCTCGGATAAACATGATCACAACACCATGGGGGCCGAGAGGACACCATCCAGAAATAGGCAGGGGCTTTGATGATACTGTTGAGCCTCCACCGAAGTACACTCTACTTTGAGGCCTTAGGCAGCTTTGGGTCTCAGTGTGAGGGACATTGAGGCTTAACATCATAGAAGGTTTCCAATCAAGGGAGAGAGTTGAGGTGCAGGAGGTGTTGGGGTGCTGAGTACAAAAATCCTGGACCAACCCCTTGAGCAAGGACCCGAGCCTAGACAGGGGAAGAGAGGGACAGCTGAGGCCGATCTACTGGTCCAGGCGGACTGGCTGAGTGGCCAGGAAGACGTGGGCTTGGGAAGCATCTAGAAGCCTTAGCCTGACTGTGGACATGGAGAAGCTGGTCCCTGCTGCCTCCATCCCTGACCCTGGGCAGTCTTTTCTTCTGCCAAACTCTTTCCTCCTTCGGCGATTCATGCAGTTTCTTACGAGAATGCCTGGTCCTCGGACGCAGGGACCACGCCTCGTCCTCTTCCCATCCCAGGGACTGTCCCGGCACATGGTTGGCGCTTGGTGGACACTGGCCGGGACGGAGTTGATAGCGCACTGGCTCTTGCTGAGCTGGCGTTAGCCGCCCCTCCTCCTGCCCCTGGGATGAGTCATCTGTTTCATAAGCTGCAGCCCCAGTACCCAGCTTCCTCGTGGTTGGCAGGTGTTGGCAGCCCGAGTGCCAGAAGGCCGGGGAGCCAGCCACTGGGAGCGCGGGCGGGAGGCCCAGCCAAGTCATCAGGGCTCGTATACATTTATGAGAGGCGTGTGTGCGCGCGCGCCGGGAAGCCATACGGCTTCCTCTCCAGGAAACAGAAACCAGGCCTCCTGTTCTCACCTGTCCTGTCTTGGGGCCAGAAGTGAGATCACCAGCTTTCTCTATTCTAAAATGAACCGGCGGTGGGGACGCGCCCTTCCAAGCCAGCCCTGGTTTGGTCCCTGGGAGGGTGACCCTGGCCTCTTGCCTCCTCCCAGGACCCCTCTGGATTCCTCGGGCCTGGCCTCCTCTGGCCTGTTGGGAGGCCCCTTCCTTCTCCCCCCAAGCCTGAGGTTTTTCCCAGATGCTGAGGTCTCCCTCTGGTCTGCCTCGTCATGGAAATTCCTGGTCCCCTGCTCGCCTGGGCTTCTCAGAAGGGCTCTGAAACTGGGCCCTCCTCTGCCCTGATGTTATGTTGTTTTCCCTGTCGCCATGGCAGGGATTGAGACGGGAGCCAGGGAGGGCGGGCAGAGGGAGGAAGGGAGCGGGGATCGCAGCAGAAGGGGGACAGATTGGAGGGCACCGACCAGCGGCGGGAGGAAGCCCCACAGAAGCAGGCCGCTGTGTGTCAGCAGGCAGGAGGGATGGCTGGATTGCGTTATTTTGCTATTTTGGTTTTGGTGTTTTCCTTTGGCGTTGTCACCAGAGGGGATGAGACATGCATTCAGGGCTGAACCCTCCCCCCAAAGCAGAGTCACAGCTAAAGAAATCCCTCCTCCTCCCAGTCAGTGACCCCAAGGCAAGCCCCAGATCCCAGGTCTTACAGGGGAGACTCTCAAAATAGCCTCCAGTTACACCCAATTCACTTTTTGGACCACCCTGCCCAGTGGGTGGCACCGTGGGACCTACTGCCACCCTGAGACCCGGGCGAGGAGGTCCTGCCCTTTGCAGATCCCCACCCTGGTCTCCTTTTGTCTCTGGAGTGAGACCCAGGGGACAAAAGACCAAGGAGAATCTAAGCAGAGCTCATGTCCACACCCTCCCCTCCTGGACCATTCATCCTGGACTCGGGACCCCAGAACTTCTGCCCAGATGGCCCGAGATCCAGGGCTTCCGTGGGACTGTTCCCGTGAACCCTGAGTTCAAGATTGCCTATGCAGGGTGGCAGGCTGCAGGGCAGGGGACAGAACATGGAGGTGCAGGCTGGTTCTGCAAATGGACGTGGGGAGGCTCTTGGCTGAAGGTAGGAATGAAGGGGGACAGGCCCTGAGCTGAGGCTGCCTCACCCTGAGTCGCCCTATGAGAAGTCAAGAATTCTAAATGCACGTTGGCTTTCCAGGTCATGAAAGTGCCTGTGTGATGTAGGAGAGCGAGACCTTTTATTTTACAGTTTGTTGGCTTGTCAACATCTAGATCTGTGGTCTGTTGGTCATTATTTAAATTCTTGCCCGGGTTCCACAAACCTGGGACCCAACGAAGATCTCTAGGTTGTTGCAGATAACTCTGTTTCCAACTGGGTCTCCAGATCTCTTTGCTCCAGCTGCCTCTGTCAAATGCCTTCATTCATCATTAGGGGTTATTTTTGGTTGCTTGGCCTCAAACTATGTGAGCCAGTTAATAAGCCTATCACAGGCACAGGAAAGGCATACCCCCAATGGTGTCGTGCCATTTGGGTATTCTCTCCCAATTCTTTTTGGTTGTCTCAAATGTTGCTGTGTAAAATGCCTGAGAAAAATCGACTTATAAAGAGGAAAGGTTTGCTTTGGCTCATGGTTTCAGAAAGATCAGTCCATGGTTGGTTGGCTCCATTTCTTTGGGAGCTGTGGTGAGATAGGACATAGTGTGTAGTGGAGCCAAGTTATTCACGTCATGACAGCCAGAAAGGAGAGAGAGAGAGAGAGAGAGAGCAGGATCCCCACGTCCCCTTCAAGAACAAGCCCCTAGTGAACTCACTTCTACCAGGTCCCACCGCCTAAAGGTTCTACTACCTCCCAATAGCGCCACAGGATGGTGACCAGGCATTTAGCATGGCCTTTGGGGACCATTTGAGATCCAAACCATAACATCTAGCTTCTGAGCCGTTTAGCTGTGGGACATTGGAGAACATGCCATCCCTCACACCCATGCAATTCTGAGCCATGGTAGGAAACGGAGCTCACATCCTAGTTCCAAAGACAAAAATGCAAGAACTTGCTGTGGCAGACACCACTGGTGGCCTCCCCTGTGGTATCCATTCTCCCTGTCTTTAGCAAGAGAACCTCCAATTTTTAGCTGGGCACCCAGCTACTTGCATCAGATGGCAGCCAAGTGACCAAGTTTCAACTTTTGACAGATAAATAATGTGGCAATTTCCAAGAAGTTGATGTCAAGGGCTGAAAGGTCGACCTCCTTCCCCCTTTCTGTGTTCCTGATGGCTGGAAGGTGAACTTGATGGCAGGTAAACCAGCAGCCGTTATTGGTTCATAAGGCAACATGCCAGGGCGGAGCTGGGGGAGCCTCAGAGCCACCTTGCGCGGTTGGCCTTAGAGAAAAATCAGTTTCTATTTTGTTGATACCACAATTATTTTGAGTTTTCTACCACATGGTGTAGAATGCATTTGCTTTTCCAGCCTCGTAGCGAGGGCAGGACATGTGAGCTGTTTAGCCAGATCAGACTCTAAGTTCCTGGGGCAGCAGTGGTCGCACCCAGTGTCCAGGGCCAGGAGTGCGGGTAGGACCAGACAGAGTGCTCAGGGCTGGGTGGCTGTGGTGGGGCCTCACTGGGCCAGTTCTGCTACATGATTTGGGGCTATTTTTGTTGCTTGGCCTCAACCTGATGATTCGCCGAGTCATCCAATATCCAGTTAATAGATTTCTCTGCTGCTTCTATCTGCCAGAATTGGTCACTAATGCATAGTCTGAGCCCCTGTCAAAAATACTTTTTAAGCTGGGCGCGGTGACTCAAGCCTGTAATCCTAGCGGTTCAGGAGGCTGAGGCAGGAGGATCAAGAGTTCAAAGCCAGCCTCAGAAAAATCAAGGCCCTAAGCAACTCAGTGAGACCCTGTCTCTAAATAAACACAAAATAGGGTTGGGATGTGGCTCAGTGGTCCAGTGCCCCTGAGTTCAATCCCCTGCCAAAAAATACTTTTTAATAGTAAATTCATGAAGATGATTGACTTTGCCATCAAATGAGTCCACTGGATAATCTGTGAACTCACACTCAGTGTGAGGCATGGATTCCATTTCAAGATTGGAATTTTGTAACACACTTGTTTCTAAATTTGCTTCTGTCGGGAGCAGAACTGGATTCTCTGGGATACTGAGTGCCACTTGTCACAGGGGTAGGTACCACTGTCTAATGGAAAGCATACTATTTGGGGGGAGGGGCTACTAGCAACCTGAATTAAATGCAGATTCCATTTCATCAATACAAAATTCAGTTAGAAGTGTCCTCAACCTGTCGCAGCACTTCACTTGTCCCTGTGTGGGACAACTTCAGGAACCTGGGAAGGAGCGTAAATCAACAAAAACCAAATGAACAGCCAACAATAGCCCTCAAAGCGAAACAACACAAAGCAAAAAGAGGGTTCACAGCCAAAAACCATCACAGGATTCCTGCTGGGGTTTACCACTTCCTGGGAGCAAGCCTGAGGACCCCTTCAGGGCCCACTTGTTCTTGGTGGAGACAGGTTCAAGGGCAAAGCTGGCTGGGGCCTCCGGTTCCACAGGAGAGTGGAAGAGCACCTCAGGGGGGCAGTGCACCAGGCTGTGCCCACTGACTCTGCCGGAGTGAGACCATGGATAGTTTGTGCTAAAAGCAGAGAAGAAGCTAGAATAACAAGCAGACAGGAAAGTCCAGTGTTGGAGTCCATTCAGGGGAACAGTAATAACTCAGCTCAGCTCAAGGATGGAGGAGTCCTGAAAGGGTAGGAAAAAGGAACCGGTGGACAGTGTCCAGTGTGGGTGAACGTGTGGAGCAACGGGCACCCCCCATTACTGGTTAAGGGGATAACCACTTGGGAAGCTCATTTGGCAGCACTTGGCAGGGCTGAGAGACCATGACCCCACAGTTCCACACCTAAGTGTGTGCAGAGAGAAACTCTTGTAGTGGATGTGAGAGATATGTCCCTAAAAATCCATGGCAGCACTGTTTGTAATAGCATACCAAATCCCTCAGGTATCCATCCGGTGGTAGAATGGATGAAGGCACTGTGGTATTGTCTGCCGTGGAATATTACCCAGCAGAGAAAAATGACAGGCTAGAGCCGCACATGACAAAATGGATGCATCTAAATACACAATGTTTGGCAAAACGAACGAATGAATCACAAGAAAAAGCATAAACAGGATTCCATGTATATGAAGTTCAAGGACAGGCAAAACTAATCATATTTGGGGGGCTATGTTTCTCTTCATATGCAGTGAAACAATAAAGAATATCAAGGGAAAGGTTGGTGTATGATTTGGGAGAAGAGGTGGCTGGTAAGGTACAGTTGTGATACTCCTTTTCTTAACTGGGCAGCAGGCCTGTTGGTGTTTATGTTTTTATATTCCACCAACAATTTTTTGTTTTTTGTTTTGTTTTCTTTTATAGTTTGGTATTGAATCCAGGGGCACTTAACCACTGATCCACATCCCTGGCCCTTTTTTGTTTATTTAGAGACTGAGTCTTGTTGAGTTGCTTAGGGCCTCGCTAAGTTGCTGGCTTTGAACTCATGATCCTCCTGCCTCAGCCTCCCAAATTGCTGGGATTGTTTAATTTTTTAAAAGAAAGAAAAGAGGAAGAGGAAGAAGAAGAAGAAGAAGAAGAAGAAGAAGAAGAAGAAGAAGCAGCAGCTGAGGAGGAGGAGGAGGAGGAGAAAGAGAGGGAGGAGGGGGAGGAAGAGAAAGAAGAAGGAAGAGGAGGAGAAACAGAAAGAAGAATCAGGTTCTGTCTAATGTACTCTCTTTAAGAAGCAAGATAGTATTTAAAAAATATTACAAATATTTCCACCAAAACCTAAAACCAGAAAAACAGTTTTGGCACTTGGAAGACTAAATCTTGGGGATCTGGAAGCTCATTTCTACAGGACGGCGTCGGCATTTCCCCGTGGAGCTCAAGGATGGAGGAGTTCTGAAAGGGTAGGAAAAAGGAACCGGTGGATGCCCTGCATCCTATCTCTTTCTTTCCCAGTGAATTTCTGAATCTTGAAAGAGAGAGAGAGGAGCCCTAGTCCTGTCCCCCTTCATTCCCGCCCTCAGTCAAGGTGTGACACTGAGGACCTTAGCCAGACAGCTCCAAGTCTGCATCTTGGCCTCCCTCCCTCTGCCTGGTTCCCCAACAGCGTCACCTGGAAGCCAGTTAGAAACGCAGAGTCTCAGGCCCCGCCCAGACCTGCTGAGGCAGGGTCCACCTGCTAATAAGATGCCCATGGGCTCCAGCTGCACCCTGCCACGGCAGGAGCATTGCACAGCCTTGACCGTGACCAGGGACCCTGTGCCCAGTTCTTTTCCAGTTTCAGGAAAAACTGCCCTCTGGACAGGTCCCTCCTCAGGCGGTGGTGAACATCGCCCAGGGACAATAGAACCCATCCATTCATTCAGTGAACGTTGAACAACTCATGCAAAGTGGCCATTTTATAGGGCCAAGACGGTCATCTACTGTCAGTTGGAGCCTAACTCTTGGTATTTATTGAGCTCCTATTATACACCAAGCATGAAGCTCGGTATTTTGCTTCAGCCGTGGACGAAACCAGCCTTGGCCCCTTGCCCTCATGGGGTTACGGTTTACCAGGGGAGAGGCATTATTCTTTAGAATATCTACACAAATAGGCGTAAAATTACAACTGCGGTGACAGCTACCAAGTGGACGTCCCTGCTGCACGGAGCATCTATGAGCTGCTAACGGTCACGGTCTGGGCTGGTCAACAAAGTCCCCCCCCCCCCAGGAGGTGTCACCAGAACCGAACCTGGAGGGGCGAGGCCTTAACCAGACTCAAAGGGGTGGGAGAGAGGACTCGCGGGGCCTAGCTGCTGGGACTAAAGTCTTGCTCCCTGATGACCGTGTCTTGCAGGCAGCCGGGGTTGGCCACAGAAGCCATCCCTCGCCACCGTAGAGCACCATCAATGTCCCTCAGCACACAGTAGGCACTCAATACTTGCTTGTTGAATAAATGCACGAAACCCTTTGTTTAACCTGATATTCCGCTGTGGCTGAGCCGGTGAGAGGCTCCCTCCACCTCCCTTCCAGTCTCTCTCTTCCTTGCCTCTGTCACAAAATGTAAATGGTTGCTTTCTTGGCTTTCCTGGAAGCTGGAAGTGACCACGTGACATCACCATGCCAATGAGACATCTGTTGGGAGCTCCTAGGAAAATTTTTCCTTTATTATAAAAGCGACTAAAGTTGTTTTTACTATTTTACAGGACTATTAAAAGGTGCTGTTCTTTGTGTTCTTCCTGACTGGAATTGAACTGTGATGGTTGGAGTTGCAGTGGCCATCTTTACCCATGAGGGAAAGGCCAACAGAATCAAACAGACAGCACTTGACACTGGCTGAGCCACCACACCATATCCAGCAGCTATTTGTCTCTAGACTTGTCCTTATGTGAGGAAGATGAACACCTAATGAGGCCACAGTTAGATGGATTTTCTGTTATTTGCAGCTGACCACATGCCTGATAAAATCTCTTGGTTGCCAGAAAGGGGGGGGGGCGTGGGAGAAAGAACAGTGGGGAGAATCTATTTGACTTGTCAAAGAAGGAAGTCGTTTGCTGAGCCCCTGAGCATCCCTGGTTATGGCACGAGCTGCTTCATTATGCAGGAAACACTTGGCCTCTGTCCAGGTGGAGTCATCCCCACTGTACGGACAAAGCAGCTGACCTCAGGCCTCGGGGAGTGGCCCCGGTCCCCACCAAGTTCCACTGGGGAGGCGGAGAGCGGCTCCCAGCTGGCCGCAGTCTGGACCTCGCCCAGATGGACTGGGATTCTCCCACCTCCATGTCTGCTGCCCCTAGAAGTGACTCTAGGTTTAGAAGAACCACTTACTCTAGCTAGAGCACCACTGGACCAGGTGCACACGGAGGTCATCCTTCAGGATATTAAAACCCCCGAGGCCCAGAGACGTGGGCACCCTGATGAGAAAGAAGGTCCTTTGTTGCTGCCTTCTCCTCCCTTGGCCACGTTCCTCTCGGTGCTCCTGTCTTGGGAGTCCCCAGGACAGGCAGTGACGGGGTAGCAGGTTCCCCCCACTTCCCTCGCTTTCCCCTACTCCAAGTTCTTGGTGCTTTCAAGTTCGCTGTTTTCCCTGTTGAGAGAAAGAAAGAAAGAAAAGAATGAATGAATGAATGAATGAAGGCAGGCAGGCAGGAAATCATACACAGTATGGCTGTGGCCCTGGGCCAGGTCTAGGTCTGCTGATAAACACCCAGCCAGCCCCACAGGGTCCGTGCCCATCCTGGTTCATGGGCGGAGGTATACCCATCTCCTCCGCCCATCTACTCCAGGCCTGAGACCTCGTGCCCGACTGTGCCAACAGCCCTGTGGGTTGGATGTTGTGACCCCACTTTATGGACATGAAAACTGAGGCCCACCAAGGTCACATGGGGGCGGGGGTTCAACCCCAGGCCCCTTGGGAATTTAAACCTGGACTGTTGTCTTCTTGGCAAGAGCTTTTCTCACCTCTTCCATGAATCATCTCCCTCCTGCTTCCTACGGTCCTCACTCTCAGAGGCCCAAAAAGTTCCCCCATGAAGAGATTCATCCCTAAAAATAAAGAAGGCTGAACACATTTCAATTTCCAAGTCTCCATTAGAAGGAAAGTCCCTGGGAAGTCTGATCCCCTACACCTCTGCTTACAAGATCAGGGTGAGGGTGGGGGTAGACCAGTCCTGCAGGGGTGGGGCACACCCCAAGGCAAGGTGGGGGGCAGGAGAGGGAGGAGTGGGACGAAAGTGTTAAATTCACCGAGGGCCCCTTTTCCCTGGTGTTTTGAGGAGACCAAGGTTAGCTTCCTGCCAGATTCCCAGGAGCCCCAAGGCTGATAATTTCCAGCGAGCTATTTTGGGAGGGCAATTATCATCCCCCTCAAGCACAGTCTAATAAGGCTTCTGGGAAAGCCAGGAGCTCCAGTGCTGTGTGGAGAGGAGAATGGCCAGGGCCACATGCTCCTCCTGCCCTGGGGACCCCGGCTTCTACAGCTCAGGGAGTCAGGCTCCCCACAAGACAGGTCTGAGTGCGCAGTGGTGCTTCAGATTCTACCCGGTTGTCATGGCAACCTCTCCTTGAGCCCATCTCCTGTTGATTGGGTGTTTCTGAAGGAAAGTGATCACTTCCTGGCTGACAGTCCGATGGAGGCTGGTGGAAAGACCTTCTAGATGAGGGGACCACGTTGCTGGCTTTGACACCTGGGGCTTCCAGGATTCAACTCACAAATCAATGTTTTTATTCCTGGATCAGCGCAGAAGTGTCTTTGCTGACGTGTAGGAAGAAACCGCCTCCGGATGCTCCAGTGTCCTCGGTCTGTAGGACGACTTCTGGATTCCCTTTGGTGTCTCCCTCCTTTTCCTCTCTTTTCCTGCATATTTTCCAGCAAATAGTACCTAGGAATCCTGACAACCACGACAGAGCCAGGTCATCAGCGCGCCAGGCGTGGCGATAAGCACTTCCAGGCCCCATTTCCCTCCACGACAATCACATCACGTCCAGATGAAGACTCATGTCACACATGAGGGCACTGATGTTGGAGGAAGTTGGTAGCTGCCCAGGAGTGCTGGGCTGGGCTGGGCTGGGCTAGAACCTGGGGTAGAGCCCCCGTGGCCTGATCCCTGTAGGCAGAGATACCTATATGCCGTGCTATGTAGAAACTTAACTGTAAAATACGGTGGCCCGAGAGAGAGGCCCTGCCCTTTATGGCCACCTTTGTGCTGAATGTCCTGGGGAGGAAAATGATATGCGACGAGGCATCCCTTCCAGGATTTAATGATCTGGAACAAATATCAACCTGCTTTCTAGTAAGTTCACATTTTATTTAAAATAGCAAAACAGTGGTTTCTAGTCCTCTCTAGACTGTGATACTCTGTTGCTTTTTTTTTTTTTGGTCTTTTGTTTTTGCAATACCTCCTTTGTAAAAGGACATTTATCTGTGATAGAAAATTCAATTTAAAAACTGTTTGCTTGGCTGAATGCGGTGGCACAGGTCTGTAATCCCACAGGCCCAGGAGGCTGAGGCAGGGTGATCCTGGGTTCAAAACCAGCCTCAGCAACTTAGTGAGGCCCTAAGCAGCTCAGCGAGGCCCTGACTCTAAATAAAAATATACAAACGGGGCTGGGAAAGTGGCTCAGTGGCTAAGTGCCCCTGGGTTCAATCCATGGTACTGACAAACAACCAAACAAAAAACGATTTGCTTAAGTCAGTGGGACTTCTTAAGATAAGTGGAGATATCTAAAGATGCCCCACCATCATGGTGATTAGACTGTCACCAGAAATAGAGCAAGGGCTGAGGACATAGCTCAGTGGGTAGAGTACTCGCCTCACATGCACAAGGCCCTGGGTTCAATCCCCAGCACCATAAATAAATAAATAAATAAATAAATGGAGCCGGTGAACAGGCACAGTAGACAAGGTTTGTGTCCCCTGGCAAATCCACATGCTGAAATCTTACCCTCATGGCAGTGGTGACAGGAGGTGGGGCCTTTGGTAGGGGATTAGTTCACCCCCTCATGAATATTTGTGCCCTTATAAAAAGATGCAGAGATGTGTTGAGAAGGCATCTAGGATCCACAAAGCAGGCCCTCATCAGAACACGGAATAGACTGGCACCTTGACTTTGGACTTCCCAGTTTTCCAGCACTGGGAGAGAAAATTCTGCTGTTTTTTTTTTTTTTTTTGTGTGTGTGTGTGTGTGTGTGTTTTTCTTCAGCACACTGTCTATGGTATTCTGTTATAACAGCCTGAACAGACGAAGACACCAGGGGTTTTTACCGTGTAAGAATTCATCCAGTTGTACACTTAAGCTTTGTGCACTTTTCATGCCCCTAGTCCCAGCTATTGGGAGGTCAAGGCAAGGCAAGAGACTGCTTAGAGCTCAGGAGTTTGAGACTAGTCTCGGCAATATAGTGAGCACTCCTCTCAAAAGAAAAAAAAATATATTATATATATATATATATATATATATATTTTTTATTTGTGTGTTTTTGTCAATAAAAATTCACTTAACTATTAAAACTAAGAGTGAGGGCACTCTCTGGATGGTGTGCAAATCAGAACAAGAGTGCCAGTGCCCCTCATCTCTGTTTTTTGGTGGAGCTGATGGGCTCTGATACCCTTAAGAAAGTTCTCAGGGTCCCTAGGGGACTGGCCCTGCAGTCATGCCACCTGTGAAGGGAGTTCCCACGGCAGCCTTCTGGGGTGATGGCACTTCTGTCACTTAGATCTAGATTCCTGGGGCTTGCAATGCAGGGTTTGCACAGGGGTGAGTGTGTAGACTTTAATATGTGTGCACATGCACACGCATGTGCAGGACAAAGGCCAGCCCACAACTCAGAAAGCAGGTACATGATTGGTTTTCCTTCCATCTGGTCTTCAGCATACACTAGCTGTGTGCATTGGGTGAGTTCCTTCACCTGTTTGACCCCCAGCTTCCTCCTTTGCCGAGTAAGGAAGATGTAAGGCCTACATCATAGAATCACCTGAGAAGGATTCAGTGGGAGAATGGGTAGAAAGGACTTAGCCCAGGGCCTGGTGCATGGCACACAAACATCACAATGCCCAGGGGTGGGGCTCTGGCATCCAGTTGTTAACAAGCCCTCAGGTAATGTTGATGTACACCCAAGGTTAGAAATGAACTCTGACCTGGCCTCTGACCCTGCCATTGCACCAGGGAAGAAATGGATCATGAATTCTTTTCTCTCCCTCTCTTCCAGAGCAGAGCAGAGCAGAGGTTGGAGGTGCTGCTTTTGGAAAGGTGCAGAGGTGCCAGGGGAAGGTGGTTTTTTCCTTCCCTCCCCACGGACATTTATGGGAGGTATGACAGGTAGACAGGTGTGACCCTTGTCTTTGGGAGCTAACTGCTTACAGAGAGGAAATGGCCTCAGGCCCACACTGTGGTGAAGGGCACAGAACTCGAGGGGTTTGGTTTCAGCTTTGCCCCCGCATGTCTCTGGGCCCTGTTTTTTCACATATGTAAAATGAGAGGAATGGGCTGGATGATTTCTGAGGTCCTCCCACCCCGGGCACTCTATGAATCCATAAGATGTACCCTTAAAAAGCTGTACAGCCAACCTGATTAAAGAATGGACAAAATACCTGATGGGACAACGTTACCAAAGAAGATATGCAGGTGGCAAATCAGCATGTGAAAAGATGCTCAGCATTACACGTCATCAGAGAAACAAATTAAAATGATAATAAGATTGGGCTGGGGACGGGGCGCTGGGTTCGATCCTCAGCACCACATAAAAAATAAAATAAAATAAAGATGTTGTGTCCACCGTAAAAAAAAATTTAAAATTCTCTCTCTCTCTTTAGAAAAAAAATGATAATAAGATAACATTAGATACCCAGTAGAATGGTCCAAATGCAGAACACTGACAACATCGAATGCTGGTGGGGACGTGGAGCAACAGGAATGCTCGGTCACTGCTGGGGAAATGCAAAATGCGGCAGCCACTTTGGAAGACAGTTCAGCAGTTTCTTGTAAAATTAAACCCATTCTTACCATATAACCCAGCAACTACATTCCTATGTATTTACTCAAAGGAGTTGAGAACTTATGACTCCATAAAAACCCACAGGATGTTTATAGCAACTTTATTCATAATTGCTAAAACTCACAGGCATCCAAGATATCCTTCTGCAGGGGAGGAAATAATAAGTTGTGGTACATCCAGGCAGTGAACTTCTACTCAGTGATAAAAAGAAGCAAACTATCAGGCCATGAAAAGACATGGTGGGGGCTGATATGCATATAATGAAGAGGCAGAAGCCAATCTGCAAGGGCTCCACCATGAGTGATTCCAGCTGACGTCCTGGAAGAGGCACAACTATGTAGACAGCAAAAGGATCAGTGATTGCCAGAGGTTGGAGGAAGAAAGGGATGAATTGGCAGCTGACAGAGGAAACGATTCTGTGTAATGCTACAACAAGGGATAGCTGTCAGCACACACTTGTCCAAACCTACAGAACGTGACATCAAAAGTGAACTCCAGCTGGGCGTGGTGGTGCACACCTGTAATCCCAGCTGCTCAGGAGGTGAAGGCAGAAGGATCACAAGTTCAAAGCCAGCCTCAGCAACTTAGCAAGGCCCTAAGCAACTTAGTAAGACCCTGTTTCTAAATAAAAAATATTTTTTAAAAAGGACTATGGATGTGGCTCAGTGGTTAAGCACCTCTGGGTTCAATTCCCAATTTAAAAAGAAAAAAGTGAAACTTGAATAGAAATTATGGATCTGGAGTGATAATGGTGAGTCAATGTAGCTTCATCCACTGTAACAAATGTGCCACTGTGGGGAGACAAGGGCATATGGGACATCTCCCAGTCTTCCATCCAATTTTGCTGTCAACCTGAAATTGCCCTAAAAATAAAAAATAAAAACAAACAAAAAGCACTATGATGTATGGTTAAGAGCATGAGCTTTGGAGATTAACTTTCTGAATTTGAGTTCTGGCTCTGTCCCCTCACTAGCTGCGACCACAGAAAAGCTAGCTAAGCAGGCTGTGCCTTGGTTTCCTTATCATAATGCCTATTTCATGGGTTTCTCCAAGGATTTAAAGAATTAATAAATCTAAAGCATTTGGCGCAGTGTTTGGCATATAGTAAGAGCGCAGTCCATATTAGCTACTATTTTAAAAGTGAATTTTATAAACAGCTGATTCCAATTGATTGTCTGTCACCATCTTTTGGCTATAGCAATCCCTCGAACTTGGGCTAGGCCACCAGATTCCTGACAGTGATTTCTTTTCACTGAGTGGAAGTCAAAGATCTTTTCACAACCAGAGCTTTCAAGCCTGCGCGTGCTCTGAGGCTGAGAGAAAATGCTCTTGATGGATCATTCCCATGGACCCGGCAAGAAAACAGTGTAGTGTGGTACCTGGTCTCCTTTGCCTGAGTGACCTGGCAGAGGACCCAGACCCCATTCTTTTTTTAACTAGCCAAGCACTCTTTTGTTTTGGATGTCACTCTGGGGAAGAAAGCTCTGTGCTAGATTAGACCAAGATGGGTGTTCCATCTTAGAGTCATTTTCCCAACTCTTGACCATGGCAGCTGCCCTTGAGTGCCATTAGGGGATGCCCTCCAGAATGGGATGGTGAAGTCTGCAAAGGTCTTGCCTAACCATTAAATTAGCTTCTTCAAGCTGCTCAACAGTCCTATTAGACGAATCGGAGGCTCTGGGAGACTGAGTTCCACTCAAGGGTTTTCAGCTGGTAAGAGGCACAAATTGGACTCACCTGGTTGGCTCCAAGACCATGTTCATTACATTTAATGTGCCCTCCCTTTGTGATTGTGCCTGTCACTGGGGCATGGATCACACTGGTTGCTTCACGAAAGACCACCTTCCCCATTCCTGTCCCTGTGCAGAGCCTCAATCATTCAATTCAGGGACCCAGCCTCCCCTGCCCCTGGGTCAGGGATTGGTCTGGAGGTGGGCATGTGACTCTTCTGATTAAGGAGCTTGAGGGGAGGCTGAAGGAAGAGCTTTTCTTGATCTTGAAAACCAAGTAAGGAAGAAACAGGTTTCTTTATAAGCAAGCTTTGAATTTCCAACGGTTCGTTTTACTGTGACTTTACCGCTCACGGTAGTCTGTTAAAGAGCCCCTGGCTGACTTCCTCTGACTCTGTACCCACGGGCCTTGGCTCATCTCTGGATGGCACCAGGGCTGGATCTGTGGCTTGATGGAATTTGGCTGTGGTTTGGAGGCAGGGTGTCTCCCCCAGGGACAGGGTGCAGCTGTCAGGCTGGACATGCCTGAGTGGCCGGCCCAGGAGTAACATTTGTTGGCTGGGACCTCCTGTTGCTGTCAGAGAAGGCCAAGAGCCAAGTCCAGGCCACGCATGCGCTTGCCTGGATGCTTTAGTACCATGGAGGAGGAGTGGCGTTGGGTGATAAAACTCTCCCTTGGGAGCTTTCCTGGAGACCAGGCTTGCTCAGCACACTGTCTTGGAAAAGCCCTTTCTTCTTTGAGGGACTCAATTCCCACCGAGAAACCTCCAGGACCAGAAACTAAGTTTTTACACATGGACCTTAACCCCTTAGCTCCCAGTACCCTGGCCAGCTTCCCAAATGGGTTCGGTAGATCTTAATGGATGGATAATACCAACAACCCAGAACAATCACACGGTATTTCTATCTTCAGAGTCTTTTTGTTTGTTTGTTTGTTTGTTTCTTTGCTTAATTTTCCTGGCAAACTAGTGATGAAGATACAGAGAGGGATTACCACATAGTCATAGGACACTGGGAAAGGCCCTTATTGAGTACCCACCCAGCCCCTATTGAGTGCCTCACCCGTGTGAGGTCCATCTGTATGTGGTCTCAGCCCTCATGGTGACAAATATGGAGAAATTACTACCTTCACTTTACCAAAGAGGATAATGAGTTGTGGAGAAGAGAATGATCTGCTAGAAGTATTTATAGCTGGTACTCTTGCCACCACTTCAAGCTGCCCATGTCACACAACCTTTCTGCGTCTCAGTCTCCTGAGATGAAAAATTAAGTATCTGGGTGGTAGTGCATATCTATAATCCTAGCCACTTTGGAGGCTGAGACAGGAGGATCACAAGCTTGAGGCCAGCCTTGTTAACTTAGAAAGATCCTCTCTCAAAATCAAGAAAGGCTGGAGATGCAGCTCAGTGGGAGAGTACCCTTATGTTCAAGCCCTAGTACTGCCAAGAAAAAGGAAGAATAAAAAGAAAAAGAAAATTAATAGGATGAAACATGGAATCTCTAAGGTCAAGTTTTGTTCAAATCCCATGATTTTATGAATATTATCCTCTACTATGAAAGAATGGAGATGGTCTTTGGACCCACATAAAAAGTCAGTGTAGGCAAGCCCTGCTCACCTCTAGGCCCCTGGGCTCCTTTCTCATGATTTGAGCAATGGACAGTTGATGTGGCTCGTGGTATTAGAGGGTTAAGATCTACCTGTCGCACATCCCAAGCTGTCTTTATTGTTGCCAGCAGTTGGTCCCTTTGAAGAACATTCCAACCTCTCCTCCCAGGTTAGCAGCAACCGGAGGCTCTGACCCAGGATGGGAGAGGTCCAAATACAGCATCCAAGAGCTGCCTTTCTGAGTCCTTATTATATGATAAGCACGGTTCAAGTGGGCCATAACTCATTACATCCTATAATACTCCTGTGGGTTGGATATCATCACACACACACACCCTGTTAATGGCGATGAAATTGAATTCAGAGAGGTTAAGTGACTTACCCAAGGTCACAGACCTCATATGTATCAGGGATAGGACGTGAATAGAGGCAGTCAAGTCCCAGAGATCACACCTTTTGTCACTCGGCTCTACTGCTTTGCATGATGCACTAATCTTCAAAGACCAGGTACTTAGTTGAAAACTGCAAAAATGGCCATGGATGACATCCTGAGACACCAAGATGGCTGGACGCATCCAGGAGAATCATGGCAGGGCAGTAGAGGCAGCAGAGAGGGCCTATAGCACCAAAACTGCCCTGTGGGAAGAAGGAAACAGAAAGAGGCTCCTCCACCCACAACCAAGTCCCCAGGAAGGCTCTTTAAAGGACACCTGCTTCTGCGTGAGTAGGATAGTCCTGGCAGAACCCAACACGTTGGTTTGCATCTTGGAGAATGCAAAGGAAAACCAGAGGGTAAAAGAATGGAGGAAGAAGCCGGGCCTGGTGACGCATGCCTGAAATCCCAGCGGCTTCAGGAGACTGAGAAAGGAGGATCGCGAGTTCAAAGCCAGTCTCAGCAATGGTGAGGTGCTAAGCAACTCAGTGAGACCGTGTCTCTAAATAAAATTCAAAAAATAGGGCTGTGGATGTGGCTCAGTGGTTGAGTGCCCCCGAGTTCAATCCCTAGTATCCCCCTCCAAAAAAAAAAAAAAAAAAAAGAATGGAGGAAGATTCATTATTCACAGGAAATCAGTTGAGCACAGGGGCTTATTGGAAAATCATGCTCTCCCTGAACAAGGAAGCATGGGGATTTTCTTGGGGAAACCTATATCTATTCAAATAGGAAAGCACACGTACAGGTGGGCACATTTCTGGGCATGCTCAGTTCATGGTCATAGAGTATATGTTCAAAAAGGAAAGATGATGGACAGCAATCTGGGCATGCTCAGTTCAATATTACAATGAGCCAAGTTTACTCTAGGTTGCCTAAAAGAATGAGTCAGAGTGGCTTGGTGACCTTGGCTGGTTCTTAGAAAGTTTCTCCGAAGAATTTGAGCTGACACAAAAAGAAAGGACCATTTTGAAAGTGAGTTAATGTAGGAGTCTGTTCCTAAAGCTGCCTGCTTTACTTGGCGGCTAACACTGGTGCATCAAACGGATATTTGGATAAGAATTTTTGACAAATAGAGAAAAGTTGGTTTTCTACCTGACTTGCAACACCTTTTAATTCTCCTTTTTACTCTTGTAATTATTAGTTAGCTCATCATTCATTCACCTGAGAACTGGGTCCATCTTGTGCATCCTTTTGTGCAGATAATAGTCCTGTACATTTATATAATCAAATATTTGTGGAAAGAATGAACAACTGAATGAAAGAAACAGTAAAAAAATAAAAATCTGGGCTTGTGGTCTGAAATATACTTTCAGTCAGAGCTCTTGAGGAAAGATCTTGCAGGAAAGAGAAAAAAAAACAAGTTGGCATTTGAGGAAGTATTTGAAAGGAAAGGCAGGCTTTAAAAAGGAGGAAGGAGAGGATTAGGGAGGTGTATTTAAGAGAGAGAAATGCTGGTGGGAGGCTAGTGGGAGGGTAGAGGAACTGTGGGCTCAAAACCTGAAAGGGAGCCTGTGAACCCAGCCAGGGCTACCAAAGAGGCCCTTGTCCCCAGGCCTCCCTCCAGAGGGCTTGTGGCCTCCCTCTGCGCCTCATCCCGGAGGCCAGCCCAGCCTCTTACTGTATTATGTTGCAAACCTAAACAATTTATCTTCACCTTCTGATTCCCCAGGTAACCAGTGTGGGGACCATTAATCGTCTCTGGGGTGAGTTTCTGAGCCCAGCCTGGGGGACTCCCCCCTGCCTGAGGACTGAGCTGAGACAGTGGGGCTCTCTGGATGACACACTTGAGCTGGTTGAGAGCAATGTGCTTAGAAATGCAGGCATCAACCCTGGCCTGATTGCCTGCAGCCGGAAGGGCCTTCCTAGAAGTGGCAAATCCACCCCTCCCCCACCCAGGGCCACACAAGGGCCAGTCACTGGCCTCCTTAGTGCCTTCCCACACCTCTCTCCACCACACCACCAGGGCTGTTGAGTGTAAGAGGAAACGCCACCTCGCGCAGAAAACCTAGGGGACTTTTTTTTCCCCCTTCAAAAAACATTTGCTGAAATAACTTTTTATTGGTGGTTGTTTTGAAACACGTAGCAGAAAGAGTCCTGAGAATTACTCCCATCATAACTTTTGTTCAGCTAGATCTGTGTCATCGATTTGGGCCTCAATTTCCTTGTCTATAAAATACGGCCCTTTCCTCGCTTTAATAGTCTACTAATTTGTGCCATATGAAGAACAACCAACAATTATTTCTCGGCTCAGCATCTATTCAATGAATATTCTTGAAGTGCCAAGAGCCCAGACTGCTTTTGACATTATCAGGAATAGAAAAGAAATGATATTCTGGTCCCTGTCCATCATTTATTTAAATGTCCATTGAGTGCCAACCATGAGCATTCATTTATAGGAGTTTTAAAAATTTACACTATTGTTCCTGCCTCAAAGGAAATTTCAAGCATATTGCCATGACAATGCACATATGAAATAAGAAGCAAAATTTAAAATAGCGTATGGTTAGATGTTAGGAGGGAAAAGCTACTCAAGTTCAAGGGAGGAAGAAATCACTGCGGGTATAACAGGTCTGAGAGGACCACATAGCAGCAGGGTTTGGGCAGATTGAAACATAATGTTGATGGTTATAACGATGCTGATGGTGGTGGCGGTGACAAATAAGCCAAATTTATTGAGTTCTTAGCATGTGGGAGGTATTGATAGAGGGCTTCGTGGATATTGTTTAATCCCTTATGTACTCATTTAGCAGATGAGGAAACTAAGGTCCAAAGTTCTCATGGAGGATTCTGATCAATCCATTGTGACACTTCTAGAAGTGAGGATCCAGGATTAAAAGAAAGAGAAAGGTACAGAAGAGTCTTCAGTCCCTCTGGAACTGGCCTTGTGGGGGTGCTGGATGGAGGGAAGCATCACTGCAGTATGATGTCTGTCTACATTTTTAAAATTCAACTCCCTAACTGAAAAATAACTTGAGGCCTCTTGACTGTAATTGCTAAAGTTATAAAATACCCTCCGGATCTAAGAAAACACAACAAACTCATCTCAGAACTTATTTCTGTGTTGTACTTGACCATACAGTCTGTGTCTGTGCCTTCCCTCTTTTGATCTTCTAGGGCATCCTTTGTCTTGTAATTTATTTTTTCCCAGTTCATTAATTATTAACATCTCTTAAGACTGAGTCCTACGCCAGCTTCTGTTCTTTCATTCATTAGCTGAACATTTATTGTTAATCACCGATGATTTGAAATTTGATATGACCAAAACATCAGTTTTGATCTAAAGGAGTTCAGTGAGTCTTTCTGCAATCCCAGGGTCAACTTCAGGGTCCACCTGCATGTGGATAACTGATGCAATGCCAACTCCAATGTGGGCCTCACACCCTCTCCCTGTGGATTTTGTTGTTTTCTTGCAGTACTGTGGATTGAACCCAGAGGTGCTCTACCACTGAGCTACATCCAAGCCCTTTTTATTTTGAGACAAAGTCTTGTTAAATTGCTGAGGCTGTCCTTGAGCTTGTGATCTTCTTGCCTCAGCCTCCTGAGCTGCTGGGATTACGGGTGTGTGCCACCATCCCCTGCCTTCTCCCTGTGTTTTTAGGTCATATTTTGAAACATATGTATCTGCTAGATCACACAAATCTTCATTTCCCCACTTTTATGAGTTTCATCCATCTCCCTGGGCCTCCAGTCTCATTCTTTAAGTCAGGGATGACATCTTCTTTTGGCTTTGCCTCCTCAATAAGGATGGTGCAGACTCCCAGCAAACATTCAAATGAGGTTGCCTGCCTAACTGAACCCTGCGCTGTGAGAGCTCTGTATTAATCTCTCAGAGGTCGAGTGGAGTTTGATGGATGAGGCAAGAATAGAAGCAGATAATTCCCTGGTGTCAGTTCAGCATTCCTTTTAAGCTTTTATTTATGTATTCCTCAGCATTCTTTTGGTAGCAAGTGTCAGAAAACCTGACTCAAACTATCTTAGCAAGAAAGAGAAATGAGATGTGTTGAGACCAGTCTATGTGTCCAAAGACTGATTCAGTCTGACTCCATGGCATGTTAGATTCAGGGACTCAAATGATGACCTCATGGCTCGTTCTCTCTTGACATATCTTGGCTCTCTTTTCCTCTGTGTCTTAGTTTCTTTCTCCATCAGATACTTGTAACAAGACAGGGAAAATGGTCACTGACGATCACAAACTACATCATTACACTGGTGCTTTAAAGGAAAGGAGCAGCCCTCTTTCTTAATATTCACAGATCAAATCTCAGGGAAGACCTTGATTGGTCCTCTGTGTGTGTGTGCTCATCCCTTAACCAATCACTGTGGCTTTGGAAATGGACTACTCTAATTGGTCAACTCAGTCACACACCCACCCCTCAGTTATGAACACCCCTTTAGTACCATAGGGAAGAGAGAAAGGAGGGGTTCTCCAAAGAAGGAATGTTGAGAAAAACAAGAGCATACATCCACCACACTCCTCCTCTCTCTAACCCCCTTGCCCCAGCATTTAAACCAGAGAAGTGACTATCTCTTCATCTTCCAAAGCCTGACTGTGTTAGGAGATTAAGGAGAAGTTGCTGGGCTTTTCCTGGTGATAGCTGCATTTCTGTAGGTGCTGATTTGCTCATAAATCTTTTGACATGTCTTATAAAATTCTCATTGGTGGTTATTGAAAGAGAAATCTTCCTTTTCCAACTCACAAACTTCCTTCTCAAATCCTTCAGCCTTGAATCTGTACGTTCGCACATCTATATATAATATGTTCACATATATCTGAATAAAAACCAGACAACTGCCCCACATCATTACCATGGAACTTCCCCTCATCCTAGGAAAGACAGTGGGGGTCCCTTTCTTCTGGGGACAGATGTTTGATCAATGGAAGATCTGAAGGAAGGAAGAAATGATCATAAACAGGTCTGAGTAATATACAGGATATATAATGGCTAGTGTCACCTTCTTGTGTGATTTCATGATACCATCCTGCTTTTTATCCTATGAATTCACTATGGCATGTATTATTATTATTATTATTATTTTCTTCTTCTTCTTCTTCTAACAGATCAAACATCTTTTTTTTTTTTTAATGATTACAACACCATGGGTCCTCAGAGACACTTGGAAGATTGCTCCTGAGATCACTTTGTCTATATCAAGACTTACAAAATCAAATGCCCCCAGGATCCAGGCAGGTCGTGTAAATAAAATAGGATGGGTGGAGACTGTGTCAGGGTGGAAGTCCCATTTCAAGGTAGCAGCTCCTAGTGGGTTCCAGCCCAGCATCACCATAAGGGAGTGCATGCTGTGATAGATACTGATTATTCACTAATTCCTGGTTCCCTTCTCCTCGGTGATACATGGCAGGACCAAGCTTCCCTTCTTCTTTGAAATTAAGAATGACCATGTAACTTGCTTTAGCCAATGAAATGAAAGCTAAAGTGATGTCACTCAAGGAGGAAAGATTAAATGCTGGTGATGGCCATGGAAAGCAGTATAGAGATTCCTTAGAAAACGTGGAATGGAACCACCATTTGACCCAGCTATCCCACTCCTCAGTCTATACCCAAAGCCACATCAGTGTTCATAGCAGCTCAATTCACAATAGCTAAACTGTGGAACCAACCTAGATGCCTTTCACAGATGAATGGATGAAGAAACTGTGGCACATATACACAGTAGAATATTACTCAGCATTAAAAGAGAATAAAATTATGGCATTTGTAGGTAAATAGATGGAGTTGGAGAATATCATGCTAAGCGAAGTAAGCCAATCCCCCCAAAACAAAGGCCAAATGTTCTGGTAAGTGGATGCAGACCCATAATGGGGGGGAGGGTGAGTGGGGAAAATGGAAGAACTTTGGGCATAGGGGAGGGAATGATGGGGAGGGGGAATGGGGGTAGGAAAGATAGTGGAATGAGATGAAAAAAAATTACCCTAGGTACATGTATGACTGCACATGTGGTGGTGCTCTTCATTTTGTAAAACTAGAGAAATGAAAAGTTGTTCTCCATTCCTGTATAATGAATTTAAATGCATTTAAATGTATTAGTTATATAATGTATAACTAATTAGAAAAAAATTTTAAAAATGCTGGTGATTGGCCCTTTCTTATTCTCTCTTTGTGCCTGCCATGGTGGCCATTATTGATATAGAGGTACCATGCTGAGCTCTCACCTGTAGGACAGTTGTCCTGAAGAATCACCTAGATCCACAGTTGTCTTGTGTAAGAAATAACTTTTCTTGGGGCTCGGATTGTGGCTCAGTGGTAGAGCGCTCACCTAGCATATACTAAAGCCCTGGGTTCAATCCTCAGCACCACATAATAAATAAATAAATAAATAAATAAATAAATAAATAAATAAATAAATAAAATAAAATAAAGATTTGTGTCCAACCAAAAACATAAATAAAAAAAGAAAAAGAAATAACTTTTCTTGTGTTAAGTCACTGAGTTTTGGTGAAACATATTTGCTACAGCAGCAAAACCTAACCTCAACTATTACAAATGCCCCTGTCTTTGATTTTTTTCAAGGAAAGTTAGAAATCAAAATTTTTGTGTGAAACCTTTTATATGGTTAAAAAAAAAAAGAATTTCAGATTGATCCAGTGAAGCCAAAGATAGCCTGCCAGTAACTATAGAAGACCCCTGACTTACAATGGTTCAATTTACCAGTTTTTAGCTTGACAATGGTGAGACAATGTACCCATACAACCATTCTATTTTTTACCTCAGTGCAGTATTCAATAAATTAGCTAAATTATTCAATTAATGATAAAATAAGCTTTGTATTAGATGACTTTGCCCAATGTTAGACTAACAAGAGTGTTCTGAGCATGTTTAAGGAAGGTTAGGCTAAGTTAGCATGCTTGATATATTGGTTGTATTAAATGCATTTTTGACTTTTGGAATTTTCAGCTTATGATGGGTTTATCGTGACATAACCCCATCAGAAGTCGAGGAGCAGCTGCAGTTTGCAATTTTGGTCAATACAGTTTGAGTAGAGAAGGAGTGGCAACCCTGTCTGGATTCCTACAGTTCTGATAGTCTGTGTCACATAATTAGCTCTTAGTCACTCTCGGTTTTGCTGTTTGCTCATTTTAAAGTCATTCTTCCTAACAGTATGGAAGGTGGGGACAGTTGAGGAACCATGTCTTAAACTTTATGTACCTCACAGGCACATAACAGATTTTCAGTAAATACTAGTATAAAGACTAGCTGATTGGTAGATGACCCAGAACTATCATTTCCTCCTTTGATATTGGAGGAACAGTTTTGGGGAATTGATTATTTTGACTTACAATTTCACTTTTTCTTCTTTGTAAAGAGTCTGGGATTCACTGGTGTACATTGAACTTTAAAATGAAATAGTCCAAACAAGTCAGTGATACAAAACTCATTTATTAATGAGGACGTTCTATCTTCCCCTTCCTGGCTTGGCTCTTCTTCTCTCTCCTCTTCTTGGCATTAGCTATATTCTTGGTAGACTCCTTTCAGGTAGTACCTTCTGGCAGATTCAGGTCCAGCTTCTGGTAACTTCTCTTCCCAGGAGATCCACCAAATTCCTAGTCTCCTCAGCTTTACCAGGGATGCAAGACAGTTTCTGAATCAGCCACTGGCCAGGGCTGGGTATCTTAATGAGGACTTTTCTAGTTGCAAGTGACAGGAAACCTAAATTTGAATTGCCTTAGGCTGGGCCACTGTCTGAGCCTAAAAGCCAGAGGCAGATCTGTTGCATCAGACAACTCAGGGAGAAGAAGCAGGCTGATGTCTGCACAAAGGAGCCAATTTATGGCCTCTGTCTCCAGCCACTCCTAGAGGCAGTGGCTAAGCAGAGGGACCTGGTAGGGGGCAATGTGGTGGGAAGGTGGCCCTGAGCTGTTTGTACAGCATCCTATATAAAGTTGAAAAACATCCATATCAAATAACAGGGAGATTAAATGGATATTATAAAGCCAGTGGGGTGGTGGTGGTGGTAAAGATCGCCAGTCACACCTTGGTGCCACCCCTGGAGCATATTTAATTTGTGGGGGGAAGAAAAGGCCCACTAGGACTGCCAGTGGCTCTACCGTGGGCCAAAGTAGGCCCTGGAGAGGGCTGGTGGTAACCACACACGTAAATTATTAGTCTCTGCGTGTAGATCAGTTTAGTTTTTTCAAAGTCCCAGCAGAAGACGCATAAAATCACGTTGCCCCTGTTCACTGTTTTCTTCCATATAAATGTCCAGACCCTAGCCTTGCGGGAGAAACATCACAGGGCAGTTTCTTAGCACCCAGCTTTGATCTCCGTGCTGGAATAAAGGTGTAGTTGGCCTCTCTGAGGCCTCTTCTCCCACAAGCCTATCACATTACTGCTCAGTTGCCATGCGTGTTCTTTTAGGGCCTTACTTTCCTCCATCAGTGTTGTGAGAGAGCTTGCTGACGGTCTTGGTGAAATGGACAGGCAATGGCATCAGAACTTGGTCTTTCCATAAGACCAGTTCTCTTGTGCAGAAAGATTTCAGTGCCTTGGAAACCAGGGGAATGTAGCTTCCACGCACCACATTGAGAAGACATGCGTGCTGCGCTCGGCTCATGTGCTCCCATCTGGTCTCAAGTCCTGTTCCTTTCACTCTGAGCATCTGCACTCCAACAAGGCATGAACTGTTTCTTTCACTTCCTTTCTTCTTTGGGTGATGACCTGTCATCACTCTGAGAAAGAGGCTGAAGGTCACTGAGCATAAGTGTTGCCATCCCTATCTAGCTTAGGCAGAAAGGCAGGCTGGGTACCCTAGAGGCAGGTGCCATGTTTCTGCCTGAGGGCTCTGTGTCTCTACTTTCCCAGAGTGGAGGGCACCGTGGATGAAACATTTCCTCTGGGGTCTCCTTTACCATCTACCTGTTTAGAGGGATGGGAGGTAGGAGTGGAGCTGGCCATGGAAGTCCTGCTGGGGAAGAAGGCCACTGGGAGTCTACGGAGAGCTGGTCTGTTCACTGCTGTCTGTCCCTGGAGAGGAGAAGCCTGCTAGACTAGGGCAAAAAGCCCGAGGCCAAACTGGGCCAGCCACGGAGACAGCAGTGGTCTCGGGGGCAGCCCTCCAGGAGGACAAGCTCATGCACCGGGTCATCTCAAGACTGAGGGACGCTGAAGAGGCCCTTCCAAGATACAATCCTCTGCCTATCCTTCACAGAAAGGCAAAACCGGCTTGCGAGAGCACCTCCTCACCACTCAGTCCTGAAGTGTCCAAGGACGCAACTGTGTGCTGTGGGTCTGGGGGAGAGCGCCGAGGACGGCGGAAGATGGTCCCCCACAGGCTCTACTCCAAGGGGCTCTTGGCTTGTCCCACTGCCGCCTTCTGCTTTTTGCCTCCCGGGGCCGTGCTCGTGTCCCGGGGGTGGCAGCCGGGCGGCGGAGCGCGGGGGATGCTCTTACATAACCGAGCTCCGCGTCCTGCTTTCTCGCGCGCTCCTGAGCCGCGGGGTGGGAGCGCCCCGGGCCGCTGTGGAGCCCGGGCCAGCGAGCCGGGGCCCCGGCCGCCCCTGCGGGCAGAGGAGCGCGAGCGGCGGCGGGAGGAGGGCGCCGGAGGCGGCGGGGGAGGTGAAGGTCAGTGGGTGTGAAGCGCCGGATCCACACCCCCTCCTCCCCTGTCCCCTCCTTCCCTTCCTCTCCGTCCCCCTCTGACGTCTGGAGCTGGCAGCTCCGCCGGTTCCGCATTCCCGACCCCTCCCCGCCGCCCAGGGGCCGCTATATAGCCGGGGCTGATGCAACCCGTCCCGCCGCCCGCCACAGCCTGCGGGAGGGACGCTCGGCGGCCGCGACGGGGGGCGCTGGCGGCGGCGGACGCTGCAGCGGCGGCGGGGCTGGCGCCGCGGCGGCTCCCGGGCCGGGACGGGCCTGGGCACCGGGCGGAGCTCCGCGGCCGGGCGGCAGCGGCGCGGAGTGGGCACGGCGCCTGCAGCCGGGCCCCGGCCCCGGGGGCGCCGCCTCCGCCCGCGGCTTCTGCACGGTGGGTGCGAGGGCGCGCGGGGCCGGGCGGGGCGGGGCGGGGCGCGCGGCCGCGGCCACCTGGGTCGGCGGTCCCCGCGCGGGCGCAGCGCGCGAGCCCAGGAACTCGCGTCCCGCCGGGCGGCTCCCGAGCCTTGGCCGCCCCGCGCTGCAGCCGGTGGCTTCCCGTGCGTTCCCGCCCCGGGACGCGAGGCTCCCACCGCTCCCCGGGCAGCGGGGCGCTCCCTCCTTCCCCTTCGCGCGCTCTCCTCCCCGGCCGCCTGCAGGGAGGCGCTGTCCTAGGGCGGCGGGGAAGGCGGGGTGAGTGGGGAGAAGACTGTCCTCCGAGACGAGACGGGTCGTGGCCGTGGAGGGTGAAAGGCCAGGAGGTGCGGGGCTGGGGGTGGGGATGACAGGGACCTGCTGGCAAGTCGTGTCCTCCTGGAGGACTCCCAGGAGGGATTTGAGAAGGATCCGATTTCCATCCAATGGAGAGGGCTTCAGTCAGGACCATTGCTCCAGGATTCTGGGTTAGGAGGGTCCTCGGGGTGACCTGGGTCCCCTTTGGGCTTCCCCGTCTTCCATGCCCCTTTACATAAGGCGGGAAGCTGGCTTCTCTAGGTAACCAGCCCAGTTTAGAAGACTCTCCTCTGCTCCTCCCCTCAAAAGAGGCTGGGCCATCCACTGGACCCCTGCACGTTGGGGTGGCAGAGCTAGACTTTGCTTGGGTCCCTGGAGGAGCTGGGAAGCCCAGGGGGCTTGCTCTTTTGCAGGAACGGATGGGCCATCTGTGGAGTGAGAGATGGAAAGGCTGGTGGGAAGAAATCAACTGATCCCTTCTGTCAGCTCCATTTGCAAGATTGCATGACCCTTTGCCCAGAGTGCTGCCCTCCTCAGTGGCATCCAGGGCACTAGGAATCAGTGGCCTGTCCAGGGTACTCAGGGCAGATATGCTCAGGTCTGTGTCTCAGAAGGAGCTTGCACTGTGTAGGTGTGTATACTCTACTTTAAATCCTGGTCAATTGTCCCCAGGGTCTTAGTGTCAGGAGCAGGAGACACTGAAGGTCTGAACCATATTTGGGTACCTGCTGTCTTTAAAGCCTGCTAGGAACTGTGTTCCTCTATCTCTCTCCCAGCCTCCCTTCCCTGAGGGGTTTTAAAGACACCTCCCTTTGCTTTCACCCCCTTTCCAGCAAATCTGGCTGCAGCTTGAACAGAAAGCTTATCTCCCCTTGCAGGTTTCTAGGGGAGAGTTTAACCAGGTATCAGGTGTGAGCATGGCTCTGATTCTACAGAAATCCAAGTTTCAGGGAAGGGAAGCAAGATCGATTCTCATGCCTCTGGGTGGCTGAGGTTTTGCCTGGCTTAAAGCAGAGAGGATGGATTTCTCAAAGACTCTTCTGTTCCCCCCTCCACTTTGGCTTTGGTTCAGAGGTACAGGCAGCTCCAGAATCTTCCTGAAGAGCTGGGTGCTGTGTGATTTGAAGGGTTGGTCTTAGGAAGGCCTGGGTGTGGAGGCCTCTGTTATTTCTCCTAGTTGGATCAGCCACCTCCAAGGAGATGTGTCCATCGTGGTGAGAGTGTCCCCTAGGAAAGGCTTGGATGAGAGTCTTTCCCACTGGTCCACTGCCAGCCTCTGCAGCTCCCAGACACACTCCTCTGTCTGCCTGGATCTCTTATTGTCTCCCCCACCTGCTTGCAGGAGAGGTGGGCCTCCTTTCCAGTCTTCAGAATCCTCCGCAGGGCCAGGCTCTCTGGGCCTCTTGTGTTGTGCAGCTAGCTACCCATGTTGCAATGGGCTCTCGTCTTTCTGTGTCTCTCGTGTGTTTCCAGCTCCACTCTGGAAGGGAAGGGGCCAGCACAGACTCCAGGCTGGTCTGCTCCATGTTCATTGAGCCCCAGCTCCACTTGAGCAATCAGAGCTGAGGGCTGAGGGCAAGCTGCATTCTTTTCCGCTGCAGGGTGCAGTTTGCTTTTTTTCCATGTGAATGAATTATGTTTGAAACTGAAATGGGAGGAAGAGAAAAATAGAGTGAGTGTGTGTGGGTCTGTGGGTGCACATACCTATACGGGCAGGGGGAGAGCAGCAGGCACATTATTTTTCTATTTTCCTTTAATTAAGGCTCTGTGGAGGTGTGTTTGAAAACAGAGGGTCTCCTATGCCTTTGAGGAGGGTGAGAACACTGTTTTGGCTTCGTCCCGGGCCATATGCAGCGTATGGTGGCCAATGAAGCTGGGCCTGGCTCCCTCCATTGCTTGTCTTGGCAGTCATTTCTGTGGCTTGTGTTACCAGCTCTGGAACTGAGGGGCTGCCAAGCTCCGTGGATGGGTGTGTGTGTGTGCATGTGTGTGCACACTTGTGTGTGTGTGTGTGCGCGCGCGTGTGTGTGTGTGTGTGTGTGTGTGTGTGGTTTGGCCTCTCAAAACTCAGCAGAGACAAATGCCTTAGTGACCCAGGCTTGGAATTTGCAGTCTGTTTCTTTGCACTTATTACTGGCTGTGGGAGGCCCGGCCAAGCCCACCGTATTGTTTTTTTTTTTTTTTAAGTCTGTTTTCCTTCTGCAGCGCATGGGATTTGGTCATAGAGCTCCATTTCTAAAGCTTCAGCTGGCCAGTGACATTTTTACAAAAAGGACCCATGCAACTACCACACAGTGTGTGCATATCTGTGCCCTGCCTCCGCCTTGCCACCAAGGAAGAGAACTGAGGTGAGGCAAGAAGAGAGGAGTGACAGCTTGCACTGTCCCAGCTTCTCAAGTGCTGGATACAGATTGCTGGTGGAGATGATTTCATGTCGTTTATTGAGCACCTACATTAGGCAGAGCTGTTTCACAGGCAGGGCCTTATTGGAAGCATTTCTCTGTTTTCCAGGGAAGAGCGGAAATCCCCTGGGGGGAGGTTCTAAATTCTTCTCCCACTGGGACAGCTACGAAGGGATCCTGCCTGCAGTGTGCATGGCTTCTCCTGAGCCCAGCTGCCCTTCTTTTTCTTCTTAGGAAGGCCCAGGTGTGACCCCTTCAAGCAGCACAGAGAGGCAGTGGGTTGAGGGATGCCAAAGATGCTGGCCTCTGCTTCTGGGACAGGGCCAGAGCCCCAGCCTGTTGCTCCTACCTTAGGGCCAGGGATCTGTGCAGCTGCGTTGTGGCCTGCAGGGTGGAGACACTGAGGCAGAGTACAGGAGCTGGGCCTCATTTCTGTGCCTTTGTAGCCAGCCTTGACCAGGTGCCCTCTGTTTCTATTCTGTCATTAACCACGGGGATGCAGGATGGCCCTGCCACCTTGGAGTTTGGGGCTGGAAAGTGGGAGAGCATAGAATATTCTGGAGAGAATCATCTTCATGGCGGTAGGAAAGGGAGACCATTGTTAATGAGAACAACCCAGAAGGTACCTTAAGGGGTCATCTAGCTCTAGTGCCCCTGCAGGAAGGAAGGCCCTGTGGCCACAATGATTTCAGCTTATCATGTGCAGGTGCTGTTTCAGTTATTGACTAATTTAATCCTCTCAGTAGCCTTACAGGGCAAACGACTTTACAGTTGTGGAAAGTAAGGAACAGAGAGGTTAAGTAACTTGCCCTAGATCACACAGCTAGTGAGGGGTAGATTGAGAATTCACACTTGGACCATCTGACTCTCAAGCTCCCCTTCTCACCTGCCCTGACTCTCTTGCCTCAGTGCTTGGGACAGACTTCCAGAGAGGGCCTTTTGCTGCTTGGCCTTGTTCTCAATCTTGGAGCATTCTCCATCCCTTTGCTCCTCATCTCCTGGTCCTCCTTGGATTTTGGAGGTTGGTTGACCTACATCATTCAGAGTCCAGGAGGCAGATCGTCACACACGATTCCCTTGGGGGAATCTTTCCAGGATCCACCTCCCAAGACCGCCTAGTCCTCCTCTTGCTGGTTCTCAGAGGCAGGATCCTTGTTTTTGATGCACAGTCCCGCTCTTGCTCTTGCCCCCCGCCCCACTCCATGGCCCACCCCCACTCACCTCCACTTGCTCTCAGCATCAAGCCTTGAGCCTGTGGCCAGCCGCCCCTGCTGCCATCCTGCCTGCTTGCCTGGAGGGGGGGCCGACCTTCCTAAAGAGACCAGGGGGTCTTACAGCCTCTCTCAAACTTTCGTTTCCCCCGACAGAAGGTTGACAACACAGATCCCAGGTTTCTCTTAACCTCTCCTTCTCTCTCTCTTTAACCTATTTATGTTATTCCGGATGAAGATGCTGGTTGGGCACTTTTAATAAAGAGAGTCCTATGTAAGTGGGACCCTCAAAGCCAACCTGTTATCACAGACCCTCCCACTGAAAAAAGACTTAAGATATTTTATCCCTTTCCATACAGTAAACAAGAGAAGAGCCTAAGAGGGGGAAACCTGGGTAAGTTACCTCTACCCTTTATTCTTTTTGCAGAGTGATTTTTCATGTTAGTCTCCCAGCAGATATTTTTGGATTTGAACTGCTTCATGACTCTTTTTTTTTTTTTTCTGCTCCTGCAATGCAGCATCCAACTGTGTCCCCACAAATCCCCAAGGAAGTTGGGTAGAGAGATACAGATACCAGATCTTCAAGTTATTTTTTTTCCCTTGGGGTCCATCTGGCCCCTGTTTTATTCAAGCTGGATTTTAGGGAGCTGCATCCAATCAGCCAGAGTCTTAGGCTCAGCAACAGCCTAGGGTCCACTGTGACCTCCTGAACGCTTTCTTATTCATGGCTGGTTTGTCAGGACTCATGTTGGATTTGGGCATTCCCCAGCTTTCCTTCACTGGCTAGCTGCCAACTCATTCCTGGTCAGTGTCCCAAACTGCCAAAGTCTCTTTGGATTCGAGGCCTATATGTTGAGGCACGAGCCTCGTTTCTCAATTTTGGTGTTTTGCCAATGTACAGAGCTCGCCTTCTATTCCTGCATCCCAGTCACTCAAGGAGTCGGGGTGGGTGTTTATCTGCCTTTCGAGCCTCCTGAGCTCCCGAGGGGAAAACTCTGGGTTCCTCTCCTCAAGTGTTTAGTGCGTAGTTCTCCTTTTCCCACTAAATTGTTTCCGTATGGAACCACCAGTCTGGGAGATGATTTCACCTCTTGTCATCTTTCCTATGTCTCCCTTCAAGTGGGTAAGTTCCCCCTCACTGCTATTGGTTTCCTGCCCCCCACACCCTGCCTGTTTCTAGATCCCTAAATCACATCAAATTGTTTTACTTTTCAAATCACCAAAGCTACCTTTCAGCCTCAGATCACAGCCAGCTCTGGGCAGCTAATGAGGATCCCATTAGAAAGGCGGCGGCTCAGCCCCTCCACCTCGTCCCCCTCTGCCAGAGACAGCTGGGTGACTTCTCGCTGTGGCGCAGGTCAGGGCTGTGGTGTCTCCTAGGAATGGCATACGGTGAGGGCCTGTGGTTAGAGCTGAGCGCCGAGCGGCTTCCTTGCAGGGTTGGGAAAGACTGAGAGGTTTTGGCTTCAAAGGAAAGTGTGGTACCTGGTCCTCAGGGCCAGCCTGGTACGGGGGATGGGTTCACAAGAGCAGGAATGGCAAGAATTTATGGGGCCACTACTCCCAGGGGGTGCTACCCCTCTGGGGGGGGTTCCCCCCGGTAGCAGAAAATTCATTATGTCTTGGGAGCCTTTGTGAGTGTCTCATTTATACCATCTGTACGAAAATAAACAGCAGCTCCAAACAGAGCCTGTCGCTCCTGGAACAGAGAGGGGTCTGGCTTCCATCTCGCAGGGGGGCTGAGGCGGGAAACAGGGACGTCTCTGCAGTGTTTCTCTCGGGGTCTACTGTGGGAGTGAATAAACTGGAGGTGAAATTGTGGCCTGATGATGAGCTTGGAAGCTTCCAGAACCATCCCCACCCCACTCTCTGGAGTGTGCTCTGCTATGAATCTGCTATCCTTCATTTGCCATTTCATTCATTCATTGATCCATTTGTTCCTTCAAATACTTCTTCCTCCCCCTTGCTGTGCCAGAAAGGATGCCAGGCTCTGGGATCACCCAAGCAACAACCAGTCCTGATGGCTGCCTGCCCCCCACCCCCAAGTAATCCCTCTGCCTGGCAGGTGGTGGCATGGCTGGGCCCCAGCAAGGTCTTGTCACATAGGGGCGGGTCCTGGCCCTGGCCCTTTTCCTAGCCAAGCTTCAAGGGTGGAGGGGTGGCTCTCTCACTGCCCTAAGCCCACCCCGGGACGAGGGGGGATCAGAAAGCATTGAACATCCCTGAGTGGGAGGCCTCAGAGGCTGTTTCCCTCTGGGCTCCCACTCGGGCTGCTGTGGGGTTGTTAAGGGAACTTCCCAAACCTGGATCTGGTGGCAGGTAGAGTAGAGGGTCCTCTGGGCAAGAGAATGACACCCCCCCATTCAGGGCTTCTGTGTGAAAGTCCATCCGTTGGAACGTACTTCCTTCAGCTGAAGGCATCCCACAGCTCGAACCCCACGAGGGGAAAAAAAGGGCAGGGTCCCAAAGTCCAGGGACCTCAAGTCCAGCCTTGGTTCTACCCTTCTCTGGCTGTGTGACCTTGGGCAAGTCATTCAACTTGAGCTTCAGCTTCCTCATGTGCAAAATGAGGATGTGGTTTAGATGAGCACAGGGCCTCCACCAGCTCTTGAGACTGCCACTTAGTGTGAATGAGTCTCAGGTCCTTTTCTGAGGTGACCCAGGGGACACTAGGTGCTGAGGAGGGACAGAAAGAATGTGGGGTGGAAAGGAAGGGCCAAGGGGCAGGTGTGTGACATAGAGATGGTGGAGCACATGAAAGTGTCAGGGCACCAAATACCAGTGTGAGTGGAAGGCCAGGAACCGTGTGCAGAGGTTGAGTGGCAGGCTGTGTATGTGCAAGGATGCGGTGGCAGTTCTACTGTCCTGTCTTTTCTTTTCTCTTTGTAGTTCTGGGGATTGAGCCCAGGGGCACTCTACCATTGAGCTCTATCCTCAGCTCTTTTTATTTTATTTTGAAACAGGATTTTTCTAAGGCTGGCCTTAACTTTGTGATTCTCCTGCCTCAGCCTCTCCAGCGGCTGGGATTGCAGGCATGCGCCACCACACCCGGCTCACGTGGACCTTTCTTTAAACAAAGTGATGTCCCTTGAAGTCTTTGTGGTTTGAAGTTGCAAATCACTCACATGCTTTTCCCCTCAGAGCGTAGAACCTATTAAAAAAAAAAAAAAAGGCCCTTGGCTCATGCCTGTAATCCCAGTGGCTCAGGATTGGTGGGCAGCAAGGTGCTGAGCAACTCAGTGAGACCCTGTCTCTAAATAAAATATAAAATGGGGCTGGAGATGTGGAGTGCCCTTGAGTTCAATCCCTGGTACAAAGAGAGAGAGAGAGAGAGAGAGAGAGAGAGAGAGAGAGAGAGAGAGACAGGACTTGGATGGGGACCAGATTTCTCCCTTGAGAATGACATGAGATGGGCAGTGTGGTTTGCACATAGCCAGGACAGTCTCCCTGATAATACCCCTCTCTCAGGTTCTCCATCTGAGAACCTGAACAGGGGCAGATGGTGGTGGGTCACCCTCCAGGGCCACTTGTGTGTGAGTGAGACAGAACCCAACACAGCGTGGCCCGGGGGCACCACGGCTCCCCTGTCTTGCCAAATGCATCCTTCTCCATGAAAGACCAGAGGTGAGGATGGACAGACAGGCAGGAGATTTCTCCTGGGGATTTCAGTGACAGTGGAGGTTTTGATTTTATGGCCCCGTGCAGACAGGTGGGAAAAGAGAGAAATGAGTTCCTTTTCCGGACTGGATGCCCCTTACAAGGCTGCTCTGAAGTGTGGGCATCTGACCTCCACGTTGGCAGTGCCTGGAAGCTTGCGGCAGCTTTCAGGATCGGATGGATGGGTGGAGGCAGGGGTGGGAATGTGCTCAGGGGCTGGACCCTGGCTTTATTGGCAGATGAGCTTATTTCAATGCTACCTGTGCCTCCAAATGCCTGTCCCTTACCCCTGTGCTTCCCCAGAATAAAGAAGGAAGAATCAGGACCCTGGTTTGACCTGTCTCATCTATGTCCTTCCTTCATGCCTGCCGCTGTCTTCCCTCCTAAACCTCTTGAGTCCTGTGGGGGGTCTGGGCGGTGTGTTGGTTCCAGGAATGGAGAGACCTTGGAGGGGTTTTCGGGTACTGGGTTCCACTGGGAGAGTACATGCTGACCCACTCCGTGTCCTCTGCCTCGGATCTTCCTCACAGACATCAGACACGCTCACCTCTAACTTGGATCTGCCTCATTTCAGATTCAGGGTGTCTTAATAAGTATGCAGAGGAGGCTGTGTGATGTGAGGGGAGGCACGATGCCAGGCCAAAAATAGCTCCCTCTTGAACAGGTGCGAAGGCGCTTGAGATTCCACCATGAACATAAGTCTCTTCCAAGGCGTCCCCTGCCATGTAAATCCCAGCCCCGCCCGTTTGCACCGTGTGCAAACCTGAGCAAGTTTTCTCTTGGAGTTTCGCCTTCTTCCTCCATACAAGGGGCTTGGCCCAGCCTACCAAGGCAGATGGAGAAATTGGGACCTGGCATGGAGCACATGCCGAATAGATGTTACCGGTAATTGCCTTAAGCGTCGCCTTAAAAACCAAACAAGAGGGCAAACACTCCTGCCAGTGCCGGGCATGGTGACCTCAGTGTGGGTTAATTGACTGAGTTTTCCTTGATAATAGAAAGGACTGGTGGGCAGGAAGAGTGCCTGAAGGGAAGGGATGCCGGAGAACACGGATGGGAGAAAGGACCGGTCCTGGCCAGGTGTGGGACTGCTGCTCCACCTGACTGCCCTGTCCTGCTTCTTCTGCCCACTCCAGGCCCGCCTGCCGCTCCTCCTGCTATGATGCCTGGGCAGATCCCCGACCCTTCTGTGACCGCAGGCTCTCTGCCAGGGCTCGGCCCCCTCACCGGACTCCCCAGCTCGGCTTTGACTGCGGAGGAGCTGAAGTACGCCGACATCCGCAACATCGGGGCCATGATCGCGCCCTTGCACTTCCTGGAGGTGAAACTGGGCAAGAGGCCCCAACCGGTAAAAAGTGAGGTGAGCAAGCCTCATTAACCCCCAGGTACAGCTCCAGCGCCACAGACTTGGCTTCGCGTCCTGGGTCTGGCCCCTATGGCGCAGGGGAACCTTGGCCTTGCTGTTTGGAGTGTGAGGACCGGTAGCATCTGTGCTGCCCCGGGCTTGTTAGATGGGGAATCCTGGCCTCACTGCAGACCTGCTGAGTCAGAGTCTGCATTTTAACAAGCTCCCCCTGGGATTCATGGACACATTGAAGTTTGAGAGGCACCGGGCTAGGACGGGAGGTTTAATCTGTCTCTGCTTCTTCCAGGGGCTAGAGAAGCCATGATGATAATGATAATGAATAATATCTAGGCAATCTCTCTGGGGGGTTGGGACGACCAGCAGAGATGATGGAAATGTGCACATGTTTTAAAAGCTATACAAGGGGACAGTGATATTGAGCTGGCTTTAAAAGTTATCATTTGCAACATCATTGCCTCCACCCCTTTGGGCCCTAGTGCGCCAGCCTTCTTGAAAGAAGGCTGATGTGGTCTCCCTCTGCAAGCAGCTGCCAGAGCCTGGCATGGCCTCAGTCCTAAGCATAGTCTGCCTGAGATGGAGTTTGCAAAGGACTCAGCCCCTCCCCCCAAGGTCTCCTGCACCTGCAGCTTTCACTAGCTTTACTTGCAGAAGAGCAGCTTATCCCTGGGGACTGGTGAGAAGCAGAAGTCCCCAACATGACTGAGTATCAGTGCAATGCATGCCCTGGCCACTTATCTATGGCTGGGGATTTGTCCAAAGGCCCGGCCTGGCAAGCACCCCAGCAGCCCATTTCTTCAGAGGCCTGAGAGAGTAGTTACCATCGGGTCAGCCCAGTGGGGAGAGGTGGAGAGGGGCTGGGGGCAGGCTGTGGGGTGGAGCTGAGCCTCCCAGCAGAGCTCTGCCTGGAGGGAGAGTTCACAGGTGAGGGTGAGCCGGGAAGGAGGATCCAGCCTCCAGGGTAGAGACTGGGCATGGGTCGGGCTGCATTAGTTTGCTGGTTAGGGTTCAGCCGTCTTTCCTCATGAATACCTTAAAAATTGCAAGGAAGGGCTTTAGGGGGATTGGCCCCCTGGTGGCAGCCTGGCCCTTGAGGGCTGGATCTGTCTCTCAGAGGTGTTTTGTTTGGCCCGTGTTACATTTTCAAAGCGCCTTGAACCAACATTTCACTTAAAATTTCAATTAAAAAACATAGGAAGATCTGGCCCCACATCGCCCTATGGGGCATGGCAATGGCTAAATGGCATGGAGAGCGAAGGCCACCTCATTTTTCCTCTCTCTATTTGTCCCCCCCCAACCCCACCCCATGACCTTGGTCTTGCTCACACGGTTGGCTTTGCGTTTGTTGCTACCGGCTGCTTTCCTTGACCTCCACTGCCTGGTCCACGCTGTGGCCCTCTATGCTCCAGACACCTGGACTAGTCCATCCTGGGTGCCTACTAAGGACTGTGGCTTGCAGAGATTGCGGACGTGATGTTTCCTTCTGGATGGACTTGGTCAACTCTCAGGTCACTTCCTGGCTTCTTTGTGGTCTGTTTTCCTTAAGGAGGACCCTTTTCTTTCCGCCCTCTGCTAGTCCTTCTCAAGCCCTAACTTGAAAGCAGCTCTTTCTGGGTCATTCCTCAGTATAATTGCTGTCGAGAGCCATAGCTGAGCATTGTCACTGGGGCTCTGCGGCCACCAGTGGGGTTGATGAGGCCTTGGGCAGGGGCTGAGTCTCCACCTCTCTCCTTCCCAAAGGCTCTGGAGGACCTTCCTTTTTTTGGAAAAGGTCTTTATTTGGGTTGGGTATTTTTACATTTCACAGCCACCCCCAAGCTGGTGGCATAGGCTCTGTACCTGATAGTGATGCGCTGTCCTCCCAGGCACCCACAGACGTGTACCTTCCAGGCTGTGAAAATAACAAGCCGTTTTTAGGGCATATTTGCATGTCCTCTCACTGGCTCCTTCGCTGTCAGACTGCAGCGCGGGGGCGAGGCGGCAGATGGAGCCCCGAGACTCCACCTCCCAGGGAATCCACCTCCAGGGCCTCCCAGGTCAGACCCCAGGGGGGGGGGCAGCTCATTCTTGGAGCCGCTAAAACCCAAAGGGCATGGGAGAGAAATTTGCAGCTGATGAAGCTTCCTTCCAAAGATCGATTTTGCATGTGGCAAACGGCCCTTAGTGGATTTTCACATTGGGTTTTAGACTAGTCAAAGTTTCTCCAATAATAATGAGGCACTAGCTCAGGTCAACTGATCATTTAGTACGTCCCAGGTCCTGTGCTAAGACTTAACAGGCAGGATCTTATTTATTCCTCACCCAATCCAGGTGACCAGGTTATCTCTGTATTAGAGAGAAGGAATTTGAGGTCTAGGGAGGAGGCTCCCTGTCACGCTGCTGGGCAGTGGCAGTGCTGGGGCGATGTTGCTGTCACCACAGCAGTATGTCCCTGTCCCTGAGCCAAGCACCAGGCATGTACTAAGCACTCCGTGAAGGACCTCATTCATCTCACACACTGACCCCGTGCTGTTGTAGTGTTCACATCACAGATGAGGTTGACAAGGCCAAGAGAGGCCCAAGGTCACTTGCCGGGAAGTGAACCCAGCAGTCTGACTTTAGACCCAAGCTTTAACCTTTTGCTATGGCCTCCTATGTCCCCTGAGTCCTTTCCAGGCTTCTAATCAGAGATCTCTCTGGCTGAGGAGGCCAGATGAACCTGGCCCCAGAACACTTGATCATTTTGATGGCAGAGCTGGTACTGAGCCCTGCCGTTCTGAAGCCTTGTGGTCTCTCAGACCCCAAGGGAGCTCAGGCCAGGCCACGCGCAGGCAGTGGTGACACAGCAGGCTCTTGAGTTATCTGCCTCACAGAGGCCATCTCCTGGGCCATGTCCAAGTGCATGAAGGAGTTCAGGAAAAGAAAATTGGAAGAATTAAGTTAAGCAGCAGGTTTGTGAACTATACAGTGCTTTATGCTGATTATTTTCTGTGAAATATAATATTAAACTGTTTTGGATCACCTGCTTGCCTGTGGTCCATCTGCTAAGCACCTAGTGTGTGCCAGGCCTTGGGACCTGAACCAGGAGCAAAGGAGACAGAATCCCCCTCCTGGAGCTTGGTGTGGTAGGATGGGCAGCCACCAAGGAGCAGATTACCCAGCAGGAGAGAAGACCAGGCAGTGGTCAGTCCTGCAAAGAAAAGTTCAATCCCTGTCAACAGAGGCAAGACACCTGCTCCAATGGTGGGTTGGCCAGGGACTCTGGGGACACTGCGTCCTTGGCTCTGGGACTTTTGAAGCCGTTGCTCCTTTCTGACCTCTCTTTTCTTTCTTTTCCAATATTTCTTTTCAAGACACCTTTGCACTCTGGCTGTTTCCAGACCTTTCCTTCCTTTCCTGTTTTTTCTATAGCCCCTGAAAAGCTGGACCTGGAGATCCAGGTCATCTGTTGCAGTGGGCTGCTATGGCCACCCTTGCACACTTAGCCACACTCTTGCACACTTAGCCACAGACTCACCTGGTGGACAGGCTCCCTCTCCCCAGGCCACTCTGCAGTGCCCTGGGGGAGGCTTAGGGTTTCAAAGGATGCTGGTCCGATGACCTTTCAGGAAAGAAGTTGTAAAGTGTCATTCCAAGGTCTGTCATCAGCCTGCAGGTGAGTCTTTTGTGGTCCTCACAGCATCCAGTCCTTCTGTCCTTTCCTTCCTTCCTTCCTTTTATTTCTGAATGAGTTGCCATATTTGAAAGCTAGGAAGTGTGGACTTTCTGGTTTCTTTTTTAAAAAGCCAGGATATCTGGCCACTCGAGGCTGGCACCCTCATAGGCAGTGAGAAGCGGGAGCTGAGGAGCACCTGGCTGCAGAGCTACTAGGTCTTTACTTTGCCACAGACCCCACCACTCCCTGTTACTTTGCACCTGGCCCACTTCACACTGCCTGGGTTTGAGTCTCTTCTGGGTTTAGGTCCCGAGGGCGGGGACTATATCTTACATTCCATTTCATTTCTACCAGACTGTTCAGTCCCTCATAAGGATCGTGTATTAATACCTGCTTACTGGTCTGGGCATTATTAGCTGTGTCTCTGAAATTTTTCTCTTCCTCCATTGCTGTGTGTCCCAGTTCTTACCTTGTTCTTGTTCTGTGGTTTTTCCATTTCTGGATTTAAATGACCATAGGTAGAAGAAAAAGGGGGCGGGGGGAAGGAGGCAGGGGAGAACACAAATAAAATCAAAGCAGCCGTTCCCAAACTCGGCTGATCATCCACGCAGCTTGGATGATTTCCAGATCCTACCTCAGGCCACTGGAATCAGAATCTCTGAAGGTAGAGTTTAGGGAATCTTGTCACTAGTAGGCGCAGAGATTACTTAGATCCTTTTGGAACATGACTCTAAGCCATTTATACCTCTCCTCCAGCCCTCCGATCCTTCTCAGTTGCCTTCTGTGGGTTTAACCTGGAGGAATCCGCGTGTGCACACCATCACAGACTGCCCTTTCCATTTCTCCTCATTTTTAGAGCAGGAGAGGAAATGTAGCTATCGGTGGATTTCACACTGGTGAATTCCCACCTTCTTGAGAGCCCTATGGATCATTTCACACCTGTGTGTGAAAGGTGAATTGGAATCTGTGGGCCATGGGGGCCCTCAGAAAGCAGTTCACTCTCAGACACAGGCGATGTCCTCAGAGTATGTTCCTAAAAGTGACTTAAGATAGTCATCCATGTTTTTAGCCTGAGCATAAAATGTTGCCCCAAACCAGCTGGCGTGCGGGGTAAACATTGGCCTAAGCTTGCTTGTGTTTTTAGTGACTTGAAACGTAAAGGCAGCCCACTGGCATTTTTTAGCAAGCCTTGCATAATTGGTTTTTAATTTGTGGCTCTTTGGAATAGCATTGGCCTTCTTCCTCTGGCTCAGATGCTTTTTTTTTTTTTTTTGGCAGAGAGATCTAATCTGTCCTTTCTTTGAAATCCTGAGTTTCCACTTTAGTTCCTTCACTTGGTTGGCATGTTTTAGAAAGTGGTTAGCTTTTTTGTTTTTAAACAATTAGATTGGAAGGAGAATGAGTGATAGTGACTGAAAGCCCTGAGTGTCTTTGACATTGACCCCTATGGCACTGAGTCTTGTTTGATTCCATACCCTGAGCATTCACAGGGTTCTGGAGATGATGCCTGCCACTTAATAGGAGGTGCACACGTAAGGTAGGATTGTGACTGACTTTGCAGATATGTGGATTATACGAGTTACTTTATATAACTGATTCAAAAAGTTAAGCAGAGGGACTTGACTTGGACTTTCATTTCCTGGAGGATCCCTTGCCCTGGAAGTGCCAGGCAGTCCGAATGTTTGGGGGCACCCAGGTATGGTGGGAGTTGGGCACTGCTCTGGCTTCCTAGTCAAAGGGGCTGATAGAGCCCTAGACTGGAGTTTAAGCTTCAGAGTTCAAAATGTGGCCCTGTTGCTCTTCCCCGGGAGGATCCCCAGGAGGACCTTGAACAAGGTAGCTGGTCCTTCTGAGCATGTCCTCATCTGTAGAGTGAGGAAGTTGAGACTCACAGAGTTTCTTTATGAGGTGAACTGGGGCACTGAGTGCAAAGATGACTTCAGCTATAGCACGAGTTACTTTACCTGTAAGTCACCTTTATTGGGACCCGAGTGCATTTGGAGTGAATCCCCTAATCTGGCAGCACTGGCCTTCTGTGGGAGCCTGTGTCCTGGGGTTCAGGCAGGCAGACCTTCCTGTTTCTGATTGTTCATGCAGTTTAAGTGCAGCTGGAGTTCCAGTCGCCTTCACACAGGGTGAGTTGGAGGACTCAGCAGCCCTCTGTTTCCCCCTCAGCTGCTTCGGGTGACCCCTTATCTTGTTTCCTGTGGTGTCAAGGTCATTGCTGGATTCCTGTCAGTCACCGTTTTTTTTTAGCTGTCTTACATAGTGACCTCTTTAGTCAATGCTGGTCATCTTTCTTTGGTGTCCCCAGATCCACTGGCACATGGACTCTGAGATAGGAAGTGGAGTTCTCTCCCAGGTGAGGCTCACCTGGATCAACAATGTGGAGCATTGCACAAAGCAACATGGCCTGTAAGTCCTAGAAGGACATTTAGACCCATTCAGGCAGGCTGCAGAGGTGCTGGGAATGGGATCCCAGGCCTCCTCTGGATTCAGCACCCCTCAAGGCTGTGCACTGCTCTGCTCTGCTCTGTGACTTCAGGGTCGTCTGTACTCTGTGCAGTGCATGTACACGCTCAGGATGACAACCCCCCTTCCGCTTGCTTCCTCCCTGCTCCCCCACAACCCAGCCCCCACCAATAAAGACCTGGGCTCTTTGTAAATAACGCAGCAAAGTAAGATGCTGCATTGGAGTAGTTTGACTCTGGAGAGGCCACTAGACATTTGAGATTCAATTTTCTCCTTTGTAAAAATGGGGGAGAAAATTTAAAAATTAAAAAAAAAAACACACACACACACCCAAAAAAAAAAATCCAAAGCCACATGATGTAGGTATTTGATTTGGAGCATTTTTAGTTCTGTGGAAAAATTTCCCCAGTCAGGAATAAAGAAGTAAATTGGATAGCTGGCTCTCAAATGTGAGATCAGAGAGTGAACACCAAATTATGTTTCACATTCGATCACTGTGTTAGTCAGCTTTTTATTGCTGTGACAAAATGCCTGAGAAAATAACTTAAAGGAGGAAAGACGTATTTGGGTTCATAGTTTCAGAGGTTTCAGTCCGTGGTCACTGGGCTTCATTGTTTCTGGGCCTGAGGTGAAGCAGAACGTCATGGTGGGGAGCATGTCGTGGAGCAGAGCTGTTCACCTCATGGTGGCCAGGAAGCAGAGAGAGGGAGAGAGAGAACACGGGGCCCAGGATGAGATATCCCCTTAGAAGACATATCCCCAGTGACCTACTTCCTTGAACTAGGCCCCACCCCCTGAAGTTTCCACCATCTTCCCTGAGAGTGCAACCCATGAGCCTTTGGAGGACATTTCAGATCCCAACTATGACAACTGTCAGATCTCAAAGAATCCAAGCACAGATTGGAAGCCAGCCGAGGGCTCCTGGTTATTCTAAGATCTTCAAGGCATCCTAATGAGAAATGAAGTAAATAGTCAACCAGAGCTGAAAAGGGCGTTGGTCTAACTAGTGTGGATGAAGGTCTGGGGGTGGGGGGTTGAGCAGTGGACCAGGAACGGGATAACATGGGCATAGACTTTAGATTGTAAATGAAATGCCAACCAAGACAGGCTCAAGCACCGAAATTCAGGGACCTTTCTCTCACTGACTCCATGACTGGGGTTGGGTATAGAAATCTGATATTTCATCAACATTGACTCATTTTCTACTTCAAGGAAAACAAGGCTGTTTTTGTTTTTGTTTTCCTGGAAGGACTTTTTTTTTTTTTTTTAATGTGGGGAGAGAAACCTCTACCTCAAACTGTAAACAAAAAATCAACTCAAGATAGATCAAAGACCTAAATTTAAGAGCTAAAACTATAAAATTCGTAGAAGAAAACAGCTATAAATCTTTACGACCTTGGATTAAGCAATGGTTTCTTAGATGTGACACCAAAAATCACAAACAACAACAACAACAAAATAGAGTAGACATCCTAAAAATTGAAAACTTTTGTGTTTCAAAGGACACAAAGTGTAAAAAGACAATCATAGAGCCGGGCGCCGTGGCACCTGCCTATAATTCCAGCAGCTCTGCAGGCAATAAAATACAAAATAGGGCTGGAGATGTGGCTCAGTGGTTGTGTGCCCCTAAGTTCAATCCCTGGTACTAAAAAAAAAGAAAGAGAGAGAAACAATCACAGAATAAAAATTTAAGATTTTGCAAATCACATATCTGTTAAAATATATATCCAAAAAATATAAACCAAAAACTTATGATCATTGAATAATAAAAAGACAACCCAGTTGTAAATGGGCAGAGGATCTTAATGTACATTTCTTCAAAGAAAATATTTAAGTGTTTACTGAGTGCATGAAAAACTATTTAACATGAATAGCCATCAAAGGCTAATGAGAACCCAATTAGGTATCACTTCATACCCACCAGGGTGATTATAATAAAAAAAAAAGAGCGACACTAGCAGGCATTGGTGAGGAGGTGAAGAAGCTGAATAATAAGATTTTGGCGGAGATATAATGGTGCAGCCACTTTGGAGAACAGTCTGGCAGTTCTTCTGATGGCTAACTAGAGTTACCAGATCTAGCAATTCTACTCCTATGTATATACCCAGTAGAAAGGAAAACATGTCCACACAAAAACTTGCCCATGAATGTTTGTAGAAGCATAATTCATAATATCCCCAAAGTGGAAATAACTCAAATGGCCATCAGTGGACTGATAAATAAAATCCCACATATCCACCCAATGAGGTATTATTTGGCCACAAAGAGGAATGAAATACTAATACATGCTACAACGGGGATGAAACTCAAAAACATTTCCTGAGTAAAAGAAGCAAGTCAGAGAGGACCACTTATTGCATGATTGATATATATGGAATGTCTAGAATAGACAAAGCCACAGAGACAGGAAATAGAACTTGGTCCCCTGGTCCCCTAGTGCTAGGGAGATGGGAAGAATGGGGAATGGCAGCTAAATGTCGTGGAGTTTTCTTTGGGGAGTGATGAAAATGTTCTAAAATTGATGATGGTGAGAGTTGGACATCTCTGTGAATACACTAAAAGCTGATGAAGTGTATATTTCCTTGGGCACATCTATGATGTGTGTGAAGTTTATCTCAATAAAACTGTTTTTAGCCAGAGGTGGTGGCACATGCCTGTAATCCCAGTGACTGGGGAGGCTGAAATAGGAGGATCACAAGTTCAAAGCCAGCCTCAGCAACAAAATAAATCACAACAAGAACACATTGTTTTTTGAAATGGTCACCCATTCTCAGGGGCGAGCAATTTCACTTACCTTCTCTTCAGATGTTCCCCATACGGGCCACCAAATGGCAATGGCTTGGCTGGGCACAGAATCACGAGCCACCACACACGCTCTGGGGCAATCCCAGTTCTCCTCCGCCCAATTCACCTACTCCACGAGGCTTTTTTTCAATCTCCTTCTGAATCTCAACGGGAGCTCAGGCAGCAGGAACGCCCTAATCCCGGCAGCAATAATCTTCAACCTCCAACTTCCCTAAAACCCCTATTGTCTTACACCGGGAATGCCTTAAAACCAAATTATCTTAAACCCGGATACTTCCTAAAACCTGGATCCACCCTGGTCATTGAGCAGGGTCACCTTTCTCAAATACACATGCAAGGTCACAGCAAATTTCCAAGGCAAGTCCATTTAACATGGGGTACGCTGGCAAGGAAATATCAATGCGTCATTCCTACTTGGCAATGGCCCTCAGCAGTTAGTAGCCATGGCTAAAATCCCCTTTTTAGGGCCATTTTCTCTTCTTTCCTTTTTATTGCTAGTAGCCATCCAGAAACAAAGACTTGGATGGGATTTGGTACAGAACTGTAGAGGAAAAGGTATAGAACAGTGGTGTCTAACTGGCTGTACCTCCAAACTCCCTGGAGAGCATTCTCATTGGATTGGTCTGGTGGGGTAGTAAGTGGTCCTAAGTTTTATCTATTGGTTGAAACTCTGGTGTAGTAGGAGCCAGCCTAGGTCTTTGAAGGAGTGAGGACACTGTGTTCAGGACAGATGGCTTCCCGGAGCAATGAACTTGATGGTTTGCAAACTTCCTTTGCAGACATCATCTCTTCTGATGTGTTCCAACAACCCCAGGAGGCAGGTGTCATTACTACCAAGAGTTGTTATGGAAGGAAGCTCCTTGAGATTAAGTCACCTGCCGGGGCCTCATTTTTAAAGCATAATTTCACCTCTTCTATTTAAAAGAAAGCAAGACCCACATACATGCTTCTATCTATTAGTTATCAAATCAAATGTCTTGGAGAGCATGGCCAAGGGGACATGTGCTGCCAGGCTGGTCGATTCTGCATAGATTTCAGAATGAAGCTCTTTCTGCTACTTGTCTTTAACTGATGGCTGCATGCTTTATTGCTTGATGGCTATTCATGTTAAACAGCTTTTCATGATGAGCATCCTGAGAGTGGACAGCAGCTGAGAAAGTATTATATGTCTGTCTGTCTGACCGCCGACCTACCATTTTATAACCAACTACTGACCTGCCTGTCCAAGAAAAACAAGAGAGGAGTAATCTGCGTGCCGAGGCTGTCAGAAACCTGCAATTGTCCCACATAAGCGCTTAGTTAAAAGTTTTGTATCAATCAAAGCACATCTTATTTTCCCATGTGACTATAATATGCTACAGTTGTAAGTCCTTAGATAAAATTCTGCTTTATCTAAATTTAGTATTTTGCAGTATCATGTGAACAAGATACTTCTGCTGGAACTGCTCTAAAATCCACTGGGTGATATATTGGTACTCCACAAAGCTGGTTCACAGACCAGCAACACCAGCATCTGAGAGCTTGTTAGAAGGGCTGGATTCGAGGATCTTGCCTTAACCCACTGAAGCTGGTGCTGTGGAGGGTGGGGCTGAGACCTGTGATGCAACAAGCCCTCCAGGGGATTCAGATGCTTTCTGCAAGTTAGATGACCTGATGGTGCCTTCCAGCTCTAAGATCCTATCTGAGCATGGTTACAAGGATCTAAAACAACATTTTTCTTCAAACCTAACATGTTTCCTGGATGGATCTGTCTGCCGTGAATGTATGTAGTACCTGAATCTGGGTGAGGCAAGACTTGCTGTCTGAATCAGGGCTCCAGACCAGTTATTTCCAAGTCTAGGGATCCTAGGCATGGCATTGCCAGTGTCTGCGTCCTAAGGGATCTCCCAACTAATTAAGCTGCAGATTTTGTCAGTAGCTGCATGCTTTATTGCTTTCAAAGGGAGAATTACATAAGCTATTCTAATGCCAAAGGATGTGGCTTCTAAACTGGAGTCTCAGCTGCTCTAGTCCAAGAACTGGGGAGGTGCTCCATACTCCTGGCAGTGGGGGGTGTGGGGTATGGAAGGTGGCTCTGTGTCCCAGTGTGGCCAAGCCTTTCTTTACCCCTCTCTGAACTTTTATTGCATCTTAATCCTTCTGCATATCACTCACTGTAAAATCACCCTTCCATCTCTCAGGCCAGGCAGCCCTGGTTGGAAACTCATTTGGCCCTGTCACATCGGTGGGATTTTTATTAGCAGGCGTTCAGTACCCTTGATGTAGAGGTGGCCGTTCTGCTGGGCAATTTGTCTGTTATCTATGTCTCGTGCCTGAAAGAAATTGGCTGAAATCTGTGTTTTAGCTGCACACCCTGCATACAGATTACATGGAGCTGCCTTGGTGGAGAATAATTAAACCAAGGACCTTGTTTTTCACCTTCGTGATGAAAGACAAATGACTTCCAAGGCTTTAATAGGATGGCACTTGAAGTGGTCTTTGACTTTGGCCAACTCGGGGCTTTCAGAAGAGCCCTGTTCATAAATATTCAATGCAAGGATTGCATTTTCGTCTAATTGTGGAAGGCATCGTGGGGCAGGAGCTCTCCTCTCTGCTTTCTGACTCCGTGATCCAGGCACGTTACGGCGCTTCCTGCTGTGGTTCAAGAATTGGTTTCAACTGATTGTCATTCTTTGAGAAGAAAATGGGTTTTTCCCAGGCAGGTGTATTCTGCTGCTTGCTATCTTTTTGGGAGGGTGCGAGTCCTGTGGGGGCCACTATTTCTCTCCTTTTCTCATCTGTTAAAACTATTGTCAGTTGGGCAAGAAGCTAGATTGATTGCCTAGTGGGAAATCAGACCCCACGAAACCGTAGAAAGGAAAAAGAAAGAAAGAAAAAAAAAAAAGCTAGAATAGACACATTTCCACAAACTCATCTTTCTCCAAATGGCTCTTTTCCAGCAGAGGAGTCCCCCATAGTCTTTGTCTCTTTTCCTCTTCCATGGTGGGTTTTCTGCCCGTGCAAGGTGACTTTTCCTACCTCCCCTGGACTCTTTCTCATATTTGTAGTTAGTGTTTGCTCTTTGGTTAGCAGGACCGGCTGTATATGGGTGTCAGCCTTCCTAGCAGGCTTTCTCGGCCTTTGTTCCAAACACAATGCTCTCTTCTTAGCAGCGGAGACAGACTGTTCGTAGAAACCAGCACCAAGCCTGCAGCCTCTAGTTTAGTAGGTTCCCTTAACTCTGAAGACAAAGTTTTTGCCGTGGACAAGAGGGATTGGGAGGTCCAAGGTCAGAGAAGTGCTTCATCTTGCTGAAATGTGGGGAGACAAAGAAGTTGGGTCGGATGGATCCACCTGTGGGCACTGATGCCCAAAGAGAATGCAGGTGGTCAGGCTTCCAGTTCATCAAGAAGGTGTTCCTGCTTCCCCACCTGGGGGCCCGGCAGACTCACTCCTCTTCCTTGAATGGGAGCTCCTAGCCTGATGATGCAGGGGAATGTGGGGACTCTGGGTCTCCTCAGTTCGGGGACTTCCAGATGGAGCTGACTTTATAGCCCTGCCTCTCCCCACCCTTTTCTGAAGATGTTGAGACCGCTGAGCTGCCCCTTCCCCAGCCGTGGGAACTGAGTGAATGACTTTGGCAGGTGGAACCATTCATTACCTCTGCCAGCTCCCCTTCAGAGCCTTCACCCGGTGGTTGGCTGGGATGCTCTTGAGTGAGCACAGCTCCTGCGCATGGGTTTGTTCGTAGATGAATGTGTTTGGTTCTGTCCTGGTGCTGGGGGATGGCTGGAGTGAGGTAAAAAGAGCACTGGATAGGGAGTCAGGAATCCTGTCTCAGGCCACAGACTCTGCAAGGGACCAGCATACAAAGAGTCAACAAAGCACAGGCTTTGTTCTCATGGAACTCCCACTTTGATGGAGGAGACGGAAACTGAGGATAGAATACCATGCAGTAGGGACCAGGATGAGCTCAGAGTTGTACAGGAGCTCAGAGAGGAGGGATGCCTCCCCAGCCTGCAGAGTGTGAGATCTGAGAGGATCCCACTTCCTGTGGGAGGTGATGCTCCAGCTGAATGTACTGGAGATGTGGGAAGCCAGCCACGGGAACAGTGGGACACAGGCATGCAGCCAGGGAAGCGCAGGGCAGAGAGAAGCTCAGTGCTTCTGAGCATAGACACAGGGTTGGGGTAGATGGCAGGTGAGACCACAGGAGGAGGGCCAAGTCCAGGGATCCCTGCTTGACACCTTAGGGAGCCTGGGCTTCATCCTGAAGGTCAGAAGGGCCACTCCCTGCCATCAAAGGCTAGTGACTGGGTCATATTTGCATTTTGGAAAGATCCCTCCAATGCCTAGGATGGAGGATGGTCATGACAAATCAGGGGGAGAGAAAGTGGCAGTGGGTAGATGGTGGGGACCACATCTGAGGATGACTCAGGGTGTGGAATTGGATGGCCTCTGTGTTCAAAACTGGAGCTAATGACAACAGGTGAGGGAGAGGACTGAGTTTCTAACTCTAGATGGTGGGCCAGTGGGAGTGGAGAATAGAGATGCAGGAACCAACAGAAGACCAAAGCTTTGAGGTGCTGAGCAACAACCACACAGAGCATTCAGCTGGCAGCTGAGCATTTGGGTCTGCAAATAAAGGTTTGGTTGGCATTGCAAGCCACGAGAGGAGATGGAATGGGGCTCCAGAGGTGGAGCCAGGGACTGAGAGAGCAGAAGGCCAAGGATGGGCCTGGAAAGCTTCACCTGGACCCGTGGAAAGAGGATCCCAGGCAAGAGACTGCTGAGGCATGGTCAGAGGACAGACAATCTGAGTGTCATAAACTCGGGGCAGAGAGAATCAGGAACAGGGATGATGTACAGTTAGCACAGGCAGGAGGCCCAAGAGGATGGACGGATCCGTGTCCTGTGCGCTTGTCCTGAGGCCCTTGTCCCTGCAGTCAAGTGTGAGCCTTGGATCCTAGATGCTTGCCACTTCTTAAAAGGGGATAGGGAGCCAGGCATGGCGGTACATACCTGTAATCCCAGTGACTTGGGAGGCTGAGGTAGGAGGATTGCAAGTTCAAAACCAGCCTCAGCAATTTAGCGAGGAGCTAAACAACTCAGTGAGATCCTGTCTCAAAATAAAAAAATAAAAAAATGGCTGGGGATGTGGCTCAGTGGTTAAGCACCCTGGGTTCTATCCTTGGTACCAAAAAGGGGGTTGGGGATGTCCTTCCCACAGCCCAGTCCTTCTCCAGCCATCAGGCCAACATGCCCAGGTAAGTCAGAGTTGGAGGAGACTTTGGGAAGGTCTTAGCCACAAGGAAGGCTGCCTGACAGGCGGAGTGGGGTCCATCTCTGTCTTTCTGCCTTGGCGACCTCTGGTTGATGCTTCCTTGCTGAGTGGCAGTTCTCCCACTTGTAAGTCGAGGCCTCGCAGACCCACCTTGCCTAGGTGTTTGGGAACTAGTGAGAAGTGGAAGCAATTGTGTTTATTAAAGATGAGCCTCAGGTCTGGAGGGGCGAGCTGATGGTCTGAGGTCCCAGAGCAAGACATGGCCATGAGGAGGACCAGGCGGGGTCTGTGTGTGCCAGCGATCATAAATTAGCCGCCCATGTGCTGGTGCAGCCCACTGAAGTGTTTTGTTTGGCTCATGTAATATTCCTTTCAAAATGGAATTCATTGCCAACATTAAATATTGGGAGACTTTTAGGCATAGTGCCATCTAACCCTCCTCCTTCACTAATGGCTAGTCCCTTGGCTCCTGGAGGTGGTATGGGTTGGAAGTAGCCGCGGGGGAGTCAGGGGTAACCCCAGTCTTGAGTGATCATTTGTCTTAATTTTTTTTCTGAAAGCCCTGCCCACTCTTCCCTGGAACAGCTGAGGTCCAGACTTTAGCCATCTAGGCGGGAAGGCCTGGGCAGAGGAGAGTGGAAACTCAGTGGCCTACTGTTTCCAACAGATAGGCCCCAGGGGAGGTGCTGGGGAAGAGGGCCCTCCCAACCTTTGCGGCAGCAGAGGGTCAGCAAGGGTATTGGATGATGGCCCCTGGGGCTTCCTCATTCCTCCCTACTGGCCTGGCCTGGCCTGGCCATGAGCCCACCCCTGGACTGCCCTACTTTGTTGCTGGGGGTGGGGGAGGGAGGGACCGCAGCCCCTGGCTCAGCGAAGCCTGTTTATATGGGGGAATGTCTGGTATGTTTGGCATTTGGGTGTTTACTTCCCAGGGTGCTCCTGGGTCCCTGGTGTTGAAATGTGGCTTCTGCATGTGGGGGTGGGGGGTGCTCTTGTGGGCCTGGCTGGCAGCTCTAGCCCAGGGCTAGTTTGGAGGTTGCAGGGTTGGTCCACCCTGCTCCTCCCTCTCCCCAGGTCTCCTTTCTGTGTCACCTGCTGTCAGGAGGGTGGCTGAGTGTGCTGCTGTGCCCAATCCACGTCTCCCAGCCTCACCTGGGATGCAGCAGGGAAGCTGCCTTCTGTAGACTCCTTCCTGTGTTTTAGGCTCTGGGCAGGAACTAGGCCTCACGACAGCCCTGGGCAGCGGGCTCAATGCCTTCCTTTTACAACTGAAGAGTGGAGGCTCAGGGAGACCCAGTGACTTCCCAGGAGGCCACAGCCAGTCTGTAGCAGAGTTTCTGGAGAACTCAGTCCTTGAAGACCCCCAAAGCCGATTCTCTCAACCCTGATGCCCTGAGCCTCAGGCAAGCCTGGTCTCTCAGCCTGGTCTGTCCCCCTGGCCTGTGTTCCCAGTTTGAGATGAGACACTTCATCCCTCTGCCGCTCCAGTTAGTGCTGGTCTGGGTCTCTCTCTCTTCCTTGCCACAGGCATTATTGCTCTTTTCCCTTATTGCCTTGTCCCTGTGAGAGTGTTTCCGGCCATCGTGGGTTGAATGTTTCACTTCTCTTTTCTCATTCCGTGTCTCTCTCTCTCTCTCTCTCTCTCTCTCTCTCTCTCTCTCTCGGTGGTGCATCTCGCAAGATCTCATTTTGAAAATGCTTGTGACATGTCAGAATTCAAATTCACATCTGGGCTGCTGTTGCCACCCACCGCAGCAAAGCTGTGTGGCCTGCAGAAGGGAGCTGAGAAGCATGACCCCCGATGACGGTGGGGGTGAGGCCACTCCTTGGAGCCTCACGTGGAGCGTGCGTGTTCCACATTCATGTTAATTGTGCAATAAACTTTTTTTTTTTTAAATTTAAGAAGACCCAATAAGGAAAAAGCAAAAATGATCATTGCCATTAGAGTTGGAAGCTTCTGCTGCACCCAGACCACCTGCTTTTTGAAAGGAAGGAGCTCTCAGGCCCTGGGGCCAAAGACCTGGATTCAAACCCTGTGCTTGTTCCTGGCCATCTCAGCAGCCTTGACGTCCCCAGTTCCCTCACCTGTAAATTGGGTGGGATAATAGAACTTCCTTGTTTGTACTGATGTGAAGGTACCATGCTCAGCATTAGTGGCTGGGAGAGGATACCGGAGTGTTGTGGGTTTTGTTTTGTTTTGGTGGCTCTGGGGATTGAACCCAGAGGTGTCCTGCCACTGAACTACAGCCCCAGTCTTTTTTAAAAATTTTTATTTTGAGATAGGGTCTCACTCAATTGCCCAGGCTGCCCTTAGACTTGTGATCCACCTCCCAAGTCGCTGGGATTACGGGTGTGTGCCACCTCGCCTGGCCTATAGGAGAGATATTTATGTAAATAGATGAAGTGATGTTCTTGGGGGAAACTGAGAAGTGGCAGGCAGATGCAGGTGTGGAAAAAGTAAATGCGATTAGTGGAAAACACCTGGGCGGAAAAAATGGGGAGATGATGGTGCGGTTACTTCAGATTGGAGGGGTCAGCGAGGTCTTCAACTAGAAGACTTAGCAGAGAGGACAGCAAGTGTAGGGCCCATGGACAGGAAAGAACTAAGCATTTTGAGGAAGAGGCCCTGCTGGTTGAGGGGTAGAGAAGAGCCACGTGAGGGAGGGTCAGAGAGGCCGGCGGGCCGGGTCTCCTCAGCTCTATGGGCCTGGGAGTAGCCTAGGGTCTGTTCCATCTGTGATGGAAACTGCTGGAGGGTTTTAAGCAGAGGAGCCATGTACATTTTAGCAACGGAGAGCCCCTAGGCCCATGGCCCTGGTGTAGGGCACAGGTGGAGGGCTTGGCCTAGGGCGGAGGCAGCAGGGCTGGAGAGGTGTGGGTATGTGGCTTAGAGAGGCCACCTGCCCGGTGAACTATGGGAGGAAAGGGATTAAGAATGCCTCCAGGTTTGCATTTGGTTGAGTGACCAGGTAGAGGGTGGCGATGTTTACTGAAATGAAGAATATGTTTGTGGAGAGAAACTCCAGTAGCACTTACCGGCCTCCTGAGCCAACCTCTAGGTACACACAAGTCACCCGGGAATTGTCGGACACACAGACTCCAATTCAGCAGGTCTGGGTGGAGAGCGGATTGTCTAAAAGGTGCTTCTGTGGGCTGGGACATGGCTGTCTGCAGACCACACTTGGAGTCGTGAAGCACCAGGCCTGAGCTGGCAAGAATTCAGTCAGAGCCAGCTGCAGGGATGGCCCTGATCCCTTGTCTGCCAGTCCTGACTGGGACCAGCACTGTGGGTGAGCTCGGATGGGTCACCTAGATATTCTCCCTTGCCCGACGGCTCCGTTCCTGTTCTACCCTGCACTGTGCCCCTGGTGGCCTATGCAATAGACCACATTACCCAGCATCCCTTGCACTCTGGTTTGGGTCGGGCTTGGCCACTGGGAGGTAGCAGCAGGAGAGTCAGAGGTTTTCATTTCTCCCGTTCCTCCCTGCTGGATACCCACCATTTGCTTTTTATGACTGCTGTTTAAAGGGGCCTTTCTTCATCCAGGTTCTGCCGCTGTCCAAACAGTTGGTTCTAGAAACATTGCTCTCGTGTAGGTTTTTTCCCCTAATTACTGGGGACCATATTCTACTCTCCATTATCATCTGGCATCCCCTGTCTTTCCAAGAGTAGAACCCTGGTGTCCCAGACGTCTTTCTGGAAGTGCCAGAAACCTTCTCAGCTCACTCCAGGACTGTCAGGCACAATGGCACACACCCATAATCCCTGCTACTCGGGAGGTTGAGGTAGGAGAATTGCAAGTTCAAGACCAACCTTGACACCTTAGTGAGACCCTATCTCAAAATGAAATAAAAAGAGCTGGTGATGTAGCATGGCGCAGTGGTAAAGCACCCCTGGGTTCAATCCCCGGTACACACACACCACCACCACCACCAACGACAACAACAACAAACCCTCACTTTCGCTCCAGGCCACAGGAGGAAGTCACAGGATAAATTCAGGGGTGCACATTATGAACCCCAGGGACAGGGAGCATGTTCAGGCCTCACAAGGAGTGGGATAGAAAGGACCAAGATAGTTTCTTTCTGTGTGTCTTTGCCTGTCCGTTGCTTGTCCCTCTGTCCACTCCACCAACTCTGTTCTGTCTGTGGTTCTGCTGCTCCGCTGCTCTCACTCATCTTTGTCTCTGCCGGGAGCTCTCACAGGGCCAGGCCAGGGTGAGCAAGTGAGGGGCCCACGCACGACCGCGAAGGAGACGCTAACTCTCAGGTGCTGACCCTGCATCTTCATGAGCCGCAGAGTGGGGGGGCTCCCCAGTGCATGCAGGGTGCCTCGTGCTCGCTCTCCCTGGCCCAGGCCCACTTGCTGCCCTGGTCTGCTTTTTCATCTCTGACTCCATCTGACAGCTCAGCTTCTCCCTGGTCTCTGCTTCTTGGTACCTCAGCAGCCTGATCTTTCTGCTTATGACCACATGGCTAAAGTTGGCGGCCCTACGTGTCTCCCTACCCAGCGCTTGGTACCTTAGTGAATATACTGAATACAGCCCAGTGGCCAGGGACCGGGACTTCCCTACCTTTCATCAGGGGCTTGAGAACAGACTCTTTGAGGAGGGGGAGGGGCTGATAGAAACAAGGGCCCACTTGGCCATGGGTCCCCAAGTCTCTTCCTCTGGTGTAAGATGTGGCTCAGGGCACCCCTCACTGCCAGCACACAGTCTGCTTGGCCCTTGGGCCCTCCTGGGAATGTGGGGAAAACAGCCAGAACTGAGTTTGCAGACAGGGAAAGACATGCTCCTCTCCTCCAGCCCCCTCCTCACCCACCAGGGCTCTCCCAGCTGGGTCTGTAGAGAGCATCGTCCCCTCCAATCGGGGTTCTGCTTTTAGATGTCCAAGCTGAGTGTGGTACAAACAGTGCTCTCGCCCACTCTGGCCAAGGAAGGCTCAGGAAGGAGGAGGCAGAAGCCTTCACTCTGGAGATGCAAGAGCCTGAAAGAGGACTTGGGGGGTGGGGAGGGAAGTGGTCCCATTTGGGGGCATAGATGGTGCCAGCACCTGTGAGAGGATCCTGGGGAGCTGTGGGGCCCTGCAGATCCTACTTTATTTTGGGGGCCTCGACAACCTTTTTCTACATCTCCTCTGGGCAATTTTTAAACAGCAGCAGGAGGATTTAGGGAAGACACTGCACCAGTTTAATGGGGAAGGTGTGGCAAGGGGACTTTGGGGCCATGTCTTGCCTTATTAAGAGAGGCCAGCCCAGGTGAGGAATGGGTGCAGGAAAGGCCTGGGGGTGAGCATGGGAGCTGGGGAAGGAGGAAGAGGGCTGCCCTGCCAAGGCCCAGGCCCTCTGTCCTCTGGAGAGAGGCTATGGAACTGGGGCCTTCAGGCCCACGTGTACACTCCAGGTTCTAGGCCTGCTTGGGGTTCGTGCAGACCTGCCACAGCCATCAGTGCCCTGTGCCCCTGAATCTGGACTCTGCTTCTGGGGAAGCTGGGACCCAATGCTCAAGCTTTACTTGCCTTCTACAGAGATGAGGCCCTCCCTGCAGGGAAGGGTTCCCTGAGCACTGAGGGAAAAGATTATGCAGATGCAACATGGTGCTAAGTTGCTTCATAGTGAAAGAATCCAAGCTGGTGGCATCGTCCTCTGGAATCCTTATTCCATTCATTCCTCCGAGTGACATCTGTGGAGCTCCTTCCAAGTGCCATGTTCAGATCCCTGTGTCTAGACCTGCAGGGAAGACAGGTGCCACGTAAATCAAGGGCGGTGGTGAGATGCAACAGGCTCTTACAGAGCATAGGAAAGGCAGCTGATTCTATGTGGGGAGTCACAGGAGCCTTTGCAGAGAAGGTGATATTTGCTCTTAAAGGCTGAGCAGGGGTTTACCAGGTGGGAAAGAAAGATCCTCTTAGTGGGGGCCAGGAAGGGCTGGCTGACTTAGAGAGGGCGAGACTTGGAGTAGAGGGTGATGGTAGAGGGGGGATGGATGTGACTGCAGAGGGTGGGTGGAGCAACTCTGCCAATCTGGGGGTCGAGCTGGCCCAGTTACTCTGTTAAACTTCTCTCAGCGTGGGGCCTTTCTGCATTTGCTCCTGACTCTGCAGAATTAGGTCCTGTGCAGGGGTGGGGTTGGAGTCAGGCCTTGGGGCACAGGGGCGTGTCCCCCAAGAGAAGGCTGGAGGCCCAGCAGTGCCCAGCCTGCACACATCACCTTGGCAGTTTGTGGGCAAACCCTCTTGGCCGAGGGAGGGGAGATTGCACTGCCAGCCACTTCCTCCAGTTCCTTCCCTGTGCCTGTCGTCACGGTTACCCTAGGGGTGAGGCTGAGGTTGGGCGGAATCAATTTCGGCCAGGTTTCTATTTTCCCAGATGCAGGTCAGCCAGAGGAGCTGTCACTTCTGGTTCTGTTTCAAAGGAAGCCAAGGGGTTGGGAGTGCTTGGGTGTGGTGGTGTTGATGAGAAGCCTCCTGGGGGTGAGAGTGGGTCAGAAGAAGCCCAGAGGTGGTGGGGAAGGAAGAAGAGGCTGCCCTGCCAGGGCTCAGGCCCTCTGTCCTGAGCTCCTAGAGCATGCTGGGAGTGCATGAAGAGAGGCTGCTTATTTTCCTGGCCTATAGCCCTTTGGGCTGAGACCTTGCTGCAGGCCTTGTGCTGCCAGAGTCACCCCCGCTCCACCCACTGCCCTGCTTGAGAAGTGAGAGAGTTGGCAAGCCCGGGGCAGTCCAACAGCTTCTCTAGTGGCCTCTGACTCTGAGCTGGCCCCAGCCCAGCAGGACCTATGAGTCCTCCAGATTTTCCTAATAGGTAAAGGGGAGCAGGAGTTACCATACCAAAGTGCCCTGGACGGACCAGGGCTGTGCAGTCCAGGATTCAAGAGCAGGAGAATTGAAGCTCATGAAATCTGAGTTTAAAATCCTGGCTCTGTCATTTCCCTGTTGTCTGATCTAGACAAACGGAGCTATTGAACCTCAGTGTCACTATCTATAAGATGGGACAATAATAGCAGCTTCCTTATAAGACTCGATTATAAGAATTAAATGATGCACTGAAAGTATTTAGCAAAGTGGGCAATCGATGGCAGCTCTCGTTATCATCACTAATGAAGCTAACAACTGCCGCTTAGGCTCAGAGGTGGAGCTGGTGGGCGGTGGGTTTCTGTCTCCCCATCTAATGGGCTCATGCGTGGTGAGTTCCAACATGTCCTGGGAGAGAAGCGAGTTGGAGACACAGGAGGCCCCTAGCTGGGCCCTGGAATCCCCTAGCTTCCTCAATGGCATCCTGAGGAAGAAGAAGCAAAGGTGAAGGGTTTCCCTGGAGCCAATGGGAGATGGATAGGGAAATGGATCTGAGAATTTGGAAAGACCAGGAGGGAGGAACATCGACATGGAAGGGCGTGAGGATTTAAAATGTCAACAAAGGGTGGGAGGAGGGGGTTAAGAATCTGGGAGGTGAGAGGGGTGCGGGTGGGATAGGAAAGCAGTGTCCGTGCCCAAGACACTTTCAGAGGAAGTGCCTGAGAACTGCTGGCCCGGAAAATCATGCCTGCAGGCCTTGGGCCGGGCGAGGAGAACAGGCCGGCCCGCCTGCCAGGTGCAGCCTTGTCAAAGTGGCTTCCCTGGGTCCTGGCCCCCTAACTCTGGCAGGCTCAGGTAGCCAACCCAGGGCTTGTGGGAGGGCAACTGCTCCCCGGGATACCCACTGGTCTGGAGAGGACCCTCTCAGCAGCCAACGGGCTGAACACCAGTGAGCGCTCGACTGGGAAGGGGGAACTGTCCCTCTGTCTGTACGTGTGTCCCAGCTGGTCTCAGTGCCTAATCAGTGGTTCTGTTGCCCTCACAGCTAGATGAGGAAGAGGAGCGACGGAAAAGGCGTCGGGAGAAGAACAAAGTCGCAGCAGCCCGATGCCGCAACAAGAAGAAGGAGCGCACGGAGTTCCTGCAGCGGGTGAGCCGGGGCTGGCCGGCGGGCGGGGGGGCCTGTCCTGTCTTTCGAGTAGCTGGTGTTCTCTCTGCACAGGAGACATCATCTGATGGTGTGGAATCAACGGCCACACCCACTGCCCTTTCTGCCACCTGTATGATACCCTCTCCCAAAATCCAGAAAACCAAGGCAGCCTGCAGCAGCTTCTGCCCAACCTGTCACCTGGAAGCCCTGGTCACCCACCAGTCCCACTGAAGAAGTGCCCCCACTCCCCACCCCAGGCTTGGCCGCTGTCTCTGGGGATCCAAGGCAGCCCTAGGCTGCTGAGCCTTTTCCTTGTGGCTCTACCTGCCCTTTCTCTTGGAATGTGCCAAGTTTGTTCTGTCTCCCCCCTGAGTCCTAGCTGCATCCTGTAATGACAGATGTTTCTTCTAATGAAGAAGCAACCAGAAAGTTGATTAGTCCAAACCAGTACCCAATCATGATAATAGTAAATATAATAAATAATAGCAGTAACAATATATAATAACAGCATAACAGGCCCTGTTCTGCCAGTATATAACAATTAACCACAGTTGCTAGCATTTATAAAGATGGCACTGTGCTAAGTGCTACATGAAATGTTTCTGATCTCATTTTGTTGGTTGAATAACCATATGAGGTGGGTGACTTTCTACAGATAAGGAATCCAAAGTGTGGGGAGGTCAAGTCACTCACCCAGGTCTCTCAGCGGCTAGGTGGGATGAGAGCCCAGCCTGCGGCTGACCGCAAGCCTTTGTCCTTCACTCCGCCACACCGGCTCTAGTTCACTGGTTCACCGGTTGGTTCATTCGTTCTTTTGTTCATTCCTTGATTCCAAAAGTGTTCTTTCACATGTGCTACATGTCCAGAGCTCTGCCTGGTGCACTCGGGGACAGTACTGGACACTCTGCCTGCCCTGCAGCAGACAGAGCTGGGGGAGGCACAGAGGGCTAGAGAAGCCTCACCAGAGCTCCCTCTTCCAGGGGCCTGTCAGACCGTTAGCAGCAAGACATACCCGAGCCCACATACCAGTGACACACAGTGTGACATCCAGTCATTGCCAGACAGACAGCACTCGCTGTCCTTCATTCCAGTAACACTTGTCAAACACCTACTATGTGCCAGGTTTTTCACAAATCTCCATGAATCCTTACAATAGTCCAGTGAGATATTAACTCTTCCCATTTTAGAGACTGACCTGTAGCTCGGAGAGGTCAAGTTACTTGCCTGAAGTCACCGATGACAAGTGGAGGGCGGGGATTCACTCATCCATTTGCTCATCCACTGGTCCATCCAACTAACGATGGATGAGTGCCGGCTGCTCCTGTTGCACTGTGGATAAACAGGCTGTGTCTGCCCTGGGATGGCGGTGGGAGCTGGAGGAGAGTTAGGTGTTCTGAGTACCATTCTGGGAGGCCCAGTGTACTGGGGGAACTGCAGGGGGACTGTCCTGGGCTAAGCCAAGGAACATCTAGGCTTCAGCTGTGAGATCAGAGCAGCAGAAGGAATAAGATGCTGGACATGGCTGTAGGGGTTTCCAGGAAGGGTTCGTGCGAAGGTGGGAGGTGTCGCTTACGGATGTGGTTAAGGCATTGACAGAATGTCTGTGTGGCTGGGGGTTAGGGAGCTGAGCAGAACTGCAGAGGCAGGCGGGCCCAGAACTGGCATTTGCGAAGTGGTCCTAGGTGCTGGGTTGCCTGGGACAGTCTGGGATCATGCCTGTTGTCCTGGCCTAGTGACTAGGATGACGGTTTACGGAAAACCAGGAGAGGGTTTCAGGAGGAGGGGGAAAACCTCTGAAGCATCCCTCTGGCTACAAGGTGGGGCACGGGCTGCAGACCTGAGTAGTGTCCTTGTTGTCCCAATGAGAGAAGATGAGGCTGGGAAGGTGAAGAGATGAGTGTCGCCTGGGGTCTGGGTGGGACAGTTTGAGGCAGCAATGTCTGGGCCCAAGTCCAGGCCCCCTACTCCCCACCCCGCCCGGGAAGCGGAGGCTGAGTGTGAGGTCTAGGCACAAGTGCAACTGTCTGTGTTGACTGCCTCCAAACCCCCGGACACCAGATCCTCCCCTGGGACATTCTTACTGCATCTTGGAGAGTTCCCTGCCTCTACCAGCTGAGGCCCTGAACCCTGAGCAGGAATCAGGCCCTTAGAGGGGTTGGGTCCACACCTTGTAGGCCCTGGGGCTTCCCAAATGCCTCCTCTGTCTGTGGTCAGGAGCAGCAGCCCCAGGTGTTCTGAGTATTACACCGGGAGGCCCAGTGTACTGTGGGAACTGTCCTTCATTCCAGTAACACTTGTCAAACACCTACTCTACCATACCGCTGGCCCTGTCCAGCGCCTGTGCCTAAGGCAGGTTCTCTGGGTCTTGGTAGTAATGTCACCTCACGTTCCTATGGTGCTCTGCACTCTGCATAGCTCTCTCTTCTTAATGGTCACAACCACTCTGGGAGGAGACTAAGAGCCCCATTCCACTAAGGAGGATCCTGAGGACTTAAAGACTCGCTCAATGTCACACAGTGGCTGAGTCGGTGGACGGAGACCAGGGCTTCCTCTGCTGTCTAGTGTCCTATTCAGGTTGCCCAGACTCAGAGGAATTACAAAACATGTTCAGAGTGGCGTAGCTGGCAAGTAGCAGTATCAGAATTTTAACTTAGACACGTCTTTCAGGCTCTGAATGCCACACCTCGCTACTTCTCAACTCTTAAAAAAAGTTCATGGAACTCTATTTTATGTACCTTTGAGTAGTTTTTTGACTTTTTAAAATATAAAGCCAGAGACTGTAGTGAAGTCTTTTAGGCCAATCATCATGTTTTCTGAGACATCTCTGAGGCCCAGAAACAGGGAGTGACTTGGCCAGGCCACCTAGCCCTTCACCTAATATTTCTTACTACTGACTTTGCTGACCACAGCGTAGGAGACAGAACCTCCCCTTGCACTGATTCGGTTCTAAAACAACAAATGGTTTCAATTCTTCTAGAGCAATAAATATCTACCAGAAGTCAAAACAACAAACACACACACACACAAAATACAGACAGAATCATTTCATTTCCTAATTAACATGTGGAGGTCCTCGCTGGTTCCTATTCATTCATTAGGAAAACAAATCGGGTAATTGCTATTACAAAGCCACAAGCCACTTCTACAATCATGATTAAAAAGAGAGTCTTCTTACAGTTGCACAAGAAATAAATACGTAGCCCTAGCCCCTAACAAAAGGGAAAGGTGGTTAGTGACATTGTGACAGCCAGGCAGACTTCAAGAGAGCCCGTGGTAGGCTCTCACATTCTCAAACCAACAGACAACTGCATTCCTGTGACAGTTGCCTGTGCAGAGCCAGTTGCCTCTCGCCTCGTTGGTGTCAGGTGACACTGATGGGTTGTTTGGACATGCGGCTTTTTCTGGCAGGTGCATCTGTGTGTGATATTAATGAATTCCGCATATTGTACACATCTGCTTGGTATCAGTTTTGACTTCAAACTCACTGCACTTATGAACTTCTCTGCCCCGCCCACACTCTCCAGAACAGCTCCCCTGACAGACTCCTTCCTCAGTCTTAGGGTCAGCTCTGCTCCGTCTCCTCCATTCTCCAAATCCTGGTGGTCATCAGGACCTATTTTCTTTGAAACATCTTTCTTCTCTCTCTTTTTCATATTATTGGGATCAGTTCTGATCCCCAAGATCATCGCCTTTTTTACAGATGAAAGGACCAAAGCTCTGAGAAGTTAAGAAATGTGCCCCAGACTCTGATGCTAAATCCACAGGCTTTCCAGAGCTAGAATCTAGCTCTTAACTTGCCTTTCCTGCCTTCTACACTACTGTATCCAAAAGTGAGCTGTGGGACACCTGGACCATTTGTATCTTCTTTATACATCTTCTGCTCTCCCATGTCTGTGTCCCTGCTCACTCAGGGCTCCTACCTGAAGTTCTTCCCTTCCCTTCTCTACCCACCAGAACCAACTCATCTTTTAAGCCAAGGAGAGACCCTGCTCATTAATCCTTTCTGAAGGTCTCCTAAGCCCTGGGTGGCTGATGATTCCTAGTAAGTTCAGAGATGAAAAGATCCACAGAGCCTTTGGATTCCCCAGACATTCTCTATTCCAGCAGGTCCTCCGCAAATCATGGGTGGTGGGGTACCCTGAGACTCCTTGAGGCAGAAGCTCAGGAAAATTTGAGGACAGAGCTAGCACCTTGGGCTGGATAACTGGAATGTCAAAAGTCCCCGGAGTCACTCACTGTGCAGGTGGCTAACATTGGCACCAAACTTCCACAGACTGTTATGGTTTCCTGTGGGGTCTCTCCTGGCTCCCAAGGTAGATTTCTCAGAATCCTGAGACCCATGGACCAGGCCAGCTTCCCAGTCACGTCTCAGCCTGTCAAACGAAAAACCACCATAAATGGTTTTTAATATCTTTCCCGAGCACTTTTTTCCCACTTTTTTTGAGGCTTTCTCTCTGGGTCTCTGGCCACGAGGCCTACCTTCCCCAGCAGTCAGGAGCTCATTCTGCCACCTTGGAGATGAGCACAAGGAAGGATCCAGTGGACTGGACTGAGGAAGGCAGCCCACCTGGGGTGCGTGAGCCCCACTGAGCCTCCAGAACCCTTAGAGGGAGGCTGTTCCTCCTGCCCTGTGCTGGTGGAGGGACAATATGATTGTCACATGCTCAGTTACACCACAGCCTGCTCCTTTTTTTTTTTTTTTTTTGTATTAGGGACTGAACTCACAGACACTTGGCCACTGAGCCACATCCCCAGCCCTATTTTGTATTTTATTTAGAGACAGGGTCTCACTGAGTTGCTTAGAACCTTGATTTTGCTGAGGTTGGCTTTGAACTTTCGATCCTCCTGCCTCAGCCTCCCGAGCCGATGGGTTGCTGAGTCTCTGCCCTGTGGCATTTTGGATAGGATAGTTTTCACTGTCCATAGCAGACTGGCCTCTGCCCATCCTCCCTGACTGGTAACAATCAAAAACGTCTCCTGACATTGTCAAATGTCTCCTGAGAGGCAGAGTCACTCCCAGTTGAGAACTAAATTGGCCTAAAACTTTGCTGGCCCAGGAATAAATTTTAGCTCTCAAACTGGTTCTAAGTATTTAGGCATAGTCCCAGAAAAAAAAATCATTCAGATGCTTTTCTGTCATTCTGTTGGACCCCAAGGCCCTGAACTGGTGTGGCCATCACCTGTCCCCACTATGGACACATGACCCCAGCCCCACCAAGTCAACATCTCTTCCTTTGCCCACAGCCTCTCCAGCTCAGCTGGAAGTGCCTTGGAAATCTCACTTGAAGTCCACTAAACCTCAGTCGGGATCCAGTAGGCTGCTGGACAGTTGCCCTTCGGTGAACAAAATGTCTATAGGTTTCAGCAGGTGTGGAAGAGACTGTTTAAATAATTATAGACTGACATGACCACACTGGGATTCCACAGGCCAGAATATCCCCATTATATATTTATCATACATCAGAGCACTTGCCATTGTACAGTCATCCTCGGCCACCACAGGCCTTCTGTGCACCCTCCACTAGACCCTCCTGGCCTCTGTTCTTTGCCCACCTTTTACTTCCTGTGCAAAAGCCCTTGAGGCCGAACATGAGTCAGGCTGGCCCCAGAATGTCACCTGGACTCATCCCACTGTGACAGACCAGTGTCACAATGCCACTGCCTGCAGAAAGTAGTTAGCCCAGAGCCTTAACTGCCACAGGGAACAAGTAGAAAACAACGCAGGCCATACCAATGCCACCCGCAGGTGCCCTGCGCCCACCCAGAGGCAGAACCGCTCGCAGCCCGCGGGGGAGTCTCACAGTGTGTGTCTGTTTGCGCAGGAGTCCGAGCGGCTGGAGCTCATGAACGCGGAGCTGAAGACGCAGATCGAGGAGCTGAAGCAGGAGCGGCAGCAGCTCATCCTCATGCTGAACCGCCACCGCCCCACCTGCATCGTCAGGACCGACAGCGTCAAGACACCCGAGTCCGAAGGCCACCCGCTGCTGGAGCAGCTGGAGAAGAAGTGACCGTGGGCCTGGCAGAGGAGGAGGAGGAAGGGGAGGAGGAGGAGGAGAGACGGAGGAGGAGGGGGCTCCCAGATGGCCTTTCCTTGGTACATGACAAACTCTACACTGAGGCTCAGCACGGCGGCCTCAGGCGGGCTCTGGCGTGGAACTCGGATCAGCCACACGCGGGGAAGAGCGGGCTGAGGGAACCCAGAGGGACCAAGCGCTGAGACCAAAGTTGAACTGCGGGTGGGGCTGTCCTGCCTGGGGCGCGGCTGGAGGGAGGCAGGACGAGGCACCTGCATCAGAGAGATGCCCAGCTGGCAGCCTCAGGCGCGTCTCCAGCTTCTCTGCAAGCGCCACCCACCCGAGGGACCACCGAGCAGCCAGGAAAAGCCATGAGTTGTAACCAAAATGGAGCTGAGGATGGAACTCAGCGCAAACCTGCAATCGCCTGCCCCTAGCCCTCCCCCGACCCTGGTACAGAGGTGGAGAGGGGCGGGCGATGTCCCTGTCCGGGAGGTGGCAGCCAGGCGCGCCCTCGCGGGCCTGGCCCGGGCCTGGGGAGTTTGTCGTGGGCACTGAGGCGCGGGCGCCCTTCCAAAGCACACACTCACTGAATGTTTACAGACTGGCTGTCCTGGCAGGGCTTTCCACTGCACACGGTTTTTATACTTTCTTTTTCTTTTTCTTTTTTTTTTAATATTTTTTACAAAAAAAAAGATTTTATACAAGCAATATATATATGGATTTCTATAATCACTCGATGTGATACAGTATAAATATGCTATGGTTTGTTTGTTATGGACAGATATTCACCCATTATGGCCGTTGTGTGTAACTCCTAAGTACTGTAGTCTCTGGGTGTCGGGGGTGGCTGGGGCAGGCTGGGGTACCTTTCCCTCCTTGTAAACCCTTCCTAGTAAGCAGTCCTGTATTGCTCAGTAAACATTGCTCTTACTTACCCAGCTGCCTCCTGTGGTGTCTGCTGGGGAGCAGGGTGCAAGGCACACCCAATGTCAGAAAGTGTTTGGAGCGTCTGCCGTAGGCACTTGGTTTCCACAACCGCCCTCCCAGGTAGGTATTATTCTACCCATTTTACAGATGAGGAAGCTGAAGCTGAGGGAAGTTCAGGTAACCCGCAGTTACCATCCTGAGAGTACTTACTTCACTCATTCACTTCACTAATGCTCTGGGTGGTACTCTCCAAGGTACTGAGCAGTCACTGGGGAATCAAACACTCCTCCGTCTTGTCCCCCCTGGAGCCTATAGGCACTGGCCCATCTCATGCTGGCTCCACGTGCTGTCTCATGTCATCCACACTGCAGCCCCGCACCGGGGCAGCAACTGTCCCTCATTCACAGGTGGGGAATTAGAAGTCCCTGGAGATTAAACTTGCAGCCATGATTTGTTGAAGACTTTTAGTGTAACAAACACATAGAGTCTCATTTACTTCTTGAGACAGTACAAAATAGTAATTATTCTTTTTGTTTTACAAATGACTTAGCTGAGGCTCTAGATGGGCAAGGGACCTGTCAAAGCACACCCAGCTAGCAAGGGACAGAGCTGGTATTTGAACTCTGCCTCCAGAAACCTATGGCTTTTCTCCTGTCACTGGTTGACTGTGACTGTCTCCATGATTGAGTATCTCACCTGGTCAGAAAGGAAGCTTGGAGGCTATGGTTATAGATATGCTTTCTAGGAAGCCTGGATATTATTTCAGCCTGTCTCAGGATCGTGGAGTGAACCAACTTACTTGGCAAAGGTGTGCGTGAGCCAGGGGCACACCCACCTCTCACCTCCATAGCACGATGCCTCTTCACAGAGCAGGAACAACTCCATGCCATTCACATGGCTAGTTTAATGCCATGTGCATTATCTCATGTGCTGCCACAGCCTGAATGGACAGGTGGGGAAGGTGCTTTTAGCTCCTCTGTAACTGGGGCTTATAAAGGTTTAAGTTCATCCAGATAAAAAGGCAGAACTGAGAGTGGATCCCAACATGCCTATCTTCTAACCACATGTTTTTCTGCCATGACTGGGGCTAGGAAATTAATTGATGATAAAGACTGGTGTCAAGTGCACCAGTGACCTTGGATTGCTTCCTAAATCATGGGCAGGGCCTTCTGGGATGGGTGAAAATGGAAAGTAGGTCAGGATACACAGTTGGTCCCTCGATTCTGCATCTCAGGTTCCCTCCACTGTGTGTGGTGTGGGCTTCCCTGATCCCTGCCTCAGGCACAGCCCGGGCCGCCCAGACTCAGCTGTGACTGTGTGCAGTGAACCCTCAGCTGTAATCCTTCTGCATTGTTCAGCTGAGAGAAGAATGAAGTTGTGGACTTACAAGGGCCTTCAGGTGACCTGGCAGATGCTCCTGCAGGACCATTGGCTGACCCTGGCTGTGGCTCCTCTAGTTCCCTGCATGGGTATCAAGAGCCAGCCTCTCCAGATTAGTGCCCTTCTTAGGCTGTATGGATGGGCTGTCCCCAGAACCAGTGAGCCACATTGGGTTGTCTTGCTGTGGTGTCTTCCTCCTGCCCCAGCCTGCTGCCCCTCCCAAGGGCAGCTGAAGTCACAGTCACAGCTTCATTGTGGCGGCGAGTGCCTGAGGGTCTTCTGTGCTTGGCTATGCACATGGGCTACTTCAGCTAGCTCACAGCCTTGCTGGGAGGCCAGGGCTGTCTGTCCATGTTGCAGACAAGAAAACCAAGGCATAGAAAGCAAGTGCCTTGCTCCCCAAATCCACAGGCCTGCTAGGGGCCAGAGTCAAGATGTTACAGTTTGATTTCAGGTGTCACTAGGTAAAGAAATGTCTGAGTTTGTGGTGTGACCTTGCCAGGGGGACTTGGCTAGAGGCCAGGAGAGATGTCACAGACCTGCCTGTGCTCCCAGTACATATTTTGAATCCTTGATTCCCAGATGTCCATCTCCAGCTGACATGCTGCAAAGATAAAGGGACTCAAGATCCAATCATTGGAATTGCTTTTTTTGGCAGTACAAAGGATTGAATCCAGGGCCTTGTGCATGCTAGGCAAGCACTGTACCACTGAGCTACATCCCAGCCCTCATGATCCAGTCTTCTACTACGAACCTCACTTTTCAGTAAAGTTGGGACAGTAATAATCTGAGTCCTTCTCACAGGGGTATTGTCAGGATCAAAGAAGGAAAGGGTGTGTTTTATGAAAAGTCCCCTCCCCCCCCCCAAATAGCAATTTCCTTGTCCTCTGTTACTGTGTATAATTGTTGGTATTTGCCACACAGTACAAATTCTTTGAATAGCTTTTATTCTCTGAAGGTGGGTGCAGAGTTTGTGTTCTCACCGTGTATCTGGTCCCCATGATGGGATGCATGCCTGGGATCCAAGGCTCCTGGGTCCTTTCAGTTCCTGACGGACCAGGACCAGCTACGTTGGGCTCATCATTCTGGGCCTCAGGGTACCCTCCTGCCAGATGGTCATAAATAAGACCTGTGTCACCTCTGCCCACAGTTCCTATGAGAATGCACTGGGTGGATATGTGCTACCCCACCCTGGCCTGAGAAGGACAAGACTCTTTAGCCCTCAGGGGACAGAAACTAATCTGTGTTGGCCAGAATGTGGATTAAAGGAAACTTACCTACACTGCCAGTGAGGGAATTGTGGTGACAACTATGTAAAGCAGTTTGTCACTAACCAGTAATGCTAAAGCTAAACGCATCCTTGATTTAGCCGTTCACTTCCTAAGTATGTACGCAGAGGAAGGCTAGCACAGGGCAAAGCAAGGTACGAGATTGATCATTGATGCCTTGTTTCTATTAAAGAAAAATTGGAGGCAACCAGAATGCCTACAAATATAAGAACAGATAAACAAATTGTGGTGTTTTGATAAAAGTGAATACGATTCAGCCATTATAAGAATGAATCAAATACAGGTATCAGTGTGGATAAATCTCAAAGACAATGTCCAGCTGAGGCCAGGGAAGCAAATAGCAGATTATTTATTACAAAAATAATACCATTTATGTAATGTTCCTAAACATGCAGATCGATACTTTTTGTTTAAAGGTACACACAGTTCTGGGTAATAGAAGTATAAAAGCTTGCACAAGGATGTTATATCAAAATCAGTGATAGGGAGTGTTCCTAGGGGTGAGAAGGGACTGGGGATAGCATCAGCTAGGATAAGTAGGACACATGGGTTTCTGCTTTATGCATAATATTTCATTTAATTTTAAAAGTTGTCATTAGTTGGGTGTAGTGGCACATGCCTATAATTCTACCTACTAAGGAGATTAAGGCAGGAAGATTTATACTCAGCAAGACTCTGCCTCAAAATTTAAAATAGGGTGGAGATGTACTTCAGTGGTAAAGCACCACGGGGTTAAATCTTTAGTAACCACCCCCCGCAAAAAAAAGTTGTCATCAAATGTAGAATAACAGTAGAATTTGTCATAGGTGAGCAATATGCACACAGATGTGGGTTATATTCTCCACACTCCTCTGTACATTTGGTTCATTTCCTAATAAAAAAGAGCAAACCACAGTACAAATAGAAGATTTCATATTTTCCATTCTTTTCCTTAGCAAGCTCAGAAAAAAAAAAAAGTTAGTCTGAAGTTACAGTGGATTGCAGCATACGGTCCCTGAATTTACGCACATTTAATTAGAGGCCTAGAGGGAGAGAGAAACAACTCGGAGGGTGTGGAAGAAGTTGAGTGGCCCTGGGGAGGGTGTCCTGTAGGGCGGGCACCTTGGGTCGTGTTGATCTGCTCTAGTTTAGGGGAGCCCAGGCCCTGAGCTCTACAGGGAGCAATTAAAGCACATTCAAGGTTGATTCAGACCCTAGATTCCTCCTTACCTGCAGCCTTTTTAACCCCATCCCCATGAGAAATGCAACTCCGTGGCACCTTTCAGAGGTGCCGTGAACTAGATGCAGTTGTCACAGGTATATCTATTTCGTGTTGCTATTGCAACAAATTTAATGGCTTAGAACAACACTCACTGGGCTAAAATCAAGGCATTGGTAGGTAGGGCTGTGTTCCTTTGGAGGTTCTAGGGGAAGAATCCATTTTCTTGCCTTTTCCAGCTTCCCGGGTGGGGCACACATTCCTTGGTTCATGCCCCCTTTCCATCTCCAAAGCCAGCAGTGGCTGCTCAAGTCTCACATCCCATCATTCTGATTCTTCTGTCTCCCTCTTCTTTCTTTTTCTTTTTTTCCAGTTCCAGGGATTGAACCCAAGAGCGCTCTACCACTGAGCCACATCCCCAGCACTTTTTTTTTTTTAATACCATCTCACTAGGTTGCTGAGGCTGACCTCGAACTTGTAATACTCCTGCCTCAGCCTCCCAAGTCTCTGGGATTGCACATCCATGCCACCAGGACCCACTCTCTTCTATTTTTTTTTTTTTTTAAGGATCCTTGTGATGGCACTGGGGCTACCAGAATAATTCAGGATCATCTCTTCAAGTCTAACTGGTTAGTAACCTTAATTCCATCTACAGCCTTAATTCCCCCTGCTCGTGTGATATATTCACAGGTTCCAGGGATTAAAACGTGGACATCTCTGGGGTGGCCATTATTCTGCCTACCACACAGGAAATTAAAAGTTGTAGGTTCTTAGCTATGACCCTTCCTACTTCCTGGCAAGATAGGCTATTTCCCATGGAAGTACCAAGAGGATCAAGTCCCTGGGTGGCACATCCCTTGTGGCCAGCACGATGCTTGTCGCACACAAAACACACAGACAGATGTACAAACTCACAGACTAAGTGAGTTTGTACATCTATATGCACAACACGCAGACCCACACATAGATCCACGTTAAATACGATGAGATGAATGTTAGTCTTACTCCTTTATCTGACAGTGCTGAAATTTTGTAACTGATTTTCTTGTTTGACTCCTAAACTGGTTGTGTGGGTGCTTCCTAAAGAGGCGACTCCTGATGCTCTGGACCACTGGTGGCAAAGTCACATGTCAGCAGCAGCCTCTAGTACTCTGAAGGACAGTCCTCCCTCACGGGGGTGGCCTGTCGTGCGCACCAGTTACACTCCCTTTACGATCCTCCCACTCCAGCTTTATCACATGACGTACTCCGAACAGGCTCACAACACCATGCAGGTGCGTCCTGGCTGTGCCTCCACGCAGGTGTACAGTCTGTGCCTACCTGCACTGGGGGATGTCTGTCACCACCCCGTGGCACACATTCACAATCTGGAAATTTAGGGAGTGAATGCCTACAGACCGCTGTGACTAATTGGGGTGGAGGTCGACTTTGACTAAATGCTTTTTTGTCTTCCAGTTGGAGGGTTCTGAGATGTGTTTCTCAGGTCCCTCAAAAAGGATTGCAGGATTCAGACAGACCCACAGAGGTGAGCTGGAGACGCAGCCCAGCTCAGTGACACCTTTGGGTTGCCTTTCTCTCCTTCCCTGTTCTACCCCATCTGTCCTTTCTGCTCCCTGGGATCCCTCCCAAATCCACCTGAGCATTTGTTTCAAATTCTGTTTTGGGGATGGCCAGGCTAACACAGTTGGAATCAGAATTGACCCTAGGAAGCTGCCCCTCCAGCTGGGCTCAGTGGCACACACCTGTAATCCCAGCAGCTCGGGAGGCTGAGGCAGGAGAATCTCGAATTCAAATCCAGCCTCAGCAACTTAGCAAGACCCTAAGCAACTCAGTGAGACCCTGTCTCTAAATAAAATACAAAATAAGGCTGGGGATGTGGATGGGTGGTTAAGTGCCCCTGGGTTAAATCCCTGGTACCAAAAAAACAAAACAAAACAAACAAACAAACAAAAAAAAAAACAGCCAGCTCTCTGAATGAAATATTTGAAGCTCTGACTTGTGCTGGTCAGAAGATAGTGATAGTGGGTGTGTATGATGCCTGTCCTGTGCATCAGCACTGGTGTGCAGATTGTCACCTTTGTGGATTGAGATGTGACACAGAGCCATTGAGATGTGACACAGAGCCCCTGAGTAGTATGGGAGTGAGTTATGAAGTTTGAGTTGCTCTTTGTCGTCTGTTTTGCAAGCCTCAAGAAACAAAATGAAAACCGTAATTCAATCAACTGCCAACTCAAGACGTGCTATGGAAGCAGAATGCCCCTCCCACGGTGTCTGAGGAGCTGCTTGTCTCCTACCAACTCAGGGACCCTGTGCTGAGGATGAGGTCCAGGATCGGATCATAAGAGCACCAGGCCCAAGGAGTAGAATGAATGCCCTTCCTTGAAGAAATCTCCATAATGAAGCCAGGGCCCTAAGAGGGAACAATGTAGAACCCTGAGACCTGACATAGAGGCATGTGGGTGAGAATCTTAAACTCCCAGAATCCCTGGAAGCCTCTGGATTGTCCCCTTACCCCTTACTGGAGGAGATCAGCCTCACCTTGCTGGGAGTCCCTGTAAAGACTGCACTTGAACATGATGTATTCGTCTTCAGGACCCCTCTCAACCTCCAGGTGGAGAAGCTGACATATGACACTAAGCTAAGCCAACAAGCCGGAGATGCTAGACATGCTGGACCTGCCTTGTCAGAGAATTAAGGCGAGGGTCAGAAGGTCCAGGGAGGACTTGCTTTCGGATCCTGGGGGACCCATCATCTGCCCTGTTCTTCAGGAGGCCCAGAAGAGTTTTCACTCAGGTGACAATGACACCCTGGTGAGGGGGTTCCCGCACCTTGGAAAAGCCTTGTACTGTCAGTTACCTCTGCAGCCAGAGTTGTGGGAGGAGAAGCTGCCACAGAGCTGGGCTCCCTTGGATCAGTGGGGACTATGGAGTTCCAGAATGGGAGAGGCCTGGCAGAGGGCGAAGGGCACAATCACATGGCAGACAGCAAGTCCTGATCCACGTCTGTCTGGGTCTAAGTCAGTTTATACACTGAGACCCAGTGCTGAAGGACAGGCTGGACCCCCTGGAGAAGCCCTGCATTACCATTGCGCATGTTCAATCAGTGTTTCAGTAATCCTTCCCTAGAGCACAACTGTACAGTGGGGAAAGGGAATTCTTGGGTCTTTTGGGAACTGTTGAGTCCCAACATCTCTAACACTAGGGATGTGGGATGAGGATACCTGAAACATTGTCATGGTTTTCTTTCGTTTTGGTTCTCTCTCTCTCTCTCTCTCTCTCTCTCTCTCTCTCTCTCTCTCTCTCTCTCTCTCTCTCTTCTTTCCAGGAATTGAAAGCCTTAACCACCGAGCCCCATTCTCAGCCCTTTTTATATTTTATTTTATTTTATTACAGGGTCTTGCTAAGTTGCTTAGGACCTCACTAAGTGGCTGAGACTAGCCTTGAACTTGCAATCCTCTGTCCTGGTTTACAAAGGTCTGTAGATAAGAGGTGCTCTGGCCCAAGTCTGCCCCACTGTGGGCCCCGCAGTGTGTTACAGTCACTTCCTCCCTAGAGGGCTCCCCATCCTGGGTGCAACAGAAATGCTTAGGCGCTGCAGAGCCATCCCATTGTTCCCTGAACAGTGGAGTCAGAGGCGCTTGATAGGAAAAGCTGAGTGGAAGCACCTAAATGTCCCACCCCAGCTAAGATGGCAGATCAGAAATGGCACCGCATCCTACACACAACTGCAGAGAAAAGCACCAGCATCAAACATGGTTGTGGGCCCTGAAGTCCCTGTTGGATTCAATTTGTCTCATCCCAGAAAAGACAAGGTGGATTGTCGTGGGCGAAGTTGGACTACCATAGACCTCACCTCTGCTGTCACTGAGCCAGGCCTGCTATTATCAGAACAGAGTGCAACTTCTGTTGCTTGGGAGACGCATTCTTCTCAATTCCCATCTACAGGGAGGATCAAAAGCAGCTCACTTTTAAATGGAGAGGCAGAGAGGTACTGCTCCCTGTTGAGTGTGAGGACGGCAACCTCTCCTGCTCTCAACCACTGGAGCATGCAGAGGAGTTCTGAGCTGCCTGATGTTCCACAGCCTCCTCTTGCTCCCACTGTGTCCATGTCACTATGCCAATCAGGCCTGCAGAGCAGGAGTGGCAGGCACTCTAACCTAACTGCCTATATGACACTGGGCGCAGGAGCCAAATCGGATACCGCTGCCAGTAATCCAGAGGCCTGGGGCCTCCTTCAAAATGAAGGACAGGTTATTGCTCTTTGAACCTTCCCACAAAGAAAGAGACCAAGGGGCCAGTGGCCCTCTTTGGATTTTCAAGGCAACATACAGACTACACTTCAGGATAGTTATTAACCCATTGGTTAGTGAGTGGGAAAGGCTGCATATAAGCTGCTCTGCCCCCTGCACCATCTAACTACAGACACAGTGAAGCTATAGGTGGTGCATAGGGGCTGGATATTTTGAATGTACATCTCTTGATCAATTAAAATAGAACTTTCTTTCTTTTTTGGGGGGCCATATCAGGGATTGAAGTCAGGGGCACTCAACCACCGAGCCACACCCTTAGCCCTATTTTATTTAGGGGCAGGGTCTCACTGAGTTGATTAGCACTTCACTTTTGCTGAGGCTGGCTTTGAACTTGAGTGCCTCCTGTCTCAGCCTCTTCAGCCATTGGGATTACAGGTGTGCACCACAGCTCTGGCTTAAAATATAACTTTTGATGTTATCTCCCACTGTCCTTTTGAAATTTATCCAGTGAAGGTCATCTTTCCTTGGCCCAGATGAAAATTTCAGTAAGTCTCAGACTTTTCTGCTCGCTCTCAAGTGAGAGACAGTCCTGTGCCACTCTAAATCCAAATTTGTTTATCAAAAGGTCTAATGTAAGGGAACAGAAACCTTCAACTTTATTTCACATTCAAACCTCCCTTTCTTGGCAGGAGTCTGTTTCTGACTGTTTGGCATCCCAGGGGCACTCAACCACCGAGCCATACTCCCAGCCCTATTTTGTATTTTATTTAGAGACAGGGTCTCACTGAGTTGCTTAGCACCTCGCTGTTGCTGAGGCTGATTTTGAACTTTCGATCCTCCTGCCTCAGCCTCCCTAGCCGCTGGGATTACAGGCGTGCTCCACTGTGCCCAGTTCTGTTGTTTCTTTTCTATTTCTCCCCCTGCCCCTCTCCGGCTTCTCCCTTCCCCCATCCCAAGATGACTGCCTGGTTTCTGACCCCTCCCAGGTACAGGACAGGGAGCTGTGGTGAGGGCTAGGAATAGCCTCCGGTCCTTTGACTGCAGGGTTCTGGGGTGGCCAGAGGTGCCCTCATCTTGGCATGCATTTAAAACATGGGCACCCATAGCTTCTGTCTTTCATGGGCTCTTTTGAGGGCTCTTCCGAGGTTTCTGTTTCCAGGGACCTCTCTCCCACATGGCCTTCCATCTGGGCAGCCTCTGGAGATCCTCTCAGCTCTAGCTTCTCCCCAGCATCCTCTAGATGGCCCTAGTGGACTGAACCCAGGACAGCCCACAGCAGCCCACACCTGGCCTCAGGAAGTACTTGGCATCTCTTGCCTAGAGACACTTGGAGTATAGGGACAGCCCAGTACAACCTCTTCTTCCAGAATCCCTGTGGAAGTCACCTCCACACGTGGCTGACGGTCAGGAGGCGGCAGTCCCTCCCTCCTGCCTGGTGAAGGCAAGGACTCGGGCTCTTTCCAAAGAAATTGCTGTGCAAAGCCTTCCCTAGCTCTCCGTGCTCAGAGAGCCCTTTTTAATATGCTCAAGCTGGATGAGGACCCAATTGTCTTGGAACTGGCTCTTTAAAATTTGTATAATCTGCACACAGTGGTCTGGATTCACATCTATTGTGCCTGAAGTCTCAGTCAAAACTTTCATTTTAATATCCTGATTCATTGTTTTCTGAGTTAAAGGTCAGATAATGATTATAAAGCTTTATGGGCTCATAATATCTAATCATCAAAAATAAATTCTGAGGTCTGGGGGTGTAGCTTAGAGGTAGAGCTCTCGCCTAGTATGTGTGAGGCCCCGAGTTCCACCCCCAGCACTGCAAAATAAATAAATAAATAAAAATTGTGCACGATTGCAGCAGATGGTGTGGCTCCCCCATGAACTCAAGGACAGACGCTAACTTGTATTGAGTGCTTGGCATCTGCTGAAGTCTCATGGGGTGGGTAGTATAAATTGAAGTCCCATTTTATTAATGAGGAAATAGGCTTAGCTAAGAGGTTTGCCTGACAGCTGGCGCCACTGGATTCCATTCAACCAACATTCTCTGAGCTCCTTCCAGGCTGGTCAGCAAATGTGGACCCAAAGAGACGCCCTGCCTTCAAGGGAGGCACAGTCTCCAGGGGAGCAGACAGATCCCCCTGGGAAGTGCTAGCTCAGGGCAGATCTAGGGGGACAGCTGGAGACTGCCACCTGGGTCAGGTGACCTGTGCATCTTTCCTTCTGATGAAAAACAAAACCCTACCTACGCTGAGTGTGCATCGTGGTTGGGGATCATCTTATTTTTTTTTTAACTTTCCATCTTTTTTGGTTGGTTCATTAGAGTTGTGCATAATGATGGGATCTGTTGTTACATATTCGTACATGCCCACAGGATAACAATGTCATTTGGCCAATATCTCTCCCCAGCACTTTCCCCCTCAACAGAGAAAAGGGACCTCTGTTGATCTCCCCTTGATTTTCATGAGATCCCACCCCCTATCTTTCTTTTCCTTTTTTTCTCTCCAGCTTCCACACATGGGAGAAAACATATGACCCTTGACCTTCTGAGTTTGGCTCATTTCACTTAACACGATGGTCTCTAGTTCCATACATTTTCCTGCAAATGACATAATTTCATATTTTTTCTTTTTGGCCAAATAAAACTATTATGCATATATATCATATTTTATTTTCTCATCTTATCGTTTTTCTCCCCCGGGGTTTACTCCCCTCCCTCACCAAGGGCAGCTCTTCTGTCAGCATTTTAAGATTTTGGCAGCAGCCTGGCCTCCCCCAGCCCAACAATGCTTGAGCCATTCCTTAGTTACTGCTTTAGGTGACCAGAGGCTGTCCCCTGGTGGTAGCCTTTTCTCATTGGTTGCCAATACAGTCACTCAATTCTAGTTCCTGAGAGAGGAAATCCTGATCTACCAGGCCTCATTAGATTTAAGTTCCCACATCTCCCCGGCCTCCCAATCCTTCCAGGCCTATTTACAATGGTATTTCCAGCCTAAGTGGGAAGGGTATGATTCTTCTTCTTCTCTGCCTTTCACTGCTTGAAATAAAGACTCAGTCCACCCTTCCATTAATCCAGATTTGCATAATGCTGCCTGGGAAGAGGTCCTCAGGGTTTGGGGATCTGAGCTTCTGAACACTCCAACTTGATGCAAGGTTTCTTTAAAAAGGACATTCTCTTTGAAGGCACATGGAAAGCAGCAGAGGCTTCCTTCAAATTCAGTCCCTTGTTGTAGCTGACACCCTTGCATTTCTAAAGCAGCCTCCAGCCCAGACTCCAGAGATTTCCCTACCCTCCTTAGAAAGGAAGGGGAATTGAGAGAAATGCAAGTCCAAGGTCATTGCTTCTGGGTCCTATGAGATAAGCACAAGTGGGCTGGGCTATAGCTCAATTGGTAGAGTGCTTGCTTCACATGCACAAGGCCCTGGGTTCAATCCCCAGAACCAAAAAAAAAAAAAAAAAAAAAAAAAAAGAGAGAGAGAGAGAGAGAGAGAGAGAAATAAGCACCAGGGAGACTTTCAGCCTCTCAGTCTGGTCAGGTAAGCCAGACCCTTGTCTACACCAGGCAGGTGGAGGCACAGGCAGCAGCTGCGGAGGACACCACTGCTGATTGGGCTCCCCACCAAGGAGCAGGGGACCCAGGTGGGCCCCTGGAGTCCATGACCGTGCCCTGGCCACAGGCTGGAAATTAGGACTTCCAAAAAAGGGGTTCATTTTTATCATAGATAAATACTCAATGGGATTTACTAGATTACTTACCTAAAGATGAAAGCTATTTATGAATCTAACACGTAAGTGTGGATCTCATTGTGAGATCTCTGCTCGCACTTACATGGCCCTGTAGCCAGGCAGGGGCGGCTAAACTCTGCAAGGCTGTTCCTGTTGTCTTTCTATTCTTTATTTCAAAATTTACATGAATTACGAAAGTGTTCAAAATGACCTATGATTAAGAAGATGGAAGGAAAAGCCACAGACTACAAGAAAATATTTGCAAAAACACTTATTTCTTCCTCCCTCCCTCCCTCCCTCCCTTCCTTCTTTCCTTCCTTCCTTTTTTCCTTCATTCTGGTACCAGGTATTGAACCCAGGGGCACTTAACCACAGAGGCACGTCCCAGACTTTTTTTCTATTTGTTTAGAGAAAGGGTCTTGCTGAGTTGCTTAGGGCCTTGCTAAACTGCTGAGGATGGCTTTGAACTCGCAATCCTCCTGCCTCAGCCTTCCAAGCTGCCAGGATTGCAAGTGTATACCACCACGCCCAGTAAAAAACTACATTTTGATAAAAGACACATATCCAAAATACTCAACAATAAAGAAGCAAATGACCCAATGTTAAAATTGGGCAAAAGATTTAAACCTACACCTCATCAAAGAAGTTATACAGATGGCAAAGATGCTCAATAGCATATATCATGAGGGAATTGTAAATTACTACATACCTAATAGAGGGGCTAAAATCCCAAACACACAGGAGGATGGAAAAGAAATCAAGGAAAGTTTAAAAGGAGAAGGAAAAAGGGATAAGAAATTTAATCTGAAAGCCTTGTGCTGAAGTTCCTCAGAACTTCTCTCCCAGACCAGTTCTCCCTCCCAGGCCTATCCCTCCCAAATTTCTGGGAAATCTACAAATCTTCATTCACAATCTTTGAGCTACTGGAAATCCACTCACTGATGAAAATCGCCTTGTGCACTGTTAATATCAGCCCACTAATACATGTGGGTTTTGAATAGATCAAGTAAAAGCCTATAACAGAGGGAACTTCCCAGGAAACCTATAACAGGGTACTTTCCCAACATTATCCCAGGGAAAAGGTGTCAACTAAGAATCCTGAGAACAACCAAACTGCCATCACCCAGCTTGAGGGGCGGATGTTACCCTCACATACCTTCCCATGCACACCCCTCACTAAGTTTCCTTTGAAAGAAGAGCCCCAAACCCCTAAAGTGCCTCTCACTCTCACGGTCACCTGCTTTTCCCTTTCAACGTGTTAAGAGTAACTCTCTGGCCTCTCAGCATCTGACTGTGATGGTACTCTTTTCCATCAAATACATCAAGGACCCCATTATTCTGAGTGGTTGTTCCCTTCTCCACGACCTCCTCAGACCCCCTCTGGTGACAACTCTGAATCCTGGCAAGGATGTGAAGCAACAGGAATTCTCATTCATTGCTTGTGGGAGAGCAAAACGACACCGCAACCTTGGAAGACAGCTTGGCAGGGTCAAACGCACTAGGACCGTACAGTCCAGCAATTGTGTTCCTTCATATTTACCCAAGTGGGGTGAACACCTATGTCCACACAGAGGTTCACCACAGATCTGTTCATAATTGCCCCGAATGGGAAGAAACCAGGATGTTCTTTGTAGGTGAATGGATAAACAAACTGGTGCATTCTTACAATGGAATATTATTTAGCAATTAAAAAACAACTCCAAGGGGCCAGAGATACAGCTTGGAGATAGGGCGCTGAAGAAAAAAAAAAAGAAAGAAAGGAAGGAAGGAAGGAAGGAAGGAAGGAAGGAAGGAAGGAAGGAGCTAGTAGATGTGCAGATATAGAGGGAATGAGTGCATATTGCTGAGTGAAAGAAGCAGGTGTGGAAAAGACCACACACTACATCATTCCAACTACGTGACACTGTGGAAAAAGCAAAAGTATATAGAGTAGAACTATAAGTGGTTGTGGGCTGGAGCTGTGGCTCAGGGGTAGCGCACTCGCCTGGCATGTGTGAGGCCCTGAGTTCGATTCTCAGCACCACGTAGAAATAAATAAAATAAAGGTCCATCAACAACTAAAAAAAAAAAGAGAGAGAGAGAGAGAGAAGTGGTTGTGAGGGACTCAGAGAGGTGGGGCAGAAGGAAGTGGGGTACAGAATGTTGTTGGGGTGGTGAGGCTGTCGTGCATGAGGCTGTCACGGTGGAGACACTATTGCATTGGTCCAATCCTTAGAGCGTGTGACCATACAGTAAACCATAATTTAAACTATGGGTTTCGTTAATAATAATAATAATAATGTATCATCTTGGCTCTCCGATTGTGATCAATTTCCACACTACCACAAGGTATTCGTAATAAGGGAAACTGTCAAGGAGGAGGTGGAGGGGGCGGGTCAAGAGTATGGAAACTATACTTTCTGCTCGATTTCTCTGTAAACCTAAAACTCCCTAAAATAGTCATAGATTAATATTAAAATATTAATTTTAAGAGGCTTATGATTCTCCCACCCCTTTTTGTGGTACTGGGGAGAGATCCAGGGCCTTGCTCATGCTAGGCAAAGTGCCTTTCCACTGAACCTCCAACACCGCCCCCCATCCCTCTCTCATAAGTAGACACTTCTCAGGGGTTGGAGTCACATGCCTGTGGCTCTCCCAGGCTGGGATCGTACTATGGCTGATCACACAATGGATCATTGGGTGGCCCTTCTCCATGGCTGCATTCCGCATTGCCTTGATGGGGGCTCTCTGCAGTGGCACAGCGCTGTGGCGGGTCTCTGCCTGGTGGGGGCGCCATGCCTCAGCATCCCCTGGGCCTTGCGCATCTACAGGATTAGCACCAGCTGAACACCATCAACCCTCCCCACTTGGGCCCTCTGGAGAAGTGGCCTGAGCCACACCTGGGCCCACCTTAGCCACAGCTGGGGCTGCCAAAGGGCACCATGCCAGAATGTGAGAAGCAGACCTGGGTGCCCTGGGCAGTGAGCACCAAGGTCCCAGGGTTCTCCTCTCTTGAAATCTGCCTGCCCTCAAGGTCCTGACTCACTGGGCCTAGTGGATGCTGCAGCCTCAAGGATCTCCAAAATGCCTTGGGAGTCATCGCCCGTGGTCTGGATGAAAACCACCCGGCTTCCTTCCAGCCACACTAATCTTGGTATTAGAGGGTAGCTTGGCCCCACCCTGGCTTCCCCTCCTAAACATGCTTTTTAATCCTGTACCTGGCAGGGCTGAGGCTTTTCCCAGTCTTTACTTCCTGCTTCCCTGTTGATTACAAATTCTATCTTTACATCGTTCCCCTCTTTCTGCATTGTGCCATAAGCAGTTAAGAGAAGCCACACAGCACCCAGAATGCTTTGCTTAGATATTTCTTCCACCAAATATCTTAGTCCATCACTCAAATTCTGCTTTCCACAAAGCAGGAGGTGGACACAATTCAGCCAAGTTTTGTTTTGCCACTTTATACCAAGGATAACCCGCCCTCCAGTTTCCAAGAAGATAGTCCTCATTTCCACCCAAGAGCTCATCAGAATGGCCTTTGCTGTCCCTATGTAACAGTGGCTGCTCTTGGACGAGTTGTCCTTGGTGGAGTTACTTCCCTCCTTTTCTTTGCCTGGGTTTCTAAATGATAAAGAAAAGTGGCACCTAAATGATTATGATATTAGCTGCTAAATAATCGTACTTTATGTTTAAGGAGTCCAGAACTTCTGGCGACCTTCGGGTTATATCAGTATATTTAAAATGACCTTGATTTGCAGAAAAATATCATGTTTATCTAAAGAATCACAGGAACTAGCCCCAGGAGGCCAAGGTGGATTCCCACGTGTGGCCAAAGAAAAAAAGTCTCACTCCTGGAATGACAACACCCCCCCCAAACACACTTATTCTTCCTGCCCGTTGTCCCACTGAACCTCTTTTCCCTCCCTGTGAATCCCTTTTGTGTACCTCAGTTCCCCAAAGATGTTCTCTTTTCTGTGGGAGCATGATGGACCTGCTTCTTCTCAGGGTGCTGACTCTTGAATAAATCTGCTTTCCTCCCCAGCAACTCTTGTCTCCTAACTGTTGGCTTTCGAGCTGTTAGCAGGTAGAGTTGGGTCCCACAACATATTTCTCCCAGCATTCTGTTTGAGACCACTTAGATGATCCCTAAGACTGAGGCTCTCTGCAGCTTCTCTCTTCTTTTAAATGCTACCAGAATCACCCTCATGCTCTGTTCGTGCCAATACAGAGTGTTGTAGCCAGCCTTTCCACGGCCGCGACTAAAAGACCTGCCAGGAACAGTTCAAAGGAGGACAATTTTATTTGGGGGCTCATGGTTCCAGAGGTCTCAGTGCATAGACAGCCAGCTCCAAACCCTGGGGCTTCAGGTGAGGCAGAACATCGTGGCGGAAGAGTGTGGTGAAGGGAAGTGGCTTACTTCAGGAAGCAGGGGGGGGGGGGTGCAGAGAGAGAGAGAGAGAGAGAGAGAGAGAGAGAGAGAGACTCCACTCACAGATACAAAATATAAGCCCCAAAGGCACACCCCTAACGACGCACCTCTTCCAGCCACACCCTACCTGCCTTCAGGTACCACTCAGTTAATCCCACATCACATCCAAACCATAACACAGGCTTTTTCCAGTAGGCATTTCAAAACTTTTATTCCAGCCTCTACCCGTTACCCTGTTCCAAAGCTACTTCCACATTTTTAGGGAAATTCTTTTTTTTAAAATAACAATTCCCCACTTCTCTGGTAGCAATTTTTGTCTTAGTGTATTTGTGTTGCTCCTACCAAATGCCACAGGATGGGTAATTTATAAAAAACATGAATTTATTTCTCTCAGTTCTGGAGACTGGGAGTCCACAACAAACTGTGGGCAGGTTTGGTCGCTGGGGAAGGTCTGGCTGCTTCTTCCAATATGACGCCTTGTTGCTGCATCCACTAGCGGGGAGGAACACTGCGTCCTTACATGGTGGAAGAGACAGAAGGGAACAAAAGGGGTAAACTACCCCTATCAAACCTTTTTTAGTGGCACCTAATCCCATTTTGGGGGCAAAGCCCTAGTGACAATCACCTCCTAAAGGTCACCTCTCTTTCTACTGTTGCACTCAAGATTCAGTTGCAACATGAATTTAGAAGGGCACATGAATATTCATCCATAGCAGTAGACATTCCATTTCATTTCATCTCTCCACTCACTAAAAGGTAACTCCTTTATACTTGGTGTGCATGCTTCCTTAATTTCCCCTAATTTTCTACAAACGTTTCTGGATGTACGTATGTAGATAGCATCACATGTTAAAGGAAATAAAGATGAAATCAAGTTTTACACATTAGTCTGAAATTCAATATTTGACGTACATCATGGACCTCTTTCTATGCTGTACACGTAAATCTAATGCTTTCTTGAAAAGCATGACTGCTCTCATTTCTGGCTACTAACAGTTGTCCTCAGGCAGGATTTGATTGCTAAGAAATAGTCACAGGATCCAAATGGGCAATCCTTTATAAACCTGTCTACTGAAGGTAAAGCATCTGTTTAATGCAGCTGCTGCATTAATCTTAGACAGCAAGGGGTCTGTAGAGGTCACGTACAGGCTTCAGTGGCTCCCCCTCTGGAAGGACCACATCTGACACACTTTTTCTCTGGGTCATAGATATGTCATGGAACACCCTGAACTAAGAATCTCAAATGAAGCTCCCACCAGGCTTCTTCCTGCAGACACATTGCTTGCTGTGTTGCTAGACCCACCAGTAAAGACCTCCCAAACCAGATACAAATCATCAATCTCACTGTTATCAATAAACAATGCTGAGCAAAGTGAAAATAAAAACAAATACCACTGACAAGTTCCTACAAACCACCCCGAAACCCCTCAGACCCATGGTTACAAATCAACAGTATTAATCAGTTCATTTAATGTCCTGACCAGGGGTCAGTTCTGCAGAGAGAACTATCATTTCAGTAAGCCATTTCATGCTTGTTTCAGGCCTGCTGTAACTAACCCTCACCATGGGATGTATGAGCCATCCTTTATTCAACTAGTCCCAGACCAATGGATATATTACTCAGGGTTCTCCAGAGAAACAGAACAAGCAAGAACTGTGTGTGTATCCATATATAAATATACACATATGTCCACCTGTGAGAAGTTCCACAATCTGCCATCTGAAAGCAGATGACCCAGGGAAGATGGTGGGGTAATCAGCCCCAACTCCGAAGCCTGAGAACCAGAACCTGTGGTGTGAACCCCAGTCTAAGAGAAGAAGATGAGATGTCCCAGCTCCATTAGTGAGCAGGGGAGAAAAGAGGTTAATACCCCCTTCCTCCACCAGTAGCTTTCAGGCCCTCAACAGACTGGATGATGCCCACCTACCTTTGGAGGAACCACCTGCCTTACTAAGTCCACTAACTCATACACTGATCTTGCTTTCTCTGCTCATGCTTGTATGGCTGCAGGTGCAGAACTGAGGCCAGCAAGTTCATGGACCTGTACGTACAGCAGAAATGCTCCATGAGGAACCACATCATTGGTGCCAAGGACCACGTGTCCATCCAGATAGACATGGCCAAGGCTGACAAGGTCATAAGCATGTTCAATGGATGCTCTCTGCTCAAGGGTCACTCCCAAGATGACTCCATTCTCTGAATATTGTCTCAAATAGGGGATTATGAATATGGAATATTTGTCATAAATAGTGAAAAAACAAAACAAAAATGCTCACATCTTCTGGAAACCCTCTCACAGAGGAATCTGGAAATAATTCATGATATTTGGGTGCCCATAGCTCAGTCAGGTTGGACACATAAAATTAACTCTTACAAGGGGCATTTAGGTTGTTCCCCTGACACACACTATGATTATAAATCTGACACAGTGAACTTCTTTGTACATTGATGCTTCGTGTATTCACACCTTTGTTTCTGTAGCATGCATTCCTCAAATGAGGATGTTGCCAAATCACTTTGCCCTTCTTTCGTTTCCTTCTTTCCCTTGTGTTTTAGGAGGACAGAAATCCACTATACAGGAGTGCTGGGTTCTGAAGCACTCATTTCCGTCAGGGTTTTCTGAGCTCACTGCAGATCTCCCAGGGTACCTTTCTCGTTAGCCTCCTGCACCTACTGTGGTACCCTGTTGGTCTCTGGCTTTCTGTGTCTGATCCTCTTAGTAAATGTGATTCTTTCTCTCTGTGGTCAGGGCTCTTGACCTCTCTGTATAATCTGGAAGGGATCTGTTCTATAAAGCAAGTCTGTTATTTTGGAAGAAAACCATTTCCTAATAGAACGCACATCGAAAGACAAAAACTAAGAAGTCTCCTTCGTTTGTGTTAGATAGCTGCTCTAACAGATGGACTCTGCATCACAAGGGCTTCATGTAAGAGTTCAGTTCTCCTCCAATGAATTCCACAGGGTAGCAGCGTAGGAAGCTCTCCTCTCTGCCATCACTCAAGGACACAGGCTTCTTCCAGATTGTGACTCTGCCTCCCTCTAGGATCTCGGAGTCCTTTCCATTTTGCTGGCAGATGGGGAGAGAGAGAGAGAGAGAGAGAGAGAGAGAGAAGGAGGAGCTGAACAGGGGTTTTAACGGCCAGACCTGAATGTGGCATATAACATCTTGTGCTGGTTTTAGAATATAGCCACAAATGTTTTGCTATTTCTTCCTTTAAGAGGTGGAGCTTAATTCTCTTCCCCCTGAATATGGGCTGGATCCTAGTGACTCACTTCCAATACAGCGAGTCAGCTGAAGTGATAGCAAATCACTTTCAAAATTCAGTTATAGAGGCTGCAGCCCCTGTCCTAGGTGCAGTCACTCTGTCAGGGAGGAGTGTCACTTGAGCAGAAGCCACATCTCAAGCAGTCTAATGGAGAAGCTGGTGTGGGGAGGAGTTGAAGCCCCTCCCCCAATAGTCATGTGAGTGATCTTGCATGAGACCCTCATCTCCCACCAGCCTCCATCAGGTCTTCAAAGGCCACAGCCCTGGCCAAGATGTTGACTACAGCTTCATGAGAGACCTTGAGCCAGAGCCACTCCTGAATTCCTGGCTCTCGGCACAGGGAGAGATTGTTTCTTGTTTTAAACTGCTAGGTTGGGGGTAGTTTGTTACACAGCAATAGATGACTCCTACACATTTCCACTTGCATTTCATTGTCCAGAACTCAACCACATCCTCACACCTAACTGCAAGAAAAGTGGGAAAGGTGAGTGCCTGGGGAAAGGGAAACGGATTAGATGAATACTTGACTATTGTTGGCTACACATGGAACTTCTGAGATTCTCCTTCCACTTGAAAGAAACCATGGTTCAGTCCATCGACTTCTGACAAGTAAGAGGCAAAGGTCTCATTTTTGATTCCTTGATGCCTATTTTCTGAGCTCTACGGTAGCCTTGGGTATCTAGAAGGGAGTAAGGAATGCTGATCCCATTGCTGATATATTATTTTGTATATTTAAATCATAATATCACTCATTGTTTTGTTGATGGTGTTTCTTAAAGCTTTTGCCTAACAGTTAAAAAACAATATTATATATGACTTCAATATTTCAGAAGCAAACATGTATTCACATGCAATAAAAAAAAGGCTAGAGAGAAATAAACCAAAATATTAAACAAGGCTATTCCTGTGATGATGTTGGCTTTGTGTGCATTTTTATTTGTATTTTCCATTTTTTTCCTAAGATGAAGATATGTGTGTTATTTTGTAACTCGAAGAGATAATTATAAAAATAAAGTTCAAATGGGAAAACAGGACCCCAATTCCTCTGGATAGGGGAGAGTAGCCCAAAGTGGGGAGTAGGGAGGGGCCAGCTGAGAAGCACAGGGTCTTTTCAGGGTGAGGCTGGACAGCCCTGGAGCTCTGGGGAGCCGCCTCGGAGTCTGAGGGCTCCCCACCCCAGGGAGAACTGAGCTGACCGACTTCCCAAGGTGACCCACTATGGGGAGAGTCCCTGAGGTGCTTGATGTGGTCACCGCGCTCTCTCTACCTCGACTTTTTCCACTTCTTGAATGGAAAACATTTGTCTACTAAGAAGACTTCTTCCTGAGGACCCCCGCCTCCCGGATTTCACAGCCACCTACCTGAGGATAAATCTTCCTTTCATTTTTTAGAATTGCATACAGTGGGAGCACCCTCTGGCCATGCACCCCTCCATACGCTGGCTTCTGTTCCCCTTTCTCCCATCAGGTTCTGGGCTGGGCTTCAGAGCAGGAGGACAGAGTTAAGGTTTCAACCTCAAGGTCCCCACCACTGCCTACAGTGAGATCTGGGGCAAGTCCCTTGACCACTAAGGTCCCGAGCCTACAGCATTTAGCACAACAAGGACACGGGAGGAGAAGTTAAAAGTGGGAATGGAAGATAGGCGGGCCCCACCCTCAGGGGCTCACAGCTGGGGGGGGGGGTGAGACAGACATGGAATACAGGCTTACAGTAGAATTCAAAGTGCTGCAGAGTAGGATTCCTCAGAGGGTCCTTTATTCCAATGAAGAAACTGGAGCTCAGAAAAACCTGGTATTCCCCTAGGCGACACACAGCTGGGGGGGGGATACAATGGGGATCCAAGTGACCTATCTCACTCCAAACCCATGTCCTCAGGGCCTCGTGAACCTTATGCATTTTGCTCTAGTGAGCTGCTTTCTCCATTAAAAATAAATTCATATCTTTAGAACTGCACTGAGATAAAGATAATCAGGCTGCCTTGTAATCATTTTTTTTCTTTTGATTTTAAAAAGAAATTAAAAGCTTTTCATTGGCTCCTGAAAATATCATGGGCCCCAAGCAGTGTGCTTACTACCAGGCTTCCCAGAGGCGTCCACCCTGCATCTGGCCTTCCAAGGAGCTTTCAGACCAGTGGGAGAGCTGGGAAAAAAAAAAAAAAACAACAATTAATTTAAATAACAATAGTCTAGTTTGGATGTGTGGAGTGCTTGGGAACCTCATTGAATTCTCAGTGTAACCTAAGAATTAGTAGGTAATTTTTTTTTCCACTCCTCAGGTCCAGAGTGTGCATTGCTTGCTCACAGTGCTAAAACTGTCAGGGACTGGGGCAGGATTCAGACCTCCTCTACCAGCCCCCCAGGCCTGGTTCTTCTTATTCCAAGGCACCTTCTACCCACCACAGCCCAGGAGGCGGCTTGGAAGAAAGCTGGGGTGGAGGCTGAGCAAGCTGCCCGGCTCCAAGCGGCTCAGACACAGCAGGGAGGTTGCAAGGCGCCCTCAGCCTGGCAGAGACTTCATCTGCTCAGCACCTGGGTGTCCTCAGCTGCTAGGAGGCCTCTTTTCTTTCTTCTTTCTGTCTCCCCTCTCCCCTGTAGCAGCCAACTCATCCCAACCTGGCTGGGCTTGATATTAAGACACACCATCTAAGCTGCGGACAAGATCATGACCCATCTAAGAGACTGCGACGGCCTCCTCCTGGAATTATGTCACAGGCATGGCTGGGGTGGATTGTGGAGGAGGGCTGCATGCCAGGCTGCCCCTGGAAGCCAATAAAGTTCACCCAAATAAATGAGATTAATGCCGATGACATGTAGATGTCTTAAATGCCCTTTGTCAATTTAAAACCTTTGTGCAATTGTAAAGCAGCTAATGTCATTCACCGTGGTATGAAGTAATCCTTACCTAGAGCCTCGAAGTGGCTCCTGGTAGCCTTCCCTGCTGTGGCCCTCAGGGTCATCCTCCCACCACCGCCTTGCTCTGCCTCCTCTGATCCTGCCCCAGCCACAGTGAGCACCTGACACCTTCTCAAAACTAGAATGCCTGGGGGTATGTGACATGCCCAAGGACAGATAATTAGGATAAGATGAAACTGAGATTCAGAACCAGGCTCATCTTGTTCCAAAGCACAGCGGTGTCCCAACTACTCATGTGAATAAGGAAGTGTGGCTTATAAATCCAGGTGGTAGGGTATCCCCCATCGTCCGGCGAACACCTGTGTCTCATTTCAGACTCAATTCAGACATCACTGCGCTTTCAGTGGGTTCTTAGGCTTGCAGTTCACTTGGCAATGAGCAAGAGGCGGCCCAATAAGGATGCTGACATTTTTCTTTGGGAACAGGCGGTCCCACCCAAAGACAAAGACAAAGCCTGCCCAGTGCTGCTGCCTCCTCCCCAGCTTGGTGGTGCCTCTGTCTGGGGTTGAAGGACCATGTACCAGTGTGGAACCAGGAAGTGGTAACTCCCGAAGCCTTGCCACTCATTCACACCTTCAGTCTGACTCATTTTGATGAAATTCAACGAATTCTGAGCACCTGCCTACATGGTGGAGTATTTTTGAGCTAGAAAGCTCCCCTCCTGCAAGGCTGCAGGAAACTGAGACCCACACCCTGAGTAGACCCAGCTCAGTGACCAATGGTGGGAGAGGACACTGCTCCTAACTGCCCACCCCTCAGTGTGCCAGCCTCTCACCCCTGTTCTGGGGACACTGGGGACTGGTCCTCAAGGGGCCCATAGATGAGCAAGTGAGGGACACTTGGGAAAAAAATTATATACATTTAGGTAGTGATACATATTTTTGTTATTGGATTTTTGAAAGTGGACCCCAAGTTTTATATAGCAATTAATGTCAGTTTCATGAAAAAAAATGTGTAAGGTCATCTCTATCCAAATCTATAATGTATTTCTATGTCCACCCGGAAGAATATTCATAAAAACATTAGTGTAATTCTCTCTGGGTGGTAAGATTATAATGGTTTGATTCACTTATTTCTGTACTTGCCAAATTTTCTACAGTTACCTTGCATTGGTTATAGTATGTGAAGATCAAGTCCAGAGCCCAGTCTTTTTTAGTGGCTGAGACCCCAAGTCTGGGAGATGCTCCTTGAGTGACACAGGAAGCCCCTTCTTGCTTTTCCTGTCCACCTCCCGCCAGTGAAGATGATTTCCCCAAGAGCAGACCCTGACCTCTGCCTTCTCTGACCAATGTCTTTGCTGCCCTCTGGTGGTTACTTTGAGCCTCAGCAAGTTCAACGTTCAGTCCTCTTCCTTGGGCAGTTTTCTGTACTTTAGGTCTGCCCCTTGGAAACCCTATTTCTTAGAATTGTTTTTTGCTTTGTTCTTTCTTTCTGAGATTGACAACCTTTTGAAACCCAACAAGGGTGTTCCAGCGTGAGCCCTTTTAAAACTCTTGTGGAAATGACATAAACAATCCATTTCCCTCAGGCCTGTTTTACACAAAAAAAGGCTTGAGTTTCATCCTCGGTGGGGATCTGGGGTGGGTTCACCTGCTGAGTCACAGTTGATTTAGGAGCAGTATTTGTTTTTTTTTTTCAGTGTCATTATTACCAAAGCCATCAGAACACCTGCTGGAATGCAAAGGATGGTGTTTCTCACAGAGTTAGAAGAGTTAGGCTGCTCTACTCCCACAGAATCACTGAGCAATGGCTGGCGCTAGGACCCCCAACCTTGAGCACTTTAAAACTGTGTGGCTTTGAGCCAATGACTCCACCTTTCTGTTCCTTCATCTGCAACATAGGAGTTATAGCCAGGCCTACCATGGTCAAACTTCGGGCATGTGACTTAATGTCACTGGGCTTCAGCTTCTTCATCTATAAAATGGTGGGAGGTGGGGAATGCTCATTCATAGGGCCACCAGAGTGAAATCAATGTACACATGCGGATGCTAAGAACAGGGACTGGAGCATAACTAGTTCCCGGTAATTGTTTATTTTCATTGTTAGCAGTTACCAAAGCATATGATTAGTCAAATCTCATTCTGAGAATGCATAAAGTTAGTAGTAAGAGACTCATTGCTTGATAAGCCCTTTATGTATTAGAAACCATTCTAGGTGCTATTTATTTAATACTCACTGTAACCCTTAAAGAGGGGTATTCTTATCTTCATTTTAGAAATGAGGAAACTAAGATCCAGAAAGAGTAACTAACTTGCCCCAAATCACGCAACAAGGAAACAGGGGGCCAGAGTTTGAATCCATTGATTTAAAGCCTCCACTCATTCCCATCCATTTTGCTGACTGATGCCTCGGAAAAGTTAGGTTGTTTATTTTTGTTTTGGGGGAGGGGGATACTGGGAATTGAACTCGACCACTGAATCACCTCCCCAGCCCTATTTTGTATTTTATTTAGAGACAGGGTCTCACTGAATTGCTTAGCGCCTCACTGTTGCTGAGGCTGGCTTTGAACCCGAGATCCTCCTGTCTCAGCCTCCCCAGCCGCTGGGATTACAGGAGTATGCCACTGTGCCTGGCGGTTGGTTTTTTACTAATATATTACTAATAAATTTTCTGGAACACTCTATCCCCTACTCCTATTTGGTTATAAGTTAGGCAATGCCAAGTTCTGTAACAGATAAATGCCAGTTCTCATACATATGCTCATTTGGTGGGCACATCTTCCATGGGGTGACTCAGGGATCCAGGCTCCACCATCTGTGGCTCTGCTTTCCTCCAGAGCTTTGGAATCCTATACTTCTGGCTGGTGAGTGAGCTAAGAACATGGTCCAGGCCTGGAGTGGCACTTCTCAACTGCCTGCCTTCTGTTGCATAGTCACATTTCTCTGCAAGGGAGCCTGGGAGATGCAGTCTTACCCTGTGCCCGGAAGGCAGCAGCCACGCCCTGAGAGCTAGAGCTAGTCTCTGCCCCACCTGGTCCATGTCTCCTACAGCCTGATGTCTTGGTTGAAATTTTAGTTCCCCTGGGAGGAACACCTGGCTCCTCAGATCTGGGTTGAACCCCCTCTACTGTACTTCCTCTTGTTGAATTGTCTCCTCCTCTGTCTCCCCTTAGACTGTGGGCTCCAGGGCATGGGCTAGGCTCTGAGTGACGCTGGCGTACAGGGAGCCTTGCACGAGCAGGTGCTCGATAATTGCTAAGTGGATACTGTCTGGGAAGAACGGTGAAGGGGACCAGAGGAAGTGGTTGACAGTGGTCTCCTGGCTCCTCCCCCCCACCCCCACTGTCAATGAGTTTCAGAATCAGGGGACAGCTTGTCCCGACCCAGGGGTGGAAAGCCCTCTGAGGTTTGAGTTTGGGGCTTCTGCTCTTTAAGAGTGGAACTGAGACCCCGTGTGTGGTCACAGGTTGTTTGTGCTTTGACACCTGGCCCCCAAGGAGGATCCACACAGTTGAACTCTCCTTGGGTCTCTTCTGGCACATGTACCCAACGAAGCCTGGCTTTGAACTTAGGGAACAAATCACCACCACAATGATAAGAAGATAAATCACACTTATTTGTTTATGATTTATACGTTGTTTACTTCTCCAAGTCTTTGCAGTCGCTTACAAAGGGAACATGGTACGAGGAAGGAACAAACAATCTAGAAAAACCAGTGCAGTGAGAGTAGATCATTGGAAATCTGGGAATAACAAGATCAGGGTGTCATTGATGTTTTTCCTAAAAACTGTCTTTATTTGGGGACTTTTTCTTTATTTTTAGTGTTTTAAAAATATTTCTTTTTTCCTTCTTTCTCCCTAGTGACTGGGATCTTTGAGTCTTGGCCTGTAACTAGATTAGGATTGGGGAGGTGACTGTGATTAGCTCCTGGCCTCTTTTTGAGGGGATCAAGTACCTCTCAGACCCAATCCCTTGAGCTCGCCTGGTTGCTCCCAGAAGCTGCCGTGAAGATGAAGGTAGTGTCCAGGAACAAAGTGACTGTCTTTACACACTGTAACTGTAAACCCTGTTTCACAAGCAAGAGGATGGTCTAGCGAGGCGATGAGACCCCAGACTGGTGCCGTTTGCTGGTGACCTTGGCAAGTGTCTTCATGGTTCTCCACTGAAGAGCCTCCTCTGTCTCTTCTGTGAAATGGGATCATTAAACACAATGTCCTGGGGCGGGATATGAGAGTCTAGTGACACAAAATGCTCTCAGAGGGGCAACAGATTATGTCAGAGCACTTTAACACAAAGGCGCGTGTCAGGCTGCCATTGTCATTGCCAGCTGGGGAGGGGACACTGTGTCGGGAGAAGGATGGGAGGAGGGGATGGTTCCTGCAGGGTAACTTGGTTTGGGGCTCTTTAAGGTGAGATGGGACTCAGGGAAGCTGAGTTTGCAGGAGGATCACAGTTTTCCCCAAAAGCTCATATGTGAGACAATGCAAGAAAGTTAGGAGAAAAATGATCGGCTTATAGCCTTAACCTCATCAGTGAATTAATCCCCTGATAGGACTAGATGAATGGATTAAGAAACTGTGTTATGTGTACACCATGGAACTTTACTCAGCCATAAAGAAGAATGAAATTATGGCCTTTGCTGATAAATGGATGGAAATGGAGAGCCCCGTGCTAATACGCCACTCTCAAAAAGTCAAGGGTTGAATGTTTTCTCTCATGTGTGCCGACCTCTCCTCCCATTAGGGCAGGTAGATTATGGAACCCTGGGGGTCGCCTGTGGGAGGGGGTTTTGGACTCTTCTCTCTGGGCCCAGGACAGGTTGCTTGGGGCGTGGGCTGAATAAACCCAGGTCTGTTCCACTTACTGTGTCAGGGAATCCAAGAAAGAAGAGGAGCCTGTGGGTCCAGGAGCACTAGACCCCAGTGAGATCTGCATTCTAGAAGGTTCTGTAGAAGACGACAAATAAGAGAGAAGACAAAAATCAAAACACCCTAGGTTCCAAAGGAGCAAAGTTGCAGTGAGTTTTGAAAACAACCGAAGCCAAGCTGAGCTGGAGAAGGGGTTTCCCCCAAACTCTCCCTCCACACACTCAGCCATGGGCAAAGATACCGAGAAAGGGCTGGGAGGTGGGCTGGGGGTACAGGTTGGGGGCACACTCTCTTCTTGGGCATTTATCAGCAGGTGACAACCCCCACTGCACCGGCCTGTCACCCAAGCCTGCACAGGCCTATTTGAAACCAATTTCTCTGTAGCACTGTGCATCCATCACCCCCAAATACCAGAAATGTTCACCCAGGGGGAGAGAAGCTCCAGTAATCTTAGAACTGCTTCCGATAAACTCTTTTCATTTTCCTGGGCTTCCTTCCATCCCAATCTTCCTAGTTTAATCATAACTTAACTAAGGGTTTTAATTTTTTTATTTCGCTCTTTTTTTTTTTTTTTTAAAGGAGAAAGAAGTTTTATTGCTTTGCTAGGAAAGGAGAAACACAGGGGATTCTTGTCTAGTTCTCGGCGGACACAACATCTTTGTTGGTATGTGGTGCTGAGGATCGAACCCGGGCCGCACGCATTCGAGGCGAGCGCGCTACCGCTTGAGCCACATCCCCAGCCCCTTATTTCGCTCTTAACATGGTGTGATGCTGTTGGCTTGCCTGGTTTTTAAAACTCATTGCTCCTTTGGAACCTGGGGGATTTTTTGTTTTGTTTTGCTTTCTTCTTCTCCTTCTCCTCCTCCTCCTCCTCTTCCTTCTCCTTCTTGCTTTTATGAATCAGCACAGACTTGACCTGAGTGGGCCAGAGAAGTTTCTGGAATACAGATCTCACTGGGGTCTAGTGCTCCAAGACCTGCACACTCCTCCTCCTTCTTAGGACTCCTCATCTCTAAAGAGGAATCCTCTGCCTGAAATTATGAATGTACAGCTGTTGGCACGGGGACTGGCAGATAATAGGATCTCATTAAATGGTAGCTGAGATTGTTATTTCAAGAAGCATCTATCTGGTTTTCATAAATTCTGCACTTTTAGAATTTTTCTAACACACCACACACACACACACACACACACACACGTTACTATATTAAAGAAAATTAGGACATTTATTTTAAGATTTTTTTTTTTTTTTGCAACATGAGGATAGAACCCAGAGCCTCACAGATACTAGGCAAATGCTCTACCATTGAGCCACAACCCCCAACTGGAACTACTTATTTTAAAAGAAATCTGGTTAAGTGAGATGTCTTCTACGATTATCTTTTAATCACCCCATTCTTCTGTAACTAGGGCCTTCACTCCCTGTCCAACGCTCATTTTGACCACAGAGGATTTTACTTGGGGATGGGGGAGGAGAATGGTGGTCTCATTAGAGCTGAGTTTCTTTTGTGGCCCGAGCAAATGGTAGCAGGCAAGGCTGTCCTCTGTCTTTAAAGAAGGGGAGATTCCATTCCAACACCTCATCCTTGTTGCTCCCTGGGAATAACCACCAGAGGGTCCCTGGGGAATTCAGTTCAGCTGCCTACTATGTTTCCTGGGAGAGGGGTGTTTAGACCTGGGCACAGGCAGATAAAAGTGTGAGGCCGTCTTCTATCACATTGTCATGCTGGGGAATTATTAACGGGTGCATCTCTGCATGGGTGAGAGGCTGAGCTGGGACATGGGTGGCTGGGAGCTCTTGTGGTTGTAAAGTGTGTCTTTGGCGAGCCTCAGTTCTCTGACCAGTGAAAGGAAATGTGCAAAAAAGATCAGTCATGGAGTCAAAAGTTATTCTTGGCTTTGGGGAGGGAACTTGGTGAGATCACTGGACATTTGTCCCAAGACTTGTCATGCAATGAGATCCTCCCAGTCTCACTAAGTTAGGACCCTTAGATGGCAGAAGCAGTTTGGTTTGGGGATTCATCAATCCAATTCTGTGAGCAGTCGATGAGTGCCCAACACTGTGGTGGCACTACTGTGAAGGTCTATAAAGACTGTGACCCAGCCCTACCCCTAGGCACACACAGACTTACAGGATGCCACCTGCAGTCATATCAGCGATGGCTTGTCATGCCCCAAGTGCACGCGAGGTGTGAACTCATGGAATCCTGCAAACAGCTCCGTGCTGGGTTTACTGGTAACATCCTCCTTTTTGGGGTGAGAAAACCAAGATACTGAACTATTAAATACTTTGTCAAAAGTCACATAGTAGCAGGTGGTGGATCTGTGATTCAATCCAGCCCATCTGACCCCAGGGAGCCAGGCGATGCCATGGCTTGAATGTGGTTTGTCCCCCTGAATCTCATGTTAATTTGTTTTCGGGGGATACCAGGGATTGAACCCAGGGGTGCTTGACACTGAGCAACATCCCCAGCCTATTTTATTTTTGATTTTGAGACAGGATCTTGATAAGTTGCTTAGGGCCTCACTAAGTTACTGAGGCTGGCTTTGAACTTGTGATCCTCCTGCCTCAGCCTCCTGAGCCACTGGGATGACCGGCGTGAGCCACCGCTCCTGGAAATCATGTTAAAATTTAATTGCCACTGATGGTGTTGGGAGGTAGGGTCTTAATGAGATATTTGGGTTGTTAATGCTGCTCACCAGAATGAAGGAATCCCCATTTTCTCAGATGAGTCACCTGGAGAGCAGGCTGTTATAAAGCCAGGCCATCACCCATGTTCTGTCTCTCTGCATGCACCCACTTGCCCATCTGCTTTTCTATCATGTTCTGACATGAGACCCTCACCAAAGGTGGCCACCTGATCTTGGACTTCAGGTTCCAGAACATGAGCTAAATAGACTTTTTTTCTTTATGAATTATCTGGTCTCGGGCATTCTGTTACAGCAACTTAGACCAGAGATGGTTGTAAATCTTTCTTTATTTCATTTAACACAGTTTCAAATGAGGTCTGTGCAGAGATGGGCATAAGAGACAGTCCAAATCTCAGTGTAAAAGGATTTCCTTTCATACAGTTCCTCTGAGGAGTTTCAAGGCCCCTCCAGTTGCTGACATTTGACACTTAAAGATTTTATCACAGAAAAGAGCGACATCATCAATATGCAAAGATCTCACTAGTGAGGTTGTAGCAGTTCTGTGTTAGTCACCCAGACCTGGGAGCTTAATAACTGATTTATTTTCTTCGTGTCGAATTTCAGGGCCATTTTCTTCTTTTTTATTACCTCCTCCTCTAATCTTTTCCCATTTCCTCTTTTCCTTCTCCTCCTCCTCTTCTACCTCTTCTTCTTTCTCTCCTTCATCTTCTATAGAGTGTTAAGATACTAGAAAACACTCAGGACCTCTGTTCATCTGTCTTCATACACTAAGGTAATGGGAGGTGGCAGATTTCTAGTCCCATAGATGTCCAAGACGTCACACGAAATCCTTGATGGAATTTATTTAACATTGTAATTCCAAATTTGGCAACCATCCTGGTACCAGTGACAGAAGCTGTTGGCTTCAATTTTCCAGAGATGCAGAACCTGGTTCCAAGATGCCAGTCAAGATCCCAGAAGGAACTAGGAAAACACAGATGTTACTTGGATCATCCAGAGCTGATAAATTCCCAGGCGCGCAAATCCCCTGAAGATGGGAGGTCTTCTGCTTTTGCAAAGCCTGAGACTCCACCAGAAGCAGCCAGGCAATCTGCTCTAGATCATTCCACCAAATAGAAGATACTGTGGAGCATGGACAAGTCCCATCTTCACAGCCCATGCTTCCAACCAATCCACCACATTGCATTTTTCACCTTGAACCAACACCCAATGAAACAATCAGAAAAGGTATCTTTTGTGTAGACTTTACAGTCTAAAGAAGTTCCAAGTAGCTGGAGATAAACTTGTCCATAGACTCTTGAAGTTTTAAGACTCTCAAAGCCTTCCTCACCATAGATCAAGCATCCTCAGCCTATAGATTTTATAGGTCATTGAGGCTGGACCAATGGTGTCTTCAATGTCACACAGCTAGTTAGCTCAGAGATAGGACCAGGTGCCTGGCGATGGCTCTCCGATTCTGGTTCTCTTTACCACACCACACTATGTCCCTCACCACACCAAGGCTGATGTGATGAGCGAAGGCTCACTGAGGAGGAGGAGGACAGCCACAATCTGGCCTTGAGGGGTGGATGGAGTGGACTTGGAGGAGGAACCGGGCTTTCTAATGCCATTGCAGGCCACTGCAGGCTCCTTTGCGGCTATCCCAAATGGTGGCTCCTTAAAGGTAAACATGCGTCTTTTCTACCTTCTGACTCATTTCAGAGTTCCCATGGGGGCTGGCACAAAGACTATGGGGGAGGGGGTGTTGGATGAGACCCAGCCCTCTGCACATTCTTGTTTTTAAGACATCTGTTAAAGCACATGGCACTAAATAGAAACTTAGCTTCTATATCTTTTCTGCTTTTTTCTTTACTTCCTACAGAGGACACTTCTGACAGTGAGTGTTCAGCCACAATCCCCCAGTCTCAGAACTTTCCAGCCCCTCCATAGGAATGGGCCCTGGCAGCTATGTGGGTTAGAGAATTCCCTAACCTCCTGCGAGGGACTGGGGGGCCCAGGAATGGACTCCTGGCTCAAATGGGACCCGTAGAGTCTCTTTCCCTCTTTGGAGTTTCAACTTTGAGGAGCTCCTCAGGTGGTTTGAACCCAGGTGGTATTAGCTCAGGGAACTGGAGGGGGTGTCCCTGTGCAGGGATGGAGAAGGCAAGGGGCCAACAGATGGCCTGAGAAGCCGGGCGTGCCTGCCTGGAGGAGGACTGAGCCTCCGTTGAAGGCCTCTCTGCCAGTCACACCAGGACAGACTGCTGCCAGAGCCCTCGCTGTTCTGATGTTATCGAGTTTCTGCAGAAGGAGCTTGCTCAACCTGGCCTCCGGCAGGAGCCGCCGGGGGAAGTCCTCGGTCAGGCTTCGAGTTGGAGGAACCGCAGTTCGGAAGGGGGCCACGTTGCTGCAGGGGAACTTCCTTCCCTGGTTTGAGAGGAAACCCGAGGCCTGAAGGACACTGTGTAACTCCTGCTCCTGAAGAAATGGGGCTCTGGAGAAGACAGAAAGGAATCCTTCTTTGCAGAGATTTTTAGTCCGTAGTCTGTACGGCACTGTGATGGGAATGAAGAACCCCCTGGGTCACCATGGTGCTAGGTGCTGGGGAACAGAGACAGAGGAGACACTTCTGCCCATGGTTAGTGAGTGCGGCAGATGTGCGGAGAGACTTTCCCAGAATGAGGTGCAAACGCTCAAATACCAAACACACAGCTGTGATGGTTCCCAGGAACATCTGGGAATGTGCTGTGGAATGTTCCCTAGTGGGGACAGCAGCTGAGTGGGAGGAGCCAAGGATGGATAGGGTGACTAGGTCAGAGGGGCTGGGGACAAGACAGAAGAGCAGAACTGAGAAAGAAAATGGGGGTTGTCAAGGACAAGAAGCTGAAACACATTAGGTCCCTGGCTCCGGCTGGGAAGTTTGCCTTCAGGAAGAATGACCACGGGGACTCTGCCATCTCCGCCCCTCTCTGGTCATGCAGTCTGTCTGTCAATCTGAGTGTGCAACAAAGAAAAAAAATTATGTATGCATGATTGTTTCCAAAGCAGTACACATATTTATTTACAAAATAGGGATTTGCTCTTCCACAATCTATTAAACACGATTATAACTTTTCCTTCTTATCTTTTTTTTTTCTGAGAGGTAAAAATAAATATACATAGAAATATTCAACACACCCCATGGCTTGTATTAGAGAACAGCTCTACAGACGAGACCAGGAGTCCCCAGAGAGTTTGGGACACTGTTTCCCCTCCTCAGAGTCCGCCAGATGTGTAACTGTGGCTCCAGTTGTCATAGACACTCCTGGTCACCTCTGTGCTGTGTGATTCAGATTGAGAAACCTCAGCAGCAGACCAGGCTCTGCATTGCCTTAGCCTAGACTTACCAGCCCCTGTACCTGCCAACTTCCAGTCTGCATTTCTAGAAATGTGTACCACTATGACAGCAGGCTACTGATGCGCGCGCTCTCTCTCTGTCTTTTTTTCCCCTTCAGTTAACTGGAACTTGGATCTTACAGTCTGAGGGCTGTGAGAGCTGTAGATCTAAGCTGCTGTCTTCCTGTCCGTCTTTTGGGGTAAATCAGGTTGATCTTTTTGTCTGGACACTGAACACATCAGGACATGGTCAAACTTTGCCTGAGACCAGGCCATCTATACCAGCAGAGGGCTGAGACAGCATGCTGTCCCAAGTCAGGGGAACTTGCTGGGGCTTGGGTTCTCAATATCATTAAGTTAGTTAGAGCTGGACATGGTGGTGCACACTTGTAATCCCATCTGCTCAGGAGGCTGAGGCAGGAGGATCACCCGGGCAACTTGGTGAGCACTGTCTCAAAATAAAATAGAAGGATTGGGGGTTTAATTCAGTGGTTGAGCACTTACCCAGCATGCTGGAGGATCCTGGGTCAGCAACACCACACACACACACACACACACACACACACACACACACACTGTAGTTAGAGTTGGGTCAGATGTTGTTTTCTTTGCCTCTGCCCTGAAACCAGGGACTGTTGGAGGCTCTGGAACCTTATCTTATCTGTGGTTCTGATCTCCTCCTGGAGGAAATGCCTCATGAGGCCTGCAGATGGCATTTCCCCGAGCTTTTCAGAGGAATCCAGGGACAGCTGTGACAACGGCAGCAACAAGTGCACCGACACAGCTGACCTTTATGGAGTGGTGACCACAGGCACAGCGCTAGGCTCGTCATGGTCCTCTTCTCATTTCAGTCTGCCAACAAACCCACCTGTGCCGCTATTTCATTCCCACTTGACAGGTGAGGAGGTGAACCTTGGAGTGGCTCACTCAGGACTCACAGGCTGGGCAGAGCTGGGACTGGACAGAGTGGCCCAACTCCCAGCCCCGGTGGCTCCTCCACCACAGGAGGCGGGAAGGGCTCAGCTCCAATCTCTGTCTTTGCTCTTCTTTTAGGTTCTGCTAACCAAGGCAGGACGAAACCCAAACATGAATGTGCAAAATAGTATTTTACTCAAAACGGTAGGGCAGGGTCATAAGCAGATGATAGGTCATTGTAGACAACTAAATAGGTTAAAAGAATTAATTTTAGTTCAAGAATAAAAATTTAAAAATGAAATTTAAAAAAATCCTGTAGGATTCTTTCTAAGTCTGGTCATTTTATGTTTTCCTGGAAGTACTTTCTGATTAGGAATAAAATGAGAGAAGCCAGAGAGAACCGGTATATGTTATCTGTTGGGAGGAGATAAAAGCAGAAATTTAGCCAGGAGTGGTGGCACATGGCTGTCATCCCAGTGACATGGGCAGCTGACGCAGGAGGATCACAGGCCAGCCTCACAAACTAAGGGAGACCCTGTCTCAAAATTAAAAGGACTGGGGATGTAGCTCATTGGTAGAGCGCCCCCTGGGTTCAATCCCCAGTACTGCAAAAGGGCAGGGTTGGGGGATACTTTTTCCATTTGGTTCCTAATGTGATGAACTTTCATTTTTGTTATCATTCTTAACTACTATAAAAATGGTTCATTTGCTCTACATGGTAATAATAAAATTTCACAGTTACAAAACGGATAAGAAATAGTAAACATTTTCTACATCTCCAGGCTTTCCCCAAGACCTAGTCGCTAGAATCAATGTTTTAAAATAATATCTGGATTTTATTCTTCTGATGCCTATATCCAGTATTCTCAAATATATTTATACCTCTCTTCCTCGGTCATCTATTTTAAACATTCAAGAAAGTCTCTCCCTTACTTTTAACATTTAGGAATTTAACTCAATTATATTTCAATTCATTTTCCCCTTCCCAATTTATATTTTTAGTCTATGGGAACCTTTATAACTTTAAACAATAGACTTAAATATCTACTTCTTGGTTCATCACCTTTAGAGTAAATTTTTCTCACACCATGTAAGTTGAGGAAATTGTGCACAGGTAAACTTCCTTGTCCCTTGTGGCACACCTGTGGTGTGCTGACCCTTATAGGACCAGGGTCCTCCATGCCCCACTTCTGGAAATGCTGGCAGTAATGGGTTCTGCTGAGCCCCTCTGCAGGGATTGCTTTGGGTTGAGGGGAGATACCTCAACCAAGATTTCATGGCTTCCAGAGGGCACCCATGTCTATGACTGGTTAATATGCATCGTAGGTTACAGTGGCCCAGTCAACCCTCTGCCTCAGTGGGGCCACTCTGAAGGGCCACCTGGCTCTCCCTGAGCTCCCTGTGCCATTGGCTGGGACCTTGTTCTGCCCAATCACTATCCATTGCCTGGTCCTGCTTCCAAGTGCTCATGAGAAGAGTGACGTCAAATGGACCCCCCTCCTTGCTAAGTTACCTGTTGCTTCTCTGGGAAAGTTTTCAGGATTGTTTTCCTATCTGTGGTTTTCCAAAATTTCACAAATCTAAGTACAGGCATGTATACTTTTGTCCTATTGGCATTTTCAATTTTAAGATGTGTCATTTTTCAATTTGGGGAATTCTCTTTGGCTATTTCATCATAACCTCTCTATTTTTCTGTTCTTTTTTTTTTTTCTGGAGTCCTTATTTGTGAAATATTTGACTTTCCAGGTGAACCTTTTTATTTTATATTACCTTTTTTCCCAACTCTTCCAAATTATTTTTCATTTCAATAGACTTATTGTAACTTCCAGGTACTTTTTCTTTTCTCTGATTTTAGATTGTTCTTATTTTATGAGAAGAGAAATTTTAAAAATTAGTTAGCTCTATTTTTTCTTTTTTTAAATTGATTATTTAAAGCATTACATAGCTCATGATATATCATCTTTCATACATTTGGCTCAAATTGTGTTTTGAACTCCCATTTTCACCCCAAATACAGATTGCAGAATCACATCTGTTACATATTCACATTTTTACATAATGCCATATTAGTGACTGTTGTATTCTGCTACCTTTCCTATCCCCTACTATCCCCCCTCCCCTCCCCTCCCCTCCCATCTTCCCTCTCTACCTCCCCTGCTGTTGTTCAATTCTATCCCTTTTTTTCCCTCCCCCTTGCCCCTCATAACCTCTTATAATTTTATGTATCATTGAAGGTCTCCTACTATTTCCATGTGCTTTCCCTTCTCTCTCCGTTTCTCTCCCCCCATTCGTCTTTGTTTAGCTCTATTTTTTCAAAACCAATAATTTATTTATTTGTACGTGTCTTCTTCTTATTAATATTTATTGGCCATTTTGGGGATTAAACCCAGGTTTTTGGGCATTCGAGGCAAGTGCTCTACCACTCAGTCACATGCTGAGATCGGATCTCATTAAGTTACTCAGGCCAGTCTTAAATTTGTGACCCTTGTGCTTAGCTTTCTTACAGACGTGTGACACTGCACCTAGCAATATTTCCATTCTTTTGTGCAATCATTTCCCTAAAATATCTGAAGATCTTTGGTTGTCCAATACATGTAGGATTAAAGGACTAGGTTAAAATAGGGAGATGTCATAGATTTCTTGGGTATGGATATGTCTCTTTAAGAGACTATTTGATGTAAATTCTGTATAGGTAGAAAGAATGTGTAATCTGTCAGGTCTTACTTTCCAGTATGAAATACAAGACCCAACACCACACACACACACACACACACACACACACACACAACACATACATAAGCACACATGCATACCCATACGTACACACGTTAACATGTGTAATAGGAATCAAAGTCACTCCCTGGAAAATTGTCAAATATTTTTAGTCTGAATACTCTACTTTTGCCAAAAGGGTAAACCCCTCTGCTGGGTGGAGGTGGATTATGTGTGGGAAACTTACTCAGATTTCCCTCTAGACCAATGCCATCTGATAGAAATATAATGCAAGCTACATAGACAATCTTAAATTTTCTAATAGTCACATTTAAAAATAAAAGAGGTGAAATTAATTTTAATAATATTTTATTTAACCAATATATCCCAAAATATTTTCACTTCAAAAATATTTTCACTTCAACAAAATATGTGATATTTTCATATGAAAATCTTCAAAATCTGATCTGTATTTTATATTTGACATTTACAGCGTGCCTTAGTTCAGACTACCCAGATTTCCAGGTCTCAACACCTGCACCTGGTTAATGCTTATTGTATTGGATGACACCACTTTGGATTTCACTTGGACACTTACCTTTATTTTTGCCCATTTCCTACTCCAGCTCTGGGAACTTGCACACTACTACTTCTGTCGAAGCTCCTCCTCCTCTCACTGTGGTCTTTCATTCTCTGTGATCCAGAGACTGTTCAGACTGTCTCTAGCCTGCTCACACTCCTCGCTCCATTACTAAGCATTGGTCTGGACTTGTTCTTCTCTATGCCTTCCATGTCATTTCAATTGTATTCCATGTCAAGCAATTGGGCTTAGTCCATCTTGGGTGGGAAATATGTCATTTTTATATGACAAGAGAATTGGAGAATTCATTGGTGCATTTCAGCCCTTAACCCCTTAATTCTACCATGATTCCAAGCTACACCAACCAGTAGAATGAGAGGGGAATAATAATCTTGTATCTTCTTAGTTGTATCCTTGAGGATGACAGTGAACACAAAGGGTCTGTTCTTTTACTCTGACTCCTTTTAGGGTGGTAATACAAATAAAATGTCCTCTAAATTAATTCCACAATGAATTCAGTTCTACCAGATTCTGTGTACAAATACATGCATTAAAAACTTTTTATTTATGTGCATTATTTTATGTCTAAAAGAATGACTTAAAGAAAAAAAATAGTCCTTCCATTCCCCAGTATCACTTAGTGAGGCTCCATGAGACTGGCCACTAACTTCGACACTGAGATTTTCAAGGTTGTTTAACTCCACTGTGGGGGAGAGTAGATTAAAGGAAAGTTGGAAGGTCAGAAAAAAGGAACACAGATAATGTAGATGTAGAAACACATATATTCAAACATGGAGACCATGTGAGTTAAGACAGCATGTTCTATTTGCCAAGTAGCTAGCTTGATGACACTCTTCCTTATGATGTGAATTGAAAAAAATCGATAGGTGAATACTTGAGTATGGCTAATTTTGTACAATTTCTCCAGTTTTAATAGGCTATATAAACCACCAGTCCATCCATACTGCTGCTGTTTCCTCCCTAACACAGTCTTAGAAACCTCTGATGTTCTAAACTGGATGCACACACCTGTAACACAGATGCACACAACTGTAGTACACTCCGGTAATCCCAACTACTTGGGAAGCTGAGGCAAGAAAATCAGAAATTCACGGTCAGCCTGCAACTTGGAGAGACCCCTTCCCCCAAAACTAAAACACAAAGGGCCACAGAGGTGGGCAGGGGGCTATTGCTCAGTCAGTGGTGGAGCTACTGTCTAACTGGCTTCCACCTTTAGTAGTGGGAAAAAAAAAAGCAAGCAAAGCAGGCAGGTAGGCAGGCAGGAAGGAATATATAATATTCTAAAATCTAGTCTCTTGTAGATACATAAAAATTTAACATCATTTTTATTATTGTTATCATAAGAGCGTGTATAGTCCACTTTGTATTGCTATAATGGAATACCTGAGTCTGGGTAGTTTATAATGAACAGAAACTTATTTCTCACAGTTCTGGAGACTGAGAAAGTCTAATATCAAGGTATGGCTTCTGGAAAGGGCCTTCTTGCTGTGTCATCACATGGAAGAAAGCAGAAAGGCAAAAGTCTAAGAAAGTGAACTGGCTTCTGCAAGCCCTTTGAGGGCAGAGATAACACCTCCTTTTAGTGTTCCCCACCCCAACACTGTTGCATTGGTGACTGTTTTCAACCCATGAATTCTGGGGACACATTCAAACCACAGCAACGAGAGAAAACATGTGAACTGTTTGTATCAATGTTAACATTTTGGTGTGTGGTCTCCCAGTTAAGTATATATGTATTTTCTTATGAAAAATACAAGCATGATTAATATATTGGTTTTAACCTACTTTTTAGTTTAATGTTGTGTATTAATATATAATATGTAATGTTAAATTATATAATCGACTTACTGTATTATCAATATACTGTGAACATTTTTGTGTATCATTAAACTTTGTATTATTCTTCTGCAGCATCTATTTTGTTTGTTTGTTTGTTTTTGATTTTGGTACCGGGGATTGAACTCAGGGGTCCTTGATCACTGAGCCACATCCCCAGCCCTTTTATATATTTTATTTAGAGACAGGGTCTCACTGAGTTGCTTAGCACCTTGGCTTTTTTGCTGAGGTTGGCTTTGAACATATAATCCTCCTACCTCAGCCTCCCCAGCAGCTGGGATTACAGGCATGCACCACCGCACCAGGCCCACAGCATCATTTTTAATGGTGTTCTCCATAGTATCGTCTTCCTCTCTCTCTGTGTCTCTTCCCCCCACCACCCGCTCTCTTCAGTCTCCTTTCGTGTGCTAAGCTGGAGTTTTGCTCATCAGCTAAAGGATGCACATGTCCAACATTTTTTAGTCTTCTAAAAATACGTCAGACTCTCTAAGGTGCTCATGCCCTTTCTTCCATTATCAAGTTTGCTTGGAGTCAATTCCTTAGTCCACTTCTTTGCTGTGCTTTTGGTGGGAATTAGAGAGGAGTGGGGCATTTGGTGGTTTTTCTCTGCCAGCCAACAGTTCAGTCTCTGCAGCCTTGACTCTTGGTATGACAGTTCTTTTGTGCAGTTATTTAATATTTCATTGCCTTGTCCTTTAAAGGGCAAAAACTTGAAAAGTGAAAGCACTAATATTGATTATCAAAGTGCTAATATTTTGACCTTATAGTAACTGAGACAAAAATCAGAAATTATTGAGTATGTTGAAAACAATAAATCTCTACTCATTGGATGTGAGTCAGTTTTCCTGGGTAGAAAAATAATTAAAGAATACAATTAAAATGTTAGGCACATAATATCAACAATCCAAAATTCCATCAACAATTGAACAGATAAGTCAGTTATAGTATATTCAGTCCCTGGAATAGCAACATCAACCAAAAGAATAAACTACAACTACACTTAATAGACAAAGAAATAGAGAAAAACCAATAAACCAATGAAATAAAAAGTTGGTTCTTTTTGGTTTTTTTGGGTACCAGGGATTGAACTCAGGGACACTCAACCATTGAACTATATTTCCCTATTTTGTATTTTATTTAGAGACAAGGTTTCATTGAGTTGCTTAGAGTCTCGCTAAGTTGCTGAGGCTGGCTTTGAACTTGCAGTCCTCTTGCCTCAGTCTCCCAAGCTGCTGAGATGACAGGCATGTGTTACCACACCCAGCCAAAAAGTTGGTTCCTTTTACCAAAAATAAATTAAATCAATAAATATACAATCTACAGACGAAATAGGTTAATGGTTGCCTAGGGAATGAGTTGATGGGTAGATGGGAAATTTGGTGGGGGGTGAGGGCTAAGAGGACCAGGGTTTCTTTTTAGTGTGATGATAATATCCTAAAATTTATTGTGGTGTAAATATTCTCAAAGCCATTATATTATATACTTTAAAGTGCGAATTATATGTCATGTGAATCATATCTCAATAAAGATGTTTTAAAAATGAAGTAGCTGTGCACACTTTTAATCCCATATTCAAGAGGTTAAGGCAAGAGGATCATAAGTTGGAGGGCAGTGTGGGCAACTTAGTGACACTCTGTCTTAAAGTAAAAATATAAAGGGCTGGGGGTGTAGTTCAGTGGTAGAGCACCCCTGAGTTCAGTCCCCAGTACAACTAAATAATAATATTATTAAGAATAATTAAGGAGAAAGACATTTCTAGATAATCAAAAGCTAAGAAAATTCATTACAAGCCAAACTGCTATGCGAAAAACACTAAGGAGAGTCCTTCAAGATGTAAAGAAAGGACACTAGGCAGTAACTTGAACCCATTAAAGAAACAAGGAGCACCAGTAAAGGTAACTACATGAATAAATAGAGAGGACAATATAAATTTCTATCTTGTTTATCATATTTCTTTTCTCCAATCTGATTTAAAAGATAACTACATAAAGCAATAACTATAAACTTATGTTGGTAATCATATAAAGTGGTAAGTTCATGTAATATTAGTACAAAATAGGGGCAAGGAATGGAATTATATAGTAGCTTAGTTGTATAGGTTGTTAAAACTAATAATATGCAAATTTAATATTAAAGTCTATATTAACCTGAACTAGCTTATTATGTTATTGTAATCCTCAGGACAATCATTAAGAATATAGAGCAAAACATGTGGTAAAAGAGCAAAAGGAAATCTAGTAGAGGAAGGAGAAGAGGGGAGGGCAGGAGGAGAAAGGGGAGGGAAAAGGGGAGGTCATGAACTGAAATCTATTTCCATGAATGAATGAGTTTGTCAGGATGAGCCCAATTACTATGTATAACCATTAATTCTAATTAAAACAACTTATTGTAAAAGAAATGACAAGGTAATTAAAATGGTCTACTAGGAGCTGGAATATAGCTCAGAGGTACAGTGCTTTCCTTGCATGCAAGTTCCTGGGTTCAATTCCTGGCACTGCTGAATAGATAGATAAATGATTGATAGATAGATACATAGATAGATAGATAGATAGATAGATAGATAGATAGATAGATGATTGATAGAGAGATAGATACATAGATACATAGATTGATAGATAGATAATAAAAGATAAATAGGTACATGAAAAATATCTGTTTAACACAAAAGCATATAGTAATGGAAGAATAGAAGCACAAAAAAGACATAAGACACATAGAAAACAAGCAACAAAATAGTAGATATAAACCCTACCTTATCAGGAATTATATAAAATATGAATGAATTAAACACTTCAATAAAAAATTAAAGACTGGCAGAATGGATTTTTAAAAATGAACCAAGAACATACTGTCTATGAAAAACACATTTTAGCCATGCCTGTTATCCCAGCAGCTCAGGAGGCGGAGGCAGGAAGATCATGAGTTCAAAGCCAGCCTCAGCAAAAGCAAGGCCCTAAACAACTCAGTGAGACCCTGTCTCTAAATAAAATACAGAATAGGGCTGGGGATGTGGCTCAGTGGTTGAGTGCTCCTGAGATCAATTCCCTGTACCAAAAAAACAAATAAACAAACAAACAAAAAAAACCCTACCAACGAACCAAACAAACACACAAACACTTTATTCAGATTTCAAGACATAAATAGTTTCAATATAAGAGGATGGAAAGATATTTATGATACAAATAATAGCCTAAATAAAGTTGGATGGCTATCCTAATATTAAATAAAATAAGAGTCCCCAAAACACATGAAGCAAATTCTGACAGAATTAAGAAGAAATAGACAACTCAACAATAATATTTGAAGAATCTGATGCCTCACTTTTGTTACTGATATAACAATTAGAAAACAAAAAAGATCAACAAGGAAATAGAAAACCACATACTTTATAAAATTCTAGGGAAGACAGAAGCCTTCCCCTAAATAAATGAATACACTAAGAAATAAAAATGTATATGTTGTTGAATTCAACATACAAGTTCAGCAAGGCTACAGGATGTAAGATTGATGTACAAAATTCAATAATATTCATGTACAATGACAATAAACAATCCAAAAAATGAAATAATTCTGTTTATAATAAAAATTGAATTTGTATAAAGAACAATAAAATATTGCAGGCAAAATTTAGCCCAAAAAGTACAAACTGAAAACATAAATAACTACAAAACATCAAGGGAAAATCTTAAAGACCCAAAGATATAGGAAGATATTCCCATGCTCATTAATTGGAAGCTAATAGTAAGAGGATAGTGCCTCCAAATTGGTCTACAAGAGCTGAAACCATCTGTATTATTTCAGCTGCTTTTCATTCCCCAGAAAATTTCATGCTGATCCTATAATTTATGTGGTATACTTCCCCCTACTATATATGTGTGTGTGTGTGTGTGTGTGTGTGTGTGTGTGTGTGTGTGTATAGCAGGGATTGAACCCAGGGGCACTTAACAACTTCCAATCCCCCGGCCTCAGCCTCCTGAGCTGCTGAGATTATAGGTGTGCCATGGTACCCAGTTGCACTACCCAATTTTGAAGGTTACTATAAGACAGAGTGAAACTGGAATAATGATAAACATATAACAATAGAAGAAGTTTTAAATTCCAGAAATAAACTCTCACATTTCTGGTCAATTCATTTTTGACAAGGGTGTCCTAACCATTAAATGGGGAAAGAATAACCTCTTCAACAAATTGTGGCGGGACAAATGGATATACAAGACAACAGAATGAATTTGGATCCCTACCTCATACCATACAAAAACTAACTCAAAATACATAAAAGATTTAAATGTAAGACCTAAAACTACAAAACTCTTAGCTGAAATGTGGGTCCCCGTGATTTTGAGTGTAGCAATGATTCCTTAGATATGACACCAAAAGCACAAAGAACTAAAATAGATGACTTGGATTTCATCAAAATTACAAAAATTTGTTTTGCATTTCAAAAAACACTGTCAAGAAAGTAAAAGACAACCCACAGAAAATACTTGCAAATCATATATCTAATGAAGATCTAGTTATCTAGAGCATATTATAAGCTGTCACAACTCAACAATAAGAAACCAACCCATTTTTTCTTGCCATCATAGAAAATGATGAATTAAGCAGAATTTATTTCCAAGCTCCTCAAAAATTATTACAAACACAAATAAAGTATCCTTCTAAAAATGTCCCGAATTAAATCAAAGGCACATCATCAAAGTAAAACACTGTGACATGAAGAAATCTTTAAAGTTGTAATATTTTCATGTTTCTTTGTTCTTAGCCATTTGCAATGTTTATATGTGGGCCATATTTTAAACATTTTTTAAAAGACATGAAACAATGCAGTATTTTTTAAAAACTGCAACCACTACTATAAGGTAAAGGAACTTAAAAAGATATTTAATCAGTTTCATATGTGTTTTAGTCAGTTTTTTCACTGCTATGACCACGAGACCTGACAAGAACAACTTTAGAGGAGTAAAAGTTTGTTTGCCACTAGGATTTCAGAGGTCTCAGGGCATAGATGGCAGATTCCAATCCTCAGGGCCTGAGGTGAGGCAGAACATCATGGAAGAAGGGTGTGAGAGAGCAAAGCAGCTCAGAAAATTGCACCAGGAAGGTGTGTGTGTGTGTGTGGGGGGGGAGAATGACAGAGAGAGAGAAAGAGAGAGAAAGAGAGAGACTGAGACTCCCTCACCATAGACCACATATGTGCCCCAAAGGCATGCCCCCAATGACCCACCTCCTCCATCCACACCCTAACTTCCTACCACCCAGTTAATCTCTATCAGGGGATTAATGCATTGATTAGGTTAAGACCCATAATCCAATTGTATCACCTCTAAACTTTCTTGCGTTGACTCACATATGAGCTTTTGGGGGACACCTCATATCTAAACCATAACAATACACAAGAGGGGAGAACCTAATACACATCGTACCAATAACCTTTCCAAACTAGTTTGCTAAGAAACATCTCCCATGTTTAGTGTTACAAATAAAACAACTTTCTTCCTTTAGAAAAATTAAGTCATCATTGGATTAGTACTGCCTATTCTTTCTTCCCTCCAATTTCATACTTTCTTATCTTTACCTAGTAATCGAAAATTCAGGATAAAAGAACAAATTTTATTGTAGTATAAAAATCTTAGAAACCAGAAATTACAAATATTCATTTTTTTAAATAAATGAAAATGTTTTCTTTCCTAAAATGTAAGCATCCAACAAATAAAACATACATGATACTCTAGGTTTAAGTCATGAATTTTAATATATTAAAATTGAATTTGCATAAAGAACAATAAAATATTTCAGTTCACCACCTGATGAATGGTAAGTTTTTTTGCTTATCTTCATATAAAGCACTTTACCAAGAATTGAGCCATTATTATTTAAAACTCCACTCCTTCAGTCAGTTTCCTTATTTGAGCAGAAAATCACAAATTTCTGTAGAATTTTGGCTGCAGGACCAGCCACAGGGAAGGTCTGAAATATCTCAAAGTCATTTGGCTGGAGAAAAAAGTTTTCTTGAGACTTAAAGGCATCATTCATCACATTGTGTCTGAAGGGCCTCCTCCACCAACTGCTGCTCTGCACTCTTCAGAGTAAGGCTCAGGATCTGGGCTCCCGGCAGGGGTCACTTCTAACTGGAACACAGACCAGCAGAGAATTCTGGCAGCCATTCTGCACCCTGTAGTGATGAGGCTCTGAGGCCCCTGGAGAGACCATGATCCTCTCCACCCCAACCTCCAGCCTGAGCTGCTCCATCAGGCTCTGGCAGGTTCTTATGCTGGCCCCTGAAGACATGGTGGATTTTTCAAATGGGTTAAGATTTTGAATAGACGTTTCTCCAAAGAGGATCTATAATAGATGACAGGTATATGAAAAGATGTTCAACATCATTAGTCATTAGGCAAATGCAAATCAAAACCACAATGCATACCACTTCACACCTATTAGATAATTATAATCAAAAAGATGAATAACAAGTACTGCTAAGAATTTGGAGAAATTGAAACCCTCACATATTTCTGGGGTGAACATAAAATGGGGCAGTTGCAGCTGTGGTAGAAAACAGTTTGGTCGTTTCTCAAGAGTTAAACATGGAGTGGCATGAGACCAAGCAGTTCCATTTCTAGGTATATGTCCAAGACAACTGAAAACAGATGTGCACACAACTTGTACACAAATGTTTGTAGCAGCCTTATTTATAAGAAGCAAACAGTGGAAACAATCCTAAAGTTGACCACCTGATGAATGGACTGTGTAGTATACGCACACAATGGAATATTATTGGGTCATAGAAAGGAATGAAGTACTAATACCTGGTACAACATGGACAAGCTCTGAAAACAGTAAGTAAAAGAAGACAGCCACATCCAGGTGTGGTGGCACATGCCTGTCATCCCATCGGCTCAGGAGGCTGAGGCAGGAGGATTGAGAGCTCAAAGCCAGCCTCAGCAAAAGCTAGGTACTAAGCAACTCAGTGAGACCCTGTCTCTAAATAAAATATAAAATAGGGCTGGGGATGTGGCTGGTGGTCAAGTGCTCCTGAGTTCAATCCCTGGTACAGCCCCCCCCCCCCCGCCAAAAAAGAGGACAGCCACAAAAGACCCACATGTTATATAATTTCATGTATATAAAATGTCCACAATAGGCAAATCCAAAGAAATAGAAAGTATTTTAGTGCTTGCCAAGAGTCAGGGTGTAGGGAATTGGGAAATGACTGCTTACAGGAACAGGATTTCTTTGGGGGGTGATTTAAAAAAATAAAAGCTTGTCACATGCCTAGAAGGCACAAAGCTCTGGGTTCAATCCTCAATCCAAAATTAGTCAGCAGGCATGGTTGTACATGGTTGTATAACACTTGTGAAATTTTAAAAAAAAAACACCAAATTTTGAACTTTAAAAGAATCAATTTCATGGTTTGTAAATTATAACTCACCTTTAAAAAACACTAAGAAGTATGAGCAAGTAAAATACATCCTAGGGATACAAGGTTGGCTTACCATTTAAAAATCAGTGTCATTGCTTCACTATGCATGTGTCTTTCAAAATAAGTGTATCAAAATATCCAGGCGCTCATCTTGGATATATGCAATAAAAAGTGGCTTTTTAAGAAAACAAAACCCTGTCATTATAATTTATCATAAAGAGAGAATAAAGAAGAAAAACCATAGATTTATATCAATAGATTCAGAACATGTAGTTGTCATTTTGTCCAGTGACAAAATTCAGCACACATTCAAGACCGCCCTCAGCAACTTAGAAATGGGAGGGAATTTCCTCAACATGATTAAAGGACTTCTACAAAAAAAACCCTTCAACTTACTTTATATTTAATGATAAAAGACTGAATGCTAATCTCTTAAGACCTTTATTCAACATCAAACTGTACAAAAGGCAAATGCATTTTTTTTTAAAAAAAGGAAATAAATTGGAAAGGAAGAGTAAACTCTGTATTCACAGACAACATAAAATCATCTGAGAAGATCATAAAGAATCTCCATAAGGAAATAAAAAAAAAGAATCTATGTAAGAGTGAGTGGAATTAATAACCCCTTGACCCAATAGAGACTGTCCTCCAAGAGTTGACAGGAACACGCACAGTCACGTCATTCACAATAGCCAGCCTGGAAACTCGATTGTCTGCTAGTGAATAGATAACAAACTGCCCTTGGAGGAGGCATCTTTAGACCCTGTAGCAATTGGACCTTCACCCTGTGGAGCCAGAAGAGGTGGGACAGGTAAGAGATATTAACTGTGCCTGCACATGTCCAGCCCCCAAGACCAGAGAACACTTGGTCAGGAGAGAGAGAGTTGGTCCACAAGGAAGGGGTGAAGGTCATAGGTGAGGCTAAGCAAGAGAGAAAGACCTCGAGAGAGAAAGGGTCCATGGGCACAGAAGCTGTGAAAAGGGTGACTTTGGCGTGGGGAGGGGGGGACACTGAATAAAGAGTTTTTTTTTTGTTTTTTTTTAGAAAGTTGGTACTGATACGATACGACACTGCACTGGGATGGGCTCAGTTTGATTCAGGCTAAATAAAATTAATATAACAGCAGGAACAGCTGATAGGCACTGCATGCTTACCCAGCACTCATCATTGCATGGAGCAATTTAAATGTGTCCAGTTTTATGATGTGGCACATTCATTCCCATGTTAGACGAGGAAACTGAGGCCTGGAGTGTTAAGTGACAGCCCAAGACCCCATGGTTACAAAGTGGCAGAGCCAGCACATTTGAATTTCCTATTCAAACATGAAGCTAAGAGGCTGTTTCGCTGTTCCCAATTTCTCCCTTGGCCCTGCCTCTCTAAGCGTTGGGGGAGGGAGGGATGCTGAGGAGTCACTTGGCTCAGGCCTGGCCTTCTCAAAGCCCCCTCCTCTAGGAAGGCCAGAGCCACTCAGCCGGGCCTGAGAGAAGAGGGGATTCACCCAGCCTCCCCGCTACTTCTCACTGCCTGACGGTAGGTACCGCCTCCAGAAGGCCACGAATTAATAATTGGGTAAATCCCTTAATCACCTAGCTGAAGCACACGTACCTCACTTTAAAACATGTCATTTTTGTTGTTGTTGTTGCTTCATATCGATATGTCTTCATTTTTAATTTGGTGGAAAATTTGAAAAGCAAGTGGCCTCTCTCTCAACCTGGGAGAGGCCTCGACCCCTGCCCTCCTGCCTGAAAGGTGCAATTCAGAGGGAACCCAGAAGCAACCCTTCTGGAAGCAGCCCTGTGTCCACTGAGGGCCTGACCAGAGGTTCTGCTACCAGCATGGCCATGCTCACAGGTGGAAGCAGGTCACAACCATGGAGACCCAGAAATTACACGAGCAAGTACAGATGTCCAGAGGTTTCCTGAGCTTGGAGGGGGAAGCTCTGAGGAAGCCACGAGGTCCAGACTGACGGGAGGAGGGAACTTTTGGATGCACCCTTCTTCAACCCAGTACCTACATGGGGCAACGTGGCCTTCCTCCCCACAGGACATCTCACCATGTCCAGGGACATTCTTGATTTTCACAACTGGGGGTTATACTGGCACCTAATGGTAGAGGCCAGAGATGCTGCTACACATGCTATTATGCACAGGACAGCCACCACAACCAAGAATGATCTGGCCAGAATGTCAAAAAAAAACTGCTTTTACCCTTTGGGGCTGGCCTGGTGGAGGGCAGCCACACCCTCCTGGAAGCTTCCTGCAAGTCCTCATCTGATCTGAAAGCCAGAGAGGGCTGGACTGCAGGCCACTCACAGGGGGACTTTCCCTGTCATCACCTGGCCACTCCTTCTGGCCTCTTCCTGGAGAACTCTGCCCTCAGGTACATGTTTTCCCTACTGGTTCGGGAAACTTTGTGAAAAATCCCCTCTCGCCATCTTATAAGCAGTAAAGATACACCATAATGTGCTTTTTCAACCCTCCACCAAAAAAATTAGAGCAGTTAGGGGATTTTTATTATTTTAGTTCAAAAAACTAAATAGTAGCAACCAACCCTTAAGACTTCAGAGCCTGGCTTCAGAAATAATTCTCAGGGAGGAAAAGTACATAGTTCGCCTGCCCAGGGGGCACACCACCGACTCTCTGGGTAGTTTCTGCTCTGCTCAGAAATCTAAAAGATTCAGCCAGAGTCTCCCTGCTCTTGTAAAACATCGGTCAGTTAGATCTCAAAGTCTTGGGAATGGGCTCATTCGCTGGGCTTTGGACTAAAGTCCCTGTCCTGGCACTAGGAATAGCCAGGAACAGCACTGAACAGGTATGAACAGAGTAGGTTTGCTGCACTTAAATAAAATATCTATTTTTGCTAAGGTAATCCCAACAACTTGGAAGGCAGAGGCAGGAGGGTGAAGTTCAAGGCTCGCCTGGGCGATTTAGTGAGACCCTGTCTCAAGATGAAAAAAAAGCATTGGAAGAGTAGCTCAGTGGTAGAGCATCCCTGGGTTCAATGACCATGACCTTCAGAAGTCCATTCACGAACAAAATATCTTGCTGATTTAAAACCAGGCTGATGCGATAGGTGCTGTTGTGTGGTGCCGATTACTAATACACTGTCCTTCAGTTTGACACCTAGATCCCTAAACCCTTGGAGATTCCTCCCTTTCCCTTCCCACTTTCAGGGCCGCCCTCACCTTGATACAACAACTAGCCAATTATTTGCCTGACCCAGCAGGGACCAGGTTTTGTTCTGACTGGCGACCGACCGCCTGTGCTACAGAGGTCACCCCTGATGAAAGATGATTTCAATCTGCTGGGGAGGGCAGCTTCCCTGCTGCTAGTCATATTCAGCTAGAGGGCTAAAAGAGTGTTTTGGATTTAGCAAACACTCACACTGTGTTTTCCGTGTTCCAGACACTTCTAGAGAACTCTACCAACGGGTACTCATTCAAACCCTCATACAGCCTGAAAGGGGTTGGTGATATTATATTCTCCCATTTTGCAGGCGTGGAAAGGGGACACAGAGAGGTTAAGTAACTTGCTCAGGTCACCCAGGAGTAAGTAGAGAGCTGGGCCTCTAGGTGGTTCTGGCTATGAAGTCTGTTGCTCTCAGCTATAGGAAATAGCACTATAAAATAACAAGGTAAGGGGGCTGGCCCAGCGGTAGAGCACTTGTCTAGCATGTGCAAGGCACTGGGTTGGATCCTCAGCACTGCATAAAAGTAAATAAATAAAATAAAGGTATTGTGTCCAACTACAATTAAAAAAAATAACGAGGGCTGGGGATGTGGCTCAAGCGGTAGCGCGCTCGCCTGGCATGCGTGCAGCCCGGGGTTTGATCCTCAGCACCACATACAAACAAAGATGTTGTGTCCGCCGAAAACTAAAAAATAAATATTAAAATTCTCTCTCTCTATCTCTCTCTCTTTAAAAAAAATAAATAAATAACGAGGTAGGACTTCTTTCTTTCTTGCCAAACCAGAGTTTAAGAAAAGTTTACAAATAAATACATTTTTTTTAAGTACTGAGGAATGAATGAGTGGTGCTCTACCACTAAAGCATCCCCAGTTCTTTTTGTTTTTTATTGTGAGACAAGGTCTTACTAAGTTGCCCAGGCTGGCCTCCAGTGTGTAATCTTTCTGCTTCAGCCTCCCCAGTTGCTGGAATGACAGGTGTGCAACACCACACCTGGCACAAATAATTCAAAGAAACTCCCGCCTTTAACATGTACAGCCTTGTTCATCTTCCTTCTTCCAATGTGAGCTGGATTTAGTGCCTCTCGTTTAGTGAATAGAACAAAGCAGAGAGGATGGGATCACAAAAGGTAATACATACCTTTCCCTCTCTTCTCTCTATTACTTATGCAGGGGGAAGCCTGCTGTCATGTCATGGGGACACTCAGGCAGCCCTGTGGAGAGATGCATTCGAGGAGGAACCCAGGCCTCTTGCCAACAGCCATGTGAGTGCACCATCTTGGAAGCGGATCTTCCAATCCAGCTTTCAGATGAGACAGCTCCAGCCAATAGCCGACCTTGTTTGAGAAGCCCTGATCCAGAGCCACTCAGCCAAGCTGTTTCTGGATTCCTGACCTCCCAGACCTGTATGGATAAGGGGAGATTATTGTTTAAAGCTGCTGAGTTTTAGGGTAATTTAATCCTGGAGGCTCTGCCTTACCCAACTGAGGTAACTGTGGTAACTGTGTAGAAACTTTGGAGGAGGCTTTCACCCCAAATGAACCCAACTCTACTTCTTTTAGAAACTTGAGGCCACTCAGGCATTTCCATTCATTTGTCCTCCCCACCCCACACTCCCCTGCCCTTCATTAGTCCCAGTTGGAGAGATCCTTTGAACTTCCTTTTCCTTGCCTGGATTTCTACAAAATTCATACAAAGCACAGCTTTATCTGGTACCACAACATTATTACCTTACTGCAGTTAAAGAGTTGCAAGCCTAATAAAATAGACTAGTGTCAGGAGATTTGGAGATGTGGTGGGTTTTGGCTTTCTTTTTTTCCTAGAATTAAGTTGGCTGCACCATGCCTGTTGAGCCTTGCTCAAATATACCTGACTGCTTGAGTTCAAATCCTGGCTGTGCCAAGTGCTGGCTATGTGACCTTGAGCTAGTTATCAGACTTTCCGTGCTTCATCTGTCACATCTACAGCTTGGAGAATCTAATTATAATACCTGCTCAGTTGAGTTCTTGGAAAGAGTGAAAAGACAGGTGTTAGAGTTCAGTCCTTAAGAGCACAGGCTGTGGAGATAGATTGTCTGGGTTTGAGTCCTGGTCCCACCCACTTTACCAGCGGTATGACCTTGGGAAATTTACTTAGGCTTTTTTTTGAGGGGGGAGGAGGAGTATTAGGGATTGAACTCAGGGGCACACAACCACTGAACCACATCCCCAGCCCTTTTTTATATTTTATTTAGAGACAGGGCCTCACGGAGTTGCTTAGCTCCTTGCTTTTGCTGAGACTGGCTTTGAACTCAGGATCCTCCTGCCTCAGCCTCCTGAGCCTCTGGGATTGAGGCATAAACCACTGTGCCTGCTACTTTTGCCTCAATATTCCACATCCATATAATGAAAGAAGAGACAAAAGTACTTACCTTCTATGACTCTATGAGAATTAAATGTATCCATTCATGTGCAGTTCCTGGCACATGGTAATACATGACAGGGATGCTGATATAGTTGTGCAGGTGGTTCACTGTTCAAATGGGAGCTTGTCCACGCTGTTAGCAGGCAATTGCTTACGTAGAGTTGGCCCTGTTTTCTATTTTGTAGCAGGGCCATGGATGGGGCTTATGCTGTCAGTCTCAGGGGTTCAAATATTCAGTAAATACACCTTAGCAAGGTTATTTGGCTTTGAGCTGATATTATTGGACTTATTCTGGGTATATCACAACCTCTCCTTGGTAGTTTCATGGAATTCTCCAAAATAATCTCTGTGGGATGCCTACAGGTCAAGCCCTGCTGTTATTATTCAGACAGTGTATTGGAAACCAAATAAGAAATCTTAACAATATAAAAAGTTTAAGATCATGCAGGACAATACTTGATGCTTAGTTATACCTACAGATAGAGTTCAAATATAGAAATATAGTTCAAAATATAGAAAAATGCACAGGAATGACAAAGACCACATTCTGGATTACGGCTTAACCTGGGGTGAGGAGAGCATGGGTTTAGGAAACAGTGTACAGGAATCTTAAGCTCTGATCAGAATTTATTTCTTAAGCTGAATAGGGTACACACCAGTGTTTATTATTTTTTAATCTTAAATATATAAAAATAATTTATTAGTAATATTATTGAGTGAGACCCGTCTTTCTAAGTGGGTGATCATTTTGCATTTCTCTCCGCATTAGTCTCTGTTGAACACTGAATCGCTATATTGACAGGACCCCACAGAATCAAGCAGCCATTCACTCAACCAATATTAACTGTTGAATGATAGAGCCTTCAAAGAATGGAGAACGTCATCGGTACATTCTGACACAGATGTTGGGTTATTTGACTATTTTCCCTTCTTTCTTTGAAGGTGGGGGCGCTCTGTCTGGTACCTAAGAGGTGATAAACAAATGTCAATTGAAACTGAATAAAACACAGATATGATCATTATTGTCCTTAAAGAGCTCCAAAATACCCAGGTTGAGAGAAGATAGAAGACAGTGCAGGTCCCGAGCCCCTTAAATCTGAGCACTCTTACTGACAACTCTTTATCAGGCCTCTCCTAGAGACCCGACACGTGACAGTGAGACAAGGGGCACAGTCCGTCTTCTCTTCACCTTCCTCACCACCCCCCTGGTCTGTGCCACCATCATTTCCTGCTTCGGTTGTTGTGGTAATCAGTGCTGTTATCCTAGCTGGTCTCCCCACTTCCACTTTTCTCCCCACAGTAAAATCTCAACTGTATCCAGGGACGTCCATGAAACCTCACTGGGAACACAGGACTCCTCTGCTCTCAGACCTCCCATGGCTTCCCACCTTCGGGGACAGCAGATGTGGCCACATTCCTCCAATGTCTCCCATGAGGAGGTGGAATCTGTTTTTCAGTCCCCTGCGTGCGTCTAGGCTAGCCTTGTGGCTTTCTTCAGCCAGAAGAATGTGGTGGATGGATCTCTGCTCGTTCTGAGCTTGGGCCTTAGGAAGATTTGGATGCTTCTGCTCTGACCCAGAGTCCTGCAGTTACCACGTAGCAAGCCCAGGCATGACCGTTGTGGGAGAGAGACCATGTGGAGGAGAGTTGCCCAAGAAAAGGCCATCTCAGACCAGCCCGTTAACAGCCAGCCTCTCAGTTAGCTGAGATCAGCCTAGTCCCATCTTCTAGAACCTTCTATATAACCCACAGACTCATAAGCTAAAAACATGGTTGTTTTAAGCCATCAAAATTTTTTTTCTTGCTTTGTTACACAGTGGAAGCTAACTGATACACCACCTCATTCAAAGAGTAAAAAAAAAAAAAAAAATTAGACTAACTTACTAACTTATCCAAAGTACTTACAGCATTGTCTGGTACATGGTAGGTGCTCGATGAATACTTGTTGAAATAATTAAGAAATTCATAAATGGAATTAACATTCAAATTAAGAAAATAAATAAACTTGTAAAATAATTACAAAGTGTAGGATATGCTGTGAAGGAAATGCAGTAGCTGAGGTAGAGAATGAGAGTCAGATGGGAGGGCAGACCCTCTTTGGTTCTCTACTTGTTTCAGCACAAAAGCTAAAATCCTTCCAGGGGCCTCCAAGGCTGTACATGACCTGACCACCCCCAACCCTTGGCCCTGCTGACCATGTTTGCTGACGTTCTCGCTGCCTCTGATCCAGCAGCACCAGTTTCCCTGCTGTCCCTCAGATGCTCCAAGCACATGCATCCCTGCTGATGCCCTTGCCTGGGACGTTCTTTCCTTCCACACTCACACCCTTCACCCCTCCCTCCCTTCAGGTCTCTGCTCAGATATCACCCTTTTGCCAGGTCCTTCCTGACCACCTCACAGAAAAAGCAACCACTGACCCCTAGGATTCCCAGACTCCCTACCCTGCTGCATCCGCAGCACCAGTGACCTTCTGGATGAAGTTTGTTTGGGTCAATTTATGCTTAAGACATTATCATCTCAGGGCATAAATTCAGCCAATGGCACAAGAAGGGGTGGGGGACATTAGGGAAGAATAGAGTTACATCAGAGGGGAGCAAAGGGAGGGGAGGAGAGGGGACATGGGGATAGGAAGAATAGTAGGATGAAACAGACATTATTACCTTATGTACATATATGACTGCATGACCCATGTGATTCTACAACATGTACCATCAGAAAAATGAGAAATCATACCCTATTTATGTATGACATATCATATACATGATATGTATGTATATAAAGTATATAAATGCATTCTACTGTCAAGTAGAGCTAATTAAAACAAATTTTTAAAATAATAAAAAAATTTAGCCTGTGGATACCCAAATACTTTAGGGACTACAACGTCCATCTTAATATTTAACAAGGCCAGCATTTGTCTTTGAGACACACGGGGAATAAAACAAGGTCTCCCCCCCCCCCCCCCGCCTCCCCGCCACCGCCTTTATTTTTAAAGCTAAGATACTCAGGTCAGAATTGGATTGCTGACTGAAAACTCTACAAATGTGCTCATGACAAGGGTAGCAGTACACTATAAGTCACGGCCACCATGGTAGCACACTTGGACATTCTAATCCAAGTCATTACTCATTCCTTGCTGTCCATGGGAGATAGGAGGGACAGGTTTTATCATCTTCCACAAGGGACAAAGACCACACGAGGTCAAGCGAGTTGTCTGAGCTCTGAGACCACAACAGGATGGAGTCAGAATTCAAATTATAGTGAGTCTAACTCCAGGTCCAGTGCCTCTGTCTTTCTCCATTCTGGGCTCTGAACTGGTGACCTTGATTCCAAGAGTCAGGGCCAATCCTGAGCTCCTGAGGAGGCAGGTTCCTTCAGGACCCTTCTCTAGAGAGGGCATGCGCTCCCAGCCCAGAGGCAAGGCCATGAACGGGTTCCAGCATCCCTTCTAGAGTTCCCTTGTGGCTTTCAGATGTACCCAACCTCTTATATTGACAAGAAAGAACAGCGCCCCTGAGCCACTTTGTCCCCAGGTCACCCTGAGGCTGGCTAGACTGTGAGGAAGGCCCAGCCCAAGACAGGGTGGACAGCTGTTTTCAGTAGAAAACCAGAAAGAAATCCCAGCCCCGCCGTTTTATTTTGGGTTAAAAATCAAGTCCTGTGACAATGGAAACTCTTTCCCGGCTGCCCTGTCCTCCCTGCCATGTTGACAGCAGCCTGACTTGCTAATTCTGGCTGGGGATTTTCCCTGTGGCCTGTTTTTCTCTTTTATCTTCATCAATTGAAGAGAGCTGCTCTGCCTTGCCAACTGTCAGAAGGCTTCTGGGGTTTGGTGTATTTTTTTTTTCTTTCACATAATTCTGGGTCTTTTCCCAGATATGTATTTTCTCTCCGACTACCTTCTAACTTGTTGAAGTTTCCGCCCACGTGACTTCCAGCATGAATTACCAGAAACCACAAGAGAGAGAGCGCGCGCAAGCCCCAAAGTGAGCGAGATGTCCCTGTGGGGAGCAGTCCCCCTGCACCCCAGAGCAAGGAGGACGCAGGGGTCAGAGGTGGCTCCAGGGCCAGTAGGGGAGGCACCTGTGGAGGGTGGAGGGCTGGTGGCCCAGGGACCGTCAGGAAGGGAGGCCAGCTGGTGACCCGAGAGCCCAGAGGCATCTGGGGCCGTGCGTGAGAGCCCGGAAGAGTTCAGCCATGCCACACAGCTCTGACAGCAGCGACTCCAGCTTCAGCCGCTCGCCTCCCCCTGGCAAGCAGGTAGGGTCCCCGCTCCCTCTCTCCTACCCTCGGATTCTCCTGGAGGGCAGGAAGCCGGGCAGTCTCTCTTGTCCTGCTCAGGGAGCTGCAGAGAGAGGAAGTGGCTTGTGGCATGAACACTCTATGAGACTGAGACATGGCATCTGTAGTGAAGCCGTGCACAGTGGCCTCTGCTCTGCCAGAGCCCCTTTTCCTCTCCATTGCCCAATGGTGCCCATTGTCCCGGCCTTGCAGGTGTCCCCCCATGAAGCTTTCTAAGTAGCAAAGGGGAGGATGAATGTCAAATAACTCAGAGGAAGCGGTCCACTCTTCTCTCCGGCACTGGAAAAGTGACCGGAGGAGCCTTAAGTTGCCTGCACAGCCCAAATCCTGGATGTGTCGTTTTCCTGGAAGAGTCACGAGGGCGTGAGAGGAAAGGGGTCAAGGTGGGCTTTGGGAACAAGTTGACAGGAGGAGAAGGAACCTGACACAGGACGATCTCTGCTGAGGTGCTGCCTCTGTCCCCACACCTGCCAGCAGGGAGGGAGATGCTGGAGCTGCAGCCAGTGCTTCTTTACTCAGTGGCTTCTGGACAAGAGGAAGGAAATAAAGGGGAGATGGCCCTGGGAACCTGTTGGAGACATTTGCTAATAGCTTACCTCAGCTCTGGGGAATTGAGGCAGGGATTCCGGGAGATTTTAGAATCTAGATTGATTTCCAAGTCAAGAGTTTTCAGCTCGAGTTGCCAAGACCTTGGGCTCTCTACTCACCTCACGGCCCCTGGGGGCTTCCTCTTTGCCACCTCCTTAACATCCCGCCCCAGGGAAGTCCTTGTCCTTCTCCTCCAACGTATCTAGCTCCATGGATTAAAATCTTCCCCACCTCTGAGGTTCAACAACTGCATTCTTTTCTTAGCATAGATATCCAAAGGGCTTTCAAAATGCCCAGCTCAAACGAAGGAAGGTAAATGTCAGACAGAGCATCTGTCCTTAGCTGCTAATCCGAGAGAGAAGTCCCGGTGGAGACCTCTAGAGGGCAGACCATCCAAGTTCAAGATGGTATCGGAGTGGCTGGGTCTGCCTGGAAGTTTGTGCTGTACTTTTCTTAGGAAGGAAATTACTCATGGCTTCCTTGGTAATCTGGTCCCCGTGCCCCTTAGAGGAAAAGCACGCCCTCCTATCTCACCCAGTGCCCTCCTACGGCAATGACCCGGGAGTGCTGCACTTGCTGGGGAGCGCAGAGTCTGGCTTGGGATCTGCGCCCTCTGGTCAGCAGGGAGGTGCCAGGGAGCCGGGCAGGCGCTGCATGGGCTTCTCTCAGACGTCTACGCATCGCGGAGAAAGCTGGAGCCAGCATCTCCAGCCAAGCAGAAGACATACCCATCATGGGGTGTAATTAGAGAACACCCCGGGTCCGTATCCTCACGCACACCCACCCTTGACCCCCGACAGCAGGCAGCCTCCCTAATGAGTCCATTCTTTTTGGCATATTTTTTTTGTACTGGGCGTTCTGATCCGGGTGTGGGAAATGTCAAACTGGCTGAGCAGAATGAAGGGAATGAAGGAAAAGAAAAGGCAGCTCTGGGCTGGGACCCTTGGGCCCCCCGGGTGTGGCCGAAGACCTCATGGGATACATAACAGTGAGGTCACTGGTGGTGAGGAGGTCTTGGGAAGGCTTTGGACTCAGCCCGGCAAGGGGCAATACTCACTCCCAGATTACTGTGAGCTCCTGGGCCAGCTCATAGGGCCTCAGGTTCTTCCCGGGTACAACAGAAATAATGACGCCCGCTTCACAGAACTGGGAAATTAAACAAGAGCACCTCTGAAAACACTCGAGCAGAAGTTGACACATAGTAGATGCTCAACAAGGTTTGGGGATGAAAAGAAAAAGAAAACAGCCAAAAAGAACAGCAAGGGGGTTCTAGGAGATATAGATGTGTGTGTGTGTGTGTGTGTGTGTGTGTGTGTGTGTGTGTATGAGGGTGAGAGTGGAGCAGCCCTGAAGAGGAGGAGAGGCGACAGACACTGCCTTCATCGGTTTCACCATTGTTGCTCAAAACAGCCCCATTGAGGCCTCGAGATCTCATGCTTCTTCCTATAGTTTTTGGCCAAATAAGACATAGACAGATCTGAGGATGTGTAACAGGGTATGGAAAAGAATGCTCCTGTGGCTGCAGGCTTTTGGAAAATAAGGGGATGGATGGGTGCATGAAGAGATGAAGACAAGGAAGGTTGGATGGATGGATAGATGGATGGAGGGATGGATTGATGGATGGATGGATAGAAGGATGAATGGAAGGATGGATGGATGATGGATGGATGGATAGAAGGATGGATGGAAGGATGGATGGGTGGAAGGATAGAAGGATGGATGGATGGGTGGGTGTGTGGGTGAAAGAATAGAAGGATGGATGGAAGGATGGATGGATGGACAGATACCAGTACCACAAAAGCCTACTTTACTTCAGAAGAGAAGAGAAAACTCCTAATTCCCATTATCTCTACCTTCTAGGACTCCTCTGACGATGTAAGAAAAGTTCAGAGAAGGGAGAAAAATCGCATTGCAGCCCAGAAGAGCCGACAGAGGCAGACACAGAAAGCTGACACCCTGCACTTGGTGAGTGCTGAGAGCTTGGGCTTTGCTCTCCAAACCCATGGACCCTTGGACCACAGCTTTGATTCTGCCTGTGTGGGGATGTGTAGCTGGGGAGAGTAAGAGGAGGGTGAGGGTTATAAGGTGAGGAGGACAAGCTCTCCTGTGATGTATTTGAAAAATTCTGTAGCAGAGAATGTACCAGAGGCTGAAAAGAGAAATGAATCTTTCTCCCTGGGGAGAGTCAAGGAGTGGACACATTGGGTGTTGGAAGCCCAGAGGCTGGGTAGGGTGGAAGACAGAATCACTGGCTTGGAGAGGGGACAGCCAGAGAGAGCTCCATCCTCATAAGCCACCGAGAGCAGAAGGTGGACTGACTAGGGGAGAAATTGAGATGTTAAGTGCTTTGGGGAGCCTGTTATCCTACAGTTCTAGGACCACACAAAGTCTCATCCCTTTGGAGGGCAGCTGGGGAACCACCCAAATGTCCTTGCATTTGGGACAAGGAAGTCCACCGAATGCTAAATCTTACTTCTTTATTCTAAGCATCATTAAAGTTCTATTTTGAAATTTCTATCATTAATGATATCCCCATGTGAAAGATACAAGTTCAAGTGCACACATCTGGTCTGGTGCCCATCCTTGCCGCTTGCCCCAATCCTTTCTAGAGCAGGCTGAACTCTCGACTTGGGCACAAGGGTACTGGGTGGGGCCGAGGGGCAGCTCCACTGGTGGCCCAAGGTCCTAGTAGTGCTTCTGACTCCCGGCTGTGTGCTTCATAAAGCAGAGCTTCCTCCGCATCTCCCCTCCTCCCCCTCCTCCTTTGACTCTGCCTCTACTTGGTTCCTTGCTTGACCAGCTCTTACTTCACTGGTTCCTTCCTCTTCATGCCCTCATTCCTTCCTCTAGCAACTCGGTCTTCTCATCCTTCCAGAAACATTCCCATACCTCGAATATTCTAGTACTTTCTTTCAATGGTAAAAAGAAGTACAATTGGTACCAAAAATGAATACGCTTGTATTAATTTGGATGATTAGCATGGCACCTCACCAGTTAGCATGACTATTTTTACCTCATCAAGACTAAGATACTGTTTTACCCAAGGTGCAGGCATATGCTATAATCTCAGTGACCGGGGAGGCTGAGGCAGGAGAATGGCAAGTTCAAAGCCAGCCTCAGCAACTTAGCAAGGCCCTAAGCAACTTAGTGAGACCCTATCTCTAAATAAAACATTTTTAACAAGGGCTGAGCCTGTGGCTTAAGAGTGCCTCTGGGTTCAATCCCCAGTACAAATAATAATATACAGTTTTAAAGGGAACAAAAGATGTTTCCTCATCTTTGTCAGGAAACCAAAAATAGGCTGCACCAACCTCTCTGATTGATTCTTTTGCTTTATTTGAAATGTAGTTGGTATATCCTCCTTTGCAAGCTAACAATTTTAAGTCCATAAATATGTGTCAAATTGGAAAAAAAAATGAATGAACAGCAAGTCTGTACTAACTGTGGTCAACAGTCTAAATGCTAAGCTGTCGGTGTCCCTGCTACTGACATGCTCCCTGTGATTTCTTTGTGGCCTAGAGTCACATGGAAACACTCCCATTTGCTATTTTAAACTTGAACATCTATGATCCATCACCTTCTCTGAGTCTGCAAATAAATATCAACTTAAAAGATTAAAAGCTTCTTTTTCTGTACAAGTTGACAATGTCCTGAGACAAGCAAATTACTATAAACTGTATATGTTTTTAATATTTTTTTAAAAAAAGAAGTGGAAAATAAATAGAGGTCAGCAGCTCAGTAGTCAGAGGACAGGGTTTGAATCCCAGCTCTGCCACTTGCTATCTATTATCTGTGTGACTGACTCTAGAGCCATTCCCAATCTCCCTTAGACTCTGATTCCTTATCTATAGAATGGGAAATGACAGTAACTACTTCATGGGGAAGTGCAGAAAAAGAGCTCAACACAGTGCCTGGCATACAAAAATACTCCAAAAATTTAATTACAAGATTGATAATAATAGTTATTAGTATAAGAAGTAAGATAAAAAAAATCACACTAAGTTACACACACACACACACACACACACACACACACACACACACAGATTTTCACAGAATCTCAGGGTTGTGAGATTTCTTTAAGGCTGAAATGTTTAGGCACACTTTTTTCTTTTTTTGGTACCAGCGATTGAATCCAGGACATTTAACCACTGAGCCACATCCGCTTTAAAACTTTTTATTTAGAGACTAGTTCTCACTAAGTTGCTTAGGGCCTCATTATGTTGCTGAGGCTGGCTTTGAACTTGCTGTCCTCCTGCTTTAGCCTCTTGAGTCACTGTGATTACAGGCGTGCACCATCACACCCGGCTCAGGCACTTTTGATGCCTAAGAAAAGGATCTTGTAACCTCTAGTGATAGATAACTCCCTCTCTTCTAACGTATGGAGAGGTACCCCCCTCATCTTGAGCTGCACCCCATCTCCCTATAAATCTAAACCCCTGGTGTCCGTCCACCCCCTTGGGTGCATACCAATGAGCAGACACATGTGCCTCTTTGCAGCAGCAAGGTTTCCATCTCTGACTCGGCCGTCCTCTGTAAAACAAGAGTCAGAACCAAAAGGTTGAGCCTAATTATATTGGTTATGACTACCTTGGGGGTAATTTCTGGAACTTGTAGGTCAATGGAGCCTCCAGTCATGGGGTCAGCATATCTACCATTACACCCCAGCCTCAATCTCTAGAATGTTCTCATTCTCCCCACATCTGAGCTCGAACTCCTCACCCACTTCTTTCTTTTGAGCACCACAACATTCATCTTCACTTTTCTCCCCAGTGAGCAGATCACATCGGAGTCTAAGCAGCAAGCCTGTGCACTGCTGTCAATGCAATTTGTTTTTCTTGGCTTCAGGTGGGAGCTTGGGCAGCAGCATGTAAATTTTCACCATCAGGCAGAGTGCTTGGCCATGGTTTGCACTGTTCATTTCCTCTTGGTCAACAGACGCCCTTCTTTCCCATACCTTGTCCTCTCAATCACATTTGTAATTCAGGTAGAAGCTTCTGTTCACCACCTGAGTCGGGTTTCACGGCTGGGTTTGCCCTTGACCCCTTTCCACGCTTGCTACACAGGAAATCTTCTGGCACCTTTCTCTAGCTGAAGGACTCATCCAAAACTTTGCAGACCAGGCTTTAGAAATTATGGTATCAAATAAGGGCCACACTTGTCTTGGGGTCTAGCCTCAAATGCTGGGGTGACATTGTTTTCCTGGTTTCAACTGTTGTCACTATTGTCTATCTCAAAGTTCCCAGATGATTATCTCATCTCTCCAGTGAGAGTAAGGGATTCTGGCTATTGGACATTGGAGTAGCTGTCCTATTCATGGCTCCCACCAACACATATTGATTCCTTTTAAAATGATAGGAGGGAAAGAACATTTAGTGATGATTGTGTTACAAAATGAACCGAGGTGACGCATAATGGATCAAGTGATTCTTTTTGTAATTGTTACAAAAACAGAGTCTACATACAGTTTTGATTCTCTTTCAGTTTGATGTCTCACACAAGTGCCCATCATACTTATTTCTTTTTCTCCCACGAGCAACTGTAGGGTCCCTTAGGTACAGTACAGATGTCAACTAGAAGAAGAAAGGCATGACTTTCCCAGTTAGTTCCTAAAAATCTCAGCAGCTAAATAAGTGGATCCAAGATAATCAGCTGAAAAACCATTAGAACTAATAAGAGAATACAGACAGCTTCCAAAATTAAAACAAAAAGTAATACCTTTCCTACATGCAAGCCATAACAAATTAGTAAATTTAATGGAAGGAAAAATCCCAACCACCACCATTATATGAGAAAGGGGTCTGGGGTTGTGGCTCAGAGGTAGAGTACTTGCCTAGCATGCATGAGGCACTGGGTTCGATACTCAGCACCACATAAAAATAAAATAAAGGTATGTGTTCACCTACGACTAAAAAATAAATGTTTGAGAAAGGAATAAATTTAACAAAAATCATGAAGGGTTTAATTTTAAAAAAAACTTTTAAATGATTCTAAATGACTTTTTAAAAATTCAAATACTAAATAGAAAGATGTATCTTATGTAAAGTTAATATTTTCATTAAATTAATCTATAAATTTAATGTGCTCCCAATAAAAATTCAGTAGGGTCTTCTGGAAATTGGGGAAGAACTAGATGAGCTATTCTAAATCCCCATTGAAAAAGAACCATCTGAAAATTGCCAAGAAAATGCTAAAGAAGAAGGGGAATGAGGGATTAGCAGACTAAGCTGAAACGATTTGGAAAAGACAGAACATTGGACAGATTACAGAAACAGACCCAAAAACAAATTTAAAATTTAAGAGCCTGTGACATTTCCTAAGACATTAGAACAAATTCAAGACAACCAGGATGACATTTCATTCCCGTGAGGGAGAGCAGAATTCTTCCATAGAGTTGTGACAACTGTCTCATCACTTGGAAAAAAAGGGGAAAAAATGGACCCTCCATTCCTTATATAACAGAGACAGATGAAATCAAAAAAGAAAGAAATTTTGGGAAAAAAACCCATGCATGTTAAAAAATTGATCTTAGCCTGAAGAAGTCTTTTTCAAATAAAATAAAAACTCCTGAGACTACAAAGGAAAAAACTGATATATATATAAACTTTATGCATTAAAAAGTGAAAAAAATTCTATATAGTTCAAAATACTATACGCTAACTCAAAGGCAAATGATAAACTGGGGGGAAAATATCTGTAACATTTATGACCAAAAAAAGGTATGTTTACTTAATATATGAAAGCTCTTATGAATAGGAAAGTGATTAACAACCCCAAAGAAAAATGAGCAATGATTATGAATAGGCGACTTCCAGAGAGAGATAAATGGCAAATAAATACGTGCAAATATGCTAGACTTCACTTATATAGGGAAATGCCAATTAAAGCAAAAGTGAGATTTCTCTGTCAGATTGGCAAAAAATAAAATGCTGCTAAATCACGATGTTGCCAAGGCAATGGAAAGGCAGAACCATCACATGCTGCCAATAGGAATACAGTTGGTGCATCCCTGGTCAAGGGCAGCTTGACCATGCCGCTTCCAATTATGAGCACTCATGTCCTGTGGGTCAGCATCAAGGAGTCTACGCACAAACACGTCCACATATTATCCACCGCTGTGCATTTAAAGATAATCATTGCTGCGTTGTTTCTTAGAGAAAAGACTGGAAGCAAGCTAAATATTCATCAGTAAAGGAGTGCTTAAGTAAATTAGAGTTTGTCCATTCAGTGGAATACTGAGGAGCTATTAGTAAGTTACATCTGAATGTGCTGATCTGAAAAGATTATCAAGTTTCTATACTCTTAAAGGAAAAAAGTATAAATATGGCACCTGTTTTTTTCCACTCTGTGTTTTTAGCAACAAGAAAAACTCTTTGTACATAATTGTACAAACAGAAATTTTCAAATAGATTACCCAAAAAATTGTTGATGATTTTTTTTTCTGAAAAGTAGGAATAAACGTCTAAGAGAGAGATACTTTCCTTTTTAAATCTTTTTTATTTAATCAGTTGCTTTTATTTTTATAATATAGGTACTGAAATTCTTGACATTGATCATTGCTACATATGCATTGAATGCTTTCTTTTCTACTTATGATATCACCCATCAAACAGCTCTCCATCCCAATTGATTGTAGTGGCTCCTGGGAGCCTCACAGCGTGGAGGATTTTGAATGACTGTTGAGTAAGTGGGAAAGAGAATTGAGATTAATAAAGAAGTATTGTTGCCAGGTGCAGTGGCACACACCTGTAACCTCCCTACTCCAGAGGCTGATGCAGGAGGATCTCAAGTTCAAGGCCAGCCTGGGCAACTTATATCTCAAAATAAAAATGAAAAGGGCTGGGATGTGGCTCAGAGGTGGAGTGCTTGCCTAGCAGGCGCAGGCCCTGGGATGAATCCTCTGTGGGTAGAAAAAAAAAAAGAGAGAAGCAGTCTGGTTCATGAAGAGACTAAAGGCAGAGGAGATGGGGACCGTGGGCAAATTTAGCTCAGAGATGTGCTACTGGAAGTCAGATCTGGCCTTGAGGGTGGAACTGGAAGCAAGTTAGAGTAACAGGGCCAAATTTGGGAGCTGGGTACCTAGGTACATCCTTTAGATGGGGGTGGGTGCCTGAAGGAATCTCACACTTATTTAGGAAAAGAGAGGTTTACTAGTTCCCGGATACATGTTTAATGTTATATACAACAGAAAAATGTCGAGTGTACATTAGGCAATAACAAATCTTTGAGCTAATGTTGTGAGATATACAATATCTACAATTAGAGGGAAATTGAGTAATGAAGGAACTCAGTAAAGACGTTACCCACGGGCCTCCTGTAGAATGGCACTGTTGTTCTTGGCTTTCTGGGGAGCTCTGGGAGAGAAGGCAGCTTGTGGTCCTATTTCACTCCTAGAGCTCTTTTTCTTTCTCTCCGGGAAACCATGCCTAATGTTCATTGGCATAGAGAAGTTATGGATCCATGAAACACCAAAGGAATATTCTGGATAGATCTACCCTTAAAAGGTTCAATGTAAAATCAGTGAAGCATCCATGAAAAAGAGACACCTCTCTTGGGCCACCATTGCTATCAATTTCTTTTTAAAAACACAATAATTGAGCACAATTGTGTTTCAAGCACCGTGTGTTGAGTGCTCAGCTGGCAGTATCTCATTCGATCTGCACCAAAGCCTTATTTAATAATTTTTTACGTTAGGTTAGGCAGCTTGTCCAAGGCTACCTAGCTGCATCTTCAGAACCCATCTTCCTCACCCCTACTGCCTCTTTCTCCAGTCTTTCATGAGGATGTGTTTGTCTTCCTCGACTCTATACGTCTTGGAATCTCTACCTGAATTTATTTTTCTGTTTTTTTTTTATTTTTTTTTAGAACAATGTCCTCCAAAATTCACACTTTTCCCCATCTGTCAATAACAGGCCTGGTCAAGAAAGTAAAGATATCCCTATATCAATTGAAACCGTTCTTTGAGAAGGTTGTATAGCAAAGAACGTTATCATCTTACATAAGAATAACCTTTGAAACAGTATTTCCACTTACAAGAGATTGAAGAAAAATTATATATAAGGATACTCAGTTTGCCAGTATTTGTGAATAGTAAACACTTTTTTTTTAATATCAGGGATTGAACCCAGGGGTATTCAAATACTGAACCACATCTCTAGCCCTATTTTTTATTTTATTTAGAGACAGGGTCTCACTGAGTTGCTTAGCACCTCACTGTTGCTGAGGCTGGCTTTGAACTCGCAATCCTCCTGCCTCAGCCTCCCAGATGACTGAGATTAAGGGGTGTGCCACCATGCCCGGAATGAATACTAAACATTTTAATAAAGTGTTTGATAATGCTATAAAACTGGGCAGCTGGCTAACAACAATGGATTAGCATATTATAAATACACTCATACAGAATTTTATGCTGGTATCCAAAATTATCATGAAGATCTGTATGTACCAATTTAAAAGATGTCAGTGGGGTAGCATTGAGTTAAAATTTTTAAAAAAAGAAGTAAATTACAAAGAACATGTAGAGTATAATCCTGTTCATGTGAGTTAAATCTGTGGTTTGGGGAACAGTTGCATGTATAAAGAGATGTCTGGAAGAATATTCTCCAAGATGCTAATAGTAGTTGTTTCTGAGTGGCTGAGTTTCAGTAGCCTTCCTTAAGTACTTTTCTGCATTTTAAAAATTATAATGAATGCGTGCCATTTAAAAAAATCAGAAGTAGTCTAAAATAGTCTAAAATTCTGACTGTTTTATTTGGGGAAAAAGACATGCCAAGGCAATTCACCACTGACTGCTTATCCCACGGAGGATGGATCTAGGGGCAAAGTGTAGGGTGTTTGGGGAAGGACTGATCTGGAGACTATAAAGAAGTCAGTCTTAAAAGGATCACGGGGCCCAGGTCACAAAATGACAGCTACCATTTAGCAGATATCTCCCCGAGGCACCACCAGCAGTAACCAGGCTTCCTTTCTTCTCTTGAGAAGAGTGAGAGTCTCCCCAAGAGCCCAGGCTGCTCAAAGGGTTTCCCAGTCTCTCCTGCTTTCTAGGGAGAAGCCCAGGACCCACAAGAAGAGGGTGGGATGTTGGTACAAGAGCTCACCATGGGCCCACATGGTGGCCTTTTAAAGGGAATGGTAATGGTTATGGTCATACTACTTGTTCCTAAAATGATAGAATTCAAAGAAAACTCAGAGATCTTTCAGGCCAACCTGTCATGTGGCCAACAAAGAAACTTTCTCAAGGACACCCAGGAACCCAAACCTATGGCCTCCCCATTGTTCTACTTTTGTTTTGTGCTACTTTGCTGGACAGAGCTTTGCTAGGTGGGTGATGTTGATACCACAGGTCCTTTTGCAAAGGATACGCCGAGAAGTAGGCCATCAACCAGATGCTCAGACAGCCTGGGCTCTCAGCATCTCCAGAACACTCAAACAGCGAGAGACCAGAAGGAGAGCTCAAGGTCAAGGGGCGCTGAAGCCTCAGGTTTCTTTATTCAAAAGAGGTTTTTAAAGTAGTCACCCAAAATTAAAAGGACAATGAGATTTGGGGGAGATTTGATATTTGCATCAAATTAAATAAATACTTAATATTTATACTGAGAAAAAACATCTTTTAAAGAAAAACATCAAGACTCCCATCAATAAGTGGGCAGAGGCTATGAACTGAAATCTTACACAACATTTTTCCTACCAAAATGAAAATAACCTAATTTTGTATTCTGATTACGAAAATGATACACAATAAGGCAAGGTTTCTCAACCTTGGCTATTGACATTTTGAGTCCAGTAATTCTTTGTTGTGTGCGTGTGGTTATCCTGTGCATTGCAAAATGTAAAATCTACAATCTGCCCAATAGATGCCAATAGCACTCCCTCCCCCTGTTATGACAACCAAAAATACTCACAATATGTGTCAAATGTCCCCTGGAGGGAAAATCACTTGTGGTTGAGAATGCTACATTGAGACAGATGCAGAGAAAGTGCTCTTCCTCCTTAGTTATTGATTACTGTAACATTAAAGTGAAATTAAGAAACCTTCATAGGGCTGGGGATGTGGCTCAAGCGGTAGCACGCTCGCCTGGCATGCGTGCGGCCCGGGTTCGATCCTCAGCACCACATACCAACAAAGATGTTGTGTCCCCAGAGAACTAAAAAATAAATATTAAAAATTCTCTCTCTCTCTCTCTCTCTCTCTCTCTCTCTCTCTCTCTCTCTCTCTCCTCTCTCACTCTCTCTTTAAAAAAAAAAGAAAGAAAATAAAGAAACCTTCATAAAGCTGGTAGGCAAAAAGAAATGATTTAAATTTAGAGCACTAAGCCGCTGCTCTGTGTAGATACTGCCAGCTCCAGGCACTGTTGACACGAGATTGCACAAGTTGTTGTGAAATGGATAACACGTATTGGTTTCTGGTGACAGGAGGATTGATTTGTCTGTCCCTTGCTCTGCTAATCTCTCACCTAGGAATATGTTTCTAGAAAATAATTGAACAAAGACAAAATCCAAAACGCATCCAGATGTTCATTCCAGCATTGTTTACACCAGTGAGATGGTGATCACAACCAAAAGGCTCAACATTAGAAGACCATTTTAAGTAAACTGTGGATCATCAATTTCATGATATCACCATTAAAATAATACTTATAGTGACTGACCGTGTGGGAGTGCCAAAGTGACAACAGAAAGCAAAATGCTGACTGTATATGTACTATGGTTGAGATTTTGTAAAAATAAGTAGGCATACTAATTTATTTTATTTTTTTTACTATTTATTTATTTATTTTATTGTTACTGTGATTAAACCCAAAGGTGCTTTAGTACTGAGTTACATCCCCAGTCCTTTTTATTTTTGAAGACAGGATCTCACAAAATTTCTGAGGCTGACCTGATCCCCCTGCAGCAGCCTTTCAAGACCATGAGGTATTATAGGCGTGCGCCACTGCATCTAGCACAATATTATTTTTTATCATAGACAAACAAATGGAAATATTCTTAAAAAGGCATACTAATTTAAAAGGACAAGATGACAGTATGTACAAATGAAAGCAGGTACGTTAGGGGACCAGGGCCATGGGTGTTTCCAATTTTTAAAATTTATTTTTTATTGGTAAATCATTATTTTATATAATCATGGGGTTCATTTTGCCATTTTTATATATGTACATAATATGATTTGGTTAGTTGGTGTTTTTAATTCTCAAATATATTTTAAGGTAGTCATACTGTGCATTTTTAAAAAAATATTCTTTATTAGTTATTGATGGATCTTTTTAATTTTTATTTATTTGCTTATTCCTGGTGCTGAGAATCGAACCCAGTGCCTCACACAAGCTAGGCAAGTGCTCTACCACTGAGCCACAACCCCAGCTCCCCCATACTGTGCATGTTTATGTTAAAAAAGGAGGAGGAGGAGGAGGAGGAGGAGGAGGAGGAGGAGGAGGAGGAGGAGGAGGAGGAGGAGGAGGAGATGGCCAAATAGAGGGTCCAGGGAACTCTGAAGGAAACTAAGAGAACAGAAAAGAGATCATTAAGCTAGAATTTCGGGGGTCAGGTTTGGTGGGAGACCTTATAATTTATCCTCCAAATAGGAACTCTTTTGAGAGTAAAAAAGGGCACTAGGAAATATTATACCAGGGCAGCAAGTGTGAGCTGGGGAAGTCCCAGGAAATATCTGGACACCCTAGACTTCGGGGAACCAAGGAAGGTAACCCAGAGCTCTTATGGAAACTCAAAGGAAATGATCAAGTTCAAATCCAAGCTGAGGGCCCAAATTCCTAGGGCCAATAGGCAATGTCCTGCAACTGAGGACCCTGTAACTCAGAGATTTTCTGGGTCCTTGGTTGCTTCAAGAACAGGCCTTCTTGTTCACTAAGAGGGTGGTGGTGGCAGAATGTTGTTCATGAAGAGTCCTATTCCCAGCTCGAGAGCTCACGTCTGTCTGCAGAATTGATTCATCCACTCAGCAATATTTCCTGTCTCCTCCTTGCAGGTATGGTCAGTTCTAGGCACTGAGAATATAGTAGCAGCGACCAGACAGGCTGGGACCCTGATTTCATGTACCTTACATTCAACCTCAAGTCTAGAAAATGGAAAAATAAATGAACACATTAAGCACACCACGTGAAAAACGGTTCAAAGAAAATGAAATAGTGCAAGGTTGAAAGTGGTTAAAGGACAGGATGCGATAGTGATGAGGGAAGGCTGTTCCTAGGCCCTAAAATTGGAAATCAAATGCAAATAAAAGAGCAAGGTCAGCCAGGCATGGGGGCGCACACCTGTAATCCCAGACACACTGGAGGCTGAGGCAGGAGGATCACAAATTTGAGACCAGCCTCAGCAACTTAGCAAGACCCTGTCTCAAAATAAAAGGCTGGGGATGTGACTCAGGGATAAAGTGCCCCAGATTCAATCCCCAGTACCAAAAAAGGAAAGAGGTGGAGGGATCTGGGGAAAGGGAGTTTTCAGCAGAACCTTGCAGCCAAGCCCAGGGGGAGGCATCAGAAAGACGCCTGGTGGAGCAGAGATAGTGGGAATGAAGTCATATGAAGGCAGTTGAGCTATTGGAAGCAAGGACTGGATTGGGGTGGGGGTCCACAAAGTTGATTCTAACCCTGGCTTGGAGATTTCTCTCAGTCTAAATTCTGATTACAAAATGGGAAGCAATGGCACCTCATTGGGATAAGTGAGAGCAAGGCTATATTTTCTCTTCTGCATTGGAAAGAAAAGTAAGTCTAAAGATGTGAGGCAGGAGATGGGCCTTAGGTTGGAGAGCCCAGCCTTTTCTTATTCATCATTCCATGTGTTCTCATGCGTGAACATGCTGCCCTTCTTTCTGGTTGTTTTTAAGAGCTTCAGGAACGCCAGCTGTTTCGCTGTCTTGGCTTCGCACCACAATGCTTGAGTCTGTCTGGTTGGGATGGGGAAGGTCAAGTTCAAGCTGGGGAAATGATGTCAGAGTTCTGTGAGTGGAGTTCCTATGTGACTATCCCAAGTTATAAAGCAGAAGCATTTAATGTACTTGAATATTGGGTCAGATATTCCCTTGTGCATATCATAAGTCTAATTAGTATACTTTCTCATAGGTACTTCTTAGGTTTGGGTAAATTATTACAGGTTCCAAGTTGGCAGTCAAATGAACATGATTTTAGTGCACATTTACTATGAGCCAGCACTGTCCTTGTCACAGAGGACAAAGCAGTGAAGACAACAGCAGTAGCTCCTGCCCTCACAGAACTCAAGGGGAACTAATATGATAAAACTATAATCATTGAGATTTGACCAGGTTCCCTACCTCTTGCCTGTCCATCATAAGAATGAACTGGTGGATTACTAGAAATTGTATTTACCAATTACAGTAGTGAGAGAATAACAAAGTGTCTAAATAGGCATTTTCTTTTAGGGAAAAAAAATGTTTCACTCAACTCTTTAAAATTCTTTGTATTTATATTTTATACTTTTATATAATAAAATATATTTGATAAAATAAAAATAATATAAAGTATATATCAGCCTGGTGGAACATGCCTATAATACCAACAACCTGGGAGGCTGAGGCAGGACGATCACAAGTTCAAGGCCAGCCTGGGCAACTTAGCAAGACACTGTTTTAATAACAAACAAACAAACAAAAAAGGGCAGGGGAGCTGTGGATGTGGCTCAATGGTTAAGCACCCCTTGGTTCAATCCCTAGTGTGTGTGTGTGTGTGTGTGTGTGTGTGTGTGTAAAAGAGTATGTGTTTGTGTGCGTGTGTGCACAGTGCATTTTGTTTATAAAATAAAAATATATAGATACATACAATAAAACTAAACACTGACATTATTATATTATCTTTAAGAGGTATCTGCTAAGAACATGATTCTCAAATTGGCTGAACACGAGGTTCCTCTGGGAAGCGTTTTTAAAATCTGGCTTCCTGTGACCCAGCCCAGAACAATGAAATTGGAACCTGGGGATGGTGAAGTCCAGGAAGGAAGACTGTTTGGCACCCTTCAGGTGACTGCAGCGTGCAGCCAGAATCAGGAGCAGTCCTGTGGGCAACTCTGTTGGCATTTACCCAGACACTCTGTGCCAGGGGCCTGATGGCACAGACCAAACCAACACATCAAACCTTTGCTCTAATGGCAATTCCTAGTCATTCTGTGGTTTTCTAGAACTGGGCTCTCTGGTGACAACCTCCCTAACTGGAGGTACCAGTCGGGATTGCATTTGGTCCCAGTAATAGACAGCCCTGGAGTGGAAGTTTGGTTTTCTCGCATAACAAGAGGCTCAGAAGTCCCCAGAGCAGGCTAGAGCAGGGGTGCACCCAGCGCCTCCCTCTGCACAGTCATCTTGGCTCCTGGCTTTCATCCTTGAGGTGCACTGTGGCCGCTGAACTTCCAGGCACCCATCTGTGTTGAAGGAGGGTATCCTTGCAAGGCTTGGCCTTTTCACGGGGAAGGGAAGCTTTGCTCCCTGCCCTCTCGCCCCACCCTGTACTTCTGATTCCGTCTCTTTGGTCAGAATTCTGTTACATGGCCACCCTCACTGCAAAGGAAGCTGGGTACTTGAGTGACTCTTTTTCTGGTGTCTCTAGAGGAAAGTAAGAGAGAAGGAGTTCAGAAGGGGTGCTGAGCTGGCCAACCAACAGCGTTTTAGGTCAGTGAAACCATAGTCTACAAGCCAAGGAACAGGGTGACAGCCTCCTAACCCTGTGACTCTATACAGGCCCCTGAGGGTGGCCCTTCTGGCTTAAACATCTGTTAATGACAAAGGCACTTGGAGCCCTAGAGCCTCAGCTCTACAACCTAGGAATGAAGATTTCTCCAAAATAGGTACATAGGTCATTCAGTGCGAAGACCTGTGGTTTAGCAATTCCTCTTCTCTCCTCTCAGGGCGAGAGGCAAGGGTTGGGGCTAATATCCCCAGGAATGGAAGAAGATAAAGTCACAGGTCCCCCAACTGCTTGGAAAGTGTCATATCTTTCCATCTGAAGCCTTCTCCAAGAATGGCGGGCTCCACCTCTGTGTGCATTTGATGTGTAGGGGCTTGTGGCACCTGATGAGATCCCACACACACCTGGCTGTGAGGGACAAACTTCAAATACCACTCTCTAATTTAAGTGTGGGTGTGAGCTGAAAGGTCACCCTACCAATAGATGACAGCACCTTCTGTCGAGGAGGAAACGCACAGGGACTATTTTGGCCCTTCTGGAAATTGTGATGAGAAGGTACAAGGAGAGGGCTGGGAATGTGGCTCAGGCGGTAGTGCGCTCATCTGGCATGCGTGCGGCCCGGGTTCGATCCTCAGCACCACATACCAACAAAGATGTTGTGTCCGTCAATAACTAAAAAATAAATATTAAAAATTTTCTCTCTCCTCTCTCACTCTCTCTAAAAAAAAAAAAAAAAAAAAAGGTACAAGGAGAAGGTCAAGGCACTAATCTAGAGCTGGCAGGGAGGACCAAGCCCACCCACAAGGCCTGGGGAGTCCCCGCTAGAGCCTTGGGCCAGAGCCCAGCTTGGAAATGCCAGCCTGTTCCTAGTCTTCGTCCCAACTTGGTTGCCTGAGTATAAGGGAAGTGCCTGGGGATTCCCCATCATTTGAAAGCTCTTTAAGTGACCCCCTCATCAGCCCCTCCAATAGGGGATTTCCCAGAATGTTCCCAGGGCCCAAGGAAGCCTCCTCCTTAGCTGATTGTGGTTCATGACAGAAGTGTCACTGGGCGACAGGTAACGCCACAGGCGAAGTGGAATCGTAAACATGGGCACGAGTTTGAAGGGAGAAGATGGAATCAGTAAGTTTGTGGGACTGAGGCCTCCAGATAAATATCAAATTTTATCAGGTTTATTTAATTAATTCTTTGTTTTGGGGGTACTGGAAATTAAACCCACTATCACTGAACTACATCTGCAGCCGTTTCTGAAAAAATATTTATGGTGAGACGGTCTCACTGAGTTTCTGAGGCTGGCTTCCAACTTGCCTCAGCCTCCCCTCGTGGCTGGGATCACAGGCCTGCACCACCATGCCTGGCACAAGTGATTCTTGATCATTCCCAGAGAGGGAGCCTCCTGCATCTTCCTTCAAATGTGGGTTGGACTTAGCGCCTCACTTCTAATGAACAGAACCATAAAAGGTAGTACTCACCTTTCCCTGGGTAGAGACTAGTATGCTGAGACGCTCAGGTAGCAAATTGGCAATCTGAAATGTTTGAGAGTTAAAAGGGGCCTGCAGATCCTCTGATTCTGTGGGTTTCAACATTAGCTGCCTGTCACATCCCCTAGGGAGCCTTTACCAAGCCCATGTCCAGGCTGCACCCCAGACCTATGAAGTCTGAATAGGCATCTGTCCGCCCATTGCTAACCTCCAGGGGATCCCAGGGTATGGTGAAGGTTGAGATTCACTGATTTGATCCAGTCTTCCTGTTTTAAATTGAGGCCACTGGGAATCAATAGGGAAAGTGAATCACTCAGGGTCACCAAGCCAGGACCAGGATCTCGGATCCCCATCCCCGGTAACCACCCATGGAGTCCACCATGGACCCTCACTTTGTCTGGAGGAAGGTCTGGCCTCTAGATAGCTCTCTTCCAGAGAAGCTGGCCAGGTGAGCCACCTTGGGGTCCTCATGCAGTGTTTCAGAGTCACCAAAACCAAGATCCGGCTTTGTCTTGGGAGACCACAGGGTGCTGAGGACTCTCAGTAGTCTCTGGAGACTTTTGCCCACCTTCGTCTGAAGTCCCACAGAGGAAGCCTTCGGGTGTGGTAGGAGCACAGGCCAAGCCACGCGCCCTAGGCCCTCCCTGGATGGGGTCCTTGGATCCACTACTTGACCGTCTAAGTGAACTCTATAGCACTTCTTCTTGGCAGCTGGCTGCGCCTATGCTCGTTTGGAAAGTGAATGTGATGAGGGTTTGTGCCAGGGTTGGCCTCATCCCCAGAGGGGGCATAAGGACAGCGGGAGGCTTTCTATGTCCCCCTCAGAGTTATTGTGAGGAGCCTGGTGGCCCTAAAGGAATTCCAAAATGTGGAAAGCAGGTGACAGAGACGCCCAGAAGCAGGCTCCCTCCTCCTGCTCACTGAGCTCTGGGTTTGCAGCCCGCGCAGGCAACTTAAGGGATTGGGCGTCCACCTTCTGGATAGACCTCTGTTTTCCTGCCTCTTTAGCTCTGCGAGTCCTTTCCAGGGCAAAACTGTCCCCAGCGGTGTCAGAGTGGACTGAAGAGCAGCAACTGACAGGCAGCAACGTGGAGGGACGGGGCCCCAGATCAGCCACTTCCTCCCGCAAGGGAAGTGCAGCCTGAGCTCTGTGTAAGAGTCTGGCTGCTGCAGGGCCCCAGGGGGGCTGGCAGGGCGGGCTCCTCAGGGGCCCTAGCAGGAAGCCGTCTGGCTTCCCAGGGCCAAGACAAGTGTCTTGTCACGGGTGGTTGTTTTCTGGTCAGGGGCCGTGGGCAGTGTTTATGCCGCTTTCTAGCCCTCTGGGATGCGCAGGGCTGGGGTGGGCAGAGGAGAAATCTAGAGAGAGGGCTCGGCCGTGCCTGAGAGGGAGGAAGGGCCTGCTGTCACTTCCCGAAAGTCGGGCCTGCCTCTAGGTGGCGAGGTCAGAGCCGGCCCACCGGCCCCTCCCTCCTGCCTTGGGGTTTGCCCAGGCTCTTCAGAGCACCAGACTTACAGTAAATGTTGTCACCAGTGGAAACTCTCAGAGGGGGCGAGGAAAAGGGCTCGAGCAAGGGGCCAGGGCTCCCGGCCCCCAGTTCCCGTCTTAACGACACCCCCCCCCCCAGTCTCAGCTACTGCTTCATCTTACCTTTCCGTAAAGGGGGGATGACCTGCCTCTGGGATGTGCCAGGAAACAAGCAGTGGCGCAGGGAACAGGTTGACCTGTCCCAGCTTCTGGTGTCCCCTTGCTCCATTCTAGAGAGGGGGGTTTCCTTGCACTGACCCAGGCACACTTTCTAGCTAAGAGCCTCCTTCAGGAAATGTCAGACTCAGGCTGAAAGTGTTTGCATTTGTCCTTCAAAACAGATGAAAGGGCTGGGGTTGTGGCTCAGTGGTGGAGCACTTGTCCAGCTCCAACGAGGCCCTGGGTTCAATCCCCAGCACCCCCCAAAAAAACCAAAACGAAAACAGACAAAAACTTGGATGATGGGCAAGCCCACATGTGTATGCTCCTCTGCGGCTTAAAAAAGAACCCATGGGGATGTGGGGCCAGATGATAGGCAGCGTAACTGACGAATTCCATCTAGCTCTCTCATGCTCTCGATGGGTTATTTAGGGCAAACTTTAAAAGTCAAGTTATTTTACATTTGATCACCGCCCACCAAATTTCTGAGCCAACTTCTTCATGCCAGCAATTGATGTTGTTAGCCAGTCAATCAACAAACACTAGAGTCCATATGATGTGCCAAGTACTTAAATGGGCACTTTGAATAAGTGCTTGGATATTTAAAACAAAAATTTTGGGGGGAGGGGGCCGGGGATTGAACTCAGGGGCACTTGACCACTGAGCCACATTTCTAGCCCTATTTTGTATTTTACTTAGAGACAGGGTCTCACTGAGTTGCTTAGCGCCTAGCTTTTGTTGAGGCTGGCTTTGAACTTGCAATCCTCCTCTTTCAGCCTCCTAAACCACTGTGATGACAGGCGTGTGCCACCACGCCCAGCCACTTAAAACAATTTTTTAAAATATTTTTTAGTTGTAGTTGGACAAAATACCTTTATTTTATTTATTCATTTTTATGTGGTACTGAGGATTGAACCCAGGGCCTCACACAGGCTAGGCGAGCACTCTACCGCTGAGCCACAACCCCAGCTTAAAATAAATTTAATATCACATTTAATGAGGGTTTTCAAACTTGCCTGGTCATTAGAATGAACTGGGATACTTGTTGAAAACTCAGATTTCTAGACCCCCGCCCTCCAAATCTCAAACTCACTAACACCCCAGTCTCTAGATTTCAGGAAGGATTGTAACTATGGCTTTTTTTTTTAATCGAGCCCTCAAATTAATTGTGATATGGCAAGTTTTGGAAATACTGATCTAAACCAACTAGAACTAGAAAAGTAAAACCTGGTCACCAAATACCGGGTTGTGTTTTTCTTTTTTTTTTTTTTTTAAATATTTATTTTTTAGTTATTGGCGGACACAACATCTTTGTATGTGGTGCTGAGAATCGAACCCGGGCCGCACGCATGCCAGGCGAGCGCGCTACCGCTTGAGCCACATCCCCAGCCCGGGTTGTGTTTTTCAACTGAAATGTAATTTATTGGTATCTCCAGAGCCACACCCCCTTTCTTGGGGTCTTAATTAGCAGAGTGGACCTGCAGGATTCAGTCACAGAAGGTGAACCTCAAAATCACTTTGGAAATACATTCTCAGGCTTTCTGAAGGTGGGATTGTTTTTCAGTGATTGTTAATTAGCAGAGTTCAATTGTTGGCTTAATAATAATGTATTCAGGAATCAGTGCTCCTTAACCTGGGTTTTCCTGGTTAGCATATATCAGATGGTTCCCCCAAGCAACTGGGAAAAGATTTTTCTGGACAAAGGACTTTGTTTCTACACAGGCTTTGGACACACTGAGTGGACAGGTCTTTTCCTCATTGCCCTTGTACAAAGTTTCACCCTCTGTGGTTTTAGTTTCCCACGGTCAACTGTGGTCTGAAAATATTAAGTGGAAAATTCCAGAAATAAACAATTCAGATATTTTAACTAACTTTCATTAAAGTATGTCGTTATGATCGTTCTATTTTATTATTAATTATTGCTAATCTCTTATTGTGACTAATTTATAAATAAAACATATCATGTGTGCATATGTATAGAAAAAAGCATAGAATATGTTGGGTGCTATGTAGAGTACTAGTAGGTGCTGAACACAGTACATGTCGGGTTTTAGGAGCATCTTGGAACATATCCCCTCAGGGTAAGAGGAGACTAGTGTACTGAAAACCCTTGGGTGGGTAGATAGGAGTGGAATGAGACATGATAGGTGTCTTGGACCCTTTAATATTTACAGAGACCCTCATGTTCTAGAATCTGGGCGAAGTAGACAGTTAGCCATGGAGTGTATTTATAAGACTGAATGGAAATGCTAGGAACGTTTGGGGAACATATTGCGTAAGGGGATGGAAAGAAGTGAATTGGTACAAGATGTTCTCACAAGCTGCTCTGCGTTTCCTCAGGATCCGGGCTGCCACATAATTCCCCTCGGCACATACTTGCCACTCTCAATCCACAGACGCTCAGGAGACCCTGTGTGCAGGCGCTGAGCTCAGGTGCAGCTTGGGTCTCCAGCACAACGGGGTTGAGAAGTGGTGAAGCCTTCAAGAGAGAATTAGGTCGTTAAGAGGGATCAACTCTTTTCCTACTTTCAGGGGATTGGACCGGTTTCCAAGTGTGGACTATTATAAAGAAGGACTAGCATTCCCCTCTCTCGCCTACACGTGTCCCTTTGCCATTACCCACTTGCCCGTCCACTTTTCCTCTTTGCACAGAGCAGCATGGGGCTCACACCAAAAGCCACGTGGGTGCTGGCATCATGTCCTCAAGTTTCCAGAACAGTGGGCTAAAAAAAAAAAAAAAAAAAAGAAAAAGAAAAAAAAATCCTTTGTTCTTTATACATTACTCATCCTCAGGTATTTGATTATAGCAATAGAAAATGGGCTAAGGTTTCATTTTGTGAAATTGCTGTTTTTAAGAAGTCAAAATAGACAAGTATCAGCAGTGTCAAGTGGGTCAGTCCAGTATCTATGTGTATACACGTACACACGTACATACTAATACGGGTGCACCCACAAACACAAACGTACATGCACGTGTGCACACTCTCACGTATGCACAAGAGCCCTCTGATGCCCTTCTCTGTGGCTGTGCTAGTGAGAAACGAATCTGGCCTCCCCCACCCTCCCCAGCCTGCCAGCCCTGCCTTCCCTGACCCTGATCACTAACGCTGGTCCTTCCCCTCACAGGAGAGTGAGGACCTGGAGAAGCAGAACGCAGCTCTGCGCAAGGAGATCAAGCAGCTCACGGAGGAGATGAAATATTTCACGTCGGTGCTGAGCAGCCACGAACCCCTGTGCTCGGTGCTGGCCACCAGCACCCCCTCGCCCCCCGAGGTGGTCTACAGCGCCCATGCCTTCCACCAGCCTCACGTCAGCTCCCCGCGCTTCCAGCCCTGAGCTTCCGGATCAGGGGAGAGCAGAGCCCCCCACCCCTGATGTCCTGCAGGCCTCAGGAGGGACACACAGACTGTGGCCAGGCTGCCCTTGTCCCTCAGAGCCACCAGGCGGGGACTGGACATAAGGACTGTAGTGGACAGAGGGGTGTGAGGCCTCCCAGCAGGTGGCAGCCAGCGTGTGTGTGATGGACCTCCAAGTGGGCGGAGGCCCGAGGAGGCCTGAGTCCCAGGCGTGGAGGGAGGCGGGCAGGGGAGGGTGAGTTTTCTAAAGAAATATTTTTAAAGAAACCAGTTGGACAAGGCGGTTGTCCCTCTATTACCCTGTCCCTCAAAACTCTACCTGCTGTGGGGGTGGGGCCCTCTCTTTGTTCTTGGACTCCAGTACCTCCTAGAGCTCCAAAGACTCTGCCAATGCCTCTTCTTTTCTGTCTGGTCAGTCTACCCGGGAGGAGGGGGTCCTCTCAAGGCATCTCCACCCTCTCCCCACATCTGCTGTCCGCGCCTTCCCGAATCCTGAACCTTCCCAACATCCCCGGCCTCATTCTCTAACTGTGAGCAGGAAAAGACTCTGTGCCAGATGCCGCCGGATGATGGAGGCCGGGGGACCTACTGTCTCCCTCACACACTCCCTGGCCAGCCAGCCCCGTCCATGCGGCCCAGTCCTGGGGGTGCCGAGTGCCAGGCCCAGAGCCAGGTATCTGAGTAACCCGAAAGCAGCTCCTAGGCTCAAGCTGGCCGGTCACCCTTGTCACAGGAACCCCCTCCACCTCCCTTAGAAAGTGCCGACAAAGAGTTTGTGAAATGCCCATCTCCACGAGGCCCACAGCTGCACCTGCGCACTTTGAGGGGCTCAGGGAACAGGATTGTCTTTAGTTTGGGCAGAATCTGAAGCCAAGATGCTCCTCTTCCCCTGCTCAGAGACCCCCAAGCTGAGCGCCTGCAGGCCCGCCTGCCACACACACGCCCACAATAGTGCCCAGAGACCCAGGGGGGGCTTGCCCGCATATACGGCCTCTGCTGACCAGCTGGGGACCAAGCCACCGGGGTCGTTTTGCCAGGCTTCCCGTTCTGCCTCAGTAGCCACTCCCCATCTCATCCACTGGCCCTTTGGAAGGACAGTCACTTCAGGCCCCTTCCCTGGTGGCAGCCATGCTGGGGGGATGGGGAAGAAGGAGCGGGCCCCTTTCCCTGGTCAGAGCCTCCTCAGCCTGCTGGCTGGTTTGAGGCCAGGTCTCAACTCCAGACTGCTCTGCCCCGTGTCTCCCTGACCTCTGGATGATGCCAGTGTTGGGCTGTTGGATTAACCCTGTAGACCATGGCCTGAACAAAAAGAAATGCTCAACATGTGGTCACCTGGCCTCCTTGTGGCCTAGCCAAGGAGGGAGCCTGACCAGGAGGCCTCTGGAAGCAGACTGCAGTCACTGAGGCTCTCACCGACAAGGCTACTGCCCATGAATGTCCAGGATGTGGAGAGTGGGCAGAGACCCTTAATTCAGAGACTGGGAGACGGCTCCAAAGACCTTCCCTAAACACTCGATTTCTTTCCTATGGAGAATCTGGAATCATTTTTTAAAAATTTTATTGATATTTTACCCAAATGGAGCACAACTTTTCATTTTCCTGGTTGTACATGATGTAGAGTCACACCATTCGTCCAATAATACCCATGCATAGGGGTAATAACATCCATCTCATTCCACCATCTTCCCCACCCCCTCTCCCTGCCCCTCGTTCCCCCCTGCTCATTCCATAGTTCCTCCATTCTTCCCTTGCCCCTCCTCCTTATGGATCAGCATCCACTTATCAGAGAAATCATTCAATCTTTGTTTTTTTGGGTTTGGCTTACTTTGCTTAGCATGATATTCTCCAACTATTCATTTACCAGTAAATGCCATGATTTCATTCTTCTTTAATGCTGAGTGATATTCCATCATGTATATATACCACAGTTTCTTTATCCATTCATCTATTGAAGGGCATCTAGTTTGCTTCCACAGTTTAGCTATTGTGAATTGAGCTGCTATAAACATTGAGGTGGCTGTATCACTGTAGTATACTGATTTTAAGTCCTTTGGATATAGCCCTAGGAGTGGGATAGCTGGATCAGAGGGTGGTTCTATTCCAAGTTTTCTAAGGTTTCTCCATACTGTGGTTCCACAGTGGCTGCACCATTTGCCAGTCCCACCAGCAATGAATCAGCGTATCTTTCCCCCTACACCCTCACCAGCACTTATTGTTGAATCTGGAATCTTAACCTTCAGTCTCCCCACAAAACAGCACACTCTCCCAGTGCAGAGACTCAGTGTGGACTGGGGTGTGCGGAGAGGAGGTTCTCTCGCATCCCATTCCTTTGGGACCTGGTTTTTTGGTGTTGATGCTCTGTCTAGCTCTTTCCCACCCCTCTGTTAAGGGGCAGAGCAAAGAAGCCCATCACTCCAGATGTTACGCGCACTGCACAGAGTTTATTTTTCTTTGGAACTCTGAGCCCAGCTGCCTTGACAGCTAGCCCTGGCAGGACCTGGCTTTTCAAGGGCAAGCTTCCTTCCAGGCAGAGAGTGCTCTTCCCACCCCTGCTGTCCTGTGTGATTTTCCCCCAGAAACCCCCGCCAAAGGCACATGACCTGTGTCGGGCATCTTCTGAATGACACCAGGAACAGCTAGAGATGCAGAGCTCATGTGCACCGTTCCCATCACCCGGCAGGGGCTCCTCTTCCCCTTTCATTCTCCACTTTCTAATGACCCCAGAAAGTTCCACTTCTCCTTTCTGATCAGCCTGGTAGAGACGGCAGACGGCTGAGGCTAGGGCAAGTGCCAATGCTGACCTCATCTCGACATGGGGAAATTGGAGCGGCAGCCACTGAGCAGAGACTTGAACTTCCAGAGCTTTGACCTGGGCTGTTCTGTCATCCCAGCCTCCTCCTGGAGGCCAGGTGACCCACATGCAAATGCCCCAAGGCACACACGGTAGAGGCATGGAACTCGCTGGACATAGGACAATAGTGAATGCTGGAGAGTGTGGCCACCGGAGGATGGAGTGTAGAGTTCACTCCATGGGGCCTTGTGGGAATTCAGGCACAGCAGTTGCTGTTTCTTCCAATTTGTCACAAAAATCTAAATCAGAATTTCTACATGAAATATCCAAATTATTATTATTATTATTATTATTATTATTATTATTATTATTATTATTATTATTATTTGTTGCTGGGGATGGAGCCCAAGGTCTCACACATGTTAGGCAGGCACTGTACCCCTGAACTACAACACCCCATCCTGAAATCTCCTAATTTTAAAAATATTCTGCAAACCAACAAAGTGTGTGGGTGCGTCAAGCCTGCCCTTTGCAGGACCCAGGGCAAGAGTACAGATAGAGGCCACGTATCCTATCTAAATATTTAAATGTCATAAACCAAGTTTACCAAGTCCTCAATAAAATACATTCTCTCTGGGCAAAGATAACTTCATCTGAACCTGAAAGGCCAGCTTTGAATTGAGAACTCTTGGGTGCTGCGTTTTCTATTGACACGAGGTTGTGAGGGGAGAGACAGCCCTCAGGCTGCAGTGTGCCCTCTCCCTGTCCCTCCCTTGGCTCTTCCTGGGCCTCAAGTTCATGTTTGTGGACACATCAGACTGCAATACCAGGTTCTACCCATCTCCACCCCCACAGATAGCCATCCCTTGGCCACCTGGGGTCTGGGGTGCACAGACCAGTGGCCTGACCCACCCTCAAGAAGAAGTGTCTGGGGAAGAGGGCCATAGCTGTAGGAAGGCAGGTCAGGGACAACTCAGGGGATTCTGTGTTCTGGGCTTCTGGGGCATGGTCTAAAGAAGAGACAGAGAGCTCTGGGTGGTTATGTCGCCTTGGTCCTAAGGACTCCTTGCCTCGTGGGAAGGGTGCAGCAAGAGGAGGCCAGGGCTTGTTCCTCTAGTGTTGGGGAGTCCAGAGCAGGGACTTTTTTTGCATGAATTTGAAAATAGTACTGCAGAAGGCTGCCAATCTGTCACACTGGTCTAGGTCAGCAATGTCACCTGAGAAAGCCCAAGGCTACGGGAAGGCCCTGTGGAGCAAGAAAGGGATGCAAAATAGCCTCCTCATTGTCAGTCAGTTGCCTTGACCTGAGGGCTTCTGGGGAATGTTGGTTTCCCCACCTGCTGTCCTTGGGGTTCACATCTGACTAGCAGCGTTAAGTCCCTGAGTGAACCCCGAAGCAAATTACCAGAAAGCCAGGTTTTCGGTCCTCAGGTTGAGAAGCGTGGGTGGGGAGAACAAGGGAGACACTCTCAACCCAGAGGTCACAGGGCTGCCGTCTGCTGGACCCACACTTACCAGCACTGCTCCTGAATGTAGCAGCTGTGGCTGCGGCTTTGCGGTAGAGGAGGTGAGACAGCTGGGTGTCCCAGTTCTTTTGGGGTCAGACAGGCTATCACTATCCTCTGACCTTGTCCCTTTCTCCTCCACTGGTTTCACCTGTCCCAAAGCTGCTCAGGAATTCCAAAGAGAGAAAGAGGCCTAGGCAGGAAAGACTCCATACTCTTCTCTCTCTGATCGACAGGACTGGCATATCAAGAGGCAGCTGGGGATAGCAATGCTTGGCCCAAAGGAATGAGTTCCTAACGGTGGCCTCAGAAGCTTCATAGCAAGTACATGGAGGAGTCATTTAATGGAGTTCTTGATGGGGCCTTGTGTGAGTACCAGGGGAGTGGAAGATGGAAGGAACCAGAGATGGACTTCTCCAAAATATCTTGGTTTTTGACCAATGGATATATAATTTGAATTAGTCCCTTTCCAGGAAAATAAAATAAAAAGCTAATCCTGGAACCAGACACTGCAGTGCACACCTGTAATTCCAGCAACTCGGGAGGCTGAGGCAGGAGGATTGCAAATTTGAGGTCAGCCTCAGCAACTGAGCAAGAACCTGTTTCAAAACAAAAAAGACAAAGGACTGGGCATGTAGCTCAGGGATTAGGTGCCCCAAAATTCAACCCCCAGTACAAACAAAACAAAACAAAATAATAACTGGTAGGCAAAGATAAGGAATCCCGCCCACCCTCGCCTTGGAAGAATTTAGTAAAAAATCTGTACTGCTACTCAGGTGGTTTGTCTGGCTTCCTCTGGAAGATTCCTGTAGAGAGACTGCTGAGTTGGCATTGCACCTGGAAACCCAGGTTGGGAGAGGTGGCAGAGACTGGTCCTTGCCCTCCCAAAGCTGACCTTTCCTTTCTCCATACTTCAGAACCCTCATTTTGATGGCAATGTGCCCTGATGGAAAAAAAAAATCACATCTCCCAGACGGTCTTGCAGCTAGAGATGGCCACGAGACACAGTTCTGGCTCACGGGACTTCAGGAGAAATTGCTAGGTAGGGCTTACGGGAAGGATAAGTTCTTTAAAAGGTGAGAAAACCATCTTGAGACTATGAGAAAACAATGCTTACGGGAAGGAAAGAGGTTCCAGGTCCCTGATAATCCTGAAGAAACGGGATGGTGATTCAGCTCTAGGCGGCTGGCCTCTGGACCTCTTTTAAGTAACCGTGGAGAGAGTTCATTCAGTGACACTCCTGTGAACTGGGTTTTCAATGAAATGCAACTTAACCTACTTCTGTCTAATGCAGGAGCCAAAGGCACCAAGGACCAAACAATTCCCCTAGCTCAGGGGTTCTTGATTAGGGGTGACACCCCCCCACCCACACACACCATGAGGCTTTGTAAGTGTCAGGTGACATTTTCAGTTGTTACAGCTTGGAAGAGAGCTGCTGCTGGCTCCTCATGGGTAGAGGCCAGGGATGTTACTGAACGTGCTGGAAGGCACAGGGCAGCCTCTACGGCAAAGACAGATCCACCCTCCAGCCTTAGTAGCACAGATGTTGAGAGCCCCTGCAGCTGGCTGCAGAGCTCCGGGAGCGCTGGACCATCAGCCACCAACCTACCCTGACACTGTCCATCCCTTCTCCCTTGGAAACAAACCCCGTGCCTTGGCCAGCCTGGAGAGGTCATGACCTGGACCACACCTTGCTTCATTAACTCTTCCTTGACCTATCTGACTTTTCAGTCGTCCTTCAAGTAGGGCCCACAGTCTTCATTTTTTAATAAGCTTCCCTGGCCAAATACAGAGAATACGAAAGTGTGGAGACCCAGGGACAGCCATGAGATTTTACTCTTTTTCTCCTAAGCATCCATGTCTGAAAAGTTAAAGGCATCATCTTCACTCTTCTATCTAGAGGTGTTGGAAGACAGTGACCATAAATTTTCCAAACCATCTGCAGCCATAGACAGGTCCCCGTTGCTAGAGATCAGCTCTTTATAGTTGTGTCACTGGGGTTGAGAATCAGATCAGCACCAGGTGGTCCCAGCCCACCCCCACCTCCATAAGCACACCTTCTCTAAGTGAAGCCAGCCCTACCCACATGAAATGCTGGCATGATTTGGGTCTAAGCATCACTCAAGGTCACTACTAAAATGAAGAAACACCCTGGGACCTTGGAGACCTTGTAGCATCTACCCCCGGGCTCTTCACTCTACTCCTTTCCTCTGCACGGGCTCTACCGGCTCCCCCAATTCTCTAGCCCCCTCCACCTCAGAACACAGCTCCTGCTGTTCAGTCTAACTCCCCATCCATCTTTTTAACTTCCACCTTTTCTTCACATATCAGCTTAGGGAAGTTTGGTCTGATCCCCAGGCTAACTCAGAACCCCATGACCACGTGGTCTCACAGCACCAGTTGGTCTCACTTCATAACCATAAATGGACTGAAATTCACATTGATCTGTGTGGCTCTTTAGTTAACATCTGCCTCTGTGATGGGACCCTAAGTTTCATAAGGGCAGAGTTGGCTCCCATTTTGTTCATCTTTATCTTCTCAGTTCCTTGCACAATAGCATCAAGCCTGCCACACGTGGGAATTCAAAAATATTTGTGGAGTGAATAAATGGAGAGATGGATAGGTGGATGGATGAATGGATAGCCAGATGGATGGATGGATAGGTGGATGGATGAAGCTTGGTGCCCACCTTCTAGGAATGTAATATCCAAGATGATTCTTATTCTAATAATGGAATGCAATTTTTAAAAATAAACATTTGACCCACATAAGGACAGTAAGCATTAATCAGAACTTTTAAGATCAGGAATAAGGGCTGGGGATGTAGCTCAGGGGTGGAGTGTTTGCCCAGCATGCATGAGGCCCTGGGTTTGATCCCCAGCAACACACACACACACACACACACACACACACACACACACACACCACAAAGAGCAGAAATTAAAAGAAGGGACTCATTCCCATGGAGATGGTAGGAATTGAGGACAGGAGCCCCAGTGTGAGGAAGTGGGGTAGAGAATTGTGTCTGCTTAGTTACACTGTTGTCCAGCTTTTAGTCTTATGTCTAGATGTCACCTATCAGACAGAGGCAAGGGCCAGGATCACAGAAAAGGCAAGCTGGAGTCCTGAACAGGGCTCTGCCAAAGGAGATCCACCTTAGTCCACTCCTCAGTCTCCATTCTGTTACTCAAAGCCCTGCTTCCATGACGATGGGAATGGAAGTTGTTCTGACTGCATCACCAGCTGCCCATGTCCCACACTCTGTACACACAAACACCACACAAAGAACAGTCCTCTGGACCACAGAGGAAGAGAATATCTTCCTAAGATGTGACTGCTCAATCCACTATGTGCTCCTGCCATTGCTAGAGACCCCAAAAAATAAGGCCACCTGACCTTGAATTTGAACCTCCAAAACTATGAGCTAAATAAACCTCCCTTTATTGCATAAGTAGTCTGCCTCAGGTATTTTGTTATAGCAACACGAAGTTGGCTGATATACCAGCTGTTCAGGGGCAAGATTCAAAATTCAGGCCAGGCAATCAGAATGGACTGGAGCAGGGTCAAAGCTTGCCTCTGCTTTGCTCATGGTGGGGCACTTGGGCAGGGGCTGTTGACCAGCTACAGAGGAACTATTTTAATATCCTGACAATCAGTTCAGCTGCACTGGGTGCACACCACCTGGATATCAGCTTAGCACCTAGGGGGTGTGAGCACCTCAGGAGAAGGAGCTCTCCAGTGTGTCTTTATAACTCTGCTTTCTTCTCCCTTTGGTCCCCACCTGTCCCTGCCTAGCCAAGGGCTTTGCATAGAGCAGGTGGTTAGCATACATATTTTTAAAACATATAAAATTAACACACACACACACACAGACACCTTGGGTAGAAGAAAGAAAATAAAAAGAAAGAGAAAGTATAGGAGGAATGGAAGGAAGGGGGAAAGTTGAGTCTATTCTAGAAGAATAACACTACAGACCTTCCCCTGCCTTCTCACTCACCCACCCCAAAATATTTATCTATGTGCTTACTAGAAATAAGCATTGGGTGCTCTTGAAAGAGAAAGATCCAAACTAAGAGTGGTGCATGGAGAAGGAAGGGGACTCTGCCATTAAGCTTCTCGCGAGGGGGGACAGCGACTGCCATTGATCATTACCTCATTTTCTGTATTCTTGTTTTAGGGACAGTGTTCCCATTGTACAGATAAGAAACTCGATCACAAGAGATTAAAGGGTCCTCCCAAGGTCACACAGCCAAGTGTGGAGACAGGACTCAGACTCATCTTTGCTGCCTCCAAAGTCAGAGCTGCACCGCAAACTTGAGCTCAGTGGGGGGGTGGAGGAGGTGGGGGGGCATTTCCCAAGATCACAGCCCAAACCACTAGAGCGGCCGTCCTCGGTTGGTGCTGCCACCTAGTGTCAAGACAGGGAACTGTGGAGACCCACCAACCTGGTTCCCTCCGCATCCCTCTCTGCATCTTAGAGAACTGGACCTCTCCACAGGTCCACCTCAGGTAGCCAACCACTCCTTTGGCTGAGGTTTGGATAGACCATTGAACTCTAGTTATGGGCTGGCACTTCTTTGGGCTTCTTCACAGTGTCTCCCTGGGCACAGCTCTAAAGAGATAATGTGAGCTGGGTGCGGTGACACATGCCTGAAATCTGAGCCACTCAGGAAGCTGACGCAAGATCACCAGGCCAAGCCTGGGAAACTTAGCAAAGCCCTGTCTCAGACTAAAAAGTACAAAAGGGATGGGGATGTAGCTTAGAGGTAGAGCACCCTTGGGCTCAACCCCCAGTACTACAAAGGTAACAAATAAATAAGTAGATAGATAGACGGATGGATGTGTGAATGAATGGCAGGGATGCAAATCTCCATGGGTTCAGGGATCAACCTGGTCTCCATATACAACCTCTGAAGGCATTTCACTGTGAAGGTCAAAGTGAATCACATCCCCTTTTAGGCTGCCCTCGGTCTTTAGTGTAAGTCCTGTTTGGTTCCATTTGTCAAGCGCCAACCATCTCCCTGGTACCTTCTTATGCAGCGGCGTCTAATTTCATCCAAAGCCCAATGAGATCAACATGGTTTCACAGAGTGGGGATCCAACCCCGATCCCCAGATTCCAGTACAACAATCCTGCTCCACCATGCTGTCCTGCCACCCTGCTTCTGCCATGGGACCCACCTGTTGAAACCTGTTTTTGTCAGCCCAGTCATCCAGACAAGATGACTCAACAGCCTACGGGGGCAGACTGGCAGGGGAGAAAGGCCTGTGTCAGCCGATTGGCTTTCTTGACCTTTAAGGCAGTAAGAAGTTACCTCATTCTGAAACGTGTGGCTGAGGAATGATTTCAGTCTTGATTGCAATACGGTCATGACAGGTGACAGAGAAGCAGAAGCAATTCTCACCTGGGCACTTGACAGCTCTTTCTGGCTCTTCTCTCAACCTCAGCTCACCTGAACCAGGGAAGCCAGAGGCTAAATCTTTTTTTGTTTGTTTTAGATCCAAATTTTTGTTATGTTTGTTTTATAGAAGGAGAATAAGGGTCACCTCCCCAAAGCACGACAGTCTCACAAAACACGTGCCTCACTCCACCCAAAATGAATCAGTAACTTCTCTGCGAAGTCCTCAAAGACTACCTCTGAAGCTCATATTTGGGTCAGGAAATCTATATTTGATTTTGTGCAACCTAAACTGGTTGCCCATAGTGAAAATATCAACACAGCGCACACAGCAAGGGCGGGTATCAGGTGACATTTATAAAGCACATTTTTCTTTGACCTGAGATATATAGATTAGATATATAAATTAGTGATTTCTTACATTTGCGGGGGGAGTCATTGGACTGTTTTGAATATCTTACACCAACCGTCCATCTCTACCCTTTATAAAATACATGTGTACTCATCAAATTTGGGTAGACCCCTGGGTAAAAACACAGCCATCCCCCCAGACTCAAGAAACACAGATGCTGGTAGAAAACATGCTCCAGGGCAGCAGCCTGGATCTGATCGAGACTGGAAGACATCAAGAGCTCTTCAGCTGTTACAATTTAGAGAGCCCGGAGTCTCCTGTACCTGCGGGGAGTCAGCCCTCTTGAGGTGAGGCGAGATCTTTGACTCGGGGGACATTTCGACTTGTCAACTGATGCGTGTCACTGCTGGTAAGCAGGAAGAAAGAGAGATGATGAAGGATATGATAAAGTCTGGAACTGGAGGAAGATTTGGGTGCATTACTTTATACTCATTTGTGAGAGATTACAAGCTTTATAGCTTTTTAAAGATGCTAAAATTTCCCTTTGACAAAATGTTCTCGTGCTAAAGTGACCGTGTCAAGTGCCCTCGGAGAGCAGCAAATGAGAGATGAGCTCTTTCCGAGAGATGACTGGGGGCCCTGGAATAGGATCCCAGGGACATAAGAACCTGCCCCAATCCCAGCCTAACACCCCCCCCCCCCACATACACATACTTTCCTAAAAACAGGTGACCTCTTTCGGCCTCAAATCCTATTCTTAAAACGTTGTTCCTATGACTTGCAACATTTGTTAGAATCAAAAGCAAATGCTCCTAGTGAGAGTTGACACTTTGTCATATCAGCCATTCACACTGTAGACAGATTTTCACTTGCCACTCCTCCTCCTAGTTTTTCTGATTCACAGGAGACTAGAGAGGGAATAAGATAGCTGGAGACTGGAGCAAGGGTAAGAGAGGGGAATCCGGGAGGCAGACGCACTGAAACCAAATAGAATGTGCCGTGCCATGATTTCTATCATGTCTGATGCCAACCTTATCTTGATCGTCTGGTTTTCAGTGGAGGCTCAGGTGGCTGAGTGGTTCGAGTCGTTGGCCTCAAAAACAAATTGCAGCCATCAAAATACTAGTCCCTGTTCTTCCTCAGAGTTAGATGTCCTGAGTAGTGACGTTAGGTCACGGAACTGCCCTCTGCTTCATGCCAGGGTGTGCTGCTGTCGCTGCTGGGTGTACACGTGCACCCTGGGGCACATATGAAAGATGAGTGTGTTCATAAGTCCTCCTGCTTTACACACTGGGTGCTCATGAGTCCCTTGGCTTCTAAGTGGACACAGGGCCGGTTCCCACTAGTGTCTCCTCTTGAAGACTTGACCTGCCTCCCGGCTGCAGAGTCCTGACTGTGACCTCCATGTGTCTTCTTTCCACGCTTGAGCTCAAATTGCTCTTCCCCAGAAAGGTCTCCCCTAACTACTGTCTCACCCTCTATTTTGCTACCTTGCATGATACTGCGTAAGCTCCATGGACTGTCTTATCCACAGGGGTTATGAATTTCAAGAAGTTCAGGACACTGTCAATATGTTCACCATGATGTCCCCTGTGCTTGGAGCAGTGCCAGACACACAGTTAGGACAACAATGTTTGCTAAGCTAATAAACAAAATGAGTATCACTACCCCAGCACCCCCATCCCTGCCCTCTTTCCACCCCTCACTAATTGTAGCAATGTCAAGACCTGTCCAACCCACTGGCCACAGGCAGCCTTTTGACAGCCCTGGAGATGGTAGGGCTATGTCACCTTCTAAAGAAAGTGAGTGTCTGGGATACAGAGGGAAGCAAGGTTTTGAGATGATACGTGGGTCCAGGCTCATGAGGGAGAATGAGTCCCTGCCATGTGCCACCGAGGCTGTGGGGAGATGGAAACAGATTGTGTCAGTAGTTTCACATTGTGGTTACCTGATTCACCGGTAGAGCTGGGCCACACCAACAGAGCAATTATACAACACAGCCGTTGCCATCACATAAATCTGGTAACTATTTCCTATCTCAGTTTACACTTATCTCTCTAACTCAGTCAACATATCATCACCACCATTTCTGTGGCCTCCGTGAAACATCTCTACTGTTATTTACTTAATCTTTAAAGTCAACGTATTTCTAAATGTTTAGAAAAATGTAAGCAACACAGTCAGTTGTATACATTTCTGGGGTGATATTTCAGTAATGTATATAATATACAATGATCAGATCAGGATAACTGGCATATACATCACTCAGACATGGATCATTTCTTTGTGTTGGGAACATTCAAAATCCTCTCTACCAGTCATCTTGAAATATTCAACGAATTGTTATTAACCAGAGTGTGTTAGTCAGCATTTCATTGCTGTGACAAAATACCAGAGAAAAGCTATCTAAAGGAGGAAAGTTTCATCCGGGTTCGTGGTTTCAGATGTTTCAGTCCTTGGTCACTTGGCCCAGTTGCTTTGGGCAGGTGTAGTCCAGTGAAGGGGTGCTGAGGAATTGGGTGCAACGTGGGTCATGTCTCAGGAACCAGCCCTAAAGTTAGTCAGCTTTCCATTACTGTAACAAATACCTATGATAACCAGTTTATAAAGGCAGAGGGCTAACTTGGGCTCACAGTTATGGAGGTGTCAGTCCCCACTCAGTTGACCCTGCTGCTCTGGGGCCTGTAGTGCTTCAGCACATCATGGCAGGGAGACCATGGGAGCATGCAGTGGAGAAAAGCCATTCATCTCATGCTGGGAAGACAAGGAAAAGAGGGAGCAAAGTCAGGGGTGCAGATCAGTGAAAAAGCAATTGCCTGGCACGTGTGAAGCCTTGGATTCAATCCTCAGCAAAGGAAGGAAGGAAAAGAGGCAGAGGAAGGACCAGGGGTCCCACTATCCCATCAAGTCACCAGAAGACCTCCCACTAGGCCCCACCTATTAACAGTTCCACCACCTTCCAATAGCACCAAGCTGGAGAACGAGCCTTTAGCACAGGAGCCTGTGGGGACATTAAATATCCAAACTACAGCTTAAGGGGAGGAAGGTGGGAGGTGGGGAGCACACAGATGAGAAAGCGGAGGTGGAGACAGGTGCGGAGGAGGGATCAGAGGAGGTAAGCCAGACACAGTGAAGGTTAGGGATGGAAGAAGTGGGTGCTGGGAGTGTGTCCCACCACCCCAGTCAGGGCAGCCTGTCCTCCTGGGACTGGACAGCTGCCACCCTTGAGTCATCCCCACACCACCTGAAATGATCTCAAAACACTAGTGTCTGGACCCCTGCTCAGAAGCAGAGTTTCAGTCGGTCAGTCTGGACTTTGGGGGTCAGAAAGCCAGAAACATGCTCTCCTGTTGGAAAGATAAATGAGTTCTGGGGAGCACTGGGGACGAAACAGGAAGTTAGGGAATGAAAAATAAGTCAGGAAAGACCAGAAAGGAGAGCAGTCATACTGAGATCCAAAATATTGTATCTGCAGAAATAGCTGCAGCTATGAAGCTGCGTTCGGGTTCTTGAGTTATCTTCAGAATCACACAGATCACTGTGCATGAGAAATTCTGGATACAGGCAGCCCTTGAAGGTGGCGATGCTCCTGAGTTACACCATGGTGAATGGGATGGTCCTTTCAAGAGGATGATGTCACCGAGCACTGGCAGAACAGGGACCTGGGTGCCTCGTTTCATTTCATTTATTTCATTCTATTTTTTGATAGAATGTTGCAGCTTTGTTTGTAAAGCTTCTGTCAATGAAAATCAAACAAAAAATGATCCCTGCTTTAAAGGAAAGTAAGAAAACAGTTAACTCTAAGTCAGAGATGAATGACGTAGACCCAGGAGCACAGATTCACATTTCTTTGAACGAACGATCCAAAGAAGAAAAGAGGTGTAACAACTTTTGTGGTAGGTGCCTCATTTCTAAAGGTACTCGACTCTCCATGCATACGGGTAGTGGAAGGCAGCATCATTTTATCTGGCTGGTGGATTGCTGATCTCATTCTGAGACCTGCCCCTGTTCCACTCCAACAGCTTTTGGGAGCTGCCCTGTTCTTATATAAGTCCCTTGCTGCCAAAGTTATGGTGGATGAGGCTGGGCATGGGCACCTGGGAGTTTGCATCTAGGATAAAAATGTCTGCACAGTCTCTCCCAGGCAGCTGAAACTGTTAAGAGATGATATCCAGTGGGGTTGGCTGCCATGTTGGACTGTCCTCTGGAGAAAACTAGTCTTCAGGAAGAGGGACGATGGGAGCAGACGGTCAGGAAGAATCAGAGAAGGCAAGAGTCCTGAGCGTGTTGCAGCCCTAGGTTCTGGTTGCTCCAGAGCCTTCAGCCACACCCTGCCCTTCCTGCCACTTGACCCGTCAACTCCTCCATGACATCTGTGACCATCTCCCTCCCCCATCTCAGTGTTCTCGAAACCACCCTCTCTGGTTAGGCTGGTTCAAGCTGGGCTCCTGTCATTTACCACCAACTCTCTAGTGCAAAGAAAAAGTGACTGGAGAAAAGCCGGGTACAGCCAGCACCCTTGGTTTCCCCATGGGAGACCCCAGGTGGTGCTCTCAAGGCACTCAGAACCCAGGCTGGCTGGCACCGGGCAGTCGGGGCTTCACACCACAGCTGGCTTGGAAAAGCTTAGAAGGAATCCATCTCCCTTTGGGGTTTGTTTTGAACTGTTTATTTCTCGTTGTTCTACTTATTCACAGATTCAGGTGAATCAGAGCAGTCCCCCCCCCCCAGACCCCATGCACAGCACCCTCGCCTGGAGGAGGCGAGGGGGACGGGATGGCCATGCCAATTGCTACAGAGGCGAGAGGAGCTCTGCACGCATTTCCTTCCATCAAATGTGACTCCTGGGTCTCCGTGGGAATCCACACTCGGAATTTAAAGTCGGCTCTCTGGCCTCGTCTGGCAGCGACTGAGGCAGTGGTAAGGAAGGCGTGCAAGACACCATCAAGTTCAGCGGGGAGAGTGTAACAGGAAGCCGGCCATCGCTCCCAGGCGCTATTCCTCTGCAACTTCACTTCCTTCTCTGTAAGATTTTAAGGCTGCTGCTGCAGGTCTAACTCTGGGTAGCAGCTCCATCTGCCCCAACAGTGTCCCCCCCCCCCCCGGAAACCCAGGCAGGGTGTATTCCTGATTCTGACCTCCCCACCCGTACCCCACAGTGCAAGCCCAGGGCCACCTGCCCACCCCTCTCTAACCTGTTGCTGCTCTTGTTCAATGCAGAATCCATTCTCACCTGGTGACCATGACAGCCTCTCAAGAGGTCTCTCTGTCCCCACCACAACTGGATTCTCTTCAGAGTAACCAGAATCTCGCCAAGTGACAATTCTGATGAGTCTCTTACCTGCTTCAGACCTCTAGTGGCTCCCTTTGCTCTTAAGATAGAGTTTTTTTTAATCCCTTTAATAAGGCCTACTCCAACCCACTATTTTTCTTCTCACCTCTTTCCCTCACTCTGATCCAGCCACACTGGCTTGGGTCAACTCCTTCCAAGGGCCCTGCTCCCTCCTGGCTCAGGACCTTCGCATATTCTGTTCCCTCTTCCAGGAATGCCCTTTCCCCTCTTTTTGCCAAATTAATTTTCTTCTTCTTCTCTTCTCCTTCTTCGTTTTGGATTGAACCCAGGGATCCTCTACCACTGAGCTACATCCCAGTACTTTTTTTTAATTTTGAGACAGGGCCTCACTAAATTGCTGAGGCTGGCCTTGAACTTGGGATCCTTCTTTCTGCCTCAGCCTCCTAAGTTGTGGGGTTACAGCCTGCGCCACCTCTCCCAGGGAGCTCCACCCTCCCTCAAGATCTCACTTAAGATCTAGGACATTTGTAATTGTTACCAACACTCACAGCACCTACCATAATTTTCCTTAGTTGTGTATGGAAGTGTTTGACACTCGTCTTCCACCTAGACCACAAGCTCCTCGAGGGCAGGAGGGACCACGAGATCCTCAATACCTGCCACAGTCTGGGCAAGTCCTACCGATTGCTCAAGACGCTGTCCAAACATCTCTCTGAGAAGCTCCCTTCGCCCCTCGCTTGGTCAACCCATGAGCCAGCCTGGAACTTGACCATGGCCCTCACTGTGCTCCCAGTGATGATCCAGTCTCACTCTAGTGGTCCGTGGATCCCTGGAGGGCAAGAAACTCATCTTTGTTGGGTTTGTTTCCCCTTCACCCAGCACAGGGCCTGGCCTGCAGGAGGTTCAGTGGCCCAGGAAATGAATGGTTCCCACCCAGTTCCCTGGGTCTGGGGTTTACCCTTTAATCCCTGACAAACTCAGAGGCTGCGCCAGAAGAGCCTGTCTGTCCTTTCTCCAGAGTGATGGCTCCAGCCCAATGACCCTGCCCAGTCAGTCAGTGCCCCTCTGCTTTGCCATCCACATACCTCTGACTGTTCCCCTGACAACCAACAAATGTAGCTGCACGTAGTTCCTCTGGTCGGCTATGCAAACAGGGCTTTCTATAGATTATGCAAAACCAAACCATTTAGATATCTCCTTCCTCTTCGACTGGTATGTTTTAGTTAGGTCTTTCTCATATCTGGAGTTGGGAGCAACATCTTTGTTTTCTAATTAATACTTAAAATACATAAAAGGTAAGAAGAAAGAAAGTGGGCGGCCCTAAACACTCCAGTACACCCAGCAGAGGAAATAAAACGGGACCCACATCCCTGGGCCTTTTCTTTAGTGAAGGACTAACTCCATCTAAGGCCTTTCCAGAATCTCCTGTCTTTCCAGGGACCTGAGAAATCGGCTTCATGTGTTCTGGACACAATGTCCAGGGAGGAGTCCTCATCCTCGACTCTCTCCTAAGGAGAGCAGGTCTTCCTCTGCCCTTGGGCCTGGGCAGGCCCTGGGCACATCCCTTCAAGGACAGACTCAGAAAAGCCCTGAGCTCAGAGGATCTGATCAAGGAAGGAATCCAGACTTCCCCTTGGCACAGGGACGCCCTCCCAACCGTCCCACCCTTTGGGCTTTGTGAAGGGTGGTAGTGGGGCCCAAATATTACAGGGGAGGCACCCTGGAAAAGACAAAAGGAAACAAAAGGAAGAAAGGAGACCCGAGTGTCCGGAACAAGTGGGCCATGTTGTCGTCTGTTTGAGGTCATCTCCCCGAAGAAATGTGCCCGAGAAGTCAAGTCAGTCCTCCATGTCCCTTCTGTGAGCCAGATGTGGAGCTAAGGCTGGGGTTTAAATATGAATGGAACTCACAGGAAGTGGGCGAGTTGGAGTCGATCAGCATTTATGAGAAAGGATGGCAGGACCTCCTATCGGGTGCACGTGCAGCATGGGGAAGAAGCTTCTAGATCACGATTGGGCCTGGGGTCGGCTTCCTGGAGGCGATGGGCAGGCCCTGCACTGAGGGGCACAGGCCGGGCGGTGGCTTCCCAACACTGGTGGAGCAGCGGCTGGTTCTACCCATCCCGAGCAAAAGGGGGTTGTGGGTGGTGGCCTGAGATGCGGCCAGAGCGACGTCACAAAGGACTTGTGTGCTAAGCTGAGGATGGGAGCCCTCTGAGAGCTAGAGGGGGAGAGACTTCAAGAGAACTGGAAAGCCCCAAGCAGCAGGTAATGGTGACCGGAAGGAGTAAGAACAAGGAGGAGGCAGCGGCCAGGCCAAGGTGAGAAGCCATGACAGGGCACTAAGGTGGCGGTGGTGGGAAGGGAGAGAGGAGGGAAGGTAGGAGCCAGTGGGGGCTGTCGAGTGTGAGGAGGGAGGTTCTCAGGCTTTGGGTTTCCATGACTGTGGGCCAGCTGCCGTCCATCCACAGGATTCCAGAGGAGCAGACAGCAGCATGGCTCTTTGGATGCCCAGACAGAGTTGAGTTGTAACTGGAAGGGATGAGACTCTCTAGAACCTTCAAGGCACAAAAGATATTTAAAACAAAAAAAAGGTCGCAGAAGGGTCAACAAGATTAGGATGTGGCTCCTCACGCCTCTGACATTGATTTTTCTGAGGTGGTGATATCCTGGTGCAGCGTTGCAGGTCACAGGTTAGCTAAGGGGACATCCCTTCCTTTGAGGTTCCGGGGCTGGAGTCTTGGTGTCCCTCTTAGCAAGCATATTATCAGATCCAGGATGGAGCTGACCACACTCATCTTAGTGAAAGCAGCTAGATCGCCATCTAATCTGATTTGACTTTTAAATGTGGAGGGTTATTTTGTTTAAAAAAAAATGAGAATTAGGCATAGTTTAAAGAAAAACAGTCACCTATCAAAAATACCAGTTGCCTATCCCCCTTTCCTGTTCTCGGACAGCTGCTAACAGCTCGATGATTCTTTTGGGATTTACCTCCAACTTCTAAATAGCACGAGTACACTGATGCTTCCTGATTTTTGCCATGTTAAGTGTTCACAAGACACATCCTTTCCAATACAGCAGACAACCACCACACATGTGTGCCCATTCCTGTTCCCCCACCCTCCCAGAAAAGTGAGATCACCCAGGATGATGTCTATATAATGTGACCTTCAGTGTTCACATGATCTGATTGTGTCCATGCTATGAACAACTGAGACATCATTTAAGGTATACCATGATTTTATTTCTCCTTTCTGCCACAGCTCCACCAAAATTAATCATGCCTTTCTCCCATTTATTCAGCTAAATTTATGGCTCTTATCACTAGTTCAATCCCTCATTCTCCCCCAATTGTGGAAACCTCCTCTTAATATTTAAAAAAAAATAATACCACCAATATCACCTTGAATAAATCTTCCCTCAATTCTTCAGACCAGCTTCAGTCTGAACAGGCTTGACATATTGCTTGCCGTCCACCTGTGATTTTTCATTTAGCATGGAAAAATCTTCTTGTCACCTGTCCCTTGTGTTGGAATCCCTGTTTCAATCTTATTCTTCCTACGTTTCCTCCTTTGTTTTGGTGGAGCATACCCCTTAGCAGCTTTCTGAGATGGGAGATAAGACAGTCCCCATTTTTCTGCACCTTGGGACATGTTTGATTCCTTTTCATACTTAGTTTTTGGTGGCTTGGGTACAGAATTATAGGCAGGAGATACTCTTCCCTCAGAAGGCACTGTTCCACTGATGGACCATTCCTAGGCTTGAAAACTCTAATGACATTTTTTTTAGTTGTAGTTGGACACAATACTTTCATTTTATTTTGTTTATTTTTATGTGGTGCTGAGGATCGAACCCAGGGCCTTGCACGAGCTAGGCGAGCGCTCTACCACTGAGCCACCACTCCAGCCCTCTAATGACATTTTGTCCCTATTTTTTCTTTTCTTTTTTTCTGGAAAATAGTTTATGAAACCAATTTTTCTTATCCCTCTGAAAGTTTGTTGGATCTCCTCTTTGTCTCCAGTTTTTTGAAATTCCATGATGATGTGCAATTTAACTCAGTACTACAGACACATACAGAGGACATGTGCTATCTAATTTGTCTCATTAAATGCTCCAGATATACCTGAGTCCTTAGAGAACTATACATCTGTGGAAAGAGCGGGAGCTAAGGCAAACAGAATATTGAGGAGCATGTAGTATTCCAAATGTAAATTACACATGCAAAACTACTACAGTCAACATTGCAGATTGCAAGTGCCAGTGTCTCAACTTGATTCATTTCATTGAAAATTTAGCCTTCCTCTGCACTTGATAAGCTCCATGCCTCCCCCCCATCTGCAGCCCCTGGTTAGCTTGTGGTAACAAGAAGAGTGTGACATTTTTGACTTCAAGTCCTGCTTTTAGAGCCAAGATGTTAGCCAGCAGGGGGCAGACTTTGCAACCATCCTGCAGAGGACCAGGAAAGTTGGAATTCAATGCCAGGGGTTCTCTCAAGGTGTACCTGTAGATTCCCATAGACCAAACATATAAATAGAACACACAGTAAGCACTTAATAAATGTTTCTTCATTTGGATTAATGTGGATTATTTCTTTATCAGAACATTAGTAATATATTTCTAATATTTTTTTTTCTCTTTTGGTACTGGGGATTGAACCCAGGGGCATTCTACCGCTAAGTTACATCCCCAGCCCTCTTTATTTTTTATTTTGAGACAGGATCTCACTCAGTTGCTGAGGCTGGCCTCAAACCTGTGATCCTCCCACCTCAGCCTCCTGAGTTGCTGGGATTACAGGTGTGTGCCACCGTGCCCAGTTCTTCCTAAAACCTATGTAGCTGTCCACCTTGTGGTGGGAACCAGTCGGGCATCTGCACAATTCTGGTGGCTGCTGAAATATCATCATCATTATTATTGGAAACAACTTATACACTTTATCTTGTTTAATGCTCACAGCAACTCTATGAGACAGGTATTTTAAATCCTCATTTGATAGACTCAGAACTGAAGGATAAAGAGATTAAGTAACTTGCCCAAGATCCCAAAGCTAATAATGGCAGAACAGAGCTCCAAATCTGAGTAGACCCAACCCAGTGCTTACAGCAAATTCGACCCACTCCACCACAACAGCAACCCCAAATATTTCTTGAAGCCCAGGTTAGACCCTTGGGATTTGCCACCAGACTAAAATAGTGCTCTGGAAGAGTGCACAGAAGAGACTACATGGAAGAACAACCTGCCTTACTGTTCTAGTTTGTTCTGACACTCATTAGCTGTAGATCTCTGAGGAACACAGCCCCCCTCTCTGAGCCTCAGTTTCTCTATCTGTAAAAGTGGTGTTAAGAATCTATACTGCCCAGTGGCTTGGGAGACTGAGGCAGGAGAATAGTGAGTTCAAAGCCAGCCTCAGCAACTTAGCGAGGCCCTAAGCAACTCAGTGAGACCCTGTCTCTAAATAAAATGTTAAAAAGGGCTGGGGAGGTGGCTCAGAAGTTAAATGCCCTTGGGTTCAAATCACGGGTACCAAAAAAAAAAAAAAAAAAGAGCAGAGAGTGGTCTCAAGAGAACACAGGTTCTGTGCTCCCTGCAAAAAGATGGGAATACTAGAGGAATTCTGAGAAAACAGACTGTAAAATTAGCATAGAAATTCTTAGATGGGTATATATTTCCTCTTCAAATATCCCATTATAGTTAAAGGCTCTATAATTTCTACCAAAAAGTGAAGGGGAGCCTCTCAGTAGGGAGTCTGAGGGCTTCACTAAAAAGAGTGAATCTCATTCTCCTGGGAACCAGTGGTTATAACCCACCAAGCCTGGCTCCAACTTGGCTGCAGATCTGGATGACCTGTCCACCCTCAGGGATTCTGATTTGGACTGTGGCCTGGGCACCCCTTATGTCCAGAGCCCTCTCCCAGGTGATTTTAATGTGCAAACCAAGTTGGAACCACTGCCCCAGAGCTTTAAATTATTCATGTTTGGCCTGAAGTTTTAAAAAAAGAAAACAAAAATGAAGCCACAGCACCCAAGGGCTCTCAAACTTTAATGTTTGAACAAACAAATAACCTGGGGATCTGTTAAATTTCAGATTCTGATTCAGGAGGTCTGGGGTCCCCAGGAAGTCTTCCCTTCTAACAAGTTCCCGGGGATGCTCGACACTGCCTACACACCCAACCTGAATACCTGGGTTATAGATTGAATGATTATGGACTTGAATGAGCATTATGGCTCTCCAGGGCAGATGGGACCTTAAATAAGAAGTTATCTCACTTCTAAGAGCTTCAGTTTTCTTATCTGTAAAATGGGGGCTAGGGGACTGGTTTGTGGTACAGTCTGTGTTCAGCACATACTGGGTTCAATTCCCAGCACCCAAAGGAGGAAAAAAAAAAAAAAGGCAAGCAATAATAATGACCTGTGATTGTGATGCTTAAATGAGATAATGCATTACTGTTTAGCACAGTGTAACAAATACTAGCTTTTTGCTAGGATAGCCAAGACTCACAGAATACTCATCTGCCAGGGATTTTCTCAACACATTCCTGTATGAACTCATTCAAGCCTCAAGCAACACTTCCAGGTAGGCACTATTTCATCATCGTCATTGTACAGATGAAGAAACTGAGGTGCAGAGGGGACGTACTTTATCTGCAGTTGCACACCTAGGAGTCGCTGAGTCAAGAGTCTGAGCCCAAGGACAACTGGGCCTCTATCACTGTCACTTGCCTTGGCTGAAATGGAGGAAGCCTGCAGGCCTGCACGTCTAGCCACGACTAGGTGAGGGTTTACTCTCTGGAATGGCCTGGGACCGGCAGGTGGCAGCCTAGGGCTACTTGGGGGCAAAGACCATTTCCAACACCACGCCCAGAGCCAGCGCGGAGCGACACAGTTCCCCACCGCCACCGTCCGCAGCTTCGTCGATCGACTTCGCCGACGTCTTGTGTCCCTACCATTCCAGGTCCCCGCGTTGGAGGTCGCAGAGACCCATCAGGACACAATAGCCCTACTTAAGTTCAAATATGGGTTGCCCCAGATAAGACCGTGTTCTCGGGAAAGCAACAAGAAAAGCGAGTTTTCTGCATCTCTCCTTTAATTCAGGAGCGCAGCCTCAAATGTCCCTTTACACTGAAGGCTCAGGCAGGGGTCGGGAGGCCAGCCCAGAGGGTGAAAGCTGGGTATCCGTCTTGGATTCCCCAGTGCCCCATGGGGATGGTGGGGACGCACGTCTCCGTGTGCGCGGGCTGGGCGTGCGGACTCGTCCCCAGACTCTTACCTCGGAAGAGCGCAGGGGATCTTCTTGCGGGGATTCACTGGGAAGGGGACGAATGAATTTCAGAGGCTGTGCCGAGGGGTGGGAGTTAACCGGGCGGTTTCCATGGCGCCCGGGGCGTGGGGGAGGAATGCACCCCGCAAGTTGTGGCGAAACAACCGAGCTGCCCTGCGGGCCGGCTCGAGAAGGCAGGGGACACCGGGTGGGAGGGAGTTAGCGGGGTGGGGGAAGCCGGGCGGAACGGGGGCGGGGCGGTCACGTGCGCCCAAGGGGGCGAGGCCCCGGGCCCCGGAGTGAACAGAGCCGGCGAAGTGGCTGTCCAAGGAGCAAACTTTTACTAGGACCAAGAACAACTAGAGGAGCCCAAGTCAGGAACAGCCAGGAGCGGGCTGACGCGTCTGAGGCCGGCCTGGGGACAGCAGCTGCCGCGGGTGGGGACCAAGATCCAAGAAAAAGTGAGAGCAGGAGTTTGGGGGTGAGTGCAGGGAGCACTATCCACTGCTTTTACACAGCTCGGCTCACCGTTTCTTGTGCACGGTTGCGCTTCTGAGCAAGTTTCCCATCAGCCATTATCCCACCCGAGTGCCGGAGTCAGCACCTGTCCAGGGCTCCCGGGGAGGCTGTGGCCATGGTGAATGAAAATCCCAACCTGGAGGAGCTCAATGACCCCCCTGTGCTGGAGAAAGCTCTCGAGGCAGAACCCAGCGTCTCGGTCCATCCCATCGTCTCCATCCATCCCAGCGTCTCCATCCACCCCAGCGTCTCTGCCCACCCCAGCAGTTCGGTGCACCCCAGTACCTCGGCGCAACCTGGTGGCTTGAACCACCCCAGTAGCTCATGTCAGGAACTCAGTGTGATCAAGTTGAGCAAGCGCCGTTGGGCTGTGGTGCTCGTGTTCAGCTGCTACTCCATGTGCAACGCCTTCCAGTGGATCCAGTACAGCTCCATCAATAACATATTCATGCACTTCTACGGAGTTAGTGCCTTTGCCATCGACTGGCTGTCCATGTGCTACATGCTGACCTACATCCCTCTGCTCCTGCCCGTGGCCTGGCTGCTGGAGAAATTTGGTCTGCGCACCATCGCCCTCACTGGCTCAGCTCTCAACTGCCTGGGAGCCTGGGTGAAGCTGGGCAGCCTGAAGCCGCACCTCTTCCCGGTTACTGTGCTGGGCCAGGTCATCTGCTCCGTGGCCCAAGTCTTCATCCTGGGCATGCCCTCCCGCATCGCTTCAGTCTGGTTCGGGGCTAATGAGGTTTCAACAGCCTGCTCCGTGGCTGTGTTTGGCAATCAGGTGAGTGGTTGGATCTTCAAAGGAGAGGGCATCTTTCCAAGGGGATTGAGTGTGTTAGTTTGTATCTAACTGGACCCAACCGTGCAGGAGGCTGTGATTTTCTGACCAAGGGGCCTTTATGACTCTGGGTGGTTTGGTTGTTGGATATGCCTGGCAGTGTGATGGGGTGATTGTGACTGTGGGTGACACTCTGCTTTGATGGTGTCACTCCTGAACCTGTGTCAGTTCACCAGTTTCCACCTGTGATTTCAGGAATGCTGCTCTTTCTCTCTGGCACAGGCCCTGGGCATCAGACTATTTGGGTGTCATAGAATTTGGCAGGAGTTTTTAGCTGGACCAACAAGCGTTGCTAGAGTGCGGCATCCTCTATGCTGCAGGACCATGGGGCGGGGGTTCTTGGCGCTTTTCTTACCTTCTTTTATACACAGCTGTAGCCAGGACAACAGGGACAATGCTTCATGCCAAACTCCTTCCCTGGTGTTTAGGGCCAAGTCCAGTACAATGAATTAGAAATCTTGCTCTGTATTTCCAAGAAGTCTCTTGGTATAAATAACTCATATCTTAATCGTTTTTCTTTATTAAGATGAATTCCACTTTTGAAAAATGTCTTTATTTATTTTTATGTGGTATTGGGGATCGAACCCAGGGCCTCACCTGTGCTAGGCAAATGCTCTACCTCTGAGCCACAACCCCAGCCCCTTAATCTCTCTCTTCCTTCCTTCCTTCCTTCCTTCCTTCCTTTCTTTCTTTCTTTCTTTCTTTCTTCTTCCCTCCTTCCTTCCTTCCTTCCTTTCTTCCTTTCTTCCTTTCTTTTGGGGGGAAGGGGAATTATTCCTAATCTTTCCATCTCAGGGCAGTTCTGATCCAGGGCATGCTATGAATCTGTCTTCTCCAAATATTTGAAGCAAATATTTCTGGGGTCCTTCTATAGCAGGACCACTGCCTCTAACTCTTGCTTCTTCCTAAGCACAGGCAGACCTGGCTGGTTGTTTAGCAAGTGACTTGTAACCCTCAGTTCTCATAGGCCTGTTTGTAACTACCTGTTGTCTCATTTAGAAAAATGCAACCTTTCACTTAGAAAATTTTTATTTGGGACAGAAGTTTTCTAAAAATTTCTCTAAAGGCAAATCTCCATTCTGTTTCTCTTTAGCAGGAAGGTGAGTTGAATGCGATTTACAAAACCAGTGTGAGTTCTGCCACTCGGTAATAGCATAAACCATCAATGAAAGCAAACAGAGAGGCCACCTTTAGCCCAAAAACAAGCAAAAAAAAAAAAAAAAATCCTTTCCCCACTTTTCCCCTATGGGGTTGAATGTTTTGAAGATTGAATTGATTTAAGCCCTGAAGGGGAACAGATAGCTCTTTTATTTGGGGAAATTTAAAAGTAGGTATTGAGAATGACATTTACTGATCTCCTATCCTTAACGGCCATGTGACTGTGGATTTTAACATCTCATTTGCAGTCTTGATGGTGGGTTCAGCAGTCCTGGATTTTCTTTCATTGGAGGATAAAGTTAGGGGAAGAGAGATAGGAGCTTTCAACCTTCCAGAGAGTTAAGTCACCCTATCAGCAGCAGAATGGGAATAGCACAAGGTGACCACAGTCCCAAGCCTACTGTTTGGGAATGGCAGCATTGCTAGCTGGGAGAAGCTCTCTCATTTGACCTGGCACCTTCTGTAGCAGAGATTCTAACACTTCTTCTGTCAACCAAAAATACAAAGTCCTGGGTTTTCACATTCCTTCTTGCACACCTGTGAAGGAACTCAATACGAGGTGTGCCTTTAAAATTTAATAGAAATAGTTACTCATTCCCTAGTCCACTCCCCACCCACAACAGGGTCAGGAAATGTTAAGGATTTCACATTTTAAAACACTCCGACAGGACGTCTTGTTTACATCATGCAGACATCTATTTCGTTTGTCCTTTTAGGCTGAATCCTCTGTGCTCAGTTGAGCATTGTGAAAACCCAAATTGTTTATGCTTTCTCACAGACAGATGAGTGTGTTTGTCTCTCTGTGGGCGGTTTCAGCCTTTTTCTAAGTAAACCACCTTCGAATGGGGGAGAAGTATTTGGACAGAGTACCTTGAGCTTTGCAACTTAGAAAAAAAGAGTTGTCTAAACAGATTCACAAGTCATTCCGCAGAATAGTTCTTTGTGGCCTGCAAACTTTGTTTTGACCCTGTTCATGCAGATCACCCTAACTCCTGTACCGTGTTCAACCTAAATTTATAAAAAGTCAGGGAGAGAGATTGTCCAAAGATGATTTATTTGGGGAAAGTATTTTGTGGGGAACAGTAGAGCACTGCCATGTCCATACCAAACTATGGAAATGTAGTTTGGGCATATGGTAAACCATGGGCATATTCAATAAGATCAAGTGACAAGGAGGAGTTTTTAAAGATAAAAATGAAGATTACATCAGATATTGTATAACAATAGTCCTTGGCCACAGTCATTAATAACAAGGAGTGGTATCAGTCTGAGGCTGAAGACGGTTGCTGGGCAGATGTCCTTGTAGAAATACTTTTTGTATAAGGTTGTGGTGGCTTCTGTGTAAGGTTGTAGTTCTGCAGAGTCTTTGGCATAGTTACCATCTGGCAATCTTCCACAACAACCCTTCCTTCCTATCCTCCTGGCTTTATTTACTTTATTGTGTTAGGGTTGACACAAGTGACTCCATTTTGATTCCGACAACTTTCACATCCTGGTAATTCTGACCTAATGTTTCTTATGTATTCCACATGTGGATTCTATTAAATCCAACATTCATTTATTTAAGTAGCATTAACCTAACATCTATCTTTTTCCAGATGCTGGGCAAGGGCTGTAAAGATAATCTCTGTCTCCACAGAATTTCTCTACCAGATTCAAAATTTATACCAGGCATCCAGAATCAGATTAAAATAACAACAGGCTGGGTACTCTGGCACACGTCTATAATCTCAGAGCCTGGGGAGGCTGAGGCAGGAGGATCACAAGTTCATGGCCAACCTTAGCAACTTAATGAGACACTGTCTCAAAATTAAAAATAAAAAGAACTGGGGGGTTGTGCTAAAGCTGAACCCCCCTGGATTCAATCCCCAATACCAAAATATAAAATAATTTTTTAAAAAGTGAAAACAAAGTCATAATTGAAGATTTCTTTTCTGTTTTTTTTCCCTGAGATTTTTAGTCTTTTCTTTGCCCATTTGCTATGGGAAAGGATGAAGAAAGCTAATAGCTATTAAACTTTTACAATATGCAAGGTTTTAAAAAAAATCCCTTATTTAATCTTTTCAACAATTCTTTGATTGCTATATATGTAGGAATGGGGATCCAAATAAGTGGAGTAACATTATCCCCGGGCCTGTAGCTATCAAGCAATAAAGGAGAGATTTGAACTTACCTCTACCTCCAAAATTCATGTGAGGAAGCCAGTGTTTTGTTTGTTTTTGCAGTGCTGAGTATCTAACCCAGGGCCTCACACATGCCAGGCAAGGGCTATACCACTGAGTTGTATCCCCAGGCCTCAGGAAGCCAATATTGAGTCTTCATGTGGATAAAATATTGACATTAAGTGATGGTATGTTGGGGGTATAGCTCAGTGGTGAAACACTTGCCTAGCATGCCCAGGGTCCTGAGTTGCATCCCCAGACCTAAAAAAAAAAAAAAAAAAAAAAAAAATTTAATTAAAAAAATTTAAATGTAGGATTCTGAATTTCTAATTTTGCCCCTTGAGTCTCAAGGATTGTCAGGGTGACACTTTCTAGCAGTTTTCTCCCAAATCTGAGGGCCTAACCCTTTGCCGTTTCTTTTACAGTCAGTGCTAAGGGGCTGATCTTGCCTCTTTTGACTTAGCACAGTGGCACTTCATAGTCAAGAGGGCGGGGTTGCAGTCTCTGGGAAGAAGCAGCTAGTGGACCCCTGATGCTCTGGGGCAGAGAGGGCAGGGGAGCCTCCAGACCTCAACTGAGGCGCCTCCTTTTTCTTGGTAGGCTCTGACCAGTTGTTCCCAGGTGGTAACAGCTTGACATATTTTAGCAACACTTGTAGCATTGTTTCAAGGGGAAATGATCTGTGTGGGGTTTTGAGTGACAGGCACACATTGTTGGTAACAGGGTTGAAAGGAAGCCCTGTGCTAGAGTCTTGAGAGCCTGGTGGCGCAGGACATGTAGGAGTTCCAGGAGATCTTCAAGGTCAGCTTCTGCCCAGAGGAGGCGCCGTAGCACAGAGGGGAAGAGACCTCCCCAAAGACCCTTGGGCAGCACAGCACAGTGCCACCCAGAGATAATCAGTTTGCTTTTGGAGGTAAAGAAAATATAGTAACATTACAAAACCAATCCTATAGAAGCCACAGCTGACTATCTAAAATAGCACTGGTCATTAGAAATAGAATGCCAGGACACTTGTACACTGCTGGTGGGACTGCAAATTGGTGAGGCCAATATGGAAAGCAGTATGGAGATTCCTGGGAAAGCTGGGAATGGATCCACCATTTGACCCAGCTATCGCCCTTCTCGGACTATTCCCTGAGGACCTTAAAAGATCGTACTATAGGGATACAGCCACATCAATGATCATAGTGGCACAATTCACAATAGCTAGACTGTGGAACCAACCTAGATGCCCTTCAATAGGTGAATGGATAAAAAAATGTGGCATCTATACACAATGGAGTATTATGCAGCACTAAGAAATGACAAAATCATAGAATTTGCAGGGAAATGGATGGCATTAGAGCAGATTGTGCTAAGTGAAGCTAGCCAATCCCTAAAAAACAAATGCCAAATGTCTTCTTTGATATAAAGAGAGCAACTAAGAACAGAACAGGAAGGAAGAGCATGAGGGAAAGACTAACAGTAAACAAAGACGAATGGGGGGAGAGAAAGGGAGAGAGAAGGGAAAGCATATGGAAATGGTAGGAGACGTTCAATGATACACAAAATTATAAGAGGTTGTGAGGGGCAAGGGGGAGGGAAAAAATAAGGGGAGAGAATCGAACAACAGCAGAGGAGGTAGAGAGGGAAGATGGGAGGGGAGGGGAGGGGAGGGGGGATAGTAGGGGATAGGAATGGTAGCAGAATACAACAGTCACTAATATGCCATTATGTAAAAATGTGAGTGTGTAACCGATGTGATTCTGCAATTTGTATTTGGGGTAAAAATGGGAGTTCAAAACCCAATTGAGTCAAATGTATGAAAGATGATATATCATGAGCTCTGTAATGTTTTGAACAATCAATAAAAAAAAAGAAATAGAATGCCAGCCATACATGGAAGCTACATTAAAAATGTCAATGTAAAAAAAAAAAGAACAAAGGAAATTAGTTTGAGTGATCTATTTAACCCAATATATCCAAAATGTCATTTCACATGTCATCAATGTAATAAAATGACTAATGTGCTATTTTACATTTTTTGCATTACTAAGTCTTTGGAAATTTACAGACTGGCCACCTTTCCTGGTAAGGGATGAGTGGACTGGCTCTGTAAACAGCTGGTCATGCGGGTCCGAAACAATCCTGGTATTTCAGAAGTGGAAATCAGCTTCTGGCAGATAAGGATGGGCGCCAGGCAGGTGCCTTCAGCCTGGAGGAAGTTGTGGTTGCTGGACTGGCTGGTCACATGAGACTGGGAAGTTCTGAGGTTGGCTCAGGAGCCACAACCACGAGGCAAGTGGAACAAGCTTAGTCTTGTTCCAAAATCACAGCCACTCGGGTGTGTTTAGTCCGAGGCTTCTCGTTCTTGAATCTCCTAATGTCAGAGGTCTTTCAGGGTCTTAGTGAAGTTTGGAGAAGTGAAAGCCAACTCTTGTTCCTGTCGGTTGGTTGTCATTGTGATGATGTTACGGGACTGGGGCCTTCTGGGAAACTGAAGCGGTGCAGAGTCCCCCACCCCCACCCCCATTCTTGCAATCAAGTCAGACAGATTTCGGACATGTTGCTCAGAGTCACCGGCATGAGTTTATTAAAAGGATAGGAAAAGGGACAAGGATAGGAAAAGGAGATACTCTCAAGGGAGAGTGTATCCTCTCAGAGAAATGAGGGACAGTGTGTCTCTCCTGCACTCCAGTTTTATTGGAGATCCCAGAGAAGTTTCCAGAGAGTCCTGCCCAGGTCCACCTCTTGACTTTTGACTAATGGCAAGATGACATCAGACTTTCAAGTCCCCACTGCCGTGACAACTCTAGGTCACTTGGCTCATGCCGACTGGTTCTAACTGGATTCTTTCTCACACATTCATATAGATTTTATGGTTAGGAGGACTTGTCCTCATCTCCCTGAGTTCTTCTGGGATCTGATCTGTGGATAGGATTGCCAGAGTCCCCCCACCCCCTTTGCTCTTATTGGCATTATTTTGAGCCTGCATTTCTCTTGCAGGTAACAGGGAGTTTGCTGAGGAATGTGACATAGCCTATCCTCTTAAGCCAGGCAGGACTGCAGGGAATCGCTTCTTGGTAAAGAAAACATGTGGGGGTCAGCACAGTGGGCCTGTTTGATAGAATTCTTCCCTCCACTCATGTTCCCACCATTCACATCTGTCTGTCCTGTATCAAGGGCACTAAGGTACTTGCCCCCTTGACTGACTGCTTTCTGGACTCCCGGTATACATTGGACGACAGAAAGAGGGAGTGGCTGGGAGATCTGAACAAGGGGGCTGGTGACCAAAGGAAATGGGGTATGTTGGGGACCAGCCTCTCAAATGCTCATGGGAGTCATCCAGGTCTTGTAAGTAAGTAAAGGTGACATGTGAGTGTGGTGTGGTCCCAGCAAAGCTGAGAGCCTGTGACCCATTCAGAGGCAGTGTCGCCTCAGCTCCTACCAATTCTGAAAGACCTGGTGTTGGTACTTCTTTTTTTCTTTTTTCTTTTTATTTTTTTCCTTTAAAGAGAAACCAGAATTCAGATTTCTAGGTGAAATCCATAAATCATGATGAAACAGAAAAAACATAATATCATCTTAACTATTCACAAGTGTGAGATTCAGTGGCATTAAATATATTTACAGTATTGTACAACCATTGTCCCTGTCTGTACCTAAAATTTTTTATCAGCCCCAATAAAAAAAACTCTGTATTCCTTCCAGCCCCTGGGAGCCTCTTTTCTTTCTGCCTGTTCTAGGTGCCTCAAAAAAATGCAGTCATGTGAAACCTGTCTCTTTGTGTCTGGCTTATGAAAATTTGTATAAAATGCTGGCAACTAATTCAAACATTATTATTTTTTAAAAATTATGTTCTATATATCTTTAAATGTGGGTCAGATAAAATTGCTGATATGCGATGTCTTTGGAGAGAAACGTGGAACTGAATTCTTGTTCTGCCTTTTCCTGCCTCAGAAGGCCCTCATCAAAAATGAGCAGGTAGAAACCAGCCCAGGGCTAGCAGCTCTGAGAGAAAATAGTCCTGTACGTGACAGTGATTCGTCTCCCGGCAGGGCTGGGTGAAAGTACAGCCCCCACCTGGGCTTCCTTGACTGACTCCCTAGGGCAGGAGCCCAGGTTCCTATATTTCCAAATAGCTCCCAGGGGACACTCATGATCAGACACTTTTGTTTGAAACCAGTGGGAAGAAAATCAGCACAGGGAAAGGGACTCTGCTGCTTGGAGCCACAGCCTGGTTACGGCTGATTTATTATGTGCTTGCTGTATGCTGTGTCTGATGTCCAGGTGGAAGTGGGGAGCCTGAGCTACTCACCTTCGGATCAGGAGAGGTTGGCCTTAGCCTCTCCGGCTTGGCTGTGTGGCGATGCCTGTTAATCCCATGGGGTCCAGTTTGAGTCTTCAGTTTGGATTCCAGGACACCTATTTCCTCCCTAATCCTATCCAGTCCATCTCTCATGACCTCCCATCTTTGTCTCTGGCTCCATAAATATTGCCTTGAAGACACACTACTTGTGGAATAAGACTCAGTGATACAGGGAGATGGTGGACTGGGGAACTCTGGGCTCTCCCCTCTCCCCCACCAGAAACATTAACTAAACAACCAGGAACTGGCTGATGTAACTTCATGATAGGAGTTCTAAAAATCAGAGATCTGCAGTAACCAAGCCCACCCAACGAGGAAAAAGAATTGTCCGGTAGAAATTCAAAATTCAAAATGGTAGAAATGTCACATCTTTTTACTTCCCAGTGTCCCACTCTCTCCCCCACACTGCGCTGCCCAGCTCTCAGTTCCCCTCCGCAAACTGGAGGGAGTCAAAAGACTGAATTTGTAACGTTTAAATCTGTTTAATACAACAGCGTTTCTGTGCACTACAATGAACAAGCCAGTAAGGAAATTGAGAAAGCAACGCCATTCACCACAGCGTGGGGTGGGGCGGGGAACAGTTTAGGAATAAACCAAGAAAGTCGGAAACTTGTATGCTGAAAACTACGAACCGTCAATGAAAGAAATTAAAGATGACACACAGAAATGGAAAGACATTCTGCATTCATCAATTTAGAAAACAGTTAAGATGTCAATACTACCCAATGTGGCGTGATCTATGGATTCAATCCAATCCCTACCAAATTCCCAATGACCCTTTTTTGTAGAAACTGAAAATCCGTCCTCAAGTTCATATTGGACCCAGAAACCAGTGTTTGAGATGAAACTAAATTCTCTACTTCACAAAAAAAAAAAAAAAAAAAAGAAAGAAAAAAAATTTTTTGAACTGGGGATTGAACTCAGGGTGCTTATCCGTTAAACCATATCTCCAGCCCTTTTTGTTTTCTATTTTTAGATAGGATCTTAGTTGCTGAGGCTTACTCCTGCCTCAGGCTCCCACGTCACTAGGTCAGTAGGATTTCAGGCGAGTGCCACCTTGTCCATCTAATCAAGTTGTTGTAGTTATTATTTTGATGTGCTGGGGATGGAACCCAGGGCCTTGTACATATGAGGCAAACACTCGGTTGCTCAGGCAACCGAGCTCTATTCCCAGCCCCCAATCAAGTTATTTTTGACAAAGCTGTCAGGTCCACTCAACTGAGGGAGAAGACAATCTTTTCAACAAACAATGCTGAGAAATCTGGATCTCCACATGCCAAAGAATGAAATCAGACCCTTTTACCACATTCAAAAGTAACTCACATGGATCAAAGACTTAAACACAAAAGTTAACACCATAAAATGTATAGGAAAAAAATGGTGAAAACTATGACGATGAATTTGGGCATGATTTCTTGGATATTATAAGCAGAAAAAATAGATAAATTGGACTATAACAACAGAATGAAAATATGAGATAATAGGAAAAAATACTTGCAAACCATTTATTTGTTACCCAGCCAGGCCCATTTTGATTGCTCACACAGCATGTCAATCATTTAAACAAAAATTAGAAAAGAGTTGATTCATGAGTTGATCAGACATGAGGAGGCTGGATGGAGCCCAAGTCTCAAATCTACCTCCCCAACAACTGATCTTAGGGGTATTTAAGAAGTAGGGTGGTCTGAGGCAGGGGAAAGGTAATTAGAGGGGAAGGCGTACGTGATCAGTGATCTGCAAATGTGCAGTCAGGCCTCCTGTCCCTTCAGAGGACACGTATTCCGAAAATGGCAACCTTAGCATGTGTCCAGGATGGAGTTTTGACTCTTATGTCAAAAGTCACCCATTGGACACTGTGTGCAGGCCACAGGGAAGTGTCAGTGGTTTCAACCAGCCTGGGCTATCTCCAAGATCCTGAAGGGCAACCATTACCATGAGGACCCGTATGTCCGAGGAGTTATCCAAATAACACTCATTGGAATTTATTGCTTAACCATGGGACCTCCGACATGGTGATAAAACAAGCCAAGCTGGAGGGTTTTGTAAGGAAAGGACCAGTGAAGGAAATAAAGAGAGAAGTGATAGGAAAGTGAGGGACTGGGGGGATTTTGTGGTCAGGCCATTGCTAGGGGGTTATCAGGGGAGGGTCTTTGTGAAGGCCACCTTCAGTCTTTGTGGTGGACACTCTTTTATGTTGAACAAGCTGTTTCTCAAGGTTTCAGTCCCGGATAATGTTTCCCTTTCTTGTGTTATGATGGAGTGTTGCCAGGGGTTTAGACTGACTTAGAGCCACCGTGGGTGACCGTTGTAAGAGGAAGGATATGTTTAAAAATGTGTTGCCTGGGTCAAGTTCTCCCTAGCAGGTTTGTTCAGGCTGTCCCTGGGTTTTACATGTGATAAAAGGTTAATATCCAGAATTTATGCAGAACTCCTATAGTTCAAAAACAAGCCCAAAGCTGAGTACGGTGGCACAAGCCTATAATCCCAGTGACTTGGGAGGCTGGGGCAGGAGGATCCCAAGTTCAAAGCCAGCCTCGGCAACTTAGTGAGGCCCTTAGTAACCCAGCGAGATCCTGTTTCAAAATAAAATATAAAAAAGGGCTGGGATTGTGGCTTAGTGGCAGAGTGCTTGCTTCACACATGTGAGGCACTGGGTTTGATCCTCAGTACCACATAAAAAAACAAAATAAAGATATTGTGTCCATTTAACTTAAATAAATAAATAAATAACAAAACATAAAAGGGGCTAGGGGGTGTGGCTTAGTGGTTAAGTGCCCCTGAGTTCAATCCTTGGTACAAAAAATAAATAAATAAATAAATAATAAATAAATAAATAAATAACCCTCAGTTTTTAAATGGATAAAGGTTCACACATATAATCCCAATGACTCCAGAGGATGGGGCTAGGAGTATTGCAAATTTGAGACTCCCTTCAGCAGCTTAGCAAGATCTTTTCTCAAAATAAAAAAATAAATAAATAAAAAGGACTGGGGATATAATTCATCTGTAGAGTGTCCTGGGGTTCAATCCCCAGTACCACCACCAGGGGAAAAAAAGGCAAAGGACTTGAATAGATATTTCTCCAAAGAAGATAGATAAATGCATAGTAATTACAAGAAAAGATGCTCACTGTTAGGGAAATAGAAATCAGACCACAGTCAAGTACTATCTCATACCCATTAAAGCTGCTGTTATTTACCAAAAAAGGGATTGGCAAGGATGTGAGGAAACTGGACGGCTCATGCATCGCTGATGGGAGTGTAGAATGCTTTCCGTATCAAGGCCACCGTGGAGGGCAGCAGGGCAGTTCTTCGAAGCTTTTTAGAAGTTTAATAACTGGGGCTGGGGGGTATAGCTTGGTGGGAGAGCACTTAGCTAGCCTGTGTGAGCCCCTGGTTTTGATCCCAGCACCACCCCCACACACACACAGTCACACAGAGTTGAATGACTATGACCCAGCAATGCTACTTCTGGGCATACGTACCCCAAAGAATTGAAAGCAGGAAGTTCAACAGATATCTGTAGACCTATGTTGATAGCAGCATTATTCACAATAGCTAAAAGGTGGAAGCAACCCAAGAGTCCATCCTTTCAACAGATGAATAAGAAGAATGTGGTGTGTACTCACAATTGAATATTATTTAGTCTTGAAAAGGAAGGAAATTCTTATATGTGCTACAATGTGGATGAACTTTGATAACATCATGTGAAGTAAAATAAGCCAGTCAGAAAAAATACCATAGGGTTCTATTTACATGAGGTATTGCGGGGGCTTTTTTGTTGGTTTGTTTTTTCTTCAATCTGACATTCCACCAATTCTCCAGTTCTCTGGGTGCAGGCTGGGTGTCCTACAATTCAGTTCAATTCAACCCAGTTGACACTGACTCACTGGAGTGAGTTGAGGGCTCAATCTCACGAGACTTCTCCCACTTCAGACTTCTTTGCAAGTTCCAGGGACCATATTTCTGACTCTCCAGCTATAAATTGGGGCGCCCACAGGTTTGATTTGCTACAACAAGTCACAGAACTCAGGAAAATACTTGACTTATATTCACCAGTTTATTAGAAAGGATGCAACTCAGGAAAAGCCAGATGATGAGAGGTGGTGGGGAAAGGAATGGGGAGAGGATGTGTGTGGAGTTTCTGTGCCGCATCCTGGTACACTTCAGCTCCTGGGACACGAGGTTTTATCCAGTTCAGGCTGGGGCGGGTGCGAGGGCCAGAAGTTCTCACTTGCTAATCCATGGGCCTCTTTCTTAAAGGTAATTGCCCCATCCCCAGGCTATCTAGGGGCTTTAATCTAAGTCACCTCAGTGCCACGAACTCAGGACTCTTGGAAAAGGGTCTGTTCAGGAATAACAAGACATTCCTATCACTCAGGAAATTCCAAGGATTTTTGGAACACCATGCCAGGAATGGGGAAAAAGATCAGATAATATTTTTATTGTACTCCAACTATGCAGTAGAATTAATAGAGACAGAGGGTAGGGTGAAGGCTGCTGAGGGCCAGGGGAAGAGGTGTTGTTTAATGAGTATCAAGTTTCAGTCTGAGGGAATCTGTATGTAGCAGAATGAAATTGAACCCCTATCTCTCACCCTGCACAACACTCAACTCAAAGTGGATCAGGGACCTGGGCATTAGACCGGAGACCCTGTGCTACTAGAAGAAAAGGTAGGCCCGACCTCACATCATGTCGGCTTAGGAACCAACTTCCTCCACGAGACTCTAAAAGCACAAGAAGCAAAATTAAGAATCAATAAATGGGATGGTATGAAACTAAAAAGCTTCTTTACAGCAAAGAAAATAATCAAGAACGTGAAGAGAGAGCCTGCAGAATGGGAGAAAATTTTTTCCACCTGCACCTCAGAGTATCGATCTCCAAGATATAGAAATAACTCAAAAAGCTTAACACCAAAACAAAACAAAACAAAACAAAACAAAACAAAACAAAAAAACAAAACCAAATAACCCAATTAATAAATGGACTAAAGAACTGAATAGACACTTCACAGAAGAAATAACAATCAACAAATATAGGAGAAAATGTTCAGCATCTCTAGCAATTAGAGAAATGCAAATCAAAACTACACTGAGATTCCATCTCACTCCAGTCAGAATGGCACTTATCAAGAATACAAGCAACAGGGACTGGGGATGTGGCTCAACCGGTAGCGCGCTTGCCTAGCATGCGTGCGGCCCGGGTTCGATCCTCAGCACCACATACCAACAAAGATGTTGTGTCTGCCGAGAACTAAAAAATAATAAATATTAAAAAATTCTCTCTCTCTCTCTCTCTCTCTCTCACTCTCTCTCTCTCTTTTAAAAAAAAAAGAATACAAGCAACAATAAGTGTTGGTAAGGATGTGGGGACAGGTCCACTCATACATTGCTGGTGGGACTGCAAAATTGGTGCAGCCACTCTGGAAAAGCAGTGTGGAGATTTCTCAGAAAACATGGAATGGAACCACCGTTTGACCCAGTTATCCCACTCCTTAGCATATGCAAAGGACTTAAAATCAGCACACCACAGTGATGCAGCCACACCAATGTTTATAGCAGCTCAAATCACAACAGCTAAGCTATGGAACCAACCGAGGTGCCCTTCAACAGATTAATGGATGTTTCAGTCAGTTTTTTCACTGCTGTGCTAAAGGACCCCTCCCAACAATTGTAGAGGAGGAAAAGTTTATTTGAGGGCTCATGGTTTCAGAGGTCTTAGTTCAGAGAAGACTGGCTCCATTCCTTGGAGCTTGACGTGAGACAGAACATCATGGCGGAAGAGTGTGGCAGAGGGAAGCAGCTCACATCATGGTGATCAGAAGGCAGAGATAGAGACACAGTCCACTTTTCCAGATACAAAAATATACACCAAAACTACACCCTAAGTCCCCTTCTCCTCCAGCCACACCTTACCACTTCAGTTAATCCCATGAGGGATTGACTCACTGATAGGCTACGGCTATATAACCCAATCATTTCTCCTCCAAATCTACTTGTGTTGTCTCACAGGTGAGATTTTGGGGGACACCACATCTAAACCATAACAAGGCATAAAGAAAACGCTGTACATATACACAGTAGAATATTATTCAGCTATGAAAAAAGAATGACTTTATGACTTTTGCCACTAAATGGATGGAGACTATCATGCTAAGTGAAATAAGCCAATCCCAAAAAAACAAAGGTGAAATTTTTTCTCTGATATGTGGATGCTAACAAGGTGGGGTCAGGGGTAAGGAAGAATAGATGTTCAGTGGATTCGACTGAAGGGATGAGAATAGAAAAGACATGAAAAAAGAATGAATCAGACATAACTTTCCTATGTTCATGTATGAATACATGACCAGTGTAACTCCACATCATGTACAACCACAAGAATGGGAAGTTAGACTCCATGTATGTAGGATATGTCAAAATATACTCTACTGTCATATATATCTAAAAAGAACAACAAAAAAGTTTCAGTTTGGGGCAGGGGAGGTAGCTCACTTGGTAGAGTGCTTGCCTTGCATGCACAAGGTCCTGGGTTCAATCCCCAGGACTACAAAAAAAAAAAAAAAAAAAAAAAAAAAAAAGCTTCAGTTTGAGAAGATGAAAATAATTGTGGAGTTGGAGGTGATGGTTGCATAATGATGTGAATGCTACTGAAGAGCCCAGCTAAGCTGGGTGCCTGTAGTTCCAGCAACTTGGGAGGCTGAGGCAGGAGGATGGAAAGTTTGAGACCAGCCTCAGGAATTTAGTGAGGAACTCAGAAAGAACCTGTGTCTAATTGAAAAATAAAAAAGGGCTGGGGATGTAGCTCATGGTAGAGTACTCCTGGGTTCAATCCCCAGTTTTTTTAAAAAAATGGTTTTGTAATGGTGGTTAAATATACACAGTATACAATTTTAATATTTTAGCCATTTTAACTGCTTAAAAAAAATGGGAATTGAACCCAGGGACTCTACCACTGTGCTACACTCTCAGCCTTTTTATTTTTCATTTAGAGATAGGGTCTTGCTGAGTTGCTGAGGACCTCACTAAGTTCCTGAGTCTGGCCTCTAACTTGGGATCCTCCTGCCTCAGCCTCCCAAATCTCTGGGAGTTTCTGGGGCAAAAAAATAAATGAATAAAAATAAAAATGTCAGTTCCATACACACCCTCCTCCAGTTAAAGCCGCCCCCCCCCCTTCCATCATCCACAGGAGCCTTCATGCTCTGAGGAATGCATTCTCTGCACCTGTGGACCCACTGACCTTTGATTCCTGGCACCTATTTTATTTCCCTCTTTCTTATCTCTTCTCCAGTTCCCTCTTTCCCTCCTCCCCCTCCTCCTCTTACCAAGTGGGAAACTTACTGGAGGAGCAGGGTTTTAGGCATGACTGGTGTTTGCATTCAGATGCAGGAATTAGCAGGCTTTCTCTTCCTGGAAGTTTTTAAGGTGAGCAGGCAGTTAACCGAGAGTTCAGGTCTTTGGAGGAAAGACTGGTCAGGTGTGCATGGCCTACTCCACGTCACTCAAGATCTTATTCTTCCACTGGAAGGAGCTGGTAACTCCATACAGTGTGGATTGCATATAATACCACCTTTATCTCTGCTGTGTGCCCCCAACTGTTGTTAAGTCTCTCGGCTTCTTTGGTAAATCAAGCTGACTATGGCAGAAGGTGCTGGAGAGGGTTCAATGGGTCAGTTTATAAAGGGCAATTAGCTATTGGAGTTTATTAGATAAGAAATGTTGAATGAAGGACCCATGTTCTCACGTTCTCAGTAATATCATCAATAAGGTCATTGCTTCTGTTGTCTGCGGGGAGGACCCAGATGAGCCCAGGTGTGAATGCAATGGGGTGGTGTGGTGGGGGGCAAAAGACAAACAAGACAGCCTTCCTGAGGAGGTGAAGGTTGACCTGATTATGGATGAGCCAAGTGACCGGGAGCTGGTGGCCGAGCAGAGGGTGGGCCATTCCTGAAATTTCTTTTTTTTTCTAATATTTATTTTTTAGTTCTCGGCGGACACAACATCTTTGTTGGTATGTGGTGCTGAGGGCCAAACCCGGGCCGCACGCATGCCAGGCGAGCGCGCTACCGCTTGAGCCACATCCCCAGCCCCCTGAAATTTCTTAACGGTACACTGTTCCTTTCCAGAGCTACTCAGACTACAAGCGGGGCAGGTTCTGGGAGATGGTACTATTTTCCCAGAGGGTGGTGATGAGAGCTGTTTGTGATGAGATTTTAGGGGACCCTGGGCTGACACAGACACAGGGTCAGCCCCGAGCCTGCAGGGCAGACTGTAGGGTCAGGAACCCAGACTCTGCTCAAGGAAGGGGGCGCCAGGCTTATCAGGTGTACACAGCTGCTTTCCTCCGCCTGGTTCTTGATCTTTTTCCAGCAACGCCCCGCTAACAGGATGTCCTTCCCCTGACTTCTACTCCCCCACCACCGACATCAATCGGCTCCTGGGGACTGCAGGATGAAGGTTGGAGTCCGCGGGATGATAAGGAACCCTGGGCTCTGGGGGAGAGCTGGTGCTTCCTCTCCTTTCTTTATTCTCTGCCTCCCACCTCCTACCTAGCGCCAAGCGTCACTCCACAGAGCATCTCCATTCCCGTGATCCTGCAGAACTGGAGGCCTTTTGTCCCCGCTGTGGTGAGACATTAAGCCCAGGAGGGCACCCTGGGGGCTTTGGTGCTCCAGCTGTTCTTCTGCTTTCTGACCTTATTATAGGCTCAGAACTCAGCCTCTCACCCCCTCCCCCACAGCTCAAGGTGATGCCTTGCCAGAGCTGGGGGCAGATCGATGCAGCCGGCGCCATCTGCGTTTGCACAAGACGGCGGAGCTGGATTTCACGTCTTCACCAACTTCCTGGGGATGAGTGTGTGTCCAAGCCTCTGGAGGGAGCAGCGTTTGCTCTGACTTCCATCCAACTCCTTCTTCTGAGAGGAGGTCAACACAAGTTCCTTTCAGTCCCAGAAACATCTTTGGATGGGACATTTCTGTGGGGTCCTGTAGGAAGAGGTACAGAAACAAGCAGAGGCATTGCTTTTTGGCTTTCTCCCTTTCCTGGAAATACCTGGTTTCTTCCTGCAAGAGATGGGATGGGCATGGCTGGATCTCCCTTCTGGCTCTAGAGGCTGCGGGCCACTGTACACAAAAGCTATCTGCTGTGACCATCTTCCCTGAAATGTAAGGAATAGCCATGAGTCATTCATCGTGGAACAGGCCTGTTCCCCTGGGCTGTTTGTCCCAGGCAGTGGCTGCCCCTTGAGCAGTCCAGATCTCCTTAGACCTTTGTCCTGGGTGTTTACGAAGCCACCCATATGAGTGCCCTGGGGACCATTCTCTCCTGAGGAGCTTGATGGGAGCTCAGGCCTCTCATGCCTTCTCTGCCTGAGATACCCGGGAAAGCCACCAGCTGAGAAATGGCTCTTGAGTTCCTTCTTTGGGGCCACGGACAGCAATTGTCTCTCAACTGTGGTCCATGACCCCCCAGCATCAGAACCGCCTGGGAGTTCATTGTTAGGCACAAGGGCAGACCCAGAGAATCCCCTCTCTGGTAGGACCCAGGAATCTGTGTTTCGGATTCTCCTCTAGGGACTCTGGTGCTCACAGAAGTTGGGGTCTCCTGGTGTACAAGCCAGGGAAGCTGGACCAGGTCTGTCGGCAGCGGTGTCTGTGGCCTCCAGCAGGACACCTGTCCTCTTTGGGCAGTACCTGGAATAGGAACAAGGTCAAGGGAGGCAGTGTCTGTGTGAAAGCTCCTGGGGCCACATCTGTGTCCGTGTCCCCGTCGCCCTGACTCCTGTTCCACAGGCTCCTCTCCAGCATCAGCTTCCAGGGGTTCTCGGCCCGCAGGGCATCTCGGCTGCTCTCTCTGAGGTTCTGGTGAACAGCTGCTCCTCTCAGGTATACTAAGGTGGGAACATGAACAGACCTACCTGTCCACTCGTTCTGCAGGCGAGTTAGGGGTGGGAGCAGCATCACAGCTTCCAGACAGAGCCTGGCCCTGTAGCAGCTGAATCCCGGAGACGCAGGCCTGATGAGGCCACGCCTGGCACTCAGGAGGGAAGGTGGCTGCCCGCAACGGGTGCATTTTCTCTACCTCCAGTGTCTCTTGCTTCAAGAGGCTGTATCTCCACCTTGTGGAAAGAAAATTCCAGAGCATTTTCTGTGACTTGATGTCCACCAAGGCCCCGGAGGATGGAATCTGGGTAGAGGGAAGGACAGCTTGGCCCAGCGCTCTCAAGAATTAATCATCTTCACCTTTTATGTGTGGCCTGACCCCCTGGAGAACATCCCCTCTACCACTTTCTTAATTTCTAAAGCCTTTGAAGTGGGTCCTGGGAAGAGCTGCAGGTGGTCAAGCCCCTCCCTGTTGGGGCTAGCTGAGCTGGGAGCCCATGGGGCCTGGAAGACCTGGTTGGTTCTCTGGAGCCCCCCTTCCTGTCCTCCGGCTCCTCACCAGCCTCAAGCATGTTGTGTGTTGCTGTCCTGTTCCCAGGAGACAGCCTCAGCCTTGGGTCTGTTTGGGTGGCCTTGGGACAGGCCCCTCAACAACCTTCTTTTGTGGAGTAAGGAGGACCCTCCTGGCTTAAGTTTGATTCTCTCAAGGCTGTTGCGGAGGGAGAAAGGACGTGGTGTTCTCAGGGCCCAGATCGCTGGCTTCAGGAGGCACTTCATCCTCTACTCTCGCTGGGCTGCTCTCTGACTCACTGTCCAGAAAGAACTTTGATAAGAGGCACGTGGCAAATATGATATCTGTGTGTGATAACCAGACATTCCAGAGTCAGGTCAGGAGCAGCCCGTTCCTCAGACCCCGGGTCCTCTGAAGGCTGAGACTTGTGTCTTCCTGGAATAGGCTGCTTCTGGGTGCCTTGCTGAAGCTCAGTAAGGTTCCCTGGGAAGGGAGCAGGGCTGGGCTGGGAGCCTCCGAAGTCTTGATATTGACCTTGACCCTGATTAACTCTTGAACTTCAGCAAGTTGCTTAAACTCTGGTATAAAGCAGAAATATGGTCCTCCCAGGACTCTCCTACCCCACTGCCCATTGGGCCTCCTGCTGTTGATCTCATAGGTTGTTTGAGACCAGAATAGCAGGCCGATGGGCAGGTGCCTTGACAACTGTGAAGAGTGGTGCATATCTTGACCTGTAGTGCCCTTTCTTGAACTGAAAAAAAAAAAAAAAAAAAGAGAGAGAGAGAGAATAAAAAAGACCTTGGACTTGCCCTTTGACAGGAACTAGCAGGGCTTCCCGCACACACAGTGTCCTGTCTATCTTGGAAGTGCAACCTTGGATGGGTGCCACTCCCCCCACTGAGTGAGCAAGGCGCTTTGTCTTTATCATCCATTCCTTGCTCAGAATGAGCTCTGGTCATTCTGTTTGCAGGAGGCTCCCCCAGATCTCCTGTTCCCCAGCGCCCTCGCATCAATAAAGGGAGGAGGCAGCACTTGATCCTTCTGAGCCGTCATCTGTAGTCCAGGAGTCCTGCAGAGCATTCTGGCTCTTTTGGATTCCAAGATGCTCACAGCTGGCTCTGTAGCAGGGCCTCTTGCCAGGAGTGTCAAGATGCCATTTTTACATCTCTTTGTGCGTGGGATGGCCCCTCTCTACGGTGGAGGAAAATGGTTGAGGTGGCACCACACAGACCTGATGCAGTCCCCACCAGCAGGAGGTGGGGCTGGGAGTGAGAAGTCCCAAGGGCTGAGGTTGGACCTGGTCTTACCCCCTCACAGTGAGCAAGTGGCAGTGATCACTGTCATGATTGCTGGGGTGGTGTGTGTGTGTGTGTGTGTGTGTGTGTGTGTGTGAGGGGGGTGGTGTGTGTGAGGGGTGGTCTGTGTGAGGGATGGTGGTGTGTGTGTGTGTGTGTGTGTGTGAGGGATGGTGTGTATGAGGGGTGGTGTGTGTGAGGGGGGTGGTGTGTGTGAGGGAGGGTGGTGTGTGTAAGGTGTGGTGTGTGTGAGGGGTGGTGGGGTGTGTGTGTGTGTGTGTGTGTGTGTGTGTGTGTGTGTTCGGACAGCCCTAGTGAAAATGTCGGAGCTCTTTTGAAGATGTTGCATTTTCTCCTCAGCAGGAGTCTCTCTCAGGAGTTCCTCTCTCTCCCTTATCTGCCCTAGGTTTGGCTGGCCTGGGCTTCTATGCTAGCTCACCAAACATCCATGGGCGCTGTTAGAGTACCCAATCCTGGACCTGGTCTCTGTCCCTCACAGACAACACCCCAGACCCTTGGCCGACCATTCTTGGCCACCGCTCCATCCTCCCTTTGAATCCCATTTGTCTTGTGTTGCTTCCCTGTGTCACCCTAACAGAAGGCACACAGCATGACCAATGAGACCGTTGGGCAACGGCCCTTTGCCCTTGGCCTGTTATGTTTTTTTGGCGGGGGAGAGGGTGGGTACCAGGGTTTAAACCCAGGGATGCTGAACCACTGAGCCACATCCCCAGCCCTTTTTGTTTTTTATTTTATTTTGAGACAGGGTCTCACTAGGTTGCTTACAACCTCACTAAATTCCTGAGGCAGCCTTCCAACCTGTGATCCTCCTGCCCCAGCCTCCCAAGCTGCTGGGATTAGAGGTGTGCACCACTGCACCCGGCTACTTCATTCATTGAACAGATGTTGAGCACCTACTGCATGCCAAGCAGTCTGAGCATTGGAGATCCAACCATGAATGAGGAAGGGAAGGCGCCTGCTCTCAGGTTGGCATTTAAGAGAAGAGATTGAACCGTAGGGTTGTCACTCAGGGTGTCAGCAGTGGTGGAAATGCCAGGTAAAGTAGGAGGGGAGGGGACCTCAGAGGAGGACACAGGGACATGTTTTTGTGTAAGGAGGTCCCTGGAGGACTCCTTAAATAACAAGAAGCTGTGCTCCTGGGTAGTATTGGATATGGATGACTAATATTTTTCTAGGTTTCATTTTCTCTCCAGATTTCTCTCTGCAGTCATGAAGCAGGGTTAGTTCAACTTACGAAGTCAGTTTCTTGGGGAAAAGCCACATGGGAGCCACCCGATCTATTTCTGGAGGTGCGCGTTCAAATAGGAGGAACTGGGGCCAGGCGGGGTGCCGCACGCCTGTAATCCCAGCAGCTCCAGGGGCTGAGGCAGGAGAATCGTGAGTTCAAAGTCACAATTGAACAACTTCAGCAATTTAGCAACTTGGTGAGACCCTGACTCTAAAAAATATAAAAAAGGGTTGGGATTGTGCCTTAGTGGTTAAGTAAGTGCTCCTGTTCAATCCTTAGTACAAAAAAGAAAAAAAGAAAAGAAAAGAAAAGAGGAACTGGGTCTCATTCAAGGCGTTTCATGAAGCAACAGCTCTGAGGTTCACCACTGGAAATCAGAATAGGAGGGCTTTTGCCAAGAAAGCCTAGCTAGACTTAAGAGAACTCTGAGGATTTGCAATTTTGGCTGTCACAGGACTGCATTGCAGACAAAAGAGACGGTTCTCCCTTGGGCTGGTGTATCTCAGGGCAGAGGGTGGTGATGTTGAGCAGGATCTGTTCCTGGGCTGGGCAGTGAGGTTGGTGTCTGGGAAACGTCACAGTGTTTGAATGGGGCCTCTCATGTTGCCTACTTCAGATGTGAAAGACGTGGGGGGAGATTGACATGATGCGACCCCCAGCTTCCTGGGTGGTTCAAAGACTCACTCATATTTCCTCTGAGTTGTGCGAAAGGTCTGTGAACCTGTGGTCAGTGGCTGTTAGCATGGTCAGCTAGAAGGACCTTTGAGTGTTGAAAACAACAGTGATTTGTGATCTTGGTGAAAGAGGAGGACAGGAGGTTTCACTGCTGCTCTGTGGAGACCTAGACTTTGTGGAGTCCCCCATGAGAACAGTTCTAACCCTTAAAAGGAGGGATGTGTGCTTCAGGAAGCTCCAGAGTTAGGGATGATTGAACGCAGGCATAAATGTCAGGGTCAGGCCCTCTAGTATTGCTTCCTTGTGTGCATACCTGTAATCCTAGCACCTTGGGAGGCTGAGGCAGGAGGATCGTGAGTTTAAACCCATCCTCAGCAAAAGTGAGGCCCTAAGAAATTCAGTGATACCCTGTCTCTAAATAAAATCCAAAAAAAGGGCTGGGGATGTGGCTCCGTGGTCGAGTGCCCCTGAGTTCAATCCCTAGTATGTCCCCAAAAATCAGGGTCAGTGAAAAATAAACGAATAAAATTAATAAACAAAGCTAATAAGAAAATAAAGCCCTTTTGTAAATTTCACTTTTTAATCAGGAAAGTTTCCCTGTAGAACTCAGACCCTGTCCCCTAAACTTAGCATCTTCTCTGTTTACAGCGCAGGGTATCTGCTCTTCAGCTACTTTGCATCCCCAAAGATGAGGAGGAGACCCAGCACCAAGGCTGTAGGTCAACATCAAGGTATAAGCGTGGTGAGAGTGAGCTCTTGCATCTGTTGTCTCCTTCCTTATTTTTTATTCGGGTGCTTAGAATGCAGTAGATGTTCAATAAATATTGAATGTAGGTTCAAGGGTGGGAAGTTGATCAGCCCATATTCCCATGACCTCCATGTCTGATCTTGGGGAGCCCCAAACTGTGGGGTCTTCTTATGTCAGGGCTTCTATGGGTCATTTCATCTTTCATCTGCTTTCTTTTGCTGTTAAACTCTTGCAGTGCAGCATTCTGGGAGCAGGTACATTCTGGGAGCAGGTGCATTCTTGGAGCAGGTGCTATCCCTGCTGTACAGGAGACTAGAAATACTTAGGTTTGCACCTTTCCAAAGTCATTTCTTTATTAGGAAAATATTTTCTGAGTGCTTTCTCAGTTCTTGGTATTGTGCTGGACGTGGTATGGGAAGAGGTCACACAAGGGAATGTTAATCAAGGTGCAAACAAATTAGTCGGGGAGAGGGCACCCCACACAAAAAGAAACAAAACCAAGGTAAGCACCCCATAAGAACAAGAATCCCATTCGGTCTGTCCACATGGAAAACAAACCAGATGAGGGCTGGAGATCCCTCTCACCACAGCTTCTGCCGACAGCTAGATTTAGGGGGGCACTTGACCTATAGAATCTTACAGGCTTACAGAGATTGTAAGCCTGGAGGGATGTCAGACTTGTGGTGGTGGTGGTGGTGGTGGTTTGGTGCTGGGGATTGAACCCAGGGGTCCTCTACCACTGAGCCACATCCCAAGCCCTTTTTATTTTTTATTCTGAGACAGGGTCTTGCTAAGTTGCTGAGGGTTTTGTTAAAGTGCTGAGGCTGGCCTCAAATTTGTAATCCTCCTGCCTTTGCCTCTGAGTAGCGGGAATTGCAGGAAAATTCTACCACATTCCACAGCAACTAGCTGGAATGTCAGTTTTTTGAGGGTATCTCTCTACTGTGGCATTCACCATCAAGGACTTTGGAATTAGGTCAATGATCGCAGGCTGTCCTCATCTGCTGCTTCCTGCATCTCCTCAACCTCTTCCCCACAAAAGAATTGAGGGAACCCATCAGTACCAAGGCAGTTTAAGCCACCAGCATAATCACAACTCAGGGGACAAATCTGTGCCTGGAGGGAGCTCTCAGGACGTCTGGAGTTGATTAGCTGGGAAACTGCTTCCCAAGTTCTTAGAGACCCAAGCTTAAATCCATAAACCCTTTCATGAGTATTTTCTCCCTGAACAATGGGTTCATTTTTGTTCCTGAAGGTCTGTCGCCTCCTTAATCCCAAATTGGCCTTCTCAAAGCAGCCAAGGGCTTCCATTTGGGGATTTAAATAATACAGTCATATGAGCAGGTTTCCTGTGCAAGGTACCCCTTGCCGTGGTGTGTCCCTCAGGGCGTCTGGCATTCTTGGCTGGCTCTTGGGACACCTCCCATGATTAAACTCAAGCCCTGGGCTCTCAGCTCTTCAGTGTTCAACGCTCCAGGAGCCACCCCCATCTTACTCCTTTGCTTCTTTTTGGGGCATCCACAGACTCAGTGCCAGGACCCCCTGCTAAGCCTCCCCACAGGACTGAGGTGGCCTGCCTTGTTGGGGGCCTTCACTCTGAGCTGTTCCTTGCATTTGGATCCCGGAGCCCCCTGTCTGTGTGCCGCTGTCCCCAATCAGTTATTTGCTAACATCTAAGTGACCCTAACTAAGGGGAAGAGCAAGGCAGTTTCAGCTCTGGAATTTTGTACTGGAGAATGCAGACCGGCCACTTTGCAAGTGTCTTGGTGGTGTTTCAGCAAACACCACAGTGTGTGGGGACAGGCAAGGTGGGGGGGACTCACCTCTGTGCAGTTTCCCACATGGACTTGGTCCTGGGAGATGGAGCGCTAGTGGTCATGCTCTGCACACCTGAGACTCCAGGGCCAAGTCTTATGGCTCTGGAAGTTTGTGTATGGAATGGAAATGAGATTTTAATACATTTCAAAAACTATAAATTGCACATGTTTCCACGACCCTGCATGTAGGGAGAACTTTGGATAAAGGTATAGACTAGAGGATGGAGGGGTTGGCATCTCCATTGGTCCCTTCTGCCTGGTGCATGGGAGATCCACAGGGGTCGGAGGAGACAGGCCTGGGACAGTGGGTGGGCAGTAATGGAGGAAGCCAGAGCCATCACCTGAGAGGTTTCAACTTCCTTCCTTCCTCTGAGAGTCCAGCTCCTTGGAGGTCTTGAGCAGGGGCAGCGTGGTCAGTATGGCCCCGAGGAAACTGAGGCTGGTTGGAGGAGAGATTGCTATTGCTTGGGAAGGAGGCAGGGAGGCTGAAGGGGGAGGATGCACATGGGAAGGGGGCTGATGGAGGGCTCTGGAGGGTCTGGGAGACAGTAGATGCAAAGGACAGATGAGTTTCCCAGGAGGACTGAGGGAGTGGAGAGAGAGCACAAGGAAGGAGCTGGAGAAGAGGAGAACCAAGGCCAGGTGGCTCGAAATGAACTGAGCACATCTGAGTCCACCAGTCTCTCCTGCTGTGGCCATTGCTATGCCGGAGCGTGCGGGGTAGAAAAGCCAGGGTTTTTTACAGGGGGTGAGTGCAAATCCTATAAGCAACATATTTCCTTCCTTTTGTGAAAAAAGAAACAGGCCCAGAGAGGTGAATTAACTGGCCAAGATCAGACAACAAGTAACTGGTAGAGCTGGGATTTGAACTCATATCTTTTTGACTTCAGGGTTTACATCCTTAACCACTCTACTGGTGTGATGCTGTCTCCACTAAATGTTAAGTTAGAAAGGAAGAGAAGTGTTGGTTTTGTGGGAAAATAGCACAGCAACCAGGTGCCATGTGCGTATCTGTAATCCCATGGGCTCAGGAGGCTGAGGCAAGAGGATCGCAAGTTCAAAGCCAGCCTCAGCAACTTAGCAAGACCCTAAGGGACTTTGCAAGACCTGATCTCCAAATAAAAAATAAAAAGGTGTGAAGATGTGAAGATGTGATTAAGTACCCCTGGGTTCAATCCCTGGTGAAAGAGAGAGAGAGGGGAGTAGGGGAGAGAGAGGTAGAGAGGAAGAGAAAGAGAAAGCATCCAGATGAGCTCCTAAGGAGACCTCTAGCCAAGGTGCTCTGCTATGAGAAATGCTGACACTTTTGACTCAGCAGAGAGCTAATTGGGAGCCCTGAAATTCCAGGGAACATGCTCACACCAACCCAGTGACTGTGTCCAGAGAAAAGGGATGAGCCCATGGGAGCCTAGCCCTAGGGAGCCTAGCCCTAGGGGTGAGGGTAGGCTTATCTTTCCCTAATTAGCCCAGGGCACCTGGAGGAGAGTTGGCTAGAGATGGAATGGGGTTGGGAGGTGAGCACCTGTTTGTTGAGGTTGTTTTTCTTTCTTTCTTTCTTTCTTTCTTTCTTTCTTTCTTTCTTTCTTTCTTTCTTTCTTTCTTTCTTTCTTTCTCTTTCTTTCTCTTTCTTTCTTTCTTTCTTTTTAATTTGTTCTAAATAGTTATACACGGCAGTAGAATGCATTTTGATACATAAATGGAGTATAACTGCTCATTCTTCTGATGATACACAATGTAGAATTATACTGATCGTGTAGTCATATATGCACACAGGATCATAATGTCCAATTTACTATCCTTCCTACGAAGAGCAGGTCCACCTAAGTCAGGAGGATAAAGTACCTGGAACTCCAACAGATGGGGACCAGTGGTTCTCTCCCTGTTCCATTCAGACTGAAGCCCTCATCACCATGTTGACGCAGGGACCCACGCCTTTTGTGGAAGCCTGGGATGCTCCCTGATGGCCTGATCCTAGGACCAGCCAGGATGCGGGAGGGCAGCTTCGTGCTGTGGTTCTGATTGAGTTGAGATCAGGACTTTGCTGATAGTGGATGGAGACAGTACATGGCGGGTGGTGATGGGGACATTGTCTCTGTGAATCTCCGAGCTGATAGGACATGTGTGTTGGTTGCATAATGAACTAGGTGAGGAAATCTTACCCCCAATGTGGTCTGATGGTTTTTTTAAGTTTTCTTCCTTGTTCCATCATTAAATGGATGAGCCAGAATGACGAGTATGGCTTCTTCCTGTCACCTGAAGGCTTTGGGTAACATAGATGTGTTTTTAACTGTGACACTTATCCTAGAAATGTTTGTGACTACTGACATGGCCACAGCATTTAGCTATCATCCTTGAATTTGCAGAAAAGCCAGCAAAGAAGTGGAGTCCAGTACCCCAGGCTGCCACTCTATTGCTTTGTTTGTCACATTTTTTGTTAAACATTTTCTTCGGGGGTGAAATAAACTATGGTTAGCAAGTTTCCAAGCTCAGGATTCAGAATTGCTGTGTGTCAAAACTCCAGCTCTGCTGCCTCTTGCTGTGTGACCTTAAGCAAGTTCCATAACCTTTCTGTACCTCAGTTTTATCATCTATAAAACTAGAACAATGACCCCTCTTTCTGGGATCCTTATGAAATGGAGACATTTCATGGAAACTTCCATGCATTTTACTGTGGTTAGTAAGTAAGTTCTGTGCTCCAGACCCTACTGTGAACCCTGCCCTCATGGGATTAATCTGCTGATAATTAAACAGTCATACAAACCTAAGACTCTTCTGCAGGGACCTGACAAGGGAACCCTGAGGAAGTGTGACCTGAGCTCAGATCTGAAAGATAGCTTCATTTATTGGAGGAACCAGGAAGTCATTCCAGTCCAGGAAGAGGCTCTAGTACAAAGTCCCTGTGGTCCTCAGGTACAAGGAGGCTTTGAATGATTGAAAGACTGAAAGGAGATTGGCGTAGCAGGGTCCCAAGGAGCAAGCAGATGACAAGGGGCAGGCCAGCAGACAGAGCCCCTGGGCAGAATTTTGTAGATTAGGATTTGTGTTTAGGATTTTTATCCCTAATTTAAAAGCAAAGGCCAGTCCCTGCGGGTGTTGGGCAAGGGAGGGACATGGTCCAACCATGTTTCCCAGAGACTAGTGACTGCGGAGCCACAGGGACTCTGTTAGCAGGCCTGAGCAAGACTCTTTCTGAGGCCGCATCTCGCACACCCCTGTGATGTGTGATAAGGATGTCCTGCCTGTGCAGGACTCCTGACACCCCCTCCTGCACCATGATGGCAGTAGAGGTACTGCTGGTGACCTCTGTCACCAGGCCAGGTTGGGAAACTGCTGCTATGGGACCTGTAAGAAGGAAGACATCCCAGATCCACTTTAAAAACAGTTAAAAAAAATAAAGTTCCTGAAGAGCTATGACTGTGACTTGGTTTGATTCTGAATTTTGCATTTTGTCCATGACTTTATTTTGTTTCATTTTTGGTACTGAGGATTGAACCCAGGGGTGCTCTACCACTGAGCTTGAGATGGGATCTCACTGAGTTGCTGAGGCTGGCCTCGAACTTGCCATCTTCCCGCCTTGGCCTGCACCACTGAGCCCAGGGAGGACTTGTATTTTGTTGAGAATGATAAAGCTAGAACCAGAGCCAGGACATAGGTCAACTCAAACCTGCTTAGTGGCGATTCAGTGATTTACTTCCCACCTGGGTCTGGATGTTTCTGTGTCTCAGAAAAGGCACCAGCACCACCCCCCAGGAGCAGCCTCCTCCCAAATCTTGGGATTCATTGTTATTGGCCCCAGGTCTCTGATTTCAACCCCCGAGGTGTTTCATCAAACACGTGATAGACCAAGTGCGTGAATATATCGACTTCTAGTGGGAACAGTGAGGTAAGCCCAGGTCCCTGGGTGAGATGGAACTGGTTTGGGATCCCAGCTGTCCTGCTAGCTTCCTGTGTGACTTTGGGCAGGGTACTGACCATCTGCTTTTCTCATTTTTTTCTTTTTTTAATGAAGTTATTAAGGTTAAAATAAAAGATAAAAGACATTAGATACCTGGTACCTACTAGTGCTCGATAGCTGGCAGGACTTAACTTCTTCCATATGTGCATGTCCCCCTTACAACTATAGGTACAAGGTGGTTTGTAGGGAGATCCTGGGTCCTAATGGGCAGAGGTGTGTGAACTTCCAAACTATAGCATCATATCATTCCCAGCTTTATGTAGACAAGATTTTCCACGAATTTCATCTGTCCATCCACTCATCAGCCCAACCATCCATCCTTGCATCTAGCATGGCTAAGTACTTTCCGTGGACAGGTCTAGGAACTAGCAACTGCAAACAGAGCCATGGCTCTCCCTGAATAAAGAAGCAGGAAAAAAAAAGTCTTTGAAAACAAAAGAGGCAGCACCGACACCCTGGTCATTGAAGGATCTCCAAAGCCAGGTTCCTCCTTTAGAAAGGCTAGCCTGAAACAGTGTTGTCACCAGCAACAGTTGCTGAGGTCCCCAAGCCGGGCGGAGCAGCACTTGCTCAGTCCTGCTGTGCAGATGGAGTGAACGAGTCCCACCCTGAGGTATCAGGCGTGATGTGTTTGTTTTTGATCCTGAGGAAGCAGGAAGGGTTTATTTATCAGGGCAGAAGATTCCTGAGGATTAGGTCCTCCGCTATCAAGGTCTCAGATTTTTATCCTCCTTTTGGAAAGGAAAGAGCCCAAGTGCCTTGGCTGCTGTCAGTATCTCCCCTCATTCTTGCCAGTGGGACCCTCTAAGATGCTCCATAACTTTCAGGTCTGCAATCCAAAATGCTTGGGAGGCCAGAGAGTGGGCAGTGAAGCTATGGAGGAGGCTGAACTTGCCCCTCTGTCTTAGGCTGGTCTTCCCAGCTGACTCTGCTCATTGAGTAACTGAGGACGAGAGGAAGGTCCACAGACACAGACCCTGCACACCTGGGCCTTTCTCAAGGCCTTGTGCCAGGCCTCGTGGCGGGGGTGTCGCAGAGCAGCCAGGGGAGCTGTTTCCTTACCTCAATGCTGGGCAGCCCTGAGCTCCTTAACCTCACATAGCTTCTGTTTGTTCCTCTAATAACTAACAGGGTTGGAATGGAGGATTACAAGAGAACTTCCAAACAATAGCATCGTATCATTTCAAATCACAAATGTGGCAGATTGCGTTGTTTTTGTATCTTACTTTTTTTTTTTTTTTTTGAGGGTGAGGGTACCAGGGATTGAACTCAGGGGCACTCAACCACTGAGACATCCCCAGCCTTTTTTCTGTATTTTATTTAGATACAGGGTCTCACTGAGTTACTTAGTACCTTGCTTTTGCTGAGACTGGCTTTGAGCTTGTGATCCTCCTCCCTCAGTCTCCGGAGCCACTGGATTATAGACGTGAACCACCACACCTGTGTTTTACTTTTTTTTAAATTTATTTTTTCTAGTTCTCATCAGTTGCACATGACAGCAGAAAGCTTTTTGATTCGTTGTATACAAATGGAGCACAATTTTCATTTCTCTAGTCATACACAACGTAGAGTTGTACATGTGCTGTCATACTTGTACCTAGGGTAATGACGTTAGTCTCATTCCACCATCTTTCCTACCCCCGTGCCCACTCCACTTCCCTCCCTCCCCTTGTCCCAATCAAAGTCCTCCATCTCCCCAACCCCCCACCACCCCTGTGTTTTACTTTTAAATTGCTGCTTTCCACTAGATTATAGAATGCCTTGAAAGGAACCTGCCTTATGTAAGACACCTCCCTTCTGTATCTTGGTACCTCCTAAAATATCTAGGAGAGTACTTCTCACACAGTAGTGATTTTAAGATGTGCTTGATGTACTCACTATATCCTGCATAAGGAGCCCTACATTCACCTATAGTGACTTCTGGAGATAAGTTCCCAGTGTAACCATCAGGAGTGGCAGTGATTGACAGATGGGAAAAACAGTCAAGATGCTCACATGTGGTGTGACAGAAAGTAAATTTCTTTTCTACCTGCAGTTCCTTTCCAATACAATGGCAAAGTGGGATATTAAGACAAAAAAATGGATCATCTTCCTGCACTCTTGGAGTCTGAAACCTGTCTCAGTTTGCAAGTTGTTTTTCCATTGCTTCTGGTGGCAGAAGGACTTTGGGGTGTTATATAGTCAGTCACTTCTGACCTCAGAAACACCCAGGTCATGTTATCTACTAGGTCACTGGAGTTTGGACTCCAACTCTGATAGGACATGTTTGCGTTTGTTGGTATGAATAGTATGTGTGTGTTTGTGTGCCCACTGAGCCCGCCATTTTGCAGTTGTGTGTGACTTCACACTACAGATGATTTGAGAGCTGCTAACTTATTCACACAAGAACTGAAGTGTTTGTGAAAGTGGCAATAGCTTTATCTTTCCAACTCTTGCTAAATGCCAGTTCCTGTGGTGGTAGGGTGTAGAACTTTTCCCAGCTGGTCTCTCAGCTCCAGGTTAACAGATTTAATGAACTAAAAATTTTAGTGCATAAGAGGAAAAATATCATCATTATTTTACTTTCTATCCCAGAAATGGGAATATGGAAAACATTATTCATTAGTTTGCAGACAGAGAAGCGCCAGCCTGCAGAGATCCTCAATTCTAACATTTTCCCCATAGGTATTGATAGTGAGGGTCAGAGGTATGCATGAGTTGAGAGACTTCTCTGTCATCTTGAGGTGGGGAATAATCCCTATTTGGTCTTTAGAAAGGACTGGAAGTTGGGAAGTATGCTTCTTATTAGAAGTCTCTTTAAATATGCGCTGTCACCTCTTGGCCATTGGTAACTGATTGATTGTGTCTGTCTTCATTAGCTTGGAATTGCGATTGGGTTCTTGGTCCCTCCTATTTTGGTACCCAACATCAAAGACCGGGACCAGCTTGCCTACCACATCAGCATCATGTTCTACATCATAGGAGGCGTGGCCACCCTCCTTTTCATCCTTGTCATCATCGGTAAGGTCACTAGTGGACTCATGGTGGGGGGTGGACAGGGAGGTTCTGTCAACCTTGATGGGACACTTGTGAGCATGACCCTAACAACCAGGGACATTCACAGAAACTAGAGACCAGGCTTCTTGTGGTTTTCAAATGTTTTAGCCTGACCAGTTGTCCCTGATACCGTGCTAGATGGTCTTGTGCACTTTATTAAAGGTGCAATGAAAGTTCAGTTGTAACTAGCCCGTCATACTTCAGCAGAAGAATTGGGTAGATTGCTGGTCCCCGATGAAACCCAAGTGAGGACCCCCCAGGGTCACAGGCTCTGGGCTAAGAATTAGCCTGATCTCATCGAGTCTTCAGCAACCCCAGGAATGAGGTATTATTTTCAGTCCCATTTAACAAAGAAGAAAATGAGACTTGAGAGAGGTTAAATAAATTATTCAAGATGAAACAGCAACTAAGTGGCAAAGATTAGGTTCAAATCTAAGCTTGTCTGAATTTACTCTAAATTTATGAAAGATAAAAAGGAAAGCAGAAATCAATCCACAAACGCAAATCATCTCAGAGATCAACCCGAGATGACTTGGGAACCACATGTCTTTAATGCTTTTTAAAAATTATAAGAGTAGGGGCTGGGTGTGTGGCTCAGTGGTAAAGGGCTTGCCTCGAACACAAGAGACAGTGGGTTTGATCCTCAGCACCACATAAAAAATAAATTAAAAAATAAAGATATTATGCCCATGTATAACTAAAATATTTTTTAAATTATAAGAATAATATATGCTTATTATTGGAAAATCTGAAAAATACAAGAAAGCGTTAAGTAAGAAATGATCATTAATTGGGCTGGAGGTGTGGCTCAGTGGTGGAGCACTTGCCTTGCTTGCGTGAGGCACTGGGTTCTATCCTCAGCACCACATAAAAATAAATAAATACAATAAAGTTATTAAAAAATAAATGACCATTAATTTTTCCTTATACAAGTTAATCCCAACCACCAACCTCTGAGAACTACTAGGAACATTTTACATGCATGTGCATCATTGTGATATTTGACCAATAGAATTTTGTGTCTTTTGCTTTCTTCTGAGTGGTTTTACTTGGGCTGTGATAATTTCAGAAACAATAAAAGTAGAAGTTTGCAATTCCAGTTAGTCACCTGTCTAAAGGTTAATCAGTTCCCTTCCTGATGCCCACAAGTTCCATCTCATACAGTAAAGGTTTCATTCCTGCCTGCTAGCCTCCCCTCCACAGTCAGACATTTGTATAATTTTGCACCTCATTTAACTATTCTCTGAATCCAGAATGAGAACAGGCTGCCCAGTGACTTTTAAAAGTTGGTAGAGCCAGGTGAGGTGGCACATGCCTATAATCCCAGTGGCTCAAGAAGCTGAGGCAGGAGGATTGCAAATTCGAGGCCAGCCTCAGCAACATAGTGAGGCCCTAAGCAACTTAGCCAGACCCTGTCTCAAAATAAAAAATAAGAAGGACCAAGGATGTGGCTCAGTGTTTAAGCGCCCCTGGGTTCAATCCCCAGCACTCAAAAAACAAACGAACAAATAAACAAAAAAAGCTAATGTAGACCTTGTTGTTTCTGGGAAGGTAAGAAGAAGAGGAGCTTTGGATGAGATCAAGGAGGAATGATAGAGCCTAGGCCACTCCCTCAGCTAGACTTTGAGTTTTAAACTGTTAATGTGCTCAAATGTGCTCAGGTCTTGTGTTTGTCGTCCATGAAGGTCCGGTTTGCAGTGATTGAAAACCTGGGGAGTAGGGTGTTTCTGCTTTGGTGTTTTATTACCAAACACAGATAGTAGCTAATTAAGTAGAGAATGGAAAAAAATCTTATCTGAGTTCTAGTGTTTACCTGCCAGATCCTTGAGATGACATGTGCTGATGCAGAGTCTAGCAGCCTTAGCCTGGCTTTCTTCCCTGATGGAAGGGGAGGTGAGCTGGGAGACAATGGATGAAGGGCTCCCAGCGGATGGAAGTTATCTGGGACTAATTCCAGAGGAGGAAGTAGGGCTCTGAGGTCAGGGCTGGAGTGTTTTCTGGATGGGGGCTCCTTTGATCTGCCAAGAGAGTAAACCTCATTTTCAGAGCTTCCTCTAACAGGGGAGTCCATAGATCTTTCAGGGGAGTGCCCAGGAGTGTGAATGGGGCTGGGGCCTTGCAGGTTTGCTTAGACTCAGCCCGGAAACCAGTTTATCCAAAGAACTAGTCAAACTGACCCCCACCTCAAGGGCTGAATGGCACCCAGGGTGGTCACAACAATTTTCCCACAGTCCCTCTCTAACCCTTTTTATCCAAGTTCTTATTCTGGAAGAAGAAGCAGTTAATCTTATCTCCTACATGAGATATCTGATTCAGAGTTGGCAAAATTGGGAAGGGACTCTAGGTTTTTCCTTTAGAAGAAGACCCCTTTTGCTTATTAGGGGAATATTCCGTGGTGACCACTGGCCAGGCTCTGTGACTGGGCAGCACTGTCCCATCTCCCTTGGGAGGAGCTCTGGAGCTAAGCCATTATCTGGGCTCACTGATCCCAAAGCTTCAGTTTTTGCTTCTTTTCCATCCGTGTGATGCTGCTGTGTTTTTTTGGTGTTCTGTGCTATGCTCTTTGCTGGTTGTTAGGGGATTTCTTGGTCTTTGGATACTGCCTGGGGTTCCAGAAGTCATTAAGATGAAGTAATCGAAGGACTACGTGCTAAGCCTCAGACAAGGAAAAAGAGCTGTCAAAATTGAGCTGAAGAATAAAAATTTCTTTGGTTCTCTTGGCTACTTCTCCGATGATGAATGTGAGCCATCTCTGCTGGGTTGGGACCCCAGGAACTTTCATTCATCTCTGTTCTTTTCCTTTCAGTGTTCAAAGAGAAGCCTAAACATCCCCCCAGCAGGGCCCAGTCCCTGAGCTATGCTTTAGCGTCCTCTGATGCTTCGTACTTCAGTTCCATTGTCCGGCTCTTCAAAAACCTCAACTTTGTGCTGCTCGTCATCACCTATGGTAAGGTGCATGTGGGTCCCGGAGCATGGGAGAGGAGAGGCCTGACGAGCATTCGTGTGCCTTACTCTTTCCAAATCTCAAATGTGCATGTGACATTGCTCAAGATTGACCAGAGGAGCCAGCCATGCCTGGGGGCCTTTGCACATGCTGAATGGTCCACTCTGGAGAACCATTTCTTGCCATGTCAGCCGATTTGGCAAATGCCTGTTGTTCCTCCAGGTCTCATCTCAGCATCACCTCTGTAAAGCAGTAATAGCTGCCCTTTCCTCTCTTTTCATGCTATTACTTGTATATCTTTTTTTTTGTGGGGGTGGGTAGTGGGGATTGAACTAAGGGGCACTCAACCACCGAGCTACATCCCAAGCCCTATTTTTTGTATTTTATTTAGAGACAGGGTCTCACTGAGTTGCTTAGCATCTTTCTTTTGCTGAGGCTGGCTTTGAACTTTCGATCCTCCTGCCTCAGCCTCCTGAGCTGCTGGGATTAGAGGTGTATACCACTGTCCCTGGCTGGAACTTTTATACTTGTCACTTCTTTAAAAAAAAATTCTAAGTCTATTGCCTTAATAGACTGAACTCTGTGAGTGGGGATTTGTGTCTTTTCATTTTATAGTTCCTCTGTGGTAGCCAGCCTCAACTGGCTACTCCAGAAGCCGTGAATGAATGAATGAATGAATGAATAAGTGCATGCATCATACATCTTCATAGGAACTGCTCCTCACCCAACCTTCCCTCATCTTGTAACATTGATGCCTTTTTTTTCCCTGAATGCAAGACATCATCCCTCTTTCAATCCATTTTCCTGGTCTTTGGCAAGATTAATTTGAATCTTTGCTGGCATATTGGCTTGCCTTGTCAGTGTGGTGGTTTCTGTATCTTCTTTCCAACCTTTAATGAGACTATTGAACTGAGAATGGCAAGGACAGAGCCCCACGCATCCAACTAAAGAATGTCTGTCTTCAGATGAGTGCTAGTCTATTAATCAAAATACTCTTAGTTCAAGAACTTAGAGACCAGATGGGTTTGGTGGTGCACATCTGTAGTCCCAGCTACTAGGGAGGCTGAGGCAGGAGGATAACAAGTTCAAGGCCAGTCTGGACAATTTAGCAATGCAGGAAGACCCAAGCTGTCACCAGAAATCCCACATGTTTACCAGCATCTGGGTTCAAGGCAGGGCTGTCTTGTGGGGTGAAGAGAATAACCTTTCTTGGGCTTCCTTCTCTTTGTATCTCTGGGTCTTACATTCACAGGCCTCCTTGGATGCCTCTTCCTCAGTGGCATTACTGCCAGGTGAACAGGCTCACCTTCTAGAGAATGTCCTCCAAGGGGGCATTTTCCATGTCTTCTTGCCGTCCCCACCTTACCTCCATAGTGTCTGGCATCGGATCTTGGAGATTGTCCTTGAGGTTCCCTTTCCCTTGGGGGCTCTCCAATATTTTCCTGTTGTCCCACCAACATGGGTCTAGGAAAGGACCTTTGTGTCCTAAGATCCTGCTTAAGAATGGTGTAGCCAAGCATGGTGGAGCCTGCCTAATCCCAGATACTTGAGAGGCTGAGGCAGGAGGATTGTGAATTGGAGGCCAGCATGTTTTTGTTTCTTAAGAAACAAAAACAGCAAAGAAGCAGGTATAAAATCTTTGTTGAGATTCCCTGGAGCTTTGCTGAGGTTGAGGTGGCCTTTTTAAAAACGTGTTTACCACCGGCTGAGGAAGAACAAAAAGGAAACACAGAACTCAGAGGATCTGGGATTAATGTTTCCCGAGTGCTGTAGTTTGGATCTGGAGGTCCATCAGAGGTCCACATATTGAAGGCTTGATTGCCAGCCTGTAGCTCCACAGGGAGGTGCTGGAACCTTTAGTAGGTAGAGCCCAGTAAGAGGAAGTTAGGTCCTTGGGGGTATGCCCTTGATGGGGACCTTGGGGTCCTGGTTCCTTCCTGTCTCTCTTTCACTTCTTGGCTGCTGTGAAGTGAGCTGTTTTATATCACCAGCTGCTCCCAGCCATGATGTACTGTCTCACCACAGGCCCCCACATCACAAGCCAATAAATAGACCACAGGCTGAAACTTCTGAAACCATGAGCCCAAAATTTTTTTCCTTCTTAAAAGGTGATGATCTCAGGTAGTTTGTCACAGTGAAGCAAAGCTGTCTAATACATTGAGCTTCCCTGAGGATAGACTCCCCTGGGGTGCTTGATTGAATGTGTGCATAGTACCCCCTGCTTTTCTTCTGGAAATTCAGATTCAAAGTGCAGTTGGGAATCTGCTTTTTATAAGCATTCCACGCAGGAAATGCTGTCTTGCAGTGGAGTGGGGAGCCCCTGAAGTAGCTGCTTGAGGCGAGGCTCATGGTCTTGAAGCCCTTTCCCTCCCAGCTGCCTCCATGTTAACCACCACCTGGGAGCCGGGCCTGGTCTTTGATCTTCCATATTGGTGAGGCCACTTATTCCCACACTCCAGGGACTTCAAGAAATACCTGTCTTTTTTTTTCTTTCTTATTTTTTCCTCTCTTTCTTTTTTTTTTTCTTTTTTTCTTTTGTTGTTGTTATTGACACGCCGAGTCCTAAACTCCATTCAAGGAGATTCTGATCCAGTAGGTCTAGAGTGGGGACCAAAATTCTGCATTTTTGAAGTTCAAGGAATTCCAAGGCCAGTGGTCTCTGGAATAGTTAAAATAAAAATTAAAAAAAAAAAATAAGAAGAAAGAAAAGAAAAACAAAAACCGGTCTTGACAAAGAGACGCAGGGTGACGACAGTCATTTTTGCCTCCTGAAAACCTTCTCCTCAACGCAGGCACTTATAGTGACTGACAGCAGAAGCGGCCAGGCCTCTCAGGGGAGATCACGCTTTTTCTGCCCTGACCCAGCAGGCTCACTTTGCCATGCGTAGTCAGACCTGAATCTCAGGCACCTTCAATCCTGTCCCCTGTACTCCTGGGACAGGTGTGCCTGCCTGGCAGAGTGCGTGTGTCCTTCCTGTTCTTTCTGCTCTTCCTGGGGGCATGCCCAACCCCTTGGATGGGGCCGTGGAGTGGACTTCTGCTGTTTAACCACGTCTAGCCATCCTTGGCAATACGGGGAGGGACATCTAGACTAAAGATTGAGTGGGAAAACATACTGCACTTCTAACTCCTCTAGGGCGGGACACAAGAGACAACAGGAAAGATTGGCAGCTCTTCAGGGTGCTGATAGACCACAGGCCCTGCTTAGGGAACTATTTCACGAAACCAGTCAAACCGCTCAGTTTGTGTTGGTCAGCGGGCTCAGGATTCTGTTCCCTCACTCTTTTTTCAAGGTCCTGAAAGTGTTGGTGTATTTGTGTGTCTATTTGTTTCAGTTTTCCTGGATAACTTCCTTCCCTCGGCTTCCTGTGGATGCTGCCCTCCTTGTTCGTCCCAGCTGGGGCTTCAAGTCCAGAGCTCTTCACCTGAAACTGAGGCTCACTTGGAATATCCCTGTCAGGGTCAGGCAAGGACAAGCAGCTAAGGGAGGAGTAGGAAGGGCAAGAACAGGAGACTGTTTTCCCCCTTCCCTTTCCCACATTCCAACCCACACCACTTTTGGGGAGTGTGTTTCCCCTTGGGCCCTCTTGACTCAGAGATGGAATTCTAAGTGGCTGGGTGTGTGATATGAAGGTTAGCTGGAGATGCAAGCTAGAGAGATGTTCCTGAGGCCGGGCGCGGTGCCGCATGCCTGTCATCCCAGCAACTCGGGAGGCGGAGGCAGGAAGGGTTGAGAGTTCAAAGCCAGCCTCAGCAAAAAGTGAGGCCCTAAGCAACTCAGTGAGACCCTGTCTCTAAATAAAATACAGAATAGGGCTGAGGATGTGGCTCAGTGGTTGAGTGCCCCTGAGTTCAATCCCTGGTACCGGGAAAAAAAAAAAGAAAAAAGAAAGAAAGAAAGAAAGAAAGAAAGCTGTTGCTGAGAGCCTCACTTACCCTGACTGCCAACCAGCCTGACAGACACAGTGACATTGGATGACACGTCTGGGTTTGTTGGCCCACTGCAGCACTGTGTTGTTGAGGAGGCTGCATTGAGCCCAACCTTGTTGGATTGGTGGGTGACCTGCTGGGAGAGGCTGGGACAGGAGGAAATTATTCAGTGACTGTCTTGGGGAAATATTTGTTTTGAAAACCAGTTTTGAGAGGATGTAGAATGATTAAGATCAAAGACTCTAGAGTCAGAGGGTGTGGGTTCATATCCATCCCCACCACATAATACCTGTGTGATTGTGGCAATGCGAAAGCAAATTTCTATACAATTTGCATGAAAATTTGACCTTCACTTAACTCTGTAACTGTTTCCCCGGGAACCTGATATAGAGAATATATCAGCTACATTTAGGCAACATTGCTTATGATAAAAATGATCTCTTGTGCATGTAGAGAACAAGGAACACTTTTTGCACTGTTGGTGGGATTGTAAATCAGTACGACCACTATGGAAATCAGGAGGTTCCTCAAAAGACTCGGCCTGGAACCACCATATGACCCAGCTATCCCACTCCTCTGTATTTATCATGAAGAATTAAACTCTGCATACTGCAGTGATACATGCATGTTCATGTTTATAGCAGCACAATTCACAATAGCAAACTATGGAACCAGTCTATGTGTCCATCAACAGATGAGTGGATAAAGAAAATGTGGTGTATATATACACAATGAAGTTGTATTTAGCCATAAAGGAAAATGAAATTATATCCTTTATAGGAAAATGGATGGAACTTGAGAACACTATGTTAAGCAAAATAAGCCAAACTCACAAACTCAAGGGTCATATGTTTTCTCGTATATGTGAAAGCTAAAGAGGAAGAAGGAAAAGAAAGCAGAAGCATCTCAGGAAAATCAAAGGGAGATAACTAGTGAACAGGAAAGGGACCAGGAGGTAGGAGAGAAGACGGAGAGGGGAAGTCCTGGGGAGTGATATTGGCCAAATTATATTGTTATATTGTGTGCATGGACCAATATGTGACAACAAATCCCACCATTAGGTATAACATAAAATAGTGGGAAATAAAGATGTGGGAAAATGATCTCTTGTGGTTACAGTGGACAAGGAGACTTTGTCATATCTGGTAGGAGGCCATGTTTTGAACTTCCCTGTGAACAGTGACTCTTTCCACTGGCCTGTCCCTTAGGGAGACCCTGGACGTTATGCTTGTGGAGTTAAGCAACAGTGTCTCCTGTGTAAACTAGGTTGGCCTACGCACCTTTCCTTACACCTTAGCCAAGACCTGGAGGGCCAAAGAGAATAGCTTCTGGATGCCTGCAGGCACTGGGCTCTGTGGCTGGTTCTACCAAAGAGGAACTCCCAAGGCTGCCTTTCCTACAAGCTATGTGTCCTGTATTACACCCTTCTATGTGAATTGAATGTCAAGTGTGCTGACATTCAATTGGTTGTCCTGCGAGCCTCAGTGTTTTGTTAAAGCTAAAAAGACCCCTGGTGGCCATTAAGGAGTGACTGGGTTTGTTTTTTTAACTCTGTGCATTTTCTTCATCTACAGAATGGGGGTGGTGATACTCCCCACTTTCTAGGGTGGTTGTAAGGATTGTGAGGTGCTTAGTGCAGTGTCTAGTATACAAGGAAGTGCTGCTGCCACCATCCATCCTTGTCACCACCACCATCACTGAAGGAAGGTTCCAGTCTCATGGTAGCTATGGCTCGTTATGTGGCTTTGGTCAGATAACCTCATTCTCTGAGAATATAGGTTCTTACAGTATATGACAGGTGTTCTATTTATTTATGGAACAAATTGATGAAGTAGGATGACAACTCAGTGCTCTGTAGGGTGTCCTCTGGTTTCACATAGTAGACTTTGTTTTTTTCTTTATTTGTTTGGTACTGGGGATTGAACCCAGAGGCACTTAACCACTGAGCCACTTCCCCAGCCCTTTTTATATTTTATTTAGAGACAGGGTCTCGCTAAGTTGTTTAGGGCCTTGCCAAGTTGCTGAGGCTAGCTTTGAACTCATGATCTTCCTGCCTCAAAATCCCCAGCTGCTGGGATTACAGGTGTGCACTACTGCACCCAGCCACATAGTAGATCTTGTGTAACATTGAATCAGAGAAGAAATTGGAGAAGGAATGGAGAAGGAGGAGAGAAGCCACCTACAGAGGAGGTTTCAGGAGGGCGAGGTCTGGGGTGATGTGGAGAGGAGAAAGAGTCAGTGGGAGGAGGTAGAAGGGGGGTCCACTAGTCCTGCTGACTGTACAGGGCTGGCCAAAGCTTAAGAGAGGAATACACGGGAGTCATTGTGTACAAAGCCTGTGCTTTGGGGTAAGTCAAAGGGGGAGAAGGAAAAAGCATGTGGCCGAGGGAAGTTTGCAATTGTGACTTTTGTTTTATATGAAGCATTTGAGAAAAACTGCAGAGTAGCCTCATACCCGCCCTGAATTTTTCTTCTCTGGTCACCAATCACAGTGGCCATGGGGAGGAGGATTTGCGACCTCCCTAATGGTTGGCAGTGAGAAGTTAGCAATGGCTGGCTCTGATGCTGTGTTTCTCTCTTCCCCCTTCAGGTCTGAATGCTGGTGCTTTCTACGCCTTGTCCACGCTGCTGAATCGCATGGTGATCCTGCACTACCCGGTGAGGCACTCTCCTGAGCATGTTGGGCCTGGGGATGGTAGGATTTCCAAGTCTGTCCCTGCAGAGGCTGGGGCAGTGCTTAACTCTTGGCTCTAGGCAGCCCTGTATGGGGTCTGCTAATGGGATTTGAAGAGATACCCTGTCTTTGGAAGTTCTAAGATATGTGATGGTGTGACTAGCTAGTTAGCATCATTGAACTCTCTTTTTTCTGCAAAAGAAGCATAATTCTTGTAAGATTTGTTTTAGGATTAGAGAGTAATAATATTTGTGTATGAACATATATGTATATATATATTCATATCATATTTGTTACATATAATATATGTAAAGTCTATACATGTCACCTGGCAACACAGTAAAAATACACACATGCACATAAAATATTTAATTTGTAATGTATGGGCAAGGTTTAATTTTAAGCTCTTAGTTGCTCAACTGAAATTATTTTTTAAATGCTTCTAGAAACAGTGAGGGCTAGTTGTTGGGAAAGAGATACTGAGTGTCCCAGAGTTAGGGACACCAAGGTTCAAGTTCAATCTTCCCTCTCTTTGTGTGTGTGTGTGTGTGTGTGTGTGTGTGTGTGTGTGTGTGTGTGGTTGGTACTGGGGATTGAACCCTGTGCTTCGTTTATGCGAGACAAGTGCTCTACCACTGAACTACATCCTCAGTCCTTTTTGAATTTATTATTTTGAGGTGGGGTCTTGCTAATTCCTTCGGTTCTCACTAAGTTGCTAAGGCAGGCTCAATCTTGCTATCCTTCTGCCTCAGTCTCCCAAGTTGCTGGGATTACCAGCATATACCACCATGCCCAGCATCCACTATAATAGCTGGGGTTATATTGTTAGGAAGAACAACTATTCTAGAATTCTTCTCCCAGACCATCTTCTTACAAGGTATTTTGACCTGATACTTTATGATTATCGGCTGGACCAGAGCCTGAATTGCTTGACTTCACCCTCTTGTTCCATAATGACTGCACATTGCCCATGTATCTTGTGTCTTGTCCTATCACTGGGTGATCTTTGGGGTTTCCCCAGGGAGAAGAAGTGAATGCTGGAAGAATCGGCCTGACCATTGTCATTGCAGGGATGCTGGGGGCTGTGATCTCAGGCATTTGGCTGGATAAGTCCAAAACCTACAAGTAAGTGACTTTTCCTCTTAGCCTGAACATTGGGGACCCATCTTTTGAAAAGACCACCTTCATTGTCAATAGAAGGTTTGGGTGTGGCAGCTGGGAGTCTGAGGGGGTCCAGCAGACAGTTGAAAAGCATCTTCTCTGAGCTTTAGTTTACTCATTTACAAAGTGAGGGCTACCATATCCACCCTGGGGGTATCTCAGAAGGGTTAGAGAGGGCAGACAGGAAGGCTAGCCACCACCTCTGATCCCCACATAACTCCGTGGAAGGGGCAGATAAAGGACAAATGAAAATGTATAGGAAAAAAATCTCAGCAGTTGGAAAGTTTATGGATACTCCAAAGAGTGGAGAGAAAGAGATGATTTCACCACCGTGTTCCCACAATTCAGCTCTTTATGGATCCCGGGAGGTTCACCAAGGTGCTCTGTGTGCACTCCAGTTTGCAGAGAATATAGTCTTGCAGTTGTTTATACCTTGCCAGTAAATGTCCTGAGGTGCTTTGGACCTGAATGTCTAGTGTCTTTCTGAGAGCCCAGAGCTGTCCTTAAAGGCTTAAATTGTGCCTTGCAGATTCCTGGCCCCACCCTGTGGATGCCTTTCAGTAGAGGAACCTGCATTTATAAAAAGCAGAAGCAAGCTGGGTGTCCCAGTTCAATGGGACAAAGTACTCCTGTCAGCAGACAGCAGCCCATTTCCTCCTCCTGCTCCTCCTCCTCTTCTTCCTCCTCCTTCTTCTTTTTTCCTGTGCTGGGGGTGGACCATGGTCTCAGGCATGGCAGGCAAGCCCTCTACCACCGAGCCACACCCCCAGCCCCTTCTTCCCATCTTGTTGGGGCTTTTCAGTGCTCCCATGCATTGGGTGCTCAGAACCACTGCTGGTGGGCAGCTGCCAGGGTGTCTTGCGCCAGGGTGGGGCATTCAGCTTTCTCAAATTCTCCAAGTTTCCAGGGTCTGGAGGCGACAGACAGTGGCAGACCTGTTTTCTGCCCCACAAACCCGCTTCTGTGAGGCTCTGGTCAGACCAGGTCCCGCTCTGGCTGCCCTAGTCAAAGGCCAATTGAGGTCACTCCTGGGGATGTGGCTGCCTGGCTCACCCTGACGAGGAGCCTGGCTCTGCTTAATTACCGCTGGTGGAACTTGGCTGCCGTCTCGTCTCTGCCATCTGTTAGTTGCTTGATTCTTCTAGGAGCAAGAGTGGAGAGGACAGGCCCTCCCCAAGCCAGAGTACAGCAGTGTCCCTTCTTCCAGGACTTGCTCTGTAGCAGGAGCAGTGGGAGTGGGATGGAATGCTGCTGGGTCTGGGGTGTGGGCAGCCAGAGGATTTGGATGAATCAGACAGTATGATGAAAGGCCTGGGGAGGAGGGACACTTTCTCAACCTTCTTTGGAAATTAGTCATTGCCAGCTCCAAGTGTCATTTGATGTCTAAATCCAGCGGTCAGCCCGAGACCTTCTTTGCCCTCTTTTACTACCCAGGCAGAGAAAAAACAGCTCTTGGTGGCTGAGGGACTCTGTGTCCCTGTCATTTCGGTGCCAGTTTTCTTCTCTCAAAGGTTCCACTTTGGTTTGGAGGCTGGACATTGGGTAGTGAGGCCCATTTATCTCAGGCTGTGCCTACAAATAATCTTTCTAAACTGGTCAGTGGTTTAAGATGAATCTATGATTGAACAAACATAGCCCAACAAGAAACAAACAAATAAAAAGTTGGGTATCTGGAGAATTTGTGGAGTCACGGAGAAAGAGTGGTATCCATGACACTGCTTTCTGCAGAGTGGGTGGGATCAGAAGAAGGGGAGCAGGGTAAAGGGAGGACGAGGCTCCTTGACCTCAGCAGGTGCCTCGAAGCACCAGGCTGAAGTGGCATCCTTTGGAGGCTCTGGCCTCCATCTTTTCCAAAGATGCAACTACATAGTAGATTGTTACTCCTGCTAGTGGCAGTAGAAAGTGCTGACATTTAAAACCCAGCTTTGAGTTCAAATCCCAGCTCTGCTTTTACTCAGTCCATGCTTTGGACAAGTAACTTGAGTAATCTCTTACCTCCTTGGTACAATGAGGGATTGTCATACATCATGCAGGATTTTAGTCCTTACAAAAGTTGAAATTGTACACACATGGAAAGTGTTTTGCAGAATCTGATACCCAATAAATGTAGGTATTAGTTCGACATTCCATAAAATGCCTGCTGGTGCCCCAACATGACTCTGTCACCAGGAGAAACATGTGAAGGCTATAAGTGCTCATCCTCTGGGCTCTGATGTTCCTGGCAGGAAGTCAGAAATGGTGTGGAGCTTGAGCCCTGCAGGAAGCAGTACAGGGAGAGGAGTGGGGTCTCCTAGAAGGGTCTGTCACAGCACAGTCCTGGGTGATGGACGCAGAGAGAGAAGGGCATGAAGGGGCACATCAGGGCTAAACCAGGTCTTGCTGGGGTGTTTTCTGAGGGGATCTATAAAGGGAAAGGTAACGGGGTGGGTGAGGTAGAACATTCTCTCTGAATTCCACCGTCTACAACAGAGTAGTTCAGATTCAACTGCGGGGCTGTGTCAGTGGGAACAGGAAGAACTTACTGATGACAGAGGGTCTGAAAGTCAGATCACTGCCTAGGGTTGCCACGGGGGTCTTGGAGTAAAGCTAAAAAGCAATTTTGGGGATGGTCCTGGGGATCACTGTCACGTGACTGTGGCTGGTATTTGCTGCATGTTTCTTTCTTTCTTTTTCTTTTTCTGGTGAGAAGTAGTGAAGAAAAGGGCTGTGCTCTTGCTGCCTCAGAGTAGGAAATGACAAGCTGAGGAACAGCTTGCTGAGAGCCTTCTGTGGGAAGAGAGCAGCCTACAGCTCGGCGGCTTCATACTTGCTCGGTTTTACCCTTTGTAGCATCGACCGTGATGTGATTAAATGATTACTTATGATCAATCCTGCTAAGGCTGGAAGTATGTGACTCATTCTTTGCTTCTGTTCAAAGGGAGACAACCCTGGTGGTGTACATCATGACTCTGGTGGGCATGGTGGTGTACACGTTCACCTTGAGCCTGGGACACCTGTGGGTAGTGTTCCTCACAGCTGGCACCCTGGGGTAAGTTTCACCCCTGATCCATTTAGTTGGAAAACACCATCCCATACCTCCTAGAGCTGACAGGGTCCTAGGGTGCAATATAGCCCCCTTTGCTGCCTTCTCAGTGACTTCAGAAGACATCCAGTGCTCTTGGAAATACGTAGCACTCCAGGTAGCCTGTCTGTCCTCTTGGGATGGAGTGAAGCATGAAATATGCCCTTCAATACCTCTGGGGTCCTAGGAAAGAAATGTCTACAGTCTCTATTAGCTTTGCCTGGGACTACGTGGGGTCACTGGGTATGGAATCAGCAACTCTGGGTCTGGGTCTCAGTTCTGCGTGGACCATCTGTTAAATGTCACTGAACGGTTTTGACCTTCAGTTGTCCTCATCTGTAAATGAAGATGGGTGTGGCCTGCCGCCTGGAGTTGTTGGAAGGATTGAGAGAGAATGGATATGAAAATAAGAAGTGTAGTGCAGATATAGGGAATGAGAATTGGAAATTTCTAGGCTTGTTGAATGCAAAAAATATTGATTAGTACCCTTACACAGGGCCCGTGTTCAGTCATACCTCCCGGCTCTTTTCCTCTGGGCAGCAGGACAGTGTGTGTATGATGCATTTGAGACAGAGACATCTCTGCCCTCAGTCCATCTCAGCTGCTTCTCTCTGGAGGAACATAAAGAGGACTCTGAGTGCCTCCTCCCAGATCCCAGAAAGCCATGGAGAAGCCCCACTTCCAACACAGAGCGTGTGTGTCCAGGACAGGGTCTCCCAGTCAAAGTGAAACAAACCAGGCCTCCATGCCCTTCTGTAAATGCTGACCCTGTCCTCGATGGCTAAACAGAGAAGCAGCCTGGGACACTACAGGCCTGTTGAGCATAAGGCATGTGTAGGGACTTCTCGGTCTATAGGGATGTCCCTTTCTGTCGGGGGGATGGCCAGATCACCCAAGAGCCTGGGGCTTTCTTGATGGGAAGGACAAAGCGGAAGAGGGTATCTAAGGGTCGATGTGGGTGCCCTGTCCTTGTTCTGGGGGTTCTCCATCACCCGTTTCTCTGATCTGCTCTCCAGCTTCTTTATGACCGGCTATCTCCCGCTGGGGTTCGAGTTCGCCGTGGAGCTCACGTATCCAGAGTCGGAGGGCATGTCATCGGGCCTCCTCAACGTGTCTGCACAGGTTGAGCTCCTGTTCCCCCTTTGTTCCCTGCCTGCCTGTGTTGACATTATAGCACGGCAGCTCAGGTCCCTAAAATGGACTAGTTGGCAGGGCCCTCATTTCCAATCTTCCTTATGCTTTTCCAGGTATTTGGGATCATCTTCACCATCTCCCAGGGTCAGATCATTGACAGCTATGGAACCATGCCTGGGAACATCTTCCTGTGTGTGTTCCTCTCTCTGGGAGCAGCCCTCACTGGTGAGTTGGGGTCTGAGGGCAAGATGAGGTTCAGGCTGTTTTGGGGGCCAGGCCATCAGCAATTTGGGACCCCAGTGTCTTGACTGATTATGCAGATGGGGAATATGCATGCAGGGGCACAGATGGGAGGGCTTGTTAGGAAGCTGTGTGGGAGGCAATGACATGTTTTGCTGGAATGATCATGAACTTTGGAGCTAGACGACCCATGTTTAAATCTCAGACTGACACTGACATTTCTGTTGCTGACTTTGGGCAAGTGGACCAACCCCTAGGAGCCTCGGTTTCCTTACCTGTACATGGAGGATTGTTGTGATTAGAGCAATATGTGTCCCTGACAAATATCAGTGGCGTTTAAGTGAAGGCCAGTGTCACTGTGGACTTCTTTCTACCTCTCAGGGACAGCAGTGATCCTTGGGGCTTCCTGGCATTAGCTGATAGTTCCCCTTGCTCCCTCGAGGATCTGAAGTAGTTTGGGATACCTGTGATCCTGGCAAAAATGAGGGTTCCCTCTGTGGAAAAATGACCATTAATCTCCATGACTTGTCACTCTATTTTTTTTTTCCACTTCAGCATTCATTAGGGCGGACCTCCGGAGGCAGAAGGCAAACAGAGAAGTTCCTGAGACTGTGAGTATGTGGGAGCTTTTTCAGACAGAGATATGGGTTCTGAGCTTGTGATCCAGACATGGCCGCATAGTGGGGCCCAGGGAAGCTCCCAGAGGGACTGGCTTTGTGGTGGCTGTGAAACAGCTCACCTCCTACAATCATGACATCTCAAAGGTGTCCTCATTTTGTGTCCTGGCATTGCTTTTCTGCTGTTGTTTCCGGGGCCCTTGGGCTTCCTACCCTCCTCCTGACTCCCCTGCTGTGGCTCCCAGAGCATGTCACTGTGGTCACAGTTCCTGAGCAGTGCCCACCCCTCGGATCCTGAGCCAAGTCCCTGGCTCTGCTGCTGTCAGCCTGGGGTCAGTGACTAGGGAAGGAAAGTGGAGCCTGGCATGGCAGTGTGTGCCCTAAGGCAGTGGCACTCCTGGCATGTGACAGCCCTTAGGCAGGGCCATGGGGATGGAGCCAGTAGGTTGCCATTAAGGCTCTGCAAGGGACAAGTCAGGAAGCAGGAGCTGGTGGTGGTGGAAAGGAGAGGACCAGGAGAATGATCTAGAACAGAAAAGTGTTTCCTACCTGTTCTAATCAGCTGGGAGCCACTTTAAACCAAAATGTTAGGTCTCAAATCTGAGCAAGTTTGAAAGGAATTTCAAAAACGAGGAAGAATAAAAGTAGGATATTTCTTTAAAAAAAAAAAAACCAACCTATTACAGAGGTAGCATAAAAAAGGGAAAAAAATTTTAAAATCACCCTATAATTCCATCGTAGAGAGATGAGATGCTCCTATTGTTTGTATTTATTTCATGTCTGTATCCACATGTGTGTGTGTGTATTTATACAAATATATGTAATTTTTTCCCTTTTAAAATAGGAACAAAATCTATCCTCTTTTCTACTTACTGTAAACACTCTCAGGCTACTAGTCTTCTACAACATATGTTTAATGATTGCACAGTGTGCTGTGTATGGATAAGCCATGATTGTTTAGCTGTGTTCCTGTCTGCACATTAACATTTTTTGAATCATTGCTATAAACACTATTCTAATTAACATGTTGGAAACTGAATCTTTGTGCATGTTCTTTTTTATTATTTTTTCCTTTTGCGGTGCTGGGGATTGAACCTGGAGCCTCATGCATGGCATGCAAATGCTGTACCACTGAGCTACATCACCAGCCTGCATGTGTTTTTTGGTACCAGAGATTGAACCCAGGGGTGCTTAACCACTGAACCACATCCCCAGTCCTTTTTTGATGGGGCAGGGGTACCAGGGATTGAACTCAGGGGTACTTGACCACTGAGCCACATCCTAGCTCTATTTTGTATTTTATTTAGACACAGGGTCTCACTGAGTTGCTTAGGACCTCACTTTTGCTGAGGCTGGCTTTGAACTCTCGATCCTCCTGCCTCAGCCTCCTGAGCTGCTGGGATTACAGATGTGTACCACCATGCCCAGCACATCCCTAGCTCTTTTTGAATTTTTATTTTGAGACATGGTCTCGCTAGGTTGCTTACAGTCTTGCTTAATTGCTGAGGCTGGCTTTGAACCTATGATCCTCTTGCCTCAGCTACCTGAACCACTGGGATTACAGGCATGTGCCACTGTGCCCAGCTCTGCATGTTCTTATGTGTATGGTATTTCCTTGGGAGATGGACCAGTGGTCATGCACATATTTAAGATTTTATATGTGTTGCTAAATTGTTCTCTAGAAAGGTACTGTCAATACTACCAATGTATATTGCTATAGCAATGTAGAAGAGTGCCAATACTGAGCATTTGCTATTTTGAAATATCTTTGCCAATTTTCTAGCACCAAAATGGTTTTCTGCAAGAGATGTTTTTAGCATGTTAGCATATGTGTTGGCAGATAGATGAGAATCTTCAGTACTTTACTATTTGTCTTCTGATGTCATATTTCTAAAGTTGGCAGGCAGAGTTGGGCACAGTAGGGCACACTTGTAATCCCAGCTACTTGGGAGCTACTTGGATTGTTTTTTAACAATCATCTTCTGCTTTGATGAACATTTTTCACTATGGAATGTGATATATTGTGTTGACATGAAATTTTGTTGCTTTTTAAAAAAAGTCTGTGTTTATGTTGGCTGTGATATAGCCAAACAAGGAGAAATTAGAAATAACCTAAGACTCAACCTCCCAGAGGTACCTTAGGAGCATTTTAGTCAGTTTCCATGCCGTCATCTGTGTGTCTGCTTGTATGTTTCCTTTACTACTCTGTTTGTTTGCTGTACATAGCTTGACAGATTCCACATATTTACACGTGATCACAACTTCATCTCTCTCTAAGTGTGTGTGTGTGTGTGTGTGTGTGTGTGTGTGTGTATTTCCATCTTGTTTACTATTTCATTGTTCCAATATTGTACTCTTCTTGCAGCCAGATCCTTGTACATGTGGCCCAGGTTTGTTAATCAAGGTTGGAATTCTTGGCTCAGTCTTCTTGAGTAGGGGAAGAAACATGGGGTAGGAACAGGAGCCCTAAGTTCTGGTAATGATGCAAAATTATCTTGTGTTGCTGGATACATGATGCTGTATCTGGATCTCACCAGCATTTATGACTGCTCAGTATGAAGGGGAGATCAGAGTCAGGCTGGTACTAACACGAGCAAGGAAGCCATGACTGTCACTGTCATTGTACACCCCATGGTGATCTGTGTATTCAGACACCTGCAGATATGTGTTGTCAGATCTAGCCACATCTGTTCTCTCTATATACATCAGTGAGATGTATAGTTTAGGTAACAAGTGATAGAACCAGTGATTATCTTCTTGGTTTGGGCTTCCATTTTTCTTCCATCACATAGACAATAGCTGTTCTTCTGTCTCTTTTTCTGGTTGCAATTCCAAGGTGATGGATGTGGAAGTTGCAGGTGTGTGTGTATGTGTGCATGTGCATGTGTATCAGAGAGAGAGAGAGAAGTGGTTGATGGACTGACTTGAATTGGACTTTGCCTGAATGAAGGCTCCTCAAGCCTGGATGAGCTGGTGCAAAAGGCCAGCAAGAGTAAGAATGGGAAGGGTTGATTCCTACACCAGTGGTCCTTGCTGTGGACTGGCCCTGAGACACTCTTGGGGAAGAAAGCGCCATTTGCTCAATTGATCCTGGTCCATCTTGGCCTACACGTGCTCTTTTGGGCTTTGAGTGTGTAGTGCTGTGTCTGTGCCCAAGGCTTTAATGACAATAGGCAAAGCACTTTTTTTCGAATACCAGACAAATGCCCAAGTTGGCATTTTGAACCCCACGGGATGATTTCCAGGCCATATTTCCAGGCCATATTTAATTCCATATCTATGTACCAAGCACAGCCCAGAAGACTCCTCCCCATAAATGACCCTGCGCTCTTCCTCCTCAATAAAACCAAGACCAAATTTCTTGGAAGTCTTTTTTCTTAGGCACAAGATATAAATACACAGCCATTGAGTTTATCTGTGCAGTTAGGCATGCTGCCTTTTAAAATATTTTCTTTTTGTGCCATCTACTCTACATACATTGTAATGATGCTCCTCATCCTGGGGGCTGCCTCCAAATAGGGATGGTTGGAAATTCTAAGGCAATTGCAGACCTGGTGCTTTGGACAGCTAATTTTTGGAGTGAGAAAGTGTTTTTGGCTGTCAGAATGGGGAGAGAAAGTGCACTTTCTCTGCTCCAGTCCCGAGAGTGAGTCTGTGGTCCATGGTGGTTGTGGTGGTTGTGGGCCCGGGTGTGTTTGGGCAGCATTTTTAGTAGGGGCTGGTTGCTTGTTTTCTTGTTCCCTTTGTTGGCTCTAGGGGATGCACCAAGTGGCCTCTGGCTCTTGGACTTTCACTGATTAGTCACTTCCGGGTGGAGTCCTGTGCCTTTTACCCACAGGGCTGCGTGCTTGCTTTGCCTTGTAGAAAGTCCAGGAGGAGGAGAACAATACCAGCAAGGAGCCCACCATCCTGTCGGAGGATCATTTCTGAGAGAGAGAGGTGGCAGCCACTCAGGGATCACGAACACCCCACCTCTTCCTTCAGCTCAGCTCTCACTGCCAGCACAAATGTCTTCACTGGAGAAGCTTGTGGAGGGAATCATTTGGAATATTTGCGCCTTACATGGCGGCACCTCTGCCTTCTGAGCCCACTCAAGAGCCCGAATGCTTTAGTTGGGGGAAAGTGTACCTTTCACCAAATGCACACTGGATTCCCATCCCCCCTCCTTTTAGGTCCTGGGTGCTGGTGCTGTGTGGGAGGGACTGATGGAGGGTGTTGGACTCTGGCTTTCCCTCATCGCCTTCATCCCTCATGGAGAATGCTTGCAAAATTATCACAGAAGAAAGCTTATTCAGGATATTAACTTTTTCTAGTGTCTTAAGACCCTCATGTGAAGCCCAGTTTTTACTAAGGAGGGGCAAGTTGCTCTGCCTGAGGGTCATTCCTGGGTCTCAGATGGACCACTCAAGTTCCCTGAGAGGGCAGCACCGTGTGGACAACCTTGGTCAGGGAAGCTCTGTTAGGACTCTTGGCCTCAGTTCTCCTGGCCTAGTGTTGGGATTTATCTCCAAACCCTCTTTCCTAAGACCTTATCAGACCAAACCTCAATAAACTGGACAGAAACTTTGTCACTTTGTCAGGGACACAAAAGAGAAAGTGATTTGGGAGGGCTGATTCCCTGGGTGTGACAGTGCTCAGGCTGCCCTCTGAGTGGGTTTGTGGGGACCCACCTGTGGCAACTCTAGAACTTTGAGTTGAGATGGGAAAGAGGTTTTTCCTCCAAAAGAAGGGCTCATGCAGGGACTTGTGGGTGTCACCGGCCACCCAGTTACCTTCATCTGGATGTCACACTCAGACATTAGCCCAAGTGCCTGTTTTATCCTGAGGGAGGGCAATCATGGCAGCTGATTCTAACCTTTACTGAAAACTAATCTTGATCCTTCCACTCCAACAAATCCAAGGCTGACTCTAAGAGATGAGAGGGAAGAAGGAAAGGTGCTTCTCGAAGCTGGCATCGAGCTGCTGGAATGACCCATTTCCCGCCTCGGATGGGGATAGGTTTGCATACCAACCCCTCTCCCACCTCCTGTAATAATGTTTATCAGTCTAAATTTAAATTCCCTTCAAGTCAATTCAAGCCGACCTCTCTCCTGCCTGCCCTGCTGTCTGGCTCTCTCATGGACTTCAGTGGTGTCTTCTGAAAATAAGAGAAGTTTTGGTAATTTCTCCTGTGCCTTTCACAGCTGTAACCATGGCCACTGTGCTCTTTTGCTGTGGTCACTGCCCTGGACTCTGTATGTCAGAGCAGCCGGGGCTGGCTGAAGTGCTGGGGTGCTTGGGCTACTGCCAGAGGGGAGCCAGACGTGTGTGTTTGTGTGTACACAGATTCAAGCTATAGGAGAAACACACTGCCTATGTAATAAAAAGTTAACACTTTTGACAAAGGGAGGGTTGGGATGAAAGGGAGATGTGCCTTTTGACAGGAGGAATGTGTGTATTCTTTAACCCCTCAAAATGTATTAACGTGTTTACTGAATCCATTGCTGTATTTTTGAAAAAAACAAAAACCACATTTGTATTTCCTGTTTGTAATTTCAGATGTTTTAAAGCAATAAAGGATTCTCACATGATCTGTCCGGTCATTTGTTGGGGCAGAGAAGGCTTTGGAGAGTCTCCATGAGGTTGCCACACATCAGAGCCTGAGGTGGGGAAGGTGCAGGGGTCAGGGAGGAGGCTGGAGGAGGAGTATCTGTGACCTCTCTTGACATGGGTGCTATTATCCTGGTGGCTTTTTAAAAGACTATGAAGGTCCCTGTCAGCCTACATGGGACACTGCAACTCAACGGCCAGCATGACCCTGACCTCTTTTCCTCCTGTGTATATGCTGGAATGTGACCGTTGGTGAGACAGCTCACTGTTGTTCCTGGCTCTGCCTCAAAGGATGGCTGAAGTGTTTGTTCTCAGTCACCCCAGCCACACACCAGCTTGCCCTGGCCGGAGTCCACAGCTGGGACCTAGCATCTGTCCTTCTGCTCTTCTCTTTTTCTTTTGAGCTAGGCTGCTTATTGCCACTCCTCGCCCAGTTGTGTTCCTTTCCCTTACAACTGTTACTTGGAGATGGCTGCTGCTCTCAGTTTTCTGTACATTTTGTTCCCTAGAGATTTGCGCTGTACTTCTGGCACCGTGGCACCCCATTATTAGCAATTCTTGGCTAGAGAGATAGTATTATGATTCTACTTTAAATGATCTGGGAAGGAACTCAAGTTGGCGTTGTTAAGAAATCTCCTATTCATAGTGCCTTCTAGACGCTCTACCTGCACCATCTCTTTAGTATCTTACCTTTACATGAATCACATTTCTACGACAGTTAGAGGACCCAAATCATTAATTTGTTCTTAGTTGGTCTCCAGGCAGTTCTACACTGGAATGCTAACTCTGGGACTGCTGCTTCTCTTGCTGTCTCCATACAATAGTGGATAAGGAAGAGTTCTTACCATACAGCTCTTTTTTCTACATGTGGTGTCCTGGAGATGTGACACCTGGAATTACTGCGCCCCCTTTTGGCACCATAAAGGAAGCCAGCCTGGGGAGGAAGGAAGCGCAGCTGGGCAGAACTGAGGAAAACAGAGAAGTGGAGCTAGAGTCCTGATCAAGCTATTCCTGAAGCTTATAATCCCAGTCAGTCAGGTTAACTTTATGTTTAAGCTAGTTGAAGGTAGGTTTTGTTCCTTCCACTTAAAGAGTCGACAGAGAATTCCCAAAGTATTTAGATAGAAACATCGAACATCCTTCTTACTCCTACAAGCCTCCCTTTCTGATCTATCCTGCTGTCATGACACTGATCTTACTCCTTGAACAAGACTGTTCCTGCCTACCTGCCCCCTCTACCCTAACTGCTTGCTTTGTATCTGAAGACATCTGATTCCTGAGCATTCAACTCTGAGATGAAACCCCCACCTCGGGAGGACCTTTCTGGTGATCGAGATCCTCCCACGTCCACCACCTCCACTCTTTCTTGATGAAAACACCTTGTTTTCTCTAGCATTCTTCTGTCGGTAGTTCTGCCTTCCTGGCCTGGCTTGGCTACAACATGAGGCTCACGGGAGCAGAGGCATTGCCATCTTGCTCATTTCTGTTTCCTGTGTGTCTGGCATGGAAAAGTGCTCAATCAATATTTGTTGAAATATCGAGTGGCCTTTCTGGCATACAATGTGTGGGGGGCCCAGCAAGTGGAGGCTCACCAGGTGGTGTGGAGGGCCACTGTCTACTCTGGTACATCACTCTCGGGATCTAGCTGGTTCCTTTTCATGGTCATCCAGCTATTTCTTCTGTGGTGCCTAATCCTACTTTGTTTCTGTGTTTTCAGTCATCTGTTTCTTCTTTAGGAAGATCAGAAAGGGAAGAAAGGGTCCTGAGGTTGACATATGAACTTAGAATCATATTTTAATTTTTTTGGCAGTGTTGGGGATAGAACCCAGGGCCTCATGCATGCTAGGCAAGGGCTCTGCCACTGAGCCACAATCTCAGCCCTGTGAACAGACAATCTTGAAGATCCAAGAAGAGGAAGATCTGACCTCAGAAATACAAGAGATCTGAGCAAGTGACAATAAGGAGCTGGAGGCCCCCAGTATAACTTGGGACACAAGCTGTGGTGAACCTGATCAGGCAGAAAGCTGTGGTGCTCTCGGCCAAAGTACAAGAACTGATCAAAGCAGAGGGTTTTACTATTTATTACAAAATTCATTACACAAATACAGCTGACCAGAAGGTCTAAAAACAGCCCAGACTCTTCCAACCCTCACCCACCTGTAGTAAAAGAAGAGCCAGAGTCCTGCTCACACAGAAGAAGAACTGCCTTGGTGGGTTCAGAGTTGAGAGTCTAGCAGCAGAGAGGAGCCCAGTGTGTGGACAGCCCCTTGAAGCAGCCCTTGGTCACAGCTGCGCGGGGTGGGCAGCAGCTTCAGGTTTCACAGTTCTCACATCCCCACCACGAGCCAAACCGAGGAATGGAAATAAAAAGGGCAAAAAAAAAAAAAAAAAAAAAAGAACAAAAGCAGAAGGCTGGAAGAAGGAGCCTACGGGAGGCTGCAGGTGGGGAGGCTTTTGAGGGACAGGTGATTTCTTGACTTGGGTGGCTTATTTGAATGTTGACTTTAAAATTATTCTTTAAATTGTACATACATGTCGTACACTTCCCTGTGTGCATGTTATGTCTTAAATGTTTTTAAGTGCCAAAAAAAAAAAAAAAAAAGCGCAAAACCTCAACAACTTAAAAGGCCAAAAGTGAGTAAAGGGGCTGAGGATGGAGCCCCAAAGAAGAAATTAAAGAGCAGAGAATGAAGAGGAGACAGAGAGGTGGGAGGTGGCGATGTGGCCTCAGTTCCTCTTCTTCTGTCTGGATGCTGGCTCTGCTTCTAGGTACTGGAGCCCGACTAGCATACCCAGGATGGAGAAACCTTGAACACAGAGACAGGTGAGTGGGGATGTAAACACGGGGCCTTCTTACCATGCACCTGTCCCCTGCACCAGCCCGGGTGCTGGGACAGTTGCTGAGGGAGGCCTGGGGGGGGTGGGGTGCTTACTTGCCACCATCAGTGGGGCCAGGACACCAATTGTGGGTGCAGCAGTTCCAAATACAAACAACTCAGAGAGGAAGTGCCCCAGGGCGAGGAGGAAGGTCCAGAGTGTGATGTGGTAGAGGCTACGAGAGAGCAGACAGAAATGGGAACGGGCATTACTGCTTGTTTGGTACAGCATGGCAGGAAGTATTAGACTTGATACACAACCATGTGACTACGGCTGAGGAGAAAGGGTGCGTGTTCCTGAGAAATACCTGGCTGCATGATCACCTCAATTTGTTCTCACCTAGGATAAAACAAAAGGCTTTCAAACTAAAGGTAGCTCTGTGGCTTATCTGGGAGGAGAATGGTCCAAGCACTCAGGGTGGGTCCCCAAGTCATAGCAAGGTAGAGAAACCGGCTACAGTGAGGCAGACCCTGGATTAGGGCAACCCTAGGCTGTGCGTACCACTGTGAACCATCACATCTACATAGTCTGCTTGTCCAATTTGGCAGACTGTCTAGTCTAAGCCCACCTGGTAGGTGTCTGGCCCTGTGCCGGTCAGGGTTTAAAAGATAGATGACACAGAATGAATGTCTGGAATTGAGAGGAAGGAGTAAGACATCTTGGGGCTTTTAGATTCACTTGCAGCCAGTTGTTTTGTGTCTTGGCCTACAGAAGTGGTTAGAGGGAGGACTCAAGGACCCCTGGGGTAAGGGATTGTTCTTCAGTTTTGACTCCGAGATGAAGAAGAGACAGGCAACTGGCTGGTGAACCTCTTGGATTGCTGATATTCTTTTTTGAAGTATGAAATTAAGGAAAAAATTAGGAAATACTTCAAATATATTAAAAAGATGGTAGCATGTTATAATGAACCCCAGTGCAACTAACTAATATGCAGTTCCATCAAATCTTAACATTTGAACATTTTTGTTTCAGATACTTTTTTCCCTAAGAAATGAAATATTATATCTAACAGTTATAGCATTCTGTGCACCCTTATCCTACCCTGATCCTGTTGTCCTCTCTCTCCCTCCCCCTGAAGTAGTCAATATCTTAAATCTGGTTTTTATCATCCTGGTACATGCTTTTATATATTAATAGACATGTACGCATGTGTGTTGATTTTGAGTCTCCAGTGAGAGAGGGAACAGTATCAGACGCACGTCGGAAATGTGTGGATCAAAGTCCTAGGCTAGAAAGGACCAGAAATAGCAAGTCAGCATTCGCAGCTGTCCCATGGTGGGAAAATGGGAGAGGTGCCTGGGGAACAGAGGTAAGGACAAGTAAGACTTATCTCTGCTTACTCTATGAGCACAGAAACAGAAGTTGATCTCTTCTCCTATCACCAATTCTTCATCATGGTAAAGGTCTTCTTCTTCTTTTTTTTTTGATTTTGTACTTGGAATTGAACCCAGGGGTGCTTTACCACTGAGCTACATTCCTAGCCCTTTTTAAAAAATTGAGACAGTGACCCAAGTTGCTGAGATTACAGGTATGCGCCACCACACCCAGCCATAATAAAGGTCTTTAAAATGATTATTCAATCCTCCCTCCCTGTCACCCTGAGAAGTAGAACAGCTATCTGTTATCATTTTATAGATGAAGAGACCAAGGTGCAGAGAAAAGTAAATAATAGACTTGTTTCTGTAAAGCTAATTACCAACAAAATCAAGACCAGAATACATTTTCTTGTTTTCATTCTTGGTCCTGGGACGTTTCCACTAAACCATACTGCTTCCAAAAATATGTGTCAAACTGGGACAAGTAAACCATAGTTTCAAGTTAAAAAAAAAAAAAAAATTAAAGATGGAGAGCTTAAATCCCTTGATTCAAATCCCACTTGAGTCAGTCTTCCTCAGTTTAAATTAATTGGGTCTCTAATATTCAGATCTGCAAAATCAGGAATGAGAATCCAGGGCTGTTAGGAGGAGACTTAATCAAGGTCATGTACATGAAAGTTCCTGGCATAATTAGGGGATTCAAAAAATATTACTGCCTTCTCTCTTCCCAGATGCTGAGAGCTTGGATATGACAAAAATATTTGCGAGTGAGGCTGTTTTGACAGCCTCACCCAGAGAACTGAGCACACGTTTCCACCTAGCTTGGGATGATTATTGCTGAGGAAAGCTTGAGCCCCCTCCAGTGGCTAGAGCGGGATATGGCATTGTCTAGACAGGAGGCGAGGCCTGCCTAAGATTGTTCTGCACCTTGTCTTGGTCCCCACAGAGGCAGCAAGGGGATTCTCTCCCACCCTCACCTACTGACTCTGTAAAAGCATGTCAGTTTACTTTGTGGTTCCTCTTTTTTCATACATCAAGGTTTCTGATCATTCCTGCTGCTTAAAGAGGAATGTGAGAAAGTTATGTGTGGGTGGTTACTCTAAAAAGATCATATCGTGGCTCAGTGGCAGAGGATTTGCCTGCCATGCACCAGGTCTTGGGTCTGATCTACAGCTCTGCAAAATAAATCAAGATGACAATAACAACAAACGGAAGCTAAAAGAGCACATCATTCTACGTCTTTAGAAGAAGAAAGGCAGATTCTTTAGTAAAGGAATGGAGGGATATGATGCAGACCACTAGATAACAACACTGCCAGTCTGCTATGTCAGTTCCAAAGACATTTCAGATATTAAAGAAGACTTGTTAGGCCTATTATGTTCTTGGATGGACCCTACTGGCCTTTTATTAGTAACACTCTAAGCTAATGTAGTAAAAGGATTAACAGGTCTCAACAGAGAGGGCAACATGCCTAGCACCTGATTTTCAACAAAAGGATGCTAAAGTTCTTCCTTCCCTTACATACGTCTTGTTGTGGATGTCAATGGCACAGAGGCAGCGAATCACCGATGATAACAGGGTCCAGATCCCAAAGGTCCGAGCTTGGAGGCCATTTACTGTGTAGTAGAAAAAAACAAGAGTGTTGAGAAGGGGGGTGCCTTCCACACTCTGGATATTCATAGGAGATAGCTGAGCCTCACCTCCCTGTGGCTGGGCAGAGTGGAGGCTCTGGTGTCATACCTAGGGACTAGAAGTAAGGGAAGGAAGGAATTCCAGAATGAGGACTGCTTCAGATGTCTACAGTTAGAAGGGGAATTGCCAAGAGTGGATACCCAACAAAAAACCCACTTAGGCAAATAACTCTTAGATACAGCACTTTATGTCTTCTCTGCCTGGAAGCCCAGAAAGACTGGGCCAGGACAGGTTTTAGGGAATGCTGTGAGATGGCTCTGTTAAAACGAGATGCCTGGGATCCAGACCCACAGACTTTAAGACTGATCCAGGGAGAGATCTCAGAGATACTGGCACCAATCTAGACACCTAAAAGATACAGTGAGACCTAAACCCTTGGATCTCTTTCTGAACCCAGATCTATGTTGTTTGAACAAAGCCGAAACCAGGCTGGTTTTCTGTGTATACGATAGTGAAATAAAGTGCTATTTCTTTGGGCTTTGCTGGGGGCACTCTGTTTTGGATAGCTTCATTCTGGCACTGAGGCATTAAATACCCTTCCCTCAAAGTATGGTCATATTCCCCCATAACAGTGGTTCTTGACCCGGGCTGCTTATTACAATCAACTGAGGGAATTTTATAAAGTTACTGAGGGCCAGGTGGCAGATCAATTACACCAAACACTCTAGAGGTCGGCACTGGCTTAGGTATTTTCTAGAAACTCCCTGCTCGGGTGACAAATGTAGGGCCACTAATTTAAGGCATCCAGTGGCTTGGAAATGCCAAACAGTGAAGGCAAGATACTTCCTTTGCTGGTTTATCCCTTCCTGAGCAAGAGAAATTTCAAGGGACAAGACTGATGACTGAAAGATCTCTTCATGTTAATTGGGCTTCAGGGATTTTCTAGCCTTTGGAAAGGTTCATGGCTTTACCAAATTCACAGCATTGAGCACCTTTAGTTGGTAGTAAGAAAAAGTTCCATACGCCAACCAAATATCTAGCATTAGCCCTAGAGGGCTACCTGTTTTCTTTTTGTTTCAGCATCTCAATACACACTAGGCAAGTGCTTTACCATTGAGCTACATCCTCAGCCCAAGAACTACATCCTTTTTGTAAATAATTTGATAGCTTTTCCAAAGAGAAGACTGAGGAAATTTTGCTCTCATTTGTAAGAGACTTAAGTGGAATGCTTCAGTAGGCCTAACCAGACTAGGACCAGGTAAAATTCAATGGGACAGTCCAGAGCATGGCTACCATTAGGAGAACACCACAGGAGCCCCCAAATCACTGGACGCAGGCAGCTTCCACCCCTTCTCCTGACATATATGTTCTGCTCAGCTGTACAGCAAGTCATATGACCTCTGTGCTTCTCAGTCTCAACTTTACAATCAAAGTGCTAGACCAGATGACCTCTAAAATCCTGGGCATCTATATAGGCTTCCATGAGGCAGCCCTGAAAGGTGAAAACCCAGAAATTTCCTGCTTTCCTTTGCAGGTTCTTTACTCCTAATATATTTGAGCTTTGTTCAAAATGATCCTTAGCCTATTTAATTTCATTTTATACCTAGATGTGGCAGAAAGATGAGCTAGGTCAGAGCAGGAATCTGGGTTAGCTGTTAGTGTGACACAGAACTGACAGCTGCTGTAAAATAATGCTGTAGCTCCAAGTACCCCACATACCCACGTGGTGAAGTACAAGCTATAGTGTAAAAATGCTCTCTGCAGAGAGGCTTGGGACTGGGGAGAGCCACTATTCTGACATTTCATTCTGGAAGACCACTTTGAAGGGATCTGGGGAATCTGTTCAGGGACTACGTCACTGCTTGGGAAGACCCTGGATAGTACTGTCCACCTTTAACGTGGAACACGGACCAGGTGATTTCTGAAGAGGGCTCTGGGATTCTGAAGCTTCTTGATGTCTTTTGAGTGGAGCATCCCAGAGTCACCAAGCAACTCTATTCTCTCACTTTCTCTAATAAACCTTTTTGTACACCCTAATTGCCCAGGGAAGTATAAAAGGAACAAAAAGGTATCCAGGGAAGCTTGGGGAGAAAAGGTCAAGTGCTTTCTATGGTTTGTTAACTCTAATGGCTACCAAAGTATCAGAAATACCTGGAGGTTTTCAGAAACTGGATTCCTGAGCTTCTCCCAGGCTCATTAATTAGATTTGGAGAGAGAAATAGGTGCCTGGATTTGTTTTGAAGTTTCCCGGGTTGTTCTGATGTACAGCCTGCCTTGGGAACCAAAGCTAGATCACTCCCACATAGGATGCAGTTTTTTGAGTTCTTACCGAGGTTTGGCTTGCCAGTGTAGAGCTTTTCATAGAGAAAGGTGTGGTCCCGGAAGCTCTGGAGTGTGTTTCCCATGGCTATGATGGATACTATGACCAGCCAGCTTCGCAACACATTCAGGAAACGGCTCATGACTCCCTTAGACCAGAGGAGGTGTTCTGCCTTGGAAACAAAGGCAAAGGACATGAGGCGATGAGGGTCAGTCTACTTTAACCATAGCCCTCTCACCTCTGTGCTTAGCTTGTATCCCACTCATGGAGGCTGTTCAGAGCTTAGTTGACCAATCACTTCACAAATTCCTCTCCAAGTTCTTTCTATCCATTCGCCCCTGGTTTTCCTAACACACTACTCTTACTTCACAGGGTTAGCCTGATATCTGTGTATATTTACCCTAAATCAAAGAGACAAAGGTTCCATAATAAAATGGGTGGACATGACCAATTTGCCAGGATAAAATGGAGAGAAAAGGAGGTGTACAAACATCATTATTATTATGTTATTATATTATTAAAAAGTAACAGAATGGATCTCTGTGTGTGGCTTATGGAAACTGGTCCCAATACTTAGTCACACCAAGAGTGGCGAATGAACTGTATACTTTTCAATAAGTGACATAGTACTTATCTTTGTCTAAGTAATTTCTCCAAAATACAGGATTGCCCTAAATCAGAACTTCTTTCTCTTAGCTGGAATCAGGACTTCTATATCTTTACTTTTTCATACCATTCCTTTGTCATGCAAGTGGCTTAAAAGTGATTGATTTTAAGTCCACTACAGACACCTGCCTGGATATTGTTGACAGATTCTTTGAAGCCTATAAAACCCTTATACAATTGAGTGGAACCTGTGGTATAATGGCACTATTTATATCATTAGGTTTTTCTCACTGTGGTTCCCAGATATACCATGCTTCATAAACTAGGACAATTTAAAAGTTAAAAAAAAAAAAAACTGCTGTGACTTTATGGAGAAAGAAACAGCAATCTTGGGTACTGGGTTGTAAGAAAATTTACAATAGCCATCAATTATTGGGCATTTGTGCCATGCACTGTGCCAAGAACTTAACATATATCATCTCATTTAATCCTTACAACAAGGTAGACAGAAACTATTAGTATTTCCATTGTATACATGAGAGTTGGAAGATAAGTGACTTGCTTGGGGTTATACAGCTAACATGTGGCAGGGAGATCTGTTAGACTTTGTTGCTAAACTATCTCACTGAGAATATTTTGATGATGTTCCTGTTTTTGATGAAGACAAACATACCATATCCATTTCTGTCTTCAAGTATATTTAAATCTTAGACCAAATATTTAAATCTTAGACCAACCCTTGTTGAATAGTGATTTCAATCAGTTTGACTTAAAGGCATCCCAGATAAAGAAGTTCTAATAAAGAACAGCTTCTTCCCATATTCATTATTATCTTTTGGTCCAAGTTTTCTCTGTTGTCTGGTTAACTTCTTGGGTCTGAAGTGACAATAAAATATTGGGCTTCCTTTGACACTTTGGCAGTAGAGTTTCAGTACAGTTCCATGCTACTCAGCTGAGTTAGGTTATCTAAGTCAGCAACTGCCTGAGACAGTGTGATTTCTTTCTTGATTTCTCCAATCAAGAAAGAGCTCTAGAGAAGAAAAAGTGAATTGATGAGCTCCTCAGGGAAATGTGTGTTACAAAGGAGGACTCTGTCCAAATTCTGAGTGCATAGGTGTCTATTGGACATCACTGGCATTTACAACCTGGGCCATGAATCACCTATTCTTTTTATTTCCTCACCCCCTCTCAATTAGAGCTTCATGTCTCTTGCCAGAGTTAGAAAAGTTGCATGGATGCCCTCATGCCACGCCCTTTCAGCAGAACTTATGACTCCCATTTCATAAATCTTAGAAATCCCAGCAGATAGCCGAAGACAAGAACCTGATCATTTCTGAATTGCTCCACCAATTCCTCAATCCCATTTCCCTAAAGCTTTAGGGTCTTATCAGAGTATACAACATCTATCTTCAATTCTTCCCCGGCCCAGCACAGCATAGGTGTTAAAAGTTAAGAGTCAGGAGAGAGGAATTCCTATTTTAACCCTACCATTCAGTAGCTATGGGGCCCTGGACAAGTCATTTATACTCTGCAACTCGGTTTCCTCATCTGCAAAAGGGAGATACAGATATATGCCTCAAGGGTTATAGAAATTACATGAGAAAAAGTGAAGGCTCCTTGCACAGTGCTAAGTTCACAGAGGCTTCTCATTCATTCATCCATTCCTTCATTTCCCCAATTTACTCCATGTTCCTGACTCTCCCTTATCATCTTCTCTCGAACCCCTTTCCCCCAAAGGTACCTCCCTGGCAACCTCTATTATCGCAGGCTCTCCAAATCCTCCCAATCAGATGCCACACAGACACCTTCAAGCTCCTTCTCCAAGTTCTCCTACCTGGCGATCGGACCCCCAGCACCACAGAACCAGCAGCAAATAAGCTCCCTCAGGACTGCTCCAGCCGCAAGTCCACCTGAGCCATTTGTCCCCGCCCCTGTCCTCAGCCGGGCTTCAGGATTGGGTCGTTCCGGTCAGCCCTCTCTTTGATTGGCTGTTCACGATACGCTGGAGCAGGAGATAGGGAGTGAACCCCTTCGCTGCCAATCAGCGGTAGCCGCTGCCTAAGCCTCTCCTCTGGTACGCCGCTCACTCAGTAAACCCTCCTGTTGAGCGTGGCGGAATTATGGATGGGAATCAACCTTTTAGGGGCGGAGAAAATAAGAGTGGAAAATAGGAGCCCAGACATCCTTCTTTCGGCAACAGGGCTCAGCGCCCGCGCCGCGCCGCAGTGACGACATCCTTCAGCGCCCGCAGCCGGGCGTTGTCAGCGCCCGGTGGCGGCGCCTGCGCAGTGGCTCCGAGCGGGCGGTTGCTTGTTGGTTGTTGTAGTAACGGGGGAAGCAGCCGTCGGCGACTGCCGTGAGCCTGGCTGGGGAAGGAGGAGGAAGGTAGGCGCAGAGCGCGGTCCTCGCCTGCCTGCTCCGAGCCATGGGAAGATGAGACAGGTAAACGCCTGCGCTGGCTTGCTCCCTTTCCTTGAGAGGTGCGCTCGCAGGTCTGGGCGGGCGCCGTCCGCTGCACTTCCCCTGAGTCCGGAGCAGCTGTTGGCTTCCGGGCGCGCCAGGCTGAATTGCTGCTGCAGAGTGTCCGCGCCTTCCCCGTGGGGAGCACCCGCGGACTTACCTGGGATTGGGATGAGCTGGGGTTGGAGCTGAGGGCAGACCCTTCATGGCAAGGACTCCCTTTCAGCCAGACTCCTTTCATTTCCGAGCGCGGAGTCTCTCCTAGTTCTGCAGGAGCCCAGCAAAGGTTGGCATACCTTCCTCTCTTGGAGCTTTGGCTTGTTTTAACTGAATGCACTTCTCAACATTTTGGGGAAAGATTGGGGAATCCCTTTTGTAATCCCCTGAAGAGAGTCACTAAGGTTGTTAGATATTTCGTCCCCCCCCCCTTTTTTTTGAAAAATATCCGGGTGGGTGTTTTTCGTCTTATTTACAATCTTACTGTTTATATAAATGCGTAGGAAAATAAAGTTTCAATAATAGAGTGGTGGTAATATAAAGAGGTCATATAACTTACCATGGCAACTCTGGGGCAGGATATTAGATTCTATAGTCTGTTCTGCATACATTGAACCACAATTGCTTTCCTGAATTCTTTTAGTAAGAGTCTAAATATCTTAGAAACATTGACACGAGATTATTATCTCTGAGTATTGAGATTATGGTCATTTAAAAATTTTTATTTTCTTTGTAGTTTCTGTTCCTTCCTCTAAAAATGTTTTTAAGTTAGAAATGCAGTGTTGGGAATTTCCTAATTTAATACCTATCTAAGATTAAGATTGAAGTTTGTGATTTTTAGTGAGAATAATTAAGAATGTTTGGAAGGGCACTGAAAATTTTTCCCCACCTATTTATAAGACCCTTGATTAGGAGGATTATATTCATAAATCTTTTAGTTCAGGTGAATTGTTTTTACTAGAAATATGATAGCAGCTAGCCTGTGAGCTTGTCACAGTTTAAATACATTCAAACGGGTCTGGAAACTTGAGTCTTAATTTTTATTTTTAACCCAGGTTGGATTTGTCTGGCAAGGAATCTGTTTTAGGGAATCAGCCATCTACCTCAGACTGCCCTAAAAGTGAAGTGGATTTTCTGCTTTGGTATACGTTAGACTTAGTATATAAAAGACAAGGGAGAGAAATAAACTTAATTAAGTTCTACAACTACACAGAGCATAGATAGTATGTTTGAAAAAAATCTTGATTTTTGTGACATATTTGAGGCACTATGATAGAAGGTAGGATTCTGAAGTTTGGGCACTATTTAGGAATATATTCCTTTTCATTATTTGGAAGATCACCAGCAAAATCAAGAAAGAGAAAGCTATATTATGTTTCAGATCACTTGATTTTCTTGCAGGAATCTGTGCCACCCAAATTGTCTGATCCAGTGAATCTGCAAGGAAAGGTCTCTGAGGCCCCTGTCTGCTGACTGCATGACAAACTCTAAAGGAAATGCCAGTCGTGATGGCCCGGGACCTGGAGGAAACAGCATCTTCCTCAGAGGATGAGGAGGTGGTAAGCCAAGAGTAAGTAACAGCAAGCCTGCTTTGACCCTTTACCTTTGGGGTGGAAAATAGTTTCTTTTACTCATATGTTCAACCCAGTATTCTTCTATTGCTATTGTCTGGCTCTGGTTTTAGCTTTTATCCATAATCATTAGATGATCAAGATTTTATTAGTTCCCATCACATATCAGAAATGAGATAAGGCTTTGTTTCTGTGTTCATGAGTGAATATCAGCTCTAGATGTTGTAAAATGTAGGTAGTAGCTTTTGGTGCACTTTTGAGCAGAACATCCAATAAGGAGACTCAAATTTTTAGATATTTAATAAAAGTAGGTTTCCAAATTGTGATGTTGACTGTTGTGCTAGTTTTCTCAAAAGCCTTTCAATGATAGAGTGGCGGTAATATAAAGAGGTCATATAACTTACCATGGCAACTCTAGGGCAGGATATTAGATTCTATAGCCTGTTCTGCATACATTGAACCACAATTGCTTTCCTGAATTCTTTTAGTAAGAGTCCAAATATTTTGATCGTTGGATCTTCATAATAAAAATGAATGATAGAAATAAGTGCAGCTGCTATAAATGATGATAAGGGCTTCATCTCATCTGTTCTCATTTAATATGGAGATTAAAGTATTATATCTTATTTAATTAGAAGATATTATTTCTACTTTATTAAACTTGGCCTTATAAATATCAAGAAATTTCCTCAGGGACTTAGCTTTCCTGGATTTTGAAAAGCTTTGCTGCTTTGCCTTCTTTAATATTTGACACAGAATATAGAGACAGTTTGTATTAAAGTTAAGATATCTTTTTTTTTTCCTTATGTACTCTGCATCCTTTTGGATATATGTGTGCTGTGTAACCTGAAAAATAGGGATAGTATCTCCCAGGCTATTTTGTGTGGGTATGGTTTGGATCAAATAGAATCATATGTGAGAAATTATTTGGTAAATTACATAAAGTACCATACAAATGTAAGACAAAATTCTAACTGGTTCATTGAATTTATGTTAGACTTTTTATAGGGTAGAAGATTACATTACTTTATAGCATTTGAAGAAAACTATTGAAGCATTAATACAGCTTTGAGGAAAGACTTCTCTTCATCATTAGGTCATAGAAAATAATAGGAATTTAACAATATATTTGGGTCATTCTCTTTCAGGATAATTAAATGGGTAATTCCCTCTGGTTACTTGGCCTTTTGTGCCATTTTTCTTTCAGAGTGTGGCCTTTTACTCCACAAAAAATTTAACTTCTGCAGTAAGCATCGGTCTTTCCATTTTTAAGATTGATCCTTTACTTCATTACTGTCTTATTAGTGGGCTTAGAGGAAGGGCACAGACACTGCTAGTACTCCTCTGGTTTTCTGCCTATACTCCTAGTTGAGAAAGGCTAAGTTTCTTATAGAATTTACTGAAAATATAGATGTTATTTCTCTTTACCCCATCCAAATTTTTGGACCTTTTGCTTTTCTTTCTTTCAGACTTCTACTATTGAATTTTGACTTTTTATCTTGTTCCATCAGCTTATTTTTTGTTTATTGGACACTTGTATGTGAGCAATTTTATTCACAATAGGTTTACCTTGAGAAAGTTTTGAAACTTAGAAGGCCTTCAGTCGAATAATGATATTGATTTGATCCAGAGATGTATGTCCTTAGACAACTGTAAGTAAGATCCACTCAGATCCCTAGGCTTTATGAAAGTGTTAACGCCTTGTAGTCCTGGACTTTAGGGTTAGAAACCATCCTAGCAGTCCTTGTTTTACATAGCACTATTTCAAATAATAAATGTAAAGAGGCTATTCTGTATTTTGCTTGGGGATCCCAAATATATATTTATATGTAGAAGTGGAAATTTTCATATAAGAACTCAATATAAGGTTTCTCTAGTCACTGAACAAATAGTAATCTTAATTTCTATCATGAAAAGTGATTTTAAATCAGTTTAAAAGATGAACAATAAACAATTTCACAGTGACTGCTGCAGGGGTTCAGGAAGGAGAGTGTGGTCGTGGACGGGAGGAGCTGGTGGTGAAAGCTCTATGGAGGTAGTGACATTTGAGGTGGGCTGTGGTGTGGAAGCCTTGCTAGCAGGGGCAGTGGTACGAAGAGGTCACAGATGCAGGAGTGCTAATCTGCTGTGTATCTCTGTCTTTGAATTATGTAGGCTGGGTCCCAGGAGTGAATAGTGTATATTCCTCATGAAATAGCTTCTTAAAAACCAAAATGTGTGGGGCATAGCAGCATATTCCTATAATCCCAGAGGCTCAGGAGGCTGAGGCAGGAGAATCACAAGTTCAAGACCACTCTCAGTACTTCAATGAGGCCCTAAGCAATTTAGTGAGACCCTGTCTCAAAATATAAAATAAAAAGGGCTGGGATGTGGTTCAGTGATCAAGTGCCCCTTGGTTTAATCTCTGGCATCTAAATAAATAAATAAAAACCAACTATTAGACTTTCAATAAAATGAGCCATAGAACTGGTCTTTTTCAGTAATTAGTCTTGAAAATTCTTTGTCCTTTCATGTCTGAAAATGCATTTTCTTCGTATTACTAGTTTCTGATGTGAATGAACCTGTGAGGTCCCAATGTTCAGTTTCCCAGTCATTTAAAATTTTACTTCCCGTTAGTACTACCTGCTGGGAGCATGTTTTTAGTGACAATTTAACATCTGCCTTAAGTGTTTTTCAGTTGACCATGGTGAACTAATGATTTACTACTTTTACTTTCCATAGGTTATAAATGAAATGATTTCTCTGTCAGGGATATGGCTACATACAGACTGTAAATCAGGGCCGTGGCTCTTTCCAGCTGTGTGTCTGTCTATTGTGTTGCTGATCTGGTCGGGCATTTTTAACTGTAGCAGCCATCCATTGTTTGTAAGTGCTAAGGCACAGTGGTGCCAGTTTGTAGCTAGTGCTAGATTGACAGGGAACTTTGGATAGTTTCCAACATTCTTTTGTCCAAGACTTCATAGTGCAGGCTGCCTATCTGCTCCCTCTATCCACTGACATGAAAATATGGTGGAAAAATTAGATCATAGGAATCATCTGGTCTGAGCCCATATTTTACAGGTGTTTAAGTTAAAAATCGAGCAAACCACCAAAACTCATCCTTGCTAAAACAAACAAACAAACAAATTAATAAATAAATAAGGAAAGAAAGAAAAAAAGAAAGGATCCTATAAACACCATTTCTCACAGATAGGTACCATGACCAAGAACAAGAACAATTAGCAGGTTGGGGTTGTGGCTTAGTGGTAGAGTGCTTGCGTAGCACGTATGAGGCACTGGATTTAGTCCCTGGCACCACATAAAAGTAAAACAAAATAAAGTTACTGTGTCCATCTACAACTAAGAAAACATTAAAAAAACAATTAGCATTTACATTTCCATTTCTAGAAAACAGAAAATGAACGAGGTATGGCATTCTTTGCTATCTTCACTAAAAAGCTGATGGCAGCTCAACCCAAGTCTACAGGCTGCTGAAACCTCTAAGATTAGTTGCCTGGTACCTGTGCATTCAGATTGGATTGGAAGGATGTGAGTTGGCCCTGAGATTTGTGGTATGGCTCTTGTTAAGGGGTGTGGTCATGTGAGTTTTTTAGAGTGATTGTTGGCTAAATGAATCTTATTCCAAGTAAGGAATTGATTCGTTTAAATCCGGAAGAGTTGAGTTCAGGGTGTTCGATATGCTGAACTTCACTGAGATATGATTTTTCAGCAAAGGGTATAAAGAACAAGAGACCGGGGTTCAAAGACCTGTGTACTTAAGCAGCTGTATGACCTTGGGCAAGTTACTGAACTTCTGAGACACTTTTTTCTAGTTCATCGTATGGACAAGAGGAGTAAGTGGGATGACATGAAAGTTCTTAGTTTCATTACTGGCCACATAGTAGGGACTCAGTTCCTTTAATTTTTCCCCCTTCCTACTTTCCTAGCCAAAGAGTTTCTTAATCCATGAGTAAATATCATCTATCTAAGATGATTAAATTGAGTTTTCCTGAGGATAGGGAAAGAGAAGCCTTATGATTTTGTAGTAGAAGAATTATATAATATATTTTTTTCCCATTTACTACATGTTTTTTTAAATATGATTTTAATTGAGATTCTTATTTTAATTTAGGGTTTGTAGCCCAGAATCTTAGGATGGGACATCAAATTGGTTTAAAAAGGAATTATAGAGTATTAAAGGGGTATATAAATTACTGGGAATATATCAGTTTTTATTCTTTACACATGCAATGGATTACAGTAAGACTCAAATTGTCCTAAATAAGACAGGGCATTCATAACTCGTATTTAGGCAAGATTTGCTTTTGCAGCTCTGACTATTACCCAGGATTTCATTTCTCTCCTCCTGTCAGTTAGGCTCCTCTGACTTCCTTCTTCACTGACAGCTCTGGGCTCTCCCCTCAGTATCTCAAAATGACCATTGCAGTGCCAGACTTCTCATTCTTATTCTGCTCTTGGAAAGAGAGGCCATCACCTGTAGTTACTGTGGAAGAGAAGGTGTCAGGGGCTGGGAACATGTCTCTTTCTCATGGGTTATAATTGGTTTATGTCTCCATCTTTGAACCAATCACTAACTGAACGATCACATTCCTTCATTGGCTGAAACCAGTCAAGGTCCATCCCTTCTCAAGAGTCATTCTGAAAACCCTGGCTAAGAATTGAAGATGAGTGATTTTTCCACAGGATATTTGGGGTTCTTATTCTAGAAAGAAGGGGAAAGTTGCTAAGCATCAAACCATAGTAATTTGCTTAAAGTTAATTCAGATTTTGAGCTGAAAATTATTGAAGACTTTTGTTATGTTTGTAGGGATCATCCATGTATCATGTGGACTGGAGGCTGCAGGAGAATTCCAGTTTTGGTATTCCATGCTGAGGCCATTCTGACAAAGGACAACAATATTCGAGTAATTGGAGGTAGGTATAACCTCTCCCACAGAGGGCAGAGCTGGTCAACTTTCCTGACAACTTTGGAAAACATTAGTATGACGTATGGATAGAGAAAAGGCCTTGGCCATGAGAAAAATCTATTAAGTTGTTACTTGAAGATTATTTAAAATTTTTAAAATTATATGTGCATGCATGTTTGTGTGTGTTTGTATATATATTTAATTGTGATAAATTATGTGTGACAAAATTTACCATTTTAGGTTGCACATTTCATTGGCATTTAGTACATTCTCAATGTTGTGCACCATCACCACAGTCTGAGACATTATCCCAGAAGTAAGGTGTAGCTCAGTGGTAGAGGGCTTGCCTAGCATGAAAAAGCCCTGGGTGTAATCCCCCAGGTCTGCAAAAAAACAAAACAAAAAGAAAAAAGAAATTAAAGCCCATACCCATTAAGCAGTCACTTTCTATGCCACCAGCCCCCAGAAACTTCTAATCTACTTTTGGTCTCTATGGATTTGCCTACTGTAGATATTTCATAGAAATGGAATCATACAATTGTGCCTTCTGTGTGTGTGGGTTCTTTCACTTAGCATATTGGCAGGGTCTGTCCATGTTGGAGCATGTATCAGTCCTTCATTCGTTTTTATGACTGGATAGTATTCCATTGAATGGATATACCAATTTAATTTATCCTTTTATCAAATGATATTTTTGGTGTTTCTACCTTTTGTCTGTGGTGAATAGTGCTGCTCTGAGGGTTTTGGACAAGGTTTTGTTCAGGTACCTGTTTTCAATTCTTTTGAGTATGACTCGGGAATGAATTATTAGATAATTCTCTCTCTTTTTTTTTGTGGTAGTTGGAGTCAAACCCAGGGGCACTCTACCATTCTGACCCCTTTATTAAGTTTTATTTTGAGACAGGGTCTCGCTAAGTTGCTGGGGCTGGTCTTGAACTTGAATCCTCCTGCCTCAGCCTCCTGAGAAACTGGAATTACAGGTGTGAACCGCTGTGCTTCGCTTCTGTTGAACTTTAAGGAGCTGTCAAACTGTTTCCACAGCAGCTGCTTCATTTTACGTTTTCACCAAAATGATAATGGCTTCCAATTTTGCTTTAATCTCACAAATATTTGTTGTTTTCTGTTTTATAGATTATAGTCATCTGGTGGGTATGAAGTGATATTATGGTTTTGATTTTCATTTCCCTAATGACTAATGACAGTGATCATCTTTTTGTGTGCTTTCATGTGCTTGGCCATTTGTATGCCTTCTTTGGAGAAATGTCTTATGTGCATGCATGTGGCTCTACCTCTGAGCCACAATCCTAACCCTAAGCTAAATAGTCTTTGATTTATTTTGAGTTAATTTTTTTAATATTGTATTTTGTAAAAGACCACCTTCATTCTTGTTCTGGCATGATTAGTTGAGGAAACCATTCTTTCCCCATTGAATGGTTGTGGCATTGTCATCAAAAATTAATTGAGTCGAGGGCAGTGGAGCATACCTATAATCCCAGTAGCTTAGGAGGCTGAGACAGGAGGATCTTGAGTTAAACCAGCCTCAGCAATGGTGAGGTGCTTAGCAATGAGACCCTATCTCTAAATAAAATACAACATAGGGCTGGGGACGTAGCTCAGTGATTGAGTGCCCCTGAATTCAAGCCCCAATACCCAAAAATAAATAAATTAATTAATTAATTGACTGGGCTGGGGTTGTAGCTCGGTGGTAGAGTGCTTGCCTAGAATGTGTGAGGCAACTGGGTTTGATCCTCAGCACCACATGTAAATAAATAAATAAACAAAGGTATTGTGTCCATCTACAACTAAAAAATATATATTAAAAAATCAGTTTACCATAGATTTATGGATGCATTTCTAGACTCTTTATATGCCATTGTTGTGTACATTTATCCTTATTCTGATAGCATACTATGTGGGTACTATTACATTGTATTAAGTTTTGAAGTAGGGAAGTGTAAGACCTCTAATTTTTTAAAAAATCTTTTTAAAATTATTTTTTATATATGATAGCGGAATGCATTACAATTCATATCACACATATAGAGCACAATTTTTCATACCTCTAGTTGTATACAAAGTATATTCACACCAATTCGTGTCTTCATTTATGTACTTTGGATAATGATGTCCATCACATTCCACCATCATTCCCCTGCCCACTCCCACCCCTCTGCCCTGTGTAGAGTTCCTCTATTCCTCCCATGCTCCCCCCTTCCTATCCCACTATGAACCAGCCTCCTTATATCAGAGAAAACATTCGGCATTTGGTTTTTTGGGATTGGCTAACTTCACTTAGCATTATCTTCTCCAACTCCACCCATTTACCTGCAAATGCCATGATTTTTTCTCTTTTATTGCTCAGTAATATTCCATTGTGTATAAATGCCACATTTTTTAATCCATTCATCTATTGAAGGGATCTAGGTTGCTTCCACAAAGGCCTCTAATATTGTTGTTCTTTTTTAAGATTGTTTAGGCCATTCAGGGTCCTTTGTAATTCTTTGCAATTTGTATAAGAATTTTAGGATCAGTTTTATCCCTGTAAAATTGGCCATTGGGATGTTGATAGGGAGTGCACTCAAGTTTGTAAATCACTAAGCTGTGCTGAGTCCTGGGGTTAGTCTGTTTTCAAGGGTTATATCAGTATGGATAAGGACCATCATTTGGTGTAGTAGAGAGTCCATACTTGGGTTCTCAATGATTGACATTTACTAGCTATGAGTCTTGGGCAAGTCTCTTAAACTCTTTTAATCAGTTTCATTATTAGTTAAATGGGATAACTTCTACCTTGCAGGCATTGTGAGGATCAAATGAGATTGTTTAATGTCAGGCACATGGTGGGCACTCAGAACTTGTGCCTCTCACTCTACTTGATGAACAGGATCTGCTCTACTGTTAAATGGCTTTAAGGTCTGCAGTTACCCCATGATAATCCAGGAGTTCAGAGAACTGTGAATCTGCTTTTGGGATTTGAATCCTCTTCCTCCCCAAGGGTCCTTGTGTTCTAATCCCCTCAGTAAGTTGCTAGGTTACCACTTAAAGGGACATGGCTCATTCCTGTTTTCTCTGAAGCCTGAGTAACTGAAGCTTGTGTTGAGAAGCTCCCTCTGAATGTAATTTGAGCCCAAATATCTAAGATGGGAAAAAAAACAACAGAAGTTAATTATCCCTACAACACAGGCCTCTTTTGGTCTCCTGTCACATAAAATAATCCATGTATCCTATGACAATAAGCAGAACCTTCTTTTTTAGAATACCTATCATTTATTGGAAAATAATATTCATGAATATTATCATCTTGCTATTCAAGCAATTACTATTTTCTATAATTTATAAATCTTTGCTTTTTTTTTCTTTACACATTCCCGTGACTAGGGGGAAAAAGACATGAAACTTTTCTCTACCTTTCCTAGTTCCTTGAGGTTTAATAATTTTCTTCACCTTTTATGAAAAGGCAATTTTGAATGACCTATTTGCTTATCTGAATTGTACACTTTTGGTCTTCAACTTTTTTCCCCTTTCTCTGTCTCTTAACCAGCTGACATGGAACATAGATTTGCTCAGATCTTAAGCCTGTAGTTAAATCCCTTGAGAAATTATCTGGGGCATTAGTTACCTTCTGTTGATTTCATAGTGTTAGGTGCCAACTTCTTTTTTTCTGTTTATCTATTAAATATTTATTGAAATCACTGTTAATAATTTGGTATAGTATGCTTTCTCATGCTTTATTTGTGAACTGATCTAAGAAGATGACTCTTCTTACTATAAACTTTTTTTCTCCAAATTGTATGTACTTCAAACATGTAATTAAGATTGTGTATTAGAGGCAACAGAGGTATTTTCAACTTAAAGTAAGCTTTTTGTAGAATGAAGCATCTTTTTATAATTTGTCTCTGTGTCTATTTAATAAGTTTGTATTTGTAGATTAGCAATAGAAGTATGATATAAGCTATGTATTATTAAATTTGAAAGTTGAAATTAATAATATATTATTTAACCCAATATATTCAAACATTCTTCCCATATTTACTTCAAATAAAAATCATTAATAAGATATTTTATAGCTAGTATGAATTTTGCATTTTGGGTATATCTTAATTTGGTACAAAATTTTCATTGTAAATATTTGATTTATGTTGAGATTTCATAAAGATTTTAGTTGAAAAAGTAAATTCATTTAGTCAGGTTGTTTCAAAGATGTTTTCTAATAACTGTTTTCTTTTTTTGTGCTGGGATTGGACCCAGGGTTTTGTGTATATTAATCATGTACTTTATCATTTTGCTCCAGTCCTTGTTTTCTACTGACTTAATTGAGTTTCAATTTTTAAATTTAAATTTTAATTAATTAAGTTTAAATAAAATAAAAAATTTCAGTCCTCTGTCAAACTGGTCACATTTCTATGCTCATTAACCTTATGTGGCTAATGACTACTGTATTGAGTAACATTGATATGGACCTACTTTTCTGATACTAGGGCACAGCTACAGTATGTTGTCAATTTAAGAGGTTATAGTTTTATTCTAAAAGTCCAATATATCAGTTTTATCTTCATTCTGGTTTCCCGTGCTGTTTTTATCTAAACCCCTTAGGGACCTTGACTACTCCCTAGGTTCTTCTGTGCTGACAGTTGGATTATTGGTTTCTTATTTTATTTGCTTTACTAAAGTCAATCCGGGAACTTTCCGCAGATCCTAGCACTCCAGGTTGCCTCCTAGGGCACATGTGAGTGGTTGTGGAAGAGGAATTCCATAGTCTCATAGTAGAACTGAAGTGGTGCTTGCTTGATCAGAGATCAGAAACAGGATCATTGGCAGTTTGCAGGTGATGAAGGAGACCATGTCCTGCCTTTTGTTTTTATGTGGAATAAGGTGATTCTTCCTTGGGCAGTTGGGCAGGTTTGGTTTGCACTTGTAATTCTTCAGTTGACTCTTGCCATGATAGAGAAAATTAATGTGTATTTTCAGGGTTCTCTAGAGACATAGAAACAATAGAACATGATGAGGGAGGGAGAGGAAGGAGAAGGTATTTAATATGTATATTGGCACATACAATTATGGAAACTGGTGATGCAGTTTGAAGGCCTGAGTGGTAAAGAACCAGTCGCATAGATTCCAGTGTGAGTCTGAGGCCTGGGAACAAGGAGTGCTAAGGGCAGGGAAGATCTCTGTCTCAGCTCAGGCAGACCTGGAGCAGAGCAAATTGAACCATCTTCATGTTCTGTTCATGCCCTCGGTGAATTGGATGATGCCCACGCACACTTGGGAGGGTAGTCTTCTTTGCTCAGCAAATTCAAATGCTAATCTCTTCTGAAGACACCCTCACAGACATACTTAGAAATAATGTTTAGGCATAAACAGTCAGGATAACATTTAAAACAGGGCTCAGTCAAGATGACATATAAAATTAGCTGTCATACCGAGGTTGCCAGGTTTTTCAAGAAAAGCTCAAAAATCTAGATTTTATATGAATTCTTCCAATTTTCAAAGGTTATCAACTAATTACTAATTCAGTTTTATTTAAAACCACATTGAGCAATAATCAGACCTATATGCAGTTCTGGTCTCTTTCTTAGGTCACCATTTTATAACCTCTGGTCTAAGATATATTACTAACTAGCACTGGACACAGAGGGCTATTGATGTAGAACATGTCTCATTCCATCCTTTCTTCTTGCACTCTCCTTTTGGAATATGTTCATCTTCTCTGAGCTGGGTTATGGTTAGGTGGTAGGGGGTTGATTAGGTGGTTGGTTACTGCATAGTGCTTACTCACTGTGAGAATCAGGTCTGCCACTGAGTACGGTGGAGATTGCAATTTTTTTCTATATTGGGATAAATAGGTGAAAGAATATTAATGGCTTTTAACTTTTTATTTGCTACATAATACTATGCATGACACTATATGTCAATAGCTATTTTATATATAAAATAATTTTACTATGTAGCAATAATGTTCTGAAACTTTACATTTATCCTATGAAATAAATAGTATCAATTCCTTTTTACAGGGGAGGAAATTAAATGTAGAAAAATTAAGTAACTTGTGGAATATTACAGGCAGGAAGTTGTAGAACCAGGATTTGAACCCTGGCACTTTGGCTATAGAAACATACACTTTCTCTTGTTATTCCCACTTCTCTCCCAGTCCTCAGGTAGCCACCTTTTTTCCCTACACCCTTACCTTCCCCACAGCCAGGCACTGAGGCAGAGGCTGCAGAACACACATAGACTCAGGGTACTCCTAGCTTCCAGCAGGAATTGCATAGTTGATGATGCTTTGGCTTTTGCATGTGCCAAAATGGAGATGTTAGTAATCACCATTTTAATGAAAAGATCCAATTTTCTTTCATTCTTCTAAACATTTTATTTAGAAAAATTGCAAATCTTCAGACAAGCAGGTTCACCAATTATGAACAGTTTACCATGCTAGCAAAATGAACCATTTGAGCTGGCCACAGTGGTGCACGCCTGTAATCCCAGTGGCTCTGGAGGCTGAGGCCGGAGGATCGCAAGTTCAAAGCCAGCTTCAGCAATTTAGTGAAGCCTTATGCAACTTAGTGAGATCCTGTCTCTAAAATAAAATACAAAAAAGGGCTGGGGATGTGCCTCAATGGTTAAGAGCACTGGGGTACCAAAACAAAAGAACGTTTGAGAATTAGTTCAACTACTCCCGGGCCTTAAATGTTCCTCAGTAGGTATCTCCTGAGAATAAGGGCATCTCCATAGAACAAGAGTAATCTGTCCTTGGTAAACTACCATTCTTTAAACTACAGTCCCTGTGCACATTCACATTGCTTCAATTTTGTCCTTTGTAGCCTTTGTTTTGTTTTTCTGTCTAGGATCTAATCAGAGATTACATTTAATTGTCTTTTTTTTTTTTTTTTTGGTCTACTTTAATCTACAATCCTTTTCCAGACCTTTTCTGTATGAGTTTCATGAAATTGACCTTTTAAAATATTCCTGGCTAGGTATTTTATAGATAAATCCTTAAATTGGACTGTTATCCTTTTCTGACTGTTGCCATATGTTTAAGTTCAGATTTTTAAAAAATATTTTTAATTTTTTTTTTAGTTTTAGGTGTACACAATATATTTTTATGTGGTGCTGAGAATCGAACCCAGTGCCTCACGCATGCCAGGCGAGCGCATTACCACTTGAGCCACATCCCCAGCCCCTAGGTTCAGATTTTTAAACATACATAGGAATATCACTTAGTGAAGTTGTATCCTTCTCAGTGTGTCACTGTTAGAAGCATGTGATGTTATCCTTTTGCATCATTGGTGAAGGCAGATTTGAGCCTTTGGTGAAGATAGTGTTTTCAGATTGCTTTGCCATAAAGGTGTGTTGTCTGTTACAGGCATGCTCTGTAGAGATATTTTCAGATGTGTGTGTCTTCAATTCCCCAATAGTCTCTCACCTATTGGAATCCATCTATTCTTGTTTGAATCTTTTAGGGGTTTTGTCAAGTGGTGATTTTCCATTTTGATCTTTCTTTCTCCATTTATTAGCTTGATTTTTGGTGAACAAGAGCTTTCCCTTCTGGGGTTGGCAGAATAATAGTCCTTCAAAGATGTCTACCTCGTAATTCCTAGAATCTGTGAATATGATAACTTTATTTGGCACAGGGCAATTGAGGTTGTAGAAGGAATTAAGATTCTTAATCAGATGATCCTAAAATAAGGAGATTATTCAAGAGGGCCCTATGTAATCTCAAGAGTTCTTTAAAGTGGAAGAGAGAAGCTGGAGAGTCAGAGAGATGTGATGTGAGAAGGATTAGTCCTGCCATTGCCTTTTTTGAAGATGCAGAAAGAGAGCCTGAAAATGAAATTATCTAGGGAAGATCTGTGCAGTACTCTCTTGTCTAATGGAGTGAATCCATGCAGAAGGGACCTGCAAGCTTGTTTAGAATGTTATAACAGAAAATACGCTGCCAGCTTGGACTGAAAGATGAGACGAAAGAATGATTAAGGATGAAGTGAAAGAAGGCTGTTGGGCCACCACATTCTATAGGCAAGAAGCCAGATGACAAAATTACTTAGCTGCAAAAATGTGCTAACTTTTATGGAAAAGGAAAGATAAATCCAAGGATGGATCCTCAACTTCGGAGGATAGACCTGTGAATCATGAGCATTATTCTGAGGTCTTCAAATCTAATGATGCTTGCCTTGCTTGATTTTTAAATTATTGAGAACTGTGACTCCTTTTTTTTTTTCCTTTCACTTTTCTACCCCTCCCCTTGGTGTTTTTGTGGTACTGGGAATTGAACCTAGGGGTGCTATGTCCCCAGCCCTTTTTATTTTTATTTATTATTTTTAATTTTTTGTTGTTGTTGTTCAGGTACTAGGGATTAAACCTAGGGATTCCTTACCAGTGAGTTACCTTCCCCCAGTCCTTTTTATTTTTTATTTTGAGATAGGGTCTCATTGAGTTGCCCAGGCTGACCTTGAACTTGGGAAACTCCTGCCTTAGTCTGTGTAATAGCCAAGATTATAGATGTGCACCATTGTGCTCAGTAATTTCGTCCTGTTTTGAACAAGAATATCTGTAGCTGGTTTTCTGTGCTGTACTTCCATTGTATTTGGGTGCAAATAACTTGTTCCTATTTTTCAGGTCCACAGATGGAAAGCAATTCTGCCCCAGGTTGAATGATACCCAGAGTCCCAGCTTTACTTATTTAGGTGATGAAATTTGGAAATTTTGAGGCGATAAATTTAGATGAGATTTTAAACTTTGAGTTGATAGGGATGTTAGGATAGGGTGAATGTCTTTTGCATGTGAGAAAGGTGTGAATCTTTGGGGGTCAGAGGTAGACCCTGGATTCTCCCCCACTCAGTATGTCCATGTCCTAATCTCTGAAACCTGTCAACTATTACCTTATATGGCAAAGGAGAATTAAAGTTGCTAACCAGATGACCTTAAGATAAGGAGATTATCCTGAATTGTCTAAGTAGGCCCAACACAATGATAAGTGTTCTTCACCAGGGAAGAAAGAAGTAGAAGAGGTGATTGATGCGACATGAGAAAGACCAAACCTGAAATTGTTGCCTTGAAAGTGGAAGAGGAGAGACCATAAGCCACAAATGAGGGAATGGGGTGGCCACTAGAAGCTGGAAAAGGGAGGGAAACAAATGGTGCCCCAAGCCTGCAGGAGGGAACATAGATGTCTGTTTCTTTAGTGTGAGCCTGGGAAAATCTGTGTTAGACTTTTGACCTCCAGGGCTATGAAATGATGCATTTCTGTTTAAACTGCCAAATGTGGCAATTTGTTATAGCAGCAAAAGAAAGCCATTGTGCCTTCTTACTTTCTTATCTGTGTCGATTCATGGATTCTTTTTTTATAAGTGCGTTATAACCTAACTCTTTTTTTGTGTTGCTGTGACCAAAATACCTGACAAGAACAACTTGGAGGGAAAGTTGTTTGGGGCTTATGGTTTTAGAGGTCTTAGTGCATAGATGGTGGATTCCATTGCTTTGGGCCTAAGATGAGGCATCACATCATAGGGGAAGGGCCCAGTGGAGGAAAACTATGCAGCTCATGGTGAAGTCAGGAGAGAGGTGGGAAGAAGCCACAGGGAAGATGAAGCTTTCTAGGACATGCCCCCAGTGACCCAGTTCCCACAGCCACACTCCACCTGCCTACAGTTCCATCCATCCAGTCTATTTAAACTAGGATGGACTGAAGAGGTCACGGCTCTCAAAATCGAGACATTTCACCTCTTAACATTCCTACATTAACTGGCACTTTGCCAAGGGGTGGGGGTTCACCTAACATCCAAATTGTATAATTTTCTATAACTTTTCAATTTTACGTTCAAATTGTCTCCAATTTGGTCATTGGGCGCCCTTTGAAGCTCTTATGGCCTGTTCCCAATCAGTTTTTGAGCATTTCTCTCGTTTTTGAAAAGTAACCTGTTGCAGGCTCATCTTGTGCTTTCCTTCCCCAACTTGGAATCAGAACATGTTTTGGTGAGCTGCGCCCTGTCCTGCTCTTGTATCCTGTTCTGTGCTGAAGTAAATGCAAATTACCGCACTCTTTCTTATGCCATGCTGTAAAGACAACATGAACAGTGACGATCACCAGGAAGTCTGTGACTGGGCTTTGAAAACTTGCTACAAGAAGTGCGGGGTGTCCGTGTATTCATGCCTGTCTTTCTGTATCTGCTTGGCATGGAGCTCCTATCAGGGCTGGGCAAGGAGCAGCGGATTTATGAGGATTTTCACCTAAATTTTAAAAAAGAAATGGTCATCTTTGACTACAGAGGCTGAATATTATTCTAGAATCTCTTTGTGTCTGTACCGTACGCATTCAGAAATTGTTCCGTATGAATTCCTCTTAAAATATTGTCCTGTAGGATTCTTAGCTAACTTTCCCAGTTTGTTGTTGCACATAGAAAGAGATTGAATTTACTGTTAGTCTTTGAGGATATATCAAAACCCCGTGTGATCATAGGTTTTCCTTCCAGACAGGGCTTATAAGCACAGATGCTTGCAGGGATCTAGCAAGAAGTGTGCATGAGGGAAGCAGGCAGGGTACTGTGCTGACCTGGGTAGTGTGGGCCTGTCCTGAAAGGGCAGCTGTGCCACCAGTTTCTAATATGCTGGAAATCAGTTTTATTGGACTCAGGGCTACCTAGAGCAGGGTTCTAAGTCTTTTGGGTACAGTGGACCCTCTTGGCAGTCTGGAGACACCTAAGGGGCTCTTCTTAGGATAATGTTTTTATTTGTTTAAACTTTTTTGCAGAACTGGGGATTGGATCTAGGCACTTGAGAATGTTACCCAAACATTCTACCACTGAGCTAAACCCTCAGCCCTAGGATAATGTTTGCTTTCTGTTTCTTTTTTCAGTAGGTTTTTATTGTGCAGTTTATATACATAGTTAATACTCTTATAACTATAGCTCAGGGGTAACAACAGTGAATAAGCCATAGTTTCTTCCATTAAGTAGACTACAGTCACACATTGACTTTATATGGTGATTGGGATTCTTTTTTTTTAATTCTTATTAGTTATACATGACAGTAGAATATATTTTGACATATAGAACAGATGAATGGATAAAGAAAATCTGGTACATATATACGAGTACTTACTACTCAGTAAGAAGTATTTACTACTCACTCATAAAGAGAAGTGAAAGTAAATGGATGGAACTGGAGACTGCCTTGATAAGTGAAATAAGCCAATCCCCCAAAACCAAAGGATAATGTTGTTAAGTTGATTAAAAAAGTATAAGTGATTCAAAAGAAATCAGTTGTGTTGAAATATAGTAATGAAAATATTTTAAAACATTGTGGTATGTATGCTTTTTTTAAAAAAAATCAGTGCATTGAATAACACATCTAGTGGAATTAACTTGGGTAATTCATAAATACTGTGATGAGAATGAGTGATATTTTGAGCTAATTGTAACAACTGTGAAGCAGTTTTAGAATGCCTGACATCTGTTGGGGGTAGGCTCACAGATGCTGTCAGTACTGTGTGCTTTGCTGTCCATTTTCCTCATTGAAGGCATTGCTAAATTTTAACCAGAAACTGGCAAAAATAAAGATGGACATTTTGCCTCTTATCCAATTAGTGAACCCCAAAGAGTCTCAGGGTAAGGACCTTTGATCCCAGATACTTTCAACTTTTAGTAGTACTTTTAAGAGTAGGAGTATAATGTTAATGAGCATATTTAAGCAAGCCATCATGTTACAGTTCATTTTATTTTTACAGTTGATATTCAGTTTTCTGAACTTGATTCTGTTTTTTTCTTTAGAACGCTATCATTTGTCTTATAAGATTGTGCGAACAGACAGTCGCTTGGTACGCAGCATTCTGACAGCCCATGGATTTCATGAAGTAAGCTCAATTTTACTATCTCACCTGGTTTGCTTAAAAGCTGAAAATCCTAGCCATCTAACCGTATCATTTACCAGAGCTAGCTCTGAAAAGTACTTGGTTCTCATGCTTAGTGATGATGGCAGAATTGGATTGAATTGCTGAGTGGTTTTATCAGTTTCTTCTTATACATGGAAAGAATTTTCACAGGATTTTTTTTTTTTAATGTTCTTAGACTTCAACTAGAGGCAGAGCTGCCCATAAAGGAATTGTCTGTTACCCAGTTAAGGTTCTTTGATTGCAAGCAACAGAAACAGACTCAGTTTAACCAAAAGGGATTTATAGGAAAGGTATGCAGAGGATGGCTGGTGGAATCAGAGGAAAAGCCCAAAGTCAAGTCTTTGGAAAGAGGGAGACCAGGACAGCCTTGGAGATCTAGGGTCAGGAATCTCTAGTTCCTCAAGGAATGGCCATAGAAGTTACTGGACTTCAGTCTGGCTTGGTTCACAAATCCACTGACTTGGGGAGAGGGTTTGTGGGGGATTGGCAGGTCCTCCAAAGAAACATGGGAAATTGGGATGTTGTTATCAAAAAGGATAGGTAAAAATGCTCAAGAGACTTCCACTCTAGATACTTTGAGAATAATGATGGAAGTCTGATTGCTAGCTCCTTATAGAATAAGGAGATAACTCAGATTGAGATCTCTCCTTATTCTATAAAGAGGAGATATTTGGGGACATTGTCATATCCATTTATATTCTGTATTGTTGCTCTTTTATCACCAGTGTTATCATGGTCCTATTACATAATAGGTATGGAGTTCTTAATTATTTAATGAAGGGTCATAGGAATTTTAATGAATGAATGAATGAATGGTCTAAGTTGGTTGACTATTGTAAGGTTTTAGTTCTGATCAGCATCTATCTGTAATGGCATAAGGAAAGTCTGAGGAAGGAGTTTTGGGGTTGGGCCCTGATCTCAGACTTTGATATGCCAGAGGATATGAGATAGTATCAAGTTCTATACAGGAGGTTAATTTATTCTATTTTGTGCATCTAGGATTTCCCCAATTTTCTCATTCTTTAAACATGATTATCTTGTGTTTTGTGACAATCTTTTCTTACAATGCTCACATACTAATTGGGTTACCTTGTGAATTCTCTTTAGATAAAAATCAATATGACTTTCCTACTATCGCTTTTCCTGGAAAGGATTTTTTTTTTCCATGTTTCTGTCTGCCCGCAGGTTCACCCAAGCAGCACTGACTATAACTTGATGTGGACAGGATCCCACCTGAAGCCCTTCTTACTTCGCACCCTCTCTGAAGCACAAAAGGTTAATCACTTTCCCAGGTAAAGCTCCTGTAGCTGCTTTGTTGCATTTAGAGGTAGTTGACATTGGAACAATGTGGCTGGCAGAGATAGTTACATTCTTTAAAAAAAAAAAAAAAGAAAGAAAGAAAGAAACTGGCCAGGCATGGTCATGTGTGCCTGTAATTCCAGTGACTTGGGAGGCTGAAGCAGGAGGATCACAAGTTTGAGTCCAGCCCCAGCCAACTTAGTAAGGCCCTAAGTAACTTTGTGAGATCCTGTCTCAAAAAATAAAAAGAGCCAGGGATGTAGCTCATTGGTGGCAAAGCATTCCTGGGTTCAACCCCCAGTATCAAAAAAAAAAAAAGAAAAAAGAAAGGAAATCTGGTCTAGGACATCAGTCCCTGGGCAGGTACAGACACTATTCAAGGACTGTAGAGGCATAGGTGGTTTTAAAAGAGAAAGCTGCTTATTTATTTATTTATTTATTTTGGATAACCTGTGATTTATTTTATAAACTTAACATCATGGTAGTGAGTTTCTGGTGGAGTAAGGCTGTTCACATGGCATTCAGGAGGCAGAGAGAGTGAGAGAGAGCGCGCACTGAGAGAGAGCGAGAGTGCACAAATTGAGCTGCTGCGGCTGCTGCTGCTGCTTCTTCATCTTTATTTATTTATTTATTTATTTATTTTTTTTTTTTTAAGAGAGAGTGAGAGAGGAGAGAGAGAGAGAATTTTTTAAATATTTATTTAATTTTTTTTATTTCTCGGCGGACACAACATCTTTGTTGGTATGTGGTGCTGAGGATCGAACCCGGGCCGCACGCATGCCAGGCGAGCGCGCTACCGCTTGAGCCACATCCCCAGCCCTATTTATTTATTTATTTATTTTTATTTGGGGCTGAGGATTGAACCCAGTGCCTCACACATGCTAGGCAAGTTCTCTGCCACTGAGCTACAACTGCAGTCCCCAAATTGAGCTTCTCAAAAGCACCTGTGGTGGGTGTGTTCTCCTTTCTTATCTCCTCTTCCCCTTTTATAAAAGAATGGCTCATCTGGTATCTTACTATGATGCATTGTCCATAGGTGTAAAAATGTCCAGGGTTCCAAACAAAGGTACAAAATAATTAATGTCTAATTCTAGCAATAGCATAACACATTCTTCCATGATGTGGTTTCCATTTCTTTGCTTTTAACACAATTAAAGATGCCATGATCTAGTTGTCAACAAGTTATAATGGCAGATTGTTTTGTGATTTTTTTTGACATATAATTAAATAGAAATTCAAATAATTGCGTTGTTTTGCTATAGAAAGCTCTTTCCAGTTGTGTTTGTTAAGGCAGCCTCCAGAGACATGCCTTGTGGATAGAAGCACAGGCTCTGTAGCCAGCTATCTGGGTTCAGATTCCAGATTTGCCAAGTGACCTTAGGCAAGTGGTCTCTCTGCGCATCAGTTTCCTCACTGGTAAAAAGCAGGTGCTAATGGCAGGCAAATATGTACGGTTGTGAGGATTTAATATATCAAGATGTGAAGTGTTTACGGTGGTGCCTGCCACCTAGTGTGCACCCTGTGGGTTAGCTGTATTTATGTGAACAGTTTATTAATGTGCATCTCTGAGAAAGGACAAGAAAGTTAATGCTGCAACCCTACCTTATTCTAGCAGCATTCATGGAGAGATATGTGGCCTGATGGAGAGGGTAGCCAGTCTCCCTGATCTAATGGAGAGATGCAGATCTAATGAAAGTTTTTATTTGGTCAGTGGTTACATTTTATTTTATCTCCAGGGCTTGTACCCCAAATAAAACCAGTTTTATTTTCAGTTCTCTCATGTGCTTTTGTCCTCATTTTCATGATACGAAGCTGTTTCTTGGTTTTTCAGTTCTTTTATTGTGCATGCAATGTGTGTAAATATTGGCCTGTACTCTCTCTTGTCAGATGGTTTCTTCATAGTCTTGGATAATTGTATGTCTTCACAGTAAGTTCCATTTTTATTTATGTCTGAACTTCATTGGCAGAAAATAATTTAAACCTTTAATTTTCTTCCTTGGTGCCTGGACTTGGTTTTCTAAATGTGTGATTGCATGCTTGAAGTAGAGCAGATGCATCTGTTTAAAAAAGGTCTTTAAACAATCTTTAAAATGGCCCGTGCTACAGTCTGCATTCCTAATTCATATTAGTAGTATATTAATCATTTTAATAGTTTTTGAGTATTCCTGTACTTGTGTACAAATTTCATCTCAATTTGGACTCAGTAATATAAATTCCAACATATATTTTCCTTGACTGCTCTTTGAATGCTTTATACTTGGAAGTTTGGCAACATTTATAATTCATTTTCTAGTTTCAGTAATTTTGTGACTTTTGCTATATCCTTCCTGTTTTAATACAAATTCTTGTAACTCACATGCAAGAGAAATTCAAGCACTTTATTAGCAGTATTAAATATTGTGTACTTTCTTAAGAAAACTTTTCAACTTTAATCTTAGACTTACAGAAAAGTTGGAATTATATTATAAAGAGTTGCTATATTTTTTAACTTAATTTCCTGTGATAATAGCTGGCCTAGGGAAAGCGAGGAATGAGAGACAGGTAAGCAAGAAATGAAAGACAGAGACCAGTCAGAGATACATACACGAGTTTGTCAGAGCAGATAAATAAAGGCCATCTCTCTACAGGAGAGAGAGGCAAAACAGGCTTGAGTTCTGGGACTTTTATGGGGGATGCTCAGGAATCAGAGCTGGGCGGGCTGGTCCTAATACAGTTGGTAAAGGTTGGGTTGGTGTGAGGGAGTGGTGATCCTTTCTTAGAACCACCCAAGGGCGGGAAATTGAACTTTTTCCTTAAAATGATGGCTGTCACTTAATAAGATGGCTAAGCAAGGACCTTATATTGACTGTACTACAAATGTTATTATTTTACCAGTTTTTCTACTCTTTTTCTGTTGAAGGATCTCACGTTAGCATACAGTCATCATGTATCCTTGACTTCCTCCCCATCTATGACAGTTCCTAAATGTTTCATTGTTTTGCACAAATTTCTATTTTATATCTTGGGGATGGTACCCAAGTTTAAACACAGAATTTATTTGTTTCATAAATAAACATACATAGCCCAAAAGTAATTTTATACAATATTTTGAATCATGATGTAACTGGTCTGGGGATGTAACTCAGTAGTAGAGCACTTGCCTAGCATGTGCAAGGCCTGGGGTTTAATCTCCAGCACCCTAAGTAATAACAACAACAACAACAACGCTAACAATAAACTTTGTGTATGAGCCAGTTTTATGGTAGAATTTTCCACTTGGGTACTAGGTTGGTATTCAAACAATTTCAGATTTTGGAGCATTTTGGATTTTAGATTAAGGATGGTCAACCTGTAATATACTTAATTAAAAATTTTTAATATTTAGGGTGTTTTGATGTATACTACATTACTTGCAATGATAATCATATACATACACATGCTTGCACACACACAGACACACACACATATTTACTGATCCTAAAGAAAGAACTTGGAGTCAAGGGAGAGATTCTGGACATTTTATTGCTGATGCGTTCCTCCTTGGAGACAGGCTGGGCTAAGACAGCCCCATGGTGCTTGTAAGCAGGGGGAATCCATAGGATGGGTGCAGGTGGAGTTCCTCAGATGTTTTATGAGCACATTCTTCTGCTTTACAACCAAGGTCACTCTGCTTTGATCCTCACCTAAAGGTTGGAGATAAGTGAAGTGGCCAGTCCTCTTCCGCTTTCCATTCCCTTCATTATCACATTCTTTTAGGGTTCTTATCTTACTGCAAGCTTTTCTAGGCACTGATTAGTGTTTAACCAGAGAAAGCCTTATGATTAAAGGAGATCTTAATTTCAAAATGTATACATTTGCTAGAGAGAAAGTATGGTATAATGTAAAGACAAGCATTAAATATGTTCTGTTAGGAGAACTGAGTGGAAGACTGGATGCTGCCTAGGTAGAGAGAGGGAGGCTTCTGGTGACTGGATATGTTCCCTACTCAGTGTGAGTGGTAGCTACATAGGTGTTTTTTCTACTTTGTTAAAATTTGTCATGCCGCACCTGTAATTTGTGTCCTTTTCTGTATGTTAGCTTCAGGAAAAAGTGTATTTTAAAAAGTAAAAATTACTGACCAACTTCACTGAGCTTTTTCTTTAATAGCATTTTAAAATTGTTATGGGAGGTATTGAATCTTTATTTTATTTGGATTTCCTTGAATACACTTAAAAGTGTCGTGCTAATATTTTTACTTTAAAATTATTTACAATTCATCAGTTTCTTGGGAACAGTTTAAAATTTGTGATGAAGAATCCTAGAGGCTGATGTTGCTGAAAGCTTGGTCCTTGTCTTCAATGCCAATCCAATAAAGAGGACATGGTTTTAAGAAAAAGGAAAAAGAAGGTTTATTGCTTTGCTAGCAAATGAGAAATAAACACAGAGGACCTCTGTCCCAAAGGTGGTGATTCTTCCCATCAGCAGGAACTGAGGTTTTTTAAAGAGGTGATTCAGAGAAAGTAATATTAGGGAGGAGAGATCAGGAAGGAGAAGATCAGGGAAAAGAAGTTTGGAGAGGAGAAGGTCAGGGAAAAGAAAATCTGGGAGGAGAAGATCAGGAAGCAGAAGGTTAGGGAAAAGAAGATCAGGGAGAGAAGGTCGGGGAGAAGTGGGGGTGGGCGGGAAAGGAAAAAAAACATGTAAGTTTCAAAGTCGCAAGGGATATAGTCAAAGCATCGAGTGAACCTGTTACACTGATTTAAACATGAGAGGATATGATACATGGTTTCCTAACTATGGAGGAGGTACCAAGCAGAGCATCTGAACACCACTAATATTGGGCATTTGTAGGAGAACAAGTTTTTTTTTTGTTTTTGTTTTTCCCCTTACCCTCTGGCTCTTTGTTTCTAATTTTTTAATGATAAGAATTACCTGGAGTACTTTAAAAAAAATTTCAAATCTATTTTTATTCTTTTTAGGTATACATGACAGTAAAGTCTATTTTGACATATTTATACAAACATGAAGTATATTCTAATTAGGATCCCAGTGTTGTGGATGTATGCAATGTTGAAATTCACTGTGGTGTATTCAATATGTACATAGGAAATTTATGTCTGATTCATTACACTGTCTTGGGGTATGTTTTAGAATGATACATTCTCAGATCTCTCTATAGATCATGGAAATCATCATCTTCAGAGAAGGTGTGTATCTAAGAATCATTTTCTAGATACTTTACAACCCTAGAAAATTGCCACCAACAAATCTATATCTTCTAAAAAGCAATATGTTTGTTTATTTCAGAGAAGTTTGGAAACTTATTGTAGACTAAACCAGTGGTGTAGTGTGGGGGCCTCAGAATCACCTGGAGGATTTGTTTAAAGTGCAGAATCCTGGGCTCCATTCCAATATTTTGAGGCAGGGTCTAGGGCATAGATTTTTAAGGAGTTCTCTCGGTTATTCTTTTATACACTGAAATTTGAGTGCCTGTTCTCCAGATTTCCGAAGAAGACATGGGTAAGGAAAAAAGTATTTGTGATACCTAGGTTTGACTAAGCAGTCTTTGAAATCACAGTGAGAAATTTTGAACTCAGAAATAGATGGAGTAAACTTTTATGGTTATGACAAAGGTTCCTACATGGTTTTACAGTTGGGGAGGCTGGGGATGTGGCTCGGTAGTAGAGCACTTGCCTAGTGTGCATGAGATCTGGTTTTGATCCCCAGCACTGTGGGATGGTGGGGTGGTGGGGTGGTGGTGGAGGGGGTGGAGACCACTCTAAAGTAGACTTCTGAGTTGAGGCTAATGCCTTTTTTGAAGTACCCAAAAGTATACCCTCGATATATTTACCCCAATCAAATCTTTGCTTTTTAAAACTACTTTTACACCTTCTATATTCATCTCTCAATGATGTATTTCTCAGTGGGGCTCTTCACTTAGGACTTTACTGTACCAAAGATTATTGTAGTGCAAAATTAAAGTCCTTCTTGGGCCTTATGTAGGAGGGACATATCAAACCCTTGGTATTGGCTGTGATATGAGTTCCATATAGTTATATAACAAGTAAATATGGATTAAGTAACCAAGTTTTATATTCTTATTTCCTGTTTTTTTCAAATATGTTCAACTTTTTTTCTAAGAATAAATTAATGAAACTTCTTAGAAATTAGTATTTCAGTATTTGAATTTTCTCATTTTGCATCTTCACTTGCAATTCAGAGTTTTTTTGGTCAGGGCATATTGCTTAAGTTACATCTATAGATACCAGTGGCATAAAAATTTCCAGAATGCTTTAATTTTGCAAATTGTTAGTTGGTATGTTAGTTTTCCCTCAGTATCTGAATAAACCATATTTTTGTGCTGTTAGGGAATTGAGATTGAATTAAATAAAATAAAACACACAGCATTTCTAAAATATTTCATAATGATTTGTAGAAGTGGATAGGCATAGATTTTTGTTAATAAAACTAGACTTACTTTTACAAATTTGTTTTTTATAACATGAGATTTTGAGTATATTTTTCAAGAGTCAAAAATGCAGTCTTTTGTGTTCGTATTTGAAATCTGTTTTACAATAGATTTTTATACTCATAAATCAATTTTCAAAAAAGCTCATTTGAAATAAGGATCATAGACCTAAATACAAAACATAAATTTGCTGGGTATAGTGTTATTCAGCACCTGTAATCCCAGTGACTTCGAAGGCTGAGGCAGGAAGATTGCAATTTAGAGGTCAGCCTCAGCAACTCAGAGAGACCGTGTCTCAAAATTAAAAATAAAAAAGACTGGGGATGGGGCTGGGGTTGTGGCTCAGTGGTAGAGTGCTTGCCTTGCACATGTGAGGCACTGGGTTCAATCCTCAGCACCACATAAAAATAAATAAGCAAATAAAGATATTAGGCCCATGTATAACTAAAAAATATTAACAACAAAAAAAGACTGAGGATGTGGTTCAGCAGTAAAGCACTTCTAGGTTCAATGCCAGTACTCCTACTCCAAGCACTTTTTAAAATATAAACAAAAGTGTAGATAGAAAATCTTTATGACTGGGTTATGCAAAGATACAATAATAGAACTTAGAAGAAAAGAAAAGTTAGCACTTAGAATAAAAAAATGGATAAATTGGACTTCATCAAAATTAAAAATCTGCGTTTTGAAAAAACTCTTAAAATGGAAAAACACGCCATGGGTTGGAGAACATCTTTGTAAAACACGTCTGATAAAGAATTTGAATCCAAATATATAATGAATTCTTAAAACTCACTAATAAAAACCAGGCATGGTGGCTCACACCTGTAATCTTAGAGACTCGGGAGGCTGAGGCAAGAGAATCGAATCACTCAATCTGTTTTTCAAAATAGGCAAAAGCTTGGAATGGATACTTAAAAGAAGATACATGTACCTTGTTAGTTCAGTCATTAGAATACAAATTAAAACCATATAAGTACCAATATTCACCCATTAGAATGGCTAAAAAGCAAAACACGCGGCTGGGGCTGGGCCTCCGAGGTAGAGCACTTGCTCAGCATGTGTGAGGCACTGGGTTCAATTCTTAGCACCACATACAAATAAATGAATAAAATAAAGGACCATCAACATCTAAAAAGAAAAAAAGTTAAAAAACAAAACAAGAAAACCTCTCTAAAACCACAAAACCAAATGCTGGGCAGAATGCATTGCAACTGGAACACTAACATGTCACTAGTGGGAATGCAAAATGGTACAACTACTTTGGATAACGAATATTTTGAAATATATTTGATCTAAGTCTTTATTTCTTAATGTACAATTCCTAAAATACTTCTTGTATGCTAAAGAATTGAATGGTGACTGGCAGTCCCTAGTAGCTTCAGGATGGGGATTGGTCATAGGAAGCCCAAGGCATGGTTAGAGAGTTGGGAATTTTAGCCGGGTGCAGTGGCTCAAGAGGCTGAGGCAGGAGGATTGCAAGTTCAAAGCCAGCCTAAGCAACTCAGTGAGAGGTGCTAAGCAACTCAGTGAGAACCTGAAAGAAACCTCTAAAGAAATACAAAATTGGGCTGGGGATATGGCTCAGTGGTTGGGTGTCCCTGAGTTCAATACCTGGTAACCCCCCCACTCCCACCCCCCCAAAAAAGAGAGAGTTGGCAGTTTCAGACTGCTCCTCAATTTCCAGGAAGGAGCAAAGGGCTGAAGGTTAAGTTGATCACCAATGATCTGATCAGTAATGGCTTTCCAATAAAACTTCCAGTAAAGTCCCAAAGCCTGGGTTTGGAGAGCTTCCAGATAGCTGGACACATCCTAGAGGATGGAACGGCAGGGGAGTGGAGGAGTGCTCCTCTGCCCACCCCTCACCCTGGGCCCCTCTTCATCTCTATTTTTTGTGCTATCCCTTTTAAAAACTAGTGACTGTATTTCACTGAGTTCTTAGACACACTCTTGATAAATTAATCAAATCCAAAGGAGAGGGGCTTGGGAATCCTGATCTATAGCCAATCAGAAGCACAGATAAAACAACCTGGGGCTTGCAGCTAGCATGGAATTGAGTGCAGTCTGTAGGGCTGGGACCTCAACCTGTGGGGTCTGTTGCTATATCCAGGGACATAGAATCAGCATAGAACTGAATTAGCAGATACCCAGCTAGTGTCTGCTGTAGTATGTGGGGAAAATCCCCCGCACATCTGGTATCAGAAATGTTGAGTGATTGTATTGAATTGAGAGTGGAGAATAGGAAAAAACACTTTGGTATTTCCTCTATATCTCAGAGTATGGAAGGAAAGACTGAGCTTGTTTTTCCAATATCCTCAGAATAACCATTTGGCAGTTTCTTAGAAAGTTAAACATATACTTATGTGGTGATTGTAAAATGTGTCCTTGAATTCTTTGACACGGCCACAAAACGTCGAGCTAAATCTTTCTGTTCTTGAGTGTCAATTGGACTTAGTGACTTGCCTCTAATGAATGGAATGTGACAGAAGTGACTGTGTGTCATTCTGAGACTAGGTCATAAGAGGCAGCCTCTTTCTTGGATCACTGGGTCTGGGAGAAGCCAGTTGTCATGTCAGGAAGGCGGTCAGCCTGTGGAGGGCTCAAATAGGGAAGGGAGAAACCTAGGCCTCCTGCCAGTAGCCAGTGCCACCCTGTTATCTAAGCCAGAGGTCCCAATAGATCAGAGTCATCCACCTGCTGCCCTGGGTGTCCTCTCAGAGTCATGGTGAAGCAAGAAAGGAATTTATTATTTAGTGGCCACACCGGGAAGAAACAGGGACCTCTGTCCTAATCCCGGTTTTGGGGTGCTGACGAAAGCTTCAGGACTATATCATGAAGGACAGAAGCAGCGGGTGGCGGGGGCAAGGAGTTTGTGTACTCAGGGAGTCTTTGTTACACTGTGGTCTGGTTCATCTCTCTCTCAGGTCAGGCTCTGAGGGATTCTGCTGGCTCCAGGGAAATCATCCTTCTTGCTTGAGGGAGCAGTTCAGTTCCCATGACGAGATGATTGCTCCCACTTGGGGGACAACCTCAATTCCCATCATGGAATACCTGGGGGACAGCCTTCTTTTCCATCATGGTTATCTACCTGCAAGATTTGCTGTTCCTGGAACCTTGAAAATACTTTAGTTGCTCTTAATTTACCTAACCTCTCCATCCCTTGGCATGGGATGGAGAGGTTAGGTAAATTAACCTTGCATTACCAGTTTTTAGACAGCTACTTCTTAAGTGATTAACATGTCTGTGGGCAGATTTGAGCAGGAATCTGACCCAAAGTTCAAGGCAGCAAAGGAGACAGATACAGAATGAAGGCAGAGATACGAGGCTTTTATCATGCTTTTAGTTACTTATTGGACACCTGCAGGCCCAAGTGAAGAGTCATTGCTTTTTAGCAAAAACAGCCTCTAAGTCCCAGCTATAGTGCCATTGAGTCATCTTGGAAGTGGCTCCTCTGTCTGCCATCAAGCCAATGACTGCAACACTGGACAACTGAGGCACAGCTACCCAGCTTCATCATCCCACATTCCTGGCCCACAGAAACTGTGTGACATCACAAATGTACATTGTTATTTTAAGCTGCTATGTTTTGGGGTTACTATGCAGCAACAGATAACTGATACAGTAGATAACTAAACTACCTAGAAGTCTCACTCCTAAGAGAATGAAAATGTTCACATAAAAGCTTATAAAAACTTTTTGGCACAGTGGCATATGCCTATTATCCCAGTGACTTGGGAGGCTGAGGCAGAAGGATCATCGGTTCTAGGCTAGCCTCAACAACTTAGCAAGATTCTCTCTAAAAATAAAAGGAACTGGGCATAGGAAAGAAGCTAGTCTTGAAAGGATATGTAGCATATAATTCTATTTATTTTACTTTCTGGAAGAAGTGAAAATACAGGGACAGAAAGCATGAGCCCAGGGTCTGGCACTGACTAAAAGGATTGACTGCAGAGGGACTTGAGGCAACTTTGGGGTATTGGAACTGTTCTGTAGCTTGACTCTGATTATCGTTATCTAATGGTACGTGTTTGTTCAAACTCAGAATTATATACCAAATGTGTAAATTTATTGTACATACATTATATCTCTTTCTTTTCCTCCTCCTCCTCTTCTTCTTCTTCTTCTTCTTTCTTTCTTCTTTCTTCTTTCTTCTTCTTTTTTTTGTTGTTGTTGGACTGGGGATGGAGCCCAGGGCCTCATATATGCTAGGCAAATGTTCTACCACTCAGAGAGGGTTTAAGTTGCCCAGGCTGGCCTCAAACTTGTAAACCTCCTGCCTCAGCCTCCCAAGTCACTAGGATTACAAATGTCTGCCACCACACCTGGTCATAAATTATATCTTAATGAATAAATCTGATCAGCAAAATTCATTTAATGAAAATGATTAATAAACCTAACAAAGTGATAGATTTGGGACATATCTGTAGTAATGCTACAGAACCATGAACTATGAACACTTCTGAATGTGATAATAGGCAAACCTCTGAGTCATAATTTACTGAAATGGAAGTACTTTTCTGGTTTTTAGGTCTTATGAACTAACACGGAAGGACCGACTGTACAAAAACATCATTCGAATGCAGCACACGCATGGATTCAAGGCTTTCCACATCCTCCCTCAGACCTTCCTCTTGCCAGCTGAGTACGCGGAATTCTGTAGTAAGTGCTTGGCTGAGAATGCCCCAACCCCTGGGCCTGATCTTGGGGCACATTTACCCTAGACACCTCATGATGTCAACCACCTGGGGCTTTTCAGTCTTTAAACAATTGTGGTTCTCTGGTAAAACAGTTGCAGAGATAACTTTAAAACTGTTTTTATTCTGATTGTGCACTTGTACATTTACTCTTGGTAAATGTATGTAAGGACATATTGGTGTCATAGGTGTACCGTGTCTTGGGACTTTGCTTGTCTCTTTACCAAAGAGAGTTAGTGTCTGTGTAGACACTTGAGGCTTTTGCATATGGACCACAATGCTTCCTTTTTTGGGGGTCTCTTTTTCTTTTGCCATCTAAGCATTGTTCTTAGCACATTGATTTCTGGATTTGTGTGATTTATGTTCTTTGAGGTACAAGATCATATATCTTTTGATGTTAGGCTTTGGAAGTACCAGTGAGACCCACCTTCTCTACTTTGAATTCAGACTGATAAAAAAGTACACATGGAAGTCAAATAGGGATTTAAATGTGAACTGTATTACTGGTAAAATGATGTAGGAACATCTGACCTAGATCCAGGTCTAAAATTGGCTTCTTATTTCTTTTGCCTCATTGTAACGTTATCTACCTAGACCCAGGCCGAAGAGCTGGGCTATTTCAGATCCTCCTTGTGGGCACAGCCTGACTCTTTTTTTTTTTTTTTTTTAAAGAGAGAGAGAGAGAGAGAGAGAGAGAGAGAGAGAGAGAGAGAGAGAGGAGGGAGGGAGGGAGAGAGGGAGGGAGGGAGGGAGAATTTTTTAATCTTTATTTTTTTTAGTTTTCAGTGGGCACAACATCTTGGTATGTGGTGCTGAGGATCGAACCCGGGCCGCACGCATGCCAGGCGAGCGCGCTACCACTTGAGCCACATCCCCAGCCCCCACAGCCTGACTCTTAAGGGTAGGCTTCATGCACAGAAGAGACAGAAATACAAAGAAGGTCTGAGGCAGGTCTGTGGAGAGAAACTAAATAGTCAACATGATAGTCGCTAACACTTGATGAACATTGCCTTTCTACTAGGTACTTCTTTAAATCCCTTTACTCTGAGGGAGTTTTAGAGACAAGGAGACAAAGGTATATATTGGGAAGGAATTCCTCCTAAGTTCTGCTGCTTGCACATGCTGGAAGTAGGAATTGTGGTGGTCAAGCTTCAGATGCCATCTGTCCATCCCGGTGCTGCATTGCGAGACACCCTGGGTGGCATACCTGCAGTGATCACTCCCAGCTTGACCAGGGAGAAAGGGCACTTCTGTGAGGAGCGTCAGGGGAAACACACAGACAGGACAAACAGAAAGTTTCTTCTCAATAAGTCCAAAAGAGAGACTTCCTCTTTTATGAATGGAGGAAGTGGTACGGAGAGTAACAGAGTTCTTCCTAGTCTCCCTGGCTTTGGGTTCTTCTGTTGGGCTTGCCAGTCTGATTGGGTCATCTGATGGGGTGTTCATCCTTTGGAAGAAGAGAGCAGTCAGGAACTCTGATACCACTTGTGACTTCAGTGGGGACCATTGGCTGGCAGTTCACTGTTGGCCCATAGAAGGCTCTGAAATGCGTCATATAGCGCACCAAATAAATAAGTTGAGTTTCCAGCTATAGTGCACTCAAAGCTGAGCATTTGTAGTCAGTAATTTTTTTGTTGGGTACAGTGGTGCATGCCTGAATTTGAGCTCCTCAGGAGGTTGAGGTAGGAGGATCACTTTTGCTTGATTGCTTGATAGGTGCTTAGTAAATATGTATAATATTATTTCCTATTTCATGTTATGTTTAATTATATTATTATGTAACAAAAGTAAAAAATTATGAAGTAAACCAACATGACAGTGCAAATATGTTTCAGCTAACATGTCAACAATATAAAATGGTTCCAGATATGAATTCCACAAGTCCAGAGTAATTCTCTATGATAGCCTAAATTTTGTCTTAATCTCCCTAGCCTTCTTCCCTGGTCTTTCTTACTCTGCTGAAGTCCTGCTACTCTGTGGAGGTGAGGGGATGGTGCCTTTGGGTGGCTGACAATCTGAGCTCTCAGTGCAGGGGCTTCTCCAGCCTGTCAGTCACACTCATGTGTATTCTACTTTTTAACAAACATGAGTTCAGAAGGTCACTAGAACACGGAGCATTATTAAAGTCCTGACCCAAAGCTACCACATGTAGACTCCCAAGTGTAGGCAAGTGGTTGAGGTTCCCTGATACCTGGTACAAACCAGTCACTGTTGTCGCCACCCAAAGACCACAGCGCAGGTGCAGACATACTATGCCTGCGGAAGAGAGGACGGGAGGACATGAAGTAAAGAGGAATCTTCTTGGCTTCAGTCTTCCCAGCATGCCAGGCATTCTGTGTCACCTGTCCACCATCTGTTGCCTTTTACACTAAAATCCATTTGAGAGAAATCCAACAGCATCAGATTGTGTGGCCAACTTTAAATATTAGAGGGGAAAACCACCTTCTCTTTCATGGAGACATTTTTGGTTTAGTCTCTTTTAAGTTCCCTTCTTTTCCTTTGGTGTCCATCTAGCATATTCCACTTGGAAATTCCATTTTTCCATGACTCTTGTGTTCCTGAGCCTTAGTGTTTAATTGAGTATGGGCAGTAGAAGATTTTTTGAGAAGGAAGGGAATTAAACAGACTGAACTTGCTTTAAGAGCCGTGGCGGTGACATGGCCATGTAGATGGGCAGTGTGTGGACTCCACTGTGCAGCCGGGTGGCGGGAGAGTGGAGGATAGTGAGGCTTGTTAGTTGTGAGGGTGAGGCAGGGCCTAGGATGCCTCAGAGGTTGAGTGTGAGAAAGCTAGGGGATTGCCAAATTACCCTGACTGGCCCAAACTTTTGGGCTCAAGCAGTCCTCCTGCCAGTCTCCAGAGTGCCTGGACTTCAGCCTTGTGCTACTGTCCTGCCAAGATCATGAAGGTTTGTTTTTTTTTTTTTTTGGATGGTGTTGTGGGTTGAACCCAGGTCCTTACAGGATCATTAAGTCTTTAACAAGGCGACATAACCAGGCACATGAAGGAGGAGGGGTTACAGGGCAAGAGGTGGTTAAATGTACACATGGTATGGATTTGAAGTGCCTGTGAGGCAGACAGGTAGTGATGTTTTGCAGGAAGCCATTAAATCAACTTTGAGTTTGGCCAGAGACATAGATTCTGAAGATTGCAGATGGAAGAAATTACTAGAGAGAGAGAAAAGAAAGAAGAGCCCCCACAGAGAACCAAGGAGGAGAGAAAGACGAAAGAGGAGCAAGGGACAGAGGTCTAGAGGAGTAGGAAAGAGTTTGTGGGAAGCTTGAATAGAAGAGTGAGCTGTGGAGCAGGAGGTGCGTGTCTTCCCTAATGGGAGGGAAGGAAGAAGGCCACGTGCTGGTCCAGATAAAATTTTAGAGGGAGAGGAAAGCAGATGAGTGGGGTTAGGGTAGGGATTCCCAGCTTCTTATTGAGGAGGACTGTGAGGTGTTGTGTCAAGAGTGAAGGGCCTGTAGGAGGGCTTGGGTTTCTGCAAGGGGCAGAAAGGGATTGAAATGGTTCCTGTAGGGGCTTTGAATGAGAATTGATGAGGATTGAACATGAGGGTTGCCCAGGAACACTAGGGATATCACCAAGGGGATCTTGTGAACTTAAGTTTTTGTCCTAAGAAGAGAAAACCTTAATCTGTCATTGCAGAGATCTAGTCCAGACACCAGCCATTGTGTCCAGAGATGTAGAAGCCTGGGTACTCCCTAAAGTGTTCCCAGTAATTAGAGCCTCAGGATTGGAATACACTGCAGGCCTTCTCGGGCTCCTGCCTCCCCTTGCCAGTTATGTATGGTGTTTAGAAGAATTGAAGGTCTATAACCCTGAAGAACCTGACCAACTCCAGCCACTTGCCCTAAAGGGTAGCTTTTAAGCAGAAAGAAGATGGGCTGACACCAGTAAAAAAAAGTCAAACTTCCCCCAGAATTATGCTCTGTGGCCATCTCTTGTTAGAAAAGAGGCTGAGAAATGATTTTAATATCTGTGCAAAATTTTGATATTAGCTAATTCATTACAGATACCTGGGATTTCAAAGCAGTGAGTAAATTTCTGAGATTATAACTTTATATAGAGTTATAAGAAGTCTTAGAAAATCAGATGAAACCCCTTATTAAAGAACAGAGTAGGCAGTTTACACAAATTACCTGTGTTGTCATATACTTGGAAAGCTGGTGTTAGAAGGATCTTTCTCCTCCTGCCTCATTTCTCTGTTGTGTTGAGCACGCTGCCCCTGTAGGACAGCAAGGCACTGCAAAGTCTACAGAGCTTGTCTAGAGCATCTTCATCCAGGCAGACAATCTAGTCCTGGGCTCTGCCTTTGCCTTGAATGTTTCTTGCTTCCTGCTCACATTTTTAGCACTTGTGAAATAAATTGATCCTTATTCAGAAATATCACAAACCAAGGTGAAAAGCCCAGCATAGAAGACAAGTCTTTGATATTTAGAATTTTGGCAACATGACAGTAATGAAGCAGATTGATTATACACACGTTAAGTGGAACACTCGCATGTGGCTGGACCTTCCCCTCCTTGGGCATGCTGTCTCCATTTTTGTAGCACCAGACACTTCTTCACTCTGAGTCACTGTAATTACTTATTTCATGGCTGTCCTTCTGCTAGTCTATCTTTGTGAGGACAAAGGCCCACTACTATATGACTCTTGCTTAGCAAACTGATTGACACAAATTGGATATTAGAGCTATTGAATTAACGAACGAAGCTTAGAAAATTTTTACATTTTTGCTTTAATAATAAAAGCTTGTCCTGTGTTCAGTCAGTCCATTGTCTCAAAAATCTGGGGGAAATGGCACAATAAAAAATAGACTCATTGGCCTCATTTTACGGAGATTTGACTTTTTGACTTCTCTAACTATAAACCTGTCTTCTATAGCGGGACTTTAAAATTATATGAATTGTATTTTTAAAAGATTCATGGTATAAAATATATAAAACAGCAATCAGTGAAAAGCCTGTCTCCTCCTGTGCCTTAGTCACCTAGTTCTCCCTAACTCTAATCATGTCCTTCTAGAGACATTGTTGGCTTTTACTAGCAAATAGTTTGTGTGTGTGAACAGAGGGGAGCATAAAATTCACATTGTCTTGCATCTTGCTTTTTTCACTGACAAGTCTATCTTTGCAATCATTCTGTATCAGTTAATTAATACTGTTCTCATTTTGCGTGTTTAATATTCTATAGATCAGGCTTCTGCAAACTATAGCCCTTGAGTCAGATCAGTTGTGCACCTGTTTGGGGGGCATCCCTTGAACTAAGAGTGATTTTTACACTTTGAAGTGATCGGGGAAAAAAAATCAAAAGAAAAACAAAATTTTTGATGTGCAAATTGTATGAAATTCAGTTTGTACAAAATAAAGTTTTATGGGCACATAGCCACATCCTTTTTTTTTTTTTTTTTTTTTTAACATATTTGCTGTTTTCAGGCTACAGTGCCAGAGAGTGTGCATGGTCCACAGGGCCCAAAAATGTTTACACCTGGCTTTTTACAAACAGTTTGCCGACCTCCCATGGATGTGATATAGTATATTTAATTAATCTTTTGCTACAATCATGCAGCATTCTATAATCTTACACACACAGCATTTCATATGTGTATGACTAGAACGAGTAGTGGATTTGGTTCTGGAAGAAGAACTCTGAGGTTTAGATTCTGTGTGGTACACGTTTTTTTCTAATATTGTTAAATTGCATCAACAGGGAAAGGCAGGGGAAGGTGGGGAAAGTGGACAGAGACTTCTCTTCTGGTGAAATGGTTTGTAGCACTAACAAACTCAAGTTCCTGTTGGGAGGCCTCGAAGAGACTATTTGGCAGGGAGAGGGAAGAAAAGGAGGCAGTAGTTGCTGGCAAGTGACCCAGAGAGGGAAGCTGTCCTGGGATTGCTGGCGCAGGCTGCCTGCTGCAGGCCCCATTCAGGACACGGGGAAGTGGTGTGCTTATTTGGGGGAGGAGAGTTGTGAATAAGCACACAGGGGGATGCACTTGCCTTTTAATAACTCAAACCAGAGAAACATAAACTTTAGGGAACTTTATTGGGATTATGCTCTTGTGTTCTAGATAAAATGGTAATACTCTGATGTAAAGCAACCGAGGTACTTTGAAAAAGGAAGTTTTGTGTGATCTGCTCTGAAGCACTTGTATTTATTTGCAAGTTTATTTATTTCTTAACAAATCTATTCTTTTCCTGTCTACTCTTTCACAGAAAGAAAAATATAAAGAAACAACAACACATTAATTTCCATCTTTCACTGCCCCCCACCCTGCCACCCCCTGCCACCCAGCCCCTACTGGAGAGGGCTAGTACACCCCTCTCTCTAGGCTGGGATATGAGAACTCATCAGCACCCTCAGTCCTCTCCTCCCCATGTCCTCTGACATTCCCCAAGTGGAAGACAGAGCCATCTGCCCCCACTCCCTACCCCTGTGCAAGCCTTTGGAATTCCTATTATCAATTGTCTGTTTTCTTCTCATGACCCAAAGATGTTTAAAGTGTACACGTGAACTTGGGGAAGGACGGAAGCAAATGGTTCCTTGTACCCACCTTTGAATTATTGTGTGTCCTCACCCCTTGCACTTGCATGCAAGGGGATTATTTAAGGGGATTATTTTTTTGAAAGCTTTGAGAAATTATTTGAGGAATGTAACTGTACCAGGAGATCTGACTTTTGACTTGCATTGTCACTGTTTGCTAAAGGTCCTTTGTTTAACAGAGAATTTCAGATTCCCAAAGGTGGTTAGTGACAGTAATAGACTCAACACAGAGGTTTGGCCTTGTTTTCATCCTCTTATTTAAGAAAGAGAGGAAATGGTGGAAGAAATAATTATGTGAGTAATTTTGCTATCCTCTTTTCTCCTCCTCTCCTTCTCCCCTTCTGGCTATTTTACTTTTTAAGGCTAGTCCGAAATTATAGATAATTTTAGCTACTGCCTTCCAGCTAGAAATTTGGAAGCTTCTTTGGGTACCTGAATAGATAACCATTATGGAAACTTAAGATAATAAACTCATGTTCCTTCTTTCTCTTTGTTTCTCTCTCCCCTTTTTTTATCTCCCAATATTTGAGCAGATTCATATTCAAAGGACCGGGGACCTTGGATAGTAAAACCAGTGGCCTCTTCTAGGGGGCGGGGCGTCTACCTGATCAACAATGTAAGTATGCAGAAGATGGCAGACCCAGTACTCACGTGGTTCCTTCTCTTTAGGAGCCCAGGTTTCCTCCTGAAATCTGCATTCAAAAGTGAGCAGAGGGTGGCCTGAGCTGGCTGTTGCTCACCTGCTGGCAGTAACCTTCCTGGGCCAGAATACTCTACCAGGGCTAAAAAGTCACTTGATCAAATACAGGGAAAGGCAGCCTTTGTTGTTGTTTTTTTCGGGTCAGCAGAGTAGAGTTCTCTTTTCTGCTTTCAGTAGCATATTGTCATGTTATTTCCTTAGCACTAAGTTGGTAGCTCATACCTTTAATGGAGCAGCGGGGTGGGTTCCTGCTTTCAGAGGTATCCAGCCACTTAACCCTTCGTGGGTGTGGCATCCTTGCCGCTGCTGCGCCTTCCTCCTCCCTTCCTGCTTTTCTTCCTTATTCTCTTTTTGTTTGTGATCCTGGGGATTGAACCTAGAGCCTTGTGCATATTAGGTTTCAAAAGTATCTGTACCTTCAGTATCTTGATTCTTTGCAGAATCTCATTAAGTGTTGTTTTAAAACTTTATACTTATATAGAATAAATAAACTCCCAGCTCTATGCTCACTCTCTCTACTTAACCACAGTAGTTAGTAACTTAATCTCTTAAGTTTGATTAGTTTTTATTTTTATATTTAAGGGTTATATATGTTCTCTTCAGTAATTATGATTCAGTTTTTCTCCTTTATAAGTTGAGTAGAAATTTTAAGTTTAATAGGAACAGACTTTAACACATTGACACTCTGAAACTTAACCTATATTTAAATCCAGGCATTTTCTTTTTTAACTTTTCCTCCTGGACATTTGGTGGACCCTTTCATTCTGAAAATAGTGTTTTTCTTTTAATTTGGGGGAAATTATCCTTTTATTGTCTGTCTCTACTTTTGCAACTCCTTTTCAAAGCATTCTCTGTCTTTCCTTCACATCAGATTTTTTTTTTTCTCATTTTTAGTATTTTGTCTTCTCCGTTGCCATCTTCTGGGTTACCAGTTTTAGCACTATGCATTTTGTTATTTATTTATCCATTGTATTTTTATATTGGCTATCATGTTAATTTCCAGAAATGCTGATTTTTTTCTTTGTAACTAACAGCCTGCCTTTGTTGAATGGATGCAGTTTGACCATCTGTCTTTCTGAGGATTGTTCTTGAATTTTTTTTAGTTTGTTTTTCTTCTTGCTGTTAAATTTTCTTAATTTGAATGATCCTTAGGTGTTGGGCCTGCAGGACTCTTTCCCTAGCTGCCCCTCCCTGGGCGAGAGCTGCCTGCTTTCTGTGTGAGGGCAAAGCAAGGTGACTGTGAGGCTCCCCTTCAGGGGCATGTGGTTGAGGGGTGGGCGAAGGTGTGCCTCTCCCTGCACCAAAACAGGGCAGTCTTGAGGGGCTGTGGAGAGATCTTGGTGAGTTCCCTCTCCCCTAGAGCTGCCTTGCTTGCTTTGCATACCTTTTGCTTCTGTGGGGATAGGATGACCTCAAGTTCTCCTCTCCTCCATGAACCCCCTGCACCCACAAAAGATGTTCTCCTGAAAGCACCATCTGTAGGTTTCATCCTCTGGACAAAAGCTGCTGTTTTTGGTATAGGAAAAGGCCGCCAGTGCTGTTTGTGAATTAATTATGTGATTCTTGTTCCTTGGCCACCCGTTCTTCATGTTTGTTGGCTGCCAGCTTGGAGCTTTGCAGGGGCCTCCTTGGGACAATCTCTCCCCTCTGGTATTTTGGGCTCAGGCTTCTTCCGCTGTTTTTTCAACCTGATTCCATCTGCTTTCTATCTTTCAGGATTTCCTTAAACTTTGGTCTGTTCTGGCTCCTTTAGCTTTTTTCTAGTCTTGTTATCAATTCATTCTTTTAAAAATATCCTTCTGTCCTTCTAGTGGAAGGGAGGGTTGGTGGGGTAGACACATTGTGTGTGTGGCCAGTACTCCATCTTAAATTCCCCAGTTATCTTTTCACATTTCCTATGTGTGCAGAAACAAACTTTCAGAGGGGTCTTTCACTCTAGAAAATCCTCAGATTCAGTCTGGACTCAAAACTATACAGTAAACAATAGTGGTGAGACCTTTCATGCTAAATAAATACATAATCTGGTTTTGACAGAGCATCTACTCAGTGCCAGGCCCCAGCTATAAGTCCTGTTACCTGACCTGGCTCACTCTGGAGACATTTTAGCCTGGCACTCATGTGACCTAAAACCTGGTCATATGCCTTGGCTTTCTTTTTTTGTCTTTCTGACCTTGGCGTGAAGGCTCCTGTCCCACAGCCTCTCCTTTAGCTCTGCGCCAGGAGCTCCAGTGTTGTTTGAATCTCAGACGGTGCTAGTTTGGGTTTGGGTTTTTGCTGCCAAATGGAATTGCTATTGAAAGTCAACTATGGTACAAGTTTGCTTTTTATTTTCTTAGACATGAGTCAAAAAGAATAGGATCTATTCCCAGCTCCTCTGGGACTTTTTTCTTTTGGAATGCTCTTCTGCCCTAGTGATTTGTTCTTTTAAAGCTAACATCATAAAGAATAGAACAGTTAAACTTGCCTTGGTGGGACCAAGAGCCCCGTGTCCTTACTCTTCACTGATGCCTAGGCTCATAAAGGGAATGACATGTCTTTAGAGAATGCAGGCTTGGCAGGCTCTGAGTCTTTCCCCCTCCCACCCCTCACCAGACTGAATCCCTTGAGACCCCCTGCACAGATCAAAGCGCTTGGCAGGACCCTTCGTCTTGCCCCTCCCCCTCTGTGAAGCTTTGGAATGAATCTGATTCTTTTAGGTATTTAGTGGAGGTGCCAGACAGAAGCCTGGGGGGGTGCCAGCAGGCCGGAGGGGAGCTGGCAGCGAGTACACCTAATGGGAACAGATTCCCATTTCACCCCCAAACTGGAACTTGATCACCTTTTACCCAGACCTACAAACCATGTAGTTAATGCTCCTCTCTCTCCCCTTACCAGAAGGCCTACCCATCCCCTCTTTTCCATACCTGGATCCTTTCCCATGGAATATGTGACCCATTAGCCAACTGGATGAAGTAACTCTTTCCAAGGGAAGCTGCCTGCTTTCCTTTCAGATTTGAGGGGAGGGAGTGTGCTGAGACAAGGGTCTGTGTGCACAACTCCTGAGTGGGCGAGGGACTGTCGGGGGAGGCACAGATTTAGGCCTGAGAGCCAGATGGAAACATCATCCCCTGTCGTCCCCCGGGTGGGAAAGAGCCTCTTATTTCAGCTTTCCTGTAGTAGTCAGAACCTTTTGGAAAATATCTGCAAGTAGCAACTAGGAACATAAGTAGAACAGGATAAAGGATAGGAAAAGCAGGACTTTCATGTAATACTGAGGAGACAAGTGTGGATTCCTGTGATGGACACGTCTTGGCTGGTTGGCTGGCGTGGCCTATTAAGGATATGCCCTTTAACTCCCAAGTGCAGCATAAGGAGCAAAACGTCTGCTTCAGCTCCCTCAGTAACCATGACTAAATGCCATGTTTTCCCAATTTAGTACATTCCGCTCAAGGAGGGGAAAGACCTGGTGTTTTCTGATGAAGGTATGAATTTGATTATGGACATCCAATTCCATCATCCTTGTCTGGCACATTATCCATGGTAAATGTAGTGTTAATATAATCCCTGAGATCCTGAAGGGTTGGAAGAGGGTGAGGTCACCCTCTTCACTCCTATAGGTGTGAATATAAATTGGTACTCTCTTATTTTTATTAGTTTGTATTTTTTTTAATCTTATTTCCTCTTTTTCTCATTATTTAACAAGTATTTAGAGAGTGCCTGCTGCCTGCCAGGTGCTGTCGCTCCTTAAAACATTCTGAGAAATTCTAATTCTTGAATATCTTTATTATAAGTCAGTGTACTGCTTTGAGTAGAATGGCACATGTGTGTGCTGTAGACTGTGGGATTTAGTAGTTAGAACACACAGATACCGTTGAGTTTGCAGTAATGATTGTATATTTAACATGTGCCTGCCATTGTGCCTTCCAAATATAATCTCATCTAGTCTTCATGAAGAACCCCATGAGGGGTGGTTATTACTGTCTTAGTAAGTGGTAGAGTTAAGTTGGTAACTCAAGTCTAGCTAGTTCCAGAGTATATATTCAGTCTTCATCCCTGTCCTGTACTACTCTGTAGTAACTTAATAGATGCTGAGAACTTTGATCTTAAGGTCCAGTGAGGAAAAAAGACTGTTTCCAACTTCCCCAACAATTCAGATTCCTGCTTTAGCCTATTTTGGAAGGACATTTTTAGCTGAAAATTGAAATAATTTGATATGAGTTAATTGGGGTTTGATAAAAAGGAAGTGGGTTTGAGGATGTTTCATTAGTTCCTCTGCGATGTACACTACCAAAGAAACCAGTCCCAACTATCCTTTTATTCTGAGAACTTAAAATTTAATTCCTCATACAGATAGAAAGAAGAGGTAAAGACATTAGAACAAATATTAAAGTTACCTAGTTAACTGAAGGGTTTATGCTAAGCTCAACTGAATGGATAAATGGATCAATGTGAACAATGAGGATGGGAGGAGAGGAAGTAGATATGATGGGAAACGAAGACCCTAGGAGTGTGTTCTCTGGTCCAGAGGACTGGTGAGTAGGTCATATGTCTGTTATGGCCTGTAGGTGTTACTCTGGGGAAGGCGGCTGAGATTGATTAACTCAAGGTTTGGAACCCAGCCTTTAGATTACTGCTTTGTGTAATGATTGCATCACTTCTTTTCTGTAAGATGACTCAGAATGGAGATAGTGCTTGTGAGAAACTGATCAAGAAATGTAAGGAAATCAGGAAATGGTTGGGTGGTTGACTGCACTAGGGGTGAATCAGTACTGATGTCACTGTGTTCATATGATATACAGAAATGGGATGTGAAAGCTGCCTTCTGACTTTGAGGCAGCAGCAGCAGGAAAACTCATCATCCTTACTCCAGGGTTGCTCACTGTGGTTGTGAATAATGTCGTGGGTTATAAAATTATCCTTATTTCATGAACAACAGTAGTATTTGGGATCGGAAACGCTTTGTGACATAGAAAAATTTTTGAATTTGGGGATAATTATTTTGGCTCAGACTATTGAGTAGTGCTTAAAAGTCTACCTCTGAAGCAGACTGTCTGGGTTCCAATGCTGCTCTATTGCTTATTAGCTGTGTGACTTGGGCCAGGTCCCTAACTTCTCTGATCCTTTCCTTATCTGTAAAATATGGGGTTGTGTGAGGATTGAATGAAATAATATGTGTGATACATTTAGAACAGGTTGGCACATAGTAAATACTTACTACTTTTACCTAATTTTAATTGTTTCTGCAAATGTTAGCTACTACTGTAGTTGTTATCATGGTAATTATTATCATTGCCACTTCCCTTTGGAGCTCTTTTGTCCTGCATGGATTGACTTGCAACCGACTTCTCTGTCTTAATATAATTACACATGAAATTGTTCTATTTGACATATTTTGATCTTGCTCTTTGACTCCAGTGTTCCTGCTTCCTACCATGTTCAATCTAAATGACTCTTACTAGGAGTTCAAACTTATTTGCTTTTGCCTCTGGGATCCCTCCCTCCTAGTTGTCTAACCATCCCTTCGTTTATTTCTCAGTTTAGTCTTCTAAGCTCCAGGCCCATGAATCTGCCTACCCTCCTGTCTGCTGACCCTTGTATATGCCATCTTCCCATGATGGCGTCCTTTCCTCCCTACCTTGTGCCCACTCACTTACTTCTTGCACCTATTCTTACTTCTTGCACCTATTCTTCCAGGGCAAGCCTTCCCTGAGTGGTCCTGCCAGATTGGTCCACTTTACAACCCAATATATTGTGTTTACAGAATTATTGCTTTTTGTTCTTTTAATTTAAATATATCACTACCTCTCTGCAATATAATTGTAATACAGTATTTAAACTCTGGGGGTAGAGGTACTGAGTCTTAAGTTCTGTGAGGGCAAGATTGTATCTATTTTCTTCATCACTGTAACCTCAATGCCTCACACAGTGTTCAACATCACTCACTATTATATAAACAACTTTTTGTTTTTAATTAAAGAAATCTTTAAAGATCTAGCTCAGTCTTTGCACATAGTTGCTTGGGAAGTGCCATTCACCAAATCAAGCAAACACTCATTGCATTTCACAGAGGAAATGCTGGGATCCAGCAAGGATAGTAAGTTCTCTAAACAACTTAATGAAAGTCTACACTTAAGAATAGTCCTTGTGCACCTGGCGCAGTGGCACGCACCTGTAATCCCAGTGACTTGAGAGGCTGAGGCATGAGGATAGTGAGTTTGAGGCCAGCATCCACAGCTTAGCAAGACCCTGTCTCAAAATAAATAACAAAAAGGACCAGGATGTGGCTCAGTGTTAAAATGCTCTTAAGTTCAATCTTCAGTACAAATAAAAAAGAAAGAAAAGAAATAGTCCTTGTGCTTTAAAATTATCATTGTACTTTTACATTTTAAAAGAGGCAAGCTTTTATTTATTTTTTAAGTAACTGATATTTTCTTGGCAAGTAGCTATTTACCATGCATATAAAGCTTTAAAGCTCTTTAGGCTGTATTTATTGTGTGAGAAGTGCTATGTAAATTTATTTTCTCTCCTTTGCAATTGAATACCCACAGTGTTTATAAAAGTTGTATGTTATGTGGCCAAAAGAATATGTGGGTATTTTTGGAGGAAAACTTTTCCTAGAGTTTTAGTTTTCCACATGATCACTTTTTAAAAGGGTAAAAAGTTTATTATAAATTAGAATTCCTGAGCATTTGTACACTTTCATTCTTTTTCTTTACTCAACAGCCAAACCAGATTTCCCTGGAAGAGAACATCCTGGTCTCCCGTTACATTAACAACCCCCTGCTCATAGACGGTGAGTTGTGATTAAGCTCCTGCCTAGGTTGGGTTAGATCTTGCTAAACTTTTTAACCTTCTCATGGTCTTCTCTAGTAAATCTTTTAAAGCTAGTATGAAATTCTTGGCACCTATGGCTCCAGAGATGAGGCTGGTTTCTTACATACTACCAGGGATTATTCTGAAGATAAAGTGCGATAAGAAAAAGTGCTTTATAAGCTATAAGGCAATCAATCAATATGTGTGTGTGTGTGTGTGTGTGTGTGTGTATACATATATATGAAAACTGCCTATTTATTTATGTACATATATGCTATGTATATTATAGCATTATATTTATAGTACAGTTATTATTCATTCTCACCAGGCAAGGTGTGGGCACTGTGTGCTTCACATGGAGGAGTGGTCTTTCTTTTATAGTTCTTGGTTACCTTGTCCTGTTCATTCTGTAGCAGAAAGCAAATGAACTGTTTTTTCTGTGAATCCAACCTTTTTTCTAGATTTCAAGTTCGATGTGCGCCTCTATGTGCTTGTGACTTCCTACGATCCTCTGGTCATCTATCTCTATGAAGAGGGGCTGGCCAGGTGAGAGACTTTGTTTTTAGTGGAAGGGTCAGGTGGGTATAATAAAATAGATCCATCAAAGAGCTTTCCAAGATCAGGCTGTTTCTCTCTGTTATGTTCAACTCAGGAAATTAACCCTGGGAGACTTCAAGTAACAGAAAGCAGTCCTGATACATTTCAGCCTCATTTGCATGTCCACACAAAGTTTGTGTAAATGCACACAATTCCCAGTGGAGATGGAAGCCACGGGATGTTTTTTCCCAATGATGATTATTAGGAAGACCCTAGGGTACTAAGATAATTAAGATAATTTCTCATTGTTCTTCAGAATATCCAGAAAGAAAAATAAAATTCCACACTTATTTGCCTGTCATAAATCAGGCGTTTGTTTTAATCCTGATAACAACCCTATAGTTAATAGCTTTTTGCAGTTGAGGAAATTGAGACTTAGAGAAGTGAGGGAACTTGTAAGGCCCTTTCTGAGATCTCCCTGCTGGGTGGTAGCGGAGCAGGGATGGGGAATCCATTTGCTGAACTGCCCATGCTCTCAGTTTCAGGGGTATGCTGCCTTTCCCCCTTTAATATGCAAGTTACATACTTTGCAGTGATCTCTTTTTCTCCAGGTGCCTTGTAGGTTTTAAGGTAATGAGACTTACGAAATTAGTATGAGTTATAATAATTTGGAGTTTTGTTTCCTGTATCTACAGAATTTTCTAGGTGGTAGTGTTTCCATAAATAGTTTAAAATAAGTACATGACTTTGCTATGCTGTGTTCTTTCCTCCCACAAAACTTTTTTTTTAAACCAAAAGTTGTTGTTTTTTTAAACTTTTTTTTTTTTCTTTAAAAAGTGCCCTGAAGTTCATCTTATGTGCAGTGGCCTTGACTTTGTAGGACATAGCAGTTTAGGATGCGGTTTGCATCTGCCAGCAGTCATGACAAACTGAAAATCACAGTCTGTGCACATTTCTGTATTTGGAAAGTACATTTTGAAGATGGGAAATAGCACAGATAAAAGAAGACTGCCTATTTATGTACAGGTGATAAAGAAAATAGGTACAGTTTCTACCCTCATAGAACTTAAGATTTAGCATCCTTGTTATGCCTAGTGGCTTTGGCATGTTGCAGGGGGCAGGGACTAACCAAAGCTCCTAGCTGGCTGAGACATGTCTGCCCTTTACCTCTAGGTGGCAATGACAGCATTTATATGCTCTGTCATATTCCTGACTCAAGATTTATTAGCCTGAGCCCTGGAAACACGGGAGGCTACCAGAATTCCATAGTTCTGGCCTCTTCGTCCCTTAAAAATGGAGAAGGGGGAAAACTAAAACATTTCCCAGTAGTTGGGTAAATGCCTGGACCAGACATCTGAGCATGAGCTGACTAGTAGCTCTAATCAAGTCTTTGTAGGAAAGGCATTTTTTATAATATTTATAGATGTGTGTGCTCTCACATTTGAATATAGTCAGACAGACTAGGTTGAAGAGCCACAATCCCATATTGTCTAGGAAAAAAAGAAGGTAAAAATATACCCCTGACTTCCACTCAGGGATATAAGGTATCCCCGATTTCAGTTTTGTAATTTGAGACTTCTGAGCTCTCCCTCTTCTCTCAAGAGCTTCTCCACTCTCCTTCCTGCACTCATCCTCACCCCACCTGTCTCCTTGGTCCTACAAGTAAACTGTGTCCTACCAGAAGTTGGATTTCTGCAAGAGAGAAAAAATATCAAGATTGTTTACATGCACTGTTTCTCAAGTATCATAGTAGTGTGTTTTGCGTAATATTTCCAGAAATATTTCACCCACAACATTATTAGCCCTCCCTGTGGATAAAATGTGGGCATAGTTTTAAGACCTTTATGGTTCAGAGGACAAAATGAGGGCAGTACTAACATTTATTATAGAGAATAATAGTAGCATTATTTACTACAAAAAATGCAAATGCTTTGGCTACTGGTTGTGTGTTGGACACCAGAATCCACTGAATTGGAGTAACTCTTGCTTCTAGTAGGAATTTAAATGTATAAATACCTATGTGTTTGTTTATATACACATATACATATATACATAATATCTATTCATGTGTATATTTAATCAGTGAATACTTTTTCTTGGAATAATAGGAAAACAGCTGTTTAAATACTCAGACTGCCTGACCCCCAAAACAACATGAATTTGCAAGGCTTTGGTTATTAGGTTTACCAGAAAGTATAGGAGAGTATCAAAACTTTACCAAAGGGTGGTCCAAGGCAGTGTGAGGAGCTGTTTTCCAGAGTCCTGTGAGGGCACATTGTTCTGTGCAGTGACTTCAATGGGCCTCAGTTCCTTTGACATCCTCGAGGTGTACCTTGGCACTCACCTGCTTCTTTTCCATCCTCAGAGTGTACTTGGCTACGCCACTGTGCCATTACATTCGGCAATGGTCTCTAGCTCCTCCTGTCTGTAGCTTCTAGTAATCTTGGGTTATATGAGAAGGTAATCAGGTTGGGGTGAGATCACTAGGTCTTTTTACTCTGAGGCTAAACAAGGAAAACCATAATTTTTCCTAAGGAGACAGAACTGGAGCCAAAAATAGTTTTATTCTTTAGAAAGGAAGGCTCTGATACCGTATCATTTCTATTTGGGGCTTCACATTAATGATAGGTGATGGAAAGTTCATTTCACAAGAAAGTTTTGTGAAATAAGTTATTTTGTGTAAATTCTTTACCTTCTTACACTTACTGAAAAGAAGACCTGGTGTGTTTCTTTATAAGTTAGTGTTTTCAGTTGTCCTTGTTTTATTCACATAGGAAGCAGAATTCTCACTGTTTTCTTTATGTGGGTAGAGTAGTGAAGAGATGCGAGAATGGAATTGCCTTTCTGGAGTTTGATTTGGTGTCTTGTGTGGTGCCCCAGAGCTGCACCCAGCTTTCCAATTCCCTGTGCATGTTGCTGTTTTACACCAGCAGGGGACACTCGGTTTCCAAGGAGGGGTGCTGCTCTCACCAAAATGGTGGAGATTCCTTTTCCTTTCAGAGTGGAATCTTAAGAAGACTCTGTCCTGGATTTTACAACTTTTGGTAGATCCAATATGGGGCTTAAATAATTTTACAAAGCACTTTTGGAAACAAAGCTAATAGCCAAATTTGCACTGAAATAGGGAAAATGAAAAGTTAAAAAAAAAATCAAAACAAAATTGAGTTGGAAACCGTGTTATCAGAGACCCAAGATAGGTAGCAGTAGCACCTTGGAGAACATGAGAGTGTCCAGTGGGGAACCAAGAGCATTCCACCCACACTGTTGAGGTCCCCAGTTGAGGCAGGGGACCCGGAGAAGTTAGCAAACAGAACTGCTTTTTTTTTTTTTTCCTTCTGCCTTAGCCATATTATTCAGTGGAAGTGCAGAAAAGACCCCAAACATTTGTACTGCCTTCCTCTCCCCACCCCCAGTTCCTTCTTCAGTAGCCTTCTTTGCTAATTAACACTGGCTCCGCAGGGATATTTACCTTTTCTCTGCTGGATTCCTGTGGTTTTGAAAGAATTCAGGTACTCTCTGGTTGCCAAGGAATTCAGATTACCTCACAGGCTGCTCACTGTCCAGAATCTGCCACAGCAGCAAGTAGGGGGAAATACACTAGAAAGGGGTAGAAACCCTTTGCAGTGCTCATTGTCACCCTCCCTGGAAGGCCCTTGCTGTTTGTGAAGTTTGAGTCATTTCTGGCTCTGAGGACAGAGGATCAGGCTGGTAATCCCCTCCCAGACGGCTCTGCTGGGCGCTGCCGAGTCACTGCAGCACTTTGGCAGCCTCCAGGCTGCAGCTGGTGGACAGCAGATCAGAGAGCTCTTGGGCCTCTTGCTTTCTTCCATAAGATTCTTCTGGGTCAAGCCAGGATGAAGCCCAGTGGCTCCTGGCAAGGCTGCCTGAGGTGCACCTCCTCGTCCTCCTCAGGGCCTCTCTGGCTCAGAATGGCTACACCTGCTGAGAGAGAACTCAGGTGCAATCTCCAGGGTTTTCTCCGGCCAGCCTCACTGCTCCCTTTGTTTGCCCATTTGTAGTGAATGTAGAAAAATAACTACCAAAGAGGAGGTCCTACATCTAACCTCTGTGACTCTGACTTAAGAGCATATGGTATCAGATTCTGAGAACAAAATAGGTTTTGAATAGGGGAAGAGAGTTTATAAGACCCTACTGACCCCCTCTGCTTGTTTTCCCATGTTGGTAAAGACCTTGAAACAAGCAACTCAGGTGCACTTTCAGTTTATGCTTATGATTACCTACTACAGATACTCCTTGATTAGAGGATTTTGTTCTGATAAACCCATCATAAACAAAAATGCATTTGATAATCCTAACCTGTTGAATACCGTAGCTTAGCCACATGGTCTGCTGTCGAGTATTGGTTGCTAACCTCTTGATCGAAAGGGTGCTTGGGGCTACAGCTCATCATGCTGCCCAGCATCTCCAGAGGGCATTGTGGTGCGTATCATTAGCCTGGGAAGAGAGGAATTCAAAATTTGAAGTATGGATTTTACTGAATGCTATCACTTTTGCATCTCTGTAAAGTTGAAAAATTGTAAGTCAAATGAAATCTTTTTTCAGACACCCACACATCTGATTTCTAGACTAATTATTACCATTGTTTTGATTTCAACTGAGAAAGAAACTTTAGAAAACAAAAAAAGTGTAGCTTTTGATTTAAGAATTTGTCAGAATAAAGATAATCCATATTTGTTTATAGGGTAGTTAAAAAAATAAAGAGGCATACGGTTCTGTATTCATCAGTATGCTGCCAAGTAGCATCCAGGGTTTCAGAATTAGCCAAGAAAGTAGTACCCACCCACACCCAACCCACCACCTTTTCTTGGCTTAAAGGTCAAGGCTGTGAAATTCTGTTGAGAGTTTTCCTAAATTTTCATCTCATTAAAAGAGAGATTCAAGACTCAATTCATCCTATAAATTTCAGCTTGTGTTAGATTAAGTAAGTATTTGAAGACTTGGTCCTGGGGTACCTATTCAAGTGTTTTCTCTTTTAGTTTGTTGCTAGTAAAGAAACTGTTGAAACTTTTAGACCTAAATATGATGAAATTTAATAATATGTGAAGGTCTAGTTTAAAGGTCAACACTAAATGCTCACAAGTACATTTCCTCAAGGCAGTTAGCCAGGTGGGGACTGCAGAGTGGGAGAGCACCTGTCCCACCTAAGGGAGCTTGCTGTGTAGTGTCAATAGGTCACTGATATTGGAATCACAGGAACTTCCATTTTTTTTTTAAGGGAAAATGTTTTGTTGTAAAACTTAATTTTTTAGACTTTTAATTTTTCAAACTATTTTGAACTTGTAGAAATGGGATAAAGAATTATCCTTTTATTCTGTGTCCAGAGACCCCATTTCATAATATGGTACTTGTTTTAATAATGTCCTTTATAGGGGCTGGGGATGTGGCTCAAGTGGTAGCGCTCGCCTGGCATGTGTGCGGCCCGGGTTCGATTCTCAGCACCACATACAAACAAACATGTTGTGTCCGCCAATAACTAAAAAAAATATATATTAAAATTCTCTCTCTCTCTTTCTCTCCCTCTCTCTCTCTCTCTTTAAAAAAAAAAAATAATGTCCTTTATAACAAAGGGACCGAAGCAAGGACCACGTGTTGGGTTTTGTCGTAGTGGCTTTTGTCTCCTCAGTCTGGGGCAAGTCCTTTCTACAACTTTCACAACTTCAGCATTTTTGAAGATCACAGGCAGTCATTTTGTAGATTGTCCCTCAATTTGGGTTTGTCTATATTTTCTCATGATTAAACCTAGGTTATGCATTTGTGGGGCCAGAATACCACAAAAGGGATGGTAGTTCTCATTGCATGGAATCTGATGGCCCACGATGACTATTCAGTGTTGACTGCTTGGTTAAGGTGGTGTCTGCCAGATTCCTCCGCTGCAAAATGACACTGTCTTTCGCTTCAGAGTATTTTATGAGGAGATACTTTGAAACCAGGTAAAATCTCGTTCTGTATTTCACCTAGTCTTTTTTTTCTGGTAGTTGTGCTGGGGATCAAGCCTGGGCCTCATACATACTAATCAAGTGCTCTATCACTGAGCTGCACCCCCAGCTTTTCATTCAGTACTGATATTTCTTGCCTGAATGAATATTTGAGGTACTGATTATCCAATGATGGTTTTCTGGTTCCATCATTCCTTTTACTTTTATCATTTGGCATTTTACTTCAAGGAAAAGCTTTCTCCTCTTCCCTTATATTTATTCATTTATTTATTTATATCAGTGCAGACTCAAAGATTCCTATTTTATTGAATTGGTTTCTTTATTTGGGTGCTCCAGTTGTCTCAGATCTGGCCACTGGAGCCCCTTTAAGCTAGCTTTTTCTGCCCTTTTGGTTATCCCCATTTTTCTTTGAGCTTAAAATGTTTTAGGCTCATGTTATTCTTCTCTGATTTAGCCCTGGAACCAGTCATATCTCCAAGGAGCACTTGTTGCTTTGTTGTGGAGAATGGTCTTTAGAAATGCAGATCTGGATGCTAGGTAGACTCATCACCCTAGGGCTTTGCAGTGGACAGCCCTAGAAGTGTGCATATGTGTATATGTATGTGTGCACATTCACATCTGTATTTCTATATCTCCATGCATTGAAAATAGAGGTTAATATTAGTACTTCCAATTCCAGTTCAAAACTACAGGGCACATTGTAGTGCTTTCTATATTTTTGTGTCTCAGATCCAACAGTGAGAAATCTGTGTTCCATTATCTTCAACATATTTATTTATTTACTTAGTTCCCTCTAATGTAGTCAGTTTCCTGACCTTGCTGGCCCATCGTCCCACTCACATGCCCTCCCTGTGTGGATTTAGAGCCCTATGGGGCTGTGGCCCTCCTTAGATAACTTCCTGTACTGCCTGGGGTTTCCCTTCCAACCCCATGGGCCATTTCTTTCTGTGGGCACTGGCTGCCATTGGGCTACAAGAAGGAATGTTGGTCAAGTAATTCAAGTTAAAAAACAAAACACAAACTTTTATAGGTCAATCAGATAATCAGAACTTGACTAGTAGACCAGATGTGAGACTACTGTGACCTCTGGTCTAGACATTTTGAAGGAAATGGTGATCTAAGGTGAATAAGATTGTTTAATGGGACTGTAGTGAGAGCTGTAAGATCTGTTGGGAGGTGGGGGTGAGGATACATCCCTGCCTCTCCTCTGTATGGTCTTCTTCTCTGTCCAATGGGTTAGGAAACAGAGCAGTGCCTTTGTCCTGTAGAACTTTTCTGCTAAGCTGAAGCTTTTCCCTCCCTCTAATCCTTCTTTCTGTAGAAGTCCATTCTGTGACCTTAGTAATCTCACCTTTGCCAGGGTTCAGAATGAAATGCCCCTGTGAAAGAAAGATGAGGAAGAAGTCGGTGATTTTGTAAAGAGGTACGCTCTTGCAAAAAGGAACCAGGAGCGACAGAAGTCTTCCTAACAGAGGCACCACTTGCCAAGGTAGATCAGATACCCAAAGTCAGGGTATCTGACTTTCCCTCCCTGGAGTTCATTGTTCTTTTGGGAGAGAGGAGGATGTCACTGTGAGGAAACGTCTGCTCAAGGGCTGGCAGCCTTGGGGCGCCAGCCTGTGCCCCTTTGCATTTCACAAGAATTCAGAGTTGTTGTCTTGTTTCCGTTTGGAGAAAGAATCACTGTATGTAGAATTGAGTTTTACTCACCACATGTGACATGATGAAGAGTAGTGATAACTCCTGGAAGTTTCTGGAAAATCTTGAGATTTTTCTCAAGCATAGACATAAAGCTTGTCAAACTCTTATCCTTGAGCCATACATGCCGAGTCAAAATTTTCTTTGTCCACATCCTTTTTTCTGGCCTCATGTTTGTTTATTTTAGTTTTTGAGTTAAGCCTTTTTTTTTTTTTTTCCTTTTCACTTTTCTTTCTTTGGCTCTTGTTTATTTCTGGTACAGGGAATTAGGGAGCGGAGATAGTGGGTGGGTGAGAAGAAATAGAGAAGAGGAAAAATTTTAAATGCTGACCTTTAATGTGGTAAAAATTCATGTTGACTTTATAGTCTGGGTAAGCATATGTAAATAATTTGTAAATCATCTGAAAATAAACTTGTGGCCTTCCAGGTTTTTTTCACACACTTGGATCTGTCTCTTGGGAAAACCACTTTAGGGGAGGGTGATATGGTTATAGAGGTATGTAAACAGGGATTGATATTTACCATAATTATTTGCTTTGAATGGCCTTTTGTTGACAATGAGCATCACTGGAAAGTTTTCTCCCTGCTTACTTTCTTCAGGGGCACATATATTTTATGCCTTGGTCATCTTTTGACAGTAGTCCAGGATATCAAGTTGCTTCCCTGTTTTCATAGGTTCCATGTTTAATCTCTTTATCCTTTGCCTTCATTTCAAATTTAAGAATTAGTCTCTTGCACTGTGCCCGTTTTTATGCTGTTCTGCTTTGTCTACTGTTAATGCTGCCATTATTGTTCTTTGTAAATGACTAGTACACATCAATTCTGTTCTTTCTATGGATGTGAGTTCCACGTCATACATTTCTATGCTGCTCTCTTTTTCTTTTTTGTGTACTTTTTCTCCATAGAATGCTATGGAACCAGGCACTATGTGGACACTCAGTAGATGTTTTCCTTACCAGCTAATGCCCCATTCATCCATAGCATCCTTTACATAATTTTGCAAATTGGGCACAATTATTTTCAATTTTCATCCTTCCTATTGATACAAGGTTCTGTATAAGAGATGCAGCATCTATGGTGATTAAGATAATGGATTTTGGATCAGGGCAAGTTGCTTCATCTCTCTAGGTCACATTTAGTTTTCCTATCTATTTTATAAATTAGAGATAATAAACCCTACTTCATAGAGTTGTTTTGAGGATTGAATTAACATGTGACATTTAGTATAAACATCCTGGGGTTGGCAGTTGGGAGGTGTTCAGCGTTTCTTAGATAATGATGTCTCCTTTCTTTATCATTATGGTCTTGCTGATCCTCAGCCCTAGCCTGGGTCCTTGAACCTCTGTTTCTGGCTTTTAACATGTGTCATTTCTTTCAGGTTTGCCACTGTGCGATATGACCAAGGAGCCAAGAACATTCGGAACCAGTTCATGCACCTGACAAACTACAGTGTGAACAAGAAGAGTGGAGACTATGTGAGGTACTGGATGTGTCTGAGCCAGAAAGCAGGGAAGGCACACTGAGTTGTGGGTGTTTAAGGGTGGGAGGTTGAAGTGCTGCGCTGGAGCTTGATGTTAGGTTTCTGTCCATGTAACACTTATGGAAAGCTGCCAGGGTCACGTGACGGTTGTGACTGTGCTGCTGCTCCACTGTTTGCCCTGCTGCAGTGTCACCTTTCTCTACCAAAACATGTTTTCATCATTTTGTGTTCTTCATTGTCTTCCTCTGACTTAAGGTTGGGAATTTAATAGGCATATTGCATGTTTAGAAGTCAACAAGTGAGTTCATTTCAACACTTGGAAAGCATACCAAAAACTTGACAAATATTTGTACACTTTGACCCAGCAGTTCCATTTCTAGAAACTTAACCTTGAAAGAGGGATGTATGACGGGATCAGAGATAAAGACTGTCCATTACTGTGTACTATTAGGGGGAAAGCACATTATGTGCAACTGAGTTTCTTGCATGAATATATCTGATAGCTAAAGCTATTTATTTTTGCTGGGGGTGAAAAAGAGAGAAGGATATGGACTACTTAACTATAGGGGGTGGGACTGTGGGTAGGTGATTTTTATTTTCTTTCTGTGTGTGCTTTTATGTATTTTCAAAAACAAATACTTATATGGTCAGGAAAAAAATGGGAAAACAAGAGAAATGAGGACATCTCAGAAAAGATTATGGTAGAAGGGAGCACCAACACAACTGTGTGGAAATATTCTTTTTGCTTAGTTTTTCTTTCATGCTGATAATTTTGCCAAAAGGTGAAAAAACAAAAGAAATCCAAATAGTAATTTTCTGTGCAGACTAAAAGAAAGAAAGGAAGGCAGGTATCTGGATGTGCTGGAATAGCTGCTGAAGCTGTTGGGGCCGATCAGTATCCTGTGGCCAATGTTAGGGGGTTGAAGATGTCATATCCTTCACCTGGGAAGATGAGCAGAGATGCAGTGAGGTGGGACCCGGGGTTGGGGGTGAGGGCAGTTGCAAAGCACAGGTTCCAGGTTGCAGGCCTCTGCAGTCTCCGTGGGAGTCTGTCCCATTTGTCATCATACACGTATCAGTGGGATTCTTCATTGCTGTTACTGCCACTCTAGTGCACTCTCCCTTCATGGTGCCTCGGAAGATAGGAAAGAGGCCCAGTCCACCACCAGAGAGGAGGAGCTTGCTTCACATGCCAAAGCATGTGTGGGGTGAGCTTGTTAAAGTGCTGTGCTAGATTAGCTCATTAACCCCTCCCAACTCAGTTCTGGTCTGAAAATGGCACCCAGGGTGGTTTTGTTGACTCGAGTGACATTCACTTCTAAGGCCGGGTTGTTAATCCATTTTTGTTAAATTATTGCAACCATTCTTAATTTTGCTTATATCTTTTCACATGTTTCTTCCACTCTTTCATGATGCATAATTGTTTGGTTAAGGAAGAGTTTGCCTTCTTTTCCCTTGCCCTTTTCAATAAGGGAAACTATATGCATTTTAATTTCCACTTAAGAAATTGGTACTTAAGGATACATAACAAAAAAGACTGAGAAAAATTAGGTGAGAAGAAATCAGCGAAGTGAGTGTTTTTCTAAAAATTTCAAAGGACCAAGAAGGTTGGTCATAAAGAATCTTGTTTTACAGCTAGGCCTAGTTGCACATGTGACCTTGATTCATTACTTTTTTTCAGTTGTGATGATCCAGAAGTAGAGGATTATGGGAACAAATGGAGCATGAGTGCTATGCTTAGATACCTGAAACAAGAAGGCAGAGATACAACTGGTGAGTACCAGATCTTTTCCCTTCCTGACTTATTCTTGTTTGTACAACTTTACCATGGCCTCTTGCCAGAAGTCCTACTCCTAACAGTAAATTGTATTGCTGAGATGTTCAGTGGGATGATTGTTCTTGGTTATTCACAAGATTGGGGACAAGCTTTATCTAACTTCCATTTCCTTATCTTGTTTCTAGTTTGGAAGGCAACTTTCTACTTTAATCCTTTGTGAATTTGGAAGGATAAAGTCACTAAATTCACTAAATTCAGCATTTTAATAAATTGCGTCCCTCAACATTATCTCTGAGTTCAAATTTCTCTTAAGTTAACTCCTCATTTCTGTTGCTGAGTTGAAGAATGAATGGGCAGAGTAGAGTTTGAATATAAGGCTTAGAATCAAAGTGGGCCCATTGCTGAGCCTTGAGCAGAATGGGAAGCACTGTGCTGAAGACATCGTCTCGGTCTACAAGAGAAAAGGCGGTAGGGGAGGAGTGGGAAGAGACAGAGCCTCCTTTTCCATTCTGTCTCTGTCTTCTGTCAAAGGAGGCTGCCTGAGTGTATCCCCAGACACTTCCATTCTTGACTGTGTCAACCTATTTATGGATATACCTGTCCCTGTCAGGCCCATTCTGAATATTGCCGCAGAGAGGTTTTTTTTTTTTTTTGTTTGTTTGTTTGTTTTGAATAAGCACACATACTTTTCCAATTATATTGTGACCTGGAATCTGGTCCTGCTAGGAACCAGGTCTTTCTTCATTTTTACCTTTTTTTTTTTTTCCCTAGCATTGATGGCCCATGTGGAAGATCTGATCATTAAGACTATCATCTCTGCTGAGCTGGCTATTGCTACAGCTTGTAAAACCTTTGTCCCTCATCGCAGCAGTTGTTTTGGTAAGGAGCTCTGAAAGAGGCCTCTGTGTTTAGTGAAGAGGGTCCTGGGATGGGTTCTGGGGTAGAGAGCCTTAGTGATGTTTGGAGAGTGAGAGTTACTTGACACACTTTTCTCTCTAAGCTCAGGTAGTGTGTGCAGATTCTCCTAAGAGGCCAATGGTGAGCTTAGTTGGAATTCCCCCAGGAGTAACTAGCTTTCTGTGTGGGAAGCAGGCATTGGAACTGAAGTGTGGGTCTCTCTGTCGGTGTAGTCAGAAAAAGTCTGCAACGGACTGTACAGGAATCCAGCTCTAACAAATATATTCCAGAGCTCTTTGGCAGCCAGACTGGGAACTGTTCCAATATGCTCTGGCTGGTACCAGTGTGTGCTTTCTTCCATTTTCTGATGACTCCACCTTTTTTGTTTTAGTCTTCTTTCTAGTGGGTTCCTTTTTCTCCTCCTCTTCTTCCTCCTCCTCCTTCTCCTCCTGCTTTTTCTTCTTTCTCCTCCTCCCTCCTCTCCTTCTTCTTCACCCCCAAGCTGATTGCACAGAGAAGGAGAAATAAACAGTTCACTACCACCAAGTAAGGAAGCCCCTTTCCTTCTGACCCACTAGCCATGATGGTAGCACTGAGGGTGCCTGTGTACATCTGCTTTCTTTCTGGATAGACACTTGTTAGTAACTGCCAGTGTTGATGTCTCTAAAGTCACATAAGCTTTCAGTAGACATGAGGCCTGGTTGGTAAGGTGCACTAGGGTCACCAATAGGGAGGATGCTTATGTGTGGTATGGAATAGTACAACCAGTAAGGACGTAAGAGGCACAGCTTGCTTGTGAGGAGGCAAGGTAACAGAAGAATAAAGGGGACAGAGGAGAGCAAGGAAAGGGGAAATCCTGGGGAATGATATTGGCCAAATTACATTATATTGTATGTGTGTATGAATATGTAGTGACAAATCCCACCATTATGTATAACTCTAATGCACCGATAAAAACACGGAGAAAAAAGAACATGGGCTTTAGAGACTGACAGCCTTAATTTTTTCTTAAATTTATTTTTATTTATTTATTTTTATTGGCACTGGGATTGCCTGGCCCTTTTTATTTTATATTTTGAGACAAGGTTTTGCCAAGTTACCAAGGCTGGCCTTGAGCTTATGATTGTCCTGCCTCAGCCCCTCAAGTCACTGGGATTTACAGGCATGTGGCACCATGCCTGGTAGTCTGATTGCCTTAATTTGAAATCTGTTTGCACCCTTACTAGTTTGTTGATTTGCAGCAAGCTTTTCTAATCCTGCTTTCTGAACTCTGAAGTGGCAGCAATGATGGGGTTTGTCTCCTTAGAGGATCACAAAGATCAAATGAGATGATGTATGCATAGTGCTTGGCATCGTGTCTGGCCCTTATGCTCGACTCAGTAAAAATTATTTTTAATTATTTTTTATAATTAGACATTATATTTCTTAATATCTTTAATGAATTATCATAATAGCCTGTACTCAAGAGGCACTAGAATAAAGGTACTGTTGAGACTCTGAATATAATCTGTAGATAGATTAGGACCTACAGTTGCACAGGGAAAAAAGAGGTTGTCGTATCTTTTTAAAATGTGTACCCAGGGTTGATGTCTTCTTAAATGGCTTCCAAAGCTATTTTACTAACTCTGCTAGTAAAATAGAAACTTGATATGACCTTTAAGGTCTCTAAGGATCTGATCACAGCTGACTTTTCTAGAATTCTGTTTTCCCTGTTACACCTTATAACTCAGCATTTCCCTACTGTATCTCTTGAGCATAACAAGCTTTGGTGTCTCAGTTCTGCCCTCCAGCTAGAAAACCCTCCTGTCTGCCTTGCACATTGTCATTTCTTAAGACTCAGCTCTACATTGCATCCTCTGGAAGCCTTGCTTAACGTAGCAGCCACTTGTATTTCCTCCCCCATACTGGTACGTGCCTGTATCATATTGTGATGTCTTGTTTACATGTATACTTCCTGGATGTCTCTGAGTTTATTCTTGAATTCTTTTTTTTTTCTTTTTGTGGTGCTAGGGATTGAACCCAGGTCCTTGTGCATGTGAGGCAAGCATTCTACCTGTATCTGTGCTGTATCCCCAGCCCTATTCTTGAATTCTTAATAGTCACCATGTCTCTCTTTCTATGTCATCCTATTTCTGTCAAGCCAAATCTTTCACTATTTCTGTGGACCTCCGAGGACTTTTTGTACCCCTTTGCCTTTGCACCTGCTTTATCTGTTCTGTGGTTGGTCTGTCTTTCTTATGTTACTTTTTCTATTAGCTCATTGACATCTTTCAAGACAAACCCAGTTGTCACTCCTCTGCTAACCTTTTTCCTAACTCTGCTAGTCGAGGTTAGACTCTTCTTATCCTCTAACCTCAGCACTCTGTTCATAACTTTGCAGTAGCACCTGTGTGTCATCTAGAGTCATCTTTGTGTTTATCTCTCCTACTAGACTGGCAGCTTCTTGAGAACAGTAACCCTCCATTGGTTTTCCCCTCCAGTGCTGAACCGCAACCCTTTTTCTTAGAAGATACGTGGAAGTGTCCATTGAATGAGTACTTGGTTCTAGCTTTAATTGCATTTTGGTGGGTTGACAGCAGGCTTCCCAATGTACCTGGTTTGGTGAGGGCCTAAAACACTTAGATTTTATCGCAATCTGTTTGAGGATGGGAGTGGGGTTTTAGAATATAGCACCAACTTCCAAAATCTTAGATTGAAGTAATAAATAAGTTTCATTCTCCATCTACTTGGTTCTTATATGAGGATAAATTTCACATAGTTGTTGGTGTAAAACTGTTGTTCTAAGCAGTTAATCATGACAGCTTCTCTGTTTTATTATCTGATTAATTTTTGAAACCTTAGGGATTTATTACCTTATGTTAGTAGAACATTTTGATGTGAAAGAAGCAGTGACTTTCTCTGACTCAGTGAAATCCCCCAAGTCCATTTGATCGGCGTGGGTCTCCGTTCCCCTTCCTACTCATGTTTAGTTTCTATAAACTAAGTGCATCTGGACTTTTTTAAGTTGTTGACTGTCTTCGTGGCTTTTGTGGTTCTAATTCCACTTCCTGTCAGCTCTGGGATTTTGTGTGCTTCATTAACCCCCCCTCCACCGTCAGATATGATTTTGTATACGTGTGTGTATTTGTGTCTCCTTGCTTCCCTCTGACTCTTAGCTTCCCTTGGGATTTAAGTTACAAGGAGTAAGCTTTTTGTTTTTGTTTTGTTTTGTTTTTCTTCTCTCTTTCATTTGTGTTAGAATAAACAGGAATTGAGAGCTTCCCAGAAGATTTTGGCTTAAACAGAGTGTTGGTGCTTTTAGAAGTAAATAGTCCGTAGATGAGGTTCCCTATACTCATTTAGTTGTTGTCCCTGACCTTCCATCATATGGATCTCTGCCAGGAGCACTCCATTACCATCATGTTTCTGTCCTGTGGTTGTTTCTTGCCCCACCATCTGCGATGTCTGTTTCCAGGTACCTTCGATATTCCCATTCATTCTTTTATTTATATTTTTTGAATTTTTTCCCCCAGCTCTTGCTGTTTGAAGACGGCTCTTGCTGTCTTCAGCAGTGAATTACCATCAACAATTTGTCCCTGTCAAACCAAAATTTACATGTAATGGTACATACATATACTTGCATTATATTATCAGTGTTTATATATAGACTTAAATGTAGTCATTTAGTGCTTTTTCATAGATTGGTGCATCTAGAAAGACCTTAGAAAATAATTAGTTCAGATATAGAAATGGAGATCTTGAGAAATTAACATGTGCCTCAGGGTTTAGAGCTAGTAAATGAAAGAATTTGAATGAAAGAGACTGAGCCTGAAGAACCAGGCTTCAGAAGTCACATTTTGGTAATCCTAGTATCTCGATCATGAAACTTCATTTATACAATGTTTGATGCCCACCCCAACAAAACAGATTTTTGACAATTAACTTTCACTGCCTTCCAAGATGGCGAAAATATGCCACCATATGAAATAATATGCTTCAATAGCAACGTTTGAAATATGCTAAGGAACTTGGCACTGTGAGATAACTGACTATGAGAACAGCCTTTTTGACCAGTCGAAGAAAAACAGCCCAAAACAACAGGATGTTAGCTGTGCTCTAAAGATGTTGCTGCTGACAGTGGTTTTATCTTTGTGTGTGAAGATGCCTAAAGTCATGTGCTGTGACCAAGTGGGATCATGTGGATCAGATGTGAGACCACTTAGGGAAATTATCAGCCTGGCCTTATTTTGATCAGAGACCAGTGAGTTGTTAGCTCAGGGCCACCCATGCCCAGTACCTCTGTCTTTGCTGAATGAAATCTGGTTTGGCCTTTTGTTGATTCCTCAGGGTAAACTGAAGTTTTAAAGGGAGCAGGCCCACAAACCAAGGAGTGAATGTATAGTTCACGTTCTCCAGTAATGTAAACTACTTGACCTCCAACAGAATAAGAACGAAAGTCAAATGTTCACTTTTCAAGATAAGATTATCTTTTCCACTTTACCCCTTGGTCCTGTTTAGTTGGGAAGGGAAGTTTACTGCAGAAGGGACTTAGTAGGTATGGGAAGTACCTGCTGTTTGTCAAGCAAACGAAGGTTATTTCCTTCAGTCCTCAACAGTATTGTTGGTCTTTATTACCAACCAGATACCATAAAACAAGGATTAAAAAAAAGATTCAGGAAGGTTAAGGAAATTATCCTAGGTCATGCAGCTAATAAATGGCAAAATGGAGTTTGAGAGCTAGGTCTCTCTGGCTCTTTCTCCACCCACATAAAGACAAGTTCTGATGAGCCTGCCACTTTTGGCATGCCTCATATCCTGGATTCTCCTCTGCTCTCCTGTAACTAAATCTCAGGAAAAATGACCTCATCCTTCCTAGCAGATCAGGCCTGTGAAAGGGCGCTCTTACTGCTCTAGTCAGGAGTAACCTCTCCTAGATGGTCCTTTCAATCTGCCTTTGTATCTGGAAACCAGATACCGTATTGAATTATTGGACTAGTTAGTAAATTGGCTCTGGCCTTTTTGTTTTATTTAGTTCATTTTCCTGTGGAATCTTGGTCTGCATTTTTCCAAAACTCTCTTTGTGGACCCCATTATAATGATCTCTCTTCACTTTTTTTTGGGGGGGGGGTGTACCAGGGATTGAACTCAGAGCACTCTACCACTGAGCCACGTCCTTAGCTCTATTTTGTATTTTATTAGAGACAGGGTCTCAGTGAGTTGCTTAGCGCCTCACTAAATTGCTGAGGCTGGCTTTGAACTTGTGATCCTGAGCCTCTGGGATTATAGGCATGCGCCACCGCCCGGCCTCCCTCTTCACTTTTAAACTCAAATCCAAAGCCAAGGTGAAAAAAATTTCCTTTATACAAAAGGATTTCAGTGACAGTGAGTACTGGCTAATGTCAGCACTTTCCATTGCCTCTGGGACTATAACTTCATCTGGGACTTTATTTCTGGGGAGGTTAGTGGACTGTTTCCAAAATTAGTGGTGTGACATGTTTAATAATCTCTGAGGCCTTGGATGAACTATTTTCTCCATCAGATCTTTTTTTCCTTTCCCTTCTAAGACCGTCTTTTACCAGTTTTTCCTTAATATATTTTTAATATGTAAAATTTTTAATGAGAATTTCTTTAATTTTCTTCATGATTAGTGGCATATATTATTCTCAGGCCATGTGGATCAGGTTATTTTGGGGGAATAGCTGTAAATTACTGTTTTTCTCACAAATTGTATGACTTTTTTCACTTAAGTCTTTCTCCTCTCTCTCTCTCTCTCTCTCTCTCTCTCTCTCTCTCTCTCTCTCTCTCTTTCTTTCTCTATTTCTTTCTTTCATTTGTTATTTCTAATTGTTTCCTGTGTATTACTTACGGAGTGGGCAGCTTGGTATATAATGATAAATAAGACATGGCCCCAGCCCTCAAGGGATGGGGAAGAGCAAACAGGAAATGATAAATGACAGAACAAGTAGTGGGACAGAACAAGCTGGAATACACAGCTCTGGACCCCATTACAAAGACCTCTCTTGACTTTTAGGAGAGCCACAAAAAGTCATCTCAAAAAGGGGGAATATGATAGTAAGAAACAGTGTCTCTACAGGATGTGGCATTTTTTGAAATGGTATACAGTGTGACTAGATTTGCCCATGGAATGGGGGTTTAGAAGATAAGCAGATTTATAAAGGACTGACAAGTTTTGTTCATCTGCAGGTAATAGATAGTTTGAAAGCTTTTGAGCAGGGAATAATAAGATTATTTTGTTTTCTTTAACTTTTATCATAATTTGAACTGGAGCTCAAGATGACAGAGTTATAACAGAGGGAGTACTCTACAGCATTACAGCATTACTGGCATATCAGCATAACTAGCAGTGACCAATTTAAAAATTTTCAGGAACCAATCTGACATTAGTGTTTATTGCTGGACCAATTCACTATTTCAATGTGATAGATATTTTTTTTATTTTTTTTTTTGGAATGGGGATTGGAACCAGGGGCACTTAGCCACTGAGCTAGTAGCCAACCCTTTTTATTTTTTGAAACAGGGTTTTGCTAAGTTGTTAGGGCTGTGCTAAGTTGCTGAGGCTGGCTTTGAACTTGTGATCCTCCTGCCTTAGCCTCCAAAGCCACTGGGATTATAGGCATGTGCCACCATACCCAGACAGATATGTTTTTTTAGAAAGGTAATTCTGATGGCCTTGAAGAGTAAACTGTAGCTGGGGAGAGACTAGTGCTAGGGAAAGGCCTTAGGAGGTGAGAGGTGCAGTAACTGTGTAGTGAACTCTCACTGGGTGACCAGGTGTTCCTACCCAGGATTACCCAGGAGAGAAGAAACAGAATGTATGCTCTCATAAATATCTCTGCACAAATATTTATAGCAGCTTTATTCATAATGGCCTATAATTGGAAATAACTCAAATAACTATCAAATGCTATTTAATGGATATAATGTGGTATGTCCATATTATAGAATACTACTCAGCAGTAAAAAGTAATGAATTATACTATTGACATATGTAAATAAATCCGAAAAGCACAATGCTCAGCGAAATAAGCCAATCTCAAAAGGCTGTAATACTATTTTGATTCCATTTATTTGGCATTCTGGAAAAGGCCAAAAGTAGACAAAAATCAGATCAGTGGTTGTTGGAGGACGAGGGAGGTGGGGATTGACTGCAGGGTGGCCCGAGGGAACTTTGGGATAAAATTGCTATATGTCTTGACTGAGGTAGTGTTTAAACACTGTATACATTTATCAAAACTCATCAAGCTCTTCACTTTAAAGGGGTGAATTTTACTATATATAAATCATACTTCAATAAACCTGTTAAGACAAACAACAATGTAAATGAACCTCAAAAACGTGCTAAATTAAAGAAGTCAGACTCAGAAGAGTATATTCCATGTGATTCCATTTATAGGAAACTCTAGAACAGGCAAAACAAATCTGTGGTGAAAAAAATAAGAATTGTAGTTGTTGGGAGTTAGGGGTAATAGGCAAGGCATAAACCAGGAAAGGGCATGGGGACTCTTTCTGAGGTGAGGGAAATGTTCTGTGTGGGTTACATGGATGCATCCAGTTACCAAGACTAACTAAACTACCCCTTAAACTCTGTGCACTTCATCATTGTAAGTTGTACCTTAGAAGGGATAGAGAAGATCTGATGGATTTAAGAGGAAGGATGATAAAGAGAAATGTGGCAACATGTTGGATTTGGGAGGTGGCAAGGAGAGTGTTTCTAGCTTTGGGGCCTGGTGAATGGGGTCACCTTTTTGCAAGATAGGAAACTAAACAATTTTGGGCAAAGATACCAGTGCTGATTTGCTGAGTGTGGAGTTCCTGTGGGATATCCTAGTGACAGTGTCTAGGTGGATGTTGGAATTATGGATTTGACATCCAGGAGACACTTGACTAGAGATAGTTAAATGTTATCATATCATTAATTGTAGCCGGGAGAATACATGAGCTTACCCAAGAAGAGAATGGAACTGAGCAGGAAAGAGATCTGAGGATGCCAGAAGAGAAGGAATAAGAGGAGAATCAAAAGAGAGCAGTGTCCTGGAACCCAAGGGAGAAGAAAGTTCCTGTCATTTGGAGGTGGTCGACACTTCCAGATGCTCAGGCTTTTTGGTGATCACAGTCAATTAGTAGACCGTGGAAGCAGAAGCAAATTTTTATGGGGTGGGGAGGGAATAGGCATTAAGAGTTCAGACAGCTAAGTGTAGGTTGCTATTTTAAGAAGCCGTGTTTAAAGCAATGGGGAGAAAGGGGTACAGATGTAAAGCAGAGGTGCAGAGAAGCAGCCTCTTACACTGACCAGTCTCATTTTCAGGTTGCTTTGGTTTGGCCAGGGGCTGAAGGAAATTTTTCTTACCAAGGAAAATTGTCCTGGGAAAATAATTGAATAAGGTTGTAGCAACAGTCTTTGAAAATCATTGATCTGAACAGAGGAACAAAGAGAGGAACTATCAGCACAGGAAAAGCCTGGCTTGTCTGCACCCAATGACAGGGACACTTGGAAATCTCATCCTGGATACTGAATTTTTAAAATTCTAGACCCGGCTGTTTAAACACACAAAAATGAAAAGGTGAGGAAGCTTGATGTTCTCAGCACCACCTTCTCTTTGCCTTTTAAAATCTTTAATATCCATGGAAAAGTCCAACCCTAGTTAAAAGAACCCAGGCTCATGTTTTACGCTGAGTTGTTTATTCAAGAGAGAAATCTGATACGCAGCTGTCTTCTGCCCCTTCCCTCTTCCCTGGCTCCAGCCTTTTAGGTGAGCTGAGCTTTGCACTGTGTCGCAGTGGTGCCCCATGGCCACCTGTGCTTCTTCCTCACTCTTCCGTGACTGATACAGGCGCAGTTAGATATTTTTGTTTGGCACACTCCCCATACACAGTGTTTAGCACCAACAGGTTTTATTCACCGGAATGAAAATTAATTTAGCACTGTGAAGGGAGTTCTTTCTCTTTAGGCCATTTTTTTTTTCTTTCACTTCCCAAAATATTTGTTCTCAGCGTCTCCGCTGAGGTTCCTGTAATTTGCCTGTGATTTTGGGAAATGGTTAAGTAAATGTGGTGGTTGCTGAGTGCTCCCCTGGATTGTTAATCTAACTATGTCTTAATTTGTGGCTGATTCTACAAACCTGATTAATATATGCATTGATCATTATTTTCGCTATGTTCTTCCTAATATGATTACTACTGCTGCTTTATGAAACAGTTTAATCCTGAACTAAATTCAGCTTTTAAAACTGAAGAGACTATTATTTTCTTGAATCAGACAGTGTGCTCTCTTGTTCATATAATGTCAACAAGGACTTCTAGATTGTACATACAGTCAAGTTTTTCCTTTTAAATGCCTTGATCGGTGCTTTATTGCAAAAGGTTTTTCTCAGGATAAAGGGGGAATATCCTGTGGCATTATTGAGGTTTGGGCAAGATATTCAGAATATTCTAGTAGCTATAAAAGGTAAGAATTTGTTACCAAAATAGAGAGGTAAAGGAGTTTCCTTTTATTTACATTTTGAAATGTAGATGATATGTACATTTTATATAGTTACCTGAAGGTGAATCTCATCTCAAACACTCATATAATTTTTTATTAGTTTGCAAATTAAATGGAATCCTGTGTAATTGCTATGGAAGCCAATGCCTTCATGGAGACTTTACCCTAGAGGGTTTAGAATACAAATATCTTCTTGTTTTCACACAGCACAAACCAGATGGAGATTCACTGAGCATACAGGTATTGATAGTGATTAATTCGGAGGGCAGAGGAAACCAGAGGTTGCTAACGAAGTGTCAGAGAGAGAAGTGACTCCCCAGGTTCTACAATGCACAGTCAGGTGGACCTCTAGGTCTCCAGGTTCCCATTCTAGGATTCTCGGCACTGCATCATAAAACTTCAGACTTCCTGTGTTCTGAAATCTTTGAGACCATCTTTTTAGAAGTCTATGTTTATTTTTTTTCTTTTTCTTTCTTAGAGGATTAAGAAAGAAAAAAAAAAAACCCTTGTTTTTGTGGGGAATGGGGTACTGGGGATTGGACCCAGGGGCACCCCACCACGGAGCCACATCCTCAGCCCTATTTTGTATTTTATTTAGAGATAGGGTCTCACTGAGTTGCTTAGCACCTCGCTTTTCCTGAGGCTGGCTTTGAACTCATGATCCTCCTGCCTCAGCCTCCTGAGCCACTGGTATTGCAGGCATGCGCCACTGTGCCTGGCTTAAAAGGAAACAAAAACAAAACCTTCTTTTTTTTTTCTTTTTTTTTTTTTGGTGCTGGGGATTGAACCCATGGCCTTGTGCATGCAAGGCAAGCACTCTACCAACTGAGATATATCCCCAGCCCCCCCAAAAAATCCCTTCTTGGTAAAATGAAATTTGTTTCAGAATGAGTTTCTGAAAAATTTCTGTTGTTCTGTGGGTATGACCTCTGATCACAGTAAGGAATTTAGTCTTTTTCCTTGGAGAAAAGGTGTAATTTCTTTTGAGTGACCCGGGGTGGGAAGTTTGGGAAGTCTGTAGCACTTATGAGACTCATGTTTGGTATGTGTACGTCAAGATGGTACACCACTGTGATTTCATCTCATTAGTGAGAGCATCTCACTAGTAATAATATGAAGAGCTCCAAAGTTAACCTTTCATTCCTGAGTTTGTTAAACGAAATCAGGCAATCTAAGAGTCTTGTTTTATTTCTTGCCGTAGTTGGGGTGGGGCACTGAAGAAGAAAACCAGTAAATAATCCAAAAGCCATAGAGATTTGGTCTTTGACTGTCCCCCCCCCCCCCTTCTTAAATATTAATGGTGAGAAATGGTTTGTCACAATCCTGCTTTGCCATTCCTGGCTTCATCTTTTCTCTTCTGAATTTCTGTCTACAGGCCAATTATTTTACCTTCTGTGTTCAAAGGGAGATTGAAACCATAGGAGAGAGGAAATAATAAATATATTTTACATTTAAATGTCTTCTTGACCTGGGTTACAAAAGCAAGATCTTATGTCTAAGAAAATGTGATGGAAGGACCCTAGAGTGGTGTCTTGAGTATATTTTTCTGTTTTCAGAGTATGCCAGGGAGGTTTGGAGTAGTCCCGAGCAGTGTCGATACTGGATGCACTTGCTTCATTCCTTTTCTCAATAGTTGTTTATCCATGAGCATAGCAGCATCATGCTTGTGAACTCTTGTGGAGTCAGGTTGCTCTCTATGGAGAACTCAGGAACACAAATAGAATGGATGATATAAGCAGGAATTGTATAATATTTTAAAATTAGCTTTAGAACTTGATTAATGTCTTGAACTTGAAGGATTCTCTTCTTTTGTTTCCACTTACTGTTTATACTGTTTCTAGAATTCTGGGGAAGTTGATGGATCAACCCTTTCAGATCTTTGTGCAGTTGTGATGTATTAAATGATCTTGTGTGTTGTGTTGTATTTCTAGAACTATATGGCTTTGATGTGCTCATAGATTCTACTCTGAAGCCATGGTTGTTGGAAGTGAATCTCTCTCCTTCTTTGGCCTGGTAAGTCATTTCCATCAACTTGAAAAGGACAAACAAAAAGTGACCCGAAAACACTTTTTAACGAGGGTCAGGAGGGTCATTTCATTTAGCACTAGAAGACTTTCCCCCTGTTATTAGATAGAGAAGCCTCAAATTTTTAAATGATTTTTTGGCAACCAGGGATCCCTGTTTTCCTAGTCAGTTGCAGTATATGCTTACTGTTTATTGGGCCTCTGGAATGTGATTTCTGCATTTGTTTTTATCCTGAAGGTTTTTTTTTTTTAAAACTTGGTAGGTCTTTTGTTAAGAATAAAGAAATACATATGGTATTATATTCTCTTTATTACAAAGGTTTATACCGACTCAAGTCCACGTATACTGTAAAGCTGGACTTCTGCTTATGTAGCTTGTACCTGGTTCTTTTGCCTCCTCCACGTCCTGGTATCCATCCAAAATTAAAGTCTAAGAACTTCAAAAAATCTTTTTTAAAAAACCAATTCTTGTTTAGAAGAAGGAAAGATACATATTTTTCAGAACTGAGAAGATTCTTCTTACCTCTGCAGCCAGAATTTCTATTAGCTATACACTTATCTAAATAGAAAACCCTAGAGATTTATGCCAAAGACCACCCGGCTGTTGAATTTTAAGGATGAGAAGGAATGGCAGAATGCCAGTGGAGCGAGATCTGGCTTCACCTCGGTAGTAAGGTGTAGAACTGGATGTTACAGATGCTGCAGATGTTATGCTGTACTTTGGCCAAGTCAGCCTTCTGCAGATTACCCAGTAAAGCACCTTAGACACTGTTAGATGTCCCCGGGTGTTGCATCAGGTACAGCATGGAGGGACACCACAGCCAGCCTTTTGCTTTCCATTCATGTTGCTTGTGTTTCTGTGTGGGTTCCTGCTGCATCATTTGGTGGGACTTTGGTATGTTTTGTTGTGTCTTTCTGCATTATTTGCAAGCCTAAGAAAATTGATTTAAAACAGAAAATAAAGACTTAACAGAAAAGTATGAAGGTGGCCAAAGTTTCTTGTCTTGTATGTGAATGTGATTCAACTATTGCAGCAGTAAAACAAAATTTGGATGATGGGCATACTCGTAAAAGAGCATACTAAAAGTCTAAGCCTTTAAAATCTACGGTGATAATGAAGCAATATTCTTGACTTGTGCAAAATTTGAATTGCATAAGACCTTCTGGAATAAAAAGATTACATGTTAGGGAATCAATGCGTTGGTGCTGGGCCTGCCTCACAGAGGGCGAGTTTAACACCAGGCTTTTATTTCTAGTACTTCTGCCCAGATATTCTTGTCTTTTTCCATGGATTTGATGTGTTTTATGTGTTGCTTCTCATCAACATTTGGAAACTCTCCTATATGGGGGCCCATTAGAAGGCAGCTATTCTGTTAACCTATACAATTTATCAATTGTTCTTTTCTTTCTCTATTTTCTTAGTGATGCACCTCTGGACCTAAAAATTAAAGCCAGCATGATTTCAGATATGTTCACTGTGGTAGGTGAGTAGTAGTGTTTTTCAAAACAGTCTCATATAAAAATTAACTAGAGCATCCATTTTGTCAGGCTCCATAGGTATTGCCAACTGGCAGTTCCTAAGCCATGCTGAATGTTTTGTACTAAAAAATTATATTTTCAGGGAAGTGTTTATATGTTTCTACTCCCCCTGGCTCCATCCTGTCCTGAGGCTGAACCACAACTAAGGCTGAGACCTGAGGCATAGGAATTATGAGCTGAGGCAGAGAATTAAGCAAAGATCTGCAGAAAGTGTATTTTTCTCTGAGCTGGGAAAGTGAAACCCACTGACGAAGCCTGGTTACAAAGGAGACTGGCTGTGTTTCTGCTAGACAGTCTCTACTGGTCTCAATATGATCCCTGGTGTAGTATTTATAACCAAAGTGGCCCAAGAAGAAATCTCATTTTAAGTAGATAAGCCAAAACTTTGAAATGGAGATGGGCAGTCAGGTGGATATGATGTGGATTTATTGTTGTTTTTTGAAATTCTCTAAAAAGACATAATAAAATGTATTTGAGATGAACCTAGTACTTGATGTACCAGTAAATGCTATAAAACTTAGCTACTCTATTCTTCTTGGATGGGAATTCACTTCTTTTTAGGAAGTCAGTGAAATTAGCTGACGTCCAATTTCTTAAATGATAGATAATGTACAAAGCCCATTTTGGGAGTAGCCAGTGGGCCACCTTCGGCATTTCCAGAAGTAGATCATGTAGCAGGACAACACTGCTCTCTTGCTTTTGGATACCCAGTAAAAACAACATCATTCTCTAGTCAGATTCTGGAAACCACTTTGAAATAACTTGTTTTTATTAATAACTATGTGTTTTAAAATGGCCATATACACATTTACTCAGGATTCATCAAGAATCTACATCTCTTTCTCAATCAGAGTCACATTTCAGCTACCCAACTAACATAATCATCTTGATGATGGATCTCTGTGATACTTATGACTGTGTAATTGAGTTTGTGCATCTACAGTTGCAGCCAAATCTGCTAATGTCTTAGAAAATGGCAGATTTTAATGTGGCCCATTCCCCATTTAGGATTTGTGTGCCAAGATCCTGCCCAGCGGGCAACTACTCGACCAATTTATCCCACCTTTGAGTCTTCCAGGAGAAACCCTTTCCAGAAACCTCAGGTAAGGAAATTCAGCAGCAAGGAGTCCAGGGGAGGCTTACAAGGAAGTGGCAGCAGATGTAAATGAGGGAGTCCAAGCGCCATGGAGGTGAGGTGGCTTAGGGGAGGAGAATTGGGGATCAGTCTAGACAGGGGGCAGTTATGTTCAGCTGTGGCTAAAAGCTTATGCTTTCCAACAAATTTTTACTCCCTGCCTTTGTTTTGTCTTTTTTCTTGGCTTCTTTTTCTCATGCCTTTCCTTTTGTCTTTCTGTCTCTTTTCAAAAGTTACCTCCCCCTTCCCAAATGGGCATACTCATAAACAAAGCACAGAGAGGGAGCCTATTAATTCTTAGTCATTACTGCATTCTTTCTGATCTTCAGACTAATTTCAAAGATGCTCCCTTGAAATAGCATCTCCCTTGAAATAGCATCTTCTCTACCTGAAATTCTCTTCAAAGGACCCTGAATGATTGTGAGTTATTGATTGAAGCTAAATGAAATAAATGCTCAAAGAAATTTGGGCTTGTCAGAAACATCATTTGATCAAACATTGCTCTGGTCTTTGTGTACTCTGCATTTTTGTTCCACTTAAACCCATCAGCTAACCTCTGTCTGCTCCTTCCGTCCTCTCATCAGTCCCTGTCTGCCTCTACACTGCTGATTTCTTTTCTTTTAATTTTTCTTCTCGTGTAAAAGCTCCCTCTTCCCCGCCTCTGTGCATCGGGTTTGATCACCTCGCATTCCCGAAGTTTTGGAGATACTTTCTTACTAAGTCATCCCACTCTTCAGTGACCGTCACTTCTCATGGCAGCCTTACTTACTTGTTCTGCATGGCGTGGTTTTGCATTCACTGATTCATTGCTTTCAAATTGTCCAGTCTCCTTCACTAGATGTAGGCTCTTTCCTGCTCCCCTCCCTCCCTCTTCTCCCCTTTCCCATCCTTTTGATCCCTTTCACACCCTTACTTCAGCCCTTCACTCCTTTCCTTTTCCCTCCCTTTCCTTCTGTTGCTCTTCCTGCTCCTCTTCCCTTTGCTTGCTGGTCTTATTTAGAGTGGTGCTGGTTCTGTTTGCCAAGCTCATATACTATCATTTATTTAGAGAATTTTCACTAGAACAGGGTTTTCAAACTCAACCTCCAGGCCTACAGGCAGATGATGTCAGTGAGTACCTGCAGCAGGTGTAACGCAGCTAGAGTGATGTGACAGAGTAGGAGAGCATGGACCTCACAGAAAAGGGGCGCCTGTTTAATGTGCTCTAACTGATCACTGCCGCGCGTCAGTGTGGGCCAAAGGGGCTGAGATCTTCCTGTTGTCAAGAGCAATCAGAAATCTTGCTTTTAAATATCAGCAATTAGTTCATTAAAACAAAACAAAACAGTTTTGCAGGCCAAACATAACATTTCTTTGAGCCGGATGCAGTCTGTCCAACCGTGACCCCTGTTCTGAAATAGACTTCCTAAGTATTAATGTGATGTGGAACAGGGTGTACTGTATTTTAAGAGGTATTATCTTGGATTACAAATAAAGGCAGCAGAGTTGTACTTGATTAATGCATCATCACAGATCAAAGGGTTTTTAAAAAAAATTTTAATAAGAAAAAGTACAGGATTAACCTAGGTGTATCGGGAAAGCTTAATTTGGGCAATCACATTCCTTTGCAGGTTATTTCCTATAGCATCTTTGGCAGGAGCCACCAAATTGATATAGAAAGAATTGTGAATGTTTCTGTCCAGTTTTAACACAGTTTCCCAAGTTGCACTTCTAGGGATAACTGTATAACAAGCTGGGATGAGTGAACTCTTCTCTTGGCTTGCCTGTCATTTTTTATTGGCAGTTCTTTGCAAATGGTAGGCAATCTACTTAATGTTTGTTTTGCCAACTGGTAGGTAATGGCATGATATCATCCATAAGCAGCCCATAGGGCTCTTACAGACAGGTGCTAAAGGAACTATAGCCTAGGTACATGTACTGTTTGAAACCAATGGTTAGGAGATGATGATCTTCAGTACTTGGCAGAATTGTGCCCTTGGCGGTGAGAAGTTGAAGATGGAATGCAAATGGTGTAGGAGAAAGTGTGAAAAATACAAATTCTCTAATTTTTCATCCACAAAAGTGTGGGGCTCTTGCCTTTGGTCTGTGCTTGGAGATTGTTTTTTCCTTTTTCATATCATAGATGTAGAAGATGGAAAATGTAGGCATGTTAGGAGAAGATAAGGCTTTATTCCATTTTTCTGTCTTTTATAGCGCCCAGTATCTGCACAGTTTCAATCATCATACACCAAGCAGGTAAGTTCTGGATCATTTGGAGACTTCATTCAAATTTTATTCCCATTTTCAAATGGAAAATCTTTTAGCTTTAACCTTTTATGGTATGTATTTATGTGCTTGTCTTTTTTGCACAGTTGAGTCAGATGAGATAGAATAAACAAAGATTTGCACACAATTACTGTTGGTTATAGAAGGTAAGAGGAGAGGATATGGGAACATGTGGGTCCTCTTCCTGATGGTGACTTTGCTGTGATGGAGACAGTTGAATTTAAATGAGGAACAGGGCAGAGGTATATCTGTTGCTTTAACCAAAATATTCTAGAAAGGAACTATTACAGTTCACAAATGAAACTTGTTTGACTCAGATGTCTTAATGAAATATACTGTTGTTAGTAGCTTAATATTAACAGTGTTTTCACATTGGGTGTTGGGCTGTATTTGAGTTTCTTGACAGATGACATTTCATACATGTAGTGATTTGCAGTCGAATCTTAGGAACCTGCCATGATTAGTGCTTCAGATGATACCTTTAAAAAAAAGGCAAATATCTTTCTTTCTGAATGGTTAGCATTTGCTCTCTTACTGTTCTTATAAGTAGTATATCAGATTAGCCATCACTTTCTTCTAAGCAGATCTTTTTTTTTTGTCTTTTATCTTTTTAAAGCAAAAGTTTAGAAGTTCAAATCCTCTTTCTATTATTTGATGCTCTTTTGATAGGTGTCCTTAAGTGTGTTACTGCAACACTGTTTAGCAAAAAACTCCAGTATACTTATTTTGGCATTTATACTTTCTAATGCAGTTTATTATTTCTGATAAAGTGATTTATATGAAGAAATGAAAAAAAAAAAACTAGATACCTTGTATTCTCTTTGCTAACTGGTTGGTTTGATTGTATAGTATGTGTTATGGGTTTAGATGGTGGAGTTCAAAACTATAGTATATGTGGTGTTTATATTTAGTAAGTCCTAAACATGCTAGCTGCTGTCCATGTCCCCCCACCCCCAAAAGGCTGTTGACTTAAAGAGCTTATGTTCTAAATACCCCTGGAACTGATCTGCTTAAGGAGAACATTAAAAATACTATTTTAGAGACTTCTGAGTTTGATGTCAGAGTATCTCTGATATATAGTTCTGATCTTAATTCTCCTTTATCTATTTTAATCCCATTATATCTAGGTACACTGCTTGAATCATAGTAGGCTGCAGTAGCCTTACTGGAGAGCCAGGCTTCTCTCGCATCTTTGAACACTGTTTACATGACACAAAATCTTTATTTGGTCAACGTTAAGCATGTTATTCTTTGACTCTCGTTCTTGGCAGTGTTCTGTTTTGTCACTGTCTTTCTGTTAGTGAAGCTCTCAACTCCATAGTAGTTCCATCAGAACTAAGAACATTTTCATCATGAAGTCTTAGTACTTTTGCCCCTCGCCTCCCTTTTCCTTTCTATTTTATTGTCTCCATTGACATTTTTCTTTTTCCTCAAATGTCTGTGTCAGATTTTCCACTTGTCAGAAATCGCATTGCCTGCTAGTGTGCAAAGAGCATGGACTTTAGAATCGGATAGGCCTGGGTTTAGATTTGATCTCTGCCGTGGCTAGCTGAGAGACTCGCCACATTCCCTTTACTCTGGGGCTCAGTTCCCACGTCACCCAGTGGGGAGCATGGTACACACATGGAGGTATGGTGAGGAAGAAAGGATGAAACATGTCAAATATTTGGGATAGTGCTGATCGCTCAGTGCATACTCAGAAAATATAGCCTCTTCACACTTTTGAGTCCTATTTTGATTTTCTTTTTTCCATAGTTAACATCTAGAGTTATTCTGATGTTCATCAATCTCTGATCATCTCTTACACATTTGCTGTCACCCACAAATGTTATCTATCTATTTGTTCATTTCTTTATTTTTTCTTCCAGACATTATTGGAGATTCTCAGTAATGCTAAGTATCATTTACTGAGGTTGATATTCTCTTGAGTTGGTTTTAAACTGAATTTCAGTTTTTGTCAGTATATTGTACTCATTATATTATGGCACTAACCCCTGAGTGGAAGTATAATTTAGAATAAACATTTCATGAATTTTTTTCAAACACTTCTCTAAAATCCAAAGACATCAAATATATCTTCTGTTGTCTCCATTTTTGTAATTTTACCCTAAAAGTCAAATTTTTAAAGCATGCTTTAAAATAAAAAAATAAAATAAATAAAGCAGTCTCCATACTACTATTCATGAGACCATTAAATTCCAAATGTTTATGGATTTTTTTTCTTTTAACATTTGTTCCATTATTTTACTAGGAGTTCTTGCTAGACTTGGCAGGTGGTAATCACCAGGAGCATACTTCTTACATTTTTGAAGATTGGTACCTCATTTTTTTTTTTCTTAATCCTCTGGTACCTCCTCAGATGTTCATGATTTTTCAGACATAATTGCAAGTGGTTTGGGGAGGGTTTTTTTGTTGTTGTTTTTTTAAAGCCAGTTTCCATTAGAACAAGATGCATGTCTCTCAGGATTGCTGACGTCCATTTATTCCAAAGTTCCAGACTTTGCCAATCTCTTTTATTATAACACAAGCCTGCTTACTTACTTAGTTACCTCCACCATTTCACAGTTCACCATTTCTGGTTATCATTACATTTAAACCTTCTCTTAGAAACCATTTTTTGGTCCATATCTACCCAGATTTATTAAATGGTCCTTTTCTTTTTTTTTTTTTTTCATTGTAGCACTCCTTCATTTTGCTTTTTAAACTGTGTTTACCTTTTCATGTTCCAGATGGCAAGTTGTATTACATATTAGTTGAGCTATTTCTAGTTCCTTTGGTTTTAATGATGAATTCCAAACTTGGTGAAACTGCATTGGAATTCTTTATTCTTTACATTTGTATTCTGTCAAGCAGATTTTATTTTCTGCCCCTTGATTATGATATCTTTTAGAAGATCTCACCTTTTTTAATATTCTATATTTATTAGGTTCTTATTACTAATATTTGCTAGCTTTCTTTAGGCTGAGAAAATACTTTTTCTGAATCAACATCTGTTTCTTGCTGGTTTGAGTGAGGACACAGGGTTCCTTGTCTCAAAAGTTTAACATTCTCAGTCAATTCTTCCTTAGAAATAATGGTTAGATACATAAACACTTCTTCTTTGGTAGGTTTCTGAATCATACATTTTGCTCAGGATAATTTAACATCTTTGATGCATGTTGCAAGGCAGAATTCTTACCTCGGCTATAATTTAGCAGTTTAAAATTTATCTGGGCACCTGGTAGTCTAAATCATGTATCATCTAACCAATGGCAACAGGTCTCTTTTAAGTTCAGAGAGGACTTATTGCCTTACTTTTAGTAAGTCAGCCCATTGAAACATGTGATTTATTATATCTGATGTGCCCAAGGTCAAAACCACAGAATGGCTTACATTTGTAGTGTTTTGTCTTTGTTTCTGATAGTTGTGATAACCTTTCATCTCAGTCTGATTTCTTTGTTTTCTTCGCTGTTAGTCTCCAAGTGTGTCTCCTTGACACTCACAAAACATCTCTTTTCTCTCGTCTCCCCTTTTTTAGTTCTCTGCCTTTGTTCTCATCTTTATTTTATTATATCATTTGCATGAGTACTCTGTTCTTACAGTATTTGAGATGATTTTAAAAGACCTTTAAATAGCATCGAGTAAGGCTACTTGACTTTGGAAGAGTTCACTGCCAGTGGTTTCAGGTGGTGTTATGATCAGAGCCATCCTGTCCCATGTGAACCAGATCAGTATCTTTTGACAAACAGTAAGTAGGCTGTGATCACAAGAAAAGTCCTTGACCCTTTCCATTTAATATTTTGGCTTTTCTAAATTATACACTAAGTAAGTATCATACTTCAAGATTTTTGAAGACATGATTATATTACTTATCTTGGTTTCCTTCCTAAATCATTAAACTTTCCCCTTTTTACCTTCTCACATACTGTTTAATGTATTCCTAGAGACTGAAGGGAATTAAAGTATTTCCTAAAACTTTCTGCAAGTTCTAATTCTAAATATGATTAATTTGTTTGTCAGCACATTCATTCATTTATTTGTTCAGCAAATATTTGTCGATCTACTCCATGCTAAATACTGCTCTAGATGGTGGAGATAACCACCATAGTATGAATTAGACAGCTAAAAGTCTCTGTCTTCACGTGTTGATGACATCTGTTGATTTCATGGTTTTTCTTTATATAGGTATCTTCTGTGGAGGTCTCTATCAAAAAATCTAGTTTTTATAACTCCCTTGCTGCTTTGAAAATCAGTATTTTTCTCTCCCTATGTCCAAACCATTCATGTTTTTGTGTATACCTGGGTGTACCGGTGTGTTGGGACTGGCCTAACAATAGGCTGTAGACTGGGGTGGTTTAGACAACAGGAATTTATTTCTCACAGTTCTGGGTGATGGAAAGCACAAATTCAAGGTCCCAACAAAACTTATATTTTATTCCAACTTTATTTTGACTTTTAGGTAGTTCTATCCTGTATGCTCACGGGACCTTGTCTTATGTGTACCTGGGGGAAAGCTTGTAGGCGTGAGCAAGCTCTCTGGCACTAATCCCAATATCCCAAGGCCCCACCCTCATGACTTTATCTAATCCTAGTTACCTTTCCGGGGCGCCATCTACAAGTGACATCCAAGGGACTTCACCATGTGAATTTTGGGGACACAAACATCCATAGATAGTCTATTCATGGACACAGTCATTGTTGTATACATTGGGGCTGCTTCTCCCTAGTTGAAGTTTCTTTTGGGAATCTAGTAGGCAGTTTGCTTCCATAGTCCTTGAATTCTTACTTTTTCTACTAGGAAGATTTATATGTGTTATTTTATCAGCCACTTGATCTATTTAGAAAATAGAGTTATTATCATGCTTCAGCCATCTGACTTCCCTTGCTGCCTTTCTGTGTCTCTGCTTGTACAATATCAGTTACTTAAGACTTTTGTAGTCAGGGGGTCTCCCTGATCCTCATTCAGAAGCTGAAATAGCTCAGATTGTTTGTTGGGATCCTTGATGAACACGGCTTTGTGACAGCCTCCTTGAAGTCTCTTAAAGTCCGGCAGCCACACGTCTCCTTGGCTGAAGCTTTCCCTTGCAGCTCTCTTCTGCGTCACTGAGGATCTCATCTCAGTATTCCTTCCTGAGGTTCTAAAACCTGCCACAAGCAGCTTTTCCATCTGTGACTTAACGATTTGTTCCTTGGTTTTGTGTCTTATGTCCCAATTCCCCTAGCTCTCTCCTTCCTCAGTGCTAAAAAAAAAAAATAATAACAATTCCTTACTGGAATAAATACACATTTCCTTTTCTTTTCCGTGAGACTGTTTTCAAGTTTTTTTCCCCCATATCTTGACATATTGGATATATTTTAAAACCAAGATTAGGAGTAGGTGCTGGCTTACAAAGCTCATGGACACCATTTCTTTTACCTGGCTCTTTTTTCTCTCACTCATAGTGTTTTTCTACTATTCTGTATTCTCTTCTGGCTTTTAACTTTACTAGTTTAACTTTATTATCTGTTTCCCAAGGTTTCAGGCCAAGAGATTAGTTACATAAACTGGACTATAGATTTGAGCTTTATATATGCATGTTTGGAAAGATAACGATGTTGAGGAAATAGAGGGAAATGAAGCAGAGAATGAGAACTTTTTTTTAATTTTATTTGCTTTTATGTTCTTCCCCTTAGCGCTCCCGTCCACTCTCTGCCAGTGATGCAGAAATGAAAAACCTTGTGGGCTCCGCCCGGGAGAAGCTGCCAGGGAAGTTATGTGGTTCTGTGCTTGGTCTGTCAATGGAGGAGGTAAAGTCACTCCGTTTCAGTCCTTTGTAGATTACCACAGGGCTCAGTGAAAATTAGTGAGTAAGTGATAATATTTACAACAAGCTCTTATATTGAAAAGAGAAAGATTCAAGATGGAAGAAGCTGCTCAGAAAACATTTTAAATGCAGTTAATATCTCCCTGCGTGCTTTCATCATATTCTTGGATGATAAACTCTTTTTTTGTCCAATAGCCACATAGATTTGAGTTTTCAAAATAGGTACTTATAGCCAGATGTGATGGTGCATACCTGTAATTCCAGCAACTCTGGAGGCTGAGGCAGGAGGTTCACAAGTTTGAGGTCAGCCTCAGCAGCTTAGTGAGGCCCTAAAAGCAACTTAGTGAGACCCTGTCTCAAAATAAAAACTAAAAAGGGCTGGGATGTGGCTCAGATCCCCTAGGTTCAAATTCTGGTACCAAAAAACAAACAGGTATTTGTTTTATTTTCTCTTCCTCCATATAGATTAAAGTTTTACGGAGGGTAAAGGAAGAAAATGATCGGAGAGGTGGATTTATTCGCATATTTCCTACATCTGAGACATGGGAAATATATGGGTGAGGTGACTACCTTTTTTAAAAAAATCTGTACTTTGAGTCCATAGAATTAGATTTATTGTGACACAGTTATCATTCCTCCCATGCAGTGCCTTTGTTATTTTGTTTATTTAAAATAAATAACTAGGTCATCAACAGTAGTTAATTCACCTGTATGGTATTCCTTCCCACCTCCCCCTTCTTTTTTAAATCTCATGACTCCCTCTTGACTAGTTCTCCAACCCAGGGTTAGACATTGCCCTAAATTTTGTGTATCTAATGATCTTGTCTTGAAAAATTGTATGTGCCTAAACAGTATATTTTTCATTTTTAATAAATCACTGAGATCTAGTTTACATGCAACAAAATGCATTCATATACATTATGATGATGACCCTAGGGTCTCAGACATCAACTGAGCTGCTTTGTCACTATAATTTTTCTAGAATTTCATATGAAAGACTCCATTTATGTCCTGATTCTTTTGTTCGGTATGGTGTTTTTGATTTATTTGTATTGTCTGAAGAAATAAGTCGTTAGTGTGTACTCATGGATCGTGTGACTGTCCTGTAGCCTGTTTTATCCATTCACCTATTATGAGCCCCATGGGTTGTATTCAGCGCTCAACTATTATAAAGAAAGATGCCATCAACATTCATGTACAAGTCCCCATGTGCTTTTAGGATCTCATTGCTCTTGAGCAAATGCCTCAGGGTGGGATAGATGGGTTGTGTGATAAGCTGACCATCCTTTCACATTTATCAGTGATTCAGGAAAGCTCTGGTTGGTCCCTGCCTTGCCAATACTTAGTATTGCCAGACTTTTTAAACTTTAGGCAGTTGAGTGTATCTCTGTAGTTTTGACATTTTTCCTCTGAGGTCTAATGATATGAAACATGTATTCGGATGCTATTGACATTTTTATATTTTGTTATTGTGTTACAAAGGATGTGACTACTTCTGGGACAGGTCTTTCCATATATACATGGAAAAAAACATATTTTCTCCAAGTTGAAGCTAACTTTTATTCGTATGCTCTGCAGGGCCTTTTATGAAGGCTGAGGCCCTTTGTATTTCTTGTCTGAGATCCGTGCCATCCGCAGCTTTGCAAAGCTTTTTCTCTTGTGTTTTCTTCTGGAGTTTTGCAATTTCAGCTTTTATTTCAGGTCTATAATATGTCTTGAACTAAATGTTTAGGGCACAAATTTCCTTTTTGAGTTTCTTCTTAGTGACATGCCATGCATTTTCATTATTTTGGATTTTTTTCGTTCTATTTAAATACTTTCTGATTTCTCTATTGGTTTTCTTTATGGCCCACAGGTTCTTTAGAAGATACAATTTAGTTTTCAAATATTTGGGGTTTTCCCAGAGATCGTTGTGTTATTTATTTCCAGCTTACTTCTATTGAGAACAGATTTCATATAACTTACAGCTTTTTTAATTTACTGAGATTTGTTGTATGGCCCGGTATACCATTCGTCTTGATAAATGTAATATTACATTGAAAAGAACATGCAGTCTGTTGTTGGATGGAGTGTTCCACAGCCATGTGGAGCTTGACGGTGTGATTCAGATCTTCTCTATCTGTTCTAGTTTCTTCAACTATTGAGAGAATAGTGTTGAAATCTTCAACTATAATTGGTGAACACAGGAAAAGCAAAACTGATAGAGTCTTGCTAATTTGCCCAACTGGCCTCAAAATTTTAATCCTTCTGCCTGAACTTCCTGAGTAGCTGTGTTTTTACAGGCATGTGCCAGCACACCTGTATTCCCTCCTGTTTTTCTTTTTTTGGTAAAGAGAATTGAACCCAGGGGTGCTTAACCACTGAGCCACATCCCCAACCCTTTTTATTATTTTGAGATAGGATCTCGCTAAATTGCTAGGGCCTCTCTAAATTGCTGAGGCTGGCTTTGAACTTGTGATCCTCCTGCCTTGGCTCCCAAGTTTCTGGGATTATAAGAGTGTGCCAGCATGCCTGATTCTCCTAGTTTTTTTCCCCAGTAGTTTGATAATTTTGAGTTCTCCATTTGAATCTTTAATTCATTTTAGTTGATTTTTTTTTTAATATGGTAAAGGAGAAGAGTCTAACTTCATTCTTCTCCACGTGGATATCCAGTTTTTACGACACTATTATTGAAGAGACTGTTTTTTCCCCGTTGTATTCTTCACAGCTTTGTTGAAGATTGGTTGGCTAATAAGTGTGTGGATTTATTTCTGGGCTCTGTTGTCTGTTCTGTTGGTCTGTGTATCTTGTTTTTATGCCAGTACCATGGTATTTTGGTTACTATTACTTTGAGGTCAATTAGTATAATGCCTTCAACTTTGTTCCCTTTGCTCAAGATTTTGTTACCAGAGTTTTAGGATAAAGGCTCTGATTCCAAGGATTTCAACAGACTAGTTTGGCTGCCTATTCCAAAATGCCAATTGAGGAGACAAGCAGTGGTGAAGGCAAGAAAGGAGCCTTAATTAAAGTGGCCACACTGGGAAGAACAGAGAAAGGTCTAGTGACCTAAGATCTGTCTTTGAGGAACTGGCAGAAACTTTGAGGTTTTATGAACAAAGGCAAGGGCCAGGGTTTTGCATAGCCTTTGCTCATAAAGTCTCAAAGACAGATCTTAAGTCACTAGACCTTTCTCGGGGGCAGAGAGGTTGATGCATATCTGGCAAAGCAGGTAATCTTGGTCAGACCAGGGTCAGCTTGATGATTATCTCAGGACTGGTTTTACGAAGTTCTGGGTAAGTTTTCATTGCTTGAGGGGCAGTTTGGTTCCTATCATGAAATGATTATTCCTGCTTAGGGGGGCAACCTCTGCTCCATCATGGGGTAATTGCTCCTGCTTACAGGGCTTATCTCATCATGGGGTTGTCTGTCATGAGGCTTGCTCTTGCTTGGGGATGGTTTTGGCTCCTTTTTACAAAGATGTTTATTGGTGTGGCCTGTTGTTTCTGGAATTCAATGCAACTACAGGAGAACTCAGAGGGAAAACGTCATAGGAAAAATGGAGTTAATTAGGTCAGCAACTAGGCCTTCCTTTAATTGCTTTCCCTCTTTGGGGTCTTTTGTAGATCCACACAAATTTCAGGAGTTTTTTCCCCTGTTTCTTGAAGAATGGCATTGGTATTTTGATAGGGATTGCTTTGAGTAGTATGGACACATTAACACTATTTACTCTTCCAATTCCTTAATAAATGGATGTCTCTTCGTTTATTTTTATTCAGTTTCTTTTATCCATGCTTTATAGTTTTCAATATAGAGATCTTTTATCTTCTTTGTTAAATTTATTCCTAAGCATATTTTTTTCTAACTATTGTAAATGGGATTGTTTTGTAATTTGTATTTCAAATAATTCACTATTAATGTATAGAAATGCTTCTGATTTTTATATGTTGAGGTTTTTTTTTTAATCCTGCAACCTAATTAAATTAGTTCATTAGATCAAACAGTTTTTTAGTGTAGTCCTCTAGGATTTTCTATATATAAGATCATGTCATCTACAAATGGGGACAATTTAATTTCTTCCTTTCCAGTTGAGATGCCTTTTATTTCTTTCTCTTGCCTACTTGCTCTTGCTGGGACTAACTACTGTGGTGAATAGAAGTGGTAAAAGGGGGGCAGCCTTATCTTAGAGGAAAAGCTTTCAACTTTTCCTTGTTCAGTATGATGTTAGCTGTGATTTTTCTGTGTTTACATTTCATTTATACTTAGTTTTTTGAGAGTTTTTAATCATAGAAGAGTTGTTACATTTTCTGCCTCTGTTGACGTAATGTCTTCCAGTTGTTGATTTGTATTTGTTGAGCCATCCTTGCATTCCTGGAATGAATCCCAATTTATCATAGCAAATGGTCATTTTTAATGTGCTGTTGAATTCAGTTTGCTAGCATTTTGTTGGGGATTTTTGAATCTAAGTTCATCTGTCTTCATATAGTTTGTGTGTTTGTGTGTGTGTTTTCATCTGGTTTTGGTATCAGAATAATGCTGGCCTTGTAGAAGGAGTTTGAAAGTATTCCTTCATCATTGAATTTTTTGGAATAGTTTGAGAAGAATTGGTGTTCGTTCTTCTTTAAATATTTGGTATAATTAATCAGTGAAGATATCAGGTTCTGGGCTTTTTTTTCTCTTTTTTTTTTTGATCAGAGACTTTTTATTATTGATTCATTCTCATTATTTGTAACTGATCTGTTTTCATTTTTGTTTCTTCATAAGTCAGTCTTGATAAACTGTACATGTCCAGGAGAGCACCATTTCTTCTAGATTACAAGCCAGTTTATTGTTCATAATACTCTCATGATCCTTTGTGTTTCTGATATCAGTTGTAATATATCTTTTTTTCTAATTTTATGGATTTGAGTCTTTCTCTTCATTATTTTAACTGCTGGTTTATTGATTTTGTTTATCTTTTCAGAAAACCAACTCTGATTTTTATTGTTTCATTTCTTCTACTAATTATGGGTTGAGTTTGTTCTTGGGTTTTCAATTCTTTGGGGTACAACATTAGGTTGTTTGAAATCTTTCTTCTGTTTTGATATAGGTATTTACATGGTATATCTTTCCCCCTTATTTTACCTTTTATCTATCTCTATCTTTATAGTTAAGGTGGATTTCTCACAGATGGTATGTGGTTAGTCTTGATTTTAAAATTTAATCTCTGCCTTTTATTTGGAATGTTAAAAATATTTACATTTACCATAATTTTACATATGGTTGGGTTTAAAAATGCCATGTTACTCTTTGTTTTTTAGTTGCTATAATTTTGTCTCCTTTTTATTTTCTCCTGCTGCCTTTGTATTAATTGATTTCTTTTACCTCTTTGTTTTACTGTTTTTAGGGCTACTATCCTAGAGTGAATGCACATCTTTGACTTATTGCAATGTCACCTTCAAATAATATTATATTAATTCATGTATAATGTAGGGACTTCACAACTAATATACTTTCCATTTCCTCTTCCTATTGTTTGTGTTATCATTATCATATATTTTATTTCTATGCAAGTTCCACAGTAGATTGTTAGTTTTGACTTGAATAATGAGTTATAATTTAAGGAAATTGAAACATTTATTACTATTTTCAGTGTCATTCATTCTTTTATGTCAGTTCAGGTTTTTATCTGGTATCATTTTCTTCTATCTGAAGAACTTATTTTAGGATTTGTTGTAGTGTAGGTCCAATGGCAACAAATTCTCTCTTATGTTTATCTAAGACAAGTATTTGTTTTTCATGTTTTTTTTTTTTTTTTTGTACCAGGGATTGAACTTGGGGGCACTTGACCACTGAGCCACATCCCAGCGCTATTTGGGCTGTGGGCTCATATTTTTCATCAAATTTGGAAACTTTTGGCCATTATTTCTTCAAATAATTTTTTTCTAGTTCCCTCCTTTCCTTTATTTTTCTAGGACTCTGGTTACATGTTAAATTGGTTCATATTTTGCAAGTTTATCAATGTTTATATTTTTCAGACTTTTTCCCTTTCTTGCCTTCATTTTATTAATATTAATCTTTATTAATGCTAGTCTATTAATTCCAGTGAAATTTTCATTTCAGATCATTTATTTTCATCTGTAGAATTCCCATTTCTTTTTAATGTTTTCCTTTGCTCTTTTTCATTTTTATTTTGTTTTTGTGTGTGTTTGATTTCTTTTAGATTCTTGTGCATATAAATATAGTAACTTTTTAAATCTTTTTCTTATTCTGTTATTTCTGTCATTTCTGGGTCTATTTCTGTTGACTGATTTTCCTTTTGTAAATGGTTTACATTTTTCCAGTTTCTTCATATGTATAGTAATTTTTTGATTGGATACTGACCTGTGTGTGTGTGTGTGTGTGTGTGTGTGTGTGTATTTGTGCGAGTATGTTTTGTTGTACTGGGAATTGAACCCAAGGGCACTTAACCACTGAGCCACATCCCCAGCCCTTTTTATGTTTATTTCTAGTTTTTATTGTGAGACAAGGGTCTCACCAAGTTGTTCAGACCTTTCTTAATTACTGGCCTCAAACTTGGAATCCTGCCTCAAATTTGTAGTCCCAGGTTGCTAGGATTACAGCATGCATCACCATTCTCAGCTTAGGTACTGACCATTATAAATGTCATATCTGACTGAGTGTTTGGATTTTATTGCCTTCTTAAAATCTGTGAAGTGTTTGTTTGTTTTTTGTCAGGCACCTCAGTTACTTGTAGATCAACTAAATATTTTTAAGCAAATTTTTAAACATTATTTGGTTTATTGAGAATACCTTTTTTTCCTAGATCTTGGACAGTTCTGCCACTAAAGATTCCTTTGGGATAACTGCTCAGTGACTCCCATTTATAAGAAGATCTCTCCTGACTAGTGAAACTCAGTTTGCAGGCTTGTGTGAACTCTGGGAGTTTGGTTTCTGCTTTGTTCTTTGTTCTGACAGTTGCTTTTCGCTTAGCCTTGCACTCTGTGCCTGAGTGGATTAGTATTCACCAGAGGACTCTAGGGACCCCTGTTTGGGATTTCCTCTTAGGCACAGGTTTTTCCTCTGCAGCTCTCTTCTCTGAAAACTCTGGCTGCTTCCTAGAATTCGGATCTCTACCATCTCCTCTGGGAGACTATTGGGAGACCTTTTCTTATATAGTCTGGAGATTTTTAATTCCCTCTATCAGGGATCACAGTTCTGTGCTGCCGGTTGTTTGATATCTGAAGACGGTTGTTTCTTTTATGTCATACACTTTTCTAGCTCTTTGTGCTAGGAGTGCAGGTCCTATAGCAGTTATTGTCTTGTGTAGAAGAAGAATTCTATTGTTATAAATGCTTTTGACCTTTTTCTAAACAAAATGGCATGCTTTATGTACGATTGCTTTTTCCATTAAGCATTATGATACTAAGGTCCATGTGGTTGCCTGTAGCTATACCTCATTCCTTTTCGGTGCTTTATTTTATTTTACTATGTGTTTGTACTACTGTTAATTGTCCCATTTTCCCTGTTGAAGGTCATTTGACTTCTTTCTGGTCTTTTGCTGTGCTATATATATTCTTGAATATGTCTCCTGAGTATGTATCTAGGAATGAATTGCATGCTGGAATCCCAGTGGCTCGGGAGGCTAAGGCAGGTGGATTCTGAGTTCAAAGCCAGCCTCAGCAACAGTGAGGCGTTAAGCACTTCAGCGAGACCTGTCTCTAAATAAAATACAAAAAGGGCTGGGGATGGGGCTCAGTGGTCCATGCCCCTGGGTTTGGTCCCCGGTACCAAAAAACAAAAAAAAAAAAAAACAAAAACAAAAAAGAAAGAAACAGTTTCCTGTCTATATCTCGTGCCCTTTCTGCATCTCCGGGCCTCACTTCATTTGACGATTTCTACATGTGTGATGTGGTCGATTTCTACATCTGTAATGTGTACCTTTATCTTTCAGATTCATTTTCTGAATTTACTAATATCACCTTTTATTAACCCAAGAAATGCTGCCCTTTTTTTCTTTTTATTTTCTAAGTTAAGTCCTTTTTCTTTATTCTTTTCATTTATTCTACTTGCTGCTACTCTGGTATTTTATAATTTTAACTTGAGCAGTTGTCTACTCACCTGCCACTTTTAAAACAGCGTATTTCTTTAGAACAGTATGTAAGTAACCTGTCCTTTCTGTGCTTGGTTCATGTTTTTATTTCTATATTTTCCTCTTGAGCTAAGCTCATGCAATAACTGCTTTCTTTCTTTGTCCTTCAGGTCCTACCTCGAGCACAAAACCTCCATGAACTACATGCTGGCAACACGCCTCTTCCAGGACAGGTGGGGATTTGCTAAACTCATAAATTTAGGACTAGGTCACAAGATTAGGACAAAGTGTATGTAAAAGAAAGAAAGAAGTTGATAATATCAAAACGTTTGTAAAATCTGTGATAAAAGAACCTTGCGGAAAACGTACACACTTCATTTTTCAGAATCTATCAGTAACTCTCAACACTTTGAAACATTCTCAGAAACCCAAATTAAACCATAAAGATCTTTGAGCAGTCTTAACAGATGCCATTCCTACACATTGTCTTTTGACCTTAGGCACAATTTTAATAGAACAGGTAGTTTTTCTAGACCAGAAGAGATTATAATTACCAGATCAGAAAAAGTGGAGAGAAAGGAATTTACAAAATAAATTCACTGATACTTGTAGGAAATGGCAGCTGATCATCTCGGCACAAGAGAAAATAGGGAAAGGATGGAGAACAGACACTGGAATTCAAGTAGCATGGTGACCAGGTGTCACTTAGTCCCACAGAGTTCAGTGGCCCCTGAGACACAACTGCATTGAACGCTCTTCAGTAATTATCAAAACCTGGCACCTGAGTTATTCAGAGAAATCGTATTATTTTGAGAGTATCTATCTTTTTTTGATGATTCTTAAAACAGAGACCCAGATTCCAGCCGTCATGGCTGTGTCCCCCTGGATCCTTGACTTTTTCACATTCCATTGTGTCTTTTATCTTTTCACTCTTAGAGATTTCTTGAAACTTGTCTTCTAAAACTCTAAATTGATCCTCAAGGTTTTTGTCTTTTGGATTTTTTTTGTTGTTATTGTTCTTTGATTTTAGAATTCATTATCCTCATAGAAGAGAAGCTGTTTAATTTACTTTTTTATTTGGAGAATATGATTTTGATATCCAAGAACTATCTTCAATTAGTTTTCATATTTTATGGATATGAACTCTTTTCAAATCTCAGTCTTAGTTAAGTTCCTTTTAGCTTTTGCATTATATAATTTATCTGTATTGATTTTGTTTTTTCACTTTGTTCTTTTTGGTTTTTATTGTCACATATCTGCAAATATCTGGTGAGCTCTGCCCGTTTAGTCCTCTTGAGAAGGACTGGGCCCTTTGGTGGTTTGCCTGGTTTTCTTACAGGTCATCTAGAGAGATTCCTGACCTGATATGGACCCTGCCTGAGGCTGGATCTTCTATTACTTGGGTTTCCTGAGGAAGAAGGGTACAGCAGACAAACTGGGGACTACTATGTTAGCCAAAATTAGGAAGCATTCCCTTACAAGTAACATAACAATCAAAAAATTTAGGACTATAATAATAGATGTGCTTTGCTAACACAGGAAATAGCAAAACCTAACAGCAGGCCTGAAAATTACCAAAACTTCACAGAAAAAATATTGATAGTATTTTGAGATCCCTGTCACAATTCTAAGTAGTATGAGAAAAGATGTATTTCTTTTGATAATGAAGTTATACTAATTCACTACTATGGATTCCTACATTTATATGGAGGAACCTTTTCATTAGAGGAGATAATGTTTTTGTATCTTAAGTTGTTATATTCCCTTCATTCTTTCTTCAAGTCCCAGTTAACAAGTCCTTCTTATAAAGCATTCTAGAAATTTGGATTAAGAAAACATAAATTTCCTTGTTCAGTAAAGAATGCCTTCATGATTACTCTTGCCTACCATTTTAGCCTAACCCATGGCCAATGAGGCCGTCTTTACTTGCCATTTTACAATTCCTTATCCTTACAAACTCTCTTTCCCTTGCAATGGACTTTTCGGTTGTTAACTAAATTCCTATGTTCTTCTTCCCTTCAGCCTGGACTAGGAGGCAGTATTCTCATCCCTTATTTTACTCTTCAATCTGGTTTAATTTTCCAGATTGTAGTGTAATTTCCTTTTTGCTAACTTGTGTTTTATAAGTTGGCCCTTTAGAGTGGGTAGTTTGTTATATTTGTTTATGTCAAGAACCTATCTACCACATCGTAGGCAGACACACAAAACCAGGCATTGAAAAAATGAAATTGCATTTGTTCCAGATTCTGATATATTCTAGTAAATCTCTTCAGTCTGAATTGATGTACTTCCTCTTGCAAATCCAATTGTGTTGTTAGAAGCACTTTCAAACTAAGTCTCCTTGTTTCTTATAAGTTCATTTTGTTCACCTGCCTTCTCTACCGACTCCTCTGCCTGTCTCCCTGGCACATAATATCATATATAAGTGTCTTACTCAGTGGCCCTAGTTGTAAGCCTGGCTACATATTTGTAACTCCTGGGAATCTTGTAAATCACCTTTGTGCCCTGGCCCACCCCTAGAAGGAAGTCCTTACTAAGAGCTGCCCCACTGATTATAATGTGAAGTCATGATTACAGATTACTGGAGAAAGCTTTCATGTAGCAAAGGAGTTAAAGTTGCCTTGAGACTTTTTGATGATATTGTGACAATATCAGGGATATAAGATGTGGTAAAGACAAAAATCTTGGTAAAGACAACTTTTCACTTTACTTTTTAAAATAAATATAATCTGCATTGCATTTGTCTCTTAAAAAAAACCCATAAGTTACGTGCTGAGTGGTTCTATTTATATGACATTTCTGAGATGACAAGTTTTAGAATGAGCAGTTAATAGGAGAGATCAAGTAGGAGGAAGGTATGTGTAGTTATGAAAGAGCAGCACAGGGGATGCTTATGGTGGCTGAGGTCATAGTTCAGCAGCTCACTTGTGATGGTGGACACATGAATTTTCAAGGGTGATAAAATTGTGCTAAACTAAATATACACATTCACAAATAAAATGTATGAAGTGAAAGGAAACAATGAGAGAACGTTTTGAAAGCCTATTTAAACTTTAAAATGGTACTTGGTTCCTGTGGTTAGAGCCCAACCCTAGTTTAGAGACAGTGGACGGTGTCTGTCTCTCTCTCTTTTATACATACATACACATATGTATGTATGTATATATAATTTTTTTTTTAATTTGTGGAAAGTTTATGATGAACATCTTTTTGGAACCCCATAAGAATTGAATTTGGTTTCCTTTCCTGAAATAGTTCAGTGAAGGTGGAATGAGCTGAGTTTGAGACTAACCAAGTCCTGGGTTAAGATGTAAAATCTTGAAGCTCTGACTGTGGGCAGGTTCCAGAATCATTTATATAAACAGAGCTAAGAACACCCTTCTTCACAGGATTGTGGAGAGGAATAAATGTGATTTGCTTTGTAAGTAAATGTAAGTCATTGTCATTTTTCTCCAGAATCTCTTTGTTTTTTTCCTTCTGTTTTTTATTGAGCTTTCCTCCAGCTCACAATATTCTGCTCTTCTCTGAGAATGTTCTCAGCTGATCTGTAGGCTTCTTTCCTCCCAAGGTGCACTTTCTGTTATGATTTCCTGTTGAATGTCTATAATAAAAGAGTTCAGGAGGCATGTTTGTGTGTGTGAACTCCAGAGTGAATATCTGAATAGCATTCTCTAACCCAGTTGTCCTTTCTACTTCTGTAGGGGAAACCCAAGAAGAAGCTTATTGACAGGAAGAACACGGTAATTGATTTTTAAAAGTTGAGAATTCTTTCCATGTGCATAATAGTATGACCATGCACAGACTAAGCATAACACTTTATATGACCATTTTTAATTTGGCTCAATAGGAATAGTAACATAAAAATGTTTTCTATTGAAAAAGTATTTTGTGGCCACTTTTTATAAACTGAGATTTATTTTCTTATAATTACATGTATATCATTTGAACTAATAATAACCATATTCTTGTTTGGCTATGTGAGAGAGACCAGAGTATTAATGAGATTTCAAGACCATGTTAGATTCAAATAAGAGCTTATGCTTTTGTCCTGACATTCTGAGGCGTATGACCCTGTGCCTTATGGGACTGAGCCGAACTCACTTTCCGTTTGCTGTGGAACTCGAAGGGTGCAAAATACCTGTAACTTTTCATTTGGGCAGAAAGTAGAAATGTGTCAGAGATGGCTTTGCCTCACTGAAGACTTCAGTGACCGCAAAAACTCTTAGCCTAAACATACATCTTCTGGTTATGGAGAGTGTGAGGCTTTACATATACCCTCTTTGTGCTGTACCTCTTTAAAAATAGCAATGTGATGACAATGAGGAAGAAACTTCCTATACACAGCTTTTTGTTTTGCCTGTAAGAGTTAAAACAAAGAGGGAAACTTGGTTTCTCAGCTAGGGCCTTTGAAGCATCAATCTAATTTTTCTTTAAAGAAGGAAAGCATTAAGATTGCCTTTTAATGAAGGGGAAACTGAAGTAAATCAAGTTTGTAGTTTGTTTCCAAATAAAGTCACACTTAGTTTCTAAGTTTTCTCTAGTTTTTAGCCCAGGAATATACTTCCTAGAGCATAGTGCTGTCAGATTGGCGTTGGGAACAGAAAGAATGAATCTTACCCAGTAAGAATATTTGAGATCTGTGAGTTCTGTCCTTCCTTGTTCAGCACTCATTTGTGTCACCATCAGTAGGGGTTTGGTGGTGTAGAGATGTAAACAAATGGAAGCTGGCCTGTGGCGCCTACGCCAGAGCATGGAACAGTGTTAATATATTGAAAAGGATTGAAATGATTCTGGGATGTTCTTTGGCCACAATGGAATTAGATATCAGTAACAATAGAAAAATCCCCAAATGTGGAAATGAAACAACATATTTCTAAATAATCTATGGATCAAGGAAGAAATCACAGGAATTTAGGAAATATTTTGAACTCAGTATAACAATATAGCATCAGAATGTATGGGCTGCAGGTAAAGTAATGCTTTCGAAGGAAATGTAGAGCTTTAAAATGTTAGAAAACTGAGGACTAAAATCACCAATCTAATGTTCATGTTAAGAAACTAGAAAAAGCATAATAATCAAAAATAAGTTTAAAAGAGGGGAAATATTAAAGAGCACAGATAACTGAAAAAAAAAAGAGAAACAATAAAGAAAGTTAACAAAATTCAAAGTTTATTCATGGGTAAGTTACTAAAATTGATAAACCCTTAGATAAACTGATCTAGAAGAACAGAAAGAGAACTCACAGTGCCACTATCAGGGAGAGAAAAGCAGAGTCCTGACAGATTGTAGGGACATAAAAAGAGTTAAAGGACTATTATTAACTACCTTATTCTATTACCCTCTGACATTTAGATAAAATGACTAAATTTCCTCAGTGAGGGGCACTTACCCAAACTGACAAAAACTGAAACAAATTTTGCAGAACACTGTATCCTTTCAGACAATCGAATTTGTAATGAAAAACCTTTCTATAAAGAAAGCTCCACACTTACTGGTTTAACTGGTGAATTCTGTTGGTGAATTCTGTTAGTGACGTGAAAAAGGAACAACACCCATCTTACACAAACTCCTTCCCAGTTCTTTCTATGATACCAACATGACCATGATGCCAAAACCTGATGTTAAAAAAGAAGAAGAAAATATCCTAATATCCTTCACAAGAAAAGTCACAAAGTTTCTTTGAAGAATAGTAATAAATATAGCTAGGCATGGTGGTACAGGTACACACCTACAATCCTAGTGACTTGGAAGGCTGAGGCAGGAGGATGACTTGAGCTAGTAGTTTGAGGCCAGCCTGGGTCTTATCCGAGGGGGAGAGAGAAAGAGAGAGGAAAAATCAGTCTAATCCACCAGTATAGGAAAAGGATATAAGTAAGTGAAATTTACATATGAGTAAGTGAAATTTTCTCCAATGATTCAAGGTTGATTTAACTTTTTTGATTTCTGGTAGTGCTGGGGGCTGATTCCAGGGTCCTGGGCAAGCTAAGCAAGTGCTCTGCTACTGAGCTGCATTCCTGGTCCAGATTTAATATTGGAAAAATGGCAACATAATTCACCACAGAGGAGAAAAACTAAATGATTATTTTATTAGATAACCCCACAGGGGGGAAAAACCCACAGCTGATGAAATACAAAACATATTTTATGAGAAAAACTCAGCAAATCAGGAACAGAAAGGAGCTTCTTCAATCTGATAAAGGCCATATGTGAAAACTATGGCTAACGTCATGCCTGGTAATAAATTGAAGTCCTCCCCTGCTGATCAGTAAGGAGGTAGGTTGTCCACTCACCACTTTTATTCACATTATACTAGAGGCCCTAGGCAATACTATAAAACAAGGAAGAAAAAAACAAAAAGCATACATATGGGAATGGAAGAAGTAAAATAAAATGTCTTTATTCTTGGATAACATAATCAAGTTAGTGTAAAATCCTGAGGCATCCACAAAAGAATTACAAGAACATATAGGTGCTTGTAGTGTAGTGTGAGGTCTTAGGACACATGATCAATATACTAAAATCTGTAGCATTTTAATATACTGACTAATAGTAATTAGAAAGTAAAACAAAATTCTATTTATACTAACATTTAAAAACACAAAATGCTTAGGAATAAATATAATGAGATATGTTTAATACTTAAATGGACCAAAAGCTACAAACTAAAAACTAGTACTAAAGACATGAAGAGAGACCTAAATAAGTGGAGAGAGATGCCTTGCCCTAGGATCAGCAGACTCAGTATTGTTGAAGTACCCGTTCTCTGGATCTAAAGATCCAGTGCAATCTCAATCATTATTCTAGTACCTTTTTTTTTTTTTTTTTTTTGTAGAAATGGACCCACTTTTTATATGGAAATACAAAGAACCTAGAAAATCCCAAGTAATCTTGAGTAATATTTAGAGTACCTGGCTTAAATATTTTAATGCTGTAGTAATCAAGATGGAGGCAAATTTATTATTGCAACAGAATAGCCCAGAAACAGGCCTGTTGTTATATGGTCACTGATTTGTAATAGAAAGCTCATGTTTTCTTTGATATAAGGAGGCTGATTCATAGTAGGATAGGGAATGGATGCATGGGAGGAATAGACAAACTCTGGATAGGGCAGAGGGGTTGGAGGGGAAAGGAGGGAGCATTAATGAGGGGTTAATTAATGATGGTGGAATGTGGATGATCATTATTATCCAAGTACAGGTATGAAGAAACGAATTGGTGTGAATATTCTATGTATACAACCAGAGATATGAAAAATGGTGCTCTATATGTATAATAAGAATTGTAATGCATTCCACTGTCATATATAAATAAAAAAAATAAATAAATATCGAAAGCTGAGGTAATCCAATAGGAAAAGGAGTGGAACCCAGGGAGGGGTGCTCTCCCACAGAGCTACATTCCCAGCCTTTTTTTATTGTTTATTTTGAGACCAAGTTTTGCTAAGTTGCCCAGACTGGCCTTCTGAGTAGCTGGGATTATAGGCATACACCACTGTGCCCAGCTACAGAACTCTTTTAACAAATGGGATTGGAACAACTAGTTATCATATTTTAAATGAACCTCAGCTCTTGTCTGTCTCAGAAATTAGAGGTGATTCATAGACATAAACATAAAAGCTATTCATATAAAATGGTGTTGAGGAAAATATAGAATACTTTTGTCTTTGCATTTGGTAAAGGTTTTTAGATATAACAGCAATAAACAAAAAAATAATTTCCTCAAATTAAAACTTTATCATAAGGTACTATTAAAAAATGATTAGATAAGCCATGGACTGGATGGAAATATTTATCAGATGTATCTGTTGAAGAATTAGAATCTAGAAAATCTACCAAATGCTACAACTCAATAATAAAAAGACATCTAGTTACAAATGGGTAAAATATTTGGACATATACTTCAAAAAGAAGATATGTGCCTCTAAAATCTGGAACAAGACAGGGATGCCCTCTCTCACCACTTCTGTTCAACATAGTTCTCGAAACACTGGCCAGAACAATTAGACGAAAGAAAGGCATAAAAATAGGAAAAGAAGAACTTAAATTATCACTATTTGCAGATGACATGATTCTATACCTAGCAGACCCAAAAGGGTCTACAAAGAAACTATTAGAAATAATAAATGAATTCAGCAAAGTGGCAGGATATAAAATCAACACGCATAAATCAAAGGCATTCCTGTATATCAGTGACAAACCCTCTGAAATGGAAATGAGGACAACCCCTCCATTCAGTATCCTCAAAAATAATAAAATACTTGGGAATCAACCTAACAAAAGAGGTAAAAGACTTATACAATGAAAACTACAGAACCCTAAAGAGAGAAATTGAAGAAGATCTTAGAAGATGGAAAAATATACCCTGTTCATGGATAGGCAGAACTAACATCATCAAAATGGCGATATTACCAAAAGTTCTCTATAGGTTTAATGCAATGCCAATCAAAATCCCAATGGCATTTCTTGTAGAAATAGAGAAAGCAATCATGAAATTCATATGGAAGAATAAAAGATCCAGAATAGCAAAAACAATGCTAAGCAGGAAGTGTGAATCAGGTGGTATAGCGGTACCAGACTTCAAACTATACTACAGAGCAATAGTAACAAAAACAGCATGGTATTGGTACCAAAACAGTAAGGTGGACCAATGGTACAGAATAGAGGACACAGAAACCAACCCACAAAACTATAACTTTCTTATATTTGATAAAGGGGCTAAAAGCATGCAATGGAGGAAGGATAGCATCTTCAACAAATGGTGCTGGGAAAACTGGAAATCCATATGCAACAAAATGAAACTGAATCCCTTTCTCTCGCCATGCACAAAAGTTAACTCAAAATGGATCAAGGAGCTTGATATCAAACCAGAGACAAGGCATCTGATAGAAGAAAAAGTTGGCTACGACCTACATACTGTGGGGTCGGGCTCCAAATTCCTCAATAGGACACCCATAGCACAAGAATTAATATCTAGAATCAACAAATGGGACTTGCTCAAACTAAAAAGTTTTTTCTCAGCAAAAGAAACAATAAGAGAGGTAAATAGGGAGCCTACATCATGGGAACAAATCTTTACTCCTCACACTTCAGATAGAGCCCTAATATCCAGAGTATATAAAGAACTCAAAAAATTAGACAATAAGATAACAAATAACCCAATCAACAAATGGGCCAAGGACCTAAACAGACACTTCTCAGAGGAGGACATACAATCAATCAACAAGTACATGAAAAAATGCTCACCATCTCTAGCAGTCAGAGAAATGCAAATCAAAACCACCCTAAGATATCTCACTCCAGTAAGATTGGCAGCCATTATGAAGTCAAACAACAACAAGTGCTGGCGAGGATGTGGGGAAAAGGGTACACTTGTACATTGTTGGTGGGACTGCAAATTGGTGCAACCAATTTGGAAAGCAGTATGGAGATTTCTTGGAAAGCTGGGAATGGAACCACCATTTGATCCAGCTATTCCCCTTCTGGGTCTATTCCCTAAAGACCTAAAAACAGCATGCTACAGGGACACTGCTACATCGATGTTCATAGCAGTACAATTCACAATAGCAAGACTGTGGAAGCAACCTAGATGCCCATCAATAGATGAATGGATAAAAAAAAATGTGGCATTTATACACAATGGAGTATTACTCTGCATTAAAAAATGACAAAATCATAGAATTTGGAGGGAAATGGATGGCATTAGAGCAGATTATGCTAAGTGAAGCTAGCCAATCCCTAAAAAACAAATGCCAAATGTCTTCTTTGATATAAGGAGAGTAACTAAGAACCGACTAGGGAAGAAGAGCACTAGAAGACGACTAACATTAAACAGGGATGAGAGGTGGGAGGGACAGGGAGAGAGAAGGGAAATTGCATGGAAATGGAAGGAGACCCTTAGGGTTATACAAAATTACATACAAGAGGAAGTGAGGGGAAAGGGAAAAATAATACAAGGGGGAGAAATGAATTACAGTAGAGGGGGTAGAGAGAGAAGAGGGGAGGGGAGGGGAGGGGAGGGGGGATAGTAGAGGATAGGAAAGGCAGCAGAATACAACAGACATGAGTATGTCAATATGTAAATCAGTGGAAGCGTAACTGATGTGACTCTGCAATCTGTATACGGGGTAAAAATGGGAGTTCATAACCCACTTGAATCAAAGTGTGAAATATGATATATCAAGAACTATGTAATGTTTTGAACAACCAATAAAACAAACAAACAAAAAAAAGAAGATATGTGGATAGCCAGGATGCTCATGAAAATGTGCGTAGCAACACAGAGAATTGTGAAATAAAACCATGATATACCACTGAACAGAAGGGCTATATTATTATAATTATTCTGTTTGGGGGTAGAGCTAACAATTCTTATATCGTACCTTTAGTAGTTTTAACTGGTACAAGCACTTTAAACAAAGCATCTGTCTTGTTATAAAGCCTAGTAAATTCTACTCTGAGTCCTCCTCCCAGATGAAATGAAAGACATAATCACAAAATGATTATACAGATAGGTTCATAATAGCTTTACTCATAATATTCCAAAACAAGAATTAACATAGGTGTCCAACAGCAGGAGAGTAGATAAATTGGATTGTTCAGACAATGCCTGCCACTCTATAATAAAAGTTGATGCATTCTGATATACCTAACACGGATGAACTTCAGAAACATACTGAATACAAGAAGCTTTACACAAAAGAATTCAGACTGTATGGTTCCTTTTATTTTGAGGTTTTGAAGCAGGTAAAATGATGAAAACATGATGAAAAACTCAGTCACCGATTGACTTTAAGGTGTTAGGGAGGAATTGGCTGGAAATAGGCACAAGAAATTTCTGAGTTGATAGTAATGTTAGAGTTTGGGTTATGAAGTTTTAGGCATTTGTTAAAACTTTTTAAACGACATTTAATATTTGGATATTTCACTCTTTTAAGTTTTTTCTCCAAAAAAATCTTGTAAAACAAATATTGAATTCCAAATAGTAATGATTGTGAATTGAAATGTATAGGAGCAAAGTGCACTATTGGTCTGAAACTTGGGAATGCTTTGCAAATTAAATGGGTTGATGGATGGAGAGAGGAATATATGATTGCATATAGATACGATGGAACAAATGCAGTGAAGGAGTCATTGTAGAGACTAGATGGTGGGTAGGTGTACGATGTTCATTTTATAATTCTTTTAACTTCTGTTTAAATATTTTTATAATAAAACATTGAAAAAATAAAATGAAATAGATATAACTAAAAGATATTATAACTTATTCATAGAGAATTGAATTACTGATTAGCCAGTGATCAACAAGATGGCTATTACCCAGAGTAGCTGTCAGATTCACACCTTTCCCCAGCATTCCGTCTTCTCCAGCCCTTGTACTATGGAATTTATCTGTTCTTCCAGAACCTTTTCATTCATACTTAAAAATGCCTGTAGAGAAGGAAATTCATAAATGCTTTTCTGTATCTCTTGAGCTTTTAGGATTTGTGTTTTCAGAAGCTTTTTACTGATAATTACCCTAAAAGAAATCAATTTTTCCCGAAAGAATTGCATTCTACTAGGCATGGTGGTGTATACCTATAATCCCAGCAGCTCAGGAGGCTGAGGCAGGATGATCACAAGTTCAATGCCAACCTCAGCAACTTAGTGAGGCCCTAAGAACTTAGTGAGACCCTGTCTCAAAAAAAAAAAAAAAAAAAAAAAAGTTTGAAAAAGGGCTGGAGATGTGGCTCAGTAGTTAAGTGCCCCTGGGTTCAATCCCTGGTACCAAAAAAGAAAGAAAGAAAGAAATGTGTTTTTGGCAGTTTAGGCAGAAACAATTTTATTTATTTAGTGGACATTGGTTCATGAGCATAAACTTACTAGACTTTAAATCACATTAACTTTTTTAAAAACTTGTCCTTGTGAGCACATAGGATAGGATAGAAATGTCATGTCTGCCTGTTTTAATGTTTGCCTATACAACTATCAGATTTGACCAGGTTGGCCAGATACTATTAAATAAATGGTTTGGGATGATTTTATTTATTTTATTGTTTTACTTCCTAAGTATCTATTTTCATACCTCTGTGTTTGAGACTCATCTCAAAAAAAAAAAAGAAAGTTCGTTAATTAGCTTCCCACTTCCCATACCTGTTCCCAGTGTCAGGACCTTACTCTTGGCTCAAAATCCTGTTCTGAAGAGAACACTTTCAAAAGATTCAATGCCTTCTCCATCCTCCCAGAAAGTTCTAACTGGCCTAAAAGAAAATAGCCTGTCCATCACACTTAGAAACTGAAAACTCCCAGAGGAACTAGGATGATTCCTTGACCTGAAAGGGAATATATTTTGAGTTCTAGAGAGTTCAGAAATAACAGGTCCTGAGTTCTCAGCACTCAGAGTTAGCTGCATGTTTTCAGACACTGCCATGGATCCTTCTTTCCTGACTCAATTACCCAGCACCCCCTCTCTTTCTTGTGACCTGCTTATCTCTGTCTGCCCAGTACTTCATCCAGTTCTTGTCAGAATTCTACTTGAAATCAAACATTTCCCAATTTCAATTCGTCTTATTTAACGAGTGCTGTAGCTGCTAGCGGCCCCTTTTCTCCATCTCATTTCTCATCTATGACCTGAGTTTGACCTCGTCCTTCATCTATGCCTTCCCTTGTCTGTGCCTCTGACTGTAACTCTGACTTTCACTCCACACCTGGAGAGTTCTGCTACCTCTCCCACCTCCTCCTGGGGTTAAGCAAGACATAAAGGAGGGCAGTGGCCTCAGCAGGTCCTCATGTTGGGACGCTTGAGACTTGGTGAGGTCCTCAGTCTTGTTAACTTTTCAGTGAGACACTTCCCCTGTGAGTCTTAAACATTATCTTTAGGTAGATTTTTGTTTAGAACCTTTTTAAAAATTCAGAGAGGCCATTAATGAGGTTTCAATAGAATTCCTATATTCCCCTTTATCTATCAAACCTTTTAGAATTCACTGTAGTTATCATTCCCAGTCACCTGGTCCTTACAGAATTCTCAGTTAACAGGGATGAAGGAGAGAACTTTCCAAAGGCTGTAGCTATCCTGTTGTTCTCCCCTAGGATGGCTATGGATGGAGCACCAGAACTGAAGGTAGAAAGTGTGAACTCAAAGGCCAAGCTTCATGCTGCTCTTTACGAGAGAAAGCTCCTGTCTCTGGAGGTGCGAAAACGTAGAAGACGGAGTGGCAGATTGAGGGCAGTGAGGCCAAAATACCCAGGTACCTGCCTGTGAGCTTTCACCAAGCTATGTAATCTGGGTCGGCACTTAATGAGTCAGAACTTTCCTCTTCACATGCACTCATTTTTGTTGTATAGTACTTTTCTCTGAATCTTAATTTCAAAACAATTTTTAGACCCTTTTGAATGGAAACAAATATTTCCATTCAAAGCATATAGCATTTGGCTCTTGCCCTTATTTTGCTATCATACAAATACCTAATACTTTAGAAATGATGTTACCCTGAGTTTAATGGAATTTTGATCAGTGCTCTTGGGTTTTTGCTGATTAGGTAAGTCCAGTTCATCCTTTGAAATTGCAAAATGATATAGACAAAGGAGAATTTCCTTCTCTCTCAGATTCTCCCATGTTGTAGGGTCTACTTTTAATTCACTAATAGACTGATGTCCTCTTGCCCTTGGTGCTGCCCTCCTTATAGAGCCCCTGTATCAGGCAGCATGTTAGTCACTGGGCTTTCGTTGGGAAATAAAAAAGATACGGTTCTTCCAGAGCTTACAAGGCAGTGGAGGAAAGGGCGATGAGTAAACACATAGGAAGCCATATTCCTTATGCCTCTGTGACAGGTGCTTTTCTAAAAACCCTAGCACACTACAGAGATCACTCAATTGGGTGGTTTTTGTTTTGTTTTTGTGGGGAGGAGAGGGTTTCATTTATTGTTTAAACTGTTGATATGATGAGAAATATCAACTTGAATGAAGATAATCTCTTTTTACAATATATGCAATTAGAGAGTGACATGTGGTTGCTGCTAATTTTGTACCTTGTTTGTGGTTTTATTTAGAACTGGGTTTTTACTACAAAGATAAAAGGAAGGTATTGGGAGAGAGGAAAATTTAATCCTTTTTTCAGCAACATTAGTGATTCTTCGCATTTAGTGATTACCCAACCAGCTGAAATGAATGTTAAAACTGAGACAGAGAGTGAAGAGGAGGAAGAAGTGGCATTAGACAATGAAGATGAAGAGCAGGAAGCTTCCCAGGAGGAGTCTGCAGGGTCTCTTGGAGAAAATCAAGCCAAATATTCACCCTCATTGACTGTTATGGTAGAAAATTCATCCAAAGAAAATTCCATGAAGGTTCTCGAATGGAGTAATAAAGGTGAACAGGGCTGCAAAATTGACACTCAGGAGCCAGAGCCGAAGTTCAACCTGATGCAGATTCTGCAAGATAATGGAAACCTAAGGCAAGTGATTTTTTGTAATTATAATAGTGAAACTGATTGTGGCTCATTTGTGGTGTGTACCTGGTACTTTTTTTTTTTTTTAATGGCCTGACAGTCATTTTTTATTCAATATTCACAGGAATCCTATGAACTAATGACTATGATTGGACATTGCTATTGTGAAGGCATCCGGGCCTTAGGTTAAGCACCTTGTCCACAGTAGAGCTATGACACAAACTCAGGTCTTATTGGGCCAACAAATATTTGGTGGGCATTAGTCTCAGTTGCTAAGAGCACAAGGTTCCAGACAAGTTGCTCAAGTAGTTCAGGGTTGAGTTTGGGAGACCCTTAAGGACCTGGGACTCTGTACCCTGGTAAGAACAAAGTGTTCTTAGGTCACAGAAAAAGGAATAATGGTGAGTCTTTGAAGGGCTAGAAAGGCGCATGGAGGAGGCAGACTACACCAGGCCCTGGCTGATGAATATAGGGCTTCAGGAAGCTTGGGCAGTACCAACTCCATATTGGAGCACTAGGTATAACCACTAGTTATAAAAATAGAATTGTATAGGCATTCATTTGGTTCCTTAACAAATATTTCCTGAGCACCTGCCCTGTGCCAAGAGTTTTGCTAGGCATTACGATGGGGACCAAGACAGGCTTGTGGAGCTTGTGGTCTAGTCTGGTGGGGAATACTGACAGTAAACAGGGACACAAGGCAGCTCCAAGTGGTGAGAAATACTCTGAAGATAGTATCTGGTGTCATGTTCAAGTGATTGGGTAGAGGCTGACTTAGATTGTGGTGGTCAGGCATGGAGAGGCAACCTTTTAGGTGAGTTTTGAATAATGAGGAGTCAGTCATGAGAATGTCAAGTGGCAGAATACTTGAGGCAGAACAGGAAATACAAGGTCCTGAAATTGGGATGAGCATGATGTGTCTATGAGACACATACTAGAGTAGCAGAGAATTGTGTGGACAGAAGAACGTGGAGAGAAATGACACTAACGAGTGGATGATGGTAAATTCCAAAATTAAGAGGAGCCAGGGCTTTATTTTCTGGATATTTTTTAGACAGATGCATGATTGTCCAGTCTAATTTAAAAAAAAAAAAATTGCAGTTGCATTTTGGGTCAATCAAAGGTCAGAGAGGTGAGTTTGGGACAGTTGGGATGTTCAGGACCAGGAAGATGAAGGTATTGACCAGAGCAGTGGCTGTAAGAATGGAGAGAATGGGATGGGCTTAGTGGGATTTCATGGTACAAGTGACAATCTCTAAGTGTTCACATTTGTCAACCTGTTGATGCCATTGGTCATCATAAGGGATGTAGGAGTTATTTCATAAAGAAAAAATAGGTTTTATTTAAGACAGAGTGAAGACAGTGAAAGTACAGCTTTGTAGGTCAAGGCCTTCCAAGCGGGTGGAATTGGCAGTTCTGTAATTCAGCAAGGAGAAAAGCAAGAGCATGGGGCCCTGGGGAACACCACTGTTTAATGAGGAAGTCAGTAAAAAGACCTAGAATTAGAGAGGCATACATGTGGGAGGGAGTAGTACATAGAAAAGCTCTAAGAGGAGATTTGGGGCCTTTACAATGCCTTTAACCACTCAAGTAGTGATAAAGAGTGAAAATAGACTCCTAGATTTGTGAGCTGAAGAACCAAGAAAATAGTGTGAAGGAACTTTTTCAAAGGGCTTGGCAATGAGAGGGAGGTAAGACCGCATCAGGGAGGAACCAGCTAAGAGAAAGCGATATTCTTTGTAAAAGAGGGATTCTGGAGCTTATTAGTAGATTAAGGGGAGGGGTTTGATGGACAGGATTAGAAATGTGGAAATGGGTATATTGGCCGAGAAAGATCCTAAAGCAATGTAGAAAGAGGCTGGGAAGGGGTATCTCTTTCTAAAAGTCGGAAGAAGAGGACTGTGGGAAGAAGATAATAGGTAGACACTAAAGAGCAGCGAGGTGTTGGTGTTTTTGCATGATGGCCTTTATTTTCTAGTTAGAGGCCAGCGCTCATACTGAGAGGCAGGAGGGTGACATTGGCATGCAAAGGCATAGATTTCAGATTTGTACCAGAGTCATGGAGAATGAGAATAGGTCATTCGTGAGCTCAGGTCCTATGAACTCAATCAGTATACCCAGACACTGGCTTTTAGTGCTGCCAACTGATTATGTGATCATAGGCAAGTCAAAGAGCTTCTGTAGGCCTCAGTTTCCTTTCCTGTCAAGCCAAGGTGTGGGGTTAGACAACGGTTTTTCCAACTGCTTTCTGGAGGGGAAAAAAAGATTCCAGTGAATTGAAAATAGAACATCTGAAAACCACTGGACTGTATCCTGAGCTCCCTTCCAGCAATAACATTTTCCTTAGCTGTTATAGAAATAAATTACTTCTTCATAAATCTCAGGGATCTCATTTTCAACAAGTAAACTGTTAAAATTGCAGGGTGCATTTGTGTAGATGAGCAGATTTTAGACTGTGTTCCCCAAAGCTGCTTGTTGTCCTGTGGGGCATCTCAGTAGCTGGTGAGAAGTCTGGGGAGGGGCAACGTCAAGGGCTTGAGACTGCAGGCACAGCCTCCTTGTTGTGTGTTTTATATGCTGAGCATCTATACAACCTGTTGGGTTTTAAAAATAAGTTCCTTTTGCTTTAAATCCTTCTGGTTTTCATTCTTTCTTTTTTGCTGGAGTGGGGTGTATGCTGCAAGTGACTAGCTGATCAACAACTTTGAGACAATCTTAGAATTAACATTCCAGGCATCTCTTCAGTAAAGTTTATAGAAATGAAAATCTCAGTACTTTTCCATTTGACTTGCAACAAAACAACGATCGAAATACCAACTTATGAGCAATAATTCCCTCTCCAAAAGACCTTCATGCTTTAATATAAAGGGACCAATCGATGCAGTTGAGTATTCTGCTACATTTGGAGATGTCTAAAGCACTTTTTTGCTTATTATATTACATGTGAATTTGTTTCCCAAAGCAAACAATGTTTTTAATGTATTTTGACTTGAAAGTCATTTGTTATGGAGACAAAGCTTATGGAGATGGCTGAGGGGGAAATAGTAGATATACTTTCTAGATGAACAAGAATATAATTGTTGAAAACATTTGGAAATACAAATTTATTGTTTCAGATTCATATTGTGCTCCCATAAATTATCCCTGGCAGTAACAGAGATTTGGCCTTATTTATATATATAGTCCATGTTCTGAAGCTCTTATGTATGAAACTCTAAAGAGCAAATGGACACCCAGCCCAACTCCCTTGCCCTGGAATCCTGCAAAGACACACAGAACCTAGACCCGGGCCCTCTTGGGATTTCCAGTTTGCTCTGGACAAACCCTTCATCCTAATCTTGGGGGACAGTGAGTAGAAAGCATCCAGTGACTGCATGTGTGAGGATTGTAAACAGAGTTTGTGTTGGGCCCTAATCATCGCTGATGTAATTTTGGCTACAGTGCCAGAAGGCCGATCAGCTGAAGTAACCAAAATCTTGCCTGAAAGAAAACAGATCTGCCACAGTTAGCAGCTGAAGTGAAAATCATCACTGTCTCCCCAATACCTCTGTCTTTCCTGCTATAGCTTGATCACATTCCCTTGTCTAGGCAGAAGAAGGATGGATTCTTCAGCAAAGTTGCTGTGGTGCTTGCCACTATTGCTAAGGCTTTCTTTTCCCTCACTGAACATCTGGGCTTGTCCCAGCCCATTGGTTTATCTATGCCAAACTCTGTTGGACCTCATTCATTTGTTCTGGGCTCTAGCCACTCCTGTCTTGTACTTGAGAAAAGCATGACCTTAAAATATGGTCTGAAAAGTTCCTTTTGTAGGATTTATCAATTTCCTGTTTCAGAGGTTTAGCACATGAGAAATCTTAGTTGGCATAACAAAATCCATACTTTTGTACTCTCTGATAAATATGTCCTCAAGGGCCTCCAATGCAAAAAGAATCAGTAACAAACACACACACACACACATACACACCAAAAACAAACCAAAAAAAACAAACAAAAAACAAACAAACAAAAACACAAAACCGTATTATAGTGTTTCTTGTGAGGATTCAGTACTTTTGTCCAGTCTCCCAAGAAAGGTGTTAAAAAGTTCAAATAGCTGGCTGCAGTGGCACATACCTGTAATCCCAGCAGTCGGGAGGCTGAGAGAATGGCTAGTTCAAAGCCAGCCTCAGCAACAGCAAGTAAGACCCTATCTCTAAATAAAATACAAAATAGGGCTGGGGATGTGGCCAAGTGCCCCTGAGTTCAATTCCCAGTACCACCCCCCCAACCCGGAAAAAAGAAAAGTTCAAATAGACAACAGGATGAGTAGGAAATCTGTTTTTTCTGTTCTTGTTGCCCCCCCCCATACCAGTAGTGAGAGTATAAATAGGATTCTCTATCTCTGATCCTTTTAATAAGAAAAAAAAAAATTAAACCTCATGTATTGCTTAGAACTGGGGCTCTTTATCTAATATATGATGGCTTTATATTTCTTAGCCATCCTAATGGAAGGATCATCAAAGGCCACTTTGAGAGAGGCAGGTACACATTTGGTAGAATTATCATTCTGTCTCATAACCGTGTGTTGTTTTGGATTTCTGTAGCAAAGTGCAGGCCCGAATAGCATTCTCTGCCTATCTCCAGCATGTTCAAGTTCGCCTGACGAAGGACAGTGGAGGTCAGACCCTCAGTGCCAGTTGGGCTGCCAAAGAGGATGAACAGATGGTGAGGCTCTTCCCCTTGGAACCTTCAACTCTCCCTTTCTCTTTTGTTTTTATTTTCCCTTCTCCTTCTTTCCTTTTTACCTCCTACCTTCCCCCCTTTTCTCTTCTGTATATTCTTCTGGTGGAAGAATTATTGCACAGTAAAGTTTCTAGATTACTCTTACTTTAATGTGATGTGACACAAATCTTTGACCTGGATCCAGGTTCATTATGCTAGTTAGGGAGCGCATTGATTTATTTCATTTGGAAATGGAAATTGATTGATCCTTTGATGTTAAGGCCTGTGTAAAACCCTCAAAGAGAATAACAATTTACTGTCTTATCTCAAACATCCTCATGTTTTATTGACTCTGAGATGGGCATGGTCATCCCCATTTTATAGGTGAGGAAACAGAGACTTACAGAGAAGCAAGGTCTGTTGTTCCCCAGCTTCTGTTTGGTGGACTGGAACAACTTGAGCCCAGGTGTTACATCTGCACCTGCCTTGATCTTGCACTTTTTCCAGGTGTCATAGACTATTTGTTTTTTTGTCCTAAAGAGTCACCTGAGCTCTTTGAAAGTCACCACCTTGTCATAGTCCCTCAGAACACACTGTCCTCTAACTTAACGTTTTTTCTTTACCAGTTGTACCTTTATAAAATTCTTGGCTTTCTGAAATCAACCTTGGGTGGTAATTTTGACTGTATACCAATCACTTGAACATGTTAGGGTTTAACATTCTAGGAAGGCTTTGTTGTTGTTGTTGCTGTTGTTGTTGTTGGATCACAGTGATAGGGAACTTAAAACTCTTTGGTAAGGCCAGCACTTACAAAAGAAGCCACAATCCTTACATAGGGTTTTTTACAACAGGGATCTGTCACCAAAAAGAGAGGGGCCTTTAAGTCTGAGAAAGTTGCATCCTTTATCCCACTCAGTGGTGACCCTACTCTAATTTTGAGTCTTTCACATACAAAAGGCAAGTCTTTATGTGAGGCTTGTTATAAAAACATGTTGGTTATTCCAGAAAACAACTTGTTAATTTCAAGTAGCCAGTACAACCCAGAGATAAAAACTTGTGTGTTGTGAATAATCCTTCAACCATCAGTGGAAAATGTTAGCTCTGCTCTTTCCAAGTGGAAAATTGAGACTGCCTTTTTGAGAGTCAGTTTGTCTGCTCCACTGTGAAAAAATAATGTTTTAATATAGCAACTTAAACCACCCTATAGTAAAGACAGCAGAGTGGAACTGTGAAATCCAACCCTCTGGTTATGAGACTGTTCACTTAGTGCTGGAGTCAATTGGCACGGAAGGACAATGAACCAAAATCAAATTCAAGAAGAAAAGAACATAGCTTGAAAGAAAGTAACTGCTGAAATGCTGGCTTAGAGTCACTCAGGATTTCTATGAGGCTTTCTATATGAATATGTAAATTCACCACTACAAATTTAACACCAGCTCTGTGATGTCTTTCTTGAAAATATATCCAGAGAGCAAACCCAGACTTATTGTGACAATTGTGACCGTGGTTTTGGTTATGAGGAAGGTAGTTGTAGAGCTGCCCTCTCTGGTCTGAGTTAGGTTTGAGATTCTTTATCTCATAACTCACAGAAGGCCCATCATTTGAAAGCCATTTTATTGTGCTGATGGGGCGACATCCTCTTTCAGGCTCTTGCTCCTGTAAAGTCTCTGAAGCATTTGCAATGTTCTGAGTTATCTGATTAGTATCTGTTCAGGTTTCAATCCTTTGCCTGCATCTTAAGTGTGATGTATTCTTTCTTTCCCTTCAGGACTTTCTACTGTACCCCCCTTGGCAATCCCCAATTCTGGAAGCTCCCTTATATTTGGGGAGGGAAAAAAAGGTCATTACCTTCAAACTACTATATCTTTATCACCAAACTTTTTAAATCAGTAGCGTCTGCTGTGTACCCCTTTCCTTCATTATTGGTGCACATCAGCGTGTCTTCCTTCCCTCTTTACTGGAAGATGTCCTCTCAAAGCTACCCTGCAGTGGCCAGATCAGGGGTTTGTCTTGGTCATGGTCCTTTCCAGTTCCAGACTTCAGGAAGTCCTGACAGAGGGACCCATTTCTCCCTTGGCCCTCATGGCATTTTCTCCTGTGTTTCTTTCTGTTCTAACATTTCTACCCTGTGTTTTCCACCTCCATTCTTTCTCCTCTTTTTCTGTCTCTAAGTGTGACTATTTCTATTCTTTTTTAAATTTTTTTATTTTTTGTAGTTGTAGATGTACAGAATGCCTTTATTTTATTTGTTTATTTTTATGTGGTGCCAAGGATTGAACCCAGTGCCTCATGCATGCCAGGCAAGCATTCTGCCACTAAGCCACACCCCCAGCCCTCTGTTCTTTTTCTGCTTTCTCACCTTTGATGATTTCGTCTGCTCCTAGACTGACTTTGAATGTTGCCATCCCTCAATAGCTCCATTTGGGCTGGGGATGTGGCTCAAGCGGCAGCGTGCTCGCCTGGCATGCGTGCGGCCCGGATTCGATCCTCAGCACCACATACAAACAAAGATGTTGTGTCCGCCGATAACTAAAAAATAAATATTAAAAAAATTCTCTCTCTCTCTCTCTCTCTCTCTCTCTCTCTCTCTCTCTCTCTCTTTTTTTAAAAAAAAAAAAAAGCTCCATTTGATCACCTTAATAGAAGTGAGATCTTCCCTTTGGGTTTATCATAGGACCATTTATAAATGTAATTTAACAACTACTACCTTTTTGCACATTTGATTTTCTCATTCTTAACTTATTGAGTGAAGAAAATAAGAGTCTTTTGTTTTGCCTTCTGTATCCTTCTTAAACCTAACATGTTTGCTCTGGATCTTGTTCGTCAGGATGTATAACAGACCTCTTCTGACATCTCTATTGTCTAATCCCATCATAGCATGACTTCTGTTGATTAACACAAGCCCTACTTTTTTCCTTCCCCATTTTTTACTTTATAGGAGTTGGTTGTTCGTTTCCTTAAACGAGCATCAAGTAACCTGCAGCATTCACTGAGGATGGTATTACCTAGTCGACGATTGGCACTTCTAGAGCGCAGAAGAATCCTCGCCCACCAACTAGGTGACTTTATCATTGTGTACAACAAGGTAAGTTATTAGTCTGGGGGTCTTCTGCATTGAGTTGTAACACATCATCAGTCACACGCTGTACACCTCTATCCAGCTTCTGTTCTGTGGCTCCATCAACCCTGTTGCCTTGCTGTGAGGGGGAGAGGAATCCCACACTTTAACCTGGTTGGGTTGAAAAGCTACTTATTATTTCTGAAAACCCAGTGGCCATAGTTAACACTTATCAGAAGTTCCATTCCTTTTGAGCTCTGTCATACCCGAGATGAATTCTGACATATGTGCATCTGTATTATTGCTATTGGCCTGTAGACAATGGTAAGTTGACTCTAGAGAGAGAATTGGAACTGTGATTTAATATGATGACATATTTTTTTCAGAGAGTTAGCTTTTCTTCTCCAAAACATTTTACAACCAAGCCCAAGAAATACACTATTTAATTGTGATTTTTGCAAAGTGTCTTATATCCAATAGCCTCAGAATATATTAAAAATATTACTTGGGAGTGAAAAAGGTATAGGTTATGTTACAGAAGGAAGAACTGAGGCCTAAAAAAGTGTAACTGAATTTTCTAAAGTTACGTGTAATTGTAGAAGACTGTCGACCCTCCATACCCATATACCCAATTTACTCCAGCTCTACTGAAAATTCTGTTGTATCTTGCATGAATAAAAAATTTATTCAAGTTGAGCTGTGCATGGTGGCATATGCCTATAATCCCAGTTGCCTCAATGTTTGAAGCATGAGGATCGCAAGTTTGAGGCCAGCCTTAGCAATTTAGCAAGGCTCCTATGCCACTTAGTGAGACCTTTTTTCAAACTAGAAAGGGCTGGGGTTTTAACTTACTGGTAGAGTACTTTTCTGGAATGCACAAGGCCCTGAGTTTGATGCCTAGCACCAGTTGGGGTCGGGGAGGGAGAATTCATTATTTTGGAAGTTGGTGTAAGAGGATCTTCCAAGACATCTTTCCTGTCCAAAGCGCAACAAAATACTGTGTCTCTGCAATGCCACAATATTGTTAAAGCCACGTGTCTGATCACAGATGTTACTAAGTTCCTATCAAAAGCTCTTTCATAACAGGCCATACAAACAGAAAGTACAACCATGGTAAAAATCTACATTTATTCAGCAACTCTTACTTGGGAATTTCAAAACATCTCATGAATTAATGACCAAGAGTAATATATCAAGTTTATAGGTGGCAAAAATACATGGAAGAATAAAAAGTGTTTACTATAAGGAACAATTAACCCAAGGGCAATGAAACCACATGACGAAGTGTGCATTTATCAGGAGTCAGTTTTATCTTGTTGTTTTTCTGTGGGGTTGGGCTTGGATAGGAAACAGAACAAATGGCTGAAAAGAAATCAAAGAAGAAACTTGAAGAGGAGGAGGAAGATGGGGTGAATACAGAAAACTTTCAGGATTTCATCAGGCGAGCAAGGTAGAAGACACTTTTGATTAATAAAAGCCACCCTTATTCTTTCTTCCGTACTGTTCATTGAATACCCCAAATTCCCTTGTTTCTGACACACAGATATGAATTAAATCACTCTCAGAAGGAGCAGAAATTTCATAGGCTTAGCCTTTCCCTATCTCAGCCAATTACATTGCTGTTGTCCTGGTTTCAGTTATCAAAACACTGCTCTGGGTGTCTGGGCTGTAGATCTAGACAGTTTTTAAAGTGCATACCACTAAAAGTACTGAGAAAAGCTTTTGGAAATTTGAAGTTAGAGCCTTTTAGTGTTTTCTGGGTCTGACTTTGTCCCTGATGTACTGATATCTCCACATGGAGATGGCCAAATTTTGCCTATATTGAGTGGATTAAGAGTTTTTCACCTCTGTGATAGTTACACCTAAATTATATACAACAGAACAAGTTTTTCCTGCTTAAGATTAACCTTTGGGAATTGAAAGTCTCAGTATTCAAGTCTGTCTTGATACAAATCAGCCAGGCCATTTTGTCCTTTGACATTATTTCCAAAGGATGAGATAATAAAAGCACATAGTTTTAAATTTCGTAAAAGCTCATACTGGAGAACCTTTTCTAACTAGAAAGTTGTGCAGACTAAAAAAATGCAAGGTTAGAGCAACTGACTGCACACCCCATTAATTAGGCTCCAATTATCAAATCACAGTCCGGAGAAAAAATCAGTAGAAAATCAGCTCTCTCCGTGTCAGTCCCCGGCACAGAATGACTTTTGTGTAATATCTTGTATAGGCCTCACTGTAGCCTCCATGCCATGCTCTTAAACATAGCAAACAAATAGGTCATTTTGTGGCCGTTCTATAATTAATATTTGCTACTTCTTTGCAGTTTTGGGGTTTTGGGTAAAATAGGTATAGAAATAAAGCAAAAAACAGTTTTTTTACATCAACATTATAAAAATAGAATAGAGTAAGTAGGTCCAGAGAATAGCTCTATTTTTAAAGCTAAAAGATTCATTTCTGGATCCTCCTCAGGGTCTTCAAAAATCCCTAAAATATAAAAGAGAAGAAAATCCAAACTTTTAAAAAATGATGTGTATTTCTCTAGCAGAACTATTGGATATTAAAAATGAATCATATATACTGTTAACTAATGTAGATTTGGAAAGGAAATAAATGAGATTATATTTACTATTGATTGTGGATTGAGCATTGATTACTGGAAAATATGTGGTAGTGTCAGTTCTTCTTTTATTGAGTTTTTGCAAGTATGCGGATACCTTTGTCAGGACTGATAATTTCAAATGCCAGGCAGCAGAGGATAAGACAGGAATGGTGCAGCTTGTTGTTTAACCAACTATATCCTTTGCCTATTTTGTGAAGGGCCAAATAAAATACACTGCCAGGCAAAGGCAGTGTATTTTACACTGTTTGCCGCCCATTTTAGCTCGTTGGTAGTCACTTGAAGTAGTTACCTTGTGGGCACCAGGCTACTACGGAAACCTTGGGGTTTATGCTGAGATTCATAGAAATGTTTTCCTATGTATGTCCTTATTGGTGTATTGGAATGTAGGTCCTTTGTAATAATGCAAGCATGCTTTGCTGATTTGAGGACCAGCTATAGAACATAGTTTTCAGGAAAAAGAAAAGAAAAAGGCCATCCAGAAGCTGCTACAGAAGTTACCAAATTCATGCATGTATATCTTGACTGGATAGGCCTCATGTTTCTTTATAATAATTTCCATTTTATGGATGTTCATATAGTTTTAGCAATTCTAAGTGACCTTAGAGACCATGTATTTGAGTCTCCTGCATCATACAAATGGTTAGAGAGTCCTACTGTGGTCACACTGGTGGGTCCTCCTTAATTCTGACATAAGCAATTAAAATGATAAGTAGCTCTTTCAGTAAAGATGCATCAGTTATCTAGAAATTGGATAGGCAACCCAAAGAGCCAGATAATGAATGTTTCAGACTCCATAGCTATGAATAGTATTTTTCTCATATTCTTTTAAATACATATATACATATATATGTGTTTTATTTATATGTATAAATATATAAACTTATTCACTGGTGGCCTGTAGTCTAAAGTTTGGTGACTCCTGACCAAGAGCATGGTTGTCTAGTAAACCTTTCCATGGTGACTTCTGAGCACTTGAAGTGTGACTAGTGTAATTCAGAAAAAAATCTTTATTTATCTAATTTTAATTAAATTTAAATGTCCCATATGACTAGTGGTTGCCATTGCAGATAGTACAGATCTAGAAAATTCCATGTGGGATGAATAAAACCTTACCACACTTTATATTTTTTAGATTGGCTTCATTTATACTTCTTTTTTAACCATCTATTAATGACATATTTTCAGCTTGTGCTTTTTGTTTTTCCTTCTCCAGTTTATTCTGTTTCCATAATAAAATCTACTGGAAAGATTTTTCAGAACAGCTTCCTGTGCTGACCAAACTTTTTCTCATTTCAGTGAGGCTGAATTGGAGGAGGTATTGACTTTTTATACCCAAAAAAACAAGTCTGCAAGTGTCTTCCTGGGGACCCACACTAAAACTTCTAAGAACAGCAGCAGTTATTCAGATAGTGGGGCAAAAGGTGGTAAGTGTGCTGGTTGTTGAATGAAAAATGAGAATAGGTGAAAAAGTGGAGGTGCAGGGGAGCGGAGAGAATGATGGGCTGGCTGAGCATCCCGGGGTGAAACTGCAGCATGGGGCTGGAACTGGAGAAGGGCTGCAGCACTTCCTGTCCTCAGAGCAGAAGACGGGCATGGTCTGGGTTTTTTGTTTCTTTCATGATAATTAATAGCAGAGAGCTTTTCAGGAAATGCTAATAATAGCTAGCTAACATTTAGTGAATACTTATCTTACAATCTGTTGGACATGGTCTTATTTTTTACTTCCTAAAACCACATGGAGTAGGTCTTGTTTTTAAACTTCTTGATGCATAAGAAAATGAGCTAAAAGAACCAAGTAAAACTTCACCACAAAGACAAGACTTAGACCCCTGGTCTGCCTGACTCCAAGTTTGTGCCCTCAGTGTGCTCTCTTTGCCTCTCCTAAGGCTTATTTCTCATTCTTGTCAAGTGAGACCCCCCTCAACACCACGGGCATTTGGGGTAGGAAAATTTTTTGTTGTGTGGGGCTGTTCTGTACCTGGTGAGATGTCTGATGTCATTGGTCCCAACCCCAAATGCCATTGGCTTTCCCTCAGGCATTGATAACTCAGAATTTTCTCACATGCTTCTAAAAGTTCTCCCTGCTGAGGTACTCTGTGATTGGGATTTTAAAATCAAATGTGGACCAACTCTCTTGCTCACATCATCATGATCAAACATGCAGTTTCATTCTGTGATAAACAGTGCTCTGTGCTTTAAAGGTAAGATTCTCTTAAACCTAGGTGGAAGTATAAGGCATATGAACAAACATATTAATTTTGATAGTGTTTTAAGTACCAGATGCAAATAGGCACTTCCTCCCTGCTCTTACAGCTATCATAATCTGGTGTGGAAGTAGCCAGGAAAGTTGGTCATTTTCGATGTGGAATGAAGCTACAAGTTCAAGGCCAGCATGGGCAATTCAGCCCATGTCTGTCTCAAAAAAATAAAAAGGACTGGGGATGTAGCTCAGTGGTAGAGCACCTATGAGTTCAACCATCATACCACCACCCCTCCCCAAAAAATTGTGAAATGAATTTTCCCAAAGAAACAATGTTAGTGGGTTTTTCCTTTTGATTGGTTGGTTGTTTACTCATGGTAGGCAAGCCCTTTACTACTGAATTATACCTTCAACCCTGTGTTTTAAAAGCTGATTGGTTCATAAGCTAATCCAGAAAAGCCTCTTTAACTCACTGCATAATGGAATTATCATATCACTAGCAGCCCGTCTGAGCACAGCCTCTTTGAGCTTTCCCAATTTCATATTCGTCTGTTGATTCATTCTTTGTGTACATTTTTACTGAGCAAGTGTCATGTGTTAGGCACTTTGGTAGTTGCCAGCAGTATAATGACCAGAACCGTCACAGTCCTTGACTTTATAAAGTTTATTGTCTGGTGAATGGAGGTCAGTGACAAGCTACCAGAAAGTTGATGAGAGCTCTGAAAAGCTCCTATAACAACAGTGTTGTGGAAGGAAGGCCAAGGAATGCTCATAATAAGGTCCCCTGAGGAGGTGGGGCCCACATGGGCACTGACCCCTCCCCTGGCAGTAATGGGGCAGCCCTCACAGCGTGGCCTGGCAGCACCCACGTGTACAGATGGGTCATTTGAGATTCTAAGGTTCATTTATTAATGACTATGTTTACAAAGACCGTCTATACCTGTCTGTACCTGTTAAGAATGTCTAGAGGTACAGGAGGAAGACCTCAGTCAAGAAAATAACATTTGAGCCCGGTAATCGTAATGACTGTAATCGTAATGACTCGGGAGGCTGAGGCAGGAGGATCACAAGTTCAAAGCCAGCTTCAGCAAAGGTGATACTATTTTGTATTTAGGGCTGAAAATGTCGCTCAGTGACCAAGTGCTCCTGCGTTC